>NC_062274.1:14285000-15535000 GCF_916048215.2 Malus sylvestris | reverse complement strand
GGATCAGTCCCCAAACTTGTAAAACATGTTTTTATGCAAACAAGACAACGAAAAGTACAAAAAACTTAAAACCAACCAAGTGGTTTTCTTAAAGCAAGAAATTGGAGCTACCACAAACAGAATGTATCAAATTAACAATATGCAATCAATGAACTATTTCATAAGAAAAATAGCTAAAGGCTTAGACCCAAATGAGATTAAATGTTAGGAATTCACAAAACAAATTGAAAATCTAATTCCAAAATTCCAAACACCCACCAAATGGTTTCGGATAAAGTTCTAAAGTCGAATACATGTTACCGATACATAAGGGTAGATAAGAATGAGAAGTATGAAAATTTTAAAACAAAGGGCCAATCGTGCTCTTTGGCAAATTACATTTTGAGTTTGGCTGTTTTTCAGTTTCACTCTACCCTTATATTTGTTCTTCTTTATGAGTAGACCTTCCAACCCAACATCTATTCACAAATATAATTGTCCCTAGCTACACCAACACGAATCCAAAATCACATATATTCTCTAATGTAAACTAATTCATAGCTAATTAACATGTTCAAATCCTAATTTTCTCATACGATTATGTACCAAAAGGATTAGGAAAATCTTTACCTTTACCAAACTGATGTTTGGATGCACCTCGTCTAGAATTTGATGACATTATACCTGAATCAGAAATTTTAAAAAAAAAATTGATGACATTATACCTGAGTCAAATATTTAAAAAAAAAAAATTATTTGATAACATTACACATGTAAAACCCAAAAAATAAGTATATATCACTTCCTGAAAAACCCCAAAATCAGAAAATTAAAAAAATAGAAGTTGATAACATTATACCTGAAGAAACCCAAAATTTCCAGTCGAAGGAAAATTAATACAACGTCCGGAAAAAAATAATCAGGAGATAAAAACTCAAATACCAAAACATAGTATCAGCAAAATAATCATATAAATTGTGATTTAGGTGAAAATTTAGGAGGGTAAAGATTGGAAACGCAGAGAGAGAGAGGGAGGCCTTGTATTGCAGCCAATCTGAAATGCAATCCTCCTTGTCCCATTGGCCCTTGACAAACTTCTTTGATTACCACTACACAAAGAGACAATATCTCTTGAACCCTTTTCAGAAAATGAAAAATGGATTTGAGAGAGAGAGAGGAGAGAGAGAAATTAGGGTTTAAGAGGTAATTAAAGGAGATTGCATTGTGTTCATTTTTTCATTTGTTTTTCTTTTAAACTCACTCTTAATCAGGATTTCCTCTTTATCATGTTCTATAGTCTTTATTGTATATTATGCCTACACTATATCCCCATTTCAGTAAGAAATTGAAATTGGAATCAATATGCTTTTTGAGTAAACATGGTGTTTTCATTACATCTTTTCATTAAATCTTCCATAGATTAATACACCCATGATCAAAATGGTCTACACGAATAGCCAAAGATTGACATAATTCACGTCCTCTCTCTAGCTAAAGAAAAACCTCTATATTTTTCTTTTAAAAGCTCCAATCACATTATCCAAAACAATATGTAAAAAAAATCCGAAATGAATACAGGTGAACCACAAAAATAAAAACTGAAATTCAAATACTCGGAAACAATGAACTACATCCCCCATTCATGCACATTAACCACTTCTCTCTTTATCTCCCCCTCTGTCTGACTAAACCAAAACCCTTAATCTCTTTTCAATACTGCAATAACATAACTGAACATAACATGGAATGAAAATCATTTACAACATAGAACAAAAGAGACTAACTTATGCAACACCACCTAAAACGCACAAAAAAAAGGAAACAACATTCTCCAAATACACAAAAAAAATTAAGAACAAATGGATTTGCACAGATTCAACGTTCACAATATACAAAATTCAACCTCCACAATATACAAAAAGTAAAAACAAAATCCTCAATGGAAAATACTAAATTATTTACCTTGTGCACAAAGGCCTTCGAAGTCTATACACCAAAAGCCCAAAAACTAACAGCAAGGTCTCCTGATCATACACCCTAGCTGGATCTGACAATATAAACAAACTCTCAAAATCACAGAATCAAAATTGAAACAGAAAAGCCATCTGTAAATTCAAAACAACATGCAAAATCACAAATACAAATTTCAAACAAAAAAACCATGTGGACATCGAAAATCACAAAAACAAAATTCGAAACAGCTACACGGAGAAGTCACGAAACTCACCAGAACACGCTAGATTTCGTGGGTAAAAAACTGATCCTGATCGAATCGAAAATTTGATGAAATAGCCGATGAAATCTGTAGCCACCGAGAGGTTTTAAAATCACCAAAATTTGAACAAATAAAAGAGAACTCAAAAACAATATGCTGGAGAACTGACCAGGAAACCCAAGGTTTCTGCACGATTGACGATTTCCTGAAAACCAAGCTTTTCTAGGTTTAAACTTTCTTCCCGAAGGCAACATATCTAACATTTTATGGAATGAAAATTCGATCACGAATTGAAAAAAAAAAAAGTGAGAGAGAGAGAGAGACGAACCTTCATGCGGAGGCTATCGATCCGGAGCTGGAGAGAGATCGAGAAATCTGGGCTCGAGACGGCAGATTTTTGAAATGAGAATAGTAGAGCTAACATGCGGTTTATATAGAGATATTTCAGGGTTTGTGTCCGTGTGAGCTACCACGTGCGAAGCAGATGTGTGATGCCAATGTCACCAGGTCAAAGGTTCGAAACACAAGGACTGCACATTTGTGTTTTCTTTTTCAGCCTTTGCCCAGCACCTCTTTTCATGCCTCTAGGTCACCATTTCGAATCCTATCAGGTGCACTCTTTTCCTTTATTTTATTAATTGTTTTCTTTTCTTCATTTTTTGTTCTACTGTTTTCTTTTATTTCTTTATAGTTTCTTTTCTTAATGGACATGGTGAAGATTACTCCTATAGTAGAATCTTTTCTATTTATTTTTGCTTAGACACTAATTCATGAGTTATACTTTGAAAACTTTGCATAATCACACCAACATGGTTTGTGGGAAGTGTGATTGGAAGACCTACTTTTTGTCTAAGTCATTTTTATTTTTAATTTTTGTTTGAAGTAAAGTAAAGTTACTTATTGTTATAAATAAAGTAATAATTGTTCCACCCGAGGCTTTACTTAGTAACCGGACCAATCTTACCTAATCAGCAGTAATTATTGCTTCCAATGATGGAACTTTCGGAAAAATGTTTTAATTTTTAGCGTTTTCTATGGATTGTGACTTGAAGGTGAAAAGTTGTTTATGTTAATTTTCGTTTAGAAGTTTAGTTTGCTAGTTTTATTTTTCTTTTTGAGTATTGTTTTTGCTTGAGGACAAGCAAAAAGCTAAGGGAGTGTATTCAATTGAGAATTTGAGAAATTTTAATGGATTTATAAATCTATGAATTTTTATGGAGTTTAATTGATTTATAGAGATTCCATATAAAATTTTGATTCAATTCCCTCGAAATCTCATGGAAACATGTGAGATTTGTGGATGCTTAAAATATACTACGAAATCTCTCTAATTCCCTCTAATTCATCAACTTTCTCAAATTCATTAAAATCAATTTCTAATTGAATACACCTGGATTGTTATAAACTTCTTTAAAATCCTAATTGAATACACCCAGATTTCTAAGGATTTTAATAAACTATCCTAAAATTCTAATTAAATACACCTTGAATTTTAGATAATCACTTAAAATCCTGATTGAATACCCCTAAATTCATTAAAAGAATTAAAATCCCTTAAAATCCTAATTGAATACACCCTCCTAAGTTTGGGGGTATTTGATGAGTCTTTTCCAAAATTGTTTAATTTAAAAAAACGTTTTTCTTCTTTGCTACCATTATTTCCAAATTCCAAATTTCTTTTATTGTTAATTTAATCTTTTCAAATTCAAAAATTTCAAATCTTTGATAAAAATCTGTTTTAATAATTAATTAAGAGTTAATTTAATTACGAATTAGTCAAACAATCTTTGGGGACAACGATCTTGCATGAGTGACTATACTACAATTACCTTGTATTCTTGCAAGTATTTTCAATGATTTTAACCCTATTTGCGTAGGTACTAAAAATCCTATTAGTATATAAGCCCAAATAATATATGTAAAGGTTGATGTTCTTTTACTGTTCACACTAGGGATGGCAACAAGGCGGATTGGGTTCGGATGTGACATCCCCATAATCGAACCCGTTTGTTTTCCCCGTACTCGAAATTGAAAAAAAAAACCAAATGGATATTCCCTGTAACCGAACCCGTCAGATAACGGATTCCCCATCGGGTAACAGTTTTCCTCGTTTGTTTTCCCATGATGTTCCAATTTTTCCCTCACGAGTCACAACCATCTTAACACCCCTCCCCTCGTCGGAAAACTGGACTGGTTCAGCGGCTTCATCCTCCCCCCGTTGCTCTGTTTCTACTGCTACGCAGCATAGCTGCTTCTTTTTTTTCAAGCTTTGCCAATCAGAGCAAAGCTGCTTTTGCTCAGTCTCTCTTTACTAAATTCTTTTCTTTTTCAAGCTTTCTTAATCAGAGAGCAAAGCTATTTTTGCTTCCCCTCCTCCAAATCTCAATCTCAACGGAACGGAAAACCTTGCAAAGATGGTGTGGGGTCTGAAGGGTGTGGTTTGAGGGCTTGCCAGAGACGGTGGGGTGGTGTGGGTGGTGGTGTCGTGTGTGCGTAGCTAGAGAGAGGTGAGGGTATTGAGGAGGGTGTAATGAGGAGAGGGAGAGAGAGAGTTGCGGAGAAGAAGTGAGGTAGGGGAGAGAGCACAAGAAGAAGAGAAAGGTGAGGGATGAGGGAGAGAAGATGATGGTGTGGTCCTTGTTTTGCATGTGTGTACGCGTGTGTGTGGTGCTCGGGGAATGGAGAGGCACAGAGCACAAAAATGAGTGGAACGTGGAGAGAGAGTGAGGTGTGTTCTTTTATAAAAACATATATATAATAAATATTTATATTTTTTATTAAAGAATGAAAACAGGGTGGGTTTGGGTACGGATTCGGATCGGATACTCCTACAACCATAACCGAACCCGAAACCGAGCAATTTACCAAACGGTGACCCGAAATTTGCTACCCAAAACAGAATTGTTCTGGTCGGTTAACTGCGGGTATCGGATTTCACGGATTAAATTGCCATCCCTAGTTCACACTCGATATTGAAATGGGTTGATTCTTTTGTTGTGTGTGTGTGTGTGTGTGTATATAATTGCAGCTTTTTACCATGTTTCTTTTTGCTTTTGTAATCTTCACAATAACCAAACATAATTTCATGAATGCAAATTTAGTTTTTGTACTTTTTGTTTGCTGATTATTCCAATTTTTTTTAGTTCTTTTTGGGTTTATGCTAATTTGGTTTCCGAAATTCATAGCTTTTATTGCAACTTAATGTAAGGGTAGAGTTCAAGAGAGCAAAATGCGTTTAGGAACGTGGAATATAGGAACCTTAACGGGAAAATCTATGGAAGTAGTGGAAGTTATGGTGAGGAGAAGGATAAATATTATGTGCCTACAAGAAACTAAGTGGGTTGGTAGTAAGGCAAAGGATCTAGAAAACTCAGGGTTTAAACTTTGGTATTCGGGCACAAATAGAACGAGAAACGGTGTTGGCATCATCGTGGATAAGACCTTGGTACAAGATGTTGTAGATGTCAAGAGGGTAGGAGATAGAATCATGGCAATCAAGATTGTAATAGGACAAGAACTTATCAATGTGATTAGTGCGTACGCACCTCAAGTAGGGTTGGATACGAGTTCGAAGGAGAAATTTTGGGAAGATCTTGGAGACTTGGTGCAAGGAATTGCTCAGACGGAGAAGTTATTTATAGGAGGAGATTTAAATGGACACGTGGGCAGGGAGACAGGCAACTATGGAGGTTTTCATGGTGGCCATGGTTTTGGGGAGAGAAACGAGGATGGGGAAGCTATCTTGGATTTTGCAATGGCATATGATCTCTTCTTAGCCAACACCTTCTTTAAGAAGAGAGAAGAACATGTGATCACCTACAAGAGTGGGTCGTCAAAAACACAAATAGATTTTCTTCTAATGAGGAAAGGGGATCATATAACTTGTAAGGATTGCAAAGTTATACCAGGAGAGAGCGTGGCTAATCAACATCGCTTGTTGGTGATGGATGTACATATCAAAAGAGTAAGACAAAAGAACAAGACTTGGAAGTGCCCAAGGACTAGATGGTGGAATCTAAAAGAAGAAAAACAAGCCATTTTCAAAGAGAAGGTAATCACCCAATGTGTGTGGGATAGAGAGGGGGAAGCTAGCCAAATGTGGGATTCCATGGCTAGTTGTATCCGAAAAGTAGCAAAAGAGGTATTAGGAGAGTCCAAGGGCTTTGCCCCACACCAAAAGGAATCTTGGTGGTGGAATGAGGAGGTACAAACAAAGGTGAAGGCTAAGAAGGAATGTTGTAAAGCCTTATACAAGGAGAGTACCGATGAAAATGGTGAAAGGTATAGAAAAGCGAAGCAAGAGGCGAAGAAAGCTGTCAGAGAAGCTAAGTTAGCAGCTTACGACGATATGTATAAACGACTAGATACCAAAGAAGGAGAGTTGGATATCTATAAACTATCTAGAGCAAGGGAAAAGAAGACAAGGGACCTAAACCAAGTGAGGTGCATCAAGGATGAGGATGGAAAGGTTCTTGCTACAGAGAACGCGGTTAAAGACAGATGGAGAGGTTATTTTCATAATCTCTTCAATGAAGGACATGAAATGAGTGCTTCTTTAGGGGAGTTGAGTAACTCAGAAGAGTGTAGAAACTACTCTTTTTATCGTCGAATCCGGAAGGAAGAAGTGGTTGTAGCTTTGAAGAAGATGAAGCATAAAAAAGCAATAGGCCCAGACGATATACCAATCGAAGTGTGGAAACTTTTGGGAGAGACAGGTATAACATGGCTCACTGACCTTTTCAATAGGATTTTGAAAACGAAGAAGATGCCAAATGAGTGGCGAACGAGCACTTTGGTGCCTATCTACAAGAATAAGGGCGACGTACAAAATTGCATGAACTATAGGGGTATTAAGCTAATGAGTCATACAATGAAGCTCTGGGAGAGAGTCATTGAGCATAGATTGAGGCAAGAGACACGGGTTTCGGACAACCAATTCGGGTTCATGCCAGGGCGCTCAACCATGGAGGCAATCTATCTCTTACGAAGATTGATGGAAAGATATAGAGATGGGAAAAAGGATTTACACATGGTCTTTATAGATTTGGAAAAAGCGTATGATAGGGTCCCAAGAGACATTCTTTGGAGGATTTTAGAGAAGAAAGGAGTACGAGTAGCATATATCCAAGCTATAAAGGATATGTATGAAGGAGCAAAGACTGCCGTAAGAACTCATGAAGGACAAACCGAAAGCTTTCCCATAACTGTAGGATTACATCAAGGCTCATCCTTAAGTCCTTACCTTTTTGCGTTGGTAATGGATGAGTTAACAGGACATATTCAAGATGATATTCCTTGGTGTATGCTTTTCGCAGACGATATAGTGTTGATAGATGAAACTCAGGAAGGGGTAAATGCAAAGCTTAACCTTTGGAGAGAAGTGTTGGAATCTAAAGGTCTTCGCCTAAGCCGATCAAAGACAGAATATATGGAGTGCAAGTTCAGTGCAAATGGAGGCCAAAACGAGTTAGGGGTGAGGATCGGAGATCAAGAAATACCAAAGAGCGACCGTTTTCGTTACCTAGGATCTATCTTGCAAAAGAACGGAGAATTAGACGGAGATCTCAACCATAGAATACAAGCTGGATGGATGAAGTGGAAGAGTGCATCCGGCGTGTTATGTGACCGCCGTATGCCACTGAAGCTCAAGGGAAAATTTTATAGGACGGCAATAAGGCCGGCGATGCTGTATGGCACAGAATGTTGGGCGGTGAAACATCAACACGTACACAAAATGGGTGTAGCGGAGATGAGGATGCTTCGTTGGATGTGTGGGCACACGAGAAAGGATAAGATTAGGAATGAGGATATCCGGGGTAAAGTAGGAGTAGCCGAAATTGAAGGAAAGATGAGAGAAAATCGGTTACGGTGGTTTGGACATGTGCAAAGAAGGCCTACTGACGCTCCGATTAGAAGATGCGACTATGGGACAGAGGTTCAGGGCCGAAGGGGTAGAGGAAGACCTAGGAAAACTTTGGAAGAGACTCTAAGAAAAGACTTAGAGTACTTGGATCTAACGAAGGACATGACACATGATCGAGCACAATGGCGTTCTAAGATTCATATAGCCGATCCCACTCAGTGACTTGGATTTTTCAAGTCTCCAACCGAGAAGTTTTCCTCACTCGGAAAATTAAGGGAACATTACCCCAACCTACATGCTCCACTCAGAAAGCTTCAACATACAAGCTTCAACAAAAGAAAATTCAAAGAACTTAGCGAAGAAGGCTTTGGTGTATCTAACACAATACGTTGAAATGAAGGAAAGCTTATTTATTGATATCCCCGATAAGCTACAAATATGTACATATACATGAGTCAAAATAAACACACAAGAGGGAGCCTTCACAAAGGTTGCTTAGGAGAAGTCTCAGCAGTCGGTAGAGCCCCAGAAAGAGAAGGCACCGGAGGGGGATCATTTGGAGCCTCAGTACTGGACAGAACCCTAGAAGGAGGAGGCATCAGAGGTTGATCATTTGGAGCTTCATTACGCGGTACAGCCCCAGAAGACGAAGGCAATAAATGCCTTTGGAACAAACCCACAAATCTCTGATGATCAAGTAAAACCTGACCATCAGTTTCCTTCATCTGGTCAAGCTTCCTCTTCATGTTTGTAGCATAGTCATGTGCGAGCCGGTGCAACTGTTTATTCTCATGCTTGAGCCCTCTAATCTCCTGTTTGAGACTCATCACTTCAGCCGCCAATGATTCAACTTGGCGGGTTCGAGCAAATAGGCGTTGGGCCATATTAGACACAGAACCTGCACACTGAACACTGAGAGCCAGCGAATCCTTAACAGCTAACTCATCAGACCGTTTGGAAAGTAGTCTGTTATCTTTGGGAGTGAGAAGGTTCCTGGCCACCACCGCAGCGGTCATATCATTCTTCATCACGGAATCCCCAACGATAAGAGGACCAGTAGGGGAGACGAAGGATGGGCGCCATATGTTGTCTGGAGAAGGCGGGGCTGCCTCTTCAACAAGGTTCAAGTCAAAACGACGGTCGGAGGGGCCAGACATTTTCAAAGGTGTTGAAGAGAGAAGAGGTCGGACAAATCAAGATCTTAGAAGTGCAAGAATGAAGCTTCTACTGGTGGAGATTCAAGTGTGCTTTGGAACTTAATGCCAGCCCCTATAAAAATCTGCACTCGACGGAGCTTCAGAAATCGAAGAGGCGCCTGCTCAGAAATCGAAGAGGCGTTTGCTTTCTCAAAAGCTGGGCTGCTTAGAGATCACGAGGGTTGATCTCAGAAATCGAAGAGGCGTTTGCTTTCTCAAAAGTTGGGCTGCTCAAAGACCTCGAAGGCTGATCTCAGAAATCGAATAGGCGCTCGCTTTCTCAAAAGATGGGCTCCCCAGAGACCACGAGGGCCGATCTCAGAAATCGAAGAGGCACCTACTTTTCCAGCCTTGTCAGCACCTGTCACACGCACACTCAGCTTTGCGAAAATTATGGGCATTCTGTCGAAGACTTCTGGGGAAGTAGAAAACACATGAATCTTACTGTTCAATCACCCACTTCCCACACGCAACAATAGCTCATGGGTACCACAGATAACTTTGCCAAAGTTCTCTGCCAAAGTTCTCTGCCAAAGTTGAGCACGTGAAGCTTGCAGCTCCTACTACATCGCTCTGACCAAGAAGGGTAAAAGAATAGCAAAGAAACAGCACTAACAAAGTTTAGACCCATAAATTTTGAAGGTCTAGCTACCATATTATTACCCACAAGGGTAAAGGAACAATACCACTGCTGGATAATTGGAAAGTCCTTGTGTGTCAACGTCTGTGCTTCGTGGCAAGGTAGACTAGCAAACATGCCCAACCTTTACTCACATTCGAGAAAACACTCCCAATAAGATTGCTTGCTCCAAAATCGAAGAGGCACCGTCCTCCGAATCTCGAGAGCCAGACTCTCAACATGACTACTTTCTTAAAAATCGAAGAGAGGGTAAAGGAACAGTACCATTGCTGGATAATTGGAAAGTCCCTGTGTGTCAACCTCTGTGCTTCATGGCAAGGTAGACTAGCAAACATGCCCAACCTTTACTCACATTCGAGAAAACACTCCCAACAAGATTGCTTGCTCCAAAATCGAAGAGGCACCGCCCTCCGAATCTCGAGAGCCAGACTCCCAACATGATTACTTTCTCAAAAATCGAAGAGACACTGCTCCCCGAATCTTCGAGAGCCAGACCCCCAGCATGATTGCTTTCTCAAAAATCGATGAGGCATCGTTCTCCGAATCAATCGAAGAGGCGCTCGCTTTCTCAAAAGCTGGGCTGCTCAGAGACCACGAGGGCCGATCTCAGAAATCGAAGAGGCACCTACTTTTCTAGCCTTGTCAGCACCTGTCACACGCACACTCAGCTTTGCAGAAATTATGGGCATTCTGTCGAAGACTTCTGGTGAAGTAGAAAGCACATGAATCTTACTGTTCAATCACCCACTTCCCACACGCAACAATAGCTCATGGGTACCACAGATAACTTTGCCAAAGTTCTCTGCCAAAGTTGAGCACGTGAAGCTTGCAGCTCCCACTACATCGCTCTGACCAAGAAAGGTAAAAGAATAGCAAAGAAACAACACTAACAAAGTTTAGACACATAAATTTTGAAGTTCTAGCTACCATATTATTACCCACAAGGGTAAAGGAACAATACCACTGCTGGATAATTGGAAAGTCCTTGTTTGTCAACCTCTGTGCTTCGTGGCAAGGTAGACTAGCAAACATGCCCAACCTTTACTCACATTCGAGAAAACACTCCCAACAAGATTGCTTGCTCCAAAATCGAAGAGACACCGTCCTTCGAACCTCGAGAGCCAGACTCCCAACATGACTACTTTCTCAAAATCGAAGAGAGGGTAAAGGAACAGTACCATTGCTGGATAATTGGAAAGTCCCTGTGTGTCAACCTTTGTGCTTCGTGGCAAGGTAGACTAACAAACATGCCCAACCTTTACTCACATTCGAGACAACACTCCCAACAAGATTGCTTGCTCCAAAATCGAAGAGGCACCGCCCTCCGAATCTCGAGAGCCAGACTCCCAACATGATTACTTTCTCAAAAATCGAAGAGACACTGCTCTCCGAATCTCGAGAGCCAGACCCCCAGCATGATTGCTTTCTCAAAAATCGAAGAGGCATCGTTCTCCGAATCTCGAGAGCCAGATACCACAGACCACTTTTTCAAAGTGCTCTGACAGAGTTAAAACATGTGAAACTGGCAGCTCCCACTACCGTGCTATGACCAAGCAGGGTAAAGGAATAGCATTACTACTTGTTAGGGAGACTCCTATATATGTCGACCTCCATCCCCAACAGACATGCAGACCTGCAAAAATGCTCAACCCTTCATCATATCTGAGAGGGCACTCCCAACGAAGCCTTTCGAAATATTCAGCTTTCTTTCCCCCCGATAATACCTCTGCAAACAAGCTATACTAGAGCAAGAATATCTCATATCATCAGGGTTAAAAGCAAGAGTATCCCATATCATGCTTTTTCCCTGTCTTTTCCTTTGGCCTTGTTTTTACCTGCAAGACAAGGAGAAAGAGAGCAATCAGTCAGCACTTGGAATCAAGCTTCCAGCCAGGAACTGACTGCCTGGAACCCCTTACCTGATTACTTACCTGGCATTGCTCTCGAGTACTCATCTTCAACATCTTATGTTTCCAGGGAAGATTCCGCATCTGCTTGAGGAACAGATAGGGCAAGTGCGAAGGATACAAGGAAGCATGTGGAGACAAGCGTAACAGCACACGTGCCGATACATCCATTACTCTGTCAAAAGCAAAAGTATCCCATATCAGTAGGGTGGAACGTACTCTAGATTTGATGGACTTGTTTTGACCCTCAAATTCTTCAGTCAGCCTTATACTCTGGAGGAAACCAGAAAACCCTCCAGCTCAGTTCAAGAATAAGCCTGTGGAAAGTTACTTCTTCAAAAGCAAAAGTATCTCATATCATCTCTTCTCATTTTTCTTCTCTTTATCCTTCATGCTGCTGCAAGATGGGGAGAAGGTGAACAATCAGTCGGAGCTCTGATTGCTTACCTTGTCTGTCACCTCTTTCAGCAGACCCCCTAGCTCGGCGACTTGGGGGACTCTTACTACATGGTTTGTATCGCGCTTGACCAAGCCTGAAACTACAAGTAAGCTTCAAGTGAAATTGATACATTACCTTGTGCATCTCCACCAGTTAAAGATACCACCCCTGGATGGAGGAAGAGTACTTCCAGAGAAGATGTCACATCTACCTATGAGACAGATAAGGCAAGTCAAGACGACACCACACTCCGATACTTAGAAGTTTCGTGATTACGAGATCATTCTCCCACAATATTTCCTAATGTCATTTGTACTAAATCATTCACTTGTACTCACTAAAGGAGAGCTTGAACCTATGTACTTGTGTAAACCCTTCACAATTAATGAGAACTCTTCTATTCCGTGGACGTAGCCAATCTGGGTGAACCACGTACATCTTGTGTTTGCTTTCCTATCTCTATCCATTTATATACTTATCCACACTAATGACCGGAGCAATCTAGCGAAGATCACAAAAAGCGACCGTTTTCGCTACCTAGGATCTATCTTGCAAGAGAACGGAGAATTAGATGGAGATCTCAACCATAGAATACGAGCTGGATGGATGAAGTGTAAGAATGCATCCGGCGTGTTGTGTGACCGTCGTAGGCCACTGAAGCTCAAGGGAAAATTTTATAGGATGGCAATAAGGCCAGCGATGTTGTATGACACAGAATGTTGGGCGGTGAAGCATCAACACGTACACAAAATGGGTGTAGCGGAGATGAGGATGCTTCGTGGGATGTGTGGGCACACGAGAAAGGATAAGATTGGGAATGAGGATATCCGAGGTAAAGTAGGAGTAGCCGAAATTGTAGGAAAGATGAGAGAAAATCGGCTCCGGTGATTTGGACATGTGCAAAGAAGGCCGAATGACGCTCCGGTTCGAAGATGTGACTACGGGACAGAGGTTCAGGGCCGAAGGGGTAGAGGAAGACCTAGGAAAACTTTGGAAGAGACTCTAAGAAAAGACTTAGAGTACTTGGATCTAACGGAGGACATGACACAAAACCGAGCGCAATGGCGTTCTAGGATTCATATAGCCGACCCCACTTAGTGGGAAAAGGCTTTGTTGTTGTTGTTGTTTGTGTGTTTGTCCGTGTGAGTGTTGGTTTGAGTGTTTAATGTTTGGGCCTTTGGAGTTGTATCTGATTTTGTGACTCTTGTTTTCCGACTCAGGAAGAAGAAAATTTGGTGAACGTAAAGTGAGAGTTGGCGAAAACTGTTTGATGTAGAGCCGGTGTTGTTGCTTGCACTGGAAAATTTGAGAGTAAGTTTTCATTCTTACTGATGTTTCTACTTGCAATGTGTTGCACAGGTGTCGCCTTAATGATGAGAAAGCTGATTGGATCATATATGTTACCGATGTTGGCCAGCAACAGCATTTTGATATGCTTCTGAAGGTACGTTGCTAAAGCTGTGACCTGTCTCTGCATACCCTGATTTGTGGTGTTCGTGCATTTTCCGGTCTATGTTCTTGTTATAATTATTTTAGGGTTGCGATGCAGATACGGATGAACTTAATTTGGTGTTTTGTTTCAGGCAGCTAAACGTGCAGGTTACCCAACTGATGGTGCCTTGAAACCAAAAATTACCCATGTTGGTTTCGGTCTTGTCATTGGAGAAGATGGAGCCAAGTGAGGTGGTCCGATTGATTGATCTGCTTGATGAATCCAAGGATCGTAGCAAAATGTTCTTATTGAACGTGTATGATATCCCTTGACCTAAGTGGGTAATGATTTCTTTAAATCATAACCAGGTAAGGGTGAAGAGTGGACTGACCAGGAGCTTGATCAAACTGCAGAGGCTTTTGGTTACGGTGCTGTAAAGTAAGCTGCCTGAACTTTTATAAGTTTTTCCTTATTGAAAATTGTAATAATTATTTTTGTCGTGTTCGTAATGAATGGGGTGGGATAGAATTTTAGGAGAGCATATAAACTGTGACTAGTGCCACAGATTTTTCTGTTCCGGAGCGTGAAAACTTCATGATATCCAGATTATGGAAACAACCTGAGAATATAATGTATATGAATAATTGCATGCTTAGTCCAACCTGTAGATTGTTCGTAGGACGGGACTTTAATTAAGTATGCAACTTTTTATCTATAATGTTAAGTGATGCTACATTTTCATTTGCCTTACCTTCCAAGGAAAATCGTAAATGAGTTGCACATATATGCAATTTGGTTTTGGTGAATATGCTTGAGGTTTTGTTGAAAACGATCACAACAATCTTAATTTATCTTCATCAATTGCATTCTAAAACTGTGCAGGTTGTCAGTTCTTCGGAGGACTATGAAGCAACAACCATTCAGCTTGGAATCGAACTGGTTTACAAAAGGGATGTGCTATCCCACACACCCTATTTTACTTCTCACGCACCCTTGATAATTTTTGTCCGTTGATCTTCTTCAATTCATCCGATCAAACGGCCGAAAATTAAAAATGTGTGTAAAAAGTAAAATGGGATGTGTGGATATCACACCCCTTACAAAATATGATGGTGGACGAAAAGTGTTGTAACCATCGTAATAGAGATTGAATGCTTGTTTTCCGTTTGCACTGTAAATTCTACTCATAATTCAATTGACACATTTATTTTCTTTTAAATTACGGTTCTATATTTTATTTCTTCTTATATTTTGTAAGAATCCGATCCAACATGTTATTTTCCAGTCAAATTCAAAGTGTTGCAATTAGAACCTTGTTGTCCTCCAAGTTCTGAAACTTTGGAGTCCTTGTCTTTTGATGACCACATAGTTAGTCGGCCAAAATGACCCGTTTAGCTCTTATACCTATCTTTGAGTTTGAGGATATGCTTGTTTGGTAAGGGAATGATATTATGACTAACACTGGCTGGATAGTGGAAGTGGAGCTTCGTTTGGAAGCTTCGCGTAACTCCTAAAATTAGAACCTTGTTGTCCTTCAAGTTCTGAAACTTTGGAGCCCTTGTCTTTTGATGATTGGTTTTTATTCAATCTGAAAAGAAAATGTACTTTCCAGCATAAGTTGCCTTGGAATGTTATGTTTGCAATTGTTTTGTGACATTGTTGGAAATGGAGGTGCAATCATGCATGTGTGTTAATCTTCCTTGTTTTGAGCCTCCTAATGTCAGTTTCAATATCATTCTATAATTTGCAAAAGGATACTACTGATATAGTGCTAATTGCCACCTGGATTTGCATCGATCATAGGCTATGTGAAGGATCGATTAAAGTAAAGCTGTTTGTTTCTCGAGTTATATGCTAGGCTGCTAGCTAGATTTATGTAGTCATCTAATACACTCTCGCAACTGCTGGTTTTCATTGGCAACATTCAATTGAATGTGGGAAGTTGACATTCTTCTCAAGCTGCATATTGTGATGCTACTTGCAAATTCCTCTCTCACTCTCTTGCACACTTGCGTCGTTGTTTTCATTTCGCGACCGCCCATGTTTTTTTTGAGACGTTTATTTATGGTTTTTTTTTTCTTTCAATTTATGTGTTTTGTTTTCTTGTATTAGAAACTCTCACATTCAAACTCTACAACCAAAATATACTATTCAAACAACTTAACAAATCTCATCACTTGAAATCCCATCACTTTTTAAATTTGTAATATAGAAACCAAAAGAAAATAAAATAATATAAGAAAAAAAATGATGGGATTTCAAGTGATGAGATTTGTTAATTAAGTTTCTTGTTTAATAATTCATCAGTATGTTTTAGAGATTGGGTAACTTAGCTTGCTCATGATTCCGCCAAGTTGACTTTTGACTTGGTGTTGACAACTATATGGAGCATTTGGAGAGCTCATAATGATCTTTTGTAGAAAGGTACAATCAATCATCCACGTAATATGGCTCTGGGAGCCGAGGAATGGATACTTGCTTTTAGACACTATCACTCCCCTAGCAAAATGGTATCGATGCAAACCATACAAAAGTGGTCTCCTCTTGACACAGGTTTCTTAAAGTGTAACTTCGATGGTGCTTGGGATGAGAGATTGAGGAAAGGTGGCGTTGGGGTGATTATTAGCAACTGTAGTGGTGAATTCTTGCAATTTGCTCAAGAAATAGTTTCATGCAGCTCAGGGATCTTTTTCGAAGGGGATTCCAACTTGACCCTTACGACAATGAATGGGGAGGGCGATGATCACTCCATTTTGGGTCCTATCGTCAATGATAATTGGGTTCTCCTGTGAAGTTTTGTTCATGCAACGACAAGCTTGATTCAAAGTGAGGGGAACGGTGCAGCCCATCGTTTGGCTCAGGCGGGTTTGTGAGGAACAAGGGAGTTGATTTGGGTTGAGAACTCTCCTAATATGCTTGTTGATAGAGACCCAGCTTCTGAACGCTATGTGGGATTGAGCTACCGAGGAGCTTCGAGTAACAGGTTGAGCATTTTGGCAGAACGACCCAAATCGTTGCAGCAGCACAACGCGCCACATGTTGAAGATCCCACGACCCAGCTGTCTCTCTTAGCTGCTTTTTTTTTTTACTGGTTTTCTCGGCTACCAAACATTGACTGGAAATAGTGTTTGATTTGTTGTTTTCTGGGTTTTTTTTTTTTTTTTTTGGGAAAGCTTAGGTTGTTGGGTTTTTGCAGATTTTGCAGATTCACGGCGGAAGTGAAAAAATGAAAGAGAACCGACATAACTTTTCGTATCGATTCCCACAGACGACGCCAAATGTTGATGCACAAAACCGGAAGTCTTGGAACAACATAAATCCGACCATGAATCTGCAAGTAATGTAAATAACACAAGATGTATCGTGGTTCACCCCAAGGTTTGGGTTACGTCCACACTGATATTGTATTTCTGAGGGAGAGAGAGCCTCTGTAATGAATCTGAGAGGCTTTAAGAGTGAGAGCTTGAAGGGGTGAGGAGCCTTAGGAATTGGCCTCCTAATTGTGAGGGTAATGAGTCCTTTTATAGAATAAGGGCTCCTCACTTATTACATATTTGCCCCTTCCTTGATTACATAATTACATTTGAGTCCCCCGAGTATTTATACGAGATCTAAATACAGAGGCCTTAAGTATGGTATAAACAAATACTATCAGAACCATGCCCAGATCGTCCCTTACATCCCCTTCCATTCTTTTTCCTCTTCTTCTTCCATATCTGCCGTCCTCCACTTGTTTCATCCGAAGATAAAACTCACGGCTAAAACACTCACTCCGAACCCATGAACCTGTTATTTGCAGGCCAACCGTCTGCAGATCCGGGAAGAAGTGACCCGCGCCACTCATCCATATGCGCAATCCGACTAGAACGTGTCGCCTGTTCCATACGCCATGCATGCGACATCTTCTCTAGTCCAAAACCAACTCACGACAATCTTCTCCAGCTGGGATACAAAATTAGATCTCAAGTTTTCCATTGGTATCACCAAACAATTTCCATTGATAAGGAGTACTAGGCCCAATTCATGATTTTTTTTCTACAAATCATAAGCAGATTATACAAACAAAAAAATAAATAATTATTATTTTATCTTTTATTTATTATTAGGAATTTAAAATATTAAGGTTATTTTAGGAATAAAGGTGGGTGTAGAGATAGTATCTCATTGTTTTTACTTTTAACAGTGGGTGACAAAATAAGTGGGGTGGGAAGATAAGAAAATGAGGTGGGCTTAATAGCACTCTCTTTTTATACCCAACTTAAATTTTAAATGTTAATTGTCTATTTTATTATATTGCATAATTACTATTAAATACAAAATGAAATTAATAATAAAACTCAAATTTATCAATAAACTCAAATACTATAATTAAACCCTACGATCACTCTTTGTTTATCCTACGTTCATTTTGGCTAAAACCCTAATAGCTCTCATAGAGAAAAACAAGTTTTTTTTATTGATGGATGATGATTTTGAAATTTTGAATCCCCCAACCAAGGTATGACTCAATTTATGAATTTTTTGTTCGTTTGATTTCCAATTTTTAGAGTGTAGAAGTTACTTTACTGTAATTTTTTTCAACAAAATACAACGAAAGCATCCTACCTTCCGGCTAAAACAAACAACAACGAAAGCATATGTTTACTCCTCAGATTTTGTTATACGTGAACATGATAAAACAAAGATATGAGCATACTTCGTATGCATATTAATAGGATATGTCTAATTAAGTTGTCCTCGTGAAATGATTTTCTTGTTGCGTATTAATACTTTCTTGTTTGTGGCTGCTTGTTTAGACCCCTTTTGAATATCTGGACCCTGTGATAAGGGTAGATATACAGAAGGTAATTTTTTCTTCAGCTCTATTTTTCTTTTATACTTTATTCCTTTTCCCATACATCTCTAAGTATTGTAAATTCTGCAGATATGGGATGGAGTACCAAAGCCCCAAGCCCATAAAAGTACCACCTTGAGCGAATTTTTTACTATGAGATCTCTTATACTCTTCTCTACTCTCTGGTCATGTTTGCTTTGTATAACGTTCTTATTAGTCAAAGCCTATTGTCTCTGGTACTTCATTTTTTAATATAAAGGTAGAAGTAGTTGCTTTGTCCAGTTACGAAGAGAATGAGGAGAAGTTTAAGGAGGAGGTAACCCATTTATTATTAGAAAGTCAAGTGGCACAGCAGCAGCTTTGAGTTAAAAATTCAATGGGTGTAAAAAAAATTCACATATTGAATTGAGTTTATGGGGGTATATTAGGTATTAAATTTGGGTTTAAAGAGATATTAATAGTTTACTTAAAAATCAAATTGATGCAAAGAGTAAGTTTGGTGTATAAATAAGTTAGATGGGTTTAAATAAAATTTCCCATAAAAGAAATAAAAAGTAGAGAGAGAAAGAAGAAAAAAAATAGGAGTAATTAGGTTTTCATCCTTATTTTTACTACTCTATTGATTAAAACCTTATTACTTTTCAATTTTTGATCAAGGTCCTTTGTATTAATAATATCATTAATTATTTCAATAATAAAATATTTTTTATTTATAAATATATTCATTTAATATTAAAAATGTTACAATTAGTATATTTATATTTATGGCTAAATTTTTTATCATATATTTTTATTTTTAGTTTGTACCCATTTTTAATTTGCAACCCTTTTTTAATTTGTACCAATTTTCCTTTCAATTTTAATTTGTACCCATATATTAATTTCTTTTTGTGCCCATATTTTTTAAAGTTTTATTTGTATTGTACCCATATTTTTTTATTTATTTGTACCCATTTTTATTTTTGCTAAATGTACCCATTTTGAAGAATGTACCCATGTTTTGATACAATAATTTTTTGGTTATTTTTTATGAATGTACCCATGTTTACACACACACACACAATAGTATATTTATATTTTAATATTTTTAATCCCACAAATTATGTTTTTATTTAAAATCTCATTAATATAAACAACTATAAATTTTAATTTTTAATTTAAAAAATATAGTAACGTACATAGAAATAAATTATCAATTAATTTTAGGGACTTGGATCAAAAATTGAAAACCAACAAAGTTTCAGTCAAAGATTGTTCATAACTAGGGACCGCATCCAAAGTCTCCCAAAAAAATATGAGAGAAGGGGAGGAAGGAGAGAATCCATGATGAAAACCTAACCAATTTAGCTAGTATTATTTTACTTTAGGGTTTAGATCCTTTAGACCAACTCCAACCCTAGGCTATTTGCCAAATTTCCCTCCAAAATTTCCCCCCAAACACCACCCAACCCAAGCTAAAACATTGGGCTAAAAGCCAAATGCTAAAGTTGGGCCAAATTCCCCCCAAACACACGTGGACTCGCCTGATTTTGGGCCAGTCTCAGCCCGGTCACTCGCAAACGCGCCCCACGCGGGCTGGTTGCCATCACGTCCCGACAGCATGGGACCCCAGCGTCAGGGCCATGTCGCCCACTTGCCTGAGCCCAACGACTCTTTTCCGCATCTGATGGCCATCTTTTAAGGACCGTTGGACCAACGGTCCAGATTCAAATTTCATTTTTAAAAAATATGTTATTTTAAAATACATTGAATCCAACGGTTGAGATTGAATATACTCAAATCTAACGGTAAAAAAAAGATGTAACGGCACAAATTAAAATCCAATGGCTAAAATAATTAAATAAATTTATTTAACATAAAATTTACCCAAAAACTCTATAAATACCTATGTATTTGTTAAAACATCCACACAAAACTCAATTTTCTCCTAGAATTCTTCCAATTGATCTTTCTACCATTTCTTTCCATTTCCAAATTGTTCAACATGGCAAGAAAGCATGTTAGAGGTCGTAATTGGACCTGCGAGGAAGATGTTTCTTTATACTTGGCATGGGTTTCTGTTAGCGAAGATGGTGCAGTTGGCACAAATCAAAATAAAAAGGTTTTGTGGGATAAAATCATTGCAAAGTTTCAAGAAAACTACAACGGCGAAGGGCAGGACAGTGGTGGTGTTTATGATCGGTGAAAGACTATCAACAAAGCATGCACTTTATGGAAGGGAAGCTTGGAGAGAGCCATGGTTGGCATGCCTAGTGGAAGGAGCGCCATAGAAATTGTGAGTTTTTTTCTTGATATTTTATTTGTCATGTACATAATATTATTTTGCAACTAATTATTTTTATGTATTGTTTGCATAGGGTGACAAAGCAATGGAAATTTACAAGACAAGAGTAACACCAAAAAATCAAGTTTTTAAGTTACAACATGCTTGGGATGTCCTCAAGGATTGTCCAAGGTGGGCAACCGATGCAGACCAACAATGGGGAAGATTATTTCAACGTGAAGCCGCACCGAGAAATGAAGGTGTCGATGAAGGTGTCGATGAAATGACCCCATCTCCTTCTTTAGCAAGGCCCCCAGGAAGAGATAAGCAACAGGAAGCAAAAAGAAAAGGGAAGGCCCAAGATTCGACAAGGGGAGACTTTGTTACCGGAATTGCAAAATTGCACGAAACTCATAGCGCTCACCAAGAAGAAGCGGCCCAAATGCGTTTGCAAATGAAGGAAATCTCGGATAGGGAGGAAAATAGGTTTGAAATTGAATTCATGATGAATGACCTCAGCAAATACACTCCAGAGAGGAAGAAGTTCTTACGTGATAAGTAAAAGGAAATTATGCGAAAGTCTACCTCAAGGAGTATGTTTCAAGATGATGAATCCTCTGAACCCTATATCCCAATATTTCAACAAAGTCCATCACCAAGTGAAGATGGTGGATATGATTGTTAAGTTTATGTATTGTATGAATTATGTGCTTTATAAATTAAGTTTATTAATTGTCGTTTGTATTAAGTTTATGTTGTTTATTATGTGGTTTATGTACTTTATTAAATATATGTCTTATTAATTAAGGTTGGTGAAAGTTGAAAGTTTGCTTTGTGAAAAATTTAATGATTTTTCAATATTTATCGGAATTTAAATTTTTTTTTAGATTAAAATGTTCATAAAATTAATTTACAATAATCTACATATTTATTTATTTATTTTAAATTAATTTAAGAAAAAAATTAGCCTAAGTTCATTCTTTAATAATTCCGGGCTAAAATTTTAGGTCAAAAGGGTTGGAGCAGAAAAGATATTTCTGAGCTAAAAGTCAAATTTTTCGGGCTAAAAAATTTGGCTTTCAACCCAAAAGTTGGAGATGGTCTTAGGGCTAAAACCAATCCAACTACAATCCATTAAGCTCGACTAAAAGCTTTTCCCCTTAATTTAATTGATTCCTTTAATTAAACTATGGCCTAATCGGATAAATGGTCCCCGTAGTCAACAGGTATTCGGATGATAGCCCCTGTGGTAAAAAAATTCGGATTTAAACCCCTGTGGTCTAAGTCTGTTAGGATTTATGCCCTTCGGTTAAATAATGCTGACGTGGTTGCCACATATATGCCACGTGGCAAAAATAATAATTTTTAAAATACCTGAATTAAAAAAAAAAAAAAAAAAAAAAAAAAAACGCAGAAACCCAGAAAATCCCCCCCTCCCTCCGCCCTCCGCCCTCCGCCCGTTCCCCCACCCCGCCGGACTTCTTCTCCTTCTTCTTCTTCTTCTTCCCGCCGGAGACCAGCTCCCCCCCCCCCGACGGAGCCCTCTCCCCGCGCGACCCTCCTCCCTCTCCTTCTTCCTTCTTCTTCTTCTTCCCGCCGGTCTCCCTGCGCGACTTCTTCTTCTTCTTCTTCTTCTTCTTCTTCTTGTTCTTCTTCTTCTTCTTCTTCTTCTTCCCGCCGGAGACTAGCTCCCCCCTCGCCGGAGCCGTCTCCTCGCGCCCTCCTCCCTCTCCCTCTTCCTTCTTCTTCTTGCAGATCCGGTTTGTTTGTTTTTTTTTTTTTTTTTTTTTTTTTTTTTTAATTCAGGTTTTTTTTAAAAAAAAATTAAAAATTATTATTTTGCCACGTGGCAGCCACGTGGCAGCCACATCAGCATTATTTAACAGAAAGGTTTAAATCCTAACAGATTTAGACCACAGGGGTTTAAATCCTAACAGACTTAGACCACAGGGGTTTAAATCCGAATTTTTTTACCACAGGGGCTATCATCCGAATACCTTATGACCACGGGGACCATTTATCCAATTAGGCCTTAAACTATTTACACATACATAATATTATCACATTACATGCACATCGCACATGCATGCATGTCACTGTCCATGGTAGCAGCTAACGTAGGACGACTTCTTTTGTTAGATGATGAGTTTCAGTTACAAGAAAAGAGAGACAGGGAGACTATCGAATGGGGATGGGTTTAGGGTTGGAGGGTTGGTTCTTTTTATAGGAGGGAGGTCTGAGAAACTTCATTATATTGCCTGCCAGAAGAAAATAACCCAAAAACATTTACCCTTGTCTTTCTTCTGTCAAGAGAAAAATAACCCCCAAATTATGTACCCAGAAAATTAAGATTACAACAAACCAGATAAAATTTAAAAACTTACTGCATAAAAGCAGAAGAGGAGCTGAATATTGTTTCGACCAAAAAAATATTTTACCGCCTACATCAGTGGTTGTGGGTGTAACTTTTCAACTCATATTTATTATTATTTTTTTCATGAAGAAGAAATAGGGGAAAGATCTTTTTGCTTTTGCCCGAGAATAAAGGTGAAAGAACTGCATGCATGTGATGCTTAAAGGTTGAGAGACGATGCGTGAATGGTTTCTTTCTTCACGTACGGCCATTGCCTCTCTACAAAGCATGGCGAAAATAATATTTGAATTTGTTTTTTGTTTTGATGGATTTGACGGGACATCGGAACCCACTGATGTGCAAAGATGACATGAAAGGGCTTCGTGCGTGCATGCAGTACTTTCTGCCCATACATTGATTATGCATGTTTGCTTCACTGTGTTTTATATAGAATAATGCGTAAGAAATCAAAATCTTAAATTAAATTTGTAAATATAATGATTTGTCATCAATAGACAATAAGCATGTTAATTAATATTTAATTAATAATTTAATTATTAACAATCATATGATTTGGTTTACATAATTTGATTTATAATTTTAATCTCTTTAGTATTATCCATTTATATATGTAACTTCATATAAGTCGCGCTTGATTACAATCCATGCATGCTTAATATATTCATAATTCAAAAGTCAAATTTGATAAAATACGATATTCTCTTATTTTGTTAGCCATCAAACCATTAAACAGTAAGTATTAAGTAAATACATTTACCATAGTCTCTAGCCAGTCCCCATAAAGTCATATTTTCAATAAAATCTACGACCTAAATGAAGCACCTGACTTCCTTGTTTTCAGAACGTGCTTAGGAAAGGAAAGGTTCAATCTGTGAAGCAAAACCATTAAATTAAAGGTTCAATCTTTTATTATAATTATTAGAAAAGTGTTGTCTCTACAGAATTTAGTCTGTTTAACTGAAGAAGACAAAGCGTTGCAGCTAAATATGATGTTCCCCTAAAAAAAGTTTCTACATGTTTGCAATTTTTTCAATGACAAACACATCGAACACAACAACATTTCTTATTCGCACGCGTTTGATTTAAATAGAGAAATACATGCAGTTTTTTTTGTTTGCTGATGTCCACAAACTATCATTTGAAATTTTCTTGGTATATGATGTTGAGAATTGTTCCACATCGGTGAAGGACAAAGTTTTGCTATGTACTTAAATGATTTTAGGCTACTTTCCATATTACCAATTGATTTTAGGATGGAACCTAAATTTTATCATGGTATCAGAGCAAGGTTGTCTACGTGTGAAGCCCAACGGCCACATACGCTTCACATCACCCAATTGTTGTCCACATGTAGGCTTGAAAATCCGCCACATGTGCGGAGGCGTGTTGAGAGTTGTCTCACATCGGTGAGAGACAATGTTTGCTATGTGCTTAAATAATTTTGGACTACTTCCCATATTGCCAATTGATTTTAGTGTGGAACATCAATTTTATCATATGAGACTACAAGTTGTCATGTTAGCTAGTTCGCCACTGAGGATTTGCGAGGCATGTTTGACAGCTCTGGAGACCCTATAAACTTCATGTTGCAGATTTCCACGACATTTCAATGCCTTCATCTATTCCAGGGAAGGATATCGATCCATAATCGTCATGCTTTGAGGGCCCGTAAATCTGCCAAAATACTATACTAATTAGCCCATCTTGTAACAATCAAAATCCGAGATCACTGGGTTAGGAAAACAAAATGCTTTTGAGAGATGGTCAAACGCAAACGAAAGAACAATGGATACAACTTTAGTTAAATTTACATGACGATTTGTAAGAAACATACCAAATGCTTATAGTATGACCTTCCAAATAGTCCATCTTGATCTGTAAATGCAGGCTCTGCCATCGTTAGTCTGTCATTCAGTTCTCTCACCTTCAAAATGATCTTTCTTCCACGTGAACTGCCAACCTTTATTTTGTTCTATTTCCCGGAGAATCATGGTTCAGTTCTGTATTCATATGAAATGAAAGTGTTGATCAAGATTTATAGGAAACTCATCGATACCTTTATCCGGTTATTTATTTCTGTGGATGCTCTTTTGAGCTCCTCAATGGATTTGAACAGAGGAGTTAAGTTTATGTTCATGTCCGAAATATCATTTCCAAGTCCTTCTATATGTCTGGCATTTAGAGTTTCAATATACTATTTTGTATTGCACAAGTTTCTCCACGTAACTAATACATTTGTTTGCTTTCAAAAGTGAATGTAGCGGTTAATTAGAAGAAAATGTTTGCCATACTTGTAGCTCCATTGCGTACGAGAGATCATTAAAAGGCAAAAATTCTGCATCCGCTAGCCAAAGAGCTACCAGATCCCATACACTTGCCACTGTGATCGACACCAATCAATTAAATCGAGGTGCTTGAATTTAAACTGTCAAGGGGGATGCAAGTCGGATTGTCTGAGATGCGTTCGATTAAGAATTAAAACCTATGGCTGACCTGTTACATGCCTATGAAACATTGAATCACCAAATTTTTGCATCCATATAAAGTCATCATAAATTGAATGGTACACTGGGCATCCTGCAATTTTAAAATTGTTTCTTAGTAATTAAAAGCACAATGTTTCCTGTTTTTTCAGGGGCAACCAGGGTTCGAGTGTTGGGCCAAATTGCACAAGACAAATGTACGCCGAGGTTTACACCATTTTTTCTGCAGCTTCCCTAATCTTTGGGCAATCTACGTTACACATCAAAAGCAGCTTCTGTTATGTTTTCTTTCTTGCGCACGAACTTGATGACGATACATAATTCAAATCCACAATTACCTCTAATCTCTAGCAGTGCTGCAGTGCCACTATTTGGGCCAACAGCTCCAAATGTCCACGCATCCCGGTGAGTGTGAATACCCAGAATGACCAATCTACGACGCAGTTTTGGCAAAGGAGTAACTAATCATGCTAAGGTGGATCTCACATTCAAATCATAATAGATGCTAACAGTAAAATTGAGACTTCTAGCTGAAATTTATTAATCGAACCCGAAACATTCAGTCCCATTTGTTTTAAGGTCTCATAGTCCTCTAAAAGTTCGTAATTGACATAAACCACCGGGAGTGACATTGACAGTTCCCGACTTTGCATAAGCATGGAAAATGGGCGGGCCTTCATGTGCCATATCACCATAAGGATCACTCTCACAGATTTCTTGCTGGAGATTGAAACTGATCGGGGACGGTGTACGTGTTGACGAGTCGATTTCATATTATGTATTTTATTCTTTTCTTAGTATGTTTTGGTAATTATTTCGATAGAATTTTTTTACTTTGCTTTATATTTTCAATACAGGACATTCAACTTTCTCTAAAGCAAAACATGATCAAACGGATGAATTTTGGAGTGATTCTAATTGGAGGATGTTTGTGAGTTCCTTAGTTTGTTCGTGTCAAAATTTCATCGTTTGGAAGAGATTTGGGTCCAAAATGTGGCTGTACAGATTATGGGCAAATTTTCCTAAGCAATTTAGGATTATGTTTTTAATTTATTTTCGTTTATTTGGTTTCTTAGTTTTATTCTAAATCAAGGAATGAACTTTCTATGTAGTATAAATAAGCCACTGTGCTGGCCCTAGTTCCTCTCTTTTTATGCAAGTTTCGGAGAGAGGATTTTGGCCAAAGTTTAGAGATTCCAAGACTTATATTTTCAAGATGTTTTCAGTCTTTTTCTATTTCAATAAAGATCGTTTTGATTTTAATTATGAATATGCGTAACTAATTCTCTTTGCTAGGGTAAGGTCACAAGCCTTAGCAAGAATATGTAGTCTTGTTTTAATTTGCTTATGATATTATGCAAGCAGATTTTGAATTGTTAATCACCGGTTTAAACTATTTATTTGTCTTAGTGATTCGTGACCATTAGAATATTTAGAAAAGTAATTTGATGCAATTTTGGCTGAGATTTGTCCCCCTGAAATTGCATTAAGGCTTTTTGTGGTTAATATGTATAACTTCACTTATGATGGACGCCACATCTTAAGAGTTGCATGGTTTTTCAAAAGGTTTTTACAAAATGTAATGAGTCATGCATGTTCATATTTGATCTAGACACCACGGGCGGGTTGCATTTTAGATATATGTTATATGTTGGAGGTTCCAAGTAGGACATACTTTAGGAAAACCTAACATTCAAAATATGCATATGTAATTCATACATAAGTAGAAGAACTACATAGGATTGTTAAAGTGACGGCGTAACCCTAGTGCTTTCTCACTTTGATTTTAAAAAAATTGTCTCTTTTTCCTTTTTCATTTTTATATTACATATTTTTGTTAACCTTTTTAATTAAATTCGTTTTTCTTAATTTAGGTCATTAAATCACTTTTTTTCAAAACTTTGTTTAAATAATTAGATTAGATTTGGTTTCGCATAAATTTATTTAAAATGATCCCGGTGGAAAACGACCTTGCTATTATAATCTTGTTTCTCTTACAAGTATTTTAGGTGTTTTTAACCCTTTTTGCGGAGGTGGTAAAAATCAAATCAAGTGTTAAAGAGTGTGACGCCGGATAAGTCAAAGCCACACGGTAAGGGGCAACGTGGAATTTGATACTGGAGAAAGTAAAAATGAAGAGGACATAAGCTGCAGCCTTGGCGTTGGCTTTATGGCCAGCCACGTGTGGCCGGCGGGTGAGAGGGTCGAGGTGGTCGCTTACGGAGGCATTGTCTGATAGCGAATCGGATATGAAGAGAGTGGTACGAGGATTTTGGGGTAGGATAAAAGAGAAGGAAGGTGAAGGAGGTGGCTATTGCTAGCAAAGTGGCCTTAGCTGTTTTGATTAGCAATGAATCCAACCTTTCAATACAAATTAGAGATGTTAGTCGCAACATTATTCAAGACCACAAAATCTCAAAGTGACGGTGTTCATGGAGGCAGCGACATCGGAAACACCAGGACCGATTGCAGCAACGATTACATACTGTTGAGAGCGGCTAAAAATGGGTTACCGACTGTCGTTGAAGAACATTTTGCTATTTCTCTAAGAATGAATTTGAAAATGATTGTCTAACAACATAACATGTCTATCACTGTGAAGGACAAGATTGTCTGCCCCCCTACTTCCCGTGTCCTCCCGTGTCCTCCCGTGCCCTCCTATTTTGTATGGTCACGGTTAAGCCACGTCAACATTTTATATTTTTTTTATAGAAATAATAAGACAAAAATGAATAGTATTATAAAATGTTGACGTGACTTAACGTGACCACACAAACAGGAGGGCAAGAAAGGTGGGAGAGCATAGAATCATTGTCCCACTGTGAATTAGACTATCTCACTATTATGTGATATTGTTACTTTGTGTATATTGAAAGGTCCTTTTGAACGATTTGATATTATTTTCAACTTTCTTATTGTCTTATACCTTTCCGGAATAATAATAATAAACTGATTAAGAAGGATATGACAGAATATTGAAAATTCATGTATATTTGCCAGAAATGATGTCCTTTCCAAAATAAATTATCCGTTTCTTCAATTCTTTGTCCTTACTTTTTTTAATTCAAATCTGTTTCTTCACGTTTGATTGGGAGTCTTAATCCTAATTGAAAGCACTTTACCATGTTTTCCATCAAACACAACATGCATTATCATGTTTTAATAGACTACTAGATGAGTTAAAAAATTAGGAGATAAAACTACATTGTAACCAAGACGTTAATCTAACAATGTCACAAGCCATCACGTAATACTATGTGTCTTAATTTACCAACATAACATTGCGTGATTTAGTTGAGATATCACGATCTGTCTTCCTATCTTAAGCCCTTCTCCTTATTCTATCAAGAAACAACAGAAGTAGCTAAATTTATTTTGGACTTAAAGAAGGAGAGCTAACTTGTTGTGCAAGTACTAAAGGAGACCAGAAACAAAAGTTGAGCAGAAAAAAATCACAGAAAGAGAAGGGAGTTGGAGATTTGATCTTTCTACATCTCAATAATAGTCATTTTGGCTTTGTGCACATCACCAAAATCCCCCCACACAAGTTTGTTTATGTGGCATGCTGCCAAGAGTTAGGCCTTAAGTTTGAGTGAATCACTTGGTCTACTTCTGCATGTGAGCCTAGCTATTCTCTCAGTCTCAGCTCGAGAAGAACTTTCTTGTCATTAGGACAGTATTTTAAGTTACTTACACACTATCGTACCAGAAGTTAAAAGGCATGATAATACATAACGTGATTGATTAAGAATACCAACACAATAATCATTCAAAATGGTACTTTTCTTTAAAGCAGTCTACAATCAGTTCAATTAGTCCTGTTGTAAGTAACTTTCTCTCCTCAGTACATCAACAACTGTTTCACATTCATAAGCCAAAATAATCTGAACCGTAACCACACATTTAGATGGTAATCAAATGGTGCATAATTGGACTCCATGTTATATTGACGGCCACGATTGCGTGGTAGGTAGAAGCTAGAAAGTGGGTTATAACTCACAAAACACTCTCTTAGTATTTGCAGTCGCTTAAAGCAACCCATTTTCCCCAATAATATATTCACTCACACAGAAACAGAAAGAGATACACTCACGGGCACCACCAAACAACAACACAAAAAAGTGCAAAAACATTTTAGACACAACAATTTTTATAAGCAGAAAGTGCTTCTCTCTCTTTCTCTCTCATTACATGGATGTCCGTAGAAGAAGCACCCGTGACTGGTTCACTGTCTTTGATTCCAATTCAGCATCATTTTCCACCTAAAAACAAAAGCTACTAACTTGTATATAAACCAAACAAAACCAAATCACTTCCTGTCATTCTCTCTATATATATGTAATGCCCTTGGAATTCAATTCCCCACTAACAACATACTCCCCAGTCTCTATTCTACTCCCATTCTCATTCACATTCCCATTTATATTCGGCGTCTCACTTTGCCTCTGCCGTAAATTAGATGTCAACATTATTCAAACACATTTTCTATGTTCTTATTCTTCTTCTCCTCCTCAATTCAACCCCATCACAATGCCATTCCAAGGGACTCCGACCGGGGAAGCCAGACGGAAACGTGCACTTAACGAAGAACCTGACTCGAGCCCAATTATCAGAACAGCAATTCATGAAGTGGGTTAAGTTTGTTGGAAGCCTCAAACACTCTGTTTTCAAAGCAGCAAAGAACAAGCTGTTTCCTTCTTTCACTTTGCATGTGGCCAAGAACCCTAATGCAGGACACTTCACAAAAATCCAAGCCGCCATTGATTCTCTCCCCTTCATCAATCTCGTGAGAGTAGTCATCAAAGTACATGCAGGAGTATACATGTAAGTATCCTTGACCGTAGAAGAAGAAAACGAGAATGTGAAAATCACTTTTGACCGAAATGCTCTGCTTTTTTTTTTCTTAACTTTTTCGTATGCTGTTAATTATCATACATTCTTGTTATGTGGAGAACTGGTAATTGATGAAGCTGTGGAATGGGAAAAAATTTCAGGGAGAAGGTAAATATACCTCCACTGAAATCATTTATAACCATAGAAGGAGCAGGGGCAGATAAAACCATTGTTCAATGGGGAGACACAGCTCAAACACCATCTGGTCCAAAAAAACAACCGATGGGGACTTTCAATTCTGCAACTTTTGCTGTGAATTCCCCTTATTTCATTGCCAAAAACATTACATTCAAGGTAATTTTCTCAATCTCAGCCTCTTTTAACGTACGTCATGCACAGAGAATCTTTGTATTACAATAAATAATTGTACAATTAATGTGCAGAACACTTCACCCGTCCCTAAACCTGGAGCAATTGGGAAGCAGGCAGTGGCATTTAGAATATCAGCAGATACAGCATCCTTCTTGGGGTGTAGATTTTTGGGGGCACAAGACACACTTTATGATCATTTGGGAAGGCATTATTACAAGGATTGCTACATTGAAGGTTCTGTGGATTTCATCTTTGGAAATGGACTCTCCCTATTTGAGGTTAGATAAATTTTCATCTTATTTCTGAATTTTTGGTAGTAGAAACATAAAAATCAAAATTTGATCCAAAAAATCATGAATGAATTGATCCCAAAATCCAATAATTACCTATCTTCTTGCATCATCCCATGATCTTAAGAATTTGTACAAATGACACATGGATGTTAAAATTTCCCACATGTCATTATTATATTTAGCTCACGATGTTACAATGATGTATCCGACTGCAGATAAGTCTTTTTCCACGTGCACAACCACTTTGCAATTGTTATGTTAATTTTCATATGTATATTACGGATTTTGCTACAATACTTATATGTATTAGTACAATTATTACTTGATGGTTAAATTGTGATTGTGTGAAATAAAATAACTGGAAGTTCACAAAATTTCACATAACAAAGTAAAAGAACTGTGACTTTTCTGGGAGCTGCTATTACAGCTATTCCGCAATATTTTTTTTTTTAAAATTATTATTATTAAATTGGATGATTTAAAACTATTACAATAATTTAGGAAGCGAAAAGTTTCGAACCGAGACACAAGGATAGAAACCTGATACCCTATCCACTATAATATTAGACCACATACAAAACCATCAAATTTCACTCTTGTAAAAACAAGAAAGTGCACTTCAAGGATTTAATGCAAGATGACGTTTGCAAGTTCATCATACACTGTTCCCTTATAAGACACAAGAGAGATTGCACTACAACGAATGCAAATGTTGTTTTCGAAACGCAAATAACAGTACCCTTACGATTTCAATACTAACATGTTACAGCTAACTTCTTGACATACTATAGAGTTTATACAAGGCACCAAAACTAACTGTGACTCTGGTCAAATTATTAAGTTAAATCAAAGCATGTTCCACTTCTTGGTGTCTTGTATGTGTCCGGACCTTCCAGTCTCGTGTCATATAGTCACATGAATATGTAAATGTTGAAATTGCTTAGTGCAACTGTACAGGGATGTCACGTGCATGCAATAGCACAGAACATAGGAGCACTCACGGCGCAAGGCAGAAGCAGTATGTTGGAGGAAACGGGCTTCTCATTTGTAAACTGTAAGGTCACGGGTTCAGGAGCTCTCTATCTTGGTAGGGCTTGGGGTCCCTTTTCGAGGGTGGTCTTTGCGTACACATATATGGACAACATTATCATCCCTAAAGGCTGGTACAACTGGGGTGACCCTAATCGTGAAATGTAACTCTCTCTCTCTCTCTCTCACCTTTTCCTTTATCTTGTTGGATTCGATACATCATGACATGTACGTCGCATAGTGCATTCAGTACATGGTGTATCATTCACACACAATATGCTCCTATGAGACAACAAGCAAAGCGTTCTAAAACTTTCAATTTTACTAGGGTAGTACACATACTAACAAACAACCCATCGTATGGTGTATTAGACCCTTGAAGCAATACCCTACACCATTCAATGTGTCAAATGTGTCACTGAATTTGTTATGATAATGATATTTCCAGGTGTTCGTCTTTAGTGCATTAATGTACCCTAGCAAAACCCTAAAACCTCACCACAACCAAAAAGGTGGAGACATAAGTAGGTGGATTTAAGATGTATCTTGATCATGCTCCTGTGAGACAAAACTTAAGCAAAATTGTGTTCTAGCTAGCTCATTGTTATTAGAACACAAAATGGGCGGTTACGCAGACGACCTAAGCATGCATGTATGTCCTTTTGCTCTTTTACACTGCAAACCCTACCTGTAATGCACCATAACACCAGTGCATGTATATAAAAAACCCTCAAAACCCCTATCTTACGCATTTCAAGTTGGTATATTTTAAGAAAACCCACGTCATCATCTATACATATAAGCTTTGGTGCATGCTACATCTATAAGCCACCTACTAGTCCTAGGTCTCTGTATATAGGTTTGGTTTTGCTTTAGGCATTGTGCAATTTGGTGGTAGTGGCATGCGCATGAAGATTTGTGGAGGGTTTTGTAATCGTATCGTTGGAGATGTTGTTTGTTGTTGCAGGACTGTGTTTTATGGGCAATACAAGTGCACAGGACCAGGAGCTCGCTTTGCAGGGAGGGTTTCGTGGAGCAGAGAACTCACTAAAGAGGAAGCCAAGCCCTTCATTTCCCTTACCTTCATCGATGGCTCTGAGTGGATCAAAATATGATGATCAAACTTTATAATACCAACAATTTTTTACCCAATCAAAGAAGAAAAAAAAATATCTTTGTAAAAATCCGTGTTAGTAATGTTCTTGCTTAATATATATGATTGAGATAAATGCCGTGTCAAGGAGTAACAGCTCCCAAACTATTTCTTCTTGATAGATGACGCTTTACCACAATGGCTGAAAATAATCATGTTCATGCAGTGCGGGTTTGATTCCCACCAATTCTCCTCTCCCTTAACAACTAACTATTTAATCTAGTAACGCTATCGTTTGTCAAAACTAATGCTTCTATATGCTCATTGCAAGGACATTGAATTAATCTTGCCTTAACTTCCCAATTCGTAACTAAGGAAATTAAGACAAAAGAAAAGAGAAATGAGGTATTACCAATATGATTGTAATATGAAAATGGCTAAATTGCAGATTATCATGTGGCGTAGGTCACGTACGTGTAAATGCTACTCTTGTGGTGAAATTTCAAAATAGTACACATATGGTTGTGTTCCTTACAACTTCGATCTAGATCGTTCTCCTCCACCAAATTTCCTCCGATTCGAACCGATGTATGCATGGGCTGGGGCCTAGGCAGACTAGGTGAATTTAAGTAAATTTATTATATTTCATGTAAATAAATGTTTGCATATACTTTAAATATATATATAATTTCATCATAAACTACAAAATAGAGTGACATATATATTATGAAGTGTTGGAACATAATGAAAACATGTGGAACAATGATATAACGTGTGTTCATTTAAGTATGCAACAAGTCTTTTACAATTTATAGAAAAAAAATAAAATGCAAAATGAAAGTGATCTATTTTCTGTTTAAATGAGTCGCGACTTAGACGGGTGCCTAGGCGGTCTAGACAGACGTCTTAGCAGGTCTAGGCGTTATTTCTTAATTTTCAAACGTATAGACATTAATCAGGATGGTGGCCAACTGCCTAGCGTCTAGGTGGGACCAAGGCGGCGCTAGACGAAGATTTTTAGAACACTGATTTTAAGGCCTTAGAGGTGGAAGGCTCGGATTTAACCTCCAAGACACTTTTTCCTTTTTCCTTTTGGTTGAAAATTCAGTTGGACTTGGATTTTGAGCTACATAGCCTATAAGCATAATGGGTTTTCAATTGACATGAGTCACTGGGCTGAGAATCTGTAAGGCATATACGTGTCACACAACTTGGACGTATAAATTAAGAAAAATCTCAATTTAATATCTTGAAATTTCTTGATTTTTAACATTTTATATATTAAGTTTTTTTTTTTCCAGTTTGGTATTTAAAGGGATAAGTTTGAAACATTTTCATATATTAATTAAGATTTCTGTTAAAATAATCGTTAACCTGTGACATGACGTGTCCACGTGGACAATAATTGGACGTCATGTGTTAATCTGGCCACGTAGATATTAAAAAAAAATGTTTTAACGACTGTTTTATTTTTTATTTTTTCAATATCCATGTAGGCCCAGATTGACACGTGGCGCTTAGTCATTGTCCGCGTGGGCGTCACATCATAAGTTTAACAATGAAAGCTTAACGAATGTATGAAAGTGTCCCAAAATTATCACTTTAGGTACCAAAATGGAATGAAAAAAAGACTTAATGTATGAAATATTAAAAATCAAGAAATTGCATGATAGTAAACTGAGAATTGCTTAACAAATTATAAGAAGACCCTCTTTTTTTCATACATCACACATTTTTACTTTTGATTTTTTATCTTTTTTAATATTATTCTTTCCCCAAAGACTGAGAGGGGGGCCATTTAATTACCAATGTACTTGGAAATTTGGAATTGGAGGGGAAGCAGTCGACCTCTGATCTCTGTGATGACTGAGGCTCTCTGCCTGACCTACAACAAACTTTGAAAGCTCCCTTTCATGAAAACCCTAACAAAAGGACGTTGCTCCCAGTAAAGCTTTGTTTCTGCAAAACTTACCTGCACCAACAGAGATTGAAAAGAACGTGGCTCCGGCCTTCCAATCCATGTACCTGTTGTGACAAGTCGAAAGGGAATCCTCAAAGGCAAAAATTTTGATTTTAGTCTCTGTAGTTTGAGCGAATGACAGATTCGATTTAGGGCTTAGTTCACCTAGTTTTAATTGCCGCAGTTTACCAACTCTTGCTATTTTTAGGACAATGACTTAGATTGCATATATATAGGTTAGGTCAATTGGACATAATATTGTGCCCACTTTGTGAGGATGTGAAGAAATCTCTCATGTTAGAAGAAGTTTACCAAACCTTGCACATAATTGTCAATAAATTTTTGGGTGGAGCCTCAGCTTTCTTTACGCATACCTTGTACTCAAGTTCGAATCTTCTTTATGTAACATATTGCGTTGTCAAACAAGAAATACCGAAGTTTTGTCCATGATTTCTTCGAGATCATTAGCTTGCGACTGACGTGTGAGAGTAAATTCATGTAAAAAGCACATGCTAATTCCGTTGAAAATGCCCTTTAAAGACAGGTTAATTCGCTAAAACTTTAGTAAATTTACACAGGTTAATTCGCTAAAACTACAAGGACCACATCATACTTGGAACAGTTTGATAAATTGCTTGCAGTCTTGTAGATACTTAACAAACAATATTCAAGGAAAGGTGTGGAGCCCCTAGCATGATGGCGTGGGTTCGAACCTCATCGGTGACTAATCTAACGTCTAATCCAACAAAATCTATCATTTGAAAAAAAAAAAAAAACAATATACATAAATTTATTTAGGAAAATGTTAAGGATACCATATTTATGTACTATTTGATGTGATAAATAATGTGTAAATTCCATGTAATTTAATAAACTTATCTCATTGAATATTAATTATATGCATCATGTACTACACGAAAAAGTATAAAAATATAGTACAAATATATGCTCTCTCAAGCATTACTCATTTATTAATTATTCTTCTTTTCTATAACTTTTCTAGAAAAGTTTGAGCTGGTGAAGGAACTTGAAATTCACATGAGATTGTTTGTCTTTTTTTAATGAATAATTGATAAGGACAGTAGAGAAGAAACAAGGACAATAGAATAGACTTTTCAAACATTGGCTAAAATGGAAGTTCGTAACCTACTACTGCAATTATCTAGAAGGTTAGATGGTTAAAACATGACTAAATTCAACATTCATGTAGAAGTTTTTGGTAACCTTCTTCACATTAAAGACTTTCTAGCAACCAAGAAATGTGGTAGTTAGTTTATTTTCTTTTGATCTTTGTAACTGGAGAGCAACTTCCATAAAATAGATTCACATAACGTCTCAATTTGATAATGTAATTGCATATGGAGAAAAACTAACATGTGACTTTGTATTAGTAAACTGGAACACCACAATAACATTGAATCCGTGCCATATAAGTCATCATGTAAGTGAAGAGGGTCATATTTTAAGCAGAGTTTGACACGATCAAACAAACAAAAATAAATTCTCATACGTAGCAAAAACACATGGGACGCATAATGCTTCATGGTTCAAACCTTTTCCATTTTTGTTGGTTTTTGTGGTCAATAATTGTACCAGTTTGAAAAAGCTTCATCATTTTTTCCTTCGTTTAGAGAATACACGATTAAAGAGACATATAAGCAAATACAAAATGGTTATTTTTGTATCGTGCTGCGTGCATGTGGAATATATGGTAACGGAGGAATTGTATTGTCAAAATTTTCCATTTTTTGTATAAAGGGTAATGAGTTTGGTCGGATTTTCTTCAGATAATTTGTTTAATTCTTAGACAGGGAATGTGTCTTAAAGTTGTACGTAACTTGATAAGTTTCTTTTAATACTTTGCGCAGTTTCATAATGTTCGTAAGTTGAAGCATAATTGATTGGAAACTAATGATTTGGACATTTTCAATTGATAGTTTCATGTCATGACAATTTTGATTGTACATTCAACGATTTGAGTTTTTATATTCATAATTATAACGCATTTAGAGCCTCATTTTTATTTATTTGAGTTAAAAAACAAGTGAGATGCGCGTGAAGTGCACATTTTATTAAAACACAAAAAAATGTTCGAGAATGAAATCAGATCAAACTTCACGTTATAATTGTGAAAACGCCAAAAACGTTAAATTAACGTTTTCACCATTTTCAGAGAATACAAAAATTTGATCCATCCAAGAACTACATTGACCTCCGCCATCAAACCATCACTACCATCACTACCACCACTTCCACCACTTTATCGTTTTCATTACGTAAACATTATAAAACATTATGTAAAAAATAGAAAGTGGCAGAAGTCCCAGTTTTGAGAGAGTCTGTTTAGCATTTCTCTCTCTAAAAATAAATAATCGAAACTATTTTTGAATGGGTAATACTGGAGAGACTAAATTTATAGACTAAATTTTGTAAACTAAATGATTTGAAAATTGATGATTGAATTATTACTTTAAGTGTTGATTAACACACATATTTTTTTATTGGTGATACATCATTTAGTTTTCAAATTAGTCTACAAATTTAGTCTACCTAACATTATCCTTTTTAAAAACATTAACGGGTGAGGGACCCAAACTTACAATTTGTTTCTATCTTTCATTAGAGAAAAACCCAAACTCCTTTAATCCAATCATAATTACACAATTCCAAGCATTTGATTCATATATTAATTAACATTAATCATAGCCCCAGCATGATTCATTATAACCCAACATCAAGATCAGATCAAATCCTACTATAATATAACATTAATAACACTTAACTTTGGAATCTACAAATACATTTTCTAGTATTATATCCCCTGTTCTCGATCGTTACATGCATGCAACTACCAAAATCCAGAGGATCTCTCAAGCTTCCCAATCACAGCATTTTTGAAAACAATGGCGTCCTTCACTTGCGAGCAGGACCTCTGCATCCTAACCCCACTCAAACTATTCCTCGACTCCAACATTTCGTTGAGTGAAAGCCGCTTCTTCGGCCCCGGCTCCGGCCTCTGTTTCGGAGCAGAGTGCGACCGCAACTTCGCCTTGAACGACCGAGTGCTCGCCATGTAATTCGGCGCATATCCTCTAAAACAGTTCTCATTACAAACACTCTTCGAAGGCGTGCCGGTGGCATTGCTATTAGCCCCTCCGCCGCACGAATTCATGAACCGCGGCGTGCTCTGTGCCGTGGAGATCATCCTGCATTCCTCCACGGAAAGACCCCAGTCGGAATCTTGGTAGTTCCTGCTGTCGGGGATTGATAGCCGGGCAGGAGTACCCCGACACAGGATTGGGGACGACAATGCTTGTTGGTAAGTCGGGTCGTCAGAGAATTCAGATGCAGAGCAAGTGTTTGTTCTCCGGGACCTGGATTTCGGCCTGCTGCCTGTATCGACCTCAACAATCTTGGGGTTTTCGTCAGTGTTGTTGAAATTGCTGTCTCCCAATTTAGAAGCAGAGAGCCTTCTGCTGTGAGATGGAGCTGTCTGCTCACTCCTGCTGTCATCAAATCTCTCCTGCAACATTCAATTACTCACACAGATTTAATTGCCAATGGAAAAAACAGAAACATTTATTATTTGGAAGAGACACACATTCGTTTTCTCATTCTGCATATTCCTGTTTATTTCTGTTCTTCGATTTATTCAATTCAAAGAACGGAAATAAACGTGTGTGGGGTCGTAAAGGGTTGTGAGGAAATCGTTTCCCATTTTCAAATGCAAGTCTTTCAGACGTCTCCTAAGCACCGGAAAGTTTGAATTCGGTTGTAATTAGTACCATGGATTTTCGTGCACGGATTTCAAATCTGTTGTTCGATTCAATGCCGAAGAGTCTCCGATTTTTATGAGAACGAACAGTTGCTTGAGCTCGAATCAGAGCTTGCATACTTTTGAGAGTTGCAGTCGCCTGCTTCCTCACTAAGTAGCCTCTCACTAATGCCTGCAACTTCACCAATCCTTTCAGAGCTCTCAGAGCTTTTCTAGCCTGCGTTTTTCACAAACCCAAAAGCGGAAATAAGTGCTTTTTCAAAAAGTTCGAAACTTTGAGCAAAAAAAGAGCAAAACCCCACTTACCAAATAGCCTCTGAAACAAGTTTGAACTTTGACAGCGGCCCATCTCTCTCTACCGCCACCGAACATGGTACCTCTGCCGTGACTTGTAAGGCGGACGACCTCAACGGCCGCGTTTGCAGCTGCAACCGCGGCGTCTGCAGCAGCAGCCGTTGCGGCTGCCACGGCAATTGCGTGCTTGTTCTGCTCCTGCTCTGTTTCTGTGTAGTAGGATCTCAGCCAGGCCGCCTCGGAAGGGGAAATGTTGGGTGGAATGGTGGCGGGGTTGTGACAGAGTAGGGTTGCAGCTGCATCCTCTCTGCCAAAGCTGGAGCCTTTCTTGTGTTTGAAGTCGCCGGAAGTTGAATTTGGTTTTTGGTATTTGTCTTTGGTCTTTATTCCAAACAAGCCTTTGAGCCACCTTGTTGCTCTGCCCATTTTCCCAATCTAGAGATAGAGGGGAATGGTATGGAGAGATCGAATGTGAAAAGGGATTAAAACCCAGAAGAAGTTTTGAGTAGGTACTTTCCTTGTCGAGGAAACCGGTGAAACAGAGTTGATAAAGAATAAAACCTTTAAAAAACGTAGAAAAAATGTTTGGGAAAAACACTCATTTTTACCGCTCACATGCTTTTCTCATTTTCCTACTGTTATATTGAATGAATTGAAAAAATTGATAGACAAAATTAACATAGGTGTGTAGGACGTAAAATGAGTATGTGAAAAACACTATCTTTCTTTTTTAAGTACATCGATATTTGTACACTAGGAGGAGGGAGAGTTCGGCTAAGACCTCTTACTTCTAAGCGAAGATAAATACCACCAGACCGTAGTATTGAGTTACTCTACTATCTGATTTTAACCCTTAGACTTTTATTTTAAATGATTTCTCCTCAAATTTATTATAAATCATTAATTTTACCGGTCATGTTTATCCACATTTCATAAATAAAAAAACTGTTCAATGTCATATTTTAAGAAAAATAACAAGTAATTTTACAAAACTTAACAAATACTACTTGATTATCAGCACATGATTTTTTTCGAAGGGAAAATAAGGATTGGAATGTGGTTAATCATGAAGGTAGGGACGACTGGTGATTTATAATAATTAGGTGGGAATAACCAAATAAAAGTTTTAGCTAATAAAATTTAACACCTTTCATGTTTGGGATAATATACAAAATAGGAAACGAAGTTTTAATTTTCTTATATTAATTCAGAAAGTATCGAAATTTTACTAATTTATGTAATCAATCTGATTGATTCTTTGATTCTTCATTAAATTGATGCATAATGAGAACGAGGAACACTTATATAGGTTAATCTGACAAAAACAAAAACTAATTAATTAGACATCTAAACAAACATAGAAGTTGACACAATCTCAAAACTCCATGGTGCAATGTAAACGAAAAGAAACTTCGTGACCTTAAACCTGAAATGTGTAACTAAAATATAGTTAACCTTAAATTCTTAGTTCAAAAATATTCTTTGGTTTTAAAATATTTTGAACCCAATAAAGACAGAGAAGGAGTTTTGCGCCACAAATCCCAAGTGAAAAATATAAATTGAGGAAGTTACGTCCAGCAGAAAATCCAAAAAAAAAAAAAAAAAAAAAAAAAAAAAATAAGAAGAGTAAAATAATAACGTAAACGGAGGAAGTACCTTGGTAGAATCTGATTCCCACCAGAAAAGTGACAAAAAAGAAATGTAAGAAAAAACATTTGTGGGAAACGGAAAGGGAAAGGAATCGAAGGAGCGCTCGGATTTTCACTGCTCCAATGAGCAACTCGGATTCTGGGAAAAAGCTTGTATTGTATCTCTTTTTTTTGAGTAAATTGTAGTTATGATTTCTTAATTTTAACTCAATTGGAGCAATTGTCTCTCAATTAAATATTCATTATCATTGGTCCCTCAATTTATCAAAACATGCAGCTATGGTCCCTTAACTAAAAATTCATTACTATTGGTCCATCAACTTTAATTTAATTGGAGAAATGATCTTTTAACTTTAACTCAATTGTAGCAATGATCATTCTTAACTTTAACTCAATTGTAGCAATAATCCTTCCAAAATAACTCATTTTGACAAAAAAAATTATGTAGTTGACGAAAAAGATCAAAATTACACACTTTGATGAGTTGAGAGACCCTAATTATTTGAATGGTTATTCCAACATAACTTATTTTGACAAAATTTTTACGAAATTGATGAAAAGGACTGTAGCTACACATTTTGATAAATTGAGAAATTAATGGTAATAGATTTTTAATTGAAGGGTCATTGTTACAATTTACTTATCTTCTTTTATTTTTATATTATTTTTTCTTCAGAAAAAACAAAAGAAAAAGAAGAAGAAAGCCTTCTTTCCCTACAGAATAAGTCTCTGCTCCGCTCTCTCACAACTTTCTGGAGCGACGTGTCCTAAAAAGAAAAGATACCTCAGTGTCTTCACTTTCTGACACTTTGTCTCGTGAATCCGTGATGCCATAATTCTCTGTAAAAATATGCCATTTTCTATTTTAATTAAATAGAGTTTTAACGAAACATTTTCGGTACTGTTCATTTTTAATGAAAAATTACATTTTTACCTTTTTCTGATACTATTAACTACACCTTTATTTATTATTTTTCATTAAAACTAAAGTTTTTTTGGACTTTTCGTTAGTTTTCCTTTAATTAAAAGAAACTTTAACGAAAAACTTCCGGTACTGTTCATTTTAAAGAAAAACCACATTTTTAGACTAAAAAGTTAATCCTAGTATTATTCGTTTTGTCCTTTATTTTGTCTTTATCGTTAAAACTCAAAGTTTTCAAACTATTTTCATTAGTTTTCTTTTAATTAAACCAATTTTATACATTTCATTTTATTAGTCCTCCTATGAGACGAACGTCTATGGGTGATGTAGTGATATCGGTGTTGAAAGCAAAGCTCAATTAGTCTGCCTATGAAACAGACATCATTACTATTGGATTTTCTTTGTGAGGATATCGGAGATCCGTGAATTATGTCCCTTTATCGTACAACATACGATCATAAATCATTTTAAAATTTCCCTTCATTTAAAATTGAACAAAAACAGTACTGGACGAAAAATGACCGCATGATATACGATGAAATGACACAATTCACGGATCCTCAAAGAGAATCCGGAGAGGATCCTGTTGGGTGATAACAATGTTGAAAACAACAATCAATGCATTTTCAATAAGATCGGTTGCATGGCTTTCTTTCTTATGCACATGAAATTTTCGTTCATTCAGTTTCCTAGTTACATTTACATGTGAAGCAAATCATTACGGTTCTAGGTTCTTAATCTTCTAATCGGCAATGAATGCACGGATATCAGTTTCGCAACAAAAAAACATCTACACATATTCCACAATATCAACTGCACGACCGTTCTTTCTCTCGTACATATAATTTCTCGTAGCATTTACAAGTACAGCAAACCATTACCTTTCTATTTTTATTTATTTTTTAAAATTCTGATCGTCCACGAATGTATGGTCGACTGAAATTTAATAGGGTTGTTTGTTTGATCCTGTGGATTTTGTTTTTCTTATTCTTCTTGTTTCTCTGGGCCAATGTTCGGAGGGCTGCTGTGCTGCCACCCCATTTTAACTCTGTATTTTTGATGATGATTCGGCCGGTTGCAGTTGCAGCATCTAAAGATAACCAGAATTCTTTTACACTGTTTCTTTCAATTATTCGTGCACTCATTCAACTCTCCGGCACTTTGCTTTTACCCTTTTCTCTGCAACTTCTGTTCGACCATGCACAAATTAAATAGCTTAGTTACAGTTTTTCTCTCCCATAATATACTTTATGCAGGGTTGAGTCATTTCATACATTAAATTTATATATTTCTAAGGCTAATGTTACCAAAGCAATATGTTCATGGATGAGACACAATTACTTCGTACTTTTTAGATCACGAACACGTATTAAGTACAAATATTTACAAATGACTAATGAAATGGTGTATTAGACCAATCAGATTACCAGACCCTTGAAGTCGTGGTACATCACTGAATGAGCCAAATATATCACTCAATGAGTTTTTTTTTTTCTCGGTCAATAGGAATTCCATTAATAAAGCAACATGGAGAAGAAAATACAGAAAGACTCCTTATTAGAAAAAGGAGAAGATAAGCACAGCTCGTTATGATAGTGTTTTAAGGCATTCCATCGAGTATATATTTGTATTGTAGCTGAACTCTTACAAATGTATTGTATCAATAGGTCAAATAAATAATAAAAAATATATTATGGATACACATTTTTTCAAAAATCATTGAAGGTGTATGTATACAATTTAGTTTGTCGTAAGAACTAAGCAGTTTTTTAACCAAGAGAAAAAGGTGAAAGTGTCTTGAAATAGTGCACTTTCGAAAACAAAAGAAAAGATGCATATGTGCCAACAAGCAATGGACACCCCAAGGTGGGTTCCTGTGAAGCTGAATATACACGTACAGCTGTAAAATGCATTTTTGAGAGGAAAGTGATTAAATGAGAGTTTGTCCCCTGCCACATTGATTATCAATAATTAAACAAAATTGGCAACCCTAATAATAGCCCTTTTGGAGACCTCTATCTCTTAGTAGGGTAGCTGCTCGCTAGGAAAATAACATACATGCAACTCGAACGGTAATGTGACGGCTACTCAAGCTAGTCATGGATATTTATGTGAGAAAGTAAAATTATATCGACTCGTTAGTGGTGTCTTAAACTAATAATATAATATTATGTACAGAATAAGCACACATACTATCATATTAGTGTTTCATGGTGCTTGGTGGCATACTAAGGAGATATTCTCCTGTGCAACCACGACCGGGTGACACCATTCATTAAGTACATGTTTCACGACTTCTGTATTAAAAAAATAAATCATCCGTTCAATAAACACTTATCACGTGGTGAATTGTGATAAAAGAATCTCTCTCTATACCGAGAGTGTATATGTACGTCTTTATCGCATGATAAACTCAAAATATCAACAAATCAATTTCACAATTGACTGTAAGTTTCTCTGGCCGATAAAATTTCAGGCACCAAAGGAGGTAAAATGGTAAATTGAGGTTCATTTGAGATACATTGATTTCAAAGCTGGAAATGTTTGGTAGGAGCCACATATGTACCATGAAAAATCCAAAATGAGGTAAAGAAATTGGTATATTTTCGGAAATGCTACACAAATTTATAGGCCATAGGTTTGACAAATTGGGTTTGGCGGAGGCTCATCATTTTGCGTACGATGGTGCTTAAACTTTCAGCTTTCAATTCATGGATGTTAGGGTTTCAGCATGGAGACGGCAGGATGAAGACATTGACTTGATTTGTACGTAATTACTTTGTGTGCACCACGAGGGGAAGTGGGGAACCAGACGGTGACGGATTGTCGGAGTTTACATGGAAAGAGGAAATTTTGTACACTTTTTCTTACTTACAAAGAAAAGTTGATAGATTCTTTCATTTTGTTGCCCTATTTTATTTTAATTACTTTCTTGTGCAGCTGCAAAGTTTCCTTATGCGTCACAAGTTTCAATAAGTTGTCCTTGCCTAGCTAGTAGCTACGGCTATGCAATCCGTGCTTAAAAGTTTTTTTTTTTTCTTCACTTCCCTTATTTTTTATTTGAACCGTCACGGTTAAACCACATTATCACTTTATATTAATTTTTTATAAAAAAAGAAAGACAAAATACAGAGAGTGAGAGGAGGGAAGGAAGGGAGATGGAAAGAAGAAGGGAGGGAAAGGGATGTGATGGATAGAGGAGAAAAGAGAATTCTAATACGAAAACTACAGTCGTGAACTATGATTGCAGCTCAAAACAATCTTTTGCATAAAAATAATTGCGTATCAGAATATAGAGTTCCCTTCTTCTTCAAAGACTCAAGGTATAAAAAATGAAGTTTTAACGAAAAACTCGCTGTATTGTTCACTTTAATAAAAAATCAAATTTTTACACTAAAAAGTCAAACCTGATACTATTCACTTTACCCTTTATTTTGTTCTTATCGTTAAAACTTAAAGTTGTAATCACTCATGTTTGGTTGAATTAAGGATTGATCGAACAGCGTGTGTTCGCAATTAGCTTCGATCATGGGGTCTAAGTGAACTAAAGAGTCAGAAAGTAGGTTTACCTATGTAGATTCCAATTTCAATTTGAATCCCAAAGTAGGTTTACCTATATTTGAATTATGAGGAAAAATTTGCATTCGATATTGGAAGATGCTAGGGGACTATATCTTATACCATATAATGTGAGGGTTGATGGTTAGATATTTTCTTTAGTGATTTAAACTAGGAATTCAAATATCAATTGCCACATCATGTAGTCCACAAAATATAATTTAAAAACATGATTTCCTTAGCATCATCCATCGATGTTTTGCACTCTGTTATTCTACTGTAAAATGGTAGTTACGGATTTCATAAATCATAGCCTTCTTCCAACAGAAATGGCATTAATTGCAAGAAAAACAAACTAAACAAACTAATGAACAATACAAGATGATGACCCAAAAAAAAAAAAAACAATGCTAGACATACCACGTTTTGCACAAACATTTAATACCACATAATGTAGTAAGTAACGTATGGGTGTATCTCTCGTGTAGAACAACCGCCCGATTGGATTATGCAACAGCTTGATAGGTGTAAGTCCAAGAAAAACAGGTTTTGATTAGTTTGAGGGACTGGCATTCGATTTGGATTCATAATACATTGTTTCGAAAAGAACAACGAAACGGAAAAGACACAAAAGTTTGTGGTGACATTTGAGATTTGAGACGTGTGAGATTTATAAAATAAGATGCCCATTCAGTATACATTAAAGTAGAACATTGCCAGTATTAAAAAAGATGCCATATTTTTGGAAAATCAATGGCGTTCAAAGGAATGGGATTGTACATATGAGTCGTCAAGGTACAATACATTGGTCTTATAGACATTATATCCTCTGCCCCATTCGGAACCATGATGACGAATGATGGGTACAATGGCATGTGTGGGGGTGAATCATTGAGATGGGTATGGCTTGAGTCAGAGGGAAATGTAGTTGTGCTCATGAAGAAGAGGGAAATCCAAGGACCTGATACAACAGAATGGGTTCAAAGAAGCTGATGTATTACAAGCTGAATTTGGCCAGTCACAATTTGGCACTTCCACATTTTTGATGTCGATGCCGAAGATATTTCAAGAGAAAAAGAGAAATAGAAATAGAATGGATAGTATGAGGTCGGTCGACCGGCCACTCACATCCTAATACGACCATTAGAGTCCGTAGGAGAGAATTCCGTAGATAAAATATCATAACCCCTTTAATATTCATTAAACTTTTGGCAGAAAGCCCAACTCTTGCAGCAAACTATTCCAGTTACTTCTGTGGTAGCCTGGTAGGATTGTAATTGGGCTCCCTCTCATTGAGTTCGTAGTGAACTTCGGTCATGGGGCTTAGCCCGTGTAACAACACAATCGTACGACTCTCAGTTTCTGGGCCCAAACATGGACATTAGGTCACACAAAGATTATAACCTTAATGGGTCAAAGATAATAATAAACAAATAAGTTAATCAGAGTGGCGCAGCGGAAGCGTGGTGGGCCCATAACCCACAGGTCCCAGGATCGAAACCTGGCTCTGATATATTTTTTCATACTGTTTTGTTACTTCTCTGTGCTGCTCGGCAGCGCCCCATTTATTTTCATCCATGTACGATCTTTTTAATGGCTGGAAAGAAAGCTTGGAGTTCAACACAGAAAATATTCTTCCTTTTGGAAAAACCTACCACATGCTCCTGGGTATGATATGAACCTTTTGTTTAGAGCCTACAAGTTCCAACGATTTAAAACTTTGATGGAACAAATGCTTTGGTGCCTAGTAAAAATATCCCTTCCCCCAAAGGTCCCAAATAAAAGTAAAAAACAACTTAGAAAGCTCGATTACACCGTCATGCTCTGACATGTGCCAATAAAACAATAATGTGTAGATAAATATTTACATACCTTTATTTCATTAACCCGAAATGCCTTCGTAGTGATCATGCCATGTAAATCTTTCTCCCAAAAGCTATCATACATTTGCCACTTCTCCTAAATGTCATATCTGTGAGTACTATTTACTCGCATGCATGCATGTTTTAGAATTGATTCAATATATTTACAAAAATAAATAAAAATTATTAAATGGTTTTACTTTTATGACCACCACATTTAGATTGGACCCACGTGTCGACCACAAAGGAGGTAGAAAATGATGGGTTTGGGAGTGAGAGGTGAGACCCTGAACAGTGCTACAAACCCTAGATGGTGGCACAGGGCCATGTGTAGTGAGAAGTCGAGTACCTCCAGAGAGGAGACATGCCATGCCAATTGGAGAAGTAAAGCAACAAACACAGACAGTTGTGCAAATCATGCATGTCACACAAAATAAAAACCCTAATCTCTTTCATGCAAAAAGCCTTGTAATTTTAGAATATTCCAAACTCTAAAGTGCATGACACTAATGTGCCTAGCTCTAGCTTGCTCTTTGTTGCTTATAAGTTGGACAAAGGCTCCCTCTATGCCCTAATTTAGGCTACAAGGTATCTAGTTCATGTGGGTAAGAGCTAATGGGCTATGGGGTTTCTTTCATGTGTACAAAAGAGACAGGCATGATGGAGTTGGTGTATTATATATATATTTTTCATAATTGTTTTGTTGGGATATTACTATTTAGAATGAGATCAATGCCAGCAAGAAGTATCTTGTTTAGTATTTGAAGTTTTAGATAAGGGGACAAGATAGGTAGAAAGATATGAGGCTTGTTCAAAAGAAATAGGGTGGTTGCTCATAGAAAGAGAGCACTTACCATGTGATGGAAATTCCATTATAATCTAAAATAATGTTGTTGGCACTCTTTCACAAGTAGCGTTTCAATACCACACAATAATTTCTCATTCAATACTTAAGCGTAGTGGTTAGATAAACCTATAAATCGTTGAGTTGACTAAACATGAGTATAATTAACCTGCCTTAGAAGCTAAATAATATCTCAATGTATATACTAAAGGGAAGGGGAAGGATTTGAACCTAGAACACAGTAAGTTAAAGAGGAAGATCCTAACCAGCAGGGCAATCCACTATGAAGTAGTATAACCTGCCTTAGAAGCTAAATTAAGGCAACTGCAAGAATGCGTGCTGATGTTTATATCAACCCTTTTCACTCTAGCATTTAGATATTTGATGTTAAAGTTAATTATGGCATCGTTTTTCTGATTTTGTTTTATATCGAGTGGGGTAAAACCGTAAGAGTATGGCTTTTTGCCAAGAACATATGACTATTCAAGTGGGAGTTGATGCTTTGGCGTTTTCAGGCAACTAACAGAAACTGCATGCAGTACTTATTTGGCATTTTGGCTGCGACATGTTTTGAGTTTTCCCAATCACCTTAGGCTGGGACATGTTTGGATGACCCAGTTTACATATATAGTTCAAGATTCTGATAATCTCAAAAAGCCTTTTAGATGCTAATTAGATCAAACTAATATGCGATTTGGATTTGAAAAAAAAATCTGGAAAAACCCTAGCTGTTGCTTCAAGAGTGGTCATTCTGACTCATCATATCCCACAGCCAAGAATTTGGCAAGCATCCAACTGTTACTTCATTTTAAGAGCAATACCACCATGATTAAGATAGGATTAGGATCACTAATTAACTTTTATATAATTAATATCTAGCTCTAGGTGCATGATAATGGACACGCGCGCCATGGGGTCTGAGGTTGAAGTTTGGACCATTGTAGGGTTAGGATACAGTTAGCCTCAACCTTAATGGACACAAAGTAATAAGCACTACGAACCATGCTTTTCAGCCTTTTCCTTTCTTTACGGGGTATGATATCCACACACCTAATTTTACTTCTTACACACCCTTCTAATTTTTGACCGTTGAATTGGATGAATTGAAGAAAATCAACGGATAGAAATTAACAAGGGGTATGTGAGAAGTAATTTGGGGTGTGTGGATAGCACACCCCTTCTTTATTAGTTCAATTTACAAGATAGGATGAAGGGACAAAATATTCAAAAGACATCACTCTTAATCAAGACCCTTGAATGTTATAAAATCTAGGGAGACTTTGAATGCGGTCCCTAGTTATGAACAGTCTTTGACTGAAACCTTGTTGGTTTTCAATTTTTGATCCAAGTCCCTGAAATTAATTGATAATTTATTTCTATGTACGTTACTATATTTTTTAAATTAAAAATTAAAATTTATAGTTGTTTATAGTAATGAGATTTTAAATAAAAAACCATAATTTGTGGGATTAAAAATATTAAAATATAAATATACTATTGTGTGTGTGTGTGTGTAAACATGGGTACATTCATAAAAAATAACCAAAAAATTATTGTATCAAAACATGGGTACATTCTTCAAAATGGGTACATTTAGCAAAAATAAAAATGGGTACAAATAAATAAAAATATATGGGTACAATACAAATAAAACTTTAAAAAATATGGGCACAAAAAGAAATTAATATATGGGTACAAATTAAAACTGAAAGGAAAATTGGTACAAATTAAAAAAGGGTTGCAAATTAAAAATGGGTACAAACTAAAAATAAAAATATATGATAAACAATTTAGCCATAAATATAAATATATGTTGTGGCCTATATTTAATAGATAGGTGCGGCAAAGAGAAGAAGAGAGAATGGAGAATAGGTTTGAGGAATTGTGTCTTAATTCCCCAGTCCTTGTGCCTTTATTTATAGTAATTAGGAGGAGAGAAACTTGCTCTCCAAGTAATACAAAGTATATTAGGAAAGATCTTCTAGATCCCAAAGGTTTCCTATTTTATCTCTACTTAGGATTTACACAATCACATATTGATAAGAACATATGTCACAACACTCCCCCTTGAGTGTGCAAATACTCAAGTAGATGGCGCATCAGATCTTCAGGCAAATGTAGAAGTAGTGGATGAAATCGTCTCGTTTAGTCGGCACAAGTAGCGAATGCGAGTCTCAAAAGACGGAAGAATGCAGGAGTGGTAAAACTCACAAAACCTTACTATGACAAAACCCAAGGTGGGAGAAAAGCCCATAGGCTAAGGAGAAAAGTGAGAAGTTGCATTAAGTCAAAACTATACGTCTTCTGGACGCAAGTAGAAGAGCTCACAAGGGTATGATCAGCCCAGGATGGGTGCCTCGTTAAAACCTAGTTAGGTAGCAAAAACCCAGTGGGAAAAATGCTCCTAATCGTAGGGAAAAAGAGTACATTAAGATCAAGTGAGTATACTTCTAGATACTCCCCCTGAGTTTGACAAAACTTCCAAATGAAACTACAAGCATTGCAAATGAGAAAGTTACGCATACCAATTCATTGGACAAGCTTCTGGAAGGTAGACTTTGGTAGTGACTTTGTGTAGATGTTGGTAAGGTTGTCTGGGATTGGACTGCTTGACTTCAATCTTCTGATGCTCATGCTGATGTAGACACAATATGCTTGGTGTTGACTTTGTTGGATGTATCATGATCTGGTCGATACATACAGCGTTGTATTCATGGATCGTTGTTGGGACTCAACGATGGATGAAAATCGCAAGGATTTTGAATATGCTCAACAAGAATTCTCGACTACATCTTTCACGTGATGAGATATAGTGAGTCTTGGAACGATTCAAAGTTTCGTAACAAAAAGGTCTATCTAGTTAACCTCCAAGATATTGCGGTGTTCCTTAATGGTAAAGACATAACCATGCGGGAACGTACCTTGTGCGGTCAGACAAATGGTCTGATTCAGCGAATCCCACAAGGTAGGCATCATTCCGAAGATCAAGGGGGTGTGATCTATTCTGAGATGCATAGGGAATAAGCCCAAATCCGTAGTAACAGAAAAACGTCTTTAACACCAAATTTGGTGGTGGCGTGTTAGGCGCAGTGCTGCTTTATGCCAAAAGATTATCAGCACATAAGATGTCTGATCTAGTGCATTTGAGCTAAGTACAACAAACGCCAATGGTACTTAGATATGGCTGCCTCACGTTCCAATATGGAACCTTATGTTCCATACCCTCCGTAAAGGTCTCATCTAGCATACAGATGATCAGGATATACTCAGACGTAACACCTTCTGGGTCTAGTTTGAGTGGTGGACCAGAATACCATCAAAACTAGCTCGAAACTTCAGGTCGAGGTAATGTCAAGTTCTCCCAAGATCATTCATCTTATAGTCCGATATGCGAGTTAATTTTCTCAACTTTAGCAATTTCGGATTTTATACACGCAGGGGCATATATCCCTAACTGATCAAATATTCCCTTAGACGGGTATACCACATCTGCCCGGATAGTTCTGCATCCGTAAAGTGAAGGCCGCTTGAGAATCAAGAGGATGTTCTTGTGGTCTAGAACTATTTGAATCAGTACATGTAAGTCATTTGGAAACTCCATGTAGGTTCATATCACGATCCCAGAGATACTACAACCACGTTTGTAATGCTGCGATCAATCACATGGCGTATGAAAGAAACCTTGCGCCACAAGGCGTCATATTGCACTATTTCATTCATCTCATTCGTCATAGATTGATTCTTTTAGTTGACCAATTAGTTCTACGTTGATATTAATCAACGGAACGCAGTTCGTTATCGTCGCTTTTCATTTATGTCGGTACCATATAAATGAAACTTCATTTATGATAATCTCATTCCAATTCCAATATCTCATCCAAACTAGTATACTGGACCAAGAACTTCAGGTCTCGGGAGTAATCCGGATTTAATCTCATGAGATGAAAAGGTCTGAGACAGCGATCGAGGGGCGGATTCATTCGTGCCACGTTCCTCCTCTTTTGGGGAGGTGAATCCTCGAACCGAGTGATCTACCATGCTTCTGGCATAAGATAGATTGATTGGCTAGCCGTCAATGTACGAGGGTCGGCCACAATTGTGGCTTTCCTACTTTCAGGACAAAGGTCCGAAGTACATTTGGTACACATCTTTGCAGGCACATTTGCAGCTGGTATATGTGATCTCGTCACTTTTTCTAGATCAGAGGAAATGTCTGGTTAAACTCTGACGATCTAGATTGGGATCGATATGAGACATAGTGGGGACGTCCACGATAATTCGCGTCGTTCTTTAGGAACGGTGACGTTCTTATCTCCCCCTAACGACGGGAAGACTGTCTCATAAAAGTGACAATCCGCAAAATGAGCGGTAAAGAGATCGCCTGTCAAAGGTTATTTAGTAACGAATATTAGAAGGAGAATCATAACCGACATAGATTTCCATCCTTCCCTGAGGACCCCTTTGTTTTTGTGTACGTAAGGGCGGCGCAAAATGGCACATTGACCGCACAACCAAAGACGCGCAGATGCGATATGTCGGGTTCGTATCTGGTAACCAACTGACACGCGCTTTATAAGGTTGGGTCGTGACGGGCCTCAGGCGGTTGCTTGCAATATTGCATGGCCCCAAGCAGAGGTCGGGAACTGTGGTACGTATGACCAGTCGACCACGCAATCATTTGAAGGCGTTTAATGAATACTTCTGCTGGGTCATTCTGGGTATGAACGTGGGACTGGATGTTCAACTTTCAAAAACCCAACCGACATGCAATATCCATCGAGATTTAAATTGTTCGATGTAAATGTCGATGTAAATTCTCCAACTTATCCAATCAAATAAATTTGATCAGATAATCAGGGTGGTGAGCCCTGAGCTTGTTAATCTGAGCTACCAGTGTGGAGAATGCAACTTGTGGACAACAACCACACGTGTGACAAACGTGTAGAAGCATCAACCAATACTATAGAATATTTAAATGGTCCGTAAGGTGGTTGAATCTATCCACAAATGTCCCATTTGAATCCTTTGTAAAAAGATGGAGGGTGCTAAGGTATAATACATGTCCAGGTATGATTTCTTTACTTCTGGTAAAAGGATGCCCAAAACGGCGCATCACGAATCATCCTAGATATCCCAAACGTACATCCATAGCGGAAATTCCTTAGGAATCGCGGGCTTCTGGCCGGCCACATAGTGGACTTGAATGGATGTAATCCATTCGTTAAGCGTTCCATCTTCTCTAGAATATGCATTTAACTATATTCGTAAGAAGTGCAAAATGGTAATATGCCAAGGAATTTTACTCCATTTTTCTACATTGGTTTCAATATGGTAATAATACTCTCGAATATCCTTAAAGCTCAAAAATGCGTTCTTCCGAAACGAAGTGAGTATAAGGCTTCCCTTTATGGTAAAGTTAATACCATTGGACAATATAGGGCAGTGCCATGCCCCACAATCAGGTTGGATAAGCCTGAAAGGTTGTCGGGGGATGATTAGGTATGAAGTTAGCATAGAACCAGACAACTAACTTCCCCACAAAACATACCTAAGCATGAGTTAATTGTAGTCACATGTGGTAATCTTCGTTAATTAACTCTTTTATTCGAGAATAATGGTGACATCCAAACACTAATCTTAAATCCGAGAACAAAATAAATTATTCACAAAATAAACCAAAAAAAACAATGGGGTTCGGCCAATAGGCCGTCCATGTCAAATTTCGCTCTTCCAAATGTATTAGGTGGAGCAAAATGAGTCTCACAAATGGACTACGAGAATTGTACCTATTCATGGACGTAACAGTTTCAATCATGTTTTGCTTCAGGCAAAAATTCATCTTTGCATGATTTGAAACAGTCCATAACAGATTTGAAGAGTCATGGAGTCCTCAGCAGGGAGGTACTTCCATTGGATATGCTTCAGGCATAATTCTTCGAATAAGGATCATGGCGGATGCTTATTCACGTCTTGTATCCACATAAAGTAGTTTACTATTCGAAACTTCCAAATCAGTGAAATCGAACTTGTTACGGTTCGACAATACGCTGAATGGAGGAAACAAGAATGTGATTGGTGTTTTAGGAAATAAAATTTCCATAAACAACAAATTTAGAACATTCAGGTTCTAAGACATGGTTTGGTTTAAACGGATTTAAGCATGGAGAACTTCGGGTCTCAACATGAGTGTTGCGCATTAAGAAACTTCAGGTTCATATGGCACTTTTCCGAAACTTCGGGTTCGGAAGTATGAATTTTAAGTTCATAATATCTGCAGGCAAACACAAATATATATGCAAGCAAATATGCAACAAGTATGTGCAAAAATATAACTTTTAGGTGGATAATTATAATTGAATTAATTTATTTGGACTTCGGGCCAAATAAAGATGTGGGGAAAAATATAAACCCATTGGGCCTAAAAAAAAAATTAGGCGAATAAAATTCGGGGCCCAAAACAAAAACTAAGCCACGGGTGGCTTTAAAAAAATTTGTGCCGTGTATCCCAGGCCCAAGAATTGGGTTGGGGGTCTCGGGCAGGGCTACAGGCCCACGGAAAGGATTGGGGCAGAGATTGGGCTGCTGCAAGCAGACCCAAGAAGCTGAAAACAAATGTTTTTTTTCTTTCTTTTTCCTTTTTGCAGGCCGAGAAACAAATAGGCCTAAGCAGGGGTTTTGGGTCACTTCAGGTGAGCCCAAGGCGGAAAAAAAACCGGGCTGAGAGTCAGAGCCCAAATGGGGCTCGGGGAAAGTCCAAAAACATCCCAGCCGTAGTTGGGTGTGTTCATCGGGGAAGAAGACTGAGTTTTGATCGACGATGCCATGTGAGGCGGTGGGCTTGTGGACAATGATGCTTTGATTGAGTCCGTGGGTCGTCGAAAACCTCAAATAGGAATGGAGAATCGAAAAAATCTCGACATTCATTGTGAAAACCCTAGAATTTCGAATCGGGTTTTTCAAAAAAAAATCCGATGAGATTTATGCGAATCTCGGTCAATTGATGTTGAGGACGAGCTTTAGGCCGTCAAACATGGTGACCCGATGTGTGAGGGTGGTCTGCAGGCCAACCTGTGATGGTGGTGGATGCTGGGATTGGCGTTAAGGTTTCCTGGGTTTCTCGGCTTTTGTTGGGGAATTGGATGCAGGCTGCAGGCCTGGCTAAGGGACGGGCTGGGCCATCACAGGCTGTGGGCCTGGTGGCTTGCGGCCTTGCGACCTTGCATGGTGCAAAGGCATGGGTTCGAATAGAACCCTAATTCCCCAATTCCGATCTTGTTCAAATCAATTATATGCATATATAATTCAATGAATCACATATTTACTTTGATGCATATGCAAATAATAGTTTCAATACATGTACATATGTAAGATTCTATTCATGGAAAATATCAAATTCACATAATTGCAGCAATTTTGGTTATGAGGCATACACAATTTATGTAGAATCTAAAATACGTTAAACGTAAAGTTGGGTCATGCATCATGGTGAATGTTCATGCTATCAGGGCTTCAAAAATATCGAGTTAAAAGCCGTTGTTTTAGAAGAACCTGATTGCGTGATGATATGAATGAACTGGTTTGATGCAGAAAAATTATTTCTTCAATTTCGGCTTTCATCTTCAAGCTTGTATTACGTTCAACATAAGAAGAAAAATAAATTGAATCAATAAAAGAATATGAATTCAATAAAATTAAAATTTAATCAATTAAAAATAATTGAAACGTAATACTCCCCTGATTGAAGATGAATAAATTCCCTTTAAATTCTTCTAAGCACAGCGTGAAGAGCGTGCTGATAACGTGTTGTGGCCTATATTTAATAGATAGGTGCGGCAAAGAGAAGAAGAGAGAATGGAGAATAGGTTTGAGGAATTGTGTCTTAATTCCCCAGTCCTTGTGCCTTTATTTATAGTAATTAGGAGGAGAGAAACTTGCTCTCCAAGTAATACAAAGTATATTAGGAAAGATCTTCTAGATCCCAAAGGTTTCCTATTTTATCTCTACTTAGGATTTACACAATCACATATTGATAAGAACATATGTCACAACAATATACTAATTGTAACATTTTTAATATTAAATGAATATATTTAGAAATAAAAAATATTTTATTATTGAAATAATTAATGATATTATTAATACAAAGGACCTTGATCAAAAATTGAAAAGTAATAAGGTTTTAATCAATAGAGTAGTAAAAATAAGGATGAAAACCTAATTACTCCTAAAATCTAATGGCTAATAAAGAGTGTAAAAATATGTGTGTTCATATATCCAATAATATGCTTATCCTACTAAATATATATATATATATATATATATATATATATATATGTAATTTCTCTAATTACTTATATCACAAAACTAAAGAGACTATGTCGCAACAGATAGAAATATATATTTCTAAATAGCAAATAGTATAGGGCACTGCATGATATATTAATCTTAGATATCTTGTGATCGATCGCCCTATCGCGGCGTCCAATTGGTTATGAAATTGTCATGCATTTGACAAAATCTTACTCTTATTTATTATTACCAAAGAGTATATGACGTACCATTTATTCTATTTAAAATCATCAGTGATATATATGCAGGTTCTTGGAATGAAATTGGGCTGACTAATAGAATGTCAACGGATCTAACAAAGTAGGTAAGAACTGATCAAAATATATGCCTATCGAATGTCAAACTCAAGTATCTATTTTGTAATGTACAACAATATTTTACACTTAAAGGATAATGAATTTTGGAAGTCGATCCTTAAACAGTTAATGCATGAAAAACTAAAAACATGTCTCAAGTGAAAACTTCATGCAGGACAATTAATGTATTAATTTTTTTGGATAGGATAATGCTAGGAAAATTAAATTTGAAGACTAAATTTGCAAACTAAATGATGTGACACCAATAGGAATATGCACGTTTAGTAATGTTTAAGTAATAAACCAATAATCAATTTTCATGTCCTTTAGTTTTTAAAATTTAATCTACTCCCTAGCATTATCCCTTTGGATATAAGCAGATTTAGTAAGCACCTAATGATAGCAAAATATATTTGAAGGGATAATACTAGGGAGATTATGTGACATCCCGTCCCGAATGTGTGTATTATTTTATCCTTGATAGCGTGAAATGACCATTTTGCCTTTAGCGTTGGATTGTGTTTTGTATTAGTGGGCTAAGGAAAGTGACCAATTAATTTCTTTCCTAGCTAATTGGACCCAATTAGAACTTAGGATTTTGTTTGTTTTTGGTTGGTGACCCAACTAGGACCACACACACCCATACACAAACTCCCATTGACTCTCTCCTTCTCCTCCCTCTCGAACCTCTTTCCATTTTCGTACAATTGTACAGACAGATTTCAAACCAACCTTTGTAGGCACGGATTGAGACTGTGAAGGTGGTTTTCATGTTCGTTGCAAGCCTAGGATTCGATTCATACCTTTAGTTGGTCATGAGAGCTTGTAGAACTTGAATTTCTCGAACTCTAGTGAGGGGTGATTTTCCTCTGACGTGATCGTGAAGGTTTTAGGTGGTTTTGAGACCTAAGAAGGTATTATTCTTGCTTTTCTAGAACGTTGGATCAATTTTGGAGTGATTTTGACGTAAGAACACTCGGGTTTATATAGTTGCAGGGTTTGGCCGGTTTCCTCGAGTTTTTCCAGTGAGTTTTCGTTGTTTTTAGGTCCCCAAAGTGGTAAAAATGTGTTCTACTCGTTGTAAGCTTCATTTTGGTGAAAATTTCATCGAATTTGGTTGAGAAATGGAAGAGATATTAAAGTTTAAAGATTTTCCAATTTCCAGCAGTATAGACGGCGACAGCGACAGAATCCGGTGACTCGCAGGAGAAGAAGGCGAATATTCCGTCAACTTTGACGAAATATTCTAACGGCGTCAGGTATCTTTAACAGCATATGCTTTTATTTAACGGAATATTCCCTAAAACTGTTAGGGAATCCGTCAGTGTGCCAAGCATGTGCCTGCACGTGGGCGGCGCGTCTGGCCGTGCCTTGGTCGGCGCGTGACGGCGCTTGGGACGTCAGAAAATTTTTCTAAAAATATGGGGATGTTCGTGGGGTTGAGTAGATCATATTGGTATATTCAAACACCCCAATTGAGCAATGTATGAGAAGTTATTACCTAGTTTTGGTTATGTGCTTTAAATAATGTTTATATAGTTGTTTCGCATATAGGTGAGACCTATCCTGAGGACGAGCGCATTCAAGCAAGGCTTGGGGGTTACGACCCTTCCACATATTAGTGAGTGGGCTTTTGGTTTTCAATATATACTTATATACTTGGTATTTTTCCCATAAAATGTGTTTAAATGAAATTCTGTTTTGAAATGCCATGCCTATTGATTTATACTTTGACTATGAAATTGTATGGTATATACATATGTGATTCGACGCGGTGGACGCTCATGTGAGTTGTAGATTGTTCTTGTGAATTGATGATTGTTATTGTGAATTGATGATCCTGTGAGATGTGTTGAGAGCTTATAAACATGCACCCTAGTGTTAGTGCTCCCACCCGTGGTTAGGGCATAGTCCTTCACGTGATGTTCATCTCCTGCACCATACGCTCACCTTGGATCCAAGTTAGGTGAATAGTCATATCGTATAGACCACTGTAGGTAGTTCCGACTCGTAGGTGACCCGCGATTATTCGCACAATCTTCACGTGATCCTAGCACTAGAGCGTATTTACTTACACCAGTCTTGTCGTACAGACCACATTAGGTGGTTCCGACTCGTGTGCATGCATACTTGTTGAGCTATAGATTCAGCCGTACATGCCACTTTAGGTGGATCCGGCTGATATGTTATATTTCATGAGATTATTTCACCTGAGTTACTTATTTTGTTACTATGAGATATATGGCATAGTACTATGATTTCCACTATTCTGAGTATAGTTTTGAGATATGTCTATATATTCTATTTTCTGGGAATTTATACAGGTTTTACGGCGAGGGGTTAGAACTTTTGATAAATGAAATGGTTTTGAAAAGCTTTGTTTTTGCCTACTCACACTTTTTGTTTTGCGCCCCCCCCCAGGTTTTAGGTAGGAGTGCTTGTTGGTGGCTCACGAGGAATTCACGGCAGCTCTGACAGATTATCACTAGTGTAGGACCATCTTTGGTACTGTATAATTAGTATTCGTCCTGCTGGATTGCACTTAGGCTACTTATGCTCCAGTTATGTGTAGTCACACTTATTCTCGTCTTGCACCTTACCTTATCTAGTGCTCTAGTTGGTTTGATTTTATTTATTCTCATTTATGTATATCATTATTGCTTCCGCACTGTGCACATGACTACATCACCCTCACGTGACGGCCAACATGCCTCGATCTAGGTTGGGGTGTGTCAGATTAAATTTGTAGACAAAATTTTGTAAACTAAATTATATGGAAGTGGACAATTTGATTATTGTTTAAGCGTTGATAAATGTGCTTATTTTCTATTGGTGACATATCATTTAATTTGTAAATTTTGTCTCCCTGTCATTATCCTAATTGAAAACCATACGGATTAGGGGCGAATGAAATTTTTGTCATATAGATTAGGGTTTTCAAATGTAAAAAACCATACAGAGTCGAACCGAGTTGGAGCCATTTTTCAAATCAAAGATTAAGAAATCTTAGACTTTGGCTTCGTCTGGCTCCCTTTAAGGCCGGCCAATGCATGAGGAAAAAATGGCAAAATAATTTGGTTTTGGTTTATTTTGATTGATTTGACGGCATGGAACCCACAGGTTCGGCTTGAAAAACAAGTTGGGTGGGGGTCAGTTTTTGAAGTGGCAGGTTTGGCCGAACACAAGGTAGTCTAAGTGGAGATAACTGGAGGAAGTAAATGAGTATATATGAGCTGCTAGCCGCTTCAGAAAAATATGCGGATTAAAAGACAATAGAGTACGTAGGCAAAACAACAAGTCCCACTGAAATGAATGACAAAACTGACATGAAGGGGGTGATTCCCCCTCGTGCACTTTCTGAACATATAGAGTATGCATGTTGCTTCATAACAGACAACACCCTGTCTATCTTTTTCTAAATAGCACTCTGGTGGACGTCTTGATTTTTGCATTATACAGTCCATTGTTTGTTTCCCTTGCTTCATTGCCCTTTTATCCATATCATAGGGACCTAAATGAACCACCTAAATTCCATGTATTCAGAACATGTCATGAGAACATATATGTAGCTACGTGTTTGTGTTTTTGTCCAAATAAGTCAGATATGGCAGTACATGACGATGCCAATCTAATCACGCATATTGTAAATATAACAGTTCATTTTTGTTTTATTTCTGAGAAAGTAGAGATTGAGACTTAGACCTAGTTTGGGAGTGAGGTGCTTAAAAAAAAAGCACCCATGAAAAAAAGCTGTGAGGGTTTTAGGTGTTTGGTAAACTGAAAAAAAATGGCTTATTTTGGAAGCTGCTGTGAGAATAAGCTGAAATCAAAGGAAAAAGCTGAAGCTGCTATTTGTAGCTTTGGAAAACTGGCTTTTTTTCAAAGCACACGGAGCTACAGTGCTTCTTTAATGAAAAGATCCACTATTAGACTGTTTTTTTCCCAAAAGCACTTTTACAAAAAAGTTTACCAAATACTCTGCTGATTTATTTCATAGCCGCTTATTCTCACAGCACAACCGCTTATTCTCATATCAGCTTTTTTTCAAAGCACAGCAATACCAAACCAGCCCTTAGTTATCTAATATCGGAAAGTGAAATATCAATAGACTATCTGCCAACGAATCTAAACCCTAGTTGCATAACAGGGTTGATGCGATCAAATTGAGACTAATGTGTGTGAGAAAAGTACTCAAATTACCAACCTCTCATAATTGAGGCTGGCTTTAACTTTGTTCGTAACAAATTATGACATTATGTGGTACTCGGGCCGTTTGTTTCCTATGGTACTTATCACTTTGATAGGGATATATGCGTGGACTGAAATAATTATAAACGCAAACGTCTCTTCAGATAATATATTCTGTAAATTGGTCCCCCAATCACTTTGCATATTGCGTCTAAAACTCTATGAATGAAGTAGTTCAGATTCTTCCCTTATGTGAGCAAGCATCATTGGGAATATTTGTGAGAGTAAAAACTGAAAACATAACTTAATGGTATTTGGATTTTGGATCCGAATGGGAAACGATATTCTATATATACTAGTTTGATTTGCTAGGAAGAGAATTCGAGGAGTCAGTATATTGTTGTGACCAACTATTTTAACTCACATATGAACATAACAATGACTTTTTTTTAATAAGTTAATTCAAGGTTAAGAATTTTATACCTTGATGTATCATCCAAAAAAATCTTAAATATATTTTGTAAGTGATAATTTGACAGTAGAATAGTTGAAAATGACCGAATATTAATTTAGCAACTGCTTAATAACTATTTAGTTTTTATTTTTTATTTGAACGTTTTTCTGAAACCAAAAAATTGTTTTCAGTTAAAAAAAATGAAAATCCAAAACCAAATTTGAAAGCTACTTTTTTAAGTTTTAAAAATTTGGCTTGATTATTGTTTTCAATATTTATTTATTTATTTATTTGAAAACTAACAACTCAAACTAGTAATTATTAGACAAGGCGAGTCTAGTTAGGAAAAAAATTAAAATTAAAAGTTAAAACAAAAAAACGTAATGGTTATTGAACGTACAATAACTAAAGCAAAAACATTTGTCTTTGAGCATGATTATGTGCATGCATTGCTTTCATCTTATTTTTTGAGCATGCCTGTTTCTTCACCAAATGGATTACTACTACCTCTCACTACTGAGAGAAATAGAGAAAGAGACTTACTGAAAATAAGTTGTTATTATGACGGTATCTCGAGTTTCTATATAATGAATTTTTACATATTTTAATCTTCTTAAGTATTAATATATTATTTTAAGACACCGTCGTAATAACATCTAAATTGCGTCAAAAATGCTCTCTCACCATTGACCGCGCATACTCTGATCTATCAAAACTAGCATGAGTGGGCAACATATAATATCCAACTTAAATGTTATTGTTGGGGGATTTACAAATTGGGGACCAACGTGAAAGAAAACGATAAGATAAAACGTCCATTTGCAAAACATTGTTTGGACAACCCCACTGCCACGTGTTGCAATCTCATTCGAAGCTAATCGGAAACTTTCGTAAGGCCTTGTCTACCCTACAATAGCTCATGAAAGGAAAAGACCAAACATGTCCGAATTTCTGAGACATTTCCTATTTGCAGTAAACGCTTACCAGTTTCACTGTACTACTCCCTTGTCTCTGTCAAAATATCATTTCAAATTTGATCAAATCTAAAAGTAAAAACACTGAATGTATCGCTATTTACACCACACAAAACATTCAGACTTACGAACAACTAAGAAACAAATTACTTTGGTTCAGGTCAAATTTACATGATTAATTCAGTAATCTTTTTACGACGTAACAGACCAAACTACTATTGAGAGACTGGCTTTTTTTATAGAAGCGATGGAATATGTTACTGCCAAGAACATCATGAACAAAAAGTGTTAGATGAATGCATTTTTTACAACGATCAATTTATTAATTTAAAGATAATTATCTCACAATTCAAATCATTTAAATCCCTTCACAGCTGCTAAAAGAGACCATTAAAACCAAAAATTTTGATGCATATCTGTCACAAAGACGTCAAACGTGACATATCTAAATTGAGAGACTATTAAGCTCAAGCAGCTCAACTGATCCGACATATATGTGCAAATTAGTCAGATACATAGAGTCTGAAAGTCTTAAATTTATGTGGAAAGCTGTAAAACAGGATACTCCAGCATTTTCTTGGATGGATTATTTGTAGATAAATTATTTATAGGAATAATTTATTAATCAAACCAAAGCCACTTATTGTGAATGAGTCCGTGCAAAATATAAAGCAAAAGAGATATTATATTCACACACCTCAAATTATTTCTTCCACATCTTTTTAATTTTTTTAATATTTTTTACACACCATTAACACTTGATAGAAAAATATTAAAAAATTTAAAAGATGTGAAAAAAGTAATTTAGGGTGTGAATATAATCTCCAAAGCAAAATCCACTGGCATCCACATATAAATAAGAGAAAACAAAATTGTAGAATTATTTTATTTTACGCAAATCCCAATCTCTAGCCCAAAAAATTAATAACAATATAATTCACAGAAAAAAAGAAAGAAAGAAGTAATTATATAAAAAAAACTGGTGGAAAATTACCGAGAAGAAGGCACCGTAATAATAATCAACGGCTGCTGTTCCTCAACAACCTTACAATCAGGTACTGTGATTTCACTCCCGGCGCACGTTAGCGACTGGGCCCTCTTAGCTTGAAGATCCCAGTCTGTGGTCCCAACCACATACAACATCAGCCCAGCACAACAAACCTGGGCTGACAGCAACCCGATCCATAATCCACAAAACCCGATTCCTACCCAGAACCCGAGTCCCACAGCCACGGGCATGCCCACGAGATAGAATGCGCTGAGGTTCACGTTAGCCGCGGTGGACGGACGTGCGCTGCCTCTGAGGACCCCACAACCCACTGTCTGCGGGCAGTTGCCAAGTTCGCACAGGCCTAGGATCGGCAGCGCCGCCGACGTCAGCCGCACGATCTCCGCGTCGCTGGTGAACATCCGAGCCCAGCTCCCCCGCATCCCAGACGCCAAACTCGTCGCGGATAGGCCCATCAAGAACGCAATCATGACCGCCACCGCAGAGGATAACTTTGCCTTGTGCGGCCGGTTCGCCCCGAGCTCGTTCCCGACCCGCGTCGAGACCGCGAAGCTCAAGGAGGACGGGAACGCGTATATCAGCGACGTCGTTTGGATGAGCACGCCCATCGAGGCGACGGTTGCTCTGGGGTCCACGAGGAGCCCACACAGGACGATCATGATCTCATACCACCACCACTCCAAGCACACGGAAACGCAGCTCGGTGCGGCGAGCCGAAGCAGTGGCTTCCAACCTGTCAGGCACTCGCGGCTCGGCTTCGTCCATGTTGGCTCGTGGATCCCTGTGGCCCACACGTACGACACGAGGGCCAGTAAAACAAATAGATTGGAAGCGGCGGAAGCCGCCGCGACTCCGGCCACGCCGAGCTGGAGCCGAGTGACTAACAGGAGGTTCATCGGGAGGTGGAAGAGCGCGCCGGCGAGGGATGCTAACGTGAGCGGGTGGGTGATTCCCTGCGCGCGAAGGTATATGCGGATTGGGTGAATGAGGGAGTTTGTGAAGAGGTCAGGGAGGGAGAAGATGAGATAGGTGTGGGCCACGGCGGTGATATCTGGGTCCTGGCGGAGGTACAAGAGGATTACTGACATGCTGACCCAGAGGAGCGAAATGGGCAGCGATGCGAGGGTGAGGAAGATGACGGAGCGGTGGAGGGTCAAAGAGAGGAGCTTCGGACGTTGGGCACCGAAGGCTTGGGAACAGAGAGGTTCCATGCCCAGGGCTAGTCCGGAGAGGACGGAGTAGCCGGTGATGTTAGCGAATGCGATGGCGAGGGATCCAGCGGCGAGCTCGAGGTCGCCGAGGTGGCCAAGGAAGAGCATCGAGACGACTGAGCGGGAGTAGAGAATGAGGGCGGTGAGGAGGATTGGGAAGGCCAGCTGAAACAGAGACTTGGTCTCGGCGACTATGTCCGAAACAGCAAGTGAACTTGTGAAATGTGGCAGCGGAGGCGGCTTTGGAGCTTCTGGTAAGGATAAGAAGTCTAGGAAAAAGTGGGGCTGCGGCGGCTGATGGTGATGATGCTCTGTTTTCGTGGCTGTGGATGAAGGGTTTGGATTATACATGATTGTTTGATGAACAACAACAGAGAACTGCAACTACGGAAAAACAAAGAAATGTATTTGTTTCGTTTGTATGCGATGACTGATTGTTTCTGTTTTGGAACGATTCTCTGTTTTTTAGAGAGAAAAGGAGGGAGGATAGAGAAGGAGATACTCCCGTAGAGAGCACTCTAATGACTTCAAATTGAATGGGGATGGATAGATGGATGATGGGTTGGTTTTTTTGGCGTAGATGCAAGGGATGTACAAGTATAAATAGAGGTGATGAGGAGGGTGTTTCCGTCTTTCTCATTTGCCTTTGAACTTTGTTTATCTTTATGCTCTTAAGTGCTCTTCGGGTTTAAGTTACTAACCGCTTAATGCTTAAGTGTTTTTACCGTTTCGTAAATGGCTTTTAACTCTCTAAGGTTCATTAACTCCAAAACTAATCACAAACTTTTTTATTTTTTTTATTTTTATTTTTTTTAGGAGGAGAGTGTGGTAATACTTGTTTAGGGTTTAGTAGTTTATGTAGTTTGAAGAAAGAGACGTCAGATTGTCAGAAGGCAAGGCAGGGCAGACTCAGCAGAGGATTCAATTTCCAATAAGTGAAATTTTTAAAGAGGGAGATAGTTGTGGAGGATGATATGTATATATATGTAGGTCATGCATCATCAGATTCGTCACTGCGTCCGTCTCTGCGTGCTCGCAGTCTGACCGTTTGGTTTCTCTTGAGTTCTGGCATTTACCTACGTACGTGAGTACTTGTATAATGTGCTTTTCTTCAAGTGCCAGTGATTCGAGCACACTCCCCTCTTCTCACCGGCGCCCAAGGATATGCAATGCCAATATAATGCAACCAAGAAAGGAACTTTTTTGTATATATATCCTCCCTACACTCCACATCTATTAACTTCAATTTTTTAAAGCGTATCAAAAGTTTGAATATTTGTCAAAAGTTAAATGACTTAAAATAGAAACTAGAAAATTACCGTTGGCAAAATAAAAAAAAAAAAAAAAAACTAGAAAACTACAAATATTTTGTTAAAAGTTTAAGGATAATACTTGCACCCCTCTATCTCGGATGCACAATCCCCCTATGTGGGACCCTAGTTTGTGAACACTATGTCTTGACTGAATAAAACCAACTATCTAAACCATTCAATTTGATAAAATTCGTTCGAAGATTACTTCTATAAAAAAAATCATTCGAATTGGACATCATGTAATCATCCGAACACATCAAATAAATGGAAGGTTCATCATGAGTTTGTTACTTGGAACCTACACCATCGATTTGTTTTATATATTTAAATGATTAAATGATTCCCGATTGAAATGATTTTTTGTAAATGTGATATTTAAATAAAGATTAAGAAATTGAATGTTTCCGGTATGAAATTTGTACGGTCAAGATACGTTATTCACGAAGAGAAAATGAGCTCATCTCCAAGAGAAAAAACACAATAGTATCCAAAGTTTAATTAAGCCATAATTAAATTAATCAGGTAGTTGTCAACCCAGCTATCATAGTGGTCATGAGAGCTTTGATTGGAAGCACAAGGTTCTTGGAAATTGTCATGCATAGTCTCTAACAACATCTCTTGCCACATTTTTTGAGGCACATAAATTGCGAGCTGTTTATTGGTGGGTTTATTTTGATTGAGTGTCAATTAATCCTCTTGGATCAAAAGTCATAGGAGGAGTGAGACGTGAGGTCACTCTCACTCGCAGTTGCACTACTTGGAGTCTCGATCATATGAACTCTGTGGATTCGCAGTTGAATTTTCTGCAGCAAACAAAATTGAAAAATTAATACATGGATAAATGGAGTCATATATCGAGAGTAGGGTAGCAGACGAGAGGAGGGGGAGAGGGAATGGGGGTATTGGCCGGTGGGTGGGCCTTGTGGCCGTTTGAATGATCTGATTGGGCGACTGTAATTTCTGAATTGGACACGAAGGATGGTCAGGGCTATAAACGTCAGCAAAACTTCATTTTACTGTCAAAACTGCAGCCGATGGACGACGTTGCTCCTCCAAAGTTGTATCTCAGGTCACTGCTCCTCATAAGGAAAAAAGAGCTGTGTTAGCAACAAACGTCTGCGAGTGTGAATTGTTGTCAACCGTTTAACTCATTTCTATTTACTCATGGGATATTGCTCTACTTTAAAATGATCATCATACCTTTAGCTTTAGGTATATAATTTATCAGATTGGTATCCTTAAATATAGAGATTTTTCCAAGTTACTAATAGTTTAGTCATTTCATTAACTATTTTGATGAGAAAGAAGACCCTGACCTAAAGGGGTCATTCTGTTATCAGTATTACTGATTCAGCGGCTATATTGTCAAGTTTTCTTGTAGTGTTGCAAGACTGCAGATATGATCGATAGTCTAGTGGCATGTGAATTAATTAATGAGTTGCTTACTAAAGAAAGAATATATATATATATATATATATATATATATATATATATATATTGTTGATGGTACTGCACAAATTCAAAACAAAGAACGAGGTTACCAGGAAAACAAATAGCGCAGACTTCTCTTGGGTGGAGTTGCGGACAATGTCGCTTTCTTTAAGACGTTTCGCGGCTCTGCCCAAGTTGTGCAAGCAGTCAAAAGTACCACAACGTCCCCAGGATAAAATAGCCCAGAAAACGCATCTGTATAGACCTTCCTTTGCACTAAGGAAGATCCAAAGCTTTCACCACTCTTATACTCAAAGTTCTTCTAGTTTTTCTTAGTTTTTCTTAGAGTGGTTTACATAGCAGAAAACCCTAGTATTTATACACAATTGCAAGACTTTAACGTTGAAGTAGTTGAGCAGATGACGCTCACAAAATCTGGCCACAAAACAAGGGAGTAAAGCCCCTTTGTTGAGAAAGAATAGGTCTCCCAAATAAAAATAAAACCTTGCAGTTTAAGAAAAGATTTTCTCCTTAAAAATAGGAAACCAAAGTTAATAAAAAAACTAACTCTAATAAATTTAAATAAACATAAAATCCCAACAATCCCCCACTTGGTTATTTAAAGCTTGATCCTTGAGTATATCATCGTAGAGTCTGCATAAATAATGGTGTTATGTAACTTGAACCATTACATAGTGCCTAAGCTTCAGATCAACATGAGTAACACTTAGTTTTGGACTCAAACTCTGATAACAAAGCACATACAACCCTTCTTAGGTGAAGCTCGAAGCCAGCACGATTCGGCCATGTGCTTGTATCCCAGTTTAGTGATAGTGCTAAAAGTTAGCCCCATAACTTCATGGTAGGCGGCCTCACCTTCACCATCAGAAAGGTGAAACTATCAAAGATACTCTTATAGCTAGGTATCCCACTCAACTAGAATATAGTTTTCATTAAGAGTATTATAACTCATCATTTAAATATGCTACAGGATTTCATGCCTCCACTCGAGTCTAACGACAACTTCTGTAATAAGTATGGCATGAATTCATATCACTCCATGACTTGTTATTACCTATTGAACCAATTTCTAGGAATCTCCAGTCCAAAGGTTAAGTTAACATCACGATTGACTCAACTTAATAAAGGCTTTAACCCCATTCCATTATAGGTTTTCCAAACTTTCTCTCGTGCTAATCCTTTCGTCAAAGGATCAGCCAAGTTATCTTCACACCTTAAATGGTTTATTCTGACATTTTTTGTGGAAAGAAACCCTCTCATTGTGTTATGCTTTCAACGAATTTGTCGTCTCTTCCCATTATATTATTGATGTTTGTACCATACTTGACAAATCTCGAAACTACTGAGTACCGGTCAACGTTATACCGTCAAGGACCCAGAAGAGTTTCCCTCCAACCAGGAGGCCAATCATAGCGCGACACGTGTCAACATCAGAAGCCAATCACAACACAACACGTGTCAATGTCAGAATGAAACTAGAAACTCTTTTCTATAAATAGAGATCATTCTCTCACAATATTTCCTAATGTCATTTGTACTAAATGATTCACTAGTACTCACTAAACGAGAGTTTGAACCTATGTACTTGTGTAAACCCTTCACAATTAATGAGAACTCATTTACTCCGTGGACGTAGTCAATCTGGGTGAACCACGTACATCTTGTGTTTGCTTTTCTGTCCCTATCCATTTACATACTTATCCACACTAGTGACCGGAGCAATCTAGCGAAGGTCACAAACTTAACACTTTCTGTTGTACCAAAGTCCTCACTGATTTTGTGCATCAACAATTGATTTTCAACCTTTGCCATCATTGATGTGCTATCATAGTGAATAAGCACTACATGAGTAGTTTTTTCCACAAAGGAATATCATATAAGAGATCTCTCAACCATCCTGCTTCTTCACTAGCTGTTGCTAATGCTATTATTTCATAGTCCATCATTGATTGAGCAAGAATGGTTTGTTTCTTAGACTTCCACGAAACTGCAGCCCTAGGTATGTTAAAAACATGGCTACTTGTAGCTTTAGAGTCCTCTGAAAGTGTATTCTAGTTTGCATCACTATATCCTTCAAGAACAACGGGAAACTTTTCATAGCATATACCAAAGTTAATGGTCCTCGTAAGGTATCTCATTACCCTTTCAATAGCACACCAGTGCTCAACACTTAGATTGCTCATGAACCTGCACAAGACCCTCACTGCATAGGCTATGTCTGGCCTAGTGCAATTAGTTGCATACCTTAGACTTCCTATGTTGCTTGCATATTCAGTTTGTCTAACACTATCTCCATCGTTCTTGAATAATTTCACACTAGGATCATATGGTGTACATGCAGGCTTACAATCAAAATAACTAAATCTTTTTCAAAATTTTCTCTATGTAATGTGATCGATCTAAAGAAAACCCTTTCTTAGTTTTATTAACCTTAATACCAAGAATAACACTTGCCTCTCCTAAGTCCTTCATGTCAAAATTAACACATAACAATGGCTTGATTTCATTTACCACATGAATGTTAGAGCCAAAGATAAGCATGTCATCAACATATAAGCAAATTATAGTGCACAGATTATTCACAGATTTGACATACATGCATTTATCACTTTCATTAATTTTGAAACCATTATTTATGAGTAAACTATCAAACTTAGCATGCCATTGTTTTGGTGCTTGTTTTAAGCCATAAAGTGACTTGTCTAATTTACAAACCTTATGCTCTTGGCCAGTTATTACAAAGCCATCAGGTTGATCCATATAAATCTTTTCCTCTAAACCATTAAAAAAAACAGTTTTAACGTCCATTTGATGCACAACTAAATCAAATAATGAGGCTAATATAAACAAAACACGTATGGAAGTAATTCTAGTAACTGGTGAGAATGAATCAAAGAAATCAACTTCTCTCGTTGTCTAAACCCTTTAGCTACTAACATGGCCTTAAACATGTCCACAATTCTATCAGCTTTTAGCTTCCTATTTAGTATCCATTTGCACCAAATGGTCTTGCATTCAGGGGGAAGATCAACCAAGTGCCAGGTTCTGTTGGATTCCAATGAATCCATTTCATCATTTATGGCTTCTTGCCATGAATCTGCATCCAGAGAAGTCAAGGCTTCTTGGAGTGTTTTAGGATCTTCTTCTAGCATGTAAAATTGAAGTCAGTCCCAAAATCTTTGGCCACTTTGGGCCTCTTACTCTTCCTTGGTTCAACGCTAGTTTCAACAGAATCATTAAGAGCATGGTTGCTCATTCCAAACAACCCAAAATTAGTGGAGGTTGAACCTCTACTATTGCTTGGCTTAAAAGGAAATTTATTTATATAAAAAAAAAGTCAGCATCATTTGATTCAATAATAACATGATTTTTCAAGTCATAGAACCTATATGTTTTACTATTGAATGCATAGCCAATAAAACACATTCAAAAGCCCTACTTGCTAACCTTGATCTCTTAATGTCAAGTTTGCGTACATATGCTAAACAAACCCATGTTCTTAAGTAAGACACATTAGGTTTCTTATTCCTCCAAATTTCATGTGGTGGAGTTTTTGTGTTTGAAGAATGAACCCTATTAAGAACATAACAGACAGTTAATAAGATTTCACCCCACCAATATGAAGCATTACCAGAATTAAGAAGCACAACCATTGTTAATTCACAAAGTGTCCTATTTTTTCTTTCGACCTTACCATTCATCTGTGGAGTATAAGGTGCAATTGTTTCATGTATTATACCTAGGTTTTTACAGTGTTCATTGAAAGCCCCAAATTCATATTCGTCCCCTATCATTACGTAACCTTTTTATTCTTTTATTGAATTGATTCTCTATTTCAGCTAAGAACAGTTTGAACATGTCAAAAACTTCATTCTTATTTTTCATCAGGTAAACATAACAATAATTAGAGTGATCATCTATAAAAGTAATAAAATACCATTTCCCATTTCTAGTAATTACCCCATCAAATTCACAGATATCAGTGTGGATTAGTTCAAGTAACTCTGTTTCTCTAATTACTGATTTGTATGGAGCTCTAGTGACCTTAGCTTGACTACAAAATTCACACTTTTCAAATTGCTTAGTGAGAGTTCAGGAAGTAGCCTTAGGTTACTCGTTTATTTCACTAGTTTCTTATTTATGTGACAGAGTCTAGCGTGCCAAACATTAAAGGAACAAAGCATATAAGCAGAAGCAACATTTTTATTCATAACATCAACATTTAACTTAAACATGTCATCAGTAGCATACCCTTTCCCCACAAAGACACCATTCTTTATGAGAGTATACAAATCAGCCCTAATTGTTTAACTAAGCCCAGCTTTGTTGATAAGGTAACCAAAAACCAAATTTTTCCTGATCTTTGGAACGTGCAACACCTCATTCAATATTATTGTTTTTCCTGAGGTGAACTTGAGCTCAACATCCCCGACTCCAACAACATTAGTTGAGTGACAAAACCCTTCTGTCTTTAGCTTCAAAGTTGGACTTAAAAAGCCCACGATCATAATAGACATGGCATGTAATACCAGTGTCTACCCACCACCCTTCGAATCCATCAACTAGGTTGATCTAAAACACCATTTCAATGAGTTGACTTTCAATAAGGTTGGCTTGAGGAGCAACTCTTCGTTTGTTACGACAGTTGCAAGCAAGATGTTCAAGTTTGTCACAGTTGTAGCACAAAAATGGCTCAACAGTTTCATCCTTTGAAAGGGGTACTTTTCTGGTGTTGTTTTGATAAATGTTATGTACCTTCATATGGTTCTTGTTACTAGAGCGATTCTTGGTAGAATTTTTCAGATTCTAGTTGTTGGTTTGAGTACAACAGTTGCATGGTTCTTCAAGTATGGTTTCTTATTGGTGTTGGAGATAACCAGAACTTCCTTTTTCATGTCTTGCTTCCTTGCCTCTTCCTCGATTCGAAGATGCATAATTAAGCTCTCTAGTGAAAACTCTTTTGTCAAGTTTCATAGATTCTTCTTGAATTTTTTCCAGCCTGGTGGCAGTTTGTCAATGATCACAACAACATGAAATTGTTCATCCAAGTTCATTCCCTCAAACATGATCTCATGGGCAATCTTCTACAGCTCATGTGATTGGGCATCGACATATTTGTCATCCATTATTTGGAACTTGAGATAACTGCTGACTGCAAACTTTTTTGCTCCAACGTCTTCAGTATCATACTTCTTTTAGAGAGCATCCCACAATTCCTTAGCAGAATTACAAGAATAATAGTAGTCATGGAGATCATCACATAAGCCATTTAATATGTAGTTTTTGCACAGAAAGTCATTTTCAGTCCAGGTTTGAAACAATTTAAATTGTTCAACAATTGGATGTTCAGGTAATTGTGGCATCTCAGAGGTGCAGTTTGAGGCAATTTTCTTGGTGGTCAGGAAAAACATATTTTGCCTCCAACGTTTGAAGCGAAGTCTTTCAAACTTGGTGGGTATGTTCAAATCAACGACAAAGGGATTGCTTTTAGTGCCCATGGCAGATAAGTAACATCTTAAAAATATTTATGGTACTGCACAAATTCAAAACAAAGAACGAGGTTACCAGGAAAACAAATATTGCAGACTTCTCTTGGGTTGAGTCGCGGACAATGTGGCTTTCTTTAAAATGTTTCACGGCTCTGCCCAAGTTATGTAAGTAGTTAAAAGTATCACGACATCCCCAGGATAAAACAACCCAAAAAACACCTCTGTATAGGCCTTCCTTTGCTGTGACAACCTGTCCCGGGATTTACGGAATGAAAGGGTCAATTGGTAATTTCACTTAGGTTTTGGGGTTTTATTATTTTTGGGCCTTATTTGGTGTGCCCAAGTGGGACCCACCGTTGATTTAGCCCAACTCCTCATTTTTTCCCATTCTCATGCACACCTTCTCTCTCTATCTCTCTCTCTCGAATCTCTTAGCTCTTTTTTTCCCCCGAGCACCTACACACACACACACACACACCAACTCCTTCTGGGACCTCCCTCACCTCTCTTGTCCATCTCTCTCCTCTACGCGCGACAACTCCAGAATCTGGACTCCCCAAGGACCGATACAAATGCATAAGGGAGCTCCGGCGGGTTTTCATCACCCTTGACATGGGTAGGTCTCGAAAAAACACTCCAAAGATTTCCATTTTGGTTCTTATATTTCACTTTTAATCATATATGTGTATTGTGGATGTTGAAACATCGAGAAATCACTTCGGACAAACAAAACCCAGTTTCCGGCGAGTACCCGTGGCTTCCAGGGCATTTTCCGGCCAACTCCGACCACCACACGCCTTGAAATTGGTATAGATCTCTTCCTTTTCCCCTGGGATTCATTTTGGTATATTGCATGACTATTTTTAGTTGAGTTTTGGGGTTGAACGGAGCTTGGGAAGTTCCGACTTTCTTCCCCTTCGAAACCGGTCGACTCAGCCTGAAACTGGGTCAAACCCGACCTGGGAGTACTAGTCCGGTCCAAAGAATTGGGCCATGGAAGCTGGCCTAATTAACCAGCCTAACCCATTAACTCAAGAACCCAAACCAGGCCTACATTTTAATTAAGCCCAAGCCCAGGAACCTTTGAACCCAAAGTCTAGGACCTAAGACCACCGGCCTACACCCAGGCCCCGCTCTTTGACCCAGCCTAGTTGACCGGACAGAATATTCCTGGAATAATCTTGTGTTGACTTTTTTTTGACTTTTTTGAAATTTATCTGGGACCTTTCTCAGGGTAATTCGACGTCTTGAATATGTTTTTTATGTCCGTTTTTCCAAATTCAATCGTTTTAATAGAGTTTTATTAATTGGACCCTTTATGTGTTTAGGGGTAATTATTTGTGGCATTTTCGTCTTCGCTAGTTTGGGTGGCTCTTCAGTGGCGAAGTATCTGTGAATGGACCCCCTTCTAAAATGCATGTTTTAATAGTAGAAATGCATACATGAAAAGCATGATTTTAATGATTACGTTTTATGAAATGCTTTGATTACGTTTTATGAAATGTTTTATGAGATTTTATGCTTACTGAGAATATTTTGGAATACCATATTTTATCGAAATGATGTTCTTTGTAGTATATATGATGGATGACTATATACTATTTATGAACATGCTTTTACACACTTCTTTGTAGTATAAATGATGAATAACTATATGCTATGAAGATGTTTTGAGATATATGTATCTATGTTTGGAAATACTATGTGCAATGATTTTGTGCGTATCTAGTGGTCATTGTTCTGCCTACAGGTGAGGGAGATATATGGCTTAGGGAGACATATGTAGATGGCTTCGGGTCGAGAGATATATGCACTGGCTTCAGGCTGAGAAATGTAGTGCATGCGGGCAACTTGATACCACTAGTTAGCACACTATATAAGAGATATGTTTTATGAAGGTTTTATGGCATGCTAGGGTTTTCAGAAAAACCTATTATATATTATGCTATTGAGTTTTCATAAAACTTTGGGGGTTACTATGTTGATAACTGTTTTAGTATTATATATATCAACTTGGTCCACTCATGTTTGTTTTGCTTCCTCTCAAGACTTAGAATCGAGGCGTATAATCCGGGCGTTAAGGCACTTCCGCATCAGCATCTTCGAGTCCTCTCGGTGTAGGACCCATCCTTTGTCCATTCAATTTTATATTATTTCTTTTTAGTGTTTTAGATTAGTTGTATGCTCTGAACACGTTCCTTAATTGCATAATCATTGTATTTATTATTTATCATGCATCCTAATATAGCTTCGTCACCTTCGATTGTCGGCCAGCACGTGCCTACCCTAGTGTTTGAGGAATATCAGGGTCGGGCGTGTCATTTGCACTAGATCCAAAGCTTTCACCACTTTTATACTCAAAGTTCTTCTAGTTTTTCTCAGTGTGTTTTACGTAGCAGAAAACCCTAGTATTTATACATAATTGCAAGACTTTAATGTTGAAGTAGTTGAGCAGATCACGCTCACAAAATCCAGCCACAAAACAAGGGAGTAAAGCCACTTTGTTGAGAAAGAATAGGTCTCCCAAATCAAAATAAAACCTTGCAGTTTAAGAAAAGATTTTCTCCATAAAAATAGGAAACCAAAGTTAATAAAAAAACTAACTTTAATATATTTAAATATGTTGTAGGCATAATTTACTGAACAATTATGGAGGCCAGAGAGAGAGGAAAGGTGCGGCATAGAGAGAAGAAGAGAGAGAGATGTGTAATTGTGGGTGTGTTCTATTCCACCTACACAAGTAAATGGCGCATCAGGTCGTTAATGATGAAGCAAGTATAGTTGATGAAGTCGTCGGCACAATGAGCGAATACGAGTCTCAAATCAACGGAAGAATGCATAAAAAGTAAAACTCATAAAACCTCGCTATGGTAAAACCCAAGGTGGGAGAAAAACCCATAGTCTAAGGAGAAAAGTGAGAAGTTGTATTAAGTTAAAACTATACGTCTTTTTGGATGCAAGTAGAAGAGCTCATAAGCGTATGATCAACCCATGATAGGTGCCTCGTTAAAACCTAGTTAGGTAGCAAAAACCCAGTGGGAAAAATACTCGTAATCGTAGGGAAAAAAAATACATTAAGATCAGGTAAGTATACTTCTGGATACTCCCCCTGAGTTTGGCATAACTTCCAAATGATAACTACAAGCATTGCATATGAATAGTTAGGCATACGAATTCCTCGGACAAGCTTCTGGAAGGTTAACTTCAGCAGTGACATCGTATAGAGGTCGGCAAGGTTGTCTGGGATCGGCTTGCATGACTTCAATCTCCTGATGCTTTGCTGATGTATATGTAGACACAATATGTCTTGGTGTTGACTTCGTTGATGTATCATGGCTTGGTCGGGTTGATACATGCGGCATAATCTTCATGGATTGTCGTAGGGACTCAACGATGGATGAAAACACAGCAAGTACTTCGAATATGCTCAACAAGAACTCCTAATCATGTCTCACTTGTGGCATAGTGAAGTGAGGTGAGTCTTGGAACAATTCAAAGATTTCACAACTAAGGTCATATCATGGACCTCCAAGATATTGCGATATCCCTAACGGTAAAGACATAACCATTTTAGGGATTTTGCCTTGTGCGGGTTTGATAAGTAACATGTGTCAGCATAACAAATAAGGCAAGCATCATTCTGAGGATCAGGGGGGTTGGATCCACTTGAGATGCGTTAGGATTTGCCTATGTAGTACCTTCAAGGTATGTTTTTAATACCAATTTAGTGGTTGCGTGTAGGCGCGGTACTGCATCTTTACCAAGATTAACAACGAATGAGATGTCATGTCTAAATACAATGAGGTAAGTACAACGCGCAAAGTTGAACATTAGATATGGAATTTCGGATTCCAAAACCTCTTCAAGGGTCTCATTTGCATATAACGTATGGACGATCATAGGTAAACTCAAAGGTAACACATTTAGGGTGTAGTTTGACTGGTAGACCAAAATACCGTCAAAACAATGCTTCAACTTAGGGTTAAGGCATAAACGAGTTTTCCCAAGATCCTTCATCTCAAATTCCATCTTTAGGTGCGAGGCAGTTTTCTCAAGCTCTTCCGGAGTCTTAATGAGATTCGTGTCAACGACATAAACTGTAACTCTAGCAATTTGGAAGAAGACTTAATAGTTTAACACGCAAGGGCATAATTCATAAGGAAAACAAACGAAAAGTCCAAAAAAAAAACTTCTCTTTTAACGAAAAACCCTTTTTAAAGGTATAGTGAATAATGCCAGTTAAAGGTTAAAATGTGGTTTTTCGTTAAAAGTGAACAGTACCGGGAGTGTTTTGTTAAAACTCCCTAACTGATCAAATAATCACTTAAATGGGTATACCACTTCCATCGGATTGCAAGTGAACGCCTCAAACAAGTTAAGAGGGTGTTCCGTGATTTTGGAACTATTTGAACCAGTCCATGTAATTCTTCGGGAACTTACATGTAAATCTCCGTATCTATATCCCCATGGAGAAACACTAACAACATTTCATAATGTTGCTATCAATCACAAAACATTTTGAGAGAAATCTTGCATCGTAAGACGTGCATCATATCGCATTATTTTATTCATCTTAATACACTTCCTTTCCCACTTGTAACACAACAGGGTTATCTTGAGCAGTGTAGGGACAACATGTCCAATACACACTTTGGTAAGGAATTTGACCTGGATTGTAACTTTAGTTGTCCAATCAGTTCTACGTTGTCACTTAATTAATGGAACACGATTCGATATCATCGCTTTTCATTTATGGCGGTAGCTACCATATAAGTGAAAACATCATCGATGATAATCTCATTTCAATTCCATTTTCTCATCCAAACTAGTATACTGGACCAAGAACTTTTAAGTCTCGGGAGAAATCCGAATTAATCTCATGAGGTGGAAATGATTTGAGACATCGATCAAGTTTAGATTCATTGTTGTGCTGTATCTTCCTCTTCTAGGGAAGTGAATCATACGAACCGAATGATATGTTGTGCTCTAGGCCAAGACAGATTGATTGGCTATCCATCGGTGTATCGGACCGTCCAATAGGGGCGGCACATCCTCCAAGGATGTTGACTCGATGTCCGTTAAGTACATGTATCCTTGCAGGCATGTTTGTAGCTGGTATATGATCTCGTCACTTTAGCTAGATCAGAGGAATGCATCTAAAGCAACATTCTGAAAGCTAGAATTTATCGCACTTGCTTATTACACTTGTGTGATATGGGGATCGAGATGAGACATAGTGGGCAACGTCCACCTAAATTCGCGTTGTTTTACAAGAACGTTGACGTTCTTATCTTCCTCTAACGGCGGGAAGACTATCTCATTAAAGTAACAACTTGCAAATGAGCGGTAAAGAGATCGCATGCAAGGGCTCGAAGAGAGCTAGTGTGAAGGAGAATCATGATCGACAAAAGATACACATCCTTCGTTGAGGACCCATATTGGTACGTTGCGACGGCGCAACTTGGCACATGGAATGCTCACCCAAATGCGTAAATACGAAAATCGTCAGGTTCATACCCAGTAACCAACTGTAACGTCATATAGGCTGGGCCTCAAAGCAGACCAACATAACTGCGTACAAGGATTGCATAGCCCTACATATAAACTGAAAACTTGGTACGTTTACCAAACTTTGAAGAGATCATTTAAACTGCGCTTTATGATCACTAGGCGAGGCTATTTGGGGTGAACATGGGAATTCAATGTTCAATTATAAACCCAAAATACATGCAATACTTTATTGAAAACCGTCGATATAAACTTTCAGGCATTATCCAGTCTCTCGAACCTTAAGGCATAAGTAAGGTGGTGAACCCTTAATCGGCCATGAGGTTTAGCAGGAATGTTTGTGGACAAACATGTCACCAGTTTGTCGATTCATCAACCAAAACCATAAGTATTTATATGGTCCACATTTTGGTTGGATTAGTCCATATATATTCCCTTGAATCCACTATGAAAAAGTGGTGATTTCGTATCTTTGTGAAAGATGATATAGAAAATCAATTTCCCTAATAAGCAAGCTTAGCAAAATGTGCTTGTTGGCATAAGATCCTGACTTCGGGTAAAGGGATGCGTCGTAGCATCATTGTTCGACCTAAGTGTCCCAAATAGTCGTACCAAAACAAGTAAACTGCTCAATCACCTAACTCCAGGCCAGCCACATGTGGTGTGTTCCCAGTTGGGAGATAACCCATTGGCCCCAAATCAAAGCTTCAGGCTCATTTTTTGAGGTGGTGCAAAGATATTTCACTCTATTTTCTTCAGTGGTTTCATTTATGATCATTGTCATCTCAAATATCCTTAAAAACTCAACGTCAGGGAGAATTTAAGGTCCCTTAAATGGTGATGCAATAACATTCATACAACGAGGAGCGTGCCAAATGCTCTTAATCAGGTTGGATAGACCTGAAGTCGTTGTTAGAGATGTGATTTAGGTGTAAAGTTAGTGTGCGTAGTACGCATTCATCCAGATAACTAACTTTCCCACATTCCTACCTAATCACGTGTTTAATTGAATCGGTCACATGTATTAAGAAACATGATTCAATTCACTCATATTCGAGGACAATATCAATAAGATTGTCCATAAGTAAAACATACACCAAACTTGAATCTAAGAACATGGAAATTTTTTCACAAAGTAAATGGTTTACTAAGGGGATTTGGCCAACAAGGCCATCCATGTCAAAATTCTGCTTTTCCAACGATGTTTGGTGGATAAAATTAATCTCACATATTGACTACTAGAATGGTACTCCTCAACAACATTGGTAGGGGCACGAACAGGTGCATAACCAATGATCTATTCCATCGAGACTAAAATAGATTATGTAGGGTTAAGGTTTGGGAATATTTTCCCTTATTCTTGAAGTTTTAGGTCTTAGGTGCCAAGGATCACGCTTCAGGCATGATGCCACACCTTGGTAGGCCCTGATTCTACCATATGTTTGTGGTAATAATCAAATCCGAGAATTTGGTAACTTCCGCTTTCTACACTACTGCTTTATGAGCGAGTTAGAAACATGGAAGGACGAAAATAGTATTCTCCAATCAAAATTTGATCAGATTTATGAACTTCATAATTGTACTCATTCATGGACGTAATCATGGTGTGCTTTAGGCAATATCTTTCATGATTAGATAGTCCGTAGAAGCGAGCCAAAGAGCCATAGAATCCTCGATCGAGAGGTATGTCCATTTGTAATGCTTTGAGCATAAGTCTTCGAATGAAGATCATGGCGGAGGCTTATTCAGCTCTTCTATGCCATTGTTGGCTTCAATGGTTTCTCAGCTTCTTGATAGTCAAGTGGAGATTTATGTCTTATACCCCACATAAAGTGGTTTCTATTAGAAACATCCAAATAAGAGAAATCGAACTTATGACTGTTCGACAATCCATTGAATTTGGAGGGAACAAGATTGTGATTGGTGCTATGGGAATGGATCATCCATAAGCATCAAAGTTAGAACATTCAAGTTCTAAGACATGGTTTTCATGAAAAAACGTCAGGTTTTCATGGGTGTATTGTTTTATGAAATCTTCTGGTTTCAAAGGCACTAAATTTGAAACTACAGGTTCAATTTAGTTTATGAACATTTAGTTCATAAAAGAGAGGTTTCTGCAAGAACACAGAATGCAATATATAACTAAGTGTAGTGGATTTAGGTTGCTTCAGGAACTCAAGTGTGAGTGCTTCGGGACTATGAAAGTATGTCAACGGTTCAAAGTATAAAAATAAATTATTGAATCGTTAATGTTCAAAAGTGATCTTCATGTCAATAATTTTGGATTCATTATCAGATTAATGGACTGCATGTCACTTTTAATTAATTTAATAAATCGGGCCATACAGGGTCGATTGTAGAAGCAAAATAATATTAACATACATGTTAAAATTATTTAGGATGCTAAAATAATAGCATTAGGTCGAAAAAAATTGCCCCAAAAATAATTGGGCTTGGATTGGGTGCCTTGAGTAAAAGGCAGGGCCCTAAATGGCCTCGGGAGTGGGCAGCATGCCGCAACTGGGTTTCAAGGTTGGGCCAAGGGGATGGCATGAGACAAGGCCCAGCAGATTTGCTGGCCTGTTAATGCACGGGGGCCAACCACAGTGGGCTGACATCATGCAGGGACCAAACCCATGTATATGGGCTGATACCGGAGCAGGCTATAAGCCTTGGTAGTGCGGGACAGTGGCCCAGCAAGCATGACAGCTTGTTGACATGGGCCGAAAGCAAAAGGGGGTCCAAAAAGGAAAGCTACAGGCTTCCTTGATGATTGGGGACTACAGGCCCGAGACAACCTAACCAGGCCAAAGGCCTGGGATGACCATCTGCTCGCAGCAAAGCTGCTGTTAAGGTCCATGTGCATGCATCATGGGGAATGTTTTCATGCTTCAAGGTCGTTTCAAATATCTTACTTTATTTTAAGCGTACCTGATTGGCAGAAAACAACAAAAGCCTTTGAATTTGTAAAAGATCATTCTCGAAAAGCCGGAATTGCATCTCCAATGCGTTGTATTACGTTCAACATAGAAAAAAATTAAATTGAATCAATAGCATGTAGATCAATTCAATAAAATAATTAAATTAATCACAAAAAGAATGATTAAAACGTAATACTCCCTTGATTGAAGATCAAACTCTCTTGTTAGCGCAGCGTCAAGAGCGTGCTGATAACGTATTGTAGGCATAATTTACTGAACAATTATGGAGGCCAGAGAGAGAGAGGGAAGGTGCGGCATAGAGAGAAGAAGAGAGAGATGTGTAATTGTGGGTGTGTTCTATTCCACCCCATTATGCCTTTATTTATAGTAGCAGGATAGGTAAAAACCTTTCCGTTTAGGATTATAACATTTAATAGGTAATCTACTCCTAATAGGAATATAAGAGATATTCCAAGATATACTAGGATTTACACAATCACATTCCTAATCTAATAGGATTGCAACAAAATAAACATAAAATCCCAACAATATATGTATATGTATATAAGCATATAGTTACAAGCTAGGTCAAAGGGTTTGTGAGGTTGAAAGGCAAATTATACGTGCGTGATGGTCCTGATGGATGGGGGCCGGGAGACGTAGCACATGAGCACCTCGCTGGGTTTCCACAAACGTATACAGACGGAAGGAAGGAGACAGACGTCTTCAATGATCAATGACCGAAAGTGCATGCATTGTTATTGCTATATATATTAATTTACTTTAATTTCCATAAAGTATAAGCCTGTTACCTCTGTGTTGTGCATGCAACTCTCTCTCTCTCTCTCTCTCTCTCTCTCTCTCTCTGTAGCTTTCACTCACTGTCTTGTTGAGTTGGGCGCGATTGACTAGCGTATTGTCTTTTTCCACGAATGCATTTGCGTTTATGTTTATTAATAAATCTTGAACATATATAGGTATATATATCAGGCCCTTTATGCAAAAAAAGAAAAGAAAAGAGAATAGGTGTGAAGCCTATTTCACATCGAACTTTAACGATTCGAGCTATCTATTTTGTAAGTCTCGATTCATATATCATTTTTGCAAAATCTTAATTCAATCTGAAATTATTTGCCTATTTAATTATCAAGATAAAATTTCATTGTTTCTTATATAACAAAGTATTATTTAATTTCGTTAAACTTAATTAGATGCATGTCTTAAACATTTTCGATTTGGCTAATATTTTGTAAGAATGATCTATGAGGTTCAACTTGAAAAATGGATGGTTCAGAACTTCAGATCATTAAAATTCGATGTGATGTGAACCCTACAACTAATCTTCATTTCAAAAAAAATATAAAGATCCCTTTATATAAAGGGCCTCTATATATATATATGGAGCAGGAAAATAGGATAAACAGTAATGAAGGTGGGGTGTGCTGGGTGGGTGGCTCAGAATCAGATGATGAGAGATCAATATATATATATATATATGGAGCAGGAAAATAGGATAAACAGTAATGAAGGTGGGGTGTGCTGGGTGGGTGGCTCAGAATCAGATGATAAGAGATCAATATATATATATGGAGCAGGAAAATAGGAGAAACAGTGTTCTGGGTGGGTGGCTCAGAATCAGATGATGAGAGATCAAGAGAGAGCAAGTTAGAGATAGCCACCTTGTGCTAGGTTGTGCCTTGTACTGAATTTGACACACACATTTCCAACCCTATTATCTGACACCATCTTCCCCCTGTTCGGTGCACCACTTCTTTCCAACAGACAAATTTTGTGTGCTCCCTCAATCGTTCGCCGTTCTTCTATTTTAAATCAATTTATAGTATATAATTCTTTTTAAGTGGCTTATATTTAACAAGTTTGGATGTTTGAGCTCAAATTCAACTGTTAAATTTATCAATGTACGCTATATGTTGTTGTCTATTTTCACGGGCCATAATATATATGAGCAATTAAAGTAAAATAATAATTAATTTACTCTTTAAAAAGTAAAATGATAATTAATAAATATAAGTCGTATTATAATATAAGTAGATTGATAGCATACATCAAGCTAGTGATTCATCATACAATTTTAAGAAATCAATTTAATTTAGGGTTTAATTCAGAAAATTTAAACAATCTATATATCAAAACCTTTGTTTACACATGGTGTTGGTAAGTAATGATCCATGGCTTGATGAGAATGAACTTCGTTGTCAATGATGCTGTAAGGCATACGAGAATATATTAGATATAATTCTTAGAGTTACAATTAATTATAGTACAAACCCAATTGCACAAAGCATGTGGGTTTCTTTCTGCCTAGATTTACATTAAAGAAAGACTGAAGATCGTAGAGGATTAATAAATTAACCTCTTTTCCAAAGGATTAATTAAAAACTAATAACTAGAAAGTAAAAAGGGGATGAAGAAATGAGGGAAACTGGGAAAGGCACAGGTGTTGAACCGAGACAGTAGAAGCCTTTGTGCTAGGGAACTTCTTGGTTCTTATTTGGTGGATTGTGAGTAGGTCTCCCGTCACACGCAGCAGAAACCCTAGTGGGGCATCTTTATTGGGTGATGGGCAGCAGCTACCTATAGTGTGTAAGCAATATAACATATATATCATAGCCACTTGATATATATTTATATTTGTACATATATGTGTGTGTGTACATCGATCGTGGAGGCACATGACCAGTATACTGTTTCAGTAGCATCAAATTTAAAATACTCTGCTTTGCATGAGTTGGTAAAAACCCTAGCGCGCAGTACGTACGTATACTTAGCTAGACTGCTGCTTCTTGTTTAAATAAACAAGCCATTCTAATTGATAGCTTGTTTGCAGTTTGACTTCCCACTTGAGGCAAAGGTTATTAGTAGCCAATTACGACATCTGTAATCTATCATTTTCTTAATCACAAAGTTTCGCATCATAGAATGAAAAGTGCTCAATCGAATAACTAAACCATCAAGTTACTGTAAACATATTTACTGTTGCTATCTTATAGAACAAGAAAATTTAGGTTGCACAGCTGCATGGATTTATACGTCTTATTCTTACAACTATCAATCACAAACATATTGCTCATAAGATGAGTGATTACGGGAAAGATGTGTATACATCCTACTCACTAAAAAGTGAAAGATGAGACTAATTGAGGGTTTATTCTCTGTAAGCTAATGAAGAGACTAAGATTTTATGCCTTGTTCAAAAACCAAGCATTGGATATAAGCCAAATTCATTGTCGTTCAACTCCTTAATCCTACAAGAAAATGCTGTTTTATAAGTGAACTCTTTCTTCCTCCAACTACTGTATAATAGGTCCATTATGTTTTTTTTTTTTTTTTGCATTATTTTTCTGACATATATCATTCAGAAGATAACATATATAATTGTTGAAAGTTTTTTAGATTGACTTTTTCTTTATGGATGGCTTTGAAAAGTGCATATGGCAATAGCATTTTGTGGTAGTACTATTAACTTTTTTCATGTATTTTAAGATTTCAAATATACATATCGCCCACCCAACAACCAATATGTGAGAACCATCGCATTACGAGGAATAAAAGTGATATTTTCAATCCCATGATCACGAAAGGGCAAAGAAACCAAAAAGGAAAAAATTACACAGAAGAAAAGAGGACAAAAACATCAACGCTATGGCACTCGTGGCAACACCCCAAATATGGGAAAGGAGCACAGAAAGCATTCAAAACTGCCACTTTTGCATATCATAAACTAATATGACCTTTCCTTTTGCCAAAAAGCCCTGCCAAAGATCACACTGAATTTCCAAAAAGGTATAAGCGACCGCAAAGCATTTCCTTTCCACATACATGGTATTCATACCCCCGATCTTTTCTTTTCAATATAAACTGTGTAAGTTTACCTTTTAGTTTATATTATCATGCATTTTCCACCGCCAAAAAAATTCTAAATGAGCAGAAACAAGAACTATATCATTTTAAAAAACCCAAAATATAACATGGAGATAAAGAAAAAAGTTGGGGTTGGGTGAATAGATGGTAGGAAACAGACTGTAAGGGGGTGTATACCGGTTTGTGCCAATATTTTCCTTACGTAATACATTAAGGTTTAAGCAGGTAAGTGTAATTTAGCTAGATTTTTTCCTCTGTCCTAACGTAATATATCGTAGGATCGAAGAGACCATTAACGGAGTGTATACTCATTCGTGCTTCTGTCGTAAACCTTAAACTCTTATACATCACATGAAGAGAAAAATATATATACAAAAACATATACATACACACCGTTGCAGTAAGTTTTGGCTAGATTTGGCAGCTGATACTTCAAATCATGATTAAGTATTATAAGTAGCAGCCAATCTTTGCACAAATGTTAGCTTGTTGTACATATACTATAAGTTTGCCAGAAAGGGAAAACATTAGTGCATGCCCATGTAGGATGTAACTCATCTCACTCTCAAAGAAATCGAAAAAGGGACAGAAAGAAGGAAAACCATATAATGTATAGGAAGGAGTTGCAGATGGGTCTTTGTAAGGGCCAGCTACTTCTCTCACACGCACAGCTCACCTCCCATCTCTATGTATATGCATGTATTTAAAATCCATCTAAATTCTATAGCAACCATCTTTTTTTCTTTTTTCTTTTTTTTTTAAGTAGAAGAAGATAGATGAAGAAGACTATTTTATCATCTGAAAAAGGAGCTAAATATATTTAAAAAAATATGAATATTTTCAATTAGTTCATAAATTATGTAGTTTGAACTTTCCATGCTTGGAAATTTTGTGGGATCCTAGTGTGCTGTAGTTTACCAAAATTGTCACACAAAAGATGCAAAAAACAGAACCACTTGGAAGAGACCCACACGCATGCCAAACTCCACGTGGGGGCATTTGTGCACATGGTCGTGAGACATTCTTGTCCAAAATCCAAACCATTGCTGACCTTGCATACATTAAGCATTACTCATTCAAAAATGTGAACCGTACCCCTCAATCCTCATGGCCTTTTAATGAATTATTAAAGAGTGTTACAAAGATTAATCGTCTACGTGCTCATAAGGGTAATCTAACAGTAAATAAGATGCGAGTGTACAAATATAACGGTTAAAAATGAACGACGGACGATAACACAACTCAATATATCTATATCTTATTCCATCAGCAAAACCGAGCACAACTCCTGCAAGACTGCTTATTTCAGCGTATAAGTTGGACTTGGACTGCTTTTAACAATCAAGGTCAAGACTGAAAGTCCATTTTGGAAGGAGGAAACAAGTGAACAAAAACTCCAGTCTCTTTGGGACCCTCTAAAATACTGTTTGTGTTTGACCTCATAAAAGGGTCTCTGCATGAGGATTGTGCCATATTGTTGAGAATAATTAACCAGTTCTAAAAAGCCATATTGCAATATGGAGATACACATGGCAAATGGGGCCCTAGCCACGTGGAAAACTGGGTAGGCCAGAGGAAGAGCAAGGTTAATGATCTGCTTTCTTTTAAACACAGATATATGCTCTTTACTGAGTTCGGTTTTGTATAATTTCCTTGATTGATGCAAGAATGAAAGGCGTGCACTGAGCAACATTTAATTTCAAACCCTATTCGCATCAGTATAGATTGCTCTTGAGACTTAACTCGATTTAGTACCCCACAAACCGTATTGGTGGTCCAACTTAATTGGCATTGTGATTAACCTGTCTATTTAGGAGAATGTTCCACATCTTAATCATGAATAATCAAGCTATTATTTACTTTGATCAGATAGATTAAATAACTATAACCTTGAATAATTGTTGTGTACTAAATCGAATTGGTGTCAAATATAAAGTAATTAGTCAACTCAATCACTTCAATAATCTCTAATTAAGAAAAGAAAACATTATCTTAGGTTGACAAAATGGAAACAGAAATCCGAAAAAGTTGATTTTCGAAACATGTAGGCGTACATCCACAAAGAATTGCAGAATGATGAGAATAGATTTGGTTCGATATGGGGGGTCAAGTTTTCTTGCACCAGTGACTTTGGAGGGAGATTTATATTTGATTGGACTGTTTTTAAGGAGAACTAATTAACTATATTAGTGCGTCCAAATCAATATTATTTTGGTTGAATTAATTAAAATCCCACCAATGCAAAAGGGTCGCCACTATCACCTCCATCAGAACATGGGAAATTAACAAAGTCAAAAACATGTTTCTTCACCTTTTTGAGTGACACTCGGTTTTACTTGTACAGGTTCTTCAACAAAGATCCGATGATTACCATTGCATGCTCTCTAAGTAACTGACTGCATGCTAATTTGTTTAGTTGTTAAACAGATGTTTTTATTTTATTTTATTTTTTTTGTTACAAAGGAGGGTTTTGAACACTGAATTTTTAGCCTAGCCACGCTCCTCACTGAGCTAACCCCAATGGCTGGAAAAACAGATGTTTTATTTGGTTTGAGGGCAGCACTTCAAAACCCCAGACTACAAATATCACATAGATGAAAGTTCAGAAGATTAAAAAAATAAATAACTGCACTCTATTTCATCACACCAGCACGAATGCTGATTCTTTTGGCCTGCAAAATGCCAGAAAGCCTTTCATTTGTATTAGAATTGAAATGCATAACCAGTACACTAGTAGATGTCATAAGTCATCACGTCATAGAACAAGTACATATCGAGAAGTGGTCAAGATAAAATAACTCACGAGATACATTTGTGAATACTACATAGCAGTAGTTGATCAACAATAGTTACTTGAAGAGCAGCACCTTACAGGATTCTGCTATATAACCGGAGATATAATGTCCTATATCTTAGAATATCTTATGACCTAAAACACGACCTGTCTACATACGGTTCAAGAGTTAAGACTATATAGCAAGTTAAAGTTAATGATAGCTAGGTTAAATGCTATGGAAAAAGAAATAGCAACTAAGGTCAATGGTGCTTGAGAGAAATGATTGCTAAATCCTCAAAAGTGATACTTAACATCAAATATACAGAGCGTGTGCGGCATCATCCCAAAATTTCAAGAGTGATTAGTGCTTAAGGAGCAGAATTAGGGGTGGGGTTATCATTATATGGAGAATCTAATCATGTCTAAGAAACCCCAATTTTCCCCCACCCCAAGGACATTCCTAAGCTTAACTACCTGCACAGAGTGATGTGTTCCATGGTCTGGGCCCACAACTAAGTACAAAAACCCAGCCCATTCAATACAGAGCTCCTTTTGTTAGAAGACCCGGTCCGGTCCATAGGCCCATAACTTCAAAGTTATGCGGTCGAAAATCGATTCTTTCATTAAACCCGTAAGTCCTTCGTTGTTCTTGGTCAGAGAGAAGGCTGGAAGCTGAGCGGCCATCAATGGCGGCCCAACCCAGGAGGAGGAAAGCTGACGAACCATCGTCTTTCAGGTAATCAAATCAAACCCACATGCTGATTTATTCAATTCACATGTTTTAGTATTTTAAAATTTTGTTGTTTTATTGCTTCATTTATTTCTTGAATAGAGCTAGCTGGGGGCGGTGGGTGTAAATTAATCTGGTGGGATAATTTTGGTTCGGTGAAAAGATACAAAATTTAGAATTTTTTGCTGTCAAATAGTTGAAAGTAAGAAGGAAAGATATTATCTTTCTCAGAGATTAAGGCAAGAGGTTGATGACAATCCAGTGTAGCAGTAGGCAGTAGCGTCCTGTTCTTTGCAATTTGGATGTCATTTTGTGAAGCGACAACTAAAGAGGCACCATCTCCCTCAGCAAAACGGCAAAACCAACCGTTTTTACATCTTTAATTAGTTAACTAACTTAACTTTTAAGTTAGCAATGCAGTTGCGGGTTAGGTCAGTTCATGGGCAATGCGCCTGACTCAATTCATTCACTACCAAATTTTCTTCCTAGGTTAAAATAATTTCGAATGTTGCATTTTTAAAAAATAAAAATACTTATTCTATAACTACAAGCCTTTTTTTTTTTTAAACAAATAATTGAGCAATGAAAATGATGAATGCCCTTTGTGTTGAGATGAATGTCCATTAGTTATTTATTGGATAGTGATTTTCACTCCCGTTTTCTCCTCCTACGCTCTTTCCGTTGATTCTTCATCTTGATTCTCCTTTGATTTATTGAATCCAACTACTAGAAAAGAAACAATGGAGTGCATGGGGGAGAAAAGGGGAGTGATTTCATAAGTTTTAGACTAGTGGGAAAGAAATTGTTTACTTCTTAATTGGACTGACTGGTGTTGTGTATTCAAATATACAGTGGGATTAAGGTGCCTGCACCGGTCGAGAACAAGAGCAGAGTTGGAACGTCAGTAACAACAGTAAGAAAATTTTCCTCATAAATCTCATTTCCCATGTTTTTCCATAACTAGTCGATTTGAGGGGGAAAGGCTATATTGCTGTACGTATGTAGGTTCCAGAGTCTCAAAGTACAAGTGCCGGATTGAATTTGAGGATTGTGCAGGCCAAAAATGCGGCAGTTGCACAAGCGCAAAAAGATGGTGCGACCGGAAGCTATAGGATCTTTGATTCGCCCTTCAGGAATTATCTTGTTCGTGTAAAATCCCCACTGCCAAGGAACTAGCTGACTAGCTAGTTTCTTATGAAACCATAGGCACCCTAACTAATCGACTGATTGATTTTCTATGGGAAATGTGATCGCAATACATGTAGAATGTGTCACTATGATTCATGCATTTTGCAGGGTTTCATCACCAATTAAATATCATACTTTTGAGAGAATTTGCCCATCGGTTGTCTATACCTGATTGTGTCTATCTCTCTCATCGAGTCAGAGTTTCCTTGTCGTTTTTGCTCCTCCTGTTGCATTGTTTGTTCTTGTTCTCGAGGATAAGGGTGGTGGTGTCTTGCTTTTTCCACTGTTGCTTGTGCCTGTAACAAGAACCTCCCCAAAAGTAATTCATACTTACAAAACAAGGGTAGCTTTTGATTAACGACACATCACACATTTTGTTTTACGTGTTCTATTTTATAACAAATATGTATACGGTATACCAATTTGGTACAACTGGGGCATCCTATCGGGTCATAAAAAGTGAAATATATTCGTTATAAAGAAGACAGTAAAAAAATTAAGCTCTTTGGATAACATCAACGTAACATTCTATCGAATCGATCGAATCGAATAAAAAAATTATAAAAATCACTTCCCGTAAGCGAAAAAAATACCCTACGTGCAGGCCTGTCCATGTGTCAGCTTGAATTTTGTCTTTGTTCTTCAATTGTAACAAATATTTTATTTGGTTAGGAACAAGTTGTGTATAAATGTAGGATAGGACCACTTTTTGGGATTCCATCTATTGATGGAACTCAAATGGAACCTCCAGATGAGGACAGGACCAAATAGGGGTGGGGATCCAGTCACGAATTTTGGCCGGACCTAATAATCTGGCTATTGTTGTTCGCGGATTTGGATCCCATCAGGATTCAAATTGTGAAGTTCTAAGGGATATTTACATTTTAACAATTCATCGTGTATCATGCGGTTAAAAATAATTTGATTTTTTTTATTTAAAATTAAATACAAATAGTATATGACGAAAATTGGTCTCACGATGTGAATGGCTAGAACATGGATCCTCACAAAGTAGATCCGGAAAGAATCATCTTCTGTTCTTCGCAACCTTTTGCCCTAGACCTGAACTGGCTTAAAACTTAACGAGGGGCACTTGAATCTTAATGCTTTATTAACACCAACCCTTGTATGATCTTGAGTAGGGTCACAAGATTTGTTTTCCTCCGCTTGCCATAGTTTGAAGATAATCTTAAATTCAATCTTATGTTTGTGAACGGAAAAAAACCTACCTCAATCATGATATCAAATATCTGGTTTCGTTTGATGTTTAAAATTGGATTAATATGACTAATTTGTGAATTCAATGCGTAATGAAGGTAGATGTGAATGAATTTTTCAACCTGAGAGAAGTAGAAGAAAGTTAAATGTGAAGGAAACCTATCCCTCTAATCCGACCGTTTTTTAAAGGAATTGAAATATAAGTTTTATCAACAAGTAATCAATCTTTTGCATTCAAGTTGGATACGTTTTTTTTATTCCTTTACATATCTTGAATCACTTCGTTTAATTGGTCGTGTTAATTAACATAAAGAAAATTACTTATTATTACGATCTAATGCTGTTCATCTTCACTTGTAAGTGAGAGCTTTGAGGTTTGATTCTCGTCAAAAACGAATTTGAACCATATTATTGTTAACTTATTGTGATACTTTGGCCCATTTCTCTACTATAAATATATCGTTTGTTCAAAAAGAAAAAAATTAGCAAAGAAGAGAATAGATCATCTAATCTAAAAATCACCTCAAAATATCATATGTATGATTATGCTTTATACTTTATGTGGGGGTTATCAAATTTAATCCCTCAAGTTGAAGACAATAGACCCACGTAATGAGATGGCAGATCCTTACTTCATAAATATCTGGAAAAATTAGTATTCGGTCCCTAGTTTTTACTATTAATTGACTAACACCTTATTAGTTCTCAAATTTTGATTCAAGTCTCTAGCATTAATGTGATAATGAATTTACATGTTTACTATATAATTTTTTTAATATAAAAATTAGTAATTAATTTAGAACTTAATACTCACACCTCTATTAAACTTCTAATTAATTTTCAATTCAAACATTTCTAAAATAATAAAAAATTAAATTAAATTAAGTTTGTACCTATTAGTTTTTTTTTATATATAAAAAGATTCTCAATTTTTTAATCTTAAATGTACCCATTCATATAATTTTTCAGTTTTTTAAATCTTAAAGTACCCATTCTCAAATATATCAATTTGTTATATGTAAAATGTACCCTTTTTTAATATAAAATCCATTCAAATTTTTTAATCCATGTTTAAACTTATATGGGTACATTCTTTTTCGTTGATTTGAGAATGTATCCATGTTTTGGTACAATAACTTTTTTTGTTAATTTTGGTTAATGTACCCATACATATATGTGTATATACACACACACAATATAATAGAGAGAATAATTTATATTTTATTATTTTTAATCCCATAATTATGGGTTTTATTTAAAATCTCATTAATATAAACAATTACAAATTTCAATTTTTAATTTTTAATTAAAAAAATATAGTAACTTACATTATTACATTAATATCAGGGACCTCAATAAAAAACTAAAAACTAACAAGGTTTCAATCAAAGGATATTGATAGTTAGGGACCGCATCCAAAGTGTCCCTAAATATCTTCTTCTTTTTTCTTTTGGCTGCAGGTTTTTATTAGCGGTTGATTTCGTTGTAAGGTAAAGGGAAAGCCTACTTTCCTTATCTCTTAAACTCTTCCACCCTTTTTATAATCCCACACTTGTAAATATTTTCATTTCATAAAATTTAATATTCTGCAATAAAGATTTGATTCGAAAAAACTATATTCAAAGAGGAAGAGTCGAAGATAATATGTCTTTACTCAAAACAACTGTTTGGAAGTGATTAGTAGCGAAAACTATTCGTGAGAAGCACATGTATTTCAACCCTTAAGAGATTATGGCATTTTTATAATCACTTAAGAGGGGACAATTTAGAATCACTTTTAGAGAGAAACCACTCGTCAAAAGCACATGTATTTCAACTTGTAAGTGATTTTGGCATCTCATAATCACTCAAGACAAGACAGATTATAATCACTCATTGAAAGAAAACAACTTGTCAAACACACATGTACTTCCACCTGTAAGTGATTATGTATTCTCAAAATCACTTGAGAGAAAATTATTTGTTAAACACACATGTACTTCAATCTATAAGTGATTATAACATTATTAGAATCAAAGACATAAAAAATTATTCTAGACGAGAAAACCATATTAACTCTAAAATTTAAACGCTACAACTGAGCTACAAACCTCGAAGCTAGCATACTAATTTTTGTTTGGAGGAACAACATGTACATATATGCTTGAAGCATATTAGATTTTGGTTGGAAGGTAATAAAATCCCAACTTTAGGCATCGGAATCAGGGAGAACCTCACACTTAGCCTTCCCTAAACTGAGAACTCCAAAATCCCAAATCACATCAAGGAATCATGTTCGTCCATACAACACATCACCTTCGCACTCGACGCTGACAGGTCAATCTCGTAATTTTAACGCAAAACTATGCCCACTTTCCCTCCATTTCACTCCAAAAAAGACCGAAATTCATTTTTTACGCCGAAAATATCTTCTTATTTTCCGAGAAAGTGTGAGAAAAATATTACAGAAAAGGCTAATTTTCCGAGAAAACAAACAGGGCCAAGAAAATCATAAAAGCATGCACGCACACTCTTTCTCATACAGCTTTGTTTTCCGAGAAATTAGGCTGCAGATTGGAATTCCTTGATTTGACAAATTTCCCTTCGTATCCCTCCCCGAAAGTCCGATCTAAAATTGTACTTTTAATTTTTCACTTCTTACTCTCTATCTCTCTCACTACCCAAACTTTCTCACTCATGCAAGCACGAGAATTTCATTCGGCCCATCGATTCCTGACCTCAAAATCGGATTCGGGAGACTTCGGATTGAAAAACCCATCAAAGATTTGGTAATTTGAGCGGCGGTGGTGATGGGGAAAGTGGCGGTGGGGGCGGCTGTGGTGTGCGCGGCGGCGGTATGTGCTGCGGCGGCGCTGATCGTGCGGCACCGCATGAAGAGCTCGGGAAGGTGGGCCCGGGCGATGGCGATTCTGAGGGAGTTGGAGGATAAGTGCGGGACCCCCATTGGGAAGCTGAGACAGGTGGCTGACGCCATGACTGTGGAAATGCACGCTGGCCTCGCATCCGAGGGCGGCAGCAAGCTGAAGATGCTCATCAGCTACGTCGATAACCTCCCCACTGGGTATTTTAGTCTATCTCACCCGCCCTTAATTTCTTATTTTTCGATTGGGATTGGAAAGACTCGTAATTTGAACTTCGATTGGATTGAAAAAAAATGTTTGGGTTCAATAATTTTGTTCTGTGGCAATTAGTCCTTTGTTCTGACTGGTTTATTTGTCCTTTTTTCTGTTAATTTTCTGATTAAAAGGGATAAAGATGGAATTTTTATCTCTGTTGTTTATGAGATGGGAACTCATTTATTGGGTTTGATTAATAAATACGAGTTGGTTATGTTGATGTTGAGTTAGTTTGGTTATTTGGTGGAAGTTATTAGTTGGTGTGTGTTTCTGAATTGGGTATAATCTTTCCTTGCGATGGTTATTTCTTATTTGTTGATGTTGTGCTCTTTTGATTTCTTGTGGCAAGAAATTTTCTATCTTTAGTTGATTGTAGGAATTTTGCTTTTCCATGCAGCTCCCATTGATTTTTCGCTTCGAAATAATATTTGATCTAACTGTAGAGATTAAAGTTTGATTTGCTAAAAGCCTAAAATTGGCGGTTGTCCTTATCCCGTGTGTCCTTCAGATGGAGCTTTTATGGCTCTCTTATTAGTTTCCGTCTTTGGTATGTTCTTCACGGTATGTGGTGTGGGCTGCGCTATTTTAGTGGATTATAATGTTCTATACTCAACGGATTAACGTCCTTCTAATCTTTTTAGAGTGTCATCTTATTGAAAAGAAATTGAGATACTATATTGCAAATGGAAAAAGAAGGGCAATTTAAAGTCGACAAGCTTAGAAAGAGTGTTATAAATGGGTAGATTATGTTCCTGATTTGGGTTCATAAACTGAGCTGAGCTGTATTTGGTGCCTTCCCCCCCCCCTCTCCTTATTTACCTTTTGGATTCATGGTAAACTCCCATTACTTTTCTTCTTATCATTTCAGGGATGAGAATGGGCTGTTTTATGCACTGGACCTTGGTGGGACAAACTTCCGTGTTCTGCGTGTACGGCTTGGTGGGAACGAAAAACGTGTTGTTAAACAAGAATTTGACGAAGTTTCCATTCCACCGCATTTGATGACTGGAACTTCAGAAGTTAGTATTTCTTCAAGCAATCTTACAAAACCTGCTTAGATTTGTTCAAACATGGCCATAATTTATCATGACTTGGTTTCAGGGATTATTTGATTTTATTGCCGAAGCACTTGCAAAATTTGTTGCTACGGAAGGAGAAGGTTTGCATCCTGCACCCAGTAGACAAAGGGAGCTGGGTTTTACCTTTTCATTTCCTGTGTGGCAAACTTCAATTGCCTCAGGGACCCTTATTAAGTGGACAAAAGGCTTCAATATTGAGGATGCGGTACTTTTACATCTCTTGCTATATTGATTTTTATTTTGATAGTTAGTCATGTAAATCATGTCTGGAGGATACTGTGCCTGATACAATGGGCATTGGAGCTTTCGTTATGTTATCTTTTCTTGACATATGTTCTACAGATTACTTTATTTTCTGCCTACAGGTTACCCAATCAATGTGTTCCAATAATAACTTAATTTAGCAGCGCTGGAGTAATCTTTATCGTAGGGTGCCCCTTGTGACATTTTTTTACTGATATTTGTGCAGGTTGAGCAAGATGTGGTAGGAGAGCTGACCAAATCAATGGAAAAAATTGGACTTGATATGCGTGTTACAGCTTTGGTCAGTCCAGTTTGGTTTTTAATATCAGCAATTTGGATTTTCATGTTACGCTGCAAGGAGCTGAATTAAACCTTGGTTATTTATTATTGCTTATCATTTTGGACAATCCTAATTTGTCAGGCTGATGCAGGTAAATGATACAATTGGTACATTAGCAGGAGGTAGGTACCACAATCAGGATGTCATTGCTGCTGTGATATTGGGCACTGGAACAAATGCTGCTTATGTTGAAAGAGCGCATGCCATTCCAAAATGGCATGGTCTTCTACCTAAATCAGGAGAAATGGTTAGTATGTTATGAAAAATTCCTATCAAATTGTGGAACTATGGTTTGTTGCCTGGTTCTAAGGCTTGGTTCTATAGTTAGAACATACTAATTCTTTGTTTGTTTTCTTGAATAGGTTATCAACATGGAGTGGGGTAACTTTCGCTCATCACACCTTCCGCTGACAGAATACGATCAAGCGCTTGATGCTGAGAGTTTAAACCCTGGAGAGCAAGTAACAACATTTTCCTTTACTTGTTTTTGCATATGCAGATGGCTTGATGGATATATCATATGGATTTAATTTTTGTTTGCAGATCTTCGAGAAGATCATTTCTGGCATGTATTTAGGGGAAATTGTGCGCAGAGTATTGCTCAAGATGGCTGAAGAAGCTGACTTTTTTGGTGATGTTGTCCCACCAAAACTGAAAATTCCATTCATACTAAGGTATATTCTAACATCTTTTGTAGACTGACTGGTTTAAACCTTGTTAGCTTGAGGTATATCTGTTGGATGTGTTTGTGTGTTGCCGAATTTTAAGAGGGTTTGCTTCTCAATGGTGCCTAGATTAAAACTTATTGCTACTGCCATTGTGGATTACATGCGAATGGTCGGTTTTTTTTTATTCAAAACGAAATCTGTGTATGAAACAGTCTATCAAAAGGTTGATAATGCTAAATAAATTGTTTCACCTCTATATAGTTCCTACCACATTGTTTTTGCTTGGGTTGGCATTAATTTCGGAATAGTGTAGAGTTTTCTGAGTCTTTATGGTGTGGTTGTAATAATTGCAGGACTCCTGAAATGTCTGCCATACATCATGACTCATCTCCAGATCTGAAAGTGGTCGGGAGCAAACTCAAGGACATCCTCGAGGTACATTGCTCATGCTATATGATAACATGATCATTTTGTTATCCGGCAGTGCAAATTACTTTAATTTTTTCTTTTCCTCCTCATAATTCTTTTGGGTGGGTGGTTAGAAAAGTAAAAACAAGGAATGGTTGAAAGCATGATACCTTTCATTGAATCACATTTTCATAGAGTGAACGTGGTGCCATCATCTGTTTCTTTGTGGCGTCCTTAAACATGCACTCTTAAAAAAGAACGTTCATATTTTTCTCTATAAAATTTCAAGCCAATCTCTAGACAGGTGACATGAGTTTATGGCTGATTTTTCAATATTGTAGATCTCCAACACCTCTTTGAAAATGAGAAAGGTTGTTGTGGCGGTCTGCGACATAGTTGCCACTCGTGCGGCCCGCTTATCTGCTGCTGGGATGTTGGGAGTGCTTAAGAAGTTAGGTAGAGACACAGTTAAGGACGGAGAGAAGCAAAAATCGATGATTGCAATGGATGGTGGTTTGTATGAGCACTACACCGAATTCCGCACCAGCATGGAATGTACTCTCAAAGAGTTGTTGGGTGATGAAGTTGCTGAGCACATTTCTGTCGAGCACTCAAACGATGGCTCTGGAATTGGAGCTGCCCTCCTGGCAGCCTCTCACTCCCAGTACCTTGAGGTAGAGGAGTCCTAAAATGGTCAAGACCAGGTAGATGAATGAAGTGTGACATTCTCAATTTTTGTATATTTTCGTTTACCCTATCTTCTCACTATTTCCTTCGGATCAATTTCAAGCTGTTCTCAGCTTATAGTTCGAGAGATCTTGCATCCCATCCATAATTTATGATCCTTTAGAGCTGGTAATTAGCTTAGGATCATAATAGGCAGTTGGAGTAGACAATCGGCTAAGCGTTCTCGCTGCAGCCCGTTGTTTCGCGCTGTGGAAGTTTAGGCGCTTTGTGTTGTTAATCAGTGTATAAGCTCATTTCTCCTGGATTACTTAAAAATAGGGGATGTAAACTGTGAGTAGTTACGTTTTGCGCAACATTCTCTCGTTCTCTATTGCAAATAAAACGTGTTTTACGGTTTCGTTTTTCAGTTCGAAACTTTCTACTATTTAAGATTTGAGATCATTCTACTGATAAATTGTCAAGTAGATTGGTCACCATTAATGAAATTTTGACTTCATATGATTGTTCTTACTGATTTTCGAGAATTTTCGCCACTCGTTATTATGCCCTTCTTGATGTTATGCATATGCAAATATACAGGGTAGTTTCGCCGCCTAGAGTGCAGCTCGGCATCCTTAACGATGCAGTGCTGCACTCTAGTATACATCTGATCAGTATGTCTATCTAATTCCTCTTATAGTATACATTCGATCAGCTTAAGACCGACGCGAAATGAAAGTTTTATTTCCCCTTTATTGGTTCCTCTTCGTGAATTCGACGAGGCATCAGACATTGGTCGCCAAACTACCATCATCGTCTTCCAAGGTCCTCTCGTGCTTCGAGTTTTGGAGCAGAGGAGAGGCAACATGCTCGGTCTTTTCTCTGCTGAGTACTGGACGGCTGCATAGGAGCAAGATTTGCAGAACCTCTTTCATGGAAGGCCTATCATCTGGAAGTCTCTCGGTGCAAATGAGGCCGAGTTTGAAAACGGAGCACATTTCGTCCAAGTGACAAGGTTCTTTGATGTCCTTGTCCAAAGCATCAGCGATAGCTTTGTTTTCTTGAACGTGACACCGCGCCCATTCAGCGAGGGCAGTGTCTTCATCGCCGTCATTGGCTTCCCTGCCGGTTGTCAACTCCAGAAGGATGACCCCGAAGCTATACACGTCGATCTTTTCATTCAATCGCATTGTGTGAGCATATTCTGCATTTAGGGTAAGGAAAACCAGTTTACTGCTAATAGAAATGAAGAAAAATAACACATACTTCTTTAGGCACTAAGGGCATGCTCCTTTTTTGACAACCCAAAGAACTTCTAACTGCGTTCGGCAGAAAACTTAGAAGTTCTTCTGGGAAGCATTTTTTGGTCACGTGCTTCTTCAAAGCACTAGGGTTTTAGTAGAATTTTATGAGCAGAAGAGAAAACCACTTCTTGCAAAAGCACTTATATTAGAAGTGATTTCTAAAAGCGGTCTCAGACATGCCCTAACTTTAGCATTTGTGGGGTATAAGGTTTACCTGGAGCAATGTAGCCAAAAGAGCCAGCGACAGATGACATTATAGCAAGTTCTCCTTGCTTGACCAACATCTTGGCCAGACCAAAGTCTGCTATTTTTGCTTTGAAATCAGAGTCCAACAAAATGTTGCTTGATTTCACGTCGCGATGCACCACGGGCGGCACACAGTCGTGGTGCATATAGCTGAGGCCCTGAGCAGCGCCCACTGCAATCTGCAACCTCTCAGGCCAGTCGAGTGCGACATGATGGACTGACCTCGAGAGATTGGATGGCCTATTTCTCCTGTGCAGCCATAGATCCAGGCTCCGATTTTCTGAGTACTCGTAGACGAGAAGTTTTGAAGACTCACTGGAAATGCAGCACATCAACTTCACTATGTTGGCATGTCGAATTGAGCTCAAGATATTGACTTCTGCAAGAAACTCTTTCTCAAGCTTCTTTTCTAAATTCTCATTCTTCCAAATCTTTTTCACAGCAACAACATCACCATTGCGATTCACAGGAACGCGATAAACTTTTCCTGACCCGCCACTTCCAATCAGATTACTTTCTGTGAGCTCCGATAGAATTTTTGACGCTGTGAAATTCAACCTCTGAAATGAGTTGAGCTTCCACTTAGAATCCAATCCACCGTTTCTCTTCCAGTAACTTCTGACCATGAAGAACGAGATGGAAATAGCCAACAAGCACAACAGTATGCCAAAAGATAAGATTAGCACAAGAGATTTCGACAAAAGTTTGCTGGACTTTTGGGATTCAGAATTGCACATGGGGAGCTTTGCTGAAGAGCTAGTTGTGCAGAGGCCTCGATTGTCCAAGAAGCTTCCTTCATACGCAGCATTTTCAAACTCAGTAGGGATCTTCCCGTAGAGGTGATTGGAAGAGAGATTGAATTGGTTGAGCTTCAGATGCCCGAGTTGAACTGGAATTTTGCCAGAAAGTTGGTTTGCTGAAAGGTCTAATTCAGTAAGTCCCGGCAGAAGACCAAGTTTCTCAGGAATTGTTCCGGTGAGCTGATTTTGACTGAAATTAAGACTAGTGAGTGACTCCCACGATACAATATCCGATGGAAGGAAGCCGGTGAGCTGATTCTGATCAAGAGAAAGTGTCAATAAGCTAGAAAGCGCGGTTAATTCCTGAGGAATAGCACCACTAAAGCGGTTATTACCGCCGTCAAAAACCATCAAACCCCTCCAGGAAGACACCCCGATTGGAATGTTGCCCGAAAATCTGTTGTCTCTCATTTCCAACCGTGAAAGATTTGATGAAAGCTTCTCAGGAAGCTCGCCAGTAAGCGAGTTGTTGCTTATCAGCATAGAAGTCAAGTTTGGTGCCGTCCACATGCCACTAGGAATGTTTCCAGACAGTAAATTATCATGAACCTTGACAGTCTTCAAACTGCTGCAATTTCCAAGAGAACTTGGCAATTCTCCACTAAGATGATTCTCATAAGCTATAAGTGTTTCCAGCTTACCCCAATAGCACAAATTGTCTGGCAGTTTTCCGGTTAGCCTATTGACACAAACTTCAAAAGCTTCGAGTTTTGAGTGCCTCCCAAACTCTGGAGGCAATATTCCTGACAAATTATTGTTGAAGATTTTGAAATGTACGAGGTTTGGCAGGCGGGCAATGCTCTTCGGAACTTCACCCGAAAAACCATTGAAAAACAAAGCCAATTCTGTTAATTTGGTAAGATTTCCATACTCTTCTGGTATTGTCCCTGTTAAATTGTTGTTAGAGAGATCAAGAATGCTCAAATTCAATGATTCGATCACTCGAGGAACCTCCCCAGAAAGCCTGTTCATGAAGAGATAGATTGTACTTAAATTCTTCAACGAAAACAAACCGCTCGGAATCTCCCCACTCAAATTGTTGATTGCCAAATCCAGTTGTTCAAGTGCCTCCATCTCCCCAAGTGTCCCATGAAGCTCTCCGATCAAATTCGATTGCCGTATCCATAAAGTCTTGAGCTTTTTCAACTTGGTAAAATTGGAAGGCAAGTTCCAAGGCACAAGTTTTATATTGAAAGACATGCTCAGGTCTTTGAGATTTGACAAGTTACCTATTTCTGGTGGGACAGAGCCATTGAAGTGGTTCATGTACAGCTGAAGATTCTCGAGCTCTTGCAACCGCCCTATGGCGGGAGGAATATCACCGGAGAAGTTGTTTGCGGCGAGGATAAGTTGTTGAAGCCGGGGCAGGCTGTCGATGTCATCAGGAATGGGGCCTACAAAGTAGTTCTGAGACAGGTCCAAGTACTCTAGCTTGGAACACTTGTAGACAGCTTTTGGGAATGCTCCTGGGAGGTAGTTGTAGCTGAGATCAATGACTGTGAGGTTTTTGAGATCACAGATGAAGGATGGCACCGGTAGGGTTATGTTCTTGTTGTCAAGAAACAATTTGGTGACGGAGTTGTTGGTGCAGGAAATTTCAGGCCAGGAGCAGTGGGAAGAAGTGTTTGATTTTGATAGGATCCAATGGCTGAGAAATGGCGGAGAGTTTAAGTAGGACTTGAGTTTCACGAGGACTGCTTGTTCTTGGTCTTGGAGGGATTGGGAGTTGGCATGGGGGGGGAGGAGGAGGAGGAGGAGGAGGAGGAAGTGGAGGTGGGTTTGGAGAGAAGACGTTGGGGTGTTTTGTTTAGTCATTTGGAGGGAGAGGGATTTCAGAAGTTCGGTTGTTCCCGCGGTTGTGTTGATGGCAAGTTAGTTAGAGCTCAGAGGATGTGATCATTTCCTTTTTAGGAGATACGAAACCCAATAGACATGTTAGAAATTGTGGATTTTTCAGACTGACTGCCGGGTCGCAAATGGTTTGGAATTCAAGCGGGGGACTTGGAAAACGATGGTCAATGAGAAAGTGTAGAAAACCCACCAAGTCTTTTGGGGCAGGGGTGGTTGCAGCCTGACACGTAAGTTAATAGTATCTAAGTAGTTCCTATTACTATTTTATAAAAAGAACACATTAAAACCATAAAAAAAAAAAAAAAAAAGTTTATGCTCATATGTTAAGCTGTAATTTGTCTATAAAGAGAAATGATATTTTATATAAAAAGAACTCATTAAAACCACAAAGAGAAAAGTCTACGTGCACATATCAAATTGTAATTTATCTGTAAAGAGGAATGACTCTTACGTATAAATTAAGAAGTCGAATATTTTAATTCCTGAATTAGGTTTTAGTTGTTTGACAAAAAAAAAAATAAATTAGGTTTTAGTTTTACAGTCAAGGGATCTGAGATATGAAGATAAGAAGCCCAACAAGTTGACTATTAAACATGGTATTACACCAAAGATGGACAAGAAGAACAAAAACCACATGCTTGCAATTTGCCGAAGTTTTAGACTGCAAGAAATTCCCCTTGGTCCATTTGCCCAACGTGACGTACGTGAAAGGCAAGGAAAGAAGGCGGTGAAGTTTCCTGGCATCTGAATTCTGAAGCGTGAACGAACGCCTTTTGTTGAATGAAGACTTTATATATGAAATATATCTATTTCCTTGTGGAAGATTTGACCTATAAGTTAGAATTTTGATCCCATATTTCCTTCAGAAATTTATGACTAGGAAGGACAAAAACAGCACGTCTGGATTTCATTGATACAGACAGCAAAGAGAAAATAAAAAAAAAAAGTCAAATTCCACACAAAGAATAAGAAACAAGAGTTTTTATTACAAATAATCTCTGAAATTGACCCACCCAATCAAGATAGTCCATAAAATTGAAAACAATCAATGTAGTCCCTAAACACCACTGCACAAATCAATGTGGTCATTCTGTCATAATTCGGTTAAAAATTCTGTTAAATAATGATGTGGCACATAAATGGATCAATCAAATTTAATTAAATATTATTATATGAATAAAGAATATTTAAATAATAATAAACAATTGTTATTTTTTATAATTAAAATCTTAAAAAATAAAAAATAAAAAAAAAGAGGGGAGATGATTGAACACTGTTCATAATCTTCTTCCCCCCTCCCACCCCCGCCCTCTCTCCCATGAAGTTGTGGGTATCTTTGGAGTGCTTGTTTCGGGCTTGCCGCCATCGTGAGGGAAGGCGGTAGCAGACTGTTCAAGCTCTCCAAGATCTGCAAAACGTGTTTGGTTTCGGTCACTGTCGTCTTCCCCATTTTTTCACACCGCAGAAGAAACATAGCAGCTGGGTTATTTTGTACTGCTGAAAATCTGTACACTTTCATATATTTCAAGACTTTATGTTTTTTTTTTCCCACAACCCATTTCTCATACGCCTTAAACCAAAAACCAAGAAGAAAAAAATATAAACAGTAAACAAGGAGAGAATGAGAGAGATACCTGAAATAGAAGGACAACTGGGTTTGTTGAAGCTGCTTTGGAGCTCTCCATTTTTTTACTAATTGGGTGGTGGTTCTTCTTTTTTTTTAATTAAAAAAATTTGTTTTTATTATTTAAATATTTTTAATTCACATGATAATATTTAATTAAATTTGTGGGACTCATATATGTGCCAAATTAGCCTATAATAGAATTTCTGATGGAATTGTGACGGAAGGATTACATTGATATGCGACACTCAATTTCAGGGACTACATTGATCGATTTTCAATTTTGAAGACCATTTTGATGAAGTTGGTCAATTTCAGGGACCATTAGTGATAAAAATCCTAAGAAAAATTATATCCATCAACATTTCATTGATATAAACATGTGTCATCTGCAGGAAAACCCAAGGGTCTCAAGGAGACCACAATAAATAATCTAGGAATCACTTAATCATGAGCAACGAAGTTCACTCAATGTTGCTAATTGCGGATTCACTCACAAACCAAGCAAATGCTTGATTTTAGAATGAGGAAACACTCACTCACTTCAATTGCATAAAGCAAAATATATTTTCATTCAATCAAGTCCACCTTAAACATACATGTGAAGTCCTTTAAATAGAGAGATTACAATATATATTGGTAGAATAAATACTTAATACTAAGATTATAGTTATTAGTCACCTGAAAAACATAACTTTGACAAATGAGAAGTCACAAACAATCTAATTTAATATAGGAACTATATGTATTAGTGTGCACTGCATCATACTCCTCCTCTTCAAAAAAAAAAAGAAAAAAAAAAACTTGTCCTCAAGTTTCCTTTGATTTTTTTTTTCTCGATCTTTTGGATGACCTTTCAAATCTTTCTACAACAGCCACATCAAAAGGAGATCAGATAGGACTAATAATACGGATCCACTCGTTTGGCGCCCTCTCGTATTAAATTGGACCAAATTAATTTAGTTTGATCCACCTATTTCATACTGCATACATCTGCCTAATAAAACCGTCCAAAATGACGATTATTAGTTGGTTCTCTTTCGTCTCTATCTTGTGTGAACTAGGTTCTCTCTCACCTTCCTCGCCATCCCATGTCGTCGCCATTCTCCTCGTCTCTTTCTCTCGCCGGCTCTGTTGTGCCCGTCTCATTCTCTCACCAATTTTTTTTTCCCTGTCACCTTCACTCTCCGTCTGGTTCCTCAGCTTCTTCTCCAACCCAATAACCTTTTTCTAGTAATCTCTCTCTCCCTTCTCGATCTGGAAATTTCAACAAATTTAATGCCCATTTTTATGAATCCTCTCGAACCATAATCTCTCTCTCCTCCCTCCCAATCTGGAAAATTCAATAAATTTGGAAATCCTCAACAACTATAATTTAATAATCAAGTTATTCCGCATATGCTTCTTTTCCATATGAAGATTGGTAACGAACCAAATTGAGTGATTTCGTTTCCCTCTTTTGCTATGTGGTAATTAAACTCAAAATTAGTAGAGATTTCATCTGATTTTTTGGTTTCAAAGGATTAGAAGCCATAGAGATGATGGTGTGTAGTCAGTGGTGAGAAGCCCAATGGTGGCGGTGCTATTCAGTTTCTCTCTTTGTTTTTTTGTTGTTTTGTTTTTTGTTTTGATAATTATATTTGAATTCATATATGATATAATACCAAACATAATATAAATAATACAATAATTAGTCTGATACTGCACCAAACGCCTGATTAATTTAGTCAGTACTATCCGATGACTATTTATCATATTCGACTGAAATAGTCAGTACAGTCCGACCTGCCAAACGAAGCCTTAAATTGCACTTCCACGTTATTCCCAAAGCAAGTAACCTTAATCCAACCTTGTTAATAGAAATTGACTTCAAATCATGCACATGTGATTTCCAACTTATTTTCTGAGATGAGTAGTCTTGGAAGGATAATACAAACTCACAGGCAAATGAAGCAACTTTATTCTCCGAAGGTTTTCTTTTGATGTCCCGAGCAACAACATCTTCTAAGACCTACTCTCATTTTTGGAGTAAAACTCAAATTTTAGGTTCTAAACTTACCCCAACTTGCTCCAACTCTTAGGGCAAATATAAGTTAAAACTCATTTTTGGGTCAAATTTACCCCAGGATTCCCTCTGGGTTAGTGGGGCTAGCCCACTATATATGTATATTTTTTTTTAGTTTTATATTTATAAATTCATTGAATCCAACAGTTAAAATTTAATTTGATCAAATCCAACGGTAAAAAATATATATCTAATGGTCCAAATTTACATCTAATGGTTGAAGTAATTTAAAAAAATTATATTATGTGTTTCATATTCTTTCGTAGTGTTTTATGAGTTTCATGGTGTCAGTTTAGTGATTTTTCAATATTTATCAGAATCTAAATATTTTTAGGTTAAAATGTTCATAAAATTAAGTTAGAATAGTCTACATAATTTTTTTTTTAAGTTACTTTAAGAAAAAAAAATTATCCTAAATTAATTATTTAATAATCTCAGGCTAAAAATTTAGCTCATGGAGGAGAAAATCTGTTTCTGAGTTAAAACCTAAATTTTCTGGGTTAAAATTTTTAGATTTTAACCCAAAGGTTGAAGATGGTCTAAACATAATCGTCATACAAGTGCAAAGCTTTTACCTCTTTATGAAGTTGTACATGAAGACCTTCAACCACTGCAGTAATATCCTCATCACTATCGTAAACCCCAAAGATTGGGGTGGAATCCCAACAACAACAACAACAACAAAGCCTTTTCCCACTAAGTGGGGTCGGCTATATGAATCCTAGAACGCCATTGCGCTCGGTTTTGTGTCATGCTATCCGTTAGATCCAAGTACTCTAAGCCTTTTCTTAGAGTCTCTTCCAAAGTTTTCCTAGGTCTTCCTCTACCCCTTCGGCCCTGAACCTCTGTCCCGTAGTCACATCTTCGAACCGGAGCGTCAGTCGGCCTTCTTTGCACATGTCCAAATCACCGGAACCGATTTTCTCTCATCTTTCCTTCAATTTCGGCTACTCCTACTTTACCTCGGATATCCTCATTCTCAATCTTATCCTTTCTCGTGTGCCCACACATCCCACGAAGCATCCTCATCTCCGCTACACCCATTTTGTGTACGTGTTGATGTTTCACCGCCCAACATTCTATGCCATACAACATCGCTGGCCTTATTGCCGTCCTATAAAATTTTCCCTTGAGCTTCAGTGGCCTACGACGGTCACACAACACGCCGGATGCACTCTTACACTTCATCCATCCAGCTCGTATTCTATAGTTGAGATCTCCATCTAATTCTCCGTTCTCTTGCAAGATAGATCCTAGGTAGCGAAAACGGTCGCTTTTTGTGATCTTCGCTAGATTGCTCCGGTCATTAGTGTGGATAAGTATATAAATGGATAGATATAGGAAAGCAAACACAAGATGTATGTGGTTCACCCAGATTGGCTACGTCCACGGGATAGAAGAGTTCTCATTAATTGTGAAGGGTTTACACAAGTACATAGGTTTAAGCTCTCCTTTAGTGAGTACAAGTGAATGATTTAGTACAAATGACATTAGAGTACAAATGACATTAGGAAATATTGTGGGAGAATGATATCGTAATCACGAAACTTCTAAGTATCGGAGTGTGGTATCATCTTGACTTGCCTTATCTGTCTCATAGGTAGATGTGGCAGCTTCTCTGGAAGTACTCTCCCTCCATCCAGGGGTGGTATCTTTAACTGGTGGAGATGCACAAGGTAATGTATCAATTTCACTTGAAGCTTACTTGTAGTTTCAGGCTTGGTCAAGCGCGATACAAACCATGTAGTAGGAGTCCCCCAAGTCGCCGAGCTAGGGGATCTGCTGAAAGAGGTGACAGACAAGGTAAGCAATCAGAGCTCCGGCTGATTGTTCACCTTCTCCCCATCTTGCAGCAGCCTGAAGGATAAAGAGAAGAAAAATGAAAAGAGATAATATGGGATACTTTTGCTTTTGAAGAAGTAGCTTTCCACAGGCTTATTCTTGAACTGAGCTGGAGGGTTTTCTGGTTTCCTCCAGAGTATAAGGCCGACTGAAGAATTTGAGGGTCAAAACAAGTCCATCAAATCTAGAGTAATTTCGACCCTGCTGATATGGGATACTTTTGCTTTTGACAGAGTAGTGGATGTATAGGCACGTGTGCTGTTACACTTGTCTCCACATGCTTCCTTGTATCCTTCGCACTTGCCCTATCTGTTCCTCAAGCAGATGTGGTATCTTCCCTGGAAACATAAGATGTTGAAGATGAGTACTCGAGAGCAATGCCAGGTAAGTAATCAGGTAAGGGGTTCCAGGCAGTCAATTCCTGGTTGGGAGCTTGATTTCAAGTGCTGACTGATTGCTCTCTTTCTCCTTGTCTTGCAGGTAAAAACAAGGCCAAAGGAAAAGACAGGGAAAAAGCATGATATGGGATACTCTTGCTTTTAACCCTGATGATATGAGATATTCTTGCTCTAGTATAGCTTGTTTGCAGAGGTATTATCGGGGGGAAAGAAAGCTGAATATTTCGAAAGGCTTCGTTGGGAGTGCCCTCTCAGATATGAGGAAGGGTTAAGCATTTTTGCAGGTCTGCCTGTCTGTTGGGGATGAAGGTCGACATATATAGGAGTCTCCCTAACAACAAGTAGTAATGCTATTCCTTTACCCTGCTTGGTCATAGCACGGTAGTGGGAGCTGCCAGCTTCACATGTTTTAACTCTGTCAGAGCACTTTGAAAAAGTGACATGTGGTATCTGGCTCTCGAGATTCGGAGAACGATGCTTCTTCGATTTTTGAGAAAGCAATCATGCTGGGGGTCTGGCTCTCGAGATTCGGGGAGCAGTGTCTCTTCGATTTTTGAGAAAGTAATCATGTTGGGAGTCTGGCTCTCGAGATTCGGAGGGCGGTGCCTCTTCGATTTTGGAGTAAGCAATCTTGTTGGGAGTGTTTTCTCGGATGTGAGTAAAGGTAGCTAGACCTTCAAAATTATCCAGCAGTGGTACTGTTCCTTTACCCTTGTGGGTAATAATATGGTAGCTAGACCTTCAAAATTTATGTGTCTAAACTTTGTTAGTGCTGTTTCTTTGCTATTCTTTTACCTTTCTTGGTCAGAGCGATGTAGTGGGAGCTGCAAGCTTCACGTGCTCAACTTTGGCAGAAACTTTGGCAAAGTTATCTGTGGTACCCATGAGCTATTGTTGCGTGTGGGAAGTGGGTGATTGAACAGTAAGATTCATGTGCTTTCGACTTCACCAGAAGTCTTCGACAGAATGCCCATAATTTCCGCAAAGCTGAGTGTGCGTGTGACAGGTGCTGACAAGGCTAGAAAAGTAGGTGCCTCTTCGATTTCTGAGATCGGCCCTCGTGATTTCTGAGCAGCCCAGCTTTTGAGAAAGCGAGCGCCTCTTCGATTGATTCGGAGAACGATGCCTCTTCGATTTTTGAGAAAGCAATCATGCTGGGGGTCTGGCTCTCGAGATTCGGGGAGCAGTGTCTCTTCGATTTTTGAGAAAGTAATCATGTTGGGAGTCTGGCTCTCGAGATTCGGAGGGCGGTGCCTCTTCGATTTTGGAGCAAGCAATCTTGTTGGAAGTGTTTTCTCGAATGTGAGTAAAGGTTGGGCATGTTTGCTAGTCTACCTTGCCACGAAGCACAGAGGTTGACACACAGGGACTTTCCAATTATCCAGCAATGGTACTGTTCATTTACCCTCTCTTCAATTTTTGAGAAAGTAGTCATGTTGGGAGTCTGGCTCTCGAGATTCGGAGGACGGTGCCTCTTCGATTTTGGAGCAAGCAATCTTATTGGGAGTGTTTTCTCGAAATGTGAGTAAAGGTTGGGCATGTTTGCTAGTCTACCTTGCCACAAGGCACAGAGGTTGACACATAGGGACTTTCTAATTATCCAGCAGTGGTACTGTTCCTTTACCCTTGTGGGTAATAATATGGTAGCTAGACCTTCAAAATTTATGGGTCTAAACTTTGTTAGTGCTGTTTCTTTGCTATTCTTTTACCCTTCTTGGTCAGAGCGATGTAGTGGGAGCTGCAAGCTTCACGTGCTCAACTTTGGCAGAGAACTTTGGCAAAGTTATCTGTGGTACCCATGAGCTATTGTTGCGTGTGGGAAGTGGGTGATTGGACAGTAAGATTCATGTGTTTTCTACTTCCCCAGAAGTCTTCGACAGAATACCCATAATTTCCGCAAAGCTGAGTGTGCGTGTGACAGGTGCTGACAAGGCTGGAAAAGTAGGTGCCTCTTTGATTTCTGAGATCGGCCCTCGTGGTCTCTGAGGAACCCAGCTTTTGAGAAAGCGAGCGCCTTTTCGATTTCTGAGATCGGCTTTCATGGTCTTTGAGCAGCCCAACTTTTGAGAAAGCAAACACCTCTTCGATTTATGAGATCACCCTCGTGGTCTCTAAGCAGCCCAGCTTTTGAGAAAGCAAACGCCTCTTCGATTTCTGAGCAGGCGCCTCTTCGATGTCTGAAGCTCCGTCGAGTGCAGCTTTTTATAGGGGCTGGCATTAAGTTCCAAAGCACACTTGAATCTCCACCAGTAGAAGCTCCATTCTTGCACTTCTAAGATCTTGATTTGTCCGACTTCTTCTCTCTTCAACACCTTTGAAAATGTCTGGCCCCTCCGACCGTCGTTTTGACTTGAACCTTGTTGAAGAGGCAGCCCCGCCTTCTCCAGACAACATATGGCGCCCATCCTTCGTCTCCCCTACTGGTCCTCTTACCGTTGGGGATTCCGTGATGAAGAATGATATGACCGCTGCGGTGGTGGCCAGGAACCTTCTCACTCCCAAAGATAACAGACTACTTTCCAAACGATCTGATGAGTTAGCTGTTAAGGATTCGCTGGCTCTCAGTGTTCAGTGTGCAGGTTCTGTGTCTAATATGGCCCAACGCCTATTTGCTCGAACCCGCCAAGTTGAATCATTGGCGGCCGAAGTGATGAGTCTCAAACAGGAGATTAGAGAGCTCAAGCATGAGAATAAACAGTTGCACCGGCTCGCACATGACTATGCTACAAACATGAAGAGGAAGCTTGACCAGATGAAGGAAACTGATGGTCAGGTTTTACTTGATCATAAGAGATTTGTGGGTTTGTTCCAAAGGCATTTATTACCTTCGTCTTCTGGGGCTGTACCGCGTAATGAAGCTCCAAATGATCAACCTCTGATGCCTCCTCCTTCCAGGGTTCTGTCCAGTACTGAGGCTCCGAATGATCCCCCTTCGATGCCTTCTCTTTCTGGGGCTCTACCGACTGCTGAGACTTCTCCTAAGCAACCTTTGTGAAGGCTCCATCTTGTTTGTTTATTTTGACTCATGTATATGTACATATTTGTAGCTTATCGGGGATATCAATAAATAAGTTTTCCTTCATTTCAACGTATTGTGTTAAATACACCAAAGCCTTCTTCGCTAAGTTCTTTGAATTTTCTTTTGTTGAAGCTTGTATGTTGAAGCTTTCTGAGTGGAGCATGTAGGTTGGGGTAGTGTTCCCTTAATTTTCCGAGTGAGGAAAACTTCTCGGTTGGAGACTTGGAAAATCCAAGTCACTGAGTAGGATCGGCTATATGAATCTTAGAACGCCATTGTGCTCGGTCCTGTGTCATGTCCTTCGTTAGATCCAAGTACTCTAAGTCTTTTCTTAGAGTCTCTTCCAAAGTTTTCCTAGGTCTTTCTCTACCCCTTCGGCCTTGAACCTCTGTCCCATAGTCGCATCTTCTAATCGGAGCGTCAGTAGGCCTTCTTTGCACATGTCCAAACCACCGTAACCGATTTTCTCTCATCTTTCTTTCAATTTCGGCTACTCCTACTTTACCCCGGATATCCTCATTCCTAATCTTATCCTTTCTCGTGTGCCCACACATCCAACGAAGCATCCTCATCTCCGCTACACCCATTTTGTGTACATGTTGATGCTTCACCGCCCAACATTCTGTGCCATACAGCATCGCCGGCCTTATTGCCGTCCTATAAAATTTTCCCTTGAGCTTCAGTGGCATATGGCGGTCACACAACACACCAGATGCACTCTTCCACTTCATCCATCCAGCTTGTATTCTATGGTTGAGATCTCCATCTAATTCTCCGTTCTTTTGCAAGATAGATCCTAGGTAACAAAAACGGTCGCTCTTTGGTATTTCTTGATTTCCGATCCTCACCCCTAACTCGTTTTGGCCTCCATTTGCACTGAACTTGCACTCCATATATTCTGTCTTTGATCGGCTTAGGCGAAGACCTTTAGATTCCAACACTTCTCTCCAAAGGTTAAGCTTTGCATTTACCCCTTCCTGAGTTTCATCTATCAACACTATATCGTCTGCGAAAAGCATACACCAAGGAATATCATCTTGAATATGTCCTGTTAACTCATCCATTACCAACGCAAAAAGGTAAGGACTTAAGGATGAGCCTTGATGTAATCTTACAGTTATGGGAAAGCTTTCGGTTTGTCCTTCATGAGTTCTTACGGCAGTCTTTGCTCCTTCATACATATCCTTTATAGCTTGGGTATATGCTACTCGTACTCCTTTCTTCTCTAAAATCCTCCAAAGAATGTCTCTTGGGACCCTATCATACGTTTTTTCCAAATCTATAAAGACCATGTGTAAATCCTTTTTCCCATCTCTATATCTTTCCATCAATCTTCGTAAGAGATAGATTGCCTCCATGGTTGAGCGCCCTGGCATGAACCCGAATTAGTTGTCCGAAACCCGTGTCTCTTGCCTCAATCTATGCTCAATGACTCTCTCCCAGAGCTTCATTGTATGACTCATTAACTTAATACCCCTATAGTTCATGCAATTTTGTACGTCGCCCTTATTCTTGTAGATAGGCACCAAAGTGCTCGTTCGCCACTCATTTGGCATCTTCTTCGTTTTCAAAATCCTATTGAAAAGGTCAGTGAGCCATGTTATACCTGTCTCTCCCAAAACTTTCCACACTTCGATTGGTATATCGTCTGGGCCTATTGCTTTTCTATGCTTCATCTTCTTCAAAGCTATAACCACTTCTTCCTTCCGGATTCGACGATAAAAAGAGTAGTTTCTACACTCTTCTGAGTTACTCAACTCCCCTAAAGAAGCACTCCTTTCATGTCCTTCATTGAAAAGATTATGAAAATAACCTCTCCATCTGTCTTTAACCGCGTTCTCTGTAGCAAGAACCTTTCCATCCTCATCCTTGATGCACCTCACTTGGTTTAGGTCCCTTGTCTTCTTTTCCCTTGCTCTAGCTAGTTTATAGATATCCAACTCTCCTTCTTTGGTATCTAGTCGTTTATACATATCGTCGTAAGCCGCTAACTTAGCTTCTCTGACAGCTTTCTTCGCCTCTTGCTTCGCTTTTCTATACCTTTCACCATTTTCATCGGTCCTCTCCTTGTATAAGGCTTTACAACATTCCTTCTTAGCCTTCACCTTTGTTTGTACCTCCTCATTCCACCACCAAGATTCCTTTTGGTGTGGGGCAAAGCCCTTGGACTCTCCTAATACCTCTTTTGCTACTTTTCGGATACAACTAGCCATGGAATCCCACATTTGGCTAGCTTCCCCCTCTCTATCCCACACACATTGGGTGATTACCTTCTTTTTAAAAATTGCTTGTTTTTCTTCTTTTAGATTCCACCATCTAGTCCTTGGGCACTTCCAAGTCTTGTTCTTTTGTCTCACTCTTTTGATATGTACATCCATCACCAACAAGCGATGTTGATTAGCCACGCTCTCTCCTGGTATAACTTTGCAATCCTTACAAGTTATACGATCCCCTTTCCTCATTAGAAGAAAATATATTTGTGTTTTTGACGACCCACTCTTGTAGGTGATCACATGTTCTTCTCTCTTCTTAAAGAAGGTGTTGGCTAAGAAGAGATCATATGCCATTGCAAAATCCAATATAGCTTCCCCATCCTCGTTTCTCTCCCCAAAACCATGGCCACCATGAAAACCTCCATAGTTGCCTGTCTCCCTGCCCACGTGTCCATTTAAATCTCCTCCTATAAATAACTTCTCCGTCTGAGCAATTCCTTGCACCAAGTCTCCAAGGTCTTCCCAAAATTTCTCCTTCGAACTCGTATCCAACCCTACTTGAGGTGCGTACGCACTAATCACATTGATAAGTTCTTGTCCTATTACAATCTTGATTGCCATGATTCTATCTCCTACCCTCTTGACATCTACAACATCTTGTGTCAAAGTCTTGTCCACGATGATGCCAACACCGTTTCTCGTTCTATTTGTGCCCGAATACCAAAGTTTAAACCCTGAGTTTTCTAGATCCTTTGCCTTACTACCAACCCACTTAGTTTCTTGTAGGCACATAATATTTATCCTTCTCCTCACCATAACTTCCACTACTTCCATAGATTTTCCCGTTAAGGTTCCTATATTCCACGTTCCTAAACGCATTTTGCTCTCTTGAACTCTACCCTTCTGTCCTAGCTTCTTCACCCTCCCCCGTCTAATAGGATCAAAGTACTTCTTTTGTGTGTCCCGTGTAAAGTTGATAGGAGCATATGCTCCCAAACAACTTTGAGTGGAGTCGTTCGAAAAGAAGTTTCTACGGCCCCCTTGCTCATTTAACACTGCATCCGGGTGCCGATGGAGATACAGCGACCCTTGCTCACTTATCACTGTGCTCGGGCCACACAGCGCGCCACTTACGGGTGACGCCCTAGCTTTAGCGCGATTTAGTAACCATGTCGTCTACTTCAGTTTGTAGTACATACCCAGACAACAACGACATGTTTTAGCAAAATGAGGATATTGTATTGTAGAAATAACAGATTGAAGAACCACTTGGAGATATGGAACTATACTAGAAGGGATTTTAAATGATATATGACTTCAAGGTAATTGAATATTACTTACTGAACTCAAAACTTTGCCCAAAATAAAACTGACCAGATTCCGCACAGCACTACCGCTCTGTGGTGTTTTGCTGATACTTGTTCACACAAAGCTCCATTTGACACGTCGTTTATTGCGCTGAAAACAAAACTACCAAATCTTCTCAGTAATGTGAAACAGTCTAGATTATAAGTCACCAGAACTGACTTAGTTTTGATGACCAACATCGATGATGTGCGCAACCTCCACCAGGATTTCAGATAAAAATCCGAAAAACCCCACTATGATGCCACTTGATGCAGGAAAACCCAAGGGTTTCAAGGAGAAGGGGATAAATACCCTGGGAATCACTCAACCAGAGGCAACGGAGCTCGCTCGATGTTGTTAATCGTGGATTCACTCACACAACCATGTTAAACGCTTGATTTTTTTTAAGAAGGAAACACTCACTCATTGGAATATTATTTTAAGAAGGAAACGCTTGATTTCTTCACACTTACAATTAAATGTATGGACCCTTATATATAGTAATTACATTACTTACACACTAAGCAACTGACACTTAACAATCTTTAACAACCCTAACTGATTCTCAACAACCCTAACACCACTTATCAACTAATCTACTGCCAAGTGTCACCTTCCTAATTGTTGATAGACTGATCTCAACTGTCTATATCTTTACAAATTCCACACCAAAGTAAATTGCATTAGTGAATTAGCTGTTTATTGGAGTTTATGCCTTTATTTTGAAGTTGCCGGAGAAACTAATTGATCTTGTTAATGAGATGAAATATGATGAGAAGAATTTTTGGGTGGCAAGACCAAATAAGACAGAAGAATTTTGCAATCCAATAACAAGCAAATATTTCAAATATCTTTTTAGTTTGGAGTGAACGATGCCAATTTCAAATGAAAAGGGTCATGAAACAAATTTTGCATAACCTAAGACACCTGGGCTTATCTTCGACCCACAACTTGAATTCGAGGACGAATTCTTTCCAAGCAAGGGAGCATGATGCAGTGCATTAAGGAAGTTGATTAATTAGGGCTCTTGATATTCGGGGATGGTCCCTTAAGTTTTTAAATCTAGTTAATAGTTAATACTCCTAGTAATCAAATGTTTGGAATATTGTTTTGAGTTATGTGGTTCGGTTGGGACTTGGTGATTATTATTTCCTATGTTGTTTTTAGCTACCAGAATTCTTATAGCATCAAAGAATCCGAACCTTTGGCCGGTGTTCGGATTCTTACAGTATTTCTTGATTCTTGATTTCCTTATCCTTAGAGGATTTCTTTTACTGTAAACCACTTGTTTTCAATTATAATAATTACTTAATGCAAATCCTTGATTGTATTGGGTAATACGTAGATATGGCAAATCAACCCATCGGGTTGTTAACGGGTACCCATTAAGCACCCTATCATCACCAATTAACAAATTACGGGATTTCAAATTGTGAAATCACCTGACGTAGAGGAGAACTTCTAGAGTTCGGAGTCCGGACCACTAATTTCCTACATACCAAAACTTCGAAAAAAACTCTCATGGCTCATCTCCCCTGATTTGAGACCCAAGCCTACCTCATTTTTTAACCCAACGTCACTCTTTTCGTCTTGTCCGGCGTCTGAACCGAAGACTTTCTCGACATAAAGGGTCAAACCAAAACTGTCTATTTAGCTTTACTTAAGAATTTTATATTAAGTTTAGAGTAAATTGTAGTTATGATCCCTTAATTTTAACTCAATTGGAGCAATGGTCCCTCAACTCATCAAAACGTGCAGCTATGGTCCCTCAACTAAAAATTCATTACCATTGGTCCCTCAACTTTAATTTAACTGGAGAAATTGTTCCTTAACTTGAACTCAATTGTAGCAGTGGTCATTCCAACATAGCTCGTTTTGACAAAATTTTTGACGTAGTTGACGAAAATGACTATAATTACACATTTTGATGAGTTGAAGGACCCTAATTATATAAATGGTTATTCCAACATAACTTATTTTGACAAAATTGATGAAATTGATGAAAATGACTATAGCTACATATTTTGATAAGTTGAGGGACCAATGGTAATGGATTTTTAGTTGAGGGATCATTGCTCCAATTTGATTAAAGTTGAGGGACCATTGTTACAATTAACTCTTAAGTTTAAGATGTTATTTTAGTTTGTTTTTTCTTTTCTGAAAGTTTTAGATTTTGTTTATTCGTTTGATTTTATTTTCAGGTTTCCAAGTGAAATGAGGTTTCCTTTTTCTCAAAGGATTCTGTTTTTGACTTGTATAAGGGCACCGGACACACTTGTTTTCACACCACGCATCATTTACTCTCACACCCTGAAGATTACCTACTTAATTATCAGATTGCGAAAAGTCCTAAAAGGATTACGAACGGCTACGATTAGAAGATTAGTTACCAAGTAAGGATTGTAGACGGACAAGATTAAAAGTTTTATTCCGTACGTTCTTCAAATATTAGGTTTTCCAGTGAGATTACGGTTTCCTTATCCTTATAGGATTTGGTTTTGAATTGTGTACTATAAATACAAGGGAGGCCGCTTTGGTTTCACACATTTCATCAATTAGTATCTGAGAAAGCAACATTCTTTGCACTCACTGTTTAGAGTCTCAGTTCCTTGGGTTGCAAGAAACTCGGAATTTCCTCCGTCAATTCATCCATTACAAGCACAAGGAGACGATACATCAGTAACTTCTTGCATGCAGTAAATATGGTTTCTGAAGACTGCATCAGCGATTCATCCAATGAAGAGTACGTCAGTGAATCCTCTGCAGATGATAGCAGTTCTTCTGAAGACCATAGCAGCAATCTTTCTGAAGACCATGTCAGTGATTCCGAATTCTATGGCGGAATTTATGAAGAACCTGGCAGTAATTTTAATTCCTTTGAGCAGCTTTACCGTTGTTATCCTGTTTCCTTCATCAACAAGGAACATCTCGAAAAGGGTGATAAAATCGTAATGCCGCCCTCAGCCCTCGACCGCCTAGTGTCAAATTTACAGGTCGATTACCCCATGTTGTTTGAACTCAGCAATCCTGGTAATTCTGGACGAGTTGCTCACTGTGGGGTGTCGGAATTTGTCGCTGATGAGGGCCTAATGTATTTACCATACTGGATGATGAAGAAGCTGCTTTTGCAAGAAGGCGATATTGTTCGGGTGAAAAACAAGAGCCTTGTGAAGGGAACATACATGAAGTTGCAGCCTCACGCCATGAATTTTCTTGACATATCAGACCCGAAAGCTGTTTTGGAAACTGCTTTGAGGAGATACTCGTGTTTAGCCACTGGTGACATTATCATGGTTCCTTATAACAATAAGGAGTACTACATTGACGTAATCGAGACAAATCCTTCCCCTGCAATCTGTATAATTGATACCGACTGCGAGGTTGATTTTGCCCCTCCACTTGATTATGTGGAGCCTCAAAAGCCAGCAGTGCCATCTACTCAATCTAAGAAGAGATCGAGAGAAGCCGAAAGGGAAGAAGAACCACCTGAGAAGATTCCAAAATTCAGCCCCTTTACTGGTTCAGTAAGAAGATTGGATGGAAAACCGGCATTGGACCAACCAGTTGCACCGGTTTCCTCTCCCGGCATTCTCAAGCAGAACCAACTGGAGAGTGAGAATGGAACCAAAGGCTCTATGTTATCAACTTCTGTGTCAGCGCATCGACCTAAAGGAAAGCTTGTGTTTGGTACAAATGGTTTAAGTGCCAACCATCCCACGAATGAAACCCCAAAATTTGTCCCACAGAAGAGCAGCCAAGAGCAGTCTCAGAAGGCCGAAAAGCCAAAGTTGCAAGCATTCACAGGAAAGAAGTATACACTGCAAGGATGAAGTTTAGGAAGATGGCTATGGCTAAAAGCTTATGTAACAAGTAACATCCAGATAAAATTTGTTTCCCTTATTATTTCTCTGTTTTTTTTTTTTTTTTTTTGTGTGATTTTGATACGTAATGTATAGTTTGGAAATTAATATAATTCAATCTACTTTATGAACATGTTTTATCGTATATACTTCGCTTTGGTGAAACACTGCAACTCATTGGCTAGTCTGAAATTCTATGCTTTGTAATAAACAAAAAGTTCTGCAAAAACGATAACGAAACAAACACATAAACGTTTCAATTTTGAAGGCTAAGCCCTTGATTCCAATCCTTGAATTTTACCATTGATAGACAACTATTTTCAGTTTAAGTATACTCAGTTTAGGAAAACAAACACATAACTACAATCCAAAACACAACGAGTATTGATAACAGACGCCACCAGTACTATGGTCTTTTAGTACTAGTGGCGTTCCTCTTTACAAGCGGTATTACTCTTCGCTTGCAACTTTGCAAGGGAAAATATCTCAGATTCGACTACCTTGAAAGACGTGTTGAATACCAAATTATAGCCTGGACATTATGTGGCTTATAGGGAAGACAAAGAGTACATTTTTGCTCAAACAACCCTCCATTAGTTACCGTTATATTAGTTTGGTTTAATTGATCTAAGACACGAATCTCAAAATTTAAACTAATGACAATCGGGCCGGGGGGGGGTGGTCCCAGACTATACTAGGTTTTCAATCTTATTCCTTAAAACTCATTCAATGGTTCAGATTATGCCAACATGTATGTTTAGTAACTCAGATTGTGCTAACAAGTAACTTCTTTGTTTTAAACTCTGTACATCAAAAGACACTAGTCGCAATCCTTACACGTTATAACCGATTAAAGCATTCTTCATCACCATATTAGAACGGAACTGTGTAAAAGTCAAGACAAAGGATCTAAAAAGAGAGTGCAAAATTTTTCTTCCCCGTAATCAATAGCTAATTACCAACATTCCTTCAACAAATACCCAAATCCTTCTCAAAGTGGTTTATGCATAGAACCCCATGAGATTAGAATTTCATGTGAGATATGATTGTGATCACATGTATATGGATAAAAGTCTAGGTAAAATGTAACACCTAGAGAGAATTTTTTGCTTTCTCATTCCCCTAAGGATTTGAGTTTCCTTGTTCCCCAAGAAACTCTTTGTTTAATTATGCCTCGCGACAGGAGTAAAACCCATTAAAGCACTCTTCTCTTGTTTTTCAGGTAGTCCTTGTTCTCTCTCGTTTTTTCTTTGCATAAATTGCCATATCTTTTCTACTGTTTCATCAATATGGCCAGTACCTTAACCTCGACCAGTACTAGTTGCCCATCTGATCATTTAGGATGGGCAAGCGTTCCTCTAGATGTTCTCTCTGTGATTCTGAATAAGCTGTCAGAATATGTGGATCATGTTCGTGTTGCCGGCGTTTGCAAGGGATGGCGGTCTATTGCTAAACTCTATAACAACTCAACGCAGCGTTGGCATAGGGTGCTTCCTCCCATGCTACTGTTCCCTGAAAACTCCAAAGGAAAGAGTCGTAACATTCATAGCCGAACAAAGATGAGAGGAGTATTGTATGGCGTTTCGGAAGGAAAAACCTACGAGAATATTCAATTGTCGTTGCCTAGTCTTATTAGTAGGACGAAGACCAAGAGGTACTTTTTTGGCTGTGGTCATGGTTGGTTGGCCCAAGTAGAACATCGTCCTCAATGCCATGTTACTCTCCTCAACCCTTTCAGAAAATTTGAGAGCGTTTCTCTCCCTCCCTTGGATATCGATGCTGGCAGTTTTGCGCCGCAAAAAGTAAAAAACATAAAGGTAAAAAACATAAAGGTTATCTTGTCCGCAGTTCCCAACTTGAATCGAGACAATTATGTGGTTGTAGCATTCTCCATGTATGGGAAAAACAGGATTGCTTTCTTTGAAGGGGGACAAAAGGATTGGACTTACACGTTTGGGCCGTATAGGTTTATTGATGCTATCTTTTGCAAAGGTGATCTCTACGCAGTTGAATGTAGTGGAAGTACACGTCGTGTGTCAGTATTCAATGTCCAAAGCATCTTTACTAAAAAGGCCCATTCGTGGCAAAAACCAATGGCACGCCTTGTAATTGAAACGCCAAGATTTTCTCGTTTCGGATATCTTGTGGAATCAACCTTAGAAAACCTGTTCTATATTCAGAAACGTTGGCGTCCAGAAAATGGTAGGATTCCTCGCAATGACAAGCGGCCGCCGGCCAAAGTGATGTTTAGGGTTTACGAGTTGGCTTTCAGTATTGATGGGGGACAATTGATGGCGGAGGCGGTTGAGGTAACAAGTATCGGTGACGAAGTTTTGTTCGTTGGTGACAACAAGACATCGGCATCTGTTTTAGCTTCAGATTTTCCTGGGTGTCAGCGGAACTCCATATACGATGCGGATGCTGTATTAAATTTTGCAGCAGGGCCCTTTCGTCGATATTCAGTAGTACCGTTTGATATGGGTATCTTCAACTTAGACGAGAAAGAGACCACTCTGGAATATAACTATAAAAAAAATCGTTGGAAGCCATACATACTTCGGTTAACCCCACCAGTTGAGGGACTCTGATATCTAATCAAGCTTCCAGTTTATCTTAATTGCAAGGATTAATTATAAACTTAGATTAAGGGGTGATTAAGTATTCTATTCTTTTTTATAGTTTATGTACTTTATGTTTCACATGTTTCACGCCTCTCAATAATTTGTAGTGTCAAAGGTGTTATTTCTTTATTTTCTAGTTTATCTTATTTCAATTTTTATATGATTTCATTCATTCTGTCAAAAACTATGCTGCTCATAGAAGCGTAAAGGGAGGGAGAGGTTGGGAGCCAGAACTATATTGAACTCAACTTAAATATTATACATCCTTGTCATTCATGTGAGTCGAATTTGAGATGTCTCACTGACCAGTGAAGAGACTTATCACTAGACGTAGTTGTGATGTTGTATATGTAAAAAGGTACTTCTTATCCAACCACCAATTACAGCATTCTCTGATTATAGAACTGGACTGTGTAACAGTCAATATGGAAGATCAAATTCAAAAACAAATTTTACCTTCAAATCATTCAGAAAGTGGTTCAAATAGAATCCCATGAGATTAGGATTTCGTGTGATACGACTGTGTGAACGCCTAGGATTAAATCTTAGGTTACAAGTAACAGTTATAGACCATCTTTTGCTTTCATATTCCCCTGGGATTTAACTTCCCTTGTTCCCCAAGAAACTCTTTCGTTAAACAATCTGCCCTGTGACTTGAGTACAATGCATTAAAAAGCATTATTCTCTTGTTTTTTGGTTTTCTCTGGTTTTTTTTCTTTTCGTAAATTCTTTTTTATTTCATACTGTTTTAATCCACATGGCTGGTACATTGACCTCGAGCAGACTAGTTACCTTTCTGATTATGCAGACTGGGCAAGCCTTCCTCAAGAAGTTGTCTTTTTGATTCCGGATAAGGTGTTGGAACCCCCTCGACCAAGTTTATGTTGCTGCAGTTTGCAAGGAGTGGTGGTCTGTTGCAAAAGACCATAACAACTCAATGCAGCGTTGGCAGCCCAAGTTTGAAGTCGTTTCTCTCCCTCCCCTCCCTCGCTTGGGCAACTTTCTGTCGAGAAAAAACGATAACACAAAGATAAAGGTTGTCTTGTCCGCTGTTCCCAATTTGGATCGAGACAATTTTGTGGTTGTAGCATTCTACATAAACGAGAAATCGAAGATTGCTTTCTTTAAGGGGGGGCAAAAACATTGGAGTTGCAGCACTCTTAAGACTAGGTATATTGATGCTATATTTTACAAAGGTAAAGTCTACACAGTTGAATGTATTGGAGAGAGACATGTGGAAATTTTCCATGTCCAAAGTCATTATTTTGCAGGAGCAGATTCAATCTTAATAAGTAAGGAAATGAAAACCTAATTCTAAAGGACTAGGTCTAAAACCCAAACAATAAAAATAATTAACTATTTTCCCAACAGTCTAACCCACGTCTGCAGAATTACCAAGCATATATCTAAAGACACACAATTGCTTAATTTGTTATGAGAGAACCATTTCATACTATAAGCATTAGAGCAACTGAGCAAGAAATAAAAAACCAAAATTTCGACACAAAATCGAAGAAACATTTCATACTATATGCGTTTGCAGAGTCATGACCTCGACAACATTTTATATTAATTTTTTAGGTGTTTGGGGTCACGTCAACATCATATATCAATTTTTTAATCCACGTCAACATTTCATACTATATGCATTTGCAGAGTCATTATTTTGCAGGAGCAAATTCAAGTGACACATTATTCAGCCGCTCCACCGCCACGATAAGCGCCTGAAATCCAAATTGCCCTCGCCGTGAGCCTTCAGCGACAGATACAGCCGCTGAGCCAGGGCTAATCCGGGCAGAGCAAGTCCCACCTTCTGGCACTCCTTTAAGCAAATGCCCAAATCCTTCACGAAGCGGTTCACATAGAATCCCGGCTCAAAATCCCTCTTCAGAATCTGGCCGCCGTACAAATCCAGTGACCTCGTGATCGCGCCAAGGAAAAGACCCACGTCGAGGCCGGACTTGTGGGCGGATTTGAAACAAAACGATTAATGTACCACAATAAAAATTTGAGCAGAAGACAAAGACGAATGTACCACACCATACAACCTGTTCCGAAACCAAGTCATTCGCATTCGAGTTTATATTAAGGCTAAGTAATTTCACATTAATGCAAACATGAAATTAACATTCATCTTAAGGAACTAGTTTTCCAGCCAGAGTATAACAATGATCCTTAATTCTAACACAGGAACACCTAACTGTTTGAGTTTTCCCAACTTCTTTCGACGTTATGGTTGTGGCGAGCTTCGTGTCTCTACTATGTACTGCTCCTCAAGCGCCTCAAAGCAAAAATGAAAAATCCATACCAGTCTTAGGCTGTTCATCCACTGAAAGAATGAAAAGACAGAACCACCAATTAATCAATGGCCAAAATTAAAGAATCATAGACTGCCCTAATCATAGCATTGTCCAATGAAACATGCATCGGCAACTGGCAATGCCATGGGTAAAAAATACAAGTTCGAGCAGAACTCCAAATATTTGCACAACCATAGACCACAACGCAATACCAATTCAGCAACGTTCTATTCCAAATACAATCATGGACTACAATGCATACGAATTCAGCATTGTTCTATTCCAAATATTTGCACAATCATAGACTACAATGCATACTAATATGGCACGCACAACATTCAAATGTATCTAGCTTAGATTACGGAATAACACTAATGCTTGGAACAACGAAACATAAACTATTTGGCTTAGTTCTCAAAGGAAGGGGATTTTCTTCTCTAAATTTGAATGATGCTATTCCCATCTACACTCTGTGAACCTTACGAACCTCAACGCAACAACTGGTTCCCAAAGCGTTCAATATCCATATAACGAGGGCAAATTTGTGTAAAATAGTCAAGTCTCAACGCATGAACACAAGAAATACAGAAAAGTGATGATCAAGTAGGCAAGCACCAAGGCTAGCATGCAAATCCTAAACATGAAAATTAGGTGAAAACAATCCAATGTATGCAAATTCTGAGCACTCCTAATCCACGAAATTATTACAAAAAATTATTTTGCATATCAAAAGCATCTCCAATACACAACTTAATCGGCAATTCAAGCAAGAAATCAAATTTGAATTTGAAAAGCATTATAATACAATCTAATCATCGTCCTCCCTAAATACCTTAACTTACCCGAATCCCTCAGTTCAATACCAACCACTCCTCCCTAAATACAATCTAATCATCATCCTTCTAATCCAAACCCCCTCCTTAATCCTTACCATAATCAGTAGATCAATCACTTAAACTCGAAGGTCGGCACTGGCGGTGCATCGAAACTCTCCAAAATCTTCGTCTCACTTCCACTTCTCTTAGCCTCAGGCTCCTTCCCCTTTTCGAACCATCCTCCAAACCAGGATCCTGAGCTCGAATTCGCCTCAGCGCCGCTGCCGACGGACGTTGCCATCTCCGGTGGGCCAGGCTGACCCGGAGCCCGGCCCATAGGAGGAAGCCCAGGCATACCGGCCATATTCGCCGGCTCTTCAATCACAACCGGCATCTGCTGCTGCTGGCTCATAAACTTATTAAGCATGATCCCAGCTCCTTCAATCAGCGCCAGGAGAACGCCACCGAAGGCAGCCGATCGGGCCGAGGCGCCAAGCCCCTGGCGCATCTGGAGGAAGCCACCGGTGGCGGCGCCGGCGATGATGGAGTTCCAGGGGTCCTCCTTCTGGCGGACGTAGACCATGGTGCAGTCGAAGGCGGAGAACAGGCCTCCCCAGACGGCGAAGCTTCCGCCGACGCGCGGCGCGTTCATCCGGACGGCCTGGGAGCCGCCTATGAACCGGGCGCCGGAGGGGGAGTTGTAGACGCCCTTGATGAAGTGGAAGGCGGAACCGCCGACAGCGCCCATGCCGAAGGCGCCGCCTATGTCGTCGAGGATGCGGTCGGGGCACGGTTCTCGGGATGTTTCTGGAGTTCCCATGATTGTGTCTAAAGGCGGTGGTGGGAGGAGAGGGTTTTTCTCTGCTTCGAGCCTTCCAAGGGTTTTTGTTTGGAGAAGTCGAGAGAGAGAGATCGAATTAAGAGGGCCTGTTTTCCTTGTGGTTCTAGGTTTTTGTTTGGCTGTTTTGACGGAAATATCCTTGTGAAATATCGCGGGTCGTTTGGCTCGGTCGGGTTTTGGTTACGGGTGCAAGAAAATGTCAATCTGCCACGCAATGACTCATTTGGCCCTATGTTTCCATTTTTTTCATTTGCAAATTATTTATTTTCTGTTTGCTTCATAAAAAATAAAAAATAAATAAAAAAACATTAATCCCAACAAAAAAAACAAAAAAAACTGTTACTTGATTTATTTCTCTCCCAATAAATTAAATAAACCAAACACAACAAAACCAAAAGAAAATGGTAAAAAATAACAGCTTAAGGGGCATTATAGTCCATCAAAATCCATGTCAGTCGGGTTCACTCGTAGGTCTAGGGCAACGACGTCGTTTGACAGCTTAAAGTATCTTATCTTCCAAGGCTGCCGTTTAACCTCCCCGCCATCCTCACTCTTCAGCAAAGCTTCACGGTGGTGGCTGGAACCGTTCAGCGATACGAAGTCGTTTGAACTGCGGAGAAGCTTCACAGTGAACCAAAAGGCTTCGACACTCTTCAGAAATCGTTTTTGAATCAGGTTTTTGCTCTTTCTCTGCATCCCCCTTTATGTTTTCGGATCGAGTTTTCTGAGTTTTTGAAAATAGAGAATACAATGTATGCGAATTTAGCAAAAGGCCAAGCATTTCCCTTGGCAATTAGGGTTTGTTCGTGGCCCAAATCGTTTCACACCTCAAAGTTTCAATCTTTACAAATCGGGTCTCGTCCAAAACCCCCAATAAACCTAAGGTCGATCAAACTCACAAAACCAACATGCGGGTTTGGTGAAAAAAATTGTGGGTTGTCACATTTGGTTCGTTTTTCAACCGGTTCGTATTGTGAGATTCCGGAAACTGGGGTTGTTACAAAACCCAGAAGTGTTTCTGGTGGGTTTAGGATTAGAAGTGGTGCACAGAGTTGGTGTTTTGTAAGAGGTAGAGGTTTTTCGAGTTGCTCGGGTCAGGGAGTTGATGGAGGGAGTGGTGTGGGTAGAGCTGGGAAAAGACTGCCATGGTTGCCGGCAGCAAAGGCTAGGGGAGCAAAAGGGTTGGAGAAAGGAACTACGGCGAAGACATCTGTTTCGTCTTGGGAGGAATCTGCTAAGAGGTTAGAGGAAGTTAGTGATAATGGTTCTTGGGGAGAAGCGGCAAAGAGATTAGATGGAGATAGTAGTGAGTCGTCTTGGGGAAAATCGGGAAATAGGTTAGAGGAAGAAACAAATTCGAAAACTGGCCGTGCTTCTTGGGATGTGTCAAGAAAAAATTACATTCGGAAAAGTGGTCCATTGCAGTATGGGAGCAGAGAAGGTAGAACTGAAAGGGGAACTTCGGTAAAGGATCGTCAGAGTGATTACCGTGGGAGGGACAAAAGATTGGACGAAGCCGATACAGCAAAAAGTTATGTTAGGAAAAGTGGTACATCGGAGCAATGGGGTAGAGAAAGTAGGACTGGAAGGGGAAGTGTGGTAAAGGATCGTCAGAGTGATTACCGAGGGAGGGACAGAAGATTTGAGAAAGCTGATACAGAAGGAGATGTAGAAGAAGAAGGAGACGAACAAGAAGAAGAAATGGAGGCTGTTGATGATCCAAGGTGGGATCGTATTCAAAACAAGTTCAGTGGAATGGAAGATGTAAAACCTGGACGTGAGAGACCTGAGTTTCGAAGGTGGAATAGGCAGGAAGATTGGGGTAAGAAGACATGGAAAGAGGCTACTGAATCGTCCGTGCCTAGTATGATTGGCCAAAGTGTTTATGGCGTTGGTCCAGTTTTGGCTGCTTTGTCAGCTGGAAGAAGAGAATTTTATGCATTGTATGTTCAAGAAGGGATGGATTTGAGCAAAAATAATAGGAAGAAGAAGGACAAGAAGGGCTTTGAGAGAATTTTAATGATGGCTGACAAGATTGGGTTAAACGTAAAGGATGTGTCCAAGCATGATCTTAATATGGCTACTGATAATCGACCTCATCAGGGTCTGGTTCTAGATGCTTCTCCGTTGGAGATGGTGAAAATTAATGAATTGGACCCCGTTTCAGTTGAGGAAGATAAGGGCTCTCTTTGGGTTGCTTTGGATGAGGTTACGGATCCTCAGAATGTGGGAGCAATCATCAGGTCTGCTTATTTCTTTGGAGCTTCTGGGGTGGTGTTATGTGCCAAGAATTCAGCTCCACTGAGTGGAGTGGTGAGCAAAGCAAGTGCAGGCTCACTTGAGTTAATGGAGTTGAGATACTGCAAAAATATGATGCAGTTCCTAACATCCTCAGCCGAAAATGGTTGGCGAGTTCTTGGAGGTTCTGTTTCTGCCAAGGCTATACCTTTGAACGAGGTTGCACCTAGTGTACCAACAATTCTTGTTCTGGGAAGTGAGGGCACTGGGTTGAGACCTTTGGTGGAAAGATCTTGCACTGATTTGATTAGAATCCCAGGGAATATTCCCGTGGAAATTACTGCTGGTGGATTTGATGATACTGAAACCGTGAAAGGGAATCATGTGTGCTCAGCTGAAGAGTTTCGATCATTTTTGGCCGTGGAGAGCTTAAATGTCAGCGTTGCAGCTGGTGTGCTGCTTCATCACTTAACGGGAAACAATAACAATGAGGATGTCCATGCGGTTAATCAGCAGACTGACGAACTTGACTGAGGTTCGTCATACACGTTGTAATTCATATTGGCACTTTTTAAAGCTTTATCTAAAGTTGGGAGTAGGTTTACAGTTTTTATTTCCTTATCGCCTCTTAATCAGAAATGTGTGCCATAACAACTCTAATTTTTGGTGTTAAAATGAGTATCTTAAACGATTTGAGATCATTAAATTGTGCATCACAGTTCATACTACTGACATATGTGTGAAGTTTGGACGCTATTATTCACATTCGTTCATAGAAACTAGAAACAGCAACTAATTGTCTTCAAAGACTGCTGTCATGTTTTCTGCAACTTACCCTTATTCCCTTATCACAAAACACATACATTTCCCTCTAATCTGTGAGCGTGGTGTTCCAATGTTAATGAATGATTACCACAAATCTCACGATGATATGAATTATGGTTAGCTTGCAATTGTTACTCACTGCACTGCAGAATTGCCTGCATTTATAGCTACGTTTTTCTGCAACTACACGTGCGGTTCCGGACCTGCTCTGTAGGTTCTACATATGATATAGTGATGATGTCAAATGCTGATGAGTTTTTGTTTATTTCTTGTCCGCCTATGCATTAGTTGTTTTCGAACATGTGGTTTGAAAATGGCATGGCACCCATCTTTTGTGCGTTTCAGTTGCTGAATCTGTCTGACTTGACTCTTATACGATGCGTGTGATCAAAAGCACTTTTGCAAAATTCGCCAGCCTGAATCTCCATTGCAATTGTGTTACATTCCGTCCATTATTTTCAATCCCAAAAGCTCATCCAATCCAGATTCCCAGTGCTCCTTGAAGTCTGCATCAGAGAAGTCATGAATGAGAATGATACCCGTTGTTCAAGTCATAAACAATTCCCCTGGTGATCTCAGCTCGTACCTAGTTGTTCAGGTACGAGTCATGACATACCGAATTTCAACGTGAGACCTACTTTTGCATTTTGTGTTTGTTCAGGTTGAAGAATGAGAATGATACACATACCTTGCGTGCGTGCGGATTCTTAATAAGTAAACATGCCTTGAAAGTCCGGAAGCGAAACCCATGGTGAAAATCTCAGAAAGCTAACAGTCCTCTTCCCACTAAGAATTGTAGGTACAACTTACAAGTCAGAAGGATTTGTTTGTTGTAGGACCCCATATCATTTCATAATTCTAACTATTCCAACTATCCCATGTATAAAAATAATAAGAACAAAAATTAATATAAAAAGTTGCCATGTTAATTGTATGATCAATCAACATGTTCCATCGGCTGCAAAACTGGCAAGACCATGTGATTCATGAAGAGGATGCCAAATGTACAATCGAAGATGCCTCCTCCTCCTCATGCCTTTCCCATCGACAGCCCACTTTAGTCAAAAGCACTTTCCGTGCGGCAACTTACATGGAAATTGAATATGACTTCTGTCACGCGGTGTTACAGATTCAATAATGTTATATAGAGTGAAACTTAAGCATGACATTATATTATTTAATCGAGAAACTACGATGGCACTAACTCTATTCCATGTAAAGTCATTATTTCTCAAGACTCATTTGAAAATTACTTATGTATAAAAACACTTATGTTCATAAGCGCTTCTGTTAAAAGTGTTTTTATTATAAATATGTAGAAATTTTTATAACAAATTCAAGTGCTTATTAGAAAATTCATCATGAAGAAATATAAAGTTAGTGTTTCTCCATAATATACTTCTATGATCTATAAGTGCTTTTAAGTTTTTTTGCCAAGGATCAAAAGCATTTTTAGTTGGTAGAAAACACTTCTAACATTTCAATAAGCATTTCTAAACATACACTTAATTAAATTTGGAAAAATACTTGGCTCCTTGTTATGATCCTTACAGACAAATCGTGGTTTTACATGTTTGCATATATAAATATATATATATATATATATTTTTTTTATTTTTTACTAGTCTCAATTATACGTGTCAGATTATGATGTGCATGTAACGAGTTAGTATCTTGTCCTTACGCCGAAGGTTGAGACAATTTATTCTCCCCCGGTTACAAACGCTGTCAGTCCCTACCCATATATCCCGGGACCCAAAGTCGTCTCTGCACGTAGCTCAAGATGTTGCATGAAACATTGAAACATAGTTTCTATGAATGCTACTTGTACCTGCCATGCATATGACCACCACAAGACGATGTGTTTGTACGGGTCTCTATCCTTATCCAATCGATCAAATCTCAACTTAATTGTGTGAGCTTATGAATTAGATGTAAAATATTTCCAACATAGAATATACTTTTAGCATCCTAAACATGTTTTTGTCATGTCCAATTGGCCAGTATCTTTTAGGTCATGATAAATTCGGAAAATTACTTCTTATTCATGAACATATATGCGAAGAATTAATTGTCATTACTTAAAGTTGGATAACATAAAAAAAGTATGTTTATACATACATGAACGATTATTAATTGTTGATAGATAAAACTTGGATTTTTAATACAAAACCGAACTACGCTCATAAACGGACAAATATTAAATCAAGTTTTTCTTCGTTCTACCGAATTCCAAAGTCGTGGTTTTGGTATTTTTTTTTGTTGGTGTGGGAGTGTTGCTATCAATATCGACAATTCTACCATTGTTATTTTAGTTTTGATACAACTGAATAACAATGGTCTACACCACGTAGAGGAGAAATCACCTTTATAGCCAACTGATTAAGGACTCGTTGGAAGTACCTTTAAAATGATTGAAAGCGTTTTTTGTGACAATGTTTTTGAAATCAATTCTTACTAAAAATCTAAGTGAATCTTGAAAAAACACTTTAAATGCTTCATGCGAGAAACACGTATCTAATGATTTTTTTTAATCATTTTAAAAATATTTTCAAACAAGCCTTAGTCCAGATTTAGAGCCTACCATTGTTATTTGATCAAATAAATCAAAACAAGTATTTTAATAAAACTCAATTAGCGTACACGAATCGTCTTGATTCATGGTCAATAAACAAAAGAATGAAACACAGAAGCTTATAGATTGAGCCGTGTAGTTAGCATAAACAAATGGGATTAGGGGAGTTAATTAATCAATCAATTAAGGATACGCAAGTGTAGCTTATAGATTCGGATCATAAATGAGCATCTTCCTTTTATGGCAAGATGACACCTCACGTGTCCTGATTCCCCGTCTTTATTTCTCTATACTTTTTTCCTCAAATTATTTGGTAGAACACGTGCTTTATTTATCAATGCTATAACCGAAAATATAAACTCATCGTCTATGTATGTTACAATACATAAAAATATGGGTGTGAATTTTTTTCACAATTTCACACCCTCACTCTGTCTCTACACATCATTTTTTTTCATCGATACCGATATTGATATTTGAATTGAATAAACAAGATGAAAATCAAAGTGTAAAAGAGAAAAACATGTGAAAATCATAAAACAATAAACTCCCACATCTCCAGAGTCTATACTATACAAAAAATGCTTAGCTTCGTACATGTAGAGAGTCATTATTTTCTTAAAACAAAATCAGATTTTGACACCGATGTGTGCGGAAAAACTCTTTGATATGGAAAAGTTTATTTTTTTACGCCCAAAATTGTTCGTACAACATAAAAATTGATAACATCATGCTACTTAATACTACGATTTAGTTCTAAAAATCTTAAATTTGAATCTACAAATAGTTGGATATGACTATACTAATTTATCCTTCCCATTGCCACTGTTCTAAAAATCCTCCCTAGCGCCGCCTGGGTATTAGGCGGCTGGTCATCGCCCCGATTAATGCCTAGGCATTTGAAAATTAAGAAATTATGCCTAGACCTACTGAGGCGCCCACCTAGCTTGCCAAGACCCGTTTAGGTTGCGAATCACTTAGACAGAAAATAAATAACTTTCATTTTGTATTTTATTTTTTTTAATAAATTGTAAAAGACTTGTTGAATACTTAAATGAACACACATTATATGCTTGTTTCCCATATTTTCATTATGTTCCAATAGATCATAATATATATATCATTCTATTTTGTAGTTTATGATGAAATTATATATATTGTAAGTATAAATATACACTTATTTACACGAAATATAATAGATTTAATTAAATCTGCTTAGTCCGCCTAGGTGCCTGCCTAGCCACTTAGACGCTAGACCCCCACCAACCCACCCCTGAATAGCGCCTAACATTTTTTAGAAACTGCCCATTGCTTAATGTAAATAATATCGTTGACAAGAGGCGGTGTCGGACCAAGCAACCAATGAAAAACCAGGAATTACTGTTAAGGGGATCGCTCTCCGTCTTTATTTCGACCCCTACTCTTCCTTAAAAACAAAGAAAGCCAGCAAAAGTGCACAGACGACAGGATTGCTCTCCTCTGTTTATATTATTCTTGTTCTTGTTGCTGCTCGCGTGCTGTGTTGTGTGGCCAGCGAGCCAATTACTAATTTCCCCTTCTCCTTCGAATTATAAATTACGCGCTCTCTCACTCTAACCCCCTTTTTTCCCTCTCTCTCTCTCTCCTCCCTATCTCCGTCGTGATTATCAACGCTGTTCATTGGCCATGGCGATCTGAGGGAAAGTCTGCGGCTTCTCTCCTCGCCATAATCTTTATCTCCTCCTCCCTCTAACAAGCAATCCGAGAGAAACCAAGAAAGAGAAGGACTGCCGTGAATTGTATATTATAATATATATTACAATTACACGAGCGTAATAATAAAAATGTCTGCATTGGATCCTCTCGATTCGCTCCTCTTTTCTCTCAGCAGAGCGTTCTGCAGCCCGCTAGCAGTTTTCGTTCAGATCCAGGTTTGTTTTTTTCCTTAAAATTTAGAGTTTTTTTCGCCATTTTATGTTTCGTTCAGATCCGGGTCCGTTTGGTTGCCGAGAAATTCACTTGAAAATTTTCTTTTCATTGGGTTTTAATTTTTTATTTGGGGTCGGGTCTGGGATGAATTGCTTGCCGGCATTTGAATTCGGCTTCTGGGATTGCGAAATTCTTCGATTCGAAGTTTGAATTCTTCAATTTTGATTTATGGCGGCAGTTTTTATTTTCGATTATTAAAAAAATTAAAATTAAAGCTTCATGCTTTCTGGCTTAAAAGTCATTTTCGTTATAGTTGTACAATGGAGGTCAAATATATGATTTCTGGGTGAGAGAAGTCAAAAATCCAGAAAATGAGGTTTGAACTGAAAAATTTAGACTGCTTTGGGATTGGGAGCTGTTATTGGCACTTCAAAAATCGGCTTACATTTCTCCTCGAGTTCGCATTTTCTTAGGCGATTCTTTGTGTTAGTTTCGAGTTGAATGATTAAGTTTTTCTTCATAAGAAGTTCAAATTACACTATTGGGTCTGAGATTTGGAAGCTCAATATCTCTGTGATATTAGATTAACGTAGTTAAACTATATTGTCTTTTGGTGGGCATGTCTAAATTTCCGTATTTGCGCTGTAGGGATGTCTAATCTGTTTGCTTCTTGCTTTCGGATGGGCTTGTGCGGCTTATGTCAGGTACTTGAGTTTATATTCCGACTTCAATGTAATATCAACTACTAGCATGGCCTCCGTGCTTGTTCAATGTTAAATTTCCTTTCTTTGCTTGATATTCAATGTTTTTCTTCCCGTTCTGTTTCCCCCCCTCAGGAATAGAGAGATTAATCGGATGAAGGATAGTATGCAACGAGGCAATAGCTTTGCTTTCCTTTGCCATGATATCACTGAACTTGAGCACTCAAATCAGCTCAAACTGCCAAGAGTAACAGTTGTTATGCCTTTGAAGGGATTTGGAGAACACAACTTACACAACTGGAGAACCCAGGTTAGAGGGACACTTTGCTTTGGGCTTGTCAATAAAAACAACATAAATTTATATATAAAATTATAAATCTTTCGATGGGGATGCTAAGAGTCTTCTTTGGTTTAGAGGGTCCGCTCTTGTGTGTTTATATTTTCTTGTTTGGGGAAAAAAGGAGTTGTTGAAACCATCAACACCTTTTAAATGATTAGATTATCTGGTGAAGTGTTCAAAATCCATGTGCTAACTGATTTAATAGGTTGAATCTGTATCCAAGGTTTTTTTCCATATGGTCTGAGCTGTTTTGTTTCATTAACGAACGCAGGTCACTTCTCTCTATGGTGGTCACTTAGAATTTATGTTTATCGTGGAAAGCACAGAAGACCCTGCTTATCATGCTGTATCTATGCTACTATCAGAGCTTAAGGTATATGCAACAATAATCATGGTTTCTTTAATATAAGAACATCCAGGACAAGTTATATAATATATGCTTGGAAGCATAAGTTTAATGGTAACATTTTTATGGTTGCATGTGTGCCCAGAATGATATGTTTTAAGTTTAACTTCATTTCCTTGCAGGATGAGGTTGATGCTAAGATTGTTGTGGCTGGTATTTCAACAACCTGTAGTCAGAAAATTCACAACCAATTGGTATGTACCTGATTAAAATAATTTACGGTTTGCTACCGTGCTGGTGCAATAGCAAGGTCTTGCACGGTTTATGTGTTATCTTATCAAATCATTATGTACCTATAATTGTTCTTTATGACAAGGTTCTTTTCTTTATGGAATACAGGAATATAAACTTATTACTAAGTCTTAGTAGTGTAGGGTATATGTCTACACTATCTAAGGCATCAGACTCATTGTTGTGTAAGGTTTCTTTTGAGGATTCATGTAGAATAAAAGGCAAAGGAAAGCTGCACTTAGAATTATATATGGAAATATGAGCTTTAGCCTTGTGGCCTACTCTGTTTAAATCTTTTTGCATACATGGTTTGAACTTTAAAGCATGACATTCTGTAGTGACTAATTATATCAATTACTAGATCGAAATGTCTTTTTGCAGATTGGAGTGGAGAAAATGCACAAGGCCAGCAAGTATGTATTGTTTTTGGATGACGATGTTAGGCTTCACCCTGGATCGATTGGAGCCCTAACCACGGAGATGGAGAAAAATCCTGATGTAAGATTTTTGTACGTTGATCCTATTTTATATGTGGTATGTTAGCTTTGGGTTCTGTTATGGTGTTAATTCTGTTTTAAATAATGTGCAGATATTTATCCAAACCGGATACCCCCTTGATTTGCCTTCGGGAAGCTTAGGGAGTTACTGCATTTATGAATACCATATGGTACCCACTTGTTCTTCAAAATGCACGTGTATATAATATTAGTGGTTATTTCTTGTATTTTATCTTAAGCTTCCTCCTATATGTTAATTGAAGTCTGACTCCTAGTCATATGCAATTTGTTTTGTACAGCCTTGCTCAATGGGCTTTGCTACTGGTGGAAGGACATTCTTTTTGTGGGGAGGATGCATGATGGTAGTAACCTTATATAAGTCCTGCGTGCACTAAATCGTCATGCTGCTTTAGTTGTTTTAAATTTCTTGCTGTTTTAACTGTTTTAAATTCTATGCAGATGCATGCAGATGATTTTAGACTCAACCGCTATGGAGTGGTCACAGGACTTAAAAATGGTGGTTACTCTGATGATATGACTCTTGCAGCTATAGCCGGTAATATACCCATTGAAGTTTTCTGTACTACCTGAAGGCTTAGATGCATTCATCTTGTCAATCTGATATAACTATCCTGCAAACTTATGCCATGTCTTGTGCATACCATTTCTTTTGGCTGTTCGAGTGTTAAATTAGTGCTCTCCCATTGTTTTTTTTTTTTCGTGTTTTTTAATCGTCTTTGGGGGGATATGTTTACAAGGGAAGGGAGACATTACATCAAGGATTTTTGCATGATTTGGTTCAGTGTGGTTTAAAGTGGCTATGTATTGTTGCTGATGTTATTGACCTTTTCCAGGTGCTCATAAAAGGCTCATCACATCACCTCCAGTTGCCGTTTTCCCCCATCCGCTTGCAAGTGATCTTACTTTTCCAAGGTTTGTAATGTACACTTGTTTTCTCAAAAAACAAAAAAAATGCAGTCATACTTCATGCTTACATCTTTTGACTTGTCCTGTAGGTATTGGAATTACTTGAGGAAGCAGACATTTGTGTTGGAATCATATACAACAACAGTTAACTGGATTATGAACCGTGCATTGTTTACCGTCCACTGCTATCTCTCATGGGGATTTGTAGCACCATTCTTAATGGCCATTATTCATATCACCGCAGCCCTACGAATGTATATTAAGGGGTATTCAATCGAGGAAACAACCTTCACTTTTCGTGGTGAGCACTCTAGTTTTCTCTTTTCGCCATTAATTTGACGCTTATTTTTATGCTCTTAAACGTTCATCCATCCTTTCTCAGGATTGAAACTGGTAGGCTGCCTAGCGACATGCACAATTATCGAACTTCTTTCGATGTGGAACTTGACCAGGATAGAAGTTCATCTATGCAACATGTTATCACCGGAGGCGACTAAACTCTCACTTGCTACTTACAACTGGAGCCTTGTAAGTGTCCATCTCTATACCCTTGAAACTCATTGCCTGTATCTTGAATGCTGTATATTATACGTACCAAAATATCCTGATCGAAGGTTTATATCAAAGTACCATAGAAAAATCAGAGTTTCGTGAGCTCTATCTTTTTATGTATGAAAATCCAAACTCCATATCTAGTTGGAGCTCTGGGGCGCCTTGATGATGGCTACTGAGTATTCTCTAATGTTCATGTACTGTTTTTTTATTTGGCAGGTATTTATTGCACTCATTGTAGATAATTTTTTGTACCCCGTCTCTGCCTTCCGTTCTCATTTCTCTCAGTCGATAAATTGGTCTGGTATTCGATATCACTTAAAGGATGGGAAGATATTCAAGGTATGCTGTCTAAGGCCTTTCTGCTTATAGCTTTAAGAACATTACAACTTCTGAGCTATATTTTCTGAAATATTTTGTATATTTTCACTGAAGATCGAACGAAGCAAGGATATGGGTCCAGTATATACGGATTTGGGAGGAAAGCATTTAGGGAAGAAAGGAGCTCCTCCGAAATTGTCATTCCTGAGCTCTTTGGCCAGAAGTTTGGCACAATGGCGCCAGCCGAAGAAATACGATATCTAGTGAATGCGATTGGAGAAAACACCTTTTGATTGGTTTGCCCAGCGTTTCAAGATCGGATGGGCGACGAGATTGTTAGAAGTAAAAAATATGTTGGGGTTAGATTAGTTGGCCATTCAATTATTGATTTATTGAAGTGTTTTTAGAAATTTTTGTCTCATTTTTTCGATACCCCTTCAATCCATTTGATTCTTCAGCCTCAAACCTACCTGCCTGCACCTTTTTGTTTTTAGTTATGTAATTTAAATTCTTATACATTTGAGATTTAAAGGATAGCAAGTAGAGATTTGATTCCATCTCCAGTGTTGCACCGTTGGCTCCTCCTCTTCATTTGCATCTTTAGTGAAAAACTTTGCGAGTTTGAATCGGAGTGCAAAATATAAGTGTTTTTTTCCTATGAAATACGAGTTTTGAAGGGCTTTCTTACAGATACAGCAGTGTTGCATGAAAAGAAAATGCAAAGAGAAGAATGGAATCTCAAAGTAATGACTCGAAGTTGGTCACAGCACCAGATCCCCGATACGAAGTCGTCCATCATGTCAAAGACTCGGGTAGTATGCTGCGGCCTAGAACACGAAAAGTATAGATAACAAGCAAATGTCAGGAGCATCATTGCTACAACCTTGCAAATGCAAAGAATGTGCCAATTTTAATAACCAGGAAAGATTTAAGGAAGAAGAAGAAAGTACCATATTTTGGGCCTCGTGGGATCACAAAGAAAGCTACCAGAAGGATAACCGCCACCAGCACCGCTGCGGCGATCATCATATCTCAAAGTTGAGCTCTTTACACCGCCGAGTCGAAATCCTAAAACCAAGCAATGAAAACAGATAAGAAAATGTGGTAAATGTCACATAATCTCAAGTTTTTGTTCAATTAAGTTAGACAAACACAGACGGTCGGATACGACAGGCATTGTTTGATTTGACATTTTTTTGCAATCAAGCAGTTTGCTAGGTTTCTAAGTGAGTACAAGTGACTCGAAAGACAGACTGGGTAAGTACGAGTTAACAGAATGTATTTGGAATTTCCCAGGCTTTTAGAGATCCTAGATTTTGATGCAGAGAGAGAGAGAGAGAGAGAGACCTGCAGATTGGAGTGGATTTTCCGGCGATGGCGACTGAGACATGGATGGCGGATTTCGGCATTGGAGAAGTTAAGAGGGAGAACTGTCTATAACTGCATTCAATTGGAATTTGAAGGGATTTTAATTCTTTTAAAGAATTTAGAGGTATTCAATCAAGATTTTAAGTGATTATTTGAAATTTAAGGTGTATTCAATTAGAATTTTAAGATAATTTATTAAAATCCTTAGAAATCCGGGTGTATTCAATTAGGATTTTAAAGAAGTTTATAACATTGCAGGTGTATTCAATTAGAAATTGATTTTAAAAATTTGAAAAAGTTGAGGAATTAGAGAGAATTAGAAAGATTTTGTAGTGTATTTTAAGCATCTACAAATCTCACATCTTCCTATGAGATTTCAAGGGAATTAAATCAAAATTTTATATGGAATATCTACAAATCAATTAAACTCCATAAAAATTCATTAAAGTCTCTCAAATTCTCAATGCAGTCTGTGTTGGTTTAGGGTGTAGGCCGTAAAGATTTGGGCCTAATGGGCCTAAATGGGCCCAGGCAAGAGAGAAGTTTTCTGTACATGAGATGGAAGTTTTGAACGAGGATATTTGACCATTCCATTTGGGTAGAGAACGAAAGTTACTAGCAACTGCAAGTTTTACATATATAAGTTATGTTATGTTGTCATATTATGAATTTCAATCATTGATATCTCACAACGTAAGTCTGATAAATGAAAATCTAATCATATTAAACACATCAACTAAGATATAGCCTATTATATGCACCATTATGATCCATAAGAGAGAATTTTAGTGTCAAATGAACTGAATGGTGGAAGAGTCGGTTGGCTAGTCACTCACATCCGCACCTACACTTAATACGCACTATTAGGGTTTATACACGAGAATTTGCATATCAACTAATACAATAAACTACTTGGCAGAAGATGAGACTACAAAATCAAGTGAATTTGATATTTTAATATATTAATATAATGTCATGTGATGAAAACTTGCACATGACAATATTTTGTCCAAAGTGACACCATCATTACAATAAACTCAGTTACTAAGTATGCCGATAAGAGAAATGCTAATAACGTTCTCACTTACCTTCTCATTTCATCATTCTCACTTCTACTCATGTCACATGCATTCTATTAGCATGCAAAACAAAAAAAATAATTACTGTTTGGTTGACAAACTCAAATTGTAATCATACTAACAAAAAAAAAAAAAAATAGTGAGATGTTAATATAATTAAAATTTTAGTTTTGAGTGCTAGTGGAGTACGCGTGGTATAAAAAAAAAGTGCAAAGTTAAAATGAAAAGATATTGAGAAGGTTGTCAGCATTCCAATATCGATTATATTAGATAAAACAAATACTAAGAAGACCCTAAAAAATGAGACTTTTTATGAACTATTTGCTAGTTCAAGTTTTTAACTAATGTTTTATAATGTTAATAAGAAAATTGACGTTAAATTATAAGACATTAGAAAGCGAATAATAAGTCTTCTTTTGTTGAAAATCTCCATAGCATTTCTCACTTGGGTTCACACTTCAGACTTTCTTTGGAAAATGCAATGTGTCTGGACTTTTATACTGATTATCCAGCATCATGCAGACAGTTGTCATCCTCCAAATTCTCCACTGAAAGCCTCACACAACTTTATTCTGATTCTTTGGGGTTAATGTAATTAATGCGTGTGGCTTTCAGTGGAGAATTTGGAGGATGACAAGGCATCAAATCCGCCTACAACTTTTCCTCTTAACCCATTACCTTTTCCCGATCATCTTCTTTCCAAGCCCTCGGTGAAACAAATACAGACAATTTCCTTCCCGGCATAGAAATGGGTTGCTTCAGTCGGTCACGCAGTCCTAAGCCCAAAACCTCCCCTCCCACCTCACCTCCGCCGCAGTACCAAACCCAGAACCCTACTCAGCAATACCAACAACCCAAAAACCTCCAGCAGCAAGTCCTCTTCCGAATCCCAGGATGCAAAGTCCACCTCATGGACGAAGGAGAAACCCTAGAGCTCGCAAACGGCGACTTCGTCCTCGAAAACATCTTGGAAAACAACGTCTCGCTCGCCACCATAATCAAAGTCGGCGAAGAAATTCAGTGGCCGTTGACAAATGACGAGCCGGTTGTGAAGCTCGACGCTTTGCACTATCTCTTCTCCCTCCCCATGAAAGACGGCGATCCTCTGAGCTACGGCGTGACATTTCCCGACCAATACGAAAGTAACTTGGGGTTTCTGGACTCGTATTTGAAAGAACACTCTTGCTTTAGTACCACATCGACCAAGAATAATAATAAGGGGGTTGATTGGAAGGAGTATGCTCCAAGGATTGAAGATTATAATAATGTGTTGGCCAAAGCAATTGCAGGAGGGACTGGTCAGATTGTGAGGGGAATCTTTATGTGTAGCAATGCTTACACCAATCAGGTTTTTTTTTTTTTTTTTTCAACAAGTGAAATAATTTTAGTATTTTACACAATATTTTTTGAATGAGAAAATTTAAGGCTGCTAAGAAATTTTAAAATGATGGAATTTTATTTTTAGAATTCGTGAATTTTCTTTTTTGATTAACTTAAAAAAACAATGAAATTTAAATATAAAATTTAATGTGTGTATAGTGTCATTAGTATGTAAATGAGTGATAATAGTTAGGAAATGTGCTAGTAATGGTGGTGGCAACGACGGTGATAATGGTGGATGATAGTGGCAGTAGTGATGAAGGTGGGTGTCAACGGCGGGGGCGATAACGATATGTGGTGGCGTGCGGCGGCAACCGCTATGGTGAGGATGATGGTGGGTGGTGGAGGTGGCCACTCATATTTGAGTTTTGTTGTATTTTTATTTTTATTTTTAAACTCTCTGAAAATTTTGAAATGACACTATTAACAATAATCTAAACATAGGAATTGGATGTCCTAAAAATTTCAAGTTTTTTTTTTTTTAGGCAAAATTTTTAAATTTCTACCTTTATGAATCCAAAAAGGAATTTATGCATGTCAATTTATAAATTATAACTTTTTTTTTTCTAAATTTCAAGTTTATTTCCCTCATCCAAAATTTAGGAGCCAAGAATTCAAACTTTGCTTTTTATGAAAAGCACGCCACTCTAGTCAATTTGGCTAAGCCAATAATTCTTTTTACCTTGAAAACAGTACGACGTGTAACCCAAGTTATAATCCCAATTTTACAAAGTTTCAATGGTCATAGATTTTACAAATTGAGGAACTGCACAACGTGCGAAACTGTAAAAATATGCCTTGAACCCTCCCCATTCTTTCAGCCCGTTCATTCACTTGTTTCTTAATCATGATTGAGGGAGTGTTTAAGTTTGACATACATTAAATTGTTGCAACACTTATATGGTTTGCATGTATGTCTGGGACGGTGTATGCTTGATACATGTTAGCTTATTCTGTGACAACTTAATCTAGCTTTGGGGTCTAATGATTATCTAACAAAATGAATCAATGAAATCTTTTTTTATTCTTTTCTCAAATGATCAGTTTCATCTCAATATTTCCGCAATTTGTTAAATACATGGTAAAATGTATAAGAAACATCATCTGGGTTGATTTCTTTTGAAGATCTAACAATAATTTGTATGATGGGAGAAGAAAACAGGTCCAAAAAGGAGGGGAAACGACATTGGCTCGTCCCGTGGAGGGGAAAAGTTATGTCAAAGAACAAGGAAGTAATAGCAGCGAAAGGTCTGCTGCGAAAAAGAAGAATGGAATCAACGTGAACTTAAAACGGTTAAACACATTTTCCTTGCATTATTTTGTGAGCGTGTATTGAAAAGTTCTCAAGTGAATGGATCTTTTGTGTTGCCATGATTCAGTGTGAAAAATTTGTCAAAGATGACATCAGAGCTGAGCAAATCTATGCTTGATGGGGTTGGTATTATGACCGGATCGGTGATGGGTCCGGTGGTTAATTCCCAAGCAGGGAAGGCATTCTTTGCCATGGTTCCGGGAGAGGTCCTCTTGGCTTCACTTGATGGCATCAGTAAGTTCAAATTCATACATTCTTCACGTCGAAAATTCTGCAATACATTGCGTTTTAGGATTTAGTAGACCGTCATATATGATGATTTCTTTCATCTAAAACATATAAATCTAGCCGTCATTTGAATGCATAGTTGAAAATTCTCTTCACATTGCCAAGGCTATATAAGAATCTACATATTGAAATATGGTTCATCCTGCAAACTGCAGATAAGATTTTGGATGCAGCTGAAGTTGCTGAGAAACAAGCTCTTTCTGCCACCTCAGGTGCTGCAACTAGAATGGTCAGCAACAGGTAATAATGGCCAATTATATAAACATGAACGCAAAATGTTAGACTTTACATTTGAAGAGTTTCGATTATTAGAACATGTACCCGTTACAAACTTTTAATAAAAAATAGAACTGGAGAGACACTATCCTACATGACAAAGCACTATAAATTGTGCTTATATACGACTTACAGTCTGAATAGTGTATTTCTGATTCTATTTTTTATTAAAAGATAATAACCAGTTCTACTTGTACATGTTTCCCGTTACTATATATATATACACAGTTGATTCTTGCATGTTAGTTGAATTGCTATTAATGTTGAGAAACTGCAGGTTTGGGGAGAGTGCAGGGGAGACAACCGAGGATGTGTTTGCAACAACAGGGCATATTGCTAACACTGCTTGGAACATCTTCAAAATTAGAAAGGCCATCAATCCAGCCTCATCTGTCAAAACAGGAGTACTCAAGAATGCTGCCAAAAGTAGAAACCAATATTCTTAAAAGCCATCAGTGATTCGTTAATTAGTGTTGGATATTTGATGGAGGTTGGGATAGCAATTAATATCTAAAGTTTGCTACTATGGATTGACTCTAATCTTGCTATTGTACTTATGCTTAACAAAAAACTGCATATTGGATGTGGGAATTTCAAGTTGAAACGCTCGTTCTTCTCCATCATTTCTTTCTTCCTTCCTTTTAAGAATATATAAGAAAATTTGATGCCTGATATCTCGCACTTGCCAGCATATGCGAGAGCAAAAATAGATATGTGTCTGCTAGTTAAAGTTAAAATTAGTAATCTAATACTTGAAAAAAGGTGGAACTATAATGATTTCATTATTTATCTCCCTTAATTTATCAGTTGTCATGTCAAGGATTGAAAACTATAGGAGGACTGATATTTTGTTTTATGTTATTTTATTAAGGTCTAAGTTTTCTTGTCTTCGAGGAATTAGGTTTGCTTATTCAATTACGTTTACTTATTTCATTAGGCTTGTATTTCTTTTTAACTTCATATGGAAAAAATACAACATTCAAGTTGTGTGAATTATCAGAGATTCTTGAAATTTGTAATAAATTCTTTATTTTTAATTAAGTAATGATTATATTTCTTTTTAGCGATTTTCTAGAAAAAAATTATTCAAACTTATATTGCTGTAGGCAGCTACATTCATGTTTGTTTGTTTTTGTTTTTTTAGTACAATCCATGTTTGTTAAATATAGGATAATTTTGACGTGAACGTACTTGAGTACTAATCATGTTAATCTGTAAGACATGGCGTGGTTGCAAATAACCAAAGCACGCTCAAATTGCGTTATGTCACATTGTGTTGTGTTGTGTTATAAGATTCTACAGTATAATCTCGAACTAATATCATTTGTACATCAATCATTAATTGGATTAAGATCCTCTTCCTTTCTCTTTGCATTCTCTTCCATCTTCTTCTTTCACATTTTTTATTTTGTCTTTTTCTTTCTATAAAAAATTAATATAAAATATTAACATAACATAACTATAACGGTTCAAATAGGAGGTAAATGAAGGGAAATGAAGGAAAAAAAGAAGGGAGGAATCCTACTGCTCATTAATTTTTATTTTTTTTTTGAGAAACTGGATCCGATTAAAACCAAGGCAAAGATGCCAAAGGAACAAGAGAAGCCTACCTAGAGGCAAACAACAGAGGAACCCGGGTAATGCAAGGTGTTGAAGGAATCTGACGCAACCAACAAACAACAAGCGTCACCCCTCCGATTACCACAGCTAACTCAAAGAGGACAAGGAAGTCCATCATTACATAATACATGAACCAAAGAAGATGACGGCCTATCGACCCAAGTAAAATCGCACATCTTCCTATTTCTTTGCGACGCTAAACAATCCGCCGTCGTATTGGCTGATCTTGGAGTCCAAGACCAGCGACAGTCTTGAAAGGAATCTTCAAGCAGTTTACACTTCGTCAACACTGGAAAAGCCTCACACCTGCCATTTGAAATCTTACCCTTAAGGCAAGAAATAGAATCCTGGGAATCAGATTCAATCACAACAAAATTGAACCCCATAGCAACACCCATCTCACAGCCATGACGGATCGCAATCGCCTCTGCCTCAGCCACACTGCAGTTCTAACTCTCATAACTCCCAACCGCCGCCGCTATTTTCGACGAAATTAAGAAACAGAGTCTCCCAGAAGGGCCTGAACTCCAAATTCCGATTTCAATGGAAGACGACAACAGCACAAAACAGCTTCGCATATGCAGGGCGGCGAGGACAATAAAACGACGGCAGAATACCCTTTTCAACGCTCTTAAATCAATCTACGACGACTCAATCTTTGTCGGCGAAATCTCCCATCTCTGGTCGGACCTCCCTCTCCTCGCCAACCTCCGCTCCGGCCTTTGGTATTCTCCTACTGCCAACTTCCACTCCACCTGTTACTTCAAATCCACCGACGGCCACACAAACAACTGGCCCGTCAACACCTCCCGAGTCCCGCCTCAACCTCCACGTCGCCCAACTTGCCGGTAACGTGCACCGTAGCTCCTTGCACCTCCCCACGTTCAATATTTTTTAGGGGTTGTATTCGGGATTTTAAATGATTTTTTTAATTCTTTTAATGAATTGAGAGGTATTTAATCATGATTTTAAGGGATTCTTTGAAATTCAATGTGTATTCAATCAATATTTTAAGATAGTTTATTAAAATTCATAGAAATCCGGAAATATTCAATTAGAATTTTAGAGAAGTTTATAACATTCCAATTGTATTCAATTAGAATTAGAATTGAGAGAATTTGGAAAAGTTGAGAAATTAGAGAGAATTGGAGATATTTTGTAGTGTATTTTAAACACTCACAAATCTCACATCTTCTCATGAGATTTCAAGAGAATTGAATCAAAATTTTACATAGAATATCTACAAATCAATTAAACTCCGTAAAAATCTATGGATTTATAAATTTATTAAAATCTCTCAAATTCTCAATTGAATACAAAGGTGGATTGTCTGCCTTTCCATTTCTATTTTTATGTGGTCACGATTAAGTCACGTAAATATTTTATATTGATTTTTTTATAAAAATAATAAAACATTTTTTTATAAAAATAATAAACAAAAATAATAAGAATATAAAATGCTGACGTGACTTAACGTAACCACACAAACAGAAGATGATGAGAAGAGTATGAAAATGAAAATGCAGACAATTCACCTCCATTTAATACACCCCCCTTTGTTTACTTTCTCTTAGTTTTTTAATTTTTTAATTTTTTTTGTTTGAACTGGGTAGGACAGAAAATAGGGTGCTTGATTGTGGATGCGACTCGGAAGGGGAAGCGATTTCCAGACAGCGTGTCGAAGACGATACCGATTTGGACATGTGTTTTGAATCGGGCGATTTATAAGGTTTGAAGAAAGATCGTCAGAGTGATTTGTTCAATGATGGGGTGAGTTGAAATTGAAAACAAAGAGAAAAAATGTAGTAATTTGGTGTAGTTTTGAATTATGCATTAGTCTAGACAGTTAGAGAATTTGATGTGTTTTGCGAGTTTATCTTGTCCTAGTTGGATTGTAGTGTGATAAACATGTTTGGGACGGCTTTTGAAGGAAGCACATATGTTTAGAAGTGTTTTACATGTTGAAGTTTTTAAATATACTTGAAAAAGCATTGGAAGTGCTTCCCGAAGAAGCAACTAATAAAACTAAAAAGTGCATTTAAGACGCATTCTGTCATACTGTGTCTTAAGCAGTTTTTGTTGTCTAAAACTGCACTTGGCCATTTCCGAAGTAGTACCAAACATGCCCTTAATTGGGTCAGTTTGCTTGCTTTGTTTCTTTGAGCACTTCCGATGTTTTACCATCTTTGCCCAAATTTTATAGTTTTCAAAATATTGACCCTTTATTCTTAAAATTTACTTGCTTTTGAACAGGAGTTAAGTACTTCTGGTGAACATTCTGAAGATAATGGACAGATCAATTTGGATTGGGATTGTTCCTTGCATCTTCCTCTTTGGCTTTCAGAAAAAGAGAAGGCTTCTATCGAGGATCGATTAGACGAATGGACCCAACGGTCAGTAGCTAGCGGAGCTGACGTTGCCTCCCTTGCTTCTTTATTGAAAAAGCCGTTGCGCCCTCTATGGATATCACGAAAGACTGATTTGGTTGAACGAACTTCCGGACCATGATGTTGGATAGTGGCCAAATTAGTGGCCAAATTAGTGGCCAAGTGGACAACAAGCCAACTCTCCTTTCGACTATTAAACAAAGAAAAGTTTGGTGGACATCATCATGACTAAAAACACAATGATGATGTTTGTTGAAAAGAAAAAGGAAGGTCATGATGATGTTTGTAAAGGAATGATTATTCCTTTACTTTGGATTTTTTATTGGTTTATTCGGCTCCTTCCTTTGCAACTTGACAAAAGAGCTTTTCTTTTGGTATTTTCTAAGGCAGCAGCAGCTGCTATATGTTTGAGGAGAAGCCAAGAGAAGAAAAGTGTAGGGAGCGGCAGATGAGAGAAACCAGGGAGAGCATTCGGTTCTCCCATTTGAATATGAGCTGCTCATTCCCACCATTTGTAATAATCCTATTTTGTTAGTAATCACTCAATCAAAGATGTTGGTGCTACTTGTGTAGCTTTTGGGAGAGAAGGATTTTGATATGTGTTTCTTCTTCTTCATTTGTTTCTTAGTTTAAGTGAGAGCTATTGGTTGTATGTGAGATTTGGGTTTGAGAGTTAAAACTCTATTTGTAATCTCCTTTTGATATTAGTGGAATTTCCTCGCCGTCTCGGAACTGGACGTAGGCTTATGCCGAATCAGTATAAATCCTTGTGTCTTTTGGATTATTTGTTTTGTCATATTTTGCCGTTGTAGCTTATTGGTTTCATATTTGACGCTTCCGCACAACACATGAATCATGGGATTTCACACCCATCATTCTTGTTTCTGCCTCTGCCTCCGATGGTGTTGTACGACACAGGACTAGTTCAGAATTTAGCTGGAATTACGTAGCAGGAGCCGGCGATGATGGAAGAAAGCTGGGCAAGGGGTTTAACACCCACCCTCTTCTGGAATCATGCCTATGATATTATAAATGCCTGGCCTGTTTTGTGTAACCAGATGGTAGCTGATATAGTTGAGAAGGATCAAGTTTATCGTGCTCGAAGGGGACAAATTGCTCCTCAGGCTTCTGTCAACACTCCGAATTTGGTAGAAAACTCGGTTCATTGTTTGCACATCACTTGACGTTGCCTTTGGATATTTCAAACACAAATATGGATTTCTTCAACCGGTATGTTCAAAACTACTTATGGTTTGTTAGCATCCAAATTCAACCAGACCCTTAATTTTTGGCTCTATTTATCAGTGCCTGTGAATGTTATGTGTTCATATTTTATCTGCCTTCCAAAACTCTTTTGTTACTCATTGCTATCTAGCTTATGTCAACAACATTATGTATTTGTTAATTCATTTGGCTTACCCTTCGGTCTACCTTATTTGTTGCAGCTGCAGTATGTAAAGTTAATTGCATACTAAATTGGGACCAAGAGTCGATCTCTGCTTCTCATCAAAATGCTAAAGCATATATGCATCTTCCTATGGTGGTGAGTTCAAAAGAATATTAGGATAACATTCTTGTTTTCATTTTCATTGTGTAATTGTTCGACTAACTTTTCACTTTCCTTGGCAGACATCAAAGTTTGATCGGTTTACCTTGTTTAATAATCTCCCTTCTGCTCTGAACTTTGCAAAGTTGAATCTAAGTGAAGGGAAGACCCTCCTAATTTGGTGCCATAACGGTATAAGACTTCACATAACATCGCATTTTGATGGAGCTCTTTTTTTCATATATGGAATCTCAAGAACTTTTAGTTTCTCTGAAGTGATTGTGCTTAAGTACAAATGCAGGCTTAAGAGTCGATATAGCCATGTTGATCTGTTACTAGCCCTTGCTGAACTTAGTTGAAAACGATATACATTCTTATAAATATACTTTATGAAACTTATACGACATATATAGAGAGAGAGAGAGAATAAATAATGTTCTTCAATGTTTGATTATTAGTTTTCTTTGTTATTGGATTACCATTAGGGTCTTCTAATATTTTCCAATATCCTCAATATCCTCATTATTCCAGGGGAAGATTCAGCTTATGTGTATGTCTTGCAATCTTGACTTCATTATTTGATGATAGAGGTATGCCTTCTTATACTGCTAGAAATATCTTCGACTTCGAATTTGATGGGTTTTATTGTTTTCTCGTTGAGTGTAAACCATTGAGCGTATCTTCTTATTTCATAAATAAACTTGTTCTCTATCAAAACAAGGGATGATGTTCTTGTGCTTCTTATTTCCTGAAGAGGTGTTTAGATTAGACGTAGTGCATGATCCCCGCCCCCTCATCCCTTTTCAATTACACATATTTGTCTAAGCTAGCTTGTAGTAGTAAATGATTCGTTCTCTCTGTGTCTGTGGTTTAAATATTTGTTTATTGTCCTGGATCTTCAATATTGATTCATGTTTTACTGCTGCACTACCAGCATTTATTCTTTTCCAGGAAAGTTGTAATGACACTTTGTTCGAGCATTTTCTGACATTATGACAATTTCATTAGGAACCTTTGATGGTGGAAGATTCTTCAGTGATACATGCATTACAAAATTGGAAATGCGGAGAAGACTCGTAACTATCTGTAAATATGTAGTAAATGCCAGGCCTTCAAGAGGAAACCTGAAGCAGGTTTTCGGTTTTCTTAATGGCTGAAAAGAGCTGGTGCAACAAGACTGCTTAGACCTTAACTCGCAGAATTAGTTCGACTAGATTTTCAAAGCATCTGTGCCGAAAATATACAAGTTGCATCCTTTTCTGGCTATACCTGCAAAGCTGTGATATGTTGCGATTTTGAGAGGGAGGCATGGAGTTCGTATAAATGAGTAAGAATTGTGACAAAGAAATGGAAACGTGCGTTGGAGAATAAAGAATTGGCGGCTCCCGTTGCGAAGAGTAGAGTTAGATTCATTCACATTCATTCGTTTTGCACTCTCGTGCATTCTTAAGTAGGAGAGATTTTTCAATGTGATCGATATACAGGATGGTACACCACGTGTCATTATACAAATGATGAAATATGTGTGCTAAAAAGTTAATAACTTAAAAAATAAAATTTTTCATTACTTCTATTAAAACATTTGGTGTATCACTTGTGTTCGCGTCACAATTAAAAAGTTCTCCAAAAAGTAGCTGCTAACTTCATGGCAGAACATGTTTGTTGTAAGTCTTTATTAACAACTCTTGGATTTCATTAAACCACTTTGAGGTTGAGCTGTTTATGACTAAAATGTTGTGTGTAAACTGTAAAGCCTAGTTCTTTTGACATGACACAACATATTGTAAGTTGTTGAAGCTCAACTGGTTAAAAGATTTACTCCTTCACCCGAGGTCATATGTTTGATTCCACCCTCTCACAATAACTCTTGTAATAAACCACGGAAAGGTCAAAAAAATTTGGTTTGTACACTTCCGTGGAATAGGTACTAGAATTATTTTTATTTTTTCGTATGTTCACGAATTTCTAACTGCTTGTGCGCTTATACCAAGTGTTGAATTAAAAACAAAAAATGTAGATTTCACGTTAAATTCGTAATCTAATACATGAAAAGTTAAGAATAAAATCTTAGAATCAATTACAATGACTATTGGTTCCAGACCCTTTTTTTTTTTTTTTTTCTCTATGACTAACATATCCTAAACCTAAAGATCAAGAATGTGGAGTTGGTATCATGGGCCCAATAAAAAGGTTAAGAAATTATGATATGTGCACTTACGCGGAGGAGGTACTTGAATTATTTCGATTTTTCCCTATGTTTACTACCATGGCTATTGGTTCCATACCCATTTTCTTTCTCTTTCTCGATTTATGACTAACATATCCTAAACCGAAAGATAAAAAATATAATATTATGATCAAGAATGTGGAGTTGGTATCATGGGCCCAATAAAAAGGCTTTACTTTAGTGATCTTTTCTTTTGCTTTGCCATGATTAGACGACACAGAGAATGATGGTGGATGGTTTGAAGTAGCATATAAACAGAGCAATCCAGTATTTTTTGCCCCCTTCAAAGCTTAAACCTAACCCGCACCACAAATGGTGGTGCTCCCTTAATCCCACCTTGGCCCATTAATCACACCCTTAGCTACTTTTACTTAAGCTACAACTAGTTTTTTGCCACACGCTCGTGCATGTAACAAGTTACTCTTTTACATCTTATTCTTTACTTATTTTTGTTTAAAATATATATTTTTACTCAAAAATTAAAGAAATAAGGGGTAAAAAATGCCCACTGCGTGGATAGTTTTGTTATGTTGGCTTGAATAATTTTTTTTTTTAAAAATTAAAATGTTTTATCCCATAGAATATTCCCTGTATTGCTCGTGAGTCGTGACAAAGAAAAAGGAGTGCAGTTCTTTTTTATATCTCTATTTTTTTTTTGTCAAGTATTTTGTATCTCTATATGATGTGATGGAAAGGTCTCACTCACATTTTCAGATTGGAAATAATCGTCATCTTTGCATCTTTCTTTTTCTTTCTGTGTCGTCATCTTTGTATTTTCAAGGAGGTCCCTACTCCGTACGCACGTAAAATTAATATTTCATGCTTATATTTATTTTATGGAACTATTTATATATAAAAAGCTATAAAATCCTAACATTTCTTTGTCAACTTTTACTTTACTGTATATAATCATAGGTGGGCGAACATTGAACAGTCCCGACCAGAGAAACTTGCGGACTGCGATTAAAGAGCGTAGGACCAACCTCTTTCTTTTCATTTTTCTTGTCATCAGTAGGCTATTAGTTCATGACGTTGATGTCTTAATAATTAGGATATGTTTGATCGAATACCAAATAAATCCATACGTATGCATCTCTAGGTTAAATTTTGATACGTATCATGCACATAATCTTTTTGGTTTCGTAAACAAAATATATAAAAACTTTTCAATAATTTTTCTAGTTTTGCCATGTCTAGGTTAAATTTTGACATATATAATTTTAAGATTTGTCGTGGATTTTTGTGGTAATTTATTTTAATTATTTAAAAAATTATATTAATTAAGACCATGCCATAGTCCATTTCAAGTTAAAAAGATTTTCTAGTTCATTTAGAAAAGAACGGTTGTTGTCAATCTCAAAATTTTTATTTTCAATATCAAAATATATGGAATAATTGTCCCTATTACTATCCTTAACGAAAAAAAGTGTTAAAGTGTCATCAGATATGCAATTTCAAAGGTATCTATCGCCAACTAAATGATCAACATTACTCTAATTAGACTTGTCACTAAAATTTAAAATGTCTTTATCCATTTTGTTTGTACCATACTTGACCAATCCCGAAACTACCGAGCACCGGCCAACGCTATACTGTCAAGGACCCAGAAGAGTTCCCCTCCGACCAGGAGGCCAATCACTACTCGACACGTGTCAAGATTAGAAGCCAATCAGAGCGCAGCACGTGTCGACATCAAGAACCAATCATAACATGACACATGTCAATGTGACAAAGCTACAAGTTTTTCTATAAATAGGGGTCATTCCCCCACAATATTGCCTAATGCCATTTTGTGTTAAATCATTCACAAGAACTCACTAAATTGAGAGCTTGATCCTTTGTACTTGTGTAAGCCCTTCACTACTAATAAGAACTCCTCTACTCCGTGGACGTAGCCAATCTGGGTGAACCACGTACATCCTGTGTTTGCTTCTCTGTCTCTATTCATTTACGTACTTATCCTCACTAGTGACTGAAGCAACCAAGCAACCAAGCGAAGGTCACAAAACCTGACACTTTCTGTTGTACCAAAGTCTTCCCTGATTTTGTGCATCAACATTTGGCGCCGTCTGTGGGAAACGACACTTATTCCTACTCTCTTCAGCTGTGTCAAGCTGGTTTCTATCATTCGTACACTTTCTTTTGATCAGGCATCCCTCTCCAGCATGGGAAGCGAAGGAAGCCACAGCACACAGAATGACACCCCCTTGCACATAGTGCGAAACAACGAAAGAAGGAAGGAAAACGAGTTCTTCTTCAAGCTAAAGTCGATGAGTTGGAAGCTCAGAACAACAAGATAGCAATGAGGAATGAGGTCCTCCAGGAGCAATATGAGAAGCTCTTCGAGACACTCCACGAAGCTAGGCAAGCTCAGACACGCGAGCTTGTTGCCCCCGTGGAAGTCAACCATCAACTGGGTGCCCTCCAACATGGAGGGTCACATGCATTCGACATAGATATCCCTGATAGGGAACAGATTACCCATCGACTTGATAATCAACATGAGGCTTCTCTTAACCCAGTTGCTTCGACCCGAACCATGAGAAGTGGAGGGAGACACCTCTTTGCTGAAGGGGCAGAAGGATCGAAAGCCGTCTTTCGCGATTGTCGGATTTTCCTAAAGCAACGTCGAGAGAATTCCATCCATATAAGCTCAAAGATTAATGACCCAAGGATTTCTGAGAGACTCGGTCCCCTGCCACGGCCCAAGCCGGCCACCAATTTGGGGAAGGGGCAACAAGTCCCAGAGAGACATGAGGGTACAGGGGACTCAGAGGTGTTCCGACAGACATACCCTGGAAGCCAGTACAGCGAGTCCAGGGAAAAATCACATGCCCTTGATCAAACCTTCCTAATTCCAAGAGGAGATGGAGATTTACGAAAGAAAGCTCCAGTGACACATAACTCCGCTCAGGACCCCCTTGTCCTACAACTTCTTGAGGAAGTAAACAAGTTGAAGGCTGAACGTCAGGCTGAAATACCTGACTGGAACCAACCCAGGCCTGGCCCTCTTACAAGGAGTATCCTCAACACCCCCCTTCAAGCAAAGACAAAGAAAAAGCTTGGCTTGCAACTTTATACTGGAAAAGAGGACCCGATTGAGCACCTTAACCTCTTTGAATCCACCATGGCATACCGGATGCACACCGACGAAGAGCGATGTCTTCTCTTCCCCTCCACCCTCTCTAGTGAAGCTCTAAATTGGTATTGTCGTCTTACACCTGAGACGGTAGACTCATTTGAGGAATTGAGGAAACTATTTGTTTCCCAACACATTTTCCAAACCGATCGCTTGCACTCTGCAGATGACTTGTACACTATCCGCCAGAAGCCAGACGAGTCATTACGTATGTATGTTGGCCGCTTCAGCCATGAATACTCCCGGTGTGCCGAGGCAGACGACAAGACTGCCCTCAAAGCCTTCACGGCAGGCCTACGTGATTGTTTCTTTAAATACATGATCAATGCCAATACTTGGAAGACTTACTCTGAGGTGATGGCGCAGGCTTATAACCATGCCTCCGCCGAGGCAAAGACATATCAGGAGAAACCCCCTACAACCATCCTTTATCAACAAGTGGGAGGTGGAAGCCAGACTCACCTAAATGAGAAGACCTCGACTTTCCAAACAGCAGTGGCACCTCCCCATGCCTTGCATAATGCTTCACCGAATCAACAGACATATCAATTTCAAGGCAAGAGGAAGGATTTCCATCCTCACCACTCTCATTTCAGTAAAAAGAGTAAGGGACACTATCCCGATAACCAAGGGTATCGCCACAATAGCGCTCGCCCCCAGGCAGTCAATGCAGTGGGTCAAACCCGCGTCAAGGGTATCGCCACAATAGCGAGGTTTTAGCCTGCCATACTTAAGGTGTCTTACGCCTGCCGAGGCGGAAATCGTCCTTCGGGAAATACATGAGGGAGTCTGTGGAGATCATGCTGGATCTCGGTCCCTAGCACACAAGACTTTTCGCCAAGGATATTACTGGCCAACACTCCACCAGGATGCCATCAAAGTATCCCGCTCATGTGACAAATGTCAACGATATGCAACTATTCCTCATTCCCCTCCAGAGCCTCTTACTCCTATGATCAGCCCTTGGCCCTTCACCCAGTGGGGACTTGATTTGATCGGCCCAATGCCGGCAGGGAAGGGCAAAGTCTGTTACGCAGTCGTTGCAGTGGACTACTTCACAAAGTGGGCCGAAGTAGAACCCTTGGCAACCATTACTGAGGCAAAGATAGAAGACTTCGTGTGGAAGAACATCCTTTGTAGATTCGGCATTCCCAATGCGATAGTCACTGACAATGGGCGACAGTTTGACAACAAGAAGTTCAGGTTGTTCTGCTCTAAGTTCAACATCAACTTATGCTTTGCCTCTCCAGCTCATCCCCAGTCTAATGGACAAGTTGAGGCCATCAACAAAATAATCAAGCGCACTTTGAAAACCAGCTTGGACAAAGCTAAAGGCTGTTGGCCAGAATTTGTACCCCAAGTTCTTTGGTCATATCGCACTTCATATCGGACTTCAACAGGAGAAACTCCATTCTCACTTGCCTTTGGCACAGAGGCGGTTGTCCCTGTTGAGCTCGAGCAAGCAACATTCCGAGTCCAGAACTACATTCAAAGTGAAAATGACAAACAACTCACCCTCAACTTGGATTTAGTCGAGGAACACAGAAACCAAGCTCACTTGAGGAATGTCGCCTACAAGCAGCGCATCTCCAACTATTATGACTCTAGGGTCAAGCCTCGTTCTTTCAAAATAGGAGACTGGGTCTTAAAGAAAAGATTACTCTGCGACAGAGTCCCGAGTGAAGGCACACTTAGTCCAAACTGGGATGGACCGTATGAAGTCATTGGCATCAGTCGCCCTGGCTCTTACACACTTAGAAGCTCTGATGGCAAGACCCTTGGCCATCCATGGAACGCTGATCACTTGAAGTACTACTACAAATAGACTCACGATGTACAAGTGTTGAGCTATAGCCGTTCGGCATCCTATGTAATGAAGGCCATTTGGCAATGAATTCAATAAAGAGGTAATTTAGCCAACTCAGCCCTCACTCTTTTACATTCATAGCAAGCGATGCCAGAACTCTTCTCAATCAGAAAGCAATCCGTCTTCCACAGTCACTACAAAACAAGCAAATGAAGACCGTGTCAAGCGCCAAAAAAAAAAAAAAAAAAAAAAAACAGCTTCATCCAAAAAGCTTCACCCGAAAAGCTTCACCTCCAAAGCTTCACCCACAAAGCTTCACCTAAAAAGCTTCACCCAAAAAGCTTCACCCGAAAAGCTTCACCTCCAAAGCTTCACCCACAAAGCTTCACCTAAAAAGCTTCACCCACAAAGCTTCACCCAAAAAGCTTCACCCAAAAAGCTTCACCTCCAAAGCTTCACCCACAAAGCTTCACCTAAAAAGCTTCACCCACAAAGCTTCACCTAAAAAGCTTCACCCAACAAGCTTCACCCGAAAAGCTTCACCTCCAAAGCTTCACCCACAAAGCTTCACCTAAAAAGCTTCACCCACAAAGCTTCACCCAAAAAAAAAACTTCACCCGAAAAGCTTCACTTAAAAAAGCTTCACCTACAAAGCTTCACCTAAAAAATCTTCACCTAGAAAGCTCCCTCTACATACTTTCACCATCAAAGCTTCACCATCAAAGCTTCACCTAGAAAGCTTCATCTACAAAGCTTCACCATCAAAGCTTCACCTAGAAAGCTTCATCTACAAAGCTTCATCTACAAAGCTTCACCATCAAAGCTTCACCTAGAAAGCTTCAACACCAAAGCTTCACCTACAAAGCTTCAACACAAAACCTTGCTCCAAATAAACAAATTTTGTTCACAAAACCCAAGATGCCCTTGAACTTGTACAAAAACACTTGGGTAAACATAAACATTTTTTGTTTTACACCCACAAGGGCCCAAAATTTTCCTTCTTATTTATTCACTTATATATGTTCCCAAACATATTATAATAGATCCAACAACAAGCCAAAGTCCCAAGTTTCATAATGGACAAAAGTACAAGCAATTCATCAATAATGAAGGTGCTACAAAAATTGGAATCTGCCCCAAAATAGAAATCCAACCCAAGAGACTTTTTCTCTCTCTCCCTCTTCCGCCTCCTTTCATCTATCAAATTTCTGCAACCTCTGCTCTTCTCCAATGGAGCTAAATTTTGGACACCCTATAGTTCTTGAGCATATGAACAACTTTCAAGAAGGAACCATTTCTGTTTGAGCGACGGAAATTAAAGTGTTGAAGCTCCAAACATGATAGTCGGCTTCTTGCAGATTTCGAAGCTGTTGTGATGTTTCGAAGATCTGGAAATATTTAACCGTTAGTTCATCCTGAATTTTTGATATGTTATGAAAGAGTCGATGAGGAACAACTTCAATGAAGAAAGCATACCGATCTGAACAAGAGAAAATGGAGTTTCGAAGCTCACAACAAATCTGACGGGTTGACAGAAAAATAATAACCAGTCATTCATCATACCTGAGTTTCTTGAGTTATACAGCTCCGAGGGATCTCAAATTTGGATATGTTGTAGTTCACAAGCTGAGGAACAACTTCAATGAAGAAAGCATACCGATCTGAACAAGAGAAAATGGAGTTTCGAAGCTCACAACAAATCTGACGGGTTGACAGAAAAATAATAACCAGTCATTCATCATACCTGAGTTTCTTGAGTTATACAGCTCCGAGGGATCTCAAATTTGGATATGTTGTAGTTCACAAGCTGAGGAACAACTTCAATGAAGAAAGCATGCTGATCTGAGCAAGAGAAAATAGAGTTTCAAAGCTCACAACAAATCTGACGGGTTGACAGACAAATGATAAACAGTCACTCATCATACCTGGATTTCTGGAGTTGTACTGCTCCGATGGCTCTCCAATTTGGATATGTTGTAGTTAAGGAATTAACGAACAACTTTCATGAAGACAACTTTGTGATTCGACCTACAGATGATGGTGTTATGTTGAAAAACAATTACGGTTGTTAGGGGAAATGAAAAACAATTCCACCAAAGAAACATCATTATGATGTTTCATCATTATGGTGTTTTCATCATTATGATGCTTTCATCATTGTGATGCTTCCATCATTGTGATGCTTCCATTATGATGTTAATGCACCAACGGTTACACCTTCTGCAATTCCACTTATTCGGGCCTAGCAACCTTCATCAACAAAATCTATGAAGAAAAAGTCCGGGGCTACCACTTAGAAAACAAAAGAATGAAGTTTCGGTACTTACGACATGGACTATTAGCAAGACACCTCATTCGTCAACTCCCTCGACTAGAGACTTGGGGGACTCCCACCATATGCTACTACGCCTTGGTACTCAAAAGTTCGTGACTACTCAGTGACTTGGATTTTTCAAGTCTCCAACCGAGAAGTTTTCCTCACTCGGGAAATTAAGGGAACACTACCTCAAACTACATGCTTCACTCACAAAGCTTCAACAATACAGGTTTCAACAAAAGCAAAAATTCAAAGAACTTTATGAAGAAGGCTTTGGTGTATTTAACACAATATGTTGAAATGAAGCAAAGCTTATTTATTAATATTTTCGATAAGCCACAAATATGTACATATACATGAGTCAAAATAAACAAACAAAAGGGAGCCTTCACAAAGGTTGCTTAGGGGAAGTCTCAGCAGTCGGTAGAGCCCCAGAAAGAGAAAGCACCGGAGGGTGGTTATCCGGAACCTCAGTACTTGACAAAACCCCAGAAGGAGGAGGCATTGGAGGTTCATCATTTGAAGCTTCATTACCAGGTACAGCCCCAGAGGACGAAGGCAATAAATGCCTTTGGAACAAACCCACAAACCGCTGATGATCAAGTAAAACCTTACCATCAGATTCCTTCATCTGGTCAAGCTTCCTCTTCATGTTTGTAGCATAGTCATGGGCGAGCCGGTGCAACTGCTTATTCTCATGCTTGAGCCCTCTAATCTCCTGTTTGAGACTCATCACTTCAGCAGCCAATGATTCAACTTGGCGGGTTCTAGCAAATAGGCGTTGGGCCATATTAGACACAGAACCTGCACACTGAACACTAAGAGCCAGAGAGTCCTTAACAGCCAACTCATCAGACCGTTTGGAAAGTAGTCTGTTATCTTTGGGAGTGAGAAGGTTCCTGGCCACCACTGCAGCGGTCATATCATTCTTCATCACAGAATCCCCAACGGTAAGAGGACCAGTAGGGGATATGAAGGATGGGCGCCATATGTTGTCTGGAGAAGGCGTGGCTGTCTCTTCTCCAAGGTTCAAGTCAAAACGACGGTCGGAGGGTCCAGACATTTTCAAATGTGTTGAAGAAGGAAGAGGTCAGACAAATCAAGATCTTAGAAGTGCAAGAAATGAGCTTCTACTGGTAGAGATTCAAGTGTGCTGTGGAACTTAATGCCAGCCTCTATAAAAATCTGCACTCGACGGAGCTTCAGAAGTCGAAGAGGCGTTTGCTTTCTCAAAAGCTGGGCTGCTCAGAGACCACGAGGGCCGATCTCAGAAATCGAAGAGGCGTTTGCTTTCTCAAAAGCTGGGCTGCTCAGAGACCACGAGGGCCGATCTCAGAAATCGAAGAAGCACCTGCTTTTTCAGCCTCGTCAGCACCTGTCACATGCACAATCAGCTTTGCGGAAATTACGGGCAATCTGTCGAAGATTTCTGGTGAAGTAGAAAGCACGTGAATCTTACTGTTCAATCACCGCTCTCCATATGCACCATCAACTCCTCGGGTACCACATATAACTTTGTCAAAGATCTCTGACAAAGTTTAGGCACGAGAATTTCGAAGTTCCAGCTACCCTACTATTACCCATAAGGGTAAAGGAACAGCACCACTGCTTGACAACTGGAAAGTCCCTATGTGTGTCGACCTCCGGGTTTTGCGGCAAGACAGGTTGGCAAGAACGTCCAACCTTTACTCACATTCGAGAAAAGACTCCCAACATAATTACTTTCTAAAAAACCGGAGTAGCACCGCTTTCCGAATCTCGAGAGTCAGATCCTCGACGGGATTGCTTGTTCGAAAACCGAAGAGGCACAACTCTCAGAACTTCGAGAGCCAGATTTCCTTAGATAAAGCTTGTCTGTAATCTTCACACGTAACATCAGCTTTCCAGATACCACATACCACTTTTTCAAAGTGCTCTGACAAAATTAAAACACGTGAAGTTGGCAGCTCCCACTACATTGATGTGACCAAGAAGGGTAAAGGAATAGCATTACTACTTGTTATTGGGAAATCCCTATATACATTGACCTCCCTCCTCAATGGACAGGCAAACCTGCAAAAATGCTCAACCCTTTCTCGCATTCGAAAAGGTACCCTCAACATAACCTCTCGAAATACTCAGCTTTATTTCCCCCCGATAATACCTCAGCAAATAAGCCACACCAAGAACAAGAGTATCTCATATCATCAGGGTCGAAAGCAAGAGTATCCCATATCATGCTTTCTCCCTATCTTTGTCTTTGTCCTTGTCCACACATGTAGGACAAGGAGAAAGAGAGCAGTCAGTCGGAACCTGAAATCAAACCTCCAATTTGGAACTGACTGCCTGGAGCCTTTGCCTGGTTGCTTACTTAGCATTACTCTCGAGTACTCATCCTCAACTGCTGTCAAGGTCACGAATTCCACCGGCAAATACCTCATGACAGTTGATCAGATATTGTCTCTTTACACTGAAGCTGCCAAGCGTGGATGAGTCACTATGAAGGAATGTTCTGAATGACCATTTAAATGCAAAGGTTGCACACCACTTCTGCCATGCAAAAGATTGAAGCAGAAGGTTCAACGGTGAGCTGAAACAGATCACTACAGCACGACACCTTTCCATACCACATTCATTATTCCGTCAACAGCAAAAGTATCCCATATCATCAAGGTCGAACGTACTCTAGATTTGATGGACTTGTTTTGACCCTCAAATTTTTGAGTCGGCCTTATACTCTGAAGGGCACCAGAAAACCCTCCAGCACAGTTCAAGAATAAGCCTGTGGAAAGTTACTTCTTCAAAAGCAAAAGTATCTCATATCATCTCTTATCCATTTGCTTCTCCTTATCCTGGCAGTTGAATGAGAGACAAGGAGAATGAGAACAATCAACCGGAAGCCGAAGTCAAACCTCTGATCCTGGGTTGCTTACTTGGAAGTTTGACTGCTTACCTTGTCTGTCACCTCTTTCTGCAGATCTCCTAGCTCGGCGACTTGGGGGACTCCTACTATAGGGTTTGTATCACACTTGACTAAGCCCGAAACTACAACTAAGCTTCAAGTGAAATTGATACATTACCTTGTGCGTCAACATCAGCTAAATACACCATTCCCGGATGGAGGAAAAGTACTTCCAGAGAAGGGCAGATGAATATCAGACCACACTTCGGTACTTAGAAGTTTCGTGATTACTCAAGGGATTGGATCTTGCAAGTCCCCAACCGAGGAGTTTCCCTCACTCGGGAACTTAGGGGAGCACTGTTTGTACCATACTTGACCAATCCCGAAACTACCGAGCACCGGCCAACGCTATACTGTCAAGGACCCAGAAGAGTTCCCCTCCGACCAGGAGGCCAATCACTACTCGACACGTGTCAAGATTAGAAGCCAATCAGAGCGCAGCACGTGTCGACATCAAGAACCAATCATAACATGACACATGTCAATGTGACAAAGCTACAAGTTTTTCTATAAATAGGGGTCATTCCCCCACAATATTGCCTAATGCCATTTTGTGTTAAATCATTCACAAGAACTCACTAAATTGAGAGCTTGATCCTTTGTACTTGTGTAAGCCCTTCACTACTAATAAGAACTCCTCTACTCCGTGGACGTAGCCAATCTGGGTGAACCACGTACATCCTGTGTTTGCTTCTCTGTCTCTATTCATTTACGTACTTATCCTCACTAGTGACTGAAGCAACCAAGCAACCAAGCGAAGGTCACAAAACCTGACACTTTCTGTTGTACCAAAGTCTTCCCTGATTTTGTGCATCAACACATTTCATTTAAAATTGGATCTTCACTTACATTGTTGTACAAAACACCCAGCAGATCCAGTTCATTATGCTTGCGCTCATGGTAGGGATTCAGTTTATGGTGTGACATTTAGTTCCTTATCTAGAAGCATACCTGGATATATACTCATAATGGCTTCCATACCTATCCCCGGTAGAGTTAACCACATATCAACCTGTGACTAGTAAACCCGTACCAAGATCCAGCAGTATACTTTAACATTTACAAATAACTTTCATTATCCTATTATCTGGTTGACTCAGTCATGTACATACACCACCAAGTTAATATATGTAGTAATTGTGAATCAAAATTTAACCCAACGAGAGAAGGGCCTTTCATAGTAGGCCAGAAAAAGTGGTTGTGATACCAATATGTATTGAACTCATATGTGAATCACACTTCAGCATCGGGCAGGAAAATTTGAGTGTGGTACCAATTTATTGAACTCCTGAGTTCAAAGTATCAAACTCAAAGGTGCGGTACCAATAAATTAAACTCATACTGGTGTAATAGTAGTGTTATAGAAATCAAACTCAAGATGCCTAATTCCTATATATATGTATCACACTCACCTAAACTACAATGGAAGACCTTATGAATGAGATATTCTTAAGTATAACCGGAATATATTCATGTGATAAGAGATCCTATATATGTATATCATCCACATCAATGAATTTGATTTTCTTCAAAAAAAAAAGGAACTTATATATATACATATATTTTTCTTTAAAAAATTAAAGTTCTTTTATAGCTTTAATGTTTAATGTCTACAATCTTTCAAAGAAAATGTAATTTTTTTTTTTCTTTTGCATAAAAAAAAAAATGATTACATTTTCATTGAAAGATTCTAGACCTTAAACATTAAAGCTATAAAAGAAGTTTAATTTTTTAAAGAAAAATATATGTCTATATATAAGTTCCTTTTTTTTTTTTTTTGATGCAAAAGAAAATGTAATCACTGCCTTAATATATTGTTGTTTAAGCAAAGAAAATATGTAATCTTTCAGAGGTCTAGAATCTTTGGTCTAATGCAACGAAGACAAAGTACACGAAGTATCTGTTGTTTAAGCAAAGCCACCAGGAAGGCAGAAGCACACCTAGCTAGGTTTTATACCAAACTTGACTGCTAGAAAAATCACGTTTACATTTGATTTGATTAAATACTTTAAAATTAGAACTAATTGCGCAGTTCAATGTTTACGATGACCTTTTAACGAACCCACTAAACATATTACGTACATAAACAAACTCGGAATCGCAAAACATTCTTAGGGATTGCATAAAAAGCAGCAAAGGATGAACAATTATTTTGTACCAAATTTAGCCTACCTTGGCTATTATACATATTAAAATTAGCTAAACAACCTTTTTATCATGGGATGTCTACTAGATTAGACATAAAATTAACCACTCCATTCTCAAGTCTCAATTGTGGCACGTGATTCTTATGAAAAATGCATTAAGATTAGTAATATTCTGATTCAAAGCAAAGAAGTGTAGAATGTTGGTAACTTGCCGCTGGGTTGACTGTTTTTTACACGTTTATTGAAAGACGTTCAAGCATTCTCTTGATTCGAAGGAAATGATGATACCCTCCACAATCCCACATTTTCTCACAAATTAGTATTTTTAGGCTTATTCTTAACACCCCACATATTGTTGATTAAATCTCATATACTTAATACACCATAAATTTGTTTTTTCAATTAAAATTTATCTTAATACACCCCTCATACTTTCTCATAATACCCTTACACCTCACATTTTCATACACCTAATATTTTCCACATACACCCCCACATTCTTTAAATCTTATAATACTCATTTTCATTTTTTATAAATTAAATTGACTTAGGATTAAAACCCTAACATTCTCTAAAAAGAGAAGTCTACAATCCGGTCTGTTGAGCTTGAATTTCATTGGGTCATCACAACCAATCTCCTTTTCTCTGTCTCTTAAGCCTTTTGCTAACAAAAAAGAGGATTTCTGCTAAAAAATAGCAACCAGGAGGAACCTAAGTAAACCCCATAAGATGAATAATAATGGAAAAGGTGTTGTTGGGTTGGCCTCCTATGGAATTGGGTAGTATGAAAGCAAAAGCAAGCTTAAATAATTACCGATGTCATTAAATAAGTAAAACAATAACAAATATGAAATTTTATCTCATGTGAAGTTTCCAAAATATTGATATCGTGTTCCATTCGTTAAATTTTTTTCTCAATCAACGTGTTTATAGTTTCAATAGTTAGAATTTTATTCAACAATGGAGTGGAGGGTGAGAGGGGTTTTGATGGTGGAAGAAGATAAATAATACGTTAAAAGTAATTTGGGATGTATTTAGAAATTTCTTATTTTCTTTAAACCTTGTAAGGTCGAAATTGTTATTGCATAGTAGATTACATAAGTAACTTTATATTAAATTTTAATGTGGGGTGCATTCAGCAATATATAAGGTGGTAATAAAAAAAAAGCCTATTTTTATTGTTAAGTCCGCATCTAATAGAAGTTAATTAATTATTTAATTACTAATTTGCCCAGTTTCTGCCGAGAAAACCGGTTCCTTAGGGTTTTGTTGATTTCGATGGCTTAATTATCATGCATTCTCCAATTATTAAAGAGAAAACCGGGACCTTAGGGTTTTGTTAAGCCGAAGTGTGATCACAAAAAGATTAAATTATTAGGGCAAAGTACTACACATGCACATGAGACCTTAATTATTTTTTATTTTTTAATTACAAAAATCATAAAGATTGCGATTGAGTTATCACAAATTAAAAAAATCAATCTTGTATTATAATATAATATGCATAGATGACGAATTTGACAATAGGGTTTCACTATAGAAATATATTTACGTGTTATAATATATGTAATTCAATTGTAGATTATAACTGTGTTCCAATATTTTGAATTTTTTTTTCTCATATGGTTACTTTTACTTTAAAATTCACCATATATTTTTATACTTTTTTTTTATTCACAACATTTTAAAAAATATAATATTTTAAATACATCTACTTTATTTTACGGTTGGTTATTACTTAGACGAAAAGATTCTTGATTTTGCTCGTGTGAAAGCTAACGTGTTGTGTTCCTGCAAAAACAACAGGATACAGGGAATCAGAGGTGGTTTTCAAACAGAATCAACCCAATCCCACGTGTCGATTAAAAGTTGGTTTCTTATGATCCATGGAAGATTATAATTTGGTTAGAAAACCTGTGAAAAGGTTATAAGATGCGGTTTAAGAATCAGATCAATATTCCCAAATATTCTTCCTTTGCAAAAGAAAATAAATTAATAATTCGTAATCTATTACAGATTACAGATTTCATAATACATATGTCATTGTACATGTGTACTCAATAGCTTACTGCGTTTAGTTAAGTGAAAAATAAGTATATCGGTAATCGGTGTCCTTAAAAACAAAGGAAACAATTACAATAGGTTAGAGAAATACAATCGAAGAGCCAAAAGTAACCCATATATAATGCCACCCTTCCATATATGTCCATCTGTTAATTGTTATGTCCAGCATGCATGTGTGCGGAAAGCCAAATCACATAATTAAAGTGGATTTATAGCTAAACTAAGTATATATGCATTATTTGAATAAAGAGCTTGCTTTTGAGTTTTGAAACCACCGCTCTAATACTAGTAAAGTCTTACAACATACATTGAAAAATCACCCTTAGCACACCAACTCTATAATTCCAAATATATATATGCAAAATATTTTTTGTTTTTGTTAAATAATTATAAGAAAGCACCTTTAATTGATTGCTAGATTACTAATGATAATATAGTATGATAAAAATGAAAACTAATGAAAATGACTTGAAAACTTTGAGTTTTAAGGATAAAAACAAAATAAAGGGTAAAGTGAATAGTACTAGGTTTGACTTTTTAGTGTAAAAATATGGGTTTTCATTAAAGTGAACAGTAACACGGGCTTTTCGTTAAAACTCCCATGATAAAATGGGGAGCTTTCTTTCGGGTGAGCTGCAAGCCGACATCGTGAGGGGACAAGGATCATCTCCAGATCCTTTTGGTGGAGATCAGGTGATCAATCAATCGTGTTCGTTCATCGTATAAAGTGCGGTTAATTTTCGTTAGGTACTATTTATATTCAATTTTAAATTAAAATTTTAAAATGATTTCTAATCGTACAATGTACGATGAACTGACACGATTGATTGATTATCTGGATCCTCACAAATCGTGATATATCTTGTCATGTCTAACTGTTTTTAGAATATTTCCTTTAGTTTTAAACGAATTGTCAACTTGTAATGTATATGAATTACCCATGCATATTCAAGGGCATGCATGTCTGCTTAATGTATCAATGGTTTTAAGGTTTTATATGATTTGCCACATAACATGTTCCAAGTTCAACTCATGATATAACATAAAACATAAATGTATGGACTCATAATATGTTTTACAAAAAAAATTTATAGTGTTCCACCACTGAGTGAGACCAGTAATGTAATTTTTGGTTGAATAGAAATTTAAAAACTTATAGTCGTAATTATTTTTAGCCGTCTTGGTTTGGAAACAATATTAAATCTCTAAATTTAATAGACATTTGAATGTACCTTGCAATGCCGAAACTAGTGTGTTGTGGAACATAAAAGACCTAGTTCTCGACTCTGAAGGATTACATTCTGTGGAGAGTATGAAGCCCACATCAAAGAAGAAAGGGACCTTACATGTGTTTAAAAGAAATTAGATTACTACTCATATCATCAATTGATTTTATGGTATAATATAATATTTCTTCATATTCCCTTAAAAGAACCCAAGGCCATCTTCATGGTTGCGCCTGTCCATGACATATGACTTAACATTAAGTATAGGAAGTTTGAAGTTAAAAAACAAAAAGATAAAAAAAAAATTTAAAAAAAAGATGAGCAAATGGGGAGTAAGCGAAAGTTCAAACAAATAGTGAGCGGCTCAATTACCTTCTCTGTGTGGGTATTGGTCTGTCAATTCTTAATTTGTAGAATGAGCCTGGGAATTCTTGAAATATCTCACATTGACCATATATCTGAGGAAAAAAAGAGTTTAAATATCATAATCCCACTCTAACTAACCGATGCCTTTTGTGATCAAAATCCACACATGTTGGACTGTGCAGGTGGTACCAAGTTGGGGACAATATCAGTAATGCTTCTCGTCTCTTTGATAATTCTACATAATATCAAAGTAAGGAACGGGCTTGTACTGTCACGTGAAGGGTGGGTCCTTTTGGCCACGCATGATGATGGTGGGTCCCCTGGCCCCGCATGTAGGGAGAGTCCCCTTGGCTCCACATGGTTGTCAATTAATGGATCTCCCACGTAGGACCCACTAATTGGGTCCCACTTGAGGGGCATGTTGAAACATCTAACAATGGCCTTATCTCTAAGAAAAAAAAGAGTTTAAATATCCTAGCTACATTACAACTAATATCAAGATCTTTTGTGATAAAACTCCACATTTGTTGGACTGTGTACGTGGTAACACATCTGTTAGACTGTGTACGTGGTAATTATCAAATTAGAAACAATATTGGTATTGATAGAAGTGAACTTTTTGGCCATTCTCTCTGATAATTCTACAAGAACTCTTCCTGCTAAACTCCTCCAACTACATGATAGAAAATAAATACTTCTGCATCAAAAGAGCAAAGAAAAATGGTTGAATATTTCAATTAGACCAAATTGATTTATTAGTAAATAAAAGAAATGAACATGACCAGAACTAATTGAAAAGTAAAATAAAAAACGTAATGGTGATGAAAGATAGAGGATGTTTAGACGATTATGCCTACATGGGAGATAATTGAGTGTGCATTTTCTTTGATTCTTTTACCTTATTACCCCTATTATTTAGAACAAGTCAAAAGGCCTAAATTTGGAAATAAGCATAACAAAGCTTTGGGGATTTTTCCGGCCAAACTTAATTGCTTAGGGTCCATTTGTTTGCATTCGTTAGCCTTCATTGGACTAGACTGGATTAAAGATTAGTCTCATACTGTGTTTGTTACTCGCGTCGACTAAGCTAGAAAGTCTTAGCGAGACCCTATAAAACCACGAGACTGCTAAGACCTTCATCTGCTCGCTTCTGTTCGCTGCACTTTGCTTCCTCTTTCTCTCTCATTTTCTCTATCTATTTGCACCAACAGCCTAGACTCAGAATGATGTCAGTGTCACCCACTCCTCTTTGCCAAGGTGACAAAATGTTTCTTGGGTGGATTAATTAGACAAAGGAAAGTTTATTTGAATATCATGATCGGCTAAGGGCTGGGGTCAATGACGGCGTCCTGAAGGTTGGGTTCGAAGATTAAGGTTTGAAATTGGTACCAGGCGGATATCCTTCGATTAAGAACTAAAATATGCAATGTAGACTAGACACAAGAACTAGTCGACTAAGTACAAATTTGTCAGAACTACAAACCCAGATTCAGGAAACGAACTTAGTATACTAGTATATTAGTCTAGTCAACAACAACACAGTTATGTCTCACAATGCAGCAACGTATAGTTAAACACCTTCAAATATCAATTCATCAACTAAGTAGTTCATACAACATACCATAAACATATCTAGATATGTAAGCAAGTTTAAGTACGAAGGAACACAAGAAGTTTACCTAGAAAAACCCACCTTCGGGTTAAAAAATGTAGGACTCTAAGGTTCATAAAAAGTACCACGCGAGCTCAATTCCTAGATCTAATCTATGGAGCAGCTTTACCTTTGTGCAACCTTACTTTGCAAGAGATGGAGATGTCTTCAGCCTTTACAAGATGACAGTTCATTTCCCTGAGCTCTTCACCTATGGCACCGAGACTAACACGAAGAATGCAAATGATATGAAGATGATGATAATGTGAAATTTGGATCCAAAGACTAGTCAGTTTCTCCAATCAAACAATTCAAGGAAGAAACCAACGTGAATCCGAAAACTAGGTCTAAATGACGATTTAAAACTTAAAGCTAGACCATGAAAATAGTGCAAACCTATTTCTTAATGATTTGGAGTTTCATGCATGAAAAGTAGTTTTGTAGCTAGGGTTCCATAAATAAGAAAGAGGCAAGCTCAAGAACTTTGAATGCACTTTATCTCTCTAAAATTTAATCTAGACAACCTAAAACAGATGAGCTTCTAAGAAGATTTAAGCAAGTTTTTTCATTGATAGTTTTATGAATATTAAGTGAAGAACTTCACCCAGAAAAAATGCTTGATGCTCATAGGGGATCTGAGTTGGAAAAGAAACAAAGACACTCTTTTTAAAAAATAATCTCTCTCATTCAAGAAGGAAATGAAATCCTCGAACCCTATTAAACAAAATATTTGATTGTTGCAAACAAAATATAAAAAGACACTTGTCAAATGTAAAAGCAATCTAAGCAGATAAATGGTGAAAAGCTTAATCTCATATAAAAGGTGTCAGTCAGCCTATGTAGGTTGCCTTAAATTGCGTGCCTAACTTGCATGAAAACAATGAGCAATTCTGACGAAACAACTAAGCTAGTTAGATTGTAACATGAATTTAGACATGTAATGCGTATGTATAAACAAACCTTTATGGTGGTGTGTCACAGCCTTAAACACTTGTTTCCAACAACACAAGACCTTAATGGAATATTCTAAAACTTAATTAGAGAAAATATAGTACAATTACAATATTGACAAGGAAAGCCAAACACATAAGTCTAGACTTCACAAAGTTCGAAGGCGGGGTTTGAAGACTGAGGTGATCAAAGGTTGGGTTTGAAGACGGCGATTCGAAGGCTACGGTCAACCACATCTGCACGAAGGTGATGAAGATGGATTTGTGGCGTCGTCAATTGGAAGATGACATCAATTGGATTTGTGGCGTCATCGTCGTTCCAATTTGTGGATCAATACAATTTCTGGGGCTTAATTTCAGAACCTTAGATAGTGGTGGACAAAATGACATTGCAATACAATTTTCTTCTTCTTTTTTTTTGGTGGATTTGTGGGAAATTTATTAACATGTTTTAATTCTGAGAAATTGTTTGGGTTTGGTTTGAATTGGGTGTTGTTGGCAGAGAAAAGTGGATTGAGTTAATTTGAAAATTTCCTTCTGTAATTAGGATTTGATTGTAGGTTATTTAGTTTATGATGTCGTAGTATCAAATTTCTTTGTTGTGAATATTCAAATTCGGTCTATGTTTTCTTGATTTTCATTATTCTGCTTCTTAGTCCAGCACTGCAGCAAATGCTTCACTAAGTCAATTCAGCTTAGTCTATTCTAAGTTTGTCCAGTTTAGTCCCTAAAGTTAGTCTAGTTCGAGATTGTCCAGTGAAACAAACACATCCTTACAATGTTGTAAGATTCTAAATTTGTATAGGACAATGTTTCCAAAAATAAGTATGTATTGGACACTTTCGATATTTTATTATTTGTTGCGTTTTTTTCTATTTGAACTCCTAGAGAAAGTTTAGGGCTAAGAGTAAGGCTCTAAAAAGACACTATGCGCTAGTCAGGTGACGAGTTGGGGCCTAGGCGAATTCGGGGGATTTAAGTAAATTTATAATATATTGCATAAATAAGTGATCATTTATAATTAAAAAATCACATAATTGTATTGGAAATTTGGAATACATAAATTGATAAATAAAATGACATGTAGATTATAAAGTATTAGACCATATTAAAAATATAAGGAACAAGCATATAATGAGCGTCCATTCAAGTATTTAACAAGTCTCTTACATTTTCATTTTATTGACAAAATGGAATGCAAAATGAAATTACCGATTTTTAGTCTAAGTGAGAGTTGCGACCTATACGGGTGCCTAGGCGGGTTTGGATAGGCTAGGTGGACGCCTAAGCGCACTTTCTTAATTTTTAAATGCCTAAATACTAATCAGGGTAGTGCCCAACCGTCCACCTAAGTGGCGTTAGACGAAATTTTTTAGAACAGTTACTAAGAGACATTATGAATAGGACGTTGATGGTGTTTAAGTTTGTTATCTTTCATACTTTAATCACTAAAACTTTGAAGTCTTTTCATTATTTCTAGTGAACTGCGGCTTACTTCTTTAAAGATTATCGATTGATTTCCTTTCTTTATCATGATGTGTCATTTTACCTTCAAATTATATATAATCTTTTTATATTTTACTGTAACATACCTTGAAAATCAACATTAACTTATTCATTCTTATCTTTTCTTTTTTTTCATCAAACGAGACCCTAGACTTTAATGAGAAAGTAAAGTTAGTGTTGTCAAACTGGGTTGCCTCCCTTTCCAGAGTAGATATTAAATTACTATTCCTGCAATTTGCAAGGCTTGGGCAAGATGAAATGGGCACAGGCACAACCAATAAGGACGAGATTAGCTAATAATTAATAGCGACAGATAAAAAAGCACGGGGTAAACGACATGCTTTCAAATAAACTAATCTAATTAACCTAAAGGCAATGAAAAGATGGCCAATGGGGCAGTGGTCATGGTCAACTTTGTTAAACGGTACTAGCTAGTGCACTGGCCCAAAAATGGGTTAACCTTTGCATGTTTTGATCGCATTCATTTCATTCATGCTGTTGATAATGCAACAGCCACCACACCTAATATAATAGGTTGATGATATTTAGACAATGGTAAAAACTCATAAATTTAATAATATGTAAGATTCACTCATCTTTAAGAACGCGTTAGAAATATATTGATTTTTATGTCCAATAATTTTATTGATAATAAAGCATATGAAATTTTTTTAATAAGGCTGTTTTATAGAAGCACTTTAATTTGCTTGTATATAAAAAGGCCATAGGTGCAAAACATTCTTCGAGCATACTCTCTCTTTTATGAATCAACCTTTTGCTCTTCTTTTCAGGCCCTCCAATTCCATATGCAATAATATTTTCACCATTTTGATTAGTTTTTGAGAATGAGTAAAATGAACTCTCCTGAGAAGAATAATGAGAATATGGTTGCAGAGAAAGGAGATGAGAGCAGCAAAGGAGTTATAACTAAAGGAAGAAAATATTCAGTAGTGAAAATATTCAGATATGGTGATTGGGTTGATGTGGTGCTGATGGTGCTGGGTACAGTGGGAGCAATAGGAGATGGGATGTCTACAAATTGCTTGCTGTTGTTCGTTAGCCGTCTTATGAACAATTTGGGGTATGGTCAGACCCAGCCGAAAAATCATGGGAATAATTGGATGGACGAGGTTGAAAAGGTTAGTTGCTAATTTTCAGTCAAACATATTAGCTCTCGGTGCTTTTGGTTAATATTCCTTTTTCAACAACAAACTCATTTCCTCATGTCTCACATTTTCCATGTTTTAATTGTGTCTCTGTTTTTCTTGACAGTGCAGCTTAGACTTTGTATACTTGGGATTAGCAGTAATGCTGGTGGCTTTTTTGGGTAATTTCAAACTTCTCTCTTTTAATTTTTTTTTCCCTCATTTGCTTTGATTTCCAAGAACAAAGGGGTTCCGATCGATGCGAAACCGCGATTAACCCAGTTCATATGTTCCTAAATAGCATCGATCTGACAAAACAAGTTGGTAACTTGGCATAATAAATTATGAGAAAAAGGAGGAAGAATGAATAAAAAGGAAGTATCTTTGTGGAACCCTAAAAGCCCTAGTGGCTTAAAAGTTAAACCCTCTAAGCATATGGAATCACCGACCGTGTCTATGCGGGACACAGATCCAAAACCCTACGAAATTTGAAAGGTTGAGGTGTATGCTTATAATTAAAATCGAGACTAATTGAAGTGATTAATGGCAATTTGTAGAGGGTTATTGTTGGAGCAAAACCAGTGAGAGGCAGGTGCTGAAGATTCGTTACAAGTACTTGGAAGCTGTTCTAAGGCAGGAGGTTGGGTTTTTCGATTCACAAGAAGCCACTACTTCGGAGGTCATCAATACTATATCAAAAGACACTTCTCTCATACAAGAAGTTCTAAGTGAAAAGGTAATTGTACTCATGATCACCATCAAATTGTCAAAATCATAATTTTATGTAATTAGATCGGGCAATTCTTATTCACTGACAAGGATCATAGTTAAGCACTCTGAAGTTAATATTCTCCTAATTTAAAGAGTCGTAGAATGATAAACTGGAAGTGTGAATAATATTTTCCATAAATTTTATGATCTAATTCGTTTTCAATTTAGGGTATAGAATGACAAATTGGGAGTGTGAATAACATTTTTCTTACATTTTAAGGTTTAATTTGTTTTTCGTTTTTTAGGATCGATCATAAAGTGCCAATATTTGTTATGCACATGGGAGTGTACATAGCTTTCCCTTGATTTTACTGTTTAATTTGTTTCTCATTTTTTATAATCGATCATCAGGTGCCAACATTCGTTATGCACTCCTCCGTTTTCATCTCCGGCCTGGCCTTCTCCACCTACTTGTCATGGAGACTAGCCTTGGTAGCATTCCCCACACTACTTCTCCTAATCATACCAGGAATGATATATGGGAAGTACCTCATGTACTTGTCGAAAAAATCGTACAAAGAGTACGGAAAAGCAAACACAATAGTAGAGCAAGCATTGAGCTCCATTAAAACTGTTTATTCGTTCACTGCCGAGAGGAGAATTGTGGACAGATATTCAGCAATACTGGAGAGGACGAGCAGGCTGGGGATAAAGCAAGGAATTGCAAAAGGGTTGGCTGTTGGAAGCACGGGGCTTTCTTTTGCGATATGGGGATTTCTTGCTTGGTATGGGAGCCATTTGGTCATGTATAAAGGCGAAAGTGGTGGGAGGATTTATGCGGCTGGCATCTCTTTCGTATTGAGTGGACTGTATGTTTCTTGATCCCTCTCATGCATTTTATGATATTGTTTTTGTTTTTCTAAATTTTGTCTTTAATTTGTCTCTTTTTAATTAGTTATCTTAATTGAGACTGTATGTTAATTTCTGATTGTTATGGAGATGTTCACAAGTAATATTGCAACTAGCATAATGAAAAAACTGAGCTGGACTCTAAGAAAAGTTCAAACGATTAATTTTGGTCACTTATTTAATCTGCAATTTATTCATTCTATTCTCTGCAAAATTTGCTAATTCTTCACCATATAATTATACACTGTAATAATGTCTGTCAGATTGGAAAATTTTAATTTGTCACATTACAATCGTTCATGTTTTGCTAATTGAGATATACAATTTATATTTCAAATGTAATATGTTGATTGCACCTTATCTCAGTTATGTATTTTTATGTTTTGAGGTCAAGAAACTGGAAGACCTTAACTTTACCTTTTTCTTCCTTTATCTCAAATGATTTTAATAATTACTCTCTTTCTCAATTACTGTGGGATTTGTTAGCAACAGTAAAGTGAGTTAGGTCTAGCTATTATTGCTATAGCCAAATCCTATTGAGAGTTTTTCTTGTATCTTGTAAATGGTGGATTTCTTATCCACTTCAGTGTATTTCTATTCTCTTTTATAAAATGTTTGTTTCTTCTAAAAAAAAATAAAATAAATGAAGTGCTCAATTGTATATTATTAATTATTCCCTCTCGATCAATGGAAGCACGTGTAAATTGTGCTAGAAAAAGTCCTCAAGGATCAAACCCGCCATTAGTTAATGGTATCTTTTAATATGACATGCTCCAATTTCATAAAATAAATCGCATGTTTTTTGGACGTCCTTGCTGCTGAGTTAGTTAATCTACTAATTGATCTTAATTAGCACATGTTAGATAGGTGTATAATGAGAAAAGTATGTATGAGAAATGGATGTAGATAGCTATCTAGTTTCTACTCGATTGATAATATGATACTAGAATATTTGGTCTCTTAATTAATTTCTATATAGACGATACTAAATGAAAATTACTAGCAATTAATTATAGTTTTTTTTTAAATATTTAATCATAAGCAACTTATGGACATCTATGTATAGCTCATGTATATTTTAAACTAGTCAGGGGAGAAAATTCGAACTCGTCTGAATACAACATAGACATATTGTTCTGGCCTGTAAAATCTTTCATAATTTACTCCGGACATTTTTCTGACTATATTTAAAACCCATGTTCATTCTGCTGATGTGAATATATATACATTCGATATATTTTGACACAACCTGATGAATGTTAACAGATCCCTGGGAATGGCACTTCCGGATTTGAGGTACTTCACAGAAGCTGCTGTTGCCGCCACCAGAATATTCGACAGGATTGACCGGAAACCCTTGATTGATGGTGAAGACACCAAAGGAGTAGTGCTAGACAACATTAGAGGCGAGCTAGAATTCATTGATGTCAAGTTTACATACCCCTCTCGTCCCAATTCGATGGTCCTCAAAGATTTCAACCTCAAAGTTGAAGCTGGGAGGACCATTGCTCTTGTAGGTGCAAGTGGAAGTGGAAAATCCACAGCAATCGCGTTGCTGCAACGCTTTTACGATGCGGATGATGGCGTTGTTCGTGTTGATGGTGTTGATATAAGAACGCTTCAGTTAAATTGGATAAGATCCAAAATGGGACTTGTGAGCCAAGAACATGCATTGTTTGGGACATCAATAAAGGAAAATATTATGTTTGGTAAGCTTGATGCTAATATGGATGAAGTCACAGCTGCAGCTATGGCAGCCAATGCTCATAATTTCATAAGGCAACTGCCAGAGGGGTACGAGACCAAGGTGAATATATGTACTAATTGAAAAAGGGTATTTATTGCTAAGCAAAATTTATTCCAATTATGATCAAATGCACACCTATGCGCAGCTAAGTTGGCTAAAGTAGATGTGCATCCCTCTGAAACCCTAGTTTGAATTTCTCTCTTTGTAGTTTAGGTTAGGTAGGATTTTGGGGATCATGCATTATAGATTATATTAAAGTTGAAAATCGCTTTGAATAAAAAAAATAGTGATTTTTATCAGATTTGACGTAATTGTGATTAACATGGCGGAATTTATGCGACAGATTGGAGAGAGAGGAGCTCTTTTATCTGGTGGACAAAAGCAGCGGATAGCCATTGCTAGAGCAATCATCAAGAACCCTGTGATTCTCCTACTTGATGAAGCAACAAGTGCTCTTGACTCTGAATCAGAGGCTTTGGTCCAAAATGCTCTTGATCAAGCCTCCATGGGAAGAACCACATTGGTAATTAATCAAATAAATGTTATGCTAATTAAGAACCGATTTTTTGTTGGAGTAGGATTGACTTAGTGGTTCTTTACCAAAAAAATAAAAAATTAAGATTCGATTGATATTTACCTCAATTAGTACTTTAATTACCTTTCATTATCTCACATATTTTTGGACCATGATCAGGTTGTTGCACACAAGCTTTCCACAGTTCGAAATGCAGACCTAATTGCAGTGGTGGGTGGTGGTTGCATCATCGAAATAGGCTCCCACAACGACCTCATCAACCGCCAAAACGGGCACTATGCAAAGCTAGCAAAGCTGCAGAGGCAGCTCAGTGCTTTTGACAAGGTTGAGCAAGAACAAATTTCGGTGTCTTCAGTCAGTAGAAGCAGCGCTGGCCGGCTAAGCACGCCAAGATCAAGCCCTGCACCAGCGTTTGCAAAATCGCCATTACCTAATGAGACCCTACAACTTGTGTCACATCCTCCGACTTCCTTTTACCGGCTTCTCTCTTTAAATTCCCCGGAATGGAAGCAAGGCCTAATAGGAAGCCTCTCTGCCATAGCGTTCGGGTCAGTTCAACCTATCTATGCCCTAACCATAGGTGGCATGATATCCGCTTTCTTTGTGCAAAGCCATGAGGAAATGCGCGCTAGAATTCGCACATACTCCTTGATTTTCTGTGCACTTTCCTTAATTTCCATGACTTTGAATCTCTTCCAACACTACAATTTTGCTTACATGGGTGAGCAGCTCACGAAAAGAATCCGATTACGAATGCTTCAAAAGATCTTGACTTTTGAAACGGCTTGGTTTGATGAGGAGCAGAACTCGAGCGGGGCATTGTGTTCGAGATTGAGCAATGAGGCTTCCATGGTTAAGTCCCTCGTTGCAGACAGGGTGTCCTTATTAGTCCAAACCACTTCAGCTGTCACAATAGCCATGATCCTGGGGCTCATCGTGGCATGGAAGCTAGCACTCGTTATGATCGCAGTCCAACCACTCACGATCCTTTGCTTCTACACCAAGAAAGTCCTGCTCTCTAGTCTCTCAGCCAACTTCATCAAAGCACAAAACCACAGCACTCAAATTGCAGTTGAATCAGTGTACAACCATAGAATTGTGACATCATTCGGAAGCGTGGGAAAAGTACTTCAACTGTTCGATGAGGCTCAGGAGGCACCCCGGAAAGAAGCAAGTAAGAAGGCATGGCTAGCTGGGATTGGAATGGGGTCAGCTCAGTGCCTAACATTTATGTCATGGGCATTGGACTTCTGGTATGGTGGTACATTAGTGAAAAAAGGGCAAATATCAGCTGGGGATGTGTTCAAAACATTTTTCATATTGGTCAGCACTGGTAAAGTTATAGCTGAAGCTGGAAGCATGACTTCTGATTTGGCCAAGGGTTCGACTGCAGTTGCATCCGTGTTTGAGATTCTTGACCGGCATTCACTAATTTCAGGCTCTAATAATGTAAGTCACAAATCGGAAAACCTACACCCTAAATTGAAGTTGGTTTTTAACTTATGGCTATTGTATTAATTTTGATCTTTCTTAGGCTGGGGACGGAGATAGTAATAATGGAAACGGGATCAAATTGGAGAAAGTGACTGGAAGGATTGAATTGAAGAAGGTTGATTTTGCATACCCCAGCAGGCCAGAGACATTAGTGCTGCGCCAATTTAGCTTAGAGGTGAAGCCAGGCACAAGCACTGGACTTGTTGGGACAAGTGGATGTGGAAAATCAACTGTGATTGGATTGATACAAAGATTTTATGATGTAGAGAGGGGATCAGTGAAGGTGGATGGGGTTGACATAAGGGATCTAGATATTCAATGGTACCGGAGGCACACGGCCCTTGTTAGTCAAGAGCCGGTGATATACTCTGGTACCATCCGAGACAACATCGTGTTTGGGAAACTTGATGTGCCAGAAAATGAGGTCACAGTAGCTGCCAGAGCCGCCAATGCGCACGAATTTATCTCGTAAGTATAGACATTGTCAACATTGCTTCTTAAACGAAAATATTTAGCCATAGGATTATCATCGCGATCATTTCAAAACATTGTGTTTGCTTATCTACTTGATTTAGTTCATTGAAAATCGTTTAGCCATTTGATTGTCATCCTGATCATTTTGAAACACTGTGTTCATCTTTTTATCGGATTCAGGTCACTTAAGGATGGGTATGACACTGAGTGCGGCGAAAGAGGGGTGCAGCTATCAGGAGGACAAAAGCAAAGGATTGCAATTGCAAGAGCAATACTTAGGAATCCAACCGTATTGTTGCTAGATGAGGCAACAAGTGCACTTGATGTGCAATCAGAGCAACTTGTGCAGGAAGCATTAGATCGCATTATGGTTGGAAGGACAACAATTGTGATAGCACACAGGCTCAACACCATAAAAAACCTAGATATGATTGCATTTGTTGCAGATGGGAAGGTGGTGGAAAAAGGCACATATGCTCAGCTCAAGCAAAAGCGTGGTGCGTTTTTTAACCTTGCCACGTGCCAGAGATAGGTAAATGTAAATAAGTTTTAACTCTGCAAGTGCAATGGTGCAAAATGTTGGCCTCAACTCAGCTCAAGTGGTTATGGAAGAACCTTGTTTATGTAAGGGTTTGTTCATCAGTGAGGAATTGTTGGCTCTTAGATAGGAAGTTGTTCCTAAGGCCAAATGTAATAGCTTTGGTGCCAAATAAATAATAAACAATATATGCTAATTTTATTATTGGATTTTTCTTTTTTGCGGGTTATAAAATGCAAATATGTGGTCAATTGTCCATATTATTGATATTGAAGATACATTAACCTTAGAATTATCGATATACAATCAATATAATGACGTCGTTGATAAACGTCATAAACTTAACTGCACTTTTATGCATATGCGCAAACTTCTTTGCTTGGAAATGGAAAACAACTAGGATTTGGTTTGAAACAAGACCCGAAATTAAAGCACTGAATCAAAGGTATAAATCGAAATTATACTTCATGAAACTTGAAGTTCATGATTTGCATTCTCTGCTACACCATCATAAAAGGTTCAGGATACCCTTAGTCATTTTTTTATGATTCCCCTAATTCATAAACAAAACAACAACAACAAGAGCAACCTTGCTTATTTATTCCCACATTAAACTAAATTACTCTAGTTAATTATATAGATAGACTTCATGCATGGTTGCATTGCTTCACCATTTCATTTACTCAGGGGGCTGAGCAGCATCTGCAGGTCCGGCTTGTCGCAGCAGATGAAAGTAGGGTTCCAGTTTTCCTTTGAGAGTCTTGTGCGCCCTTTTAACCAGTTGGAACTGATTCTTGATCCTGCACACATGCATTCATGAACAAGTTTATAATCACTAATTGGCAAAAACAGCTTCTCCCAAAAGTGATTCCAACTTTCCATAATCACTCCCAAAACCGACCCTAGTCTAATACGCTTTAATTTTCTTTTGAATATTCATAAATAAAACTTGAACAGTACATAAGAAAACGTGCACAAGACACTAATCTCAACATGACTGCAAAAACGACAATTTAAAGAGGCAAAACTAAATCAGCCACAACGGCTAAAATAACTTTTACTTTATGATTTTAAAGGAAGAAAAATATAAAAGTTAGGAATTAACGTGGTAGCATCTCATCACCTTTCAACGTCTTCTGCCTTGAGAGCCTCCCTCATCTTGTTGGTCTCAATCCATACTTTGTTAGCTCCAACGCTGTATGACAAAACAGTCTAGTTAATTGCACAAATTATACAAAAATATGTTAGATTTTTATCAAATATATGAGCTCAAATTCTAGCCTGAAAATAATTATTATATTTATTGTAATATACAGAAAAATGCCCTCTTGCTAAATATGTCAGATTTACCTGGCGCTGCTACCTTTGAGCTGGTGGAGAAACTTATCAAGTTTGTTAGCGTCGTACGGGGGTCTCTCCCTACGAAAACAGGGTAACCGATGTCGTCATCATCATCAATGGCAAACCTTAAGTAGAAAGACCAACTAGCACATGTTCCGGTAACATTTTTTTTCCAGTGTCTGGAAAATGTCTCAAGTTCAATTTTCTCCCCCTCCCGTCAACGAGGATGAAAAAGTGAAAATAGAAAGAAATTAATGTTATAGAAGTAGTAAATGAACTCACAGTGCTTTCTCCACAGAAACTAACAGTTTGGAGGAGTCCCTGAAATACAAGGTCATAAGCTCCTCAGCAAAGTTGGGGTTGTGTACATCTTCCAATTCCTCCATCTGCACAAACTGTTTGTCCAAAATTTCCTGCAAAACCAGTCCTACATATTCAGAAAAATCCAACGTAAAAAAACAACCGAAAACTGAGAAAACGAAATGGTTATCAAAAAGAAAGAGAGAAAAGAGGACCTCATCAAAGAGAGATTGCCTCATGGCTGCAACTTGTTCACGCAAGGAATTGCCCTCCATTTTCTTGATCTCTGCAGACATTGAAAATATTGAATTGAGTACAACAATGACAAGCCGAGAAGGCGATTTATATACCGAGGAAAAGAAATCGGGGATATGCCACGTTTATAGGCATGCATTTACTCCTCAAAAAGTGCAGATTATGCAGAATCCAAACAGCAGAAATGGCTGATTGTGTTGGCATGCAAAGAAATGATGTGCAGTGGAGCCACGTTCCAAAAGTTGTTTCTAGAGCCGCTTAATTTGCTTAGAACACTCGCCCGGCCAGCGCGTGCGTGGCTCTCAACTGTTAATATGAGCGAGTGACTGTCAGTTGTTAATGTGCGCGTGAGACGCTTGTCTGAGCAATGGTTCTTAGCACCTTGTTTCTATATATCATCATATCTAGTCCCTAGATTGCAAAATAAATGCATAGAGATTTTGTTTGTTTATTTGTAACAGCTATGGATTCTCTGGAGTAAATTCATTAACAGTCATTGTTGAGGATCTGGTACTCTGGATTGCATACCAAGTCAACTATTTGAAACTATTTTTTCATTACTTAAGCAAAGATTATACCACTTATTTCTAAAGGTGTTCAAAATCCAATCCAAAACCCTAATTCGGTTGATTTCATAACTTTGCCGGATTGGATTCGAGCTCTAAATTCAAAATTCGACACGTTTGAATGTAATATGATGTTGGCTTTCTCTATAAAAAAATATTCCAATCTAAATTGGCTTAATTCAAACACTTAATCTTATATGCATTTGAAGCATGACGCCTAACCCTTCAAGAAAAGTGATTTTTAGAGACTCTTTTTCTCTAGCCATTGAATTGGGTAAATCGTCAAAGGAAAATCAAGGAACAGAAACAGCAGGAATGAGTGCAAAATAAGAAAACAAGAGCTCGTAAGTCATATCCCATCTTTAGAATTTGGTTTTAAATTTGAGAGCTATAAACAGGAATAGAAAGAATCCACTCATGTATAGTGCAATATTTATATGCATTAGATGAACTTGAACGCAGAGCAAAATGGACATAATTGCAGCTTCTTCCTAGCTAGGAAACTTGGTCCCAATAGTTTTTGCCAAAATCATAAGAATAACTTCACTCCTTTGATGTTCAATGGAAAAAAAAAAGAAAAAAAAGTTGGAAACGTAGAGAAAACAACATTTATAGAAGCTTATGTTTTCGATTTATAGTTCAGAATGCCGAGATTGAGTACTATTCTGCCAGGAAAATTGGGAATGTGGAAAGAAAGAATGAGCAAATAACTAAAAAGAAATCTTTCTTGCCATCGCGCTTCTTTTCTTTTCTTTTCTTTTCTTCAAGCAAATATGATTGAACAATTTGCAACTTATGAAAATGATCTTTTACTGTTGTCTCAACCAAACCAATTAAAATTGAGGATTGATCTAGTGTTCTGCAGTAACAAACTGGTTTCCAGTTGTTACAGTTTGAAGTGATCGACCAAGTCAGCTCTGTACAGGTCAGATAAAGGTTGCTGAAGGCTGAAGATGCGCGACCGGTTGACAGTCACTAGATCTTTCCTGCTCTTGCCTCCTGAATTCCTTGAGAGGCTGAGATAGAATTGGATTTATAGAAAGAGAGAAAAAGATTTGTGTTATTCACTCCCCCCCTCCTCATAGCCTTTGCTGGCGTTTTCTTTTTGTTTTCAGATCAACGACGACAATGGATATGTTGTCTGAACTATTTCTTCCATATGCTATTTCAGTGAGATGATCGGCAACAACTTGTGCTGGAGAAACATCGTCAAGCGTGGAGATTGACCTTCGCCGCCTTCTTAAATGATGACGAGCCACCTCTCCAACTTCTTCATTAGTCATGACATCCCAAAGCCCATCACTTGCTAGAATCAAGCACTCATCCTCGTCAGTCCGCGTCATGAATGTCACCTCAGGAACTGGAATTATCCAAGGCCTCAGATACCTATCACCTGACATGTACCCACCATTCAAGGTTGAGTGCACTCGATCATTGAATGAATCGAATCACAAAGAACTTGGCTCTTCCATATCAATCATACAACAAACAAATGGAAAACAGGGAACGGCATATTAAGAAGACTGAGATGAAAACCTATAGCTCTGGACATGGCAAGAACTCCAAACACCCTAGCTCCATTCCAGTTTATGACTTTCCCTCCCTCTCCTTCAATCCTCTCGAGTTCGTCTTCTCTATCCGGCTGTAAAAGCAGCAACACGAAACTGCGTCCTTAATATCATTACGAAAATAATGCCAATAATATTAAGAGCCAAATTAACTTGTGAACATCAGTACTTCCTGTTATTTTCTCACTGCTGTCCACGTTTTACAGGTTGAATGTTCTTAACTACACCCCGATAAGAAGGATATTATTTTAATATAAATTCAGCTTTGATTTCTATGTATCTAGAAAGGTATAAACTTTAAATCAACAATGCCTGCAAATAGGAGTAAAGCTCTAAAAAAAATATACCAGAAGTAACAAAACAGAGAGTTCAAATCTATGAAAACTTTGAAAGAAGAAGAAGAAGAGTTTGTGAAGCGACCTTCTGATCAACAGTTAAGGGGATTGTTTCGGTCCCTCGGCAAAGAAGAGCCCTAGAGTCACCACAATTAGATGTGATAATCTGGCAACCAGATAGAACCGTAACAACTGCAGTTGATCCAACCATCTCCGGTGCAACTGACTCTGCCATGAGCTCATTGTCAGCTCTCTCAAAACCAATTGAGAAGGCCGCTTCCCACCTCCTTTGCCATTCATAGCCGTCAATCGTTTCTCGATCCCACTCCTGTGCAATCACTTCATGCATTCTCTCAGCGCAAAATTTAGCCACCTTTGGATGTACAGGATAGTGTCAAATATGGATAGATTGGATAAGTACACAACTGCAAGTAACTGTACCCTTAAACCTTTAGGGTAAAATACGCACATAAAGTTCCGGTACAAACTTTTAATCAACAATAAAATCAGAAGACGCTAAACAAACTGTGCCGTTGTTTATTTTAATTAAATAATTGTAACCAGTTTTATGTGTGAGTATACATTTTCAATAGAAACTTTTGTACAGAAACAAAGTTAGAAGAAGGCTATGAATTTTCAGTCCAAATCAAGGTGAGATCATGAGAAAGCACACAATTTAGATTCCAAAAGAAAATAATGGAAGGGGACCCAATATACCACCGTCCGTTTATAAACAAATCAAACACAAAGCCACAAAAAAAGAATGGTCCCACCAGGATTTTTCTTTCCAACAAAAATGGAACCGGTATGATCTTGGTGATTCGTCCCTTTCAGACAATTACACACTCAGCGCCCCACCGGCAACCCAAATAAAAATTAATAATTTTCTCCTAAACGAATCATAATACTTACAAAAACCAATCGCAACATAAAATTTTCTTTTTTTTTATCGATTTCCTCAGTAGAAAAAACTTAAAAAGAGTATAAGTTTTTATCAAGTCATCGTTATATTATCGTCGTGCGATTGTTATGTCATCGATATATGATCAATATGTCGTTACTAAAAACTGATCATTTATGCAACCAAATGCCAAAAACTGATCACTCCAGCTTATTACTCTAAATAAATAAACCTGCACTCGTGCAAATTTCTAAAATGTTTGATCAACTGCTCCAAAGAGGAGAGCAACTTGCATGAAACGTGTTCATCGTCACACTTGCTTCGATCTAATAATACGATGTCACGCGTTGCAAAACTTAAACATGTCAGTGTTTAATTGAAACAGAACGCCACGATGACAGTGGCCACGATCCATTCAGTTTTTCCCCCCAAAAAAGATTACACACTACACTTCTTACATTATTGTAACATTTCAATCTAATAACACAATATCGTCAAAAAGTTAAAACATATGATATATAATTATTCATTTAAATGATACATAAGCCCTAGTCCAAAATTAGGTCTTTTTCTTTTGTACAACTTTATTATACCCTAGCAGAAATTCGTCTAAGCCACCTAATAGACTAATATTAATTCGTATCAAATTTGTTATTTATATAAACCTAACATAAAATCTCCCACCTACTAGTATTGCTGATAATACAGTTGTGTCATAATTCTGGTAACCTAGTAACAGCCTGGGTTTTCACAATTACCAAGTGGGCCCACAGGGTCCTGCTGTTACTACATGATGCGACTGTGACGAAATGCAACGCGCATGCAGGTGACGGTAGCATTAACCCCACAATCCAAGGCACCCCCTAAAAAAATTTCGCCAAACAGGGAGGGAATAGGCGCGCCCCAGCTCACTGAGACCGAAATTGCACAGATTCCAAAGACACGTGTCCCGGTTGAGAACGAAACGCGCCCCAAAAATCCATTAATGTGGACCACTCCTTGCAGGGCGCGTGTCGTCCTTCCTCGGAAACAATGATGGCTCCAAACTAATATTCACACTCCTCTATAGTGCTACTGTTTTACTTCCCTTTTTTTATTTTCTTCCTCTCAAATTATAATTAAAATATTAATTAATAATTAATTTATCTGATTTTTGAAGCGGCCGCGCGTCCAACCGGATTCTTCCACTCAATTAGAAAAAAAACTAAAAAAAAACTATCATTAACGGAGAAATGGATTAATGAGGAAACCTGATTGCCGCCATGGCCGTCGTAGACGCCGAAGAAATGAACGGGTGAGATCTCGGAGGAGGATCTGGAACCGGGAGCCGTACAACCGCCCACGTGATCGCACGAGCGAGACATGAAGCTCGGAATCACAGCGACGGCGTCCTCCATCTCTCGCCTCCTCCCAATCACCGAAGTGAAACCCCAGGTCACTCCCTTGTTGTTCCTCCCCACGCACTTGGGCCGCGCAACCGCCACTCTCACTTCTTCGGCGGTCGAGAGCGCTGGGTCGACCAGACTTGGGACCAGCAGCGCCGGAATCTCGCCAGAGCTGCTCGTCGTCGTCCGCGAGACCTCGCCGGAGCTCGTCGCGCTTCTGTTGTCCTCGGAGGTGAGTACCGAGGACAGGCTCACGCTCGAGCTCGTCGATGCCAGTTCAACGTAGGGGAGTGAGTTGACTCGCCCGAGTTGCTCGACCTCTGTGGAGTCCATGTTCCGAAGCAAGCGAGAGAGAGAGAGAGAGAGAGAAAGAGAGAGGGAAGGATGGGGATAAAATAAGAGAGAAGGGACTGCTAGGAAGGCGACACGTGTGCGGAGATATAAGTTCGGTGACACACGCATCCGTGGTGAATGAGGGAAAAAAAGAGGGCATTGATTGTTGTAGTCGTACTCATTTGCTTTTCGCTGCACCGTTACGTGTCCTCATTTCAGATGGCCCTGCCACGCTGGAGCGCTGCTTGTCTGCTGCAGCATGTGTACACCGGTCCATGCACCCGCAATAAACGTTGACAAAGTTAGACTTAGGATATGCGACATGATTGATATAGATTCGTCGTAAAACAGACTTGCAAAAACATTTAAAACATGAACAGATTTGTAACATTGTGTATCAGTATCACGATATGACAGATGTTACTTTAGATTATATTTCATATGTCCCTTCTATGCATGCTTCCACATTGGAGAACGATGCGTGTCGGCTACGACTTCTTGTATTCCATTATTTGCACTCACAAATGCATAATATGTGCTTTTTAACCAAAAAAACCATTTTCTAAAAGAATTTGGCTAAAAAGGATTAGTAATTTTTGTGGATCGTATAAGCTCTTTCTAGTGAATGCCTACTAGATGCTTTTTAAGAAGCACTTTTAAGTGTCTTTTTAAGGAGCACTTGAATTTGTAATCAAGATTTAAACCTATTTCCAATAAAGCGCTTATCCATAGAAGTGTTTTTATAAAAAAAATGAAAAAAATCTAAAACAAGCTTTAGTGTTATTGAAAAACATTGATGACATAATATGAGCTTAAGGTATTATTGTATTAATGAAACACATACGTGTATATATAGCAGGATTATATTTGTAACACTACTTAACAGTATAACAACTATAAGAATAATTGATCGAATGGGGTCCATTTGATGACGTGTCAGATGCTTATTCGGCATTCCAACGTTGGTGTAGCCTACACGAGATGCAGCGGATGTTGGCTACTCTATCTTTGAGGAATCTATTATACGCATTTGGTGGACCCAGGCAATGGGTACGCCATCTCTATATAATCGGAATAGGTGGCACGTTGGCAAGATGGTGGGGCCCAGTCCATTAGGTAGAATTTGACATTTATTTACAGAAAAGTGTTAACCAGTTAATGAAATTTATGGGGTTACGGCGGTGGGAAACATCCTAACGATGGAAAACATGGGGTGTCACGTGGACGGTTGTCTTTTCTCCGACCAATCGTAGATGGGATCGGACGGTGTTCGTTGAATTTTTGTACAGTAGAGAAAAAGAGATGGCTATGCGCGGGTAGAGAGTGGAGCCCACTTGGAATCCCCACAGAGAACTGGCGAAGGTGGGAGGTGGGACCAGTGGATCGGATAAAGTCAAGTCGACCGGACGTGATTTGGATGGTGATCAGATCAAACGGCACTCAGGTGACATAACTATTGATATATTAACACGTTGCCAGGATGGACTAAAGTCCGGTATGCGTTATGGCAAATATACATACAATCATTCATGTATATAGTTTGACCAAGTAGACGTATGTTTTTATATAACTTTGAAGAGAACCGTGAGCACAACAAGACTCATGCCAGCTGAACCATGAGTTGGTCGTTTTTAAGGTAAAAAACGATTGTTTAACCTTCCAGAACAACGTTTTAATTTCTGTAATAAAAATCTGATTTTTCGTTTGTCGTCCAATTAATATCATTTTACTTTTGTCTTAATTTCTTAATACTTTGGAATTGTCACAAGGTGTTATAAACGGCTTATTTAAGTCATGATTGTTTTCCATTGCATAAAATAATACTTAATCAAATTATCATGTTGAATTTCTCTCTAAACTGGTGAACTCTGTAATCTTGTCCTTTAAAATATTAAAGCAGTTTAGATGTTTCATTGTGAACAAAATATAAGTTTATGCAAAAGGAAGAGTTTCATAAGTAGGATCATCATATTCGGTTTCATTGCTGCCGTCACCATATATTTTGTGATACTCATGTAGCATGAGATCGATCAAATTAAACTTATGTAAGAATAAAGAAATATTTAGTACGATTGTCGCACTATACCAACATATATAAAGGATAGAGACCACAAGAAATTGTGTGTGTGGGCGCAGAGTGATCCATATGCCCGAACTGAAGTTTTTCCCTGAAAAGCACATATAAGGTGCAATACTCAAGACAGTCATCAAATTTGTTTGTTAGAAATAGTATATGGCTCTTTTGAAACTGCTTTTAAAATGACTTAAAATGCTTTTAAAGAAAATGATTTGTGGTTCTGAAAACACTTAATGTGCTTCGCACCAGTTATGTGCTTCTTATAGGAAGCACTTCATGTGTTTTTCTAGGATTCATTTGCATTTTTACTAAAATTGATTCCAAAAATATTTTCATCCAAAACACTTTAAATTATTTTAAAAGTATTTAAATGAGCACATAATTATATGGACCCAATTAGGACTTAAAGAAAAAAAAACTCAAGCAACCAAATTTGGGTTCGCAGATTAGGACAACAAATTTTATTTTTACATGCATGAACACATTCGTGGAAACGTGGCACCTCTTGCATGGAATAAAGCATTTCTATCTCCTACGCAAGACAAATTAATTATAAAAAACAAACAGATTATCATCTCTAAAGAATAGATTCCTCTATAAAAAGCCAGGAAGACGGCAATTTCACCAAAACGAACTTTAATGGCCATAAAAGATGTTGAAAAGGGGAATTTGATTGCACTAAATAGAGAGAGCTTAGTGATTAAGATTGTTAATTAAGTATCATATTAGTTGGAATGTGTTTGTTTAGTAAAGAAAGCGATTTGGTAGAGCTACTTACATTAGGAAATTGCCACGTGTTGATCCCTTTGCGTGTTCAAAATATTAATCAAATCTAATACGACCAAATTTTATATCAGATTTGTACCGACAATTCATCAACGCAGAAAGAAGCACCACTAAAAGTTGGAGGAGGAGACGACAGTAAAGGAAAAGAAAAAGGGAGTGGTTGTCATAATCCCATTCCTATGTACATAAGAATGAATCATCAATCATACAAAAATGTCACTAAGAGGGATTGCCAGAGCGATACTCAAATCCAAATTTTGGTCTAGTTAAAAGACAATTCTTACCAACTCAACCAATCCTTATTCACGGCCACATATGACTCTAAAACCATATGTAGCCATTTTGATTTGGATGTAACTCTAGAGTTAAATGTAGCTATCCACATTTAAAAGACTCAACAGTTATATTTTCACTCTAAAATTGACTTAATCTCTCTCTAATGCATAAGTCATAAAAGTTAAAAGTCAATTTTTACTTCATATGCATGAGAAATATTACATATACTGTTTGTACCATGCTTAGGGCCTCCGTATTTAGACCTCGTATAAATACTCGGGGGACTCAAATGTAATTATGTAATCAATGAAGGGGCAAAAATGTAATAAGTAAGGAGCCATTGGTCTATAAAAGGGACTCCTCACCCTCACAAACCTCAAGCCTCTCATATTCAGAGCAAAGCTCTCAAGCTCTCTCCCCCTCACAATCCTATCACAAACAGCGAAATACAATATCAGTGTGGACGTAGCCCAAACATTGAGGTGAACCACGATACATCTTGTGTTCTTTACTTTCTTGCAGATTCACAGTTGGATTTACGTTGTTCCAAGACCCCTCCGGTTTTATGCATCAACATTTGGCACCGTCTGTGGGAAACGATACAAAAAGTTGTGTCGGTTCTCTTTCATTTTTTCACCTCCACCGTGAATCTGCAAAACCCACACAGAAACACAAACTTTGCACACTCCATTACTTTACTCTGCACACCCATTCGATATCTTCACCGACGAGATCATCTGCACCGTCCTTGACCACCTAGACGACGACCCACTTACCAGAAAGTCATTCTCTCTCGTTTGCAAGTCCTTCTACTTCCTCGAGCGCCTCCACCGCAAATCCCTCAAGCCCATTCGCTCCGAGCTCCTCCATAGAGTTCTTCACTGGTACTCTTCGATTTCCCACCTCGATTTCTCCTGTTGTCCACGCGTCAACGACCCATTACTCGCCTCACTCTCTGCTTCCTGGAAGTCCGCGCTCCGTTCGATCAATCTCTCGTGCTCTAGACACTCCTGTTGGAACCCCAGTGTTGTCCCACATTGGGCAGAGGGCCCAAGTGAAAGTGCTTTAAATAGAATTACCCTTCTCTAACTAACATCGAGGCCTTTTGTGATAAAACCCCACACCTGAGGATTGTGCAGGTGGTTAAGTGGGGACAATATCGATGTTGTTAGAATGGGCCCTCGGCCCGTCGACCTGAAAATTTCCACATGGTATCAGAGTCAGGAGGCGGGCTCGTACTGCCACGTGATTGGGTGCGTCCCCTTTGGCCCCGTGCGATGTCCACGTAGGCTAAAGATGCCACGTGTTTGGGTGGGTCCTCAATGGCCCCGCGTGATGGGTGAGTCCCCAATGGCTCCACGTGGTTGCCGATGTGGATTTTCATGTGTGACCCATAAATGGGGTCTCACATGCGGGGGAGTGTTGGAACCCCAGTGTTGTCCCACATCGGCCAGAGGGCCCAAGTGAAAGTGCTTTAAATAGAATTACCCCTCTCTAACTAACATCGAGGCATTTTGTGATAAAACCCCACACTTGAGGATTGTGCAGGTGGTTAAGTGGGGACAATATCGATGTTGTTAGAATGAGCCCTCGGCCCGTCGACCTGAAAATTTCCACAACTCCACTGCCACTAGGCTGCGGAGGTTGGCGGAGAACTGTTCTTTTTTTGTGGAAAATGACTTGTCGAACGACATTGAGTTGACTGGCGCGGCGGCAAAGGCTGTGGCGGAGGCGAAGAACTTGGAGAAGTTGATGCTGGCGAGGTGTAAGTTGATTACGGATATCGGGATTGGTTATGTGGCTGTTGGGTGGAGAAAGCTGAGATTGCTCTGCTTGAGATGGTGCATATGTGTCACTGATATGGGCGTTGGATCTATCACTATGAAATGCAAGGAGCTTCAGAGCTTGGATCTCTCTTGCATGCCGATCATAGAAAAATGTCTTCCGCCTATCCTGCAACTACAACATCTTGAAGATTTGGTTCTTGAAGGATTCCTTGGAATTGATGACGAAGGCCTTGCAACCCTTAACCATATTTGTGAGTCCCTCAAGACGCTTAATTTGTCGAAATATCAGAATATCAGTCGTCGAAGAACTTCTCGATCTTTTCCACGTTGCCGCTGGTGGCTTCAAGGGTGTTGTTTGAGTTCGCCACGTCGGCTAGCGCAGAGGCGTAGCTGGTGGCGGCAGAGGCGTTCATGCGAGCGCTGAGATAGAGACAGAGAGAGGGGTAAAATGGAAAGAAAGAAAAGCACTTGGATACATATCTCGTGGTGGAAGTGGGATGACATTTGCGCTGCTCACCCATTCTGTAAACCCGCAATGCAGCAGGAAAAGAAAAAGGGAAGAAAATGAATACCTAAAGGAAAAAGCCAGGATTATACTTTTACTTTTGTCGACCACCAAAGAAGATGTCTACACTTTCATCATGCAGGTTCCCATTTTTTGAGAAAGCCAGAGAAAAGCAAATGGGTAGTGTCGGAAAAGTTGTCCAAGCAGCTGCCACTTTAGAGAAAGGAATATTGCCCTTTCACAACTAGAGTATATTGACCTTTACAATCAACAAGTGGAAGTGGAAAGCATGGCACACCCATATCCACTATCATTGATGAATATTTTATTAAGTTGTCTTCTGCAAACTGGAGCAATTATTGTATAGTTATACTAATGTCTAAAGAAGGCAGCACGCAAAAAAAAAGAAAAAAAAAGAAAAAGGCAAGCCCAAAATAATGGGCTATAGAATGTTATGTGGAGGGCCAAAACCCATATGCCCAAAAGAGCCATGCCCTATGGCTCCAAATTTATTCGGCACCTTACCGCTATTATCACCAACCAGGTGATCAAAAGTATGTCCACTACTCCAAATTTATTCGACACTCTGCCGCTATTATCACTAACCAGGTGATCAAAAGTACGTTCAGTACTCCAAATTTATTCGGCACCCTGCCGCTATTATCACCAACCAGGTGATCAAAAGTACACCCAGTACTCCAAAATTATTCGGCACCATGCCACTATTATCACCAAACCAGGTGATCAAAAGTACGTCCAGTACTCCAAAATTATTCGACACCCTGCCGCTATTATCACCCACTAAGTGATCACAAGTACGCCTAATACTCCAAAATTATTCGGCAGCCTGTTGCTATTATCACCCACTAGGTGATCAAAAGTACGTTCAGTATTAAAAAATTATACATGAGCATCACTCATGTTAATCATACATAAACATTCATGAGCATCACTCATGTCAATCATACATAAACATTCATGACCATCATTCATGTCAACATCCATGAGCATCACTCATGTCAACATCCATGAGCATCGCTCATGTCAATCAACATAAACATTCATGAGCATCACTCATGTCAATCAGCTTCGAAAACTTCAGTTACAGAGTTCCAGCTTCAAAAGCTTCATTTACAGAGCTCCAGCTTCAAAAGCTTCATTTACAAAAGCTCCAGCTTCAAATCTTCATTTGCAAAGCTTCACTGCAGGGTATACAAATACCGCCTCCGAACAACTGCCACTTCGACCCATATATGGATTGAATTTGAAGTCTCCAGCCAACATCCTCTATTGATTGAAGACTTGGGGGACTACACTATATACCATATATTGGGCTTCCATGACTGGGCCTCATGAAAAATACTTGGGGGACTTAACCTATGATTTATGTATTGATGAGCGAGCCATTATTCTATAAAAGGGACTCCCTCACTTTCATTAGAGAGCACACATTATTCATGTACTGAGGAGCGATCCTCTATTTTATAAAAATGACTCCCTCACCTTCATTAGAGAGCATCGCCGTCAGCTGAGCAACCACTTCGCCGCGAGCATCACTCTTAACCCATTATTCATGTACTGAGGAGCGAGCCCTTATTTTATAAAAGGATTCCTCACCTTCATTAGAGAGTATCGCTACCTACTGAGTAGTAGCCTCGCCGCGAGCATCAACTCTAGCCCATCATTTATGTATTGAGGAGTGGACCCTTATTCTATAAAAGGGACTCCCTCACCTTCACCTTCAACGCCACAAGCCGAGCCAACCAAGACAACATAAGCCACAAGCAGAGCAGCCTCGCAACATGTACTACTTCTAGTTGAGCATCATTTCAGATTGGGTACCGCCTCATATCGAGTATCAGTTCTAGACGACATCTAGTTACTTCGGCCCACACATGGACTGAATTTCAAGTCTCCAGCCAAAAGACTCTCTTGACTGAAGACTTGGGGGACTACTGTTTGTACCATACTTAAAGCCTCTGTATTTAGACCTCATATAAATACTCAGAGGACTCAAATGTAATTATGTAATAAATGAAGGGGTAAATATGTAATAAATGAAAAACCCTTAGTCTATAAAAGGGACTCCTCACCCTCACAAACCTTAAGCCTCTCATATTCAGAGCAAAGCTCTCAAGCTCTCTCTCCCTCACAATCTTCTCACAAACAAAGAAATACAATATCAGTGTGGACGTAGCCCAGACATTGGGGTGAATCACGATACATCTTGTGTTCTTTACTTTCTTGTAGATTTACGGTCGGATTTACGTTGTTCCAAGACCCCTCTGGTTTTGTGCATCAACATATACCATCTGCAGCACAATATTTAGAATTAATTATGACTTAATTATAACTGTTAAATTTGTGATTAGAGATAAGCTAAGCATCTTCTTTTTATTCTAATCTTTATGTATTTAAGAAAGCAAGCTTTCTCACTGTTTTATTTTTCTAATCTTTAATTATGTGCAAAATGATCGATACAAGATGATCATGATGAGCCAACTTTTTTTGTTTTCCACGGTGGCAAACCTCATGTTATGTATACATTAATCATAATTACATGATAATAAGATAACCGATTAAACAGAGCTCTTATATCTTCCAACTAATACGGAATGATCATTCAGTATAGTTGTGAAACATATATCTATACGTGATCTTATTATGCAATCATTAATAAATCATACGTATTATATTATCATTTTGCGCTAACAAGACTTGAGTTTTATTCTCTTGATGCGCCTTTAGATTTTTAATTAATGGTTCAAATTAAAATATTAAATCCATAATTATTTCATTTCTTTCCTTTGATATCAAATTAAAAAGAAAATGATCATGTATTTCTTAATCACATAACCAGGAGAAAATTTCTAAATAAGAGTACCATCCTAAAATGGCTTGGACTTTGAGTTTCAGATATTCTTATGCTTTTGGGCCCAAATTTGTTAGCTTTAGTGGAATGGGCCTGGAAACAATATTTAAGTAAGAGGAATAAAGTCCATTCTATATGGAAGTAGGAAGAAAAAAAAAAGGATCAATTAAGCCCAAGCAGGCCCGAAATCAATAAGCGCTCAGGCTTGTGAAAACAGTCCCTCTTGTCTTGATTAAATTGTTCAATTGTGGATCCCTCATAGCTTATGGTGCAAGTGTTTTTTTTTTTTTTTTTTGGGTCTAATTAAAGTACTTTCATTAATTAAAAAGGCAAGTACAAGGAAAAGACAGTCCAAAAGGCAGCCCACTAACTAAATACAAGTCCAACAACGAATAAAAAAATACAGTAGATAGGCCCAGAAATGGCCAGCTGAATAGCAACAAAAAAACTCTAAGACTAGAATGGAAACCAGCAGCCACTAGATGCGCTTCCATCGCAAGGCCACCACCACCACCAAGAAAACGAATCAATGAAACAACTAGATCAACGGAAAATTGGGGTGAGTGAGCCATCGGCGCAGTGAGTGCTCCCATAATCCTATCAAATAGTTCTAAAAGCACTTTAATGGCCACCTAACACCCGAGGAGAAGCACACGGGCCGAGTAGCAGAGGTCGGTGGTTGTGGATGCATGACGTATAATAACATTGGAGTAGGAGATGGCCATGAAGGTCCATATCTGAGACTAGCTCATGGGAATTGAGACAAAGTTCAAAGAACAAAGCTCAAGGGAAGCCAAAACAAAGACCAAAAGAGAAAAAGTTCAAAAATTAAAAAACTTTTTGAGTGGAAGGATGGGGGAAGGATGAAGGAAAGAAGGGGGAAGAGGGAAAATACAGAAAGTGGAGATGGATGGGAACGAGGGAATAAGAGCTAGAAAAAGGTGGGACGGAGGGGGGAAGGATGAGGGAAAGATGGGGAAAGATGGGGAAAGAGGGAAGATGTAGAGGGTGGAGAAGGAAGAAAAAGAGGGAAGGATGGCTAGAAAGAGGTGGGCGTCGGGCTGCCGCCGACCCCAAGCCGGAGCAAGAAGCAACGACTAGGAGGGGAGGAAAGGTTTTAGAGGGAGATAGAGGGTGAGCTGTTTGTCTAAAGGACCTGGTGCAAATGCTAAACATGTAGAAAGTGTAAACATCAATTAAGTGCATGTACTTATAGAGAAATTTATGAAAGTGCTTGTCACACCGACATAGAAATCTTGCTTTGAGATGTCATGTAGATAAAGTTATGAACACGGTTGTTTTATAAAGAAAGTTTTGAATGTGGATGTTACACGTGACGTAGAAATCTTGATTTTGAAATGATATGTAGAGAAAGTTATGAATGTGATCATCATACCGATAGAAGAAATTTTCCTTTGGAAGGACTTATAGAAAAAGTTATGAATGTGGTCAGTAAAAAGAAAGTTATAAATGTGATCGTCACACCGACACATAAATCTTACTTTAAGACGATTGATAGAGAAAATTATGAATATGACCGTCACATTGCCAAAGAAATCTTGCTTTGGGATGACGTATAGATAAGATTATGAATGTGGCCATTTTATAGACAAAGTTATGAGTCTAGTTGTCATACCGATAGAAAAATCTTACTTCGATATGATCTATAAAGAAATAATGTTATGAATGCGATCGCTACACCGATAAGGAAAAGAACAGTAACCCTGATCTTGTGATGAAATCAAAGGGACTGTTTGTGCATTGTTTTTCTCATTTGATGTTTATCCAACCATCACCATACAAAACAATTAAAACTATATATTGGTTTTCAAGTTTTCCATTCAAGTTCTCTCTCTCTTCTTTCTCTCTTCTCTCTCTCATGGGTACCATCTCCAACCCTATTAGAAGAACAGCAAGCCATGCAATCGATATGTACTTTGATTTGGACGAAGCCCTGACGCTGCCACCTGAAGATCATATATGCTACCGTGGGAATAACTATAATATTGCAACGTCGACGGCATACACTTTGGCAGCCAACATGCCGACGGCGGTGGGTGCAGAAGAAGTTAATGAAGGTGTAATTTGTTCAATTTGTGCTGTATGTTTTCATCACGGATATTCTGATCATGATCATGAGTTTGCTGCTAAGCAAGTCCCTTGTCGCCATATCTACCACCAAACTTGCATAGCAAACTGGCTCTCCAATTCTAACTCTTGCCCTCTCTGCCGCTCCACAATCATTCCGATTGATCGACGCCCAATAACTAATTAAATTAAGAGATAATTCTCTACAGTTTCTATCCCATGCTTAAATCTTCTTCATTGGGCACATTTTTATAAGGCTTATTATATTAACACCACAAATTATTGAATAAACCCCACATACTTAATACACCCCACTTCATTCCCCATAATACCCTCACACCCCACATTCTTAATATACACCTTACATTTTCTATACACACCCCACATTTTTTATATACCCAACCATTCTCAAATCTTATAACAGTCATTTTTAATTTTGCCGAATGATTTCAAATTGAATGATTTCAAATTGAATGATTTGAAAAAATGTTTAGGTTCATTTGAATGTTTTTCAATAACAATAATAATGATTTCAAAGCTTTCGAAACACCGATTTCGTGTTCCATTCGTTAAAAATAATTTTTCTTAATCAACATATTTGTAGTTTCATTGCTTAGGGTTTTATTCAATAATGGAGGGTGTGAAGGATTTTGATAGTTGAAGTAGATAAATAATACGTTAAAAGTTAATTTTTTTTTATATTTTTTAAACCTAATAAGGTCAAAATTATCATTACATAATAGAGTAAATAAGTCATTAATATTAAATTTTAATATGGGGTGCATTCAACATTTTGTGAGGTGCTAATATAAAAAGCCTTTTATAATTTTAACTATTTGATTGGAATTTTTTTTTCTTTTTAGATATAATTTTTTTAATTTTTATTTTAAAGTCAAATTTGATTATATTTTACTAATGGTATCGAACATGCTTTGGAACCTTGAATAAATTATTATAGCGTAGATGAAGTAAATTTTTTTTTTTCCTTTTAGAAAACTTAGCTCATTGACGAGGAATTAGGTGAGCTACATTACACGTTAGGTTTCAAACTGTGGTTGGTAAACCAACTTACTCTTTTCTTATATTTAGAGCAATTAGAAGGAACCAAGCCCCGATGAAACAGTCCCCATCCCCTTAGAACACGAACCAAGAAATCCCTTAATTATTTGTACGGTTAAAATCCTCAAAAAAAAAAAAAAAAAAAAAAAAAAAAAAAAAAAAACTAACAAAAGATCATGATATTCCTCGAACCAAAGTCTCCCCGTAAGTGTCAAGGAACATCCCGAACCGAGTCAAAATTAAAAGGGTTCTTTAGATATAGATCCTTACAACTCTTATTTTTTAGACAAAAACCCACCTAGTTATAAACATCTAAATAAAATCCAAATTTACAAATGACTGTCAAGTATAGAAGTAATTGACATATTATTACAAAATATTTACAACTTGTACCACAATATTTAAAATAAAATCAATAAGTGTTATTACTCACCTTAATTACAATGAAAATATAATTATTGCACATATTATTACCTTAACACACACATATATACGTTCAAATGTATATATCACTACCATAAGCTCAATATATATATATATATATATATATATATATGTGTGTGTGTGTGTGTGTGTGTGTGTGTGTGTGTGTGCATATAAAGTTTATGTGACAGCCCGTCCCAAATTTTACGTTTTTATTAATTTTAGAAGTGTGAATTTACGAAAATGCCTGAGAGGTAAGGACTTTGACTTTTGCGGATCATCGGTTAGAGTGGCGTATGACTTATTCTTTTAGCATATCCTCGTAGTACTCATCACTACGAACGCATAGGCGAAAACCGTTTGCGAGTCTGAATTATAACGGTATAGTTACAGACGTTTGAAGTTGGTTATTTAAAGGTAGTTGAATTATTTGAACTCCCACCTTGTGGGAAGACTAATCAATCAGCCTTTAAGCAAAGAGAAAAGGGAACCAATCACATAAAAGGAGGACAAAGCCTCCAACCAATCAGAAAAAAGAAAAAAAAAGGGGAAAGCTAGAGCTTTCCCGTGGGTTTTTTCGCTCACAACCACCCATTTTCCAAGGCTGATTCTAGCCAACTCCGGCAGAGTTTTTTGAAGCCACCATCACCATCTTGAAGCTCTCATTCCCCTCTACAAAATCCACCCAAGAACCACCTTGGTTAACCCCTGTACGTGGCGGTTCGAGGCCACAAAACCCGATGAAAACCAATGGTGTTCCGGCCACCCTTTTCATTTTTCCGACTAATCGGCAAAGCAATGGCCGACACCACCACTTGCGCTTTGTAGCCCATCATCCCAGGAGAAAATCACGACCAATCTTGACCCCGTTGGAGCACCGAGGAAGAAGAATTGAAGTTCACCCAAGTATAGGGTTACCGACGGGTTTTAACAAAATTAAAGCTCTTCCCAGCCTATTTGGCCAGGGTCACAGGTATAAATCGATTCCTCATGTTATGTAGATGAATTTTCATGTTTGGATCGTGTGATTTGGTGAAGAAATGAGAAAGTTATAACGATTTAAAGTTTGCCTAGTTTTCGGCGACCTCCGCCACTTTTGAGTCATTTTTCAACCAAATCACGATGAGATAGCCATCGTGTAAGGTACCAATATCTTTGTCTCGTCGAGAACTATGATTTTCGTTTTTGAATCACTTGTTTTTGTTGCGTATTGACAAAGTTATGGACGTTGAAAGGTTGCCCAGAAATTCCAGCGAGTTACCAGTTTTCTCGCGGACAGCCATCTTTCAAACCATTTTCCAGCCACCTACGGCCACCATTTGACTCCAACCTGGTATAATCTTGTTCTATATTTCTCTAGCTTCGATTTTTTATATTATGGGTTGAATTTGGTTGAGAAACAAGTGAGATATGGAGTTCCAAAGATCACCCAGGAAATCTGCAGAAACTGCAGAATCAGGCAAAGTCCCATTAAGGTCCACCACTTGATTAGAATAGTAATCGATGATCCAACCGTTGGATCGTCACCAAACTTTAATACATTATAGTATGTAATATTTGAGGTCCATAAAAACTTACAGATCAAGAATCCGATGTATGGATTTTCCTGAATTGGATGTGTACGTTTATAAAATAAATGTTAACAACCACTTGGTTTTGGGCAATTGGTGGAGATCCGACCATTGGATTGCAATGAAATTTTAGTAAGTTATTCTAGAAGCATAATATGGATCTTTGGAAGTTCCGGATTGAAAATCTAATATGCGGATCTTCCGGATCGAGTTATACAGGGTTGTAGACCCTACCGTTGATCTTTGATCGACGATTGACTTATGGTCAATGGGTCTCAAACTATTTTAAAATGTCATTGAGGATGTGTTTTATGTGAATTACGTATTCTATTGATGAGGATTCTGAGATGTGGTTGATAATTGGTCGCAGGCCCCGATCGCTCGGGACGCCCAGATGGTTGTGCTAGGAAGTTGTAGCACGGACTCCAGGTGAGTGGATCTTTCCTTGCTCATCTTATGTTTCATGATTGATAATTCTATAAATGCTTTTAAATAAAATTGAGAAACTTATGCCATGACATATATATATTTATATGTTATAAAATACTATGAGATGGTTGAGTTAGATTTCATCGTGATCTATCCATATGCGTATTACTATAAATGATTATTGTGAGCTACGAATGACTTGATTCCTGTTTAGGGTACGTAGGCAGTCTAACGAGACGTTAGATGCAGCCATATAAGAAATGAGATTAAATAATCGTGACCATAGCCTTGTTTAAGGAATCGAGCAATGTGTGTGGGCTTTTGATTTTAAGTATATATGTATACGCTTGATGTTTTCCCAGAAAATGCAATTAAATGATTTATGCTCTAAAAATGCCATGCCTATTAAATAATGCTTAAACGATGAGATAAATTGTTTGCATATATATATATATATATATAATTGTGGTGCTGTGAATGCTCTGAAGTGCAAAGGTGAACGTAGGACATTCAGGTAAGTTCTGGTAAGTTTAGGTAAGTTCAAGTAAGTATACGGTATTAGTTGACTTGATGGGGTTATGATATGGCTACATTTACACTTTTAGCAACTCTGACATTGTCATACAAGTTGCCTATGAGTCGTACATGTTGTATTAGATGCATTTAGAGCTCATAATCCTGCACCCTGGGTGATTGTGATTTAGCCAGAGATATGACACATGCCTGTATATAATGCCACCTCCCGCACCCTATGCTCACATCGGATCCAATTTAGGTGCACAGTTTTGTCGTACAGACCACCATAGGTGGTTCCGACTCGTATGTGACTAGCGATTTATCGCATGGCTATCTTGATGTGCATAGCATTGAGCATAACTATATTACACCCAATCTTGTCGTATAGACCTAACCGTAGTACTAAGTGGCTTATCCTTACAAAAATTAGAAAAATTCAAAATTATTAAGACATTTATTTATAATGAAAGAAATAAAAGAATAAAGTTGGCCAGGTAATTCCCAAACAACATATAGCCAAGTTCAATTAATATTGGATTTTATTATCTTTGTCTATATTCCAAACATTACTCTATCTTCATACTCATCTTTCTAGATCTTTTATTGTGCGGTGCGGTAATTTAGTTTGTTTGTTTTATGTGCATGTACTATATATTCTCATTCAAGATAATTTTATGACATAATAAAATGATATCTAATACGTCAAGCTCATAAAGGCTTTTAATTTCCCATAATATGTGACACATCCCGACCAAAAATCAAGGCATGCTGGCCGTCATGTGAGGGTGACGTAGCTATGTGCACAGTACGGAAGCGATACAGATAAAGAAATATACGAATAAATAAAAACTGAAAGCTACTAATGTGCACTTATAAGTATAAGGAATGAGATACAAGTGTAAATACTCCTAATTAGAGCATAGAAAGTCTAGGTGCAGTCCAGTAGGACAAGTACTAGTTATACAGTACCATAAGAGGTCCTACGAATATTATATTTTGTCAGAACCGCCAAATCCTCAAATGCCACTAACAACAAGTCTACCTAAAACCTGGAGAGGCGCAAAAAAGAAAACGTGAGTGGGCAAAACAAAGGTTTTGAGAACAAATTTAACTTTCAAATGTTCTAACCCCTCGCCGTAAAATATGTATAATTTTTCCTAGAAATAGAATATAATTATATACATCTATATATATAAATATTCAAATCATACTTCACATATCCATAATCATAAATATGTCATGCCAAGATATAAACATAATAAGTAACTCAAGTGAAAATAAATTCATGGAAAATAACACATTAGCCGGAACCCTTGTAGAAGTTTGTACGACTGAATTCATAGCTCATTAGTCAATCTAGCCAGAGTCACTACAATTGACCTATACGACACTACACTGCACACAAGTCGAAACCACTGAAAATGTATGTACGACAAGATTGGGTGTAATATAGTTATGCTCAATGCTATGCACTCATGATAGCTATGCAATGAATCGCTAGTCACCTACGAGTTGGAACCACCTATGATGGTCTATACGACAAGACTATGCACCTAAATTGGATCCAATGTGAGTATATGGTGCAGGAGGTGACATCATAAACAGGCTCGTGCCCTGTATCTCTGGCTAAATCACAATTACCCAGGGTGCAGGTTTATGAGCTCTATGCTTCTCAAATAATCACAACCGTTATTCATATTCACAATTCATAAACTCACCTGGGAATTTACCTGAGCGTCCTCAGCACAAATATATATGCAAACATCATATGCATATTCTAGATATAAAACGTTTGGCATGACAATTCAAATCATAACTAATTTAAATGCATTTTCTGGGAAAAAACATCAAGTATATAAGTATATACTGAAAACCAAAAGCCCACTCACTGGTATGTCGAAGGGTCGTAGCCCCCGAGTCACCCTTAACTGCGCTCGTCCTTGGGATAAGTCTCCCCTATATGCGAAACAACTATAAAAACGTTAATTTAAAGCACATAACCAATACTAGCTAATAATTTCTCATATATTGGTCAAATTGGGTGTTTAAATATACCAACGTGATTTACACAACCTCACGAACACCCCCATATTTTTAGAAAATTTTTTCGTTGTCACGCGCCGGCCAAGGCACGGCCACACTCATCGCCCACGCGCGGGCACGTGCCGTGCACATTGACGGTAACCCTAACGTCGTTAGGGAATATTCCGTTAAAAAGTAGCATATACCATTAAAACTAACCTGACGCCGTTGGAATATTCTGTCAAACTTAACGTAATATTCTGTCGTCTCCTTCCTTGGTTCGCCGGACCGTCGCCGTCACCAGAAAACTGGAAAAACTTTAAACCTTTATATCTTAGTCGTTTTTCATCAAAATTTCATGAAATCAGTACCAAATTGAAGCTCTTAACTTGTAAAACATTCCCTTACCTGTTTAAAGCCCCAAAAACGATGGAATCTTGCAAAAAAAATCGCGATATTCCGGTCACCTACGCAACTCACTATTCCTGAGTTTCCTGACGTCCAATTCACCTCGTTTTTCTTCTCCAAGCTTCGTGGAGATGATCTAAATCTCCCTAGAAGCTAAAAATCTCCTAAAAACCCCCGTAATAATTAGTGCATGAACAGTACCTCAAATTGGGATTTCGGGTTATCAGGTTTTCGAGGGTTTCAAGTTCTAAAAATAGTATGAATCAACTCCTGGACTCACAAGAATGATGATGATGGCTTCCAAAACTTCGATCTGTGACTAAATGGTTCGGTTTGGTGTTGTCCGTACGGTTTGTACGGACATTGTAGAAAATCGAAAGAGGGATGAGAGAGAGAAGGCACGGGTGTGTATGTATGTGTTTTTGTGTGGTCTAAAGTTGTCCACTCCAACCAACCAAAACAACACAACAACTTAATTTCCAATTAGTTCCACATACTTAGGAAAATAACTTGGACCTAAAACTAAGTCATGTATACACACCACTACCCACGCTTAAGGGTAAAACCGTCATTTCACACCATCGATAAATTATCCCAGGACGGGCTGTGACAATATGACTTTAGTCCCTAAAATTTAATTTTCTCCACATAAAATCCAATATAAGTTTTTTACTCGAATAAAACTCATTGACTAGATTCCACATCAGCAAATTCATTAATTATATTTGACTTTACACATTAAAAAAATTTTGATGCCCAAAACACCCATATTTGAATGTTTGATTTACACAATTAATTCCATACAAATTGTAAGGGATAATTGTCACATCTTGGCCCGAGTTCACCACATCTCGGGCCCATTCCACCACCGTAGCACGATATTGTCCGCTTTGGGCTTACCATTCGCTCACGGTTTTGTTTTTGGGAACTCACGAGCAACTTCCCAATGGGTCACCCATCCTAGGAGTGCTCTGGCCTCCTTCTTGCTTAACTTCGGAGTTCTTACGGAACTCGAAGCCAGTAAGCTCCCAAAATGCCTCATGCTAAGTAGGGATTGGAATATTCATTTAAGGATCACTCCCCGGGCGATGTGGGATGTTACAATTCACCCCCCTTAGGGGACTAACGTCCTCGTCGGCACACTTCTGGCCAGGGATTGGCTCTTATATCATTTGTCACATCCCGGCCTGGGTCCACCACATCCCAGGCCCATTCCACCACCGTAGCACGATATTGTCCACTTTGGGCTTACCATTCCCTCACGGTTTTGTTTTTGGAAACTCACAAGCAACTTCCTAGTGGGTCACCCATCCTGAGAGTGCTTTGACCTCCTTCTTGCTTAACTTCGGAGTTCCTACGGAACCCGAAGCCAGTGAACTCCCAAAAGGCCTCGTGCTAGGTAGGGATGAGAATATACATTTAAGGATCACTTCCCTGGGCAATGTGGGATGTTACAATAATTAATTATTTTACAAAAATAAAAAAATAAAATCATTGCCTAACATATAATACCAATAAAACATGCCTAATAAATTTAGTAATACATGCTTAGTTAAGTCAATAAAATTATATTTTAAATATAAATGTAGGTAAACTATTTCACACACACATATATCACAACAACAAAAAAACATGCCTAATATACATAAAAATTCATGCAAAATAATTTACCTACATAATAAAGCATATCCAATATATGCAAAATGATGAACCTACATAAAAAAAAATATTATTATTTTATTCAATACTAGTTTACCTATTATTTGTGCATATAATAATAAAATGTGCCTACATACAAAATAAAATACCTACATAATGAAGAAATGTTATTTGATTCAAAACTAATTTACTTACAAAATAAAGCAATTGTATTTTATTCAAGATTAATTTACCTATTATTTGTACATATATCTTATAATGATAAAATGTGCCAAATATATGTAATAATACATGGAAAATAAATTACCTACAAAATAAAAGAATGGTATTTGATTCAATATTAATTTACCTACAAAATATATGTCATTTGCTCATCATAAATTTAAATATAGGTAGATTATTTAGTTTAATATGTTTGATCATATATGTAGCACTGTGCATGTATATATATATAGGATCAAGGGACAAATATTTTAACAAATATTTTTACACTTTTTTTAAACCTTTAGATTACAAAACATCCAAAGGTCCATATTCATTCATTAAATGACATAGATGCTTAAGTGGATTTTACTTAATATCAAACATAAATATAAAATTAAAAAATCATAAAACATGGGAGGTAATTAAAAATAAAATTAAAAAGGAAGAAACCCTAGTTTTAAGCATGTAAACAAGAAAGGACGTAGAACTCCATTGATTCAAAGTACTGTAATCTCCATCTCTCTCTTTGCCAATGAGGTATGCAACTTTCATAGGATTGATATGAAATTTTGATGCTTTCTACAATGAATCAAGCTATTAGTTTGTTTAATCTTCATTACGTAAGCAAAACGTACAAAATCCTAAACCTTAAATCGTATATTATTGTTCAGATATGTAGGGTGATTAAATTAGGTTTTGCAAAATCTTTTTTGATTTGATCCCGGAAAACCATAATTAGGACGGACTTGTGATGGATTTTGCATTTGCATTGGCACAAATTATTCATGTTTTGATTGAATTCAGCAAACAAAACTGCCCATACGGCAAACCCATATTCTGGTTCATCTCTTGCTGTAAATTTAACATGTTATGCCCTAATATTTGCCCAGGCACTTGAGATGCCATCAATTGATTCACTTGCTGCACCAAATTGCAGAATTGAGGCATACCTTGCGAACGGAAAAACCCAACATTCGGCTGAGCCGGTTGAGAAGTAGGGCCAACAGAACCAAATTGAGGCATACCCAGATGGTTATTTTGCATTGGAAGAAGGTTGTTTGGTAGATTCATGAAATGGGGTTGAGCTATCATTGAAGTAAAATTACTAAATGGGACTGGAATTTGGGGATTCCTGATACTCAATTGAGGTTGCATCTGCATACACATAGAACATTGCAACATATCAGCAATGGATTAAATTCCGTAACCTCCTGCTGCTGCTTAAACAAACCATAAAAGCGAAAACCCAGAAAGCAGAAGCAGGTTGAAGTTAGTGAAAGCAGTTATATTATGGAAAATTTTATTTGAACTCATCTAACCTCTTTCTACACCCAACTTAAATTATAAATGTGAATTGTCTATTTTATCCTATTGCATAATTACCATCAAGTACAAGATGAAATTAAGAATAAAACTAAAATTTATCAATAAACCCATACTCAATAATCAAGTTCTACCATCACACAATTTTTATCCTACGTTCATTATGACTAAACTCCTACGAGCTGCCATAAAACCCTACGATCACCTAATAATCAAATCCGGTTGCTTTTCGTTTCCTCTCTAGCTTCATGTTAAGTCATTCAAGAAGAGCAATAATTACAAGCAATATCACCACAAGAAACAAAAGAGTCAGAAAGCTTTCAACACATCGAAATGTTTTCCATGTCATTACGAGTGCATGTTTAAAGTATGAGTTCTCTTCTCGCTATTTGTTTAGTTCTGCTTCATTCAACTATGTATGCCTGTAAAAGCAGCATATATTGCTCAAATGAAAATTATTGCCATGATCCTTTAAGAAAACGTTATGAGAAGTTCTACTGAAATTTACTTTCACTAGTTCAACTGCTTACCCAGCAGCTACTGAACTGTTTAATCTTGAATTACAAATTCATCACTCAATTCCACGAATCACATTCAGGCTAGCTACTTGGACTACTCTATTAAGAGCTTGGCGAAGATCATTTCCTAAAAACCTTGCACTCCAAACCGACGTCAAAAAAGTTTAAAAAACAAATTGATGTTGTTGATCATCTATAACAATTGGTTGTCATGACAAAATCTTAATTCTTCATTCACTTATTTGGGATTTTATTTTATAAATGGGTATAAAGATGAATTTTTATATATTGAATTGAGTTTGTGAGGGTAGTTTAAATAGTAAATTTGGGTTTAAAGAGAGATTGATTCTTTAATTAAAAATAATATGGGTGTAAAAGTAAGTTGGGTGTAGAAAGAGGTTGTATGGGTTCAATTAAAATTTCCCTTATATTAATTTTTAATTTAGATTATTGTTTTCAATTTTATCCTAACTCAATTGATTATTGGTTTTTTTCAATTTTATCCTATTAGATATTAATTTTTAATTTAGATTAGTGTTTTCCTTATTAGTTAGAATCCACATCATCATCCAAGTCATTTAATTTTAAAACTCTCCACATCACTCTTAATCTAGACCATTGAATGTTATAAAATCTAAAGGCTACAAGGAAGTGTAAAAATGTTATTTGATTCAATATTAATTTACCTACAAAATATATGTCATTTGCTCATCATAAATTTAAATATAGGTAGATTAATTAGTTTAATATGTTTGATCATATATGTAGCATTGTGCATGAATATATATATATATATATATATGAACGTCATATAGGTAAACTGACACATCCCGACCCGGAATGTCTACTAAGACTTTGAATCGAGTTATGCTGGCCTACACCTGGAAGGTAACGAAGCCATAAAGTGTGATGATGTGGAAATATAGTGAATAAATTTAAACCTAAGAGTGCCTAAATACCATAGTGCACTGGTGAGCGGGAACGAACTCACTTCACACGTGACGTTAGAGCATAAGCAAGTACAAAAGAGTGAATTAAGAATTGTACCCTCGAAATAATCTCCAATACTAAGAATCACCACGATTCCTCAACGATAAGAAAGTTCAACTAAGAAGACCTGGATGGTGAAGACAAGATAAATGTGAGTGGCCCAGTAATTAAAATTTTAATAGAAACCATATAAATTTCTATAACCCCTCACTACAACACCTGTAAAATTTCCAGAATTCGAATATAAAATATATATATATATATATCAATTCAAGTCATGCTTCACATATTTATAATCATATGCTAACTTATCGCATATTCATCACGTCTGCTAGCTCATCACGTATTCACCACATATACTAGCTCATCACATATAGTCATTATATATGCTAGCATTTCATTACATATCCCATCATAAATATATATGCTAGCATTTCATCACATATAGGCTAGCACCTAAGTTGGAGTCACCTCTAGTGACCTATACGACGTATTCATATCTCATCATGTATCTCATCAATCATGGCTAGCATATAAGTCGGAGTCACCTCTAGTGACCTATACGACATATTCATATCTTATCACGTATCTCATCAATCATGGCTAGCATATAAGTTGGAGTCACCTCTAGTGACATGTATGACTAAATCATAGCTCATCAATCATTGCTAGCACATAAGCCGGAGTCACCTCTAGTGACCTATACGGCACTACACTACATACAAGTCGGAACCACTGAAAATGGGTATTCCTCTTCACTTGGAAGTGAGAGGTCTTAGGTTCGAATCTCGTGGATGGCGAATTCGATACCAAATTAGACTGCTCATTATGTGGCTTAACTGAACTCCCCTTTCTCTTAGTGTAAAAATATCGATGTACTAATATTTTTTTTTTGCAAGGATGACTTGTGGGTGATGTCCTAAATGATATTGTCAATAATAGCTCCACAAAAATGTATGTCAAAATTTGTGTAAAAAATATAATGCCACGGATCAGATCCATATATATAATATGCTATTTATTATCCAATACACATAATTCTCTGTATTGAAATTTATTTTCTTTATTACAAAACAATAAATATGAATCACCACAAACAAACCAAACAAATGTCTATGCTTTTGATCAATCTAGTTGCAAGATTCTTTTTCAAAAGACAAATCATAGTTTTAAGAAGGTAGCACTACTATCAGGAGGTAAGCTATGGACCATTATACGTAATATTTTTCATGTTTTGACTTGTATTACTTAACATTTAAATCATAAGTAAACCCAATAAAATTATTCCTATTAAATTTATCAATTTGTACTTGTGAGAACTTATAAGCTTTCTTAATTTATTCTTATCAAGTGTAAAATTATGTATTAAGTACAGAAAACTATGGTCCCCCATAGTTGCATTATTATACATCAAGCTCATGCTTTCTACCTCAACATCTGCGGTGGCTAACGTAGACATGAAGATTTTAAAGTCAAATTTGTATCCCAATCCGCATCCTCGCTAGTAGACGAGTCGAAGTCTCATGCCCTACCTGCATTATTAACTAGCTATACGCTTCTCGCCCATGAGATACTGTAGCGCAGTACTGAAACACAATTAAGTTGTATAACTAATTCATTCATGTTTTGAGCATGTCGATTCATCGGATTGTGAAATCCTAAAGTATAATCTTTTTCTTGCAAACCTAAGTTTATTTAAGTTGTCTAGAACAGTGCAGTGCACCATCCGTATCCAAGTTTAAATCAATAGTTTGGACGAATTTAGTGTAATAATCGTATCATTCATTTTCCTAAAAGAAAACGCATAATATGATCCTTCATCCATATTATAACATGTTGTATATCCACATGACAGTATTTTGTATCATTATCACCTAGTAACTTTCGGATATTGTAGGTAATATCCAATACAATACTTGGCAATTCAAAATTGTCTTCAAATTAAAGCACGTACAGTACTACATCTATGTATATATAATATGTATTTGACCAGCTCAATCCAATTGGGCGTGACAACAACAGCATAATTAATATAGATTATCACAAGTCCAATTTGATCATCTATTAAACAATTGAACTATGATTTTACAAGCAGCCCAATTGGGAATTTGTTAGCTAGACAGGCATAGTTCATACACTTTCCTCCAAATAATAGATTACTTCTTGAATCAAGCAATCAAGTTTGTAACAACTTGCACTCTTTGAAAAATTAAGCCTTCCTGATCTTTCTATATATTATATATAGATATAACATCTTCTTCCTCCTGCTCCTCTTTAAATTTAGATATCTTTTTTCATCCGAGTCCAAGGCCAAAAAAACCAAACCCTAAAACTTTCCATGGCAACTGTATTTTCAGGTCAACTGCTCAACACCATATCAAATTACCATATCGACCTCGATGAATTTGATCTAGATGAAGCTTTAACTTTGTCTTTTGAAGAGAATTCGAATTCTGTCCACTGCAATAACAACAGTATCATTGCAACATCAAATTCAAGCTGCAGCTCGTTGATAGTTGATTGCATGCCGAGTCCTGTTACTGCAGTCGACGATGTTTGTGCCGTTTGCATGGAAGGGATGCAATCAGGTGGTGATCAGCAGGATCACAGTATTATTGGTAAACAGGTCCCATGTGGCCATGTATATCATGCCACGTGTATCTCCTCCTGGCTCATCGTCTGCAACTCTTGCCCTCTCTGCCGCTCCACCATGACCCCCGTCGTCGAAAAGTGACTTTGTAGTTTGCGCCATCCCACAATATTAAGTATAATTAATTAGTTTAATTTCTGCTGTTTGTTTATGTAATTTGTAGGTTCGGTTTGGAGCAATAAAATTAATTTGTAGTAGCCTTTACTAGATGAGAGAAAATTGATTAAAGTGGTTTGGACACATGAATTAAAGACCTACAAATACTTTGTTTAGAAGATACGACGGAGGCTTATGGTAAAATGAGTTGAGAAAGATCTAGGAAGACTTAAAAATAGATTTTAATAAAAGATATGGATTAGTACTTGAATCTAACAGAAGATATGGCGCATAATCGAGCGCAGTCGCGTTTTATGATTCATACGACTGATCCCAATTAATAGGTAAGGTTTAATTGTTGTTGTTGTAGTGGTATTTACAAGATATTAATTAATGTAAAATAATCTTCGATATTTTCATGTATATGTATGATGTTTCGACTTCTTCCTATTACAAACAAGCATGTATGGCCCGGAATTTATTTTTCTTTTATGAAGAAAACAATTTTTTTCTTGCTGATTAAACAGAAAGTTGACAATTTGTATAATCAAGTGGTGGCATTTTCGTAATTAACTTAGCAAGTCATTCAGCTAGTGTGACAGTCGCATATGATCATTCTGCAAATTGTCACATTGTGTTGGAGGAAGAGTTTGAACTCGAGATGCAGTTGATTAAAGAAGAAGATCTTAACTACCAAAGCAATCCATCAGTATAAACCTTTGAATTTGCTAAAAATGTGTTAAGCTTCAATTCCTCTTTAGTTTTGTCTCATAACTCAATTAACAAAGTTCCAATTATTTACATATTTTAGTGTGAATGTAGCTCTTTGTTGATATAGAACTCATTTGGAATTACTTTTAAAAAGACCGAAAGCACTTTTAGAGAAAATGATTTTGGGTTCCAAAAGCACTTGACTTGAAGTACTTTCTGCAAGAAGCACCGGTTATATGCATTTTACAAGAAACACTTCAAGTGTTTTTATAGAATTCACTTATATTTTTATTAAGGATTGATTCAAAATTTTTTTTTATTAAAACCGCTTTCAATCATTTAAAAACATTTCCAAACGAGTTCATATATTACTCTAAAAGTTGGTCATACGCTTTGTATGTCATGTAGCTCTTTTTAGATATTTAATTTTTTTTATATGCTTTGAACATCATGGAATTATTAACAGAAGACCAAAATGAAAGTTTTGAATCCTCCAACTAAGACGTGAATCGATTTATGCAAATAACTTTTAGTTTGATTTCAATTTTTTTAGAGTTAGAGTTGAAAATATGAGTTTTGGTGTTCAATTCACGGCCGTCAGTGCTGGAAGTTGACAAGATACGTTTTTGGGTTTCGCACTGTATATGGTGGCGAAGCCTCCCTTGCCAAATTGGTTTCCTCAAAGGTTTAGGCAAATTTTATAATTTCACGTTTCTCTCATCCTCTCATGCAATTTGGTCCCCTGCCAATTTGGTTTCCTCGAAGTTTTAGGCACATACTACTTGCCTCATCTCTTTCATGCAGTTTTGACAAATATTATAAAGGGAATATTATTATTTTCTTCTTCCTGTTTTCTCGTTTATTTGACTAAATATGGAGAAGTATACAAAGGAGTAGCAATGATATTGAGTAGATAAGGATGCAGGCTGAAGGATTTTCACCTTTTAAACCTAATATTCTTTCAATTTTGACAAAAAAAACACCTCTAATATTTTTTTTGGATATATTTTTAAATAATTTGAAGTTTGTTTTGACTTTTTTGCCAGTGATGCACATCTTGTCTTCTCATCAAACACAACAGTTCGTCAAGTTCATACCATACAATTTGAAGGGGAAACAAAGAAAAATTATTATTCGTATATGGAAGATTAATACACAAGTAGAAACCTCACCAAATTATTCAACTTGTCCACAGAAAGCAAACTCCAAAAAGCTTTCATTACCATAAACAAGTAGAAACTTTAACAAACTATTTAATTTGAGATTTTATTTTCTAAATGGGTGTAAAGATAATTTTACATTTTAAATTGGGTTTGTGAGGATAGTTTAGTTGTGAGGATAGTTTAGGTAATAAATTCGAGTTTAAAGAGATATTAATTCTTTAATTAAAAATAATATAAATATAAAAAAATTATACGGATTTAAATAATTTTTTTCTAAAAAATAATAACATCATATGAGAATACAACAATAATCTTGATAAAGTTCAACTAGATACACGGGAGGCAGCAGCCAGGGGTGGTTAATTGGTTAGCCGTGTGTTAAAAACCACATAGGTATATTTGGATGGTCAAATTTAATTAATTTGTACCCCCATCACTTTTAACATTTTGTGATAAACTCAAAATAATTTGTTGATGAAAAGTAGTAAACGCGGGTTTGGCGTAGATTTTAAGATTATCTTTTTGTTTTTGGGGAGGAAAATCGGAACAAAAACATCACCGGAATTGTTTTTTTTATAAATTTTAAGACTATGTTTGTAGCCCACCACTATCGAAGTGTTATACACAAAACGATTCATGCTTTGGCGTTGGCGAGCGAAAGTTTGCAACTTTTAACCCCAGTTCGACCTCCCACGTACGCATTCTTTGAGGCCATTAGGCATTAGCTGTGCTGACACGCTTTGATTTCGATGTCCGAATGACAATGGGATGATTACGTGCTAGCCGACATTCGAGGGTGACGCAAACCATTTCATAAATGCAAATGCTGAGAACATGTAAAAGATGTATAAAAATTTCGCGCGTAACAACGTAATATAACAATCAAGTACAAACTTTAATAAAATATACCATTCAATTGTCAATAATTTAAAAGTGATAATGCATGACATGTTCAGAGCATACTACTAATTCGAAGTACAAGCGGATGGAATATTGGAAAGTGCTATTACAAGAGATGTCCTGCGCAGAGAGGAGAACATAAATTTCACTGATATGGGAGTGTCTCGTAGCTCGGGTCGTATGCCTCATTCCTAGGTCTTGAGAGGGCGCAAAACAAAACATGAGTGGATCAAGTTTATATATATGTAATACTAAAACAGTTATTCTTCAACATACTAATCCCCAATTTAGAAAACTCATATAGCATAAGTAGTAATAGGTTTTCCGAAAATCTTAACGTGCCATAAAACTTCATAAAACATATATCATAGTAATGTGCTTAGTAGTGGTATCACAATCGCCCAAAAAGCCCTTCATCGTTTGCCCGAAGGCATATAAAAATTTTCATTCGCCCGAAGGCCCTTCATCACCCGCTCGATGGCATATATAAATATCATTCACCCGAAGGCCCTTCAGCACCCACCCGAAGGCATATATAAATGAATATCCACTAAGTAAGAACATAAAATCATGAATATAATATTTCCAAAGTATATATCTTATCAGAGCTTAATAGCTCAAACAACATAACATTTCATAAATATCTCAGTAAACATAAATTCAATAAAGTATGATATTTCATAAAGCGTCAATCCAATTTACTCATAAATGTTTCATAAAACGTAGTCATAAAAATATGCTTTTCATGTATGCATTTCTAGTAATTAAATCATGCATTTCGGAAGGGGTTAACTCATAGATACTCTGTCGTCGAAGAGCCGTTTGAACTAGGTAGGACAAAAATGCCACTAACAAACACACATAAGCACATAAAGGAACCAATTAATAAAACTCTATTAAAACGATTGAATTTGGGAAAACGGACGTCGTAAATGGATTCAGGACGTCAAAAAACCTAAAGGGGGACCTCGGGTTCCCCCACGCGCTGTCGTATGCACCATCACGGGGCGGAGGCTTGGGAGGCCACGCGCCAAGATTGGTCATCGGAAAAGTCGTTAACGCTGCCGTTAACGGTGGTGAAGCACAGTACCTCGGCAGAGGCGCATGTGCTCCACGTGCCGGTCATGGCAGGCACCCACGCGCAACCCACGTACGTTCACGTGCCGACCTTCGAAATTGGAAAAATCCTAGATTTTTCCCCCAACTTCAAAAGTCAAAATGTAGATAGGAATGTGGAGAAGAGATTCATACCAAGTGAGGACCGAATAGTGGCCGGAGTTGACCAAAAAATGGCCTGAAAATTGGCTAAACAACCACAGCCTGGAAATTTCCAGATTGGCAGTGACTTTCTTTGAGCTTTTTCATGTTCCTACACCACCAAGACCACCCAAAAACTTACTAATCGTGAACCTAAACACGATCTACAATGATAGGGACCAATTTCTAGGCTTACCTTTGTCGAAAATGGTGAGATATCGCCGGAAAAGTTCCTTGAATAGTTTAGCTCGAGAATGAGTTTTCAAAAGGTTTTTCTTCTATTTTCTAGTTCAAGAACTCGTAAGAACTACAATGGGAGGTTGTGGTGTAGTCAAGGTTGTTGTTGTGTGTTGTTGTTGCTTGTGGTACCCTCGGGGAGGGCTGGTTTTTTAGAGAAAAATGGGAGGGCCGAGAGGTAAGAAGAGTTTGTAGAGAGAGGGAGAGATATTTCAAAAATGGGGAAAAATGAGAGTGGGTCATGGGGTAAAGGGAAAGGATTGGGGGACAAAAATCCATTATGGGCCCCAGTGGCTAACAAATTAAGGTCACAAGAGACGAAACTCGAAATATTCGAAAAATGTTCGACATTTTGTAACGTAAAATATTCGTTATAAAACTAAATTTGAACCCGTTCACGCCCACGCATTCATGGCAATGAGTACAATAAGAATAAACTAAGAAGATTAGTAATACATGTTTTGACGAGACGATCAACAAAAGTCAACGTTCAAACCTCAAAGGCAATTTGGTAATTTCATACGTTCGATAGTATTACAAAATATGTAAAATAAGGATGGGGTTTCACAATCTACCCTCCTAAAGAGAATTTGGTCCCCAAAATTTACTACCTCAAGTAAACAGGTACGGATATTGACTCCTCATCAATTCCTTCATTTCCCACATCACTTCCTCAACTGCATGGTTCCTCAACATCACCTTTACCAACGGAATGACCTTGTTTCTTAGCGTTTTCTCCTGTCGATCGATAATCGCCACTGGCTCCTCAACATAACTCATGTCCTACTCACTTCTAACAGTTGTGGTTGTAAAACATAAGATGGATCCGGTACGTACTTCCGAAGCATGTAAACATGAAATACATCATGTATCTGCGACAACTCAGGTGGGAATTCCAATCTATAAGCAACCACGCCAATTCTCTCTTTGATTCTATAAAGGCCGACATAATGATGACTCAACTTCCCTCGCTTACCAAAACGAACCACACTCTTCCAGGGCGACAACTTCAGAAAGACAAAATCACCAATCACATACTCACGATCCCTAGAATGTTGGTTAGTGATGTTCTTCTGTCAATCTTGCACAATCTTCAAATTCCTCTTTATCAATCAGATGTTAGCATTAGTGGTGTCGAAGATTTCTTGCCCTATTAACACCCGTTCACCGACCTCAGTCTAGCACAAAGGTGTCCGACACGTCATTCCATACAATGCTTCAAAAGGTGCCATGCCGATGCTGGAGCAGTAACTGTTATTGTAGGCAAACTCGACCAATGACAAATAATTATCTCAATTACCCTTCCATTGGAGAATGCACACCCTCAACATGTCTTTGGATTGTCTTCTCAGATTGATCATTAGTCTGAAGGTGATAAGCAGTGCTATACAAAAATTGAGTATTCATGGCGTCATAGAAAGCTCTCCAAAATCTGGAGTTGAATCTTAGATCTCTATCTGAAACAATGGTGACGGGTACACTGTGAACTTTAACAATGTTATCAATGAACAACTGTGCTAGCTTCTGCAATGTGTAATTATGTCGAACTGGTAGGAAATGAGTGGTCTTAGTAAGCCTACCCACAATCACCCAAATGCCATCAAACCTTGACCATGTGCTCGGTAATCCATACACAAAATCCATGGTGATATCTTCCCACTTTCAGGTTAGTATAGGGATATTCTGCATTAACCCTTCTAGTCGCTGTCTATCTACTTTCACTTGCTAGCAAATTATACATCTCTTCACATACTCCGCAACATCCTGTTTCATCCCATACCAATAGTAGAACGGACGGATAATGTGATACAACTTAGTACTTCCCAAGTGCATGGCATACACCAAAATGTGAGCTTCATCAATAATTTCCTTTTTCACAACTTCATTTGTAAGATCCCATATCGCCCGGGGGAGGGGAGGTGATGTGCCTTATATGTACAATCTCACCTCCCTATAGTAAGACGCGTTTTGGGTGGACACCCAAGAACAAATCCGTAAGGGCGTGGCCCAAAGTAGACAATATCTTGCTATACGGACTGGGATATGACATCATTATTTTTAGGCACGAATAATCTATTTCCCATCATCAAGGCTCTATCTCTTTGGATTCTCAAATCTCGTCTCAGACCATTATGCACCTATTTTTTTAGGTCTGTACACTGCTGATCGTGTTCTTGAACTTCCCTAGCCAGATCCACCAAAACTAGTATAACTTAGAAGTGCGCCAACAATGCTCCCTGGGAATATGGCGTCACCGCAATGTTGGTTTCTCTAAGAGAAAATAATAGCGGGATATGGATAGCTCGTAGAGAGGCAAGCTGTCTATAGGATTTTCGGCTAAGAGCATCCACTATGATATTTACGTGTCCAGGATGATACTCAATAGTGCAATTGTAGTCACTAATAAGTTCCATCAACTCCTTCTGGGTGAAGACATACTTTAAGCTCTTATGATCTGTAAAGATGTGGCACTTTTTACCGTACAAGTAATGTCGCCAGATTTTCAAAGCAAAAACTACTGCTCCAAGTTCCAGATCATGAGTGGGGTAATTTTTCTCGTGAGTTTTGAGTTGTCTGGAAGTATAGGCGATGAGTTTCCCATGCTGTATTAGAACATAACCAAAGCCTGACAAGGATGCATCACTATAGATTTCAAACTCACCGCCATCGTCCGGAAAAGTAAGGACGGGGGCATGAGTATAACGATCTTTAAGCTTCTAGAAACTCAATTCGTAATTTTCATGCCAGTCGAATTTAACTCATTTTCGGGTCCATCTAGTAAGAGGCAAGGCAATCGATGAGAAATCATACACAAAGCATTGGTAATAACCAGCTAGCCCAAGAAAACTTCTCACTTCAGTGACATTCCTCGGTTGTTCCCACATAAACATTGCAAAAATCTTATGAGGGTTCACACAAATTCCCTCAGCGGAAACCAAATGCCCGAGGAAACTGATCTAGTCCAGCCAAAAGTGACATTTACCAAACTTCGCATACAACTGATGCTTCCTCAGTTTCTCCAACACCAATTTCAAATGTTTTAAGTATGCTCGGCATTACCCTTGGAGTAAATTAAGATGTCATCGATAAATACAATCACAAACTGATCAAGATACGGTCTGAAAACTCTATTAATCAAATCAATGAAAGATGCAGGTGCATTTGTTAATCCAAAAGGCATGACACAAAATTCATAGTGTTCATACTGAGTGTGAAAAGTAGTCTTCGGTACATCTTCATTCCGGATCAACAGCTGATGGTAACCCGAACGAAGATCGATCTTAGAGAATACTGGAGCACCTCACAATTGATCAAACAAGTCCTCAATACGAGGTAGGGAATAATGGTTCTTCACTGTTACTCGATTAAGTTGTTTATAGTCGATGCAGAGTCTTATTAACTCTTCATTCTTCCTCACAAATAGTACATGAGCACCCTAGGGAGACATGCTGGGTTGGTATAGCCTTTATTCACAAGCTCTTGAAGTTGAATCTTTAACTTAATTCAGCTGGTGTCATTCGATATGGTGCCAAAGAAATAGGATTAGTACCTGAAAATAAGTCGATGGTGAATTCAACTTCCCTTGCAGGTGGTAACCCTGGCAAATCTTTAAGAAAAACATCGATGAATTCATTAACCACTGGCACATCCCCAGCACACAAAGAAGGTTCGCCCTGCGTGACCACGTGAGTTAAGAATCCAACGCAACTCATTTTTAATAACTTTGTCATCCTGATGGCGGAAATAATACTATTTTGAAGAATCTTTTGCTCACCCTGAAACCTGATTGATGGTCGTCTAGGCCTATCAAATGTCACTAATTTATCTATACAACCGACATACACATTGTGCTTGGATAGCCAATCCATTCCCAGAATGATATTGAACTCCACTAGTTTAAAAGGAATCAAATTGGCCTCCATAAGTTCCTTTTCAACTATAACTGGGCAATCCCTAAATTCCCATTGTGCACAAAATAAATCTCCATGAGGCAATTGTATAAACATATCAAACCCAAACGATGTACGTTGTGGGTTCACAACTTTTGCAAATTGTGGAGACATGAATGAATATTTAGCACCCGGATCAATAAGAACATGACCCCAATGGCCAAAAACCAGTAACGTACCTGTGATAACTCTGGGATCTTGTTCTGCCTCCTGTTGAGTTATGGAATTAATACGTTTGTAGGCCTGTCGTCCTGAACCACCGCTACGAGCTCTACAAGTCCTAGTACCCATATTATTGCAGCCTGCTCGGTTACTTTGAACATGACTGTCAGAAGCTGCACTAAAATATTGTGGTTGTCTCTGAACAGAACTTTGAGTACCCGAACTGCTACCTCCACCATAAATTTAAGTACTCGAATTATTACTCCCACCATAACCTGAACCAGAAGTATAATTCTCAGATGGACACGCAGTAGCACAATTACGGGCAATGTATCCAGTGCCACCACACCTGAAACACACATTTGCATCTGCAATACATTCTCATCTATGACGCCTACCACAACACGCACAAATTGTGATCGCTATATTGAAATGGATGAATGACTGTCTTACCATCTCATTGCCAGATCCCTTACTGGATGATCCCGAACCCTGGCCATGACATTTGAAAGAAAATGAGTGTCTAGAGCCGAAAGAAGATGAATGAGTGGAATGCTCCCTCATGCTTCGAGATTTGAAACCTTAACCCCGCTGATTTTGATTTCGAGGCTGGTTCTGATTTTGATGCTGATCCTGGCTAACTCTATTCCAATACGACTGTTCAACCGTCAAAGCTGCCTGAATCATCTCTTCATATGATGTATAAGTTTGTGGTGCCAATAGTTCGCATATGTCATCATTTAGAGCAATTTCAAGTTGCACCATCATCGCCTGAGGGTTCCCATAGACCGAGAGGTAGTGTATCGCCAATCACCAAAAAGTACTATCCAATTCCGTAATCGTTAAGTTGCCCTGGCGTAAACTTAAGAAGTATTTACTAAAAAATCTCTTGAAAATAGCCAAAGTCATCATCGAGTTACATGGGCGAGAGTTCTTCACTGATTTCCACCAAAATCTCACATTACCCTATAGGAAGTAGCCTGCGGTCTTCGCCCACTCAGCCGTTGGGCAGGACTTACCCTCAAAAGTGTCATCCATTTTCTTGAGCCAATCTTCGGCTTCCTCACAAACTTCAACTACATTCATCTCGGTAATACTGTGACTCTAAGAAATTTCCATGTAAGTACGGCTATGCTGAATTCCACCCATCAAACTAGAACGAGGCCGACGAGGCACATTCCTACCACTAGTATCCATGATTCTGATAAGAGGCAAACAAGATTTAGAAAGACGAAAGATTGTGGCTGCATGAAGGATTATGACTACCAAGTGGAAAGAATAAAGTCCTAAGTATGCTCTGATACCAATCTGACACGTCCCGATTATGCGAAGGACAACGGGATGGTCACGTGCTGACCGACACCCGAGGGTGACGCAAGCCATTTCATGAATGTAAATGTTGAGAACATGTAAAAGATGCATAAAATTTTCATGCATAACAATGTAATATAGTAATCAAGTACAAACTTTAATAAAAATATACTATTCAACTGTCAACAATTTAAAAATGATAATGCATGACATGTTTAGAGCATACTACTAATTCGAAGTACAAGCGGAATGAATATTGGAAAGTGCTATTACAAGAGATGTTCTACGCAGAGAGGAGGGCACAAATTTCACTGTTATGGGAATGCCTTGTAGCTTGGGTTGTATGCATCGTTCCTAGGTCCTGAGGGGGTGCAAAACAAAACATGAGTAGACCTAGTTTATATATATGTAATACTAAAACAGTTATTTTTCAACGTACTAACCCCCAGTTTAGAAACCTCATATAGCATAAGTAGTAATAGGTTTTCCGAAAACCCTAGTGTGCCATAAAGCTTCATAAAACATATATCATAGTAATGTGCTTAGTAGTGGTATCACAATCGCCCAAAGGCCCTTCATCGTTTGCCCGAAGGCATATAAAATTTTTCATTCGCCCGAAGGCCCTTCATCACCTGCTTGAAGGCATATATAAGTATCATTCGCCCAAAGGTCCTTCATCACCCGCTCGAAAGCATATATAAATATCATTCACCCGAAGGCCCTTCATCACCCACCCGAAGGCATATAAATGAATATCCACTAAGTAAGCATATAAATGAATATCCACTAAGTAAGCATATAAAATCATGAACATAATATTTCCAAAGTATATCTTATCGGAGCTTAATAGCTCAAACATCATAACATAATCCATGTTCATAAATATCTTAGTAAACATAAATTCAATAAAGCATGATATTTCATAAAGCGTAAATCCAATTTACCCATAAACGTTTCATAAAACGTAGTCATAAAAACATGCTTTTCATGATGCATTTCTAGTAATTAAATCATGCATTTTGGAAGGGGTCCACTCACATATACTCCGTCGTCAAAGAGCCGTTTGAACTAGGTAGGATAGAAATGCCACTAACAAACACACCTAAGCACATAAAGGGACCAAATAATAAAACTCTACTAAAACGATTGAATTTGGGGAATTGTAAACGGACTCAGGATGTCGAAAAACCTAAGGGGGGACCTGGGGTTCCCCCACGCGCCGCCATGGGGCGGCGGCCCGAAGGACACGCGCAGAGATTGGTCGCCGAAAAAGTCACCGATGCCTCCTTGGACAACGGTGGAGCACAACACCTCTAACGGAGATGCGTGTGCTCCACGCGCCGGCCATAGAAAGTGCCCACGCGCAGCCCATGCGCAGCCCACGCACTGATCTTTGAAACTAGAAAAATCCCAGATTTTTCTCCCAACTTTAAGAGCCCATTTCGAGCTCGATATAAGTCCAAATCGAGTGATTCAAAAGCCAAAATGTAGTTAGGAATGTGGAGAATAGATTCATACCAAGTAGGGTCGGAGTGGTGGCTGGAGTTGGCCAAAAAATGACCTGTAAGATGGCTAAGCGACCACAGCCTGAAAATTTCTAAATTTGCACAGTGACTTTCTTTGAGCTTTTCCGTGTTCCTACACCACCAAGACCACCCAAAAACTTACTAATTGTGAACCTAGACACGATCTACAATGATTGGGACCAATTTCGACGCTTACCTTCGTCGAAAATGGCGAGAAATCGCCAAAGAAGTTCCTTGAATAGTGCAGCTCGGGACTGAGTTTTCGAAAAGTTTTTCTCCTATTTTATGGTTCAAGAACTCGTAAGGACTACAAGGGGAGGTTGTTGTGTAGTCAAGATTGTTGTTGTGTGTTGTTGTTGCTTGTGGTACCCTCGGGGAGGGCTGGTTTTTGAGAGAGAAAGAGGAGGGCCGAAAGGTGAGGGAGAGTTTGTAGAGAGAGGGAGAGATATTTCAGAAATGGGGAAAAATGAGAGGGGGTCACAGAGTAAAAGGAAAGGATTGGAGGACAAAAATTCATTGTGAGCCCCAGTGGTTCACAAATTAATGTCACAAGAGATGAAACTTGAAATATCCAAAAAATGTTCGACGTTCATTATAAAACTAAACTTGAACCCGTTCGCGCCCACACGTTCGTGGCAATGAGTACAATAAGAATAAAATAAGAAGATTAGTAATACGTGTTTCGACGACATGGTCAAAGAAAGTCAATGTTCAAGCCTTAAGGGCAATTTGATAATTCACACGTTCGATAGTAATACGAAATACGTAAATTAAGGACGGGGTTTCACATATGCTTTGGCGCATCATTTGACCGGCAAGAAAACAGAGTCGTCAGAAATCCAAATGCTTTTCCTCCACAATCCATTTCGTACACTCGATTCTCAACTCCTGCCACTTCACTTCCCCCGAAAATGGCAACCCAAATCACTAACGGCGACGGAGCCGCCAGTGTTTCCGCCCTCAACTGCATCGATCTCTCAAGCTCTGACACCCACCGATCCATGTCTTTGCTCAAACAGGTTACGACTCCCACATAAATTCTTCAACGTTTTTCTGGGTTTTGAATCTTTTCTGGTTTTCTAATCTGTGTAGTGAAGGAAACTGAACCCTCGGTTGTTTTAGGCGTGTTTGGATTGCGGGTTTTTCTACTTGCTGAATCATGGAATAAGCGAGGAGTTCATGGCGGAGGTGTTTGATCAGAGTAGGAGGCTTTTCGCGTTGCCATTGAGTGCAAAAATGGAGCTTTTGAGGAACAAGAGCTACAGGGGATATACCCCTTATCTCGACCAGCATCTCGATCCTGAAAACCAAGTTCACGGTTTGTATTATATCATTCGGAAAGTACAATTTCTGGTTGTTTTTTGTGGATTAAAATTCTGGGTTTTTGTTCTTGTTTCGTAAATTTCGGGTTTGCGATGAGTAGGAGATTACAAGGAGGGGTATTACATAGGAGTTGAGCTACAAGAAGATGACGCAGAAGCTAAAAAGCCGTTTTATGGCCCTAATGTTTGGCCTGCTCCAGGTGAATAACTGCAAGATGTAGAATTTAATGCTGGCTTTTTAGCAAAATTTGGTTTTATAGTGTGCCCTTTTGTACTTTTATTATCTGGAACTAGAAGGGTGTTATTGATCTTTTTGTACTTTTTTGTTGTGGTTGTAGATGTGTTGCCGGGGTGGAGGGAGACTATGGAGGAATATCATAGACAATGCTTGTAAGTTGTGCACTTATACTTGGAAGTTGGTTACAACATTTAACAAATAACCTTATTGTATTCATTTTGCGACAAGTGACACTCAAAATATGTCTGGATAACTTTATTTTAATATGGGTTTAATTCAATTAGCCAATAAAGTTAAAGAACAAACTTAAAAATTCGGTTGAAGATGGTATATAAATATAGCCGGGCATCATAGCCCATTCGGTTGGAGATAGCCTTAGAAATCTCTGTTTTCCCTCTTAGCATTTTAAATAGCGCTCTTTACTCCTATCTTCTGTTAAGTTGGCAACTTTTTTTTTAGCAGAATATCGTACTGTCCGAGTGCTTTGAGAATATCATTTTTGTTAGTGACAAGGTTTTGGGATGAATGATTGATTAGTGACAAGGTTTCAATAATCCTTTTCCCTATTTCTTCTTCTAGACTAGTTCTTTCTAGAGTGGATGATATACGCTGAGTTGAACTGTTTTCATGTAAATCATTTCAGGGAGGTGGCTAAGTCAGTTGCTAGGCTTGTGGCCCTTGCTCTTGATCTCGACATCCATTTCTTCGACAAACCAGAAATGCTAGATGAGGCTATAGCAACAGTGAGGTTACTACACTACGATGGTAAATTTTCAATCAAAAGTTTTGTTACTTTAATTTAATCCTACAACTATTTTAACTCATAAGACGGTGTTCATTTGTTATATAGGTCAGGTTTCTGATCCAGCGAATGGAATTTTTGGAGCTGGAGCTCATTCGGACTTTGGTTTTGTAACCCTATTGGCAACAGATGATGTTTTAGGTCTCCAAGTAAGAAGACTGCTGTGAACTTCAGCTATATTACCATTATTAAGAAGGCAGGTATAACTATTGCATTATTAATCTGTTATTCGACCTAATTCCACTATATCTCTTTGCAGATATGCAAGGATAAGGATGTGAAACCTCAAATATGGGAATATGTATCACCAATAAAAGGGTTAGTCATTGTACCCCCCGAGGGAGGTCGATACCATTAAAGTGGCTTAAGTCTGGCTGACTCATATGTGCTATAATTATATCCTTCCTTGCTTGCGGACATATGGTCCATTAAGTACTGTTTTTAACACTAGCACAAGTTAGCTTCAAACTTGTAACATGTTTTGAAGATTTCACGATTTAGAGGTGTGAATTATAGGTGCCACCATAGTAGCAAATGTAATGCGAAGACACCTTTTTGATTCAGAGTGGTAACATTCTTGTTGTGTTTATTATTTCAGAGCATTTATAGTGAATATTGGTGACATGCTGGAACGCTGGAGCAACGGCGTGTTCAAGTGCTGCACATCTCTCCTAGTTCTATCTCCATTATATGATCATAAAAGATGAATGCTGGCAGTTTGGAGCTGTGCAATTCATTTGGATCTTTATATATGTGCATTCTCCTTTTAGAATTTTCATATGAACGATTGTGACGCATGCTCCTGCTTTGTTTTTGTGCTCAGGTCCACATTGCATAGAGTTGTAGGGAACGGTCAAGACAGATATTCTGTATGACTACTTTTCTTCTATGCTTTTTCTATTTCATGGCGTACTAGACTATATCAGTTTTCAGTGTTTATATGTTGTGTAAGATTTAGCCGACCCCACTTAGTGGGAAAAGGCTTTGTTGTTGTTGTTGTTGTATATGTTGTGTAAGATTCTCTTGTTGGTTATATGTATCATTAATCTGTGCCTGAATTGTACGTAGGCTCAATATTTGATTTTTGTTTTTTGTTTTCTCGGGATTTACATGGCCTTCGTTATGTTAGCTTTCACATATGTGATAATAATACCAATTTTATTTTATTTTTCTTTCTTTACAGCACATGCTTTCGCATTTTGGACTTGATATATCTCATTTGCTTCTTTTCTTTGGCAGATCGCATTCTTTATAGAACCAAGTCACGATTGTCTTGTTGAGTGCCTGCCTACCTGCAAATCCGAAAAGAACCCTCCCAAGTAAGTCCTGACACAAATATTATGCTGGAAATTTTGTATAGGTATTTTAGCAACTGAAAGATTTTATGTGGCCAAAGGATGGCAGTTTTGAAATTCGAACCATAAAACATTTAGAATGATATTCTTGCTGTTCATTGCATTCCTGTATTTGTCTACTTTCCAGGTTTCCTCCGATCTTGTGCCGCACTTACCTGAACCAGCGCTATCACGATACTCACACTGATAAGATTGTCTACACCGAACACAACGGTTAAGTTCGTCGGTTCTCCTGCAATAGAAGGTGAATCACCGCATTCTCAGATAGCAAGCATAAGTTTCCATATAGTTCAACTACTGTTTTACTTGATAATGTGCTATATCAGTGTTCCAATTGTTCCCCTTTGTATATTTTAGCCCAAAAGTTATTCTTGGGTGTATGTGATGAAGTGAATAAAATCACTAGAGACATAATCTACTATTGTAAGCGCAACCACATTTCTATAAGTACAATGTTATCTTGAACGTGAGACTCATGGCATGTGGAGGTTGCATGCTACTTGAGATTTTTGAAGTTTTAGCATATCTCTTGAATAATTTCTTAATGCATAAAAATGTCATGAAATTCTTATTCCAAGATTTAAATATGAGAGCATAAAGCTCAAAATATGTACTCAATACCTCTTCTAGATAAGTTGGTATAAATTTTCTCAACGAGTACTTTTATTAGTTCAAACTGAATTATATTGTTGCAACATACTTAAAAGAGTTAAAGAGTTTTTGTATGACTCATATTTACTATTAAGTTTTATGCTACACCTAATTTATTTTATATCATAGGTTTTATATTTATTTGTTTTTTGCAAGAACACAAATGGCTTCTGTCAACTCCTTATAAACTTCCGCACTTCTCCAGGTCAAGTTCTATTCAAGTTTAATTTTTTGGAGACTGAAGTCACATTACTTCAAACTTGACAATGGTTATCGGTCGAATCAAAATTTACTATCATAAGGGGGAGTCACTTATTTATCGGAGATATTCATCAAGGGAAGTCTTCGACAATATGCTATAATGGACATATAAGCGCGTTGTGCTCTTTCCCGCTCAATTAGTTTTTATCCCATTGGGTTTTTTTTCTATCAAGGTTTTAGTAAGGCAACATTATGCGCATCCAACACCTTATCAATGTTTTCCGAATTGTGCTCGGTTTTTCTCTTTCACTTTGGTTTTGTCCCATTGAGTTTTCCAAATAAAGTTTTATTGAAGCAATTATTATTAACAGTGGACATAACTTATGATTGATACACGGACATCTAATGGGGAGTGTTGTGAAACAAAATGTGAATGCCCTTATACATTGTATGGTAGTAAACCATCATAAACACTATGTAAAGAGGGCTCTTAGGTACCTTTTGGATGATGACTCATGTATTTGTTACCCTATATGTATATGGCCAATGATAATAGAAGACACACTAATTTTCTCGTCCCAATCTCTCTCGTCTCTCCTATTCTCTTTTCTCTATATTCTGTTTCCAACAAATAAATTTTTTATTCCTCAAACTTTTTTTTTAATTTTTTTTATGAAGATTATTCTTCAAACTTTTTAGTTTTTACTGTCTGTGTGAGAACTTCATATTTGCTTAGATCTGGTGGTGCCGACCCTAGCTTCGGTTGGGGTTGGTTAGCCGTTCTCCCCTTCCTCTCGTTGTCTCCTTTTCCACCCTTCGACTGCGTTTTCCCTGCTCTCTATTTCGATTTGCCATTTTCTTCTCATCCCACCTGCGTCCTTTTTTCTCGTTCATCCTTACTCCTATCTGCAGTTTTGCTTTACTGAGACGGTGTGTAGAGCTTCGGTGCTTGCACAGGCTCGAGTGTTCCTAACACCACCACCTTCTCATCTCTGTCTGCCTTCACCGGCAGTGTTGTCTGTGGGTTCTCACGGGTTTCTTTCTTCTGGTAGCTGGATTTCTTCATCTGGTTGTTGGATTTCTTCAATTGAGGTTGCGTACTTGGTGGTGCTTGGAGTTGGATGTTACGATCGACGAGCTGACGTGAGGTTGAAGGAGTGGAATTGGACGGATCGTGCTGGAATGTTGCAGTGGTGGCTGCAATCGATTTCTTGAACTTATTTATATATTTGTTTGTTTTTCTTTGGCCCATTTGTTGCTTGTTCATATGCTAGCTTTGGGCCTGGTTTGTGTTGTTTTGTTGGTTTGTAAAGTTTGTGTTGTTAGTTTGTAATAAATGTCGCTCTTTGGAGCTTTGACCAAAAAAAAAAAAAAAAAAAAAACAAAACAAAACAAAACAAAAACAAAAAATCCTTTTTAGTTTTCACTTTTCAGAAACAAAAAATGGAAGGTTCAAATTTCAAAAATACTTCACAAGGGATCATAATTAACTAGGGGCCCACAACAGATATTTTTTTAAATGTATTTTTACTCACCATCATTTAGAGTGGTGTATATTTACTATCCTATTTATCATCGTTAGATAAGTTTGAATTTTGAGATTTGTGCTTATCCACTACACAAATTTCAAAATTCAAACTTATTTAACAAGAATTAATAGAATGATAAGTATACACCACACTAAATGATGATGAGTAAAAATGCTACTTTGTGAACATCAATCCTTCATCGATTAGGTAAGTATTGACCCATGTGTGAAAGTACGAGACCAAGACGGCAAAAAGGTAAATTAATGAAAGAGATGATGACCTGGCAACATAGTAAGTCTAGGGGTTTACTACCATACAATGTATAAGGACTTTCATATTTTGTTCCACAACAAGAAAAATATGGGTAGTGTTTTTTTTTTATCAAACGTTACATTTTATTAGATTAGATGTTAGATTAATCATCATCTAAGTTCAAGTCCACGCCGTTATACAAAGACTCAACTCCTTCCACCATTGTGGTAAAGAGCCATTTGTAAAAATATGGATAGTGTTAGGGGGATTAAATTTGTAAACAAAATTTTATAAACTAAATTATATAGAAATTGATGATTGAATTATTACTTAAGCGTTTGATAAACGTGTTCATTCCTATTGGTGACACATCATTTAATTTGCAAATTTTGTCTATAAATTTAATCTCCTTAACATTAGCCGAAAAATATTATATGACCAAAAAATATAGAAATATAATTTGACAACCATTTTGGCACAAAATCAATACCACTGGATCACGACTACCTCATAGAAACGGAAGATGGGCCGAGTAAAATACAGCGATTGCTGGATCACTCATGTGAAAAATCTACCAAAAAGAAGAAAAAGTGACCCGAAAAGAAAACTAAAATTGTTTAGTCTTAACAGTTAAATGTTTATTTTGTTGTCGTTCTATTATAGCTCAGTTGATTAAGAAGATTTACTTTCTCGAGTTATATATTGGTGAGACTCCAAATACAATCGTGTGGTCTATGTAATTCATCATTATTATAACCTGTGCAAATACTAATATCATATTGTAGGATATAAGCTCAGGTTGATTCATAAATGGAGAAGGAATGAGACCATTGGAGAATAAAGGCAACTTACTTTCGAAGCATAACACGACTGATTCATGCTTTGGCGAGCAAAGATTTGGAACTTTTAGCCCGTGCTCAAACTCCTGCATACGCATTTCTTGAGGCCATTGGTTGTGCTTTGGTGCACCAATTGATTTGGGTACAATGAGTACGCGCTTACCCGTTATAAATGGGTCTTATGATAACTCCTATATCAAAGAAACAAAAGCAATTAGCATGAATGATTAGTCTTTCTGATTTGGTTGCAGAAATGATTAGTTTTTAATAATGACAACATATTGATGACTCAACGATAATATAATAGCTACACAACGATATAACAACAACGCAAAATTTTTGTTTTCACTCCTACTTCGTCACCTTTCTTACATCACCCTTATTCATCCATTCTTATATCGAAGAACAAGATTAAAATAAAAAGGCTTATTTTTAGCTACGTCTCCTGAAACTTTTGATCTCATTTTTCCCTTTATAACTCAAAAGTCACCACTTTACTCTCTGAAACTCAAAATTCGTTCCACTTTGATTTGTAGACTCTTTCTTCTCCCTTAAACTTATAGATTGCTTTCTAAAACAAATGTAGGACCCAACACCTAGTAAAACTATGCCACATGTTTAATCATAACATAGTAAACATTAATCATTCCTGCTAATTGCCCAAAAATAAACATTGCCATATGAAGAAAAAAAATATTCCTTATATAATATTTTTAGGAAAAATTAGTATCTGGTCCTAATTTCTGATGTTCATTGACTAAGATCTTATCAAATTTTAGATTTTGATCAAAGTCCCTAGCATTAATATATTAATGAATTACATGGAAGTTACATAATTTTTATAATAAAAATTAGTAATTGATTTAGAGTTTAATACTCACACCCTTATTAAACTCCTAATTAATTTTCAATTCAAACATTTCCAAAATATAAAAAATAAAATTAGACTAAGTTTGTATCAATTCTTTAATCTTATATGTACCCATTCTTAAATATACCAATTTGTTATATGAAAAATGTACAATTTTTTAATATAAAATGTACCCATTTTTTATATAAAATTCATTCAAATCCTATGTCTAATCCATTTTTTAAACTTATATATATCCATGTCAAGTTTAATAGAAGAAATTTAATAATGTTATTAAGTCTAATATCTTTTTTTCTTCCAATCTATTAAGTTTAATAGATTTTGGTGCAACAGATCTTATGACATATGATAAAATCTTGTTTCAATCTATGACATATCTTCATATAAAGTGTGTGGCAACTGCCAATGGTACTATTGTTCCTGTTGTTGGAGCGGGAACAATGTGTCTTACACCATCTCTTCCCTTACACAATTGTTTATTGGTTATGTCATTGTCCCATCACTTATTGTCTGTACCACAAGTAATTGAACAATTGGATTGTATTGTATTAATGTATCCTTCATTTTGCTTGCTTGAGGATATTCAAACAAAGGAGATTATTAGGCGTGGCACTAAGAGAGATAGCCTATATTATGTGGATGACGTGATTCCTGGAAGAGCTAATTTGGTTCTTGTGTCGCGTAATAGTAATCTACAGAGGTTTTGTTATTATATCGTCGTTTGGAGCATGCATCGTTTAATTATTTGAAACATGTGTTACCTGATTTGTTCAGTGGTATTGAAGACTCAAAATTGAAATGCGAAACATGTATTTTAGCCAAAAGTCATCGTGCTTCATTCCCTTCAAGTATGAATAGAATGTCTTCTTCTTTTGCGCTAGTACACTCTGATGTGTGGAGGCATTCCCCTGTTAATACTACTTCGGGAACTAAGTGGTTTGTTATTTTCGTGGAAAATTGCACCCATATGACGTTGTTGTACGTGTTGAAAAATAAAGGTGAGGTTTGTGATGTGTTTCATCTATTTCATCAAATGGTTAAAACTCAATATTCCTCTTATATTAAAGTTTTGAGTTCTGACAATAGAGAGAGTCCATAAATTTTGTGTTATCCCGGTTTCTACAAGATTGTGAGATTGTTCATGAAACTACCGGTCTACATACCCCCTAACAAAATAGGGTAGCGGAAAGGAAGAATCGTCATATTCTGGAGATAGCTTATGCTTTGCTTATTGGTGCATTTGCTCCTAAACGTTTCTAGCCTGAAGTAGTTATACATGCAGTTTATGTTATGAACGTATGCCTTCTCGGGTCTTGAATTATCGAACACCAATTCAAGATCTTACTTAGCATGTTCCAGTGGTTTATACAAATACTTTGTCACCTCGGATCTTTGGTTGTGTGGTTTATGTTCACATTTAGAAAACTTATCGTAGTAAGCTTGATCCATGTGCTTTCCGTTGTGTGTTCCTTGGATTTGCCCTACATCAGAAGGGATTCAAGTGTTATCATCATGCAAGTCAACGTATGTTTGTAACCATGGATGTGACCTTCTCGGAGTTTGAATATTTTTATTCTTCTTCTGTATCCAATTTAGATCACCATGGGGAGATTAGTGATATTGGTTATTTAAGTTGGCTAGAATATACTTCAGTGGGAGAAACCGAAGTTGTGGAAATATGCCCAGTTGTTCAACCGGAGCATACCGAACCATGTAACTCAGTTCAACAGGCTCCAATCGAACCAACAACCCAACCAAAGAAATCAGAGATGTTTAGCAGAGTTCTACCAAACAGTACAACCTAATTTAGCAAGAATCTGCTGAAGTGCCCAGTATGTCTGTAGTACCCCATCTTTCTGATCCTTTAGTGCCCATTCCAACTCCCTTGAATATCTAAGAGGTAAGTATTTTAAATGATAATACAACTAATCCTAATATTGGTGTGAATACTTATAAATTGCCAGCAAGACAGAATCGTGGTATGCCACTTCATAGGTTCTCTCCGGAAGGAAAAGTTAAGTATTTGATTGCTAAGTATGTATCATGTGAGCGTTGTTCACCAGAATGTAGGGCGTTGATAAATCATATGGAATCAATCAAAATTCCAACTCAGGTAGAAAAAGCCTTCCGAGACTCTAAGTGGACACAAGCGATGAATGAAGAGATATCAGCTTTGCAAAAGAATAAAACTTGGGAGGTAGTGCAGTTACCAAAATGGAAGAAACCTGTTGGCTATCGTTAGGTGTTTACGATCAAGTACAAGACTAATGGATCAGTGGATAGGTACAAAGTAAGGTTAGTGGTTAAAGGGATAACGTGTGGTGTAGATTACCATGAAACCTTTTCTCCAGTAGCAAAGATGAATGCAATGCGTGTTTTGATTTCCTTAGCTGTAAATATGGTTGGCCTCTTAAACAGTTTGATGTGAAGAATGCGTTCTTTCATGGGAACTTAGAAGAGGAAGTGTATATGGTCTTTCCACCAAGATATGGTGCGAGTGGTAATACAAGAGTGTACAGATTGCGTAAATCTATTTATGGGCTCAAACAATTGCCCCGTGCTTGGTTTGATAAGTTTACTCAAGTAATGAAGAAATATGGGTATCGCTAGAGTCATTCAGATTACACTCTGTTTCTGAAGGGTAGGCTTGGCAAATTGACTGCTTTAATCATTTATGTGGATGATATGATTATTACAGGGCATGATTTCGAAGAAATTCAGAAGTTATAAGTAAATCTTGCATTTGAATTTGAGATGAAAGATTTGGGAGAATTGAAGTACTTCCTTGGAGTTGAGGTTGCTCGTTCAGCTAAATGTATTTTCTTATCGCAGCGAAAATATGTGTTAGATTTGTTGAAAAAGACTAGTATGTTAGGGTGTAAACATGTGGATACTCCTATGGTATAAAAGCATTACTTGGGTATTTACCCAGATCAGGTTCGTGTTGATAGAGGTAGATATCAAAGACTTGTGGGGAGGTTAATTTATTTATTTCATACTTGTCCTGATATTGCATATGTTGTGAGTGTTGTAAGTCAGTTTATGCACTCACCCAGTGAAGATCACATGGTTGCGGTAATGCAAATTTTGGCATATCTGAAGTCTACACCCGGTAAAAGAATACTTTATGGAAAACATGGACATCTAAAGGTTGAGGGGTCATATGCAAATTGGGCTGGCAATGTTACTGACAGACAATCTATATCTGGGTATTTTACGTTTGTTGGAGATAATTTGGTTACGTGGCGTAATAAGAAGGAAAAAGTGGTGTCAAGGTCTTCTGCGGAAGCTGAGTATAGAGGTACGACACACGAAATAAGTGAAATTCTTTGGTTATGTAAACTTTTGAGATACCTTGGTTTTGAACCAAATGAGGCTATGTTGTGACAATAAATTTGTAAGGGAGATAGCTGATAATCCAGTAGAAGATGATCGAAGAAAGCATGTAGAGGTTGATCGACACTTTGTCAAGGAAAATCTTGAAAGGAAGATTATGTCTATACCGTTTGTGAGTTTAGGAGAGCAGTTGGCTGATATTCTTACTGATGCAGTGTCTAGTAAGGTTTTCCAAGACTTAATTATCAACTGGGGCACGTATGATATCTATGCACCAACTTGAGGAGGAGTGTTAATTTGAGTCTAAATTGTAAATGTTATTGGAGTGCTATTTTAGGTAGGATTAGGATACGTAATCTTTAGGATTTAGTTTCTTTATCTTTTGTAATTACTTTCCTTGTAGGATAAGGTATGTGTACCTATATGATTGTAAACCCTAAAGAATGAATAATATAACGAAGTATTCAACATATTTCCTCTAGAATATATAGACAATGCTTGTAAGTTGTGCGCTTGTACTTGGAACTACATATGTTTTATAGGACCAGAGTGCTTGTGCAAGTGTGACGACAAGCATGTGATCAATGTTCGTTCCATGTTAGAAATCTTTGTTTTCCCCGTTGGCATTTTAAATACCGCTCTTCACTCATACCTGCTGTCAACTATGCAACTCTGTTCAGCAGAATATCGTTGGACATCCATTTCTTCGACAAACCAGAAATGCTTGGCGAGGCTATAGGAACACTAGGGTTACTACACTACGATGGTAAATTGTCAATCAAAAGTTTTGTAACTTTAATTTAATCCTACAACTATTTTAACTCATAAGACGGTGTTCATTTGTAATATAGGTCAAGTTTCTGATCCAGCGAATGGAATTTTTGGAGCTGGAGCTCATTCGGACTTTGGTTTTATAACCCTATTGGCAACAGATGACGTTGTAGGTCTCCTAGTAAGAAGGCTGCCGTGAACTTCAGCAATATTACCATTATTAAGAAGGCGGTTATAACTATTGCACTATTAATCTGTTGTTCCACTAGATACACAGGGGTGGCAGCAGCCAGGACTGGTTAATTGGTTAGCGTGTGTTGAAAACCTGGATATATTTACGCGGGTTGGCGTAGATTTTAAGATTTATCTTTTTGTTTTTAGGGAAGAAAATCCGAACAAAAACATCATCAGAACTGTTTTTTAAAATTTTAAGATTATGTTTGTACCCCCACCACTCTCGAAGTATAACACGAAACGATTCATGCTTTGGCGTTGACGAGCAAAAAGTTGCAACTTTTAACCCCAGTTCGAACTCCCACATACGCATTGTTTGAGACCTGCAAGAAAACAGAGGAGTCAGAAATTCAAAAGCTTTTCCTCCACAATCCATTTCATGCACTCGATTCTCAATTCCTGCCACTTCACTTCCCCCGGAAAATGGCAACCCAAATCACTAACGGCGACGGAGCCACCAGTGTCTCCGCCCTCAACTGCATCGATCTCTCAAGCTCTGACACCCACCGATCCGTCTCTTTGCTCAAACAGGTTACGACTCCCACATAAATTCTTCAACGTTTTTCTGGGTTTTGAATTGTTTCTGGTTTTCTAATCTAGGTAGTGAAGGAAACTGAATTCTCGGTTGTTTTAGGCGTGTTTGGATTGCGGGTTTTTCTACTTGCTGAATCATGGAATAAGCGAGGAGTTCATGGCGGAGGTGTTTGATCAGAGTAGGAGGCTTTTCGAGTTGCCATTGAGTGCAAAAATGGAGCTCTTGAGGAATAAGAACTACAGGGGATATACCCCTTATCTCGACCAGCATCTCGATCATGAAAACCAAGTTCACGGTTTGTATTAAATCATTCGGATAGTACAATTTCTGGTTTTTTTTTATTTTTTATTTTTGTGGATTAAAATTCTGGGTTTTTGTTCTTGTTTTGTAAATTTCGGGGTTTCGATGAGTAGGAGATTACAAGGAGGGGGTATTACATAGGAGTTGAGCTACAAGAAGATGACCCAGAAGCTAAAAAGCCGTTTTAGGCCCTCCAGGTAAATAACTGCAAGATGTAGAATTTAATGCTGGTTTTTGGTTTTATAGTTCCTTTTTGTACTTTTATAGTAGAACTAGATTATTTTTAATTTTGGATAGAATTTTTAACCGATCTCGTCATGTCATGTGTCATTATCCGAAAGTACAATTTTTGTGGATAGATTTTGATAAGATTTTTAACCAATTCTACCGCACCACATGACCTTACCTGTTTAGAATCGTTGAAAATATGGAAATGTGGTGTAAGGTGGGAGAAAATGGTAAGGTATTTATAGAAAAAGAAAAAAAATGAATTTTTTGAAATTTTTTTCTGATTTTTGATTTTTTTTAACTTTTTATTAACTTAATTAATCGGGATTGTTAGATTAAAAAAAATTAGAAATCCAACGGCCCAGAAAAAATAGATGTTGGAAATCCAATGGCCTAGAAGCAGCCACGTTACTCAAGCTACAGTAACTGAGTGGGGCTGACACATGGGCCCCACCATCTGAAAAAATATGTTAGTGACGCTGCCCACGTGCCTAGCGCAAATTTTTTTAATAACATTATTGGCGTTAGCCTTGCATCACACATCACGCACTCGGGCCTTGGATTTACGCCTGACCTTTTGGTCAGGCTCCCGAGGTGGGCTGGAGGGGTTTTTGGGGGAGAGGGGGGGTGTGGGGGTGGGGTTGGAATTAATTTGGAGCCAATCCATAGGGCTATTGCCCACAGTGGAAGTGCTCTTATTGATCATTTTGTACTTTTTGTTGTCGTTGCAGATGTGTTGCCGGGTTGGACGGAGATCATGGAGGAATATCATAGACAATGCTTGTAAGTTATGCGCTTGTACTTGGAACTATATATGTTTTATAGGATCAGAGTGCTTGTGCATGTGTGTCGATAAGCATGTGATCAATGTTCGTTCCATGTCAGAAATCGCTGGTTTCCCTCTCGGCATTTTAAATAGCGCTCTTTACTCATATCTGCTGCCAAGTTTGCAACTCTGTTCGGCAGAATATCGTAGGGTCCGAATTCTAGTGACAAGGTTTTAGGATGAATGATTGATTAGCATCTTAACTTTCAATACTCCTTTTCCACATTTCTTCTAGATTAGTCTTTTCTAGAGTGGATGATATACGCTGAGTTGAACTGTTTTCATGTAAATCATTTTAGGGAAGTGGCTAAATCAGTTGGTAGGCTTGTGGCCCTTGCTCTTGATCTCGACATCCGTTTCTGCGACAAGCCAGAAATGCTTGGCGAGGCCATACAAACACTAGGGTTACTACACTACGATGGTAAATTTTCAATCAAAAGTTTTGTAATTTAATCCTACAACTATTTTAACTCATAAGATGGTGTTCATTTGTTATATAGGTCAAGTTTCTGATCCAGCGAATGGAATTTTTGGAGCTGGAGCTCATTCGGACTTTGGTTTTATAACCCTATTGGCAACGGATGAAGTTGTAGGTCTCCAAGTAAGAAGGATGATATGAACTTCAGCTATATTACCATTATTAAGAAGGCAGTTATAACTATTGCATTATTAATCTGTTATTCCACCTATATCTCTTCGCAGATACGCAAGGATAAGGATGCGAAACCTCAAATATGGGAATATGTACCACCAATAAAAGGGTTAGTCATTGTACTCTCCGAGGGAGATCGATACCATTAACGTGGCTTAAGTTGGTATGACTCATATATGCTATAGTTATATCCTTGCTTGCGGATATATGGTCCGTTGAATACTGTTTATAACACCAGCACAAGTTAGCTTCATTGCTAGTAACATATTTTGAAGATTTCACGATTTAGAAGGGTTAAAAATTGTAGATGCCAGGTCCATAGTAGCAAATATAATGCGACGACACCTTTTTGATTGAGTGGCAATTCTGTCTATTATTTCAGATCATTTAAGGTGAATCTTAGTGATATGCTGGAACGCTGGAGCAACGGTGTTTTCAAGTACTGCTCCTCTCCCTTAGTTCTGTCTTCATTATATGATCATAGAATATGAATGCTGGCAGTTTGGAGCTGTGCAATTCTTTTTTATCAGTTTTCAGTGTTTTTATGCTGTGTAAGATTCTCTTGTTGATTATGTCCAGTCATCTGATTCAAATGTAAACCATCAATTTCGCTTATTTTATCTGTGCCGGAATTGTACATGGGCTCAATTACTCGATTTTTGTTTTCTTTTCTCGGGTTTTACATGGCATTCGTTCTGTTAACTTTCACATATACGATATACCAATTTTATTTTTCTTTCTTTACAGCACACACTTTCGCATTTTGGACGATACATCTCATTTGCTTCTCTTCCTTGGCAGATCGCATACTTTATAGAACCAAGTCATGATTGTCTTGTTGAGTGCTTGCCTACCTGCAAATCTGAAAAGTACCCTCCCAAGTAAGTTCTGACATAAATATTATGCTGGAACTATTGTATAGGTATTTTAGCTACTGAAAAAATTTATGTAGCCAAAGCATGGCGGTTTTGAAATTCGAATCATAAAGCATTTAGAATGATATTCTTACTGTTCGCTGCATTCCTGTATCTGTCTACTTTTCCAGGTTTCCTCCGATCTTGTGCCAAACTTACCTGAGGCAGCGCTATTACGATACTTACGCTGATCTGAATGTCTACACGGAACATAACAATTAAGTTTGTCGTTCTCCTGCAAATGAAGATGAATCACCGTCCTCTCAGATAGCAAACGTAAGTTTCCATATAGTTCAACCATTGTTGCACTTGATAATGTGCTACATTAGTATTCCAACTGTACCACTTTATAAATTCATATAACCCTGTAATCTGGTACCCAACCACAATGCAATTTCAACCAATTTTGTTGCAGATTCTGTACCGTACTGACCTGGTACAAAACATATAATTCGTTGTCAATTAAACGTACGGTACAATGTGTGTCGTACGGCTGCATATCTGGGGTTCACGGTAAAACCGAGTGCGGTAACATTATAGTCGTAATTGAAGAATGCACTTCCTCATATGATTAATATCAACACTATAGTCGTTACTTGGCTTCTAGCCATGTTAGTGCCCACAATGGTGGGGTAAGAACCCTAATTTTCCAATGAATGAAAAGGAAACCACCATCTTCTTTGTGTCTTTGGTGCCACATATATTATTCCATTTGCTTTTAGAAAGTGGCGTTGAGTGCGCAGTTGACACTTGCAAAGGGCAGCTTATAGTTCAAGTGGCTCAAGAGTATTTGCCCCTGCAATCGAGATCCTATGTTAATTCTTTGCTTTATTGCTCGTTTTAACAACTTAAGTGCACTCTTTGAAGAAACACATTTGAATAACTATCGGAACTAACGTATGAATTGTAGCCCGGGTGACTGTCGTCACCGACATCAAAGAGCAAAATGTGAACGGAAGCTAATGCAATTGATATGGAGGAACAAGTACAATTAGCATATTTATTCGAATTTGGAAACAGATGATATACAAGCATCATCTCTCACTAATTTCACAAGCACTCATACAACACATTTTAAGAAAACACATTCTTGATAATTAGCATCGAAGCGAAGCATACACACAACAAAAGATGGGGCCGCGGATTGCTCAGCGGTAGTTTCGGTAGATGGGACTGTACATGCAACTCTCGGCATACTTCAGAAGATTCTCAGGACGAGGGAGACGCGTAGCCACCCCTGCAAAAGCATAAGATGAAAAAGAGTTGCATGATGCATGGAAGAAATGACAGTTTTTTCAGTTTGAACTCCGATAACACCAAAGTAAAAAAAAGAAGAAGAAGAATACTTACCAAGGTCATATGCTTTTGCAGCTACATTAGCAGCTATTTGGGCAGAAATCTTTCTGATGTTTGACAATGGTGGATAAATCAGCCCCTGTGCAAAATTCTCCTCAGAAACTAGCCCCGCCAAAGCTTCCGCTGTTTTTAGGAGAAGAACCAAAAATTTGAACAAATGGTAAACGCAAAGTTGGAATATGCGATACAAGTTCTACTTTCCATGCTTTCTCAAAATTAAGTTGTTCAAAATCTGCCATCTACTTACAGGCTGCCAGAAGCATGTCATCGTGAACACGGATTGCTCCAGAGATAACCAAACCCAGACCGAATCCAGGAAAAATGTATGCATTGTTGGACTGAATTAAGAAGGACGACAAAAAAATCTCAGTTATTGATACTCAAACCAATGTTTTTAAAGTTGGTCTTCAAACTACAAACTACATTTGCATTACCTGGCCAGGAATGAAAACTTTGCCATTGTACTCAACAGGATCAAATGGACTTCCGCTGGCAAAAATTGCGCGACCCTTGGAAATGGAAGCCAGACAAGAATCACGAAAGAGAAATTACTTCATTTGTCCTCAATCAAGTAACAACAGATTAGATGTGAACGTAATTGTTATACCTCACTGTAAGTATAAGCTTCTTCAGCGGTACATTCAGATTGTGATGTTGGGTTGGAAAGAGCCAAAATAAGAGGTTTCTGCAGCATTCATGTCTTGATATCAATAAAACCGGTGCTGAAATTGTTACGCCCATATACAATAAGATATACACGGAAAGGGGGTAAGAGAAAGGAGACGATTACCTCATTGAAGGACGAAACTGCTTCGATCACTTCCTTTGTAAATGTTCTTCCAACACCAGATGATCCGATAAGAACAGTTGGTTTAATTGCCTGATGAAGTATGAATGTGCGATAAAAACCGAGACTTATACAAATTTATGTATCTATAAATATATCAGATGATTGACTGATTCAAACCTTGACAGCATCCAGAAGATCCTTAACAGGCTCATGTTCATGAGCCCAAGGCTGCTTAAAATGTTGAAGAGAATCTTTACGAGAGCTAACAATCAATCCCTGCAAGACAATTCGTGTGCTGCATTAAGTATGTGAGAGGCAGTAAGAAAATTTGATAACGGACAGTCAGAATCTTGATCGAGCATGCTACCCACCTTTGAATCAACAAGCCAGATCTTCTTACGGGTCTCTTCCACAGGAACTTTTGTCTACAAAAGATAAACAGAAGGCCATTGATCAATCATGTCTAGAAGTTCTTTCCATCTCCCGAATTGGCATGCCGCATGTATATGATTTTAAAAAGTAAATACCTTTTTTGAGATCTCAAGAGCTATTAGCTCTGCTATACCGGTACCAGCCTACGACCACGAAGTAACAGTAGGATGAGAATTATAATTTAGAGCTAGACTACTCTTAATTCTCCACCAATCTGATGTAGTAAAGATACAAATTGACAAATATATTAACAGTGTCTTACTTCGCCGGCACCAAGGAACAAAAACCTGTGCTCAGACATGGAACCACCTATCAATTTAAGTGCTGCCACAACTCCTGCAAGAACTACAGATGCCGTCCCCTGATACAAGGAAACAATGATTCAAAGGGCAAAGAAACAAGGTGTACCTAACCTAAAGGCTATCGTGCAAGCTCCGTCAGTTACTTAATTTGTACCTGTATGTCATCATTGAAGACGAGATGAGATGTTCTATATCTGGACAGCAGCTCGAAAGCATTGTGGTTTGCAAAATCTTCAAACTGCACATTTCAATATAAAGGGACTAGACAACCTCAGAACTACGTGAAAATTTATACCCCAAAAATCTGATGAGTAGATGATGTAACATAAGAGGTAACCTGTACAATAACTTTTTCGCCATAGTTCTGCTTGACGGCACTCATGAACTCTTGTAAAAGATCCTCATACTCCTGCAAGTACGATCAAAATCTCTCACATTAAGTTAAGCTGTATAATTCTAGATCATGCACGTAAATTAACAAGAGACTAGAGTAAGGGAAACCTTTCCCCTTGTCCTCTTTTGTCTGAGTCCGATGTAAAACTCATCCTCCAGCAACTGCTCATTGTTTGTCCCAACATCAATCGTCACAGGCAAACACTGCAGAGAAAGTCCATGTAATTCTTGGTTAAAATGAATAAAAACGCTATGACATCAATGATTTGCAATGCAACCACTTCAAGTGTAAAAAATGATTGGTAATTAGTAAATAGGAAAACGCTTACTGCTGAGGGGCGAACTCCTCCAAGTGCCGTGTACAAAGCCAACTTCCCTACGGGAATTCCCATCCCCTAAAACAAGTTCAACAGCGTCATGTGAGGGCAGGTAACTATCCATTTTCATTGTTATTTAAAAAAAAAAAAAAGTTCTTAAATCAAAGGGAAGATGCTTCCAACACCTTACCTGACAACCGAGGTCACCAAGTCCCAATATACGTTCACCATCAGTCACGACAATAACCTGAACAGTCCTTTCAGGCCAGTTCTTCAATACCTCTAGAACTTTACCCCTATAATGTTCAAGGGATTTTCACGTTAAGTTTATGTTGAGAGAAATGAAAATCACTGTGCAAATAGATGTTCATACTTCTCTTTCAGACTAATGTATAGACCCTGAGGGCGCCTGAAGATGCTTCCGAATTTCTGGCAAGCCTCACCAACAGTCGGAGTGTAGACAATCGGAAGTAATTCCTCGACATTATCAATGAGCAGTTTGTAGAACAGCCTCTCATTCCTCTCCTGTTAATCAAAGAAAACTTGAATGGTCCTCTACATCTTTGTTTCAGCAAAAAGTGATTAGGCAAAATGTAAGCAGTAAACCCCTATTGTCATTTAACACATTTGAAAGTTTGAAACACCGATCAGTCACAGAGTACAAGTCCAACTGCACATGTAAACCCGAATTCAACCTTCAACAAAACCAATACTGGTAAAAGAAAAACTACCTGGAGCTCCGTTAACGCCATGTATTTTTGCAGCGGGACTTGATATTGTCGGATAGTGTTCATCAACTTCCTCTCCTGGTTAGCAAATTTGCAGTAAAACAAGAAAAACCAACGGTTAGATCAAAATTCAGCATTGCTATACCATGCATAAATTAGTTACGAAATGCACTAAAGTTATGGACCTCGTGAAACCAAAACTCCCATACCATGTTAAAATACTCGAAAAGTTTAAGCCGTTAAAAAATGAACAACAAAGCTGTTGAGAAAAAAATTGAAACCTGGAGTTGTTGAGAAGCAGTTGCTGGAGGCAGAAGGCCACGCAAGTAATGAGCGTCCCTCTCTTTCTCTGTAAATGCAAGCCCTTTATTGTATTGAGGATCTCTCAGCAAAGAATATCCACTGTGTCAAAAACCCACCAAAAATTTAATAAAATAAATGTAAGTACTGCAGCCTCGACAAAAAAAAAAAAAAAAAAATGTAAGTATTGCAGTCAAATTCTTAATTTAAACCAAAATGTGATGCTTGATCCGATTGAGAATTCCTAAGGTTAATACTATAAAAATTTTGGAAGTTGGCCAAAATTATTAATTTACAAATCTCAATTGCTAAACTGATCAAAATCAAATATTGACGATAGACTGATCAAATATTAACTGATCAAATAATGAAAAGTGATCGTGATGATATATTGATCAAACATTAACTCACAAATACTAAAAAGCGATCATTTCCGCCGTTGAAATTTGTAACTCGGTTGTTTCCCGAAAATCAAGAAGAAAATAAACAAACAGCATCAAGAAGAAAATGAAAGTACGAAACCAAGACGGTAAAAAGGTAAATTGATGAAAGAGGATGACCTGGCAACGGAGTAAGTCCAGGGGGTGACAAGTTGGTCTTCGGTGGCAGTGTCCTCACCATAGACATCCTCAACGCCGCCGCCGACGGTGGACTTGGGGTCGATCTCAACCGTAGAATCCGTGACCTTGCTCGCCATTCTCAACGGCCCAAGTAATAACTTAAGATCAGATTCAGCACCAACCTTTCTCAGTGACCCTTTGAGCTCAAAAGCGCTTATCAGAGAAGCAGAAGTAGGAGCACAAGAAGCAGAGGCAGATGGAGTGCTCTGTTTTAATACTAAAAGAAACTACGAGCGCTGTAACATTCCCACATATACAAATCGAAGACTTTGGCTTGTTATTACATGGAAAGTCAAATGGTAAAAAGAAAATTAAAAGGGTAGGGGTCGTTTTCGATTTAACTAATCAATCATTTTCTCTTTCCTGAATTATTGGCAGAAAAGAACGGAAAAAGTAACGGGGGAAGGGGTTTAAAGTGTGAAACTACTTTCTTTAATATATTAGTGGAGGTGGTGGAGTAGATGAATGATATGATTGATTTGGATGAGTGGGTTTTTTCTGAGGCAATGCATCAATGAGAAAAACTATCGAGGGAATGGATAGGATAGGAGGAGAGAGAAAGATGGTGGGAGTGAGAGGGAGACAGAGACATGAGATTTTGTCTGTGTAGAGAGGAGGACAGAGAGTTTTATATGGAGTGAATCACTTGGATAATGAGATTTTAATACACATGTCCATTGCTGTCCGTCAATCATGCAAGTATTCTAAATTACTATTTGAAATTTTTTATTTAAATTCATGTAACTTCTTTCTACATCTACTTAAATTTTAAATATTAATTGTTATTTTTATCCGATTGTATAATTACTATTATGCATAAAATAAAATTAATAATAAAACTCAAATTTCTCAATAAATCCACCCACTATAATTAAACCCTACCATCTCTCTTTATTTATCCATAAGCTCATTCTGCCTAAAACTCTAATAGCTCTTATAGCGAAAGACAAGTCTTTTTATTGATGGATGGTGATTTTAAAGTTTTGAATCCTCTAATTAAGATATGACTCGATTTATAAAAATTTTATTTGTTTGATTTCTAATCTTTTTAAAATTTAAAAGATGAGTATTTGGGTTTTCAAGGTTTTTTCATGAATCTTCCCTAGTTCGTTAAACTTTCTGCAACAATTTCAACAGCAAGTTGTTGCAGACATTCTCCCGGTATTCTTTGCAACCCAAAACACCAAAAGAACTTACAGACATTGCAAGGACTTTTCGATTCCATTTGCTTTTCTTTGGGTCAAATTTCAAACTTTTTATATTATATTTTTATTCTTTTTCCTTGCTGCCGCCATCTCTTCCCTCCCCATCTTTTCCTTCCTCCCTCTTCCTAAATTTCTGGTATATACACAAAATATCTATGTTAAAGTTAGTGGCTATGATTCTTAATATTTAGGCTTTTTTTTTTCCAGAATTTTCTCAAGGCTCCGGCGTTGTTTGAACTCGTATTCATCCAACATATAAAGGGGGTTTAGTAATTTCTATTTACATCAATTGGCACCAAAGTCGTACGAGAGTTGGAAGGAGAGGGAAAATGAGGCTGAAGAAGACAGAAAAGGAGCTGCGGATGCGATTCGAGGTGATGAATACGTGTATGTCTAATGGACTGATGCGATGCAGTGCTGGTGATGTTAATGTGTAAATTGATGAATTGATCAAAGAGGTTTACAAGTTTGATTAGTGTTGTGTCTTAGCTCATAGGTTGAGATTGAGTAATCAAATTGTAATGTGCTAGCTAAGTCTCATAGGACTTGATAGTGGACAAGTGTCGTAATCTAAGCAATGTAAATGGATGGTTGCGATTGAATTGAGGATCTCTCTCTCTCTCTCTCTTTACCAACGGTTATTTTTGTTGGTATGCGTGCTCTCATGTTTTGTAAGCTCACTCTTAGAAATAGATGAAGAAGTTGCAGAGTAACTCTTTCTAAATTTTCTTGCTTGAAATTCCTTGTTTCGGTTCTTCTTCTTGTCTGAGAAATATGCATTTTTCCTTCTTAATCGCTAACATTGCCTCAGAGCCAGGTTGGGTCTAAATTTCTGGGCATCGTGTTTGTTAAGGTTAAGCTCGGATTCACAGCAACAAGCTCATTGCAGTGATTCGAGCTCATATCTGTGATCGAGTCTAACATGGTTGGATTTGGAGGAGGAGAACTCAGAGTGCTAGTCTTCAATGGCGAGAATTTTGATTTCTGGTTAATCGAAATGAAGACCATTTTCCGTTCACACGAATTATGGGATCTGGTTGAAAATGGGTACGAAACTCTGACGAAGAAGGAGGAGGAGCTCACGAAGACGGAGAAGAAGTTGATGCGTGAGAATGTGGTCAAGGATGCTAGAGCAATCGGAATCATCCAAGGTGTCGTTTCAGATCAGATTTCCCGGAGGATCGCAACCCAGGAAAGTGCAAAGGCTACGTGGGACATTCTGAAACAAGAATTTGTTGGTAATAAGCAAGTAAGATCTGTGAAACTTCAAGGTCTTAGGCGAGATTTTGAATATAATAGCATGAATGATAATGATTCTCTCTCTGTGTATATTGCTAAACTGTTTGATCTGATTAATCAAATGAAAAGTTATGGTGAAGATTTGAGTAATCAAAGAATTGTTCAAAGTTGTTAATCAGTCTACCTAAGTCTTATGATAGTATTGTAGCTGTGATAGAGAATACTAAGGACTTAGACACCATAGATGCACATGATGTTGTTACTATCTTAAAGGGTTATGAACAACGGCTTGATAGACATGGGGAAAGTAGTATGGAGAAAGCATTTGCTAGTTTGAATATTGCATCGAAATCAAATAGGTTTAATGGTCAACCAAACAGTAGCAAACACGGGAAGAATTTTAAGCCAAAAGGGAAACAGTGGGGAAACAAGGTTGAATGGGGAAATAAGGCTAGTTTTCCTATGAAGAATGATGCTAATAACACTGGAGATAAGTGTAAATTTTGTAATAGATTACACTATGGAGAATGTTGGGTTAAGAACAAAGTCAAGTGTCACAAGTGTAACAAAATTGGTCATATTGCAAGATACTACAATACAAACAAGGCTGTGCAACAAGTGAATTTTGCTAATCAGGTAGAGGAAACTGGAAATCTATTTTATGCTAATCATTCAGGGGAAATGAAGAAGATAAGTGATGAATGGTACATAGATAACGGATGTAGTAATCATATGACATCCAGGGAAGATTTGCTTGTTGACATTGACAGAAATGTGAAAGCCAAAGTTCAAGTAGGCACTAGAAATTTGATTAAAGTGGCTGGAAATGGACACTGATCATTGAAACAATGAAGGGCAGAAGATACATAAGAGAAGTAATGCTTGTACCTGATATTACAGAGAACTTGCTCAGTGTAGGACAGATGACAGAGCATGGTTATTTTCTTTTGTTTGGAGATAATAAAGTGGATTGTTTGATGACAGGTCTCTCAGAAATCCGGTGGTTAGTGTGAAACATAAGGGAAATAGATGTTTTCCTTTGATTTTTAGCATCAACAAAGAACTTGCATTGAGAACAAATGTGCATGGAGATGCAAAGATGTGGCACAAAAGATATGGACATCTAAATTTCAGGAGCATCAAGCTATTACAAAGTTAAGGAATGGTATTGGGGCTGCCTGAAATCCAAGATAGTAATGATGTATGTCAAGGTTGTGTACTTGGGAAACATCATAGGGAGCCATTTTCAAAGGAGATCACATGGAGAGCACAGGAACCATTGGAACTGATACATTTGCATGTATGTGGACCTATGAAGGTTCCAACCACAAGTGGGAATAGATACTTCCTCACGTTCATTGATGATTATTCACGAATGTGTTGGGTCTATTTTATGAGGAATAAATTAGAAGTATTTGGGATATTTAAGAAGTTTAGAGCAATGGTTGAACTGCAATGTGGTTACTCTTTGAAGAAATTGAGAAGTGATAGAGGTGGAGAATTCACCTCCACTGAATTTAATGCATTTTGTGAATCAATTGGGATGGAAAGACAACTCACTGTGTCCTATACTCCACAACAAAATGGAGTGGTAGAAAGGAAGAACAGGACAATAATGGAAATGGTCAAAAGCATGCTGCATGAAAAAGATTTACCCTACAAACTATGGGGAGAGGCAGTCAACACTGCAGTCTACTTATTAAATAGGTGTCCTACAAGTGCATTAAACTGTGTCACACCATTTGAAGCCTATAGTGGAAGAAGACCAGGGATTAAACATCTCAAGGTATTTGGAGTTGTATGCTATTCTTTAATACCTGGAGATTTGAGACATAAACTGGAAGCATCAAGTGTAAAAGGAGTTTTTATTGGATATGGAGCTTGTGAGAAGGGATATAGAATTCTAAATCCAACCACAATGAAGGTGATTGTGTCTAGAGATGTAGTGTTTGATGAGAATGGGAAGTGGGATTGGGAAGAAAACAAAGTGAGGGAAATCTGTGTTCCTCTAATTCCATCTGAGTTTAAAGAAACAAATGTTAGTGAAATTGAAGAGTCTACCAGGATATCATCTCATATTTCTTGTGAAAGATCAAGAGCTCAGGGTGCAAGTGTACAAATGCATCCAGTGGATACTAAAGCATTTGATTCAACACCTTTGAAATGGAGAAATCTGAGTGAGGTATATGAACACTGCAATATGTGCATTGTTGAACCTAAAAGCTTTGATGAGGCTGCACAAGATGAAGCATGGAAGGCTGCAATGCAAGATGAAATTAATATAATAGAGAAAAATCAGACCTGGAACTTGGTGGATAAACCATTTGACAAGCCAGTGATTGGAGTAAAATGGATATACAAGACAAAGCTGAACTTAGATGGATCTGTACAGAAACACAAAGCAAGGTTGGTAGCCAAGGGATATGCACAAAAGCCTGGTGTGGATTACAACGAGACATTGCTCCTGTTGCAAGGTTGGACACAATAAGAACATTGATTGCTCTAGCTGTAAAGAACAATTGGCAGCTATTTCAACTAGATGTTAAGTCTGTTTTCTTGAATGGTGTACTCCAAGAAGAGGTGTATGTGGATCAACCAGATGGGTTTATTGTAAAAGGAGAAGAAGACAAGGTGTACAAGTTGCACAAAGCTTTGTATGGACTGAAACAAGCACCAAGGGCTTGGTACAGTGAAATTGATGCTTATTTTGAAGAGTGTGATTTTAATAAGAGTGATAGTGAAGCAACTTTGTATACAAAAAGGGAGAAGGGTAAAGGAATACTTATTGTGTCAGTTTATGTTGATGATATCATTTATACTGGTAGTAACATTGAAATGATAGAAAAATTCAAGGCTGATATGATGCATAAGTATGAAATGACAAATTTGGGTTTGTTGCACCACTTCCTTGGAATGGGGGTTATGCAAACTGAACACAACATTTTCATTCATCAAAAGAAGTATGCTACTTCTTTACTTAAAAAATTTGGATTACAGGATTGTAAACCTATTAGTACTCCACTTGTTCCAGGAGAAAAACTGAGAAAAGATGATGATAGTGAAGCTTTTGATGCGGTTCAGTTCAGGAAAATTGTTAGTAGTTTGTTGTATCTTACTGCAACTAGGCCAGATATCATGTGTGCTTCTTGCTTATTAGCAAGGTTTATGCACTACTCAACTAATAAGCACTATGGAACTGCTAAAATGGTGCTGAGGTACATACAAAGAACCTTAGACTATGGTTTGGATTACAAGAAAGGTCAAGGTGCAATGCTGTTTGGATTCTGTGACAATGACTGGAGTGGATCCGAAGATGATATGAGAAGCACTTCAGGATATGCATTCACTTTCGAAAGTGGGGTATTTTCTTGGTCCTCAATTAAGCAACACTGTGTTGCATTATCCACAGCTGAAGCAGAGTACATCAATGCAGCGGAAGCTACTGCACAAGCAACTTGGCTAAGGTTTGTGTTGGAAGATTTTGGTGAAACACAGACTGTGGCAACACCTTTGAATTGTGATAGCACCTATGCTATTGCAATCACCAAGAATACTGTCTTTCACTAGAAAACTAAGCACATCAACCAAAGGTATCATTTTATCAAGGAGGCTTTGCAAAATGGAATCATCAACTTAGTGTATTGTCCAACCAATGATCAAGTAACAGATATATTCACAAAGGCACTGGCCAAGGAACAGTTTTGTCATCTCAGAGAGCAATTGGGAGTAAGATCAATTCACAATTTAGGAGAAGTGTTAATGTGTAAATTGATGAATTGATAAAAAAGGTTTACAAGTTTGATTAGTGTTGTGTCTTAGCTCATAGGCTGAGATTGAGTGATCAAATTGTAATGTGCTAGTTAAGTCTCATAGGACTTGATAGTGGACAAGTGTCGTAATCTAAGCAATGTAAATGGATGGTTGCGATTGAATTGAGGATCTCTCTCTCTCTCTCTCTCTCTTTACCAACGGTTATTTTGTTGGTATGCGTGCTCTCATGTTTTGTAAGCTCACTCTTAGAAATAGATGAAGAAGTTGCAGAGTAACTCTCTCTAAATTTTCTTGCTCGAAATTGCTTGTTTCGGTTCTTCTTCTTGTCTGAGAAATCTGCATTTTTCCTTCTTAATGGCTAACAGGTGAACCCCTATAATGGGGTTGTTGCTTTGGGTCAATCACTTGGTATAGTTTTCATGTGGAAGCCTACAAGCTCTGGTCCTTTACTTAGACTTCTGTGTCACAGGGAACTCGTCTCTGCAATCGCATTCCGCCATAATAGCATCTCATGGTGAAATATGGGAAAGAGAAGAAAATTAAGCTTTGGGACTTGAGGATGAACGCTCCAATACAATTTAATGTCATTATAATTGTTGAAAGTGTTGAGTATATTTTGGCCTCTAGAGTCAGCTACCATGTTCTCTAGGGTTAGTCTTTTCCTTGATTTAAGGGAGATGATTGATTGGTGAAAATTGTTGTTGTAAGGCTTAGACTAGGCTACTTTCTTTTCCTTGATTTAAGGGAGATGATTGATTGATGAAAGTTGTTGTTGTAAGGCTTTAGACTAGGCTAGTTAGCTTTGCTTTTTTCTTTGTCTTTGTCGGCTGCTTGTAGTAGCCATTTCACATTTCTTTCTTCTTTCTTCTTTCTTTCTTTCTTCCTCCATCCTTATATATACCTGAACCATTGTACATTAAACTTATGAAATACATTACAAATTAAAGCCATAATTTCTATAATAATAGTGCAAAAAATCATATGGTAGTAAAGATAAATTTTCATATTGAATTGGATTTGTGAGGGTATTTTAAGCAATAAATTTGGGGTTAAAGAATGTTGATATTTTAGTTAAAAATCAAATGGATGCAAAAAGTAAGTCAAGTGTAGACAAATGTTATATGAGTACAAATAAAATTCTCCTTACTATTTTCTCTTCGTTTTATCTTTTTTCGGTTCTCCTTTTAAATTATATTATCGTACTATTATTTCTAATTAATTGTTAGAGACTAATTCTACAAATAAAATGTATTTAACAGCTCGATTAACGCTCTTAATCTTTCAATTTTTAACTGAATAATATGGCATGATTATTGTATAATAGTTAGATGCCGAAATGATTTCGAATCTGGTTCCTTTTGAAAAGGAGAAATTAGAACCCCTTACTTTTTTTCAATACATTTTAGATCAAACATTGGTTCCTTTCTAAGATTTGATTAAGAGGCTTTGACCAATTGCCACATTTTTTAAATTACATATAATTTGTTTAAAGGCATCTTCACTTCACCTTGTAACTAATTGCCTACAATATAGGAAATTTTATTTTCCTGGTCCTTTAAACTCCTACGTTTTAATGATTCTTTCTATAAAAAAAATAATTAATTAAAGTAATTTAAACTTTTACATTGTTAACAACTTTTTGTATAAAAACAAAATTAATTAAAGTGATTCCTCATTATTAGGAAAAAAATAATAAAACTTATGTTTTGAAAACAAACGTACCAAAAATTCAAATGTAAAGTGTCAAGTTTGTGACCTTCGCTCGGTTGCTCCGATCATTAGTGAGGATAAGTATGTAAAGAGATAGAGATAGAGAAGCAAACACAAGATGTATGTGGTTCACCCTAAATTTGGCTACGTCCACGAAGTAGAAGAGTTCTCATTAATAGTGAAGGGTTTACACGAATACATAGGTTCAAGCATAATCATCATTAGTGAGTTCTAATAACTAGTTTAAGTACAATAATGACATTAGGAATTAATTGTAGGAGAATGATCTTCTTTTATAGTTGAGGAGAGTTTCCAGTTTTCGTCTGCGGTCGATGTGAGACTCTATGAGCTTTATTCTGACGTTGACATATGTCATACTGTGATTGGCCTCCTGGTTGGAGAGAAACTCTTGTGCTTCAGCAGAGGTGCCTCAGCATGAACCCCTCAGTGGGTCCTTGAAGGTATTATGTTGACCGGTGCTTGGTAGTTTCGGGATTAGTCAAGTATGGTGCAAACATGTATCAAAAATTAAAATGTACCAAGAAACCAAATGTACCAAAAATTCAAATGTACCAAGAAGCCAAATGGACCAAAAATTCAAATGTACCAAGTAACCAAATGTATCATTATAATCAAACGTACTACTATAACCAAACGTACCTAATAACGAGTTTTGTTACATTCTATTTAATTTACTAAAATAAATATTTTAATAAAAATAAAACAATCTTAAATCATCATAATAAGAGATGCATAAAAATAGGAGAAAAAAAGGGAATGCTAATTAACGTGAATAGACTTCTAGTGAAATAAAATTAAACACCAAAATTGTAAGGAAAATGTTTAATCAAATTTGCAAAAGAAATAGGTGTTTAGTTAATGACATTTAGAAACGAGACGTCTATATCAAAACATCTCTTTTGAAAAATTGATCATTAAAGAGTAATCTAAAAATTTAGCAACTCGGATATCATGCAAAATAGCAAGATGAGGATAAGTACTGAGAAGATGAAACAAGAAAGTTCAAATGAGAAAATTACTAACATTTCTCAACTAATAGAAACCTAAAAGAAAATTATTTTCCCTCTTTTATTTTCTTGGATGCGAATCACAATTAAGTTACTTTTGTATGTATGCATACCATTTCTTTTTGTAACTTTCATCATTTTTTTATTATACATACAAGTACATTATGATTAAGGTCTTCAACAGTTTGTCGAAAATTTTAATTTCACCAATTAAAATGGATTTAAATTCAGGCAACTTGATTCTTACATGTAGTAGTTGGCATTCTCATAAACCACCCTTTGCTTAACCATTTAAAACTTAAAAGAATAATACATCATTACACATTATTCTATTTTCTGTTTCTTCCTTTGTATTCTTCTACTTAATTTACTTTCTTGCACTGTGATTCCATCACACAACCACGTATCTTGAGACACCACTCACTACCACCAACTAACACAATTATTAACATATCACGCTTTCAAGTTGTCGGGATTAAAATTTCAGTAATCAATAGAAGTATTACTTTTTATATATTCTAACTAACTGGATAACGAGTCAAACTTTCATATCATTTGATAAGATTTTTTTATATTGAACTATTTAATTTCATCATTTGAATTTTGAGTTGCGTGTTTGTTTAGTTAATGTTAAGGAGATTAAAAATTTTATCAAATTTGTAAACTAAATAAGGTGGTGATTGATCATTAAATTATTATTTAAATATTGATTAACATACTTATTTCTTATCGGTAACATATCATTTAATTTAAAATTTTAATCTTCCTAACATTATCCGTTTGTTTAAGATAGGGCCGGCCATGACAGATATGCAGTGTTTGTCCAGTGAGTTTTCTTTTCCACGTGGTTCGCAGGAAACTGAGGTGGGTTTTCCAGATTAGGGCACGTTTGGATTGAAGCATGACATCTGGTGGAGATAGTTCCGATCACGTTCTTGCACAGGCGTCCTCTGGACATACACTTACCAAGGTCCTTATCTATCATATTCCAATTAGGGTTCAAACGCGAGTGTTTAATGTTTAATAGAGTGCAGAATGCAGATGATTTTTAAGCAAGTTATTTAGGATTGTGGAGTTGACTCCCTTGCATGATTGCATCCAAGTTTATTGATTAAACGATTTCAAATTTAGTTGATTTTAAAAAGTGATCTAGAAATAGATTATTCCGATTATCATGCAAATTATAAGATAAAACAAATGATTCAAAAAGTAAATAAAAAATAAACAAGTGAGAAAGTTGCTAGTATCTTCACTTTACGGTAGATTTTATTCTCAACATTTGAGCTTGTGATTCCAAACTAGTTAGGAATCCATGGTTGGGAACCATGGATTTATATATACAACATTTCTTGACCATAAACAGTCATTAAAGGCTAGCTAGATTACAAGATCCATTTCTTAGTTACAGAATATCCTTCAAGACAGCGGGTGACACCAGAAAAGGGCATGCATCACCTTGTTTGATCAAGTGAAGTTTGATGAGAGCTGACCCTGCAACTTTCCATGCAAACACGCATTTACTTACACCTGCACTCCTGGCATAGTCGTAACAGATATTATATATCGCGATCGCCTCGTCAAATATTTCACCCATCGGCCTTGTGCTCTTGTCGAAATCATCACCACCGTACAGAATCTACAGTCAGAAATCCGAATATGTTACTAGTTGTCCCAAATTGTTTGTTCATATTCAATTACGAACATGTATCTACAATCTCACCTCTCTATACTTTGTTATGACCTCCCCGGCAGCCTGATTCTTCCCCTCTCGATCATCATCTCGCAATGCCGAGGTCATGTCACGCCTGTACTGTTTGTATTGTTCCCTCCATTTGATCAAGCACTCCTCAGGGACTTCAATGTCGAAAATGGGAAGTTTCTTAACTTCTGAAGAGAGGTAAAGAGGTAGAGCAAGTTAAAACTATTATTTTCTCACGGGTCGCAAATATTAGAATACTTTTATCACCTTTGGTTGAGAGGTCGTCTGGTTGGTACTCGTTCACCCTGTCATAAATCGATCCTAAAATCGAAGTTGAACGGTATGAATTTTTCTTTTCCATGTAATGAGGAAACTTCGACACCTTCAAGTCTTTGGGAACTTCGACCTGTCGCTCACAAGTAAAAAACCAAATTTCAAGGCAAAGCCAGTCACTTGAAAGGATGAAAGTTGGGAGATTAGGGATTGCGCAAATGAGCCAGAATTTCTTTGTATGACCAAGCACTGGAGACACAAGTACAACAACAACAACAACAACAGAGCCTTTTCCCACTAAGTGGGGTCGGCTACACTGGAGACACAAGCGAAGCAACAAAAAATAAAACTAACCTTTCCACCCTTCTTTGGCGCATCTAGCGCATCATAGTATATATCAACCAAACGCAGTATGTTCTTCACCAAGTTCTCATCAATGCTACTATCTCCTCGGGTCAAGTAGCAATCCATCATGGCCAGCCAGCTATCAGCTGCCTCACTCATTGCATAACTGAGACAGAAGAAATTCTTCTGTGAACTATAATTGAAAGAGTTGTAATGTATCGCTAGAGAATGCTTGCTTAATTACTCCGACAACAAGGTGAGATTCACCGTCCATAAAATCAACCAGGACTAAATGTAATACAATTCAATTGCTACAAAACAAAGTCAAATGCCTACCTTGGTTTAAATCTAGTTGTCAAAAACAGATTTATGAGCTGCTCTTCTAGGTCTTCTTTCGAAAGCTTAGCTGGTTTGACACTGGCAGCTTTAGGAGCTGAAGAAGCCGGAACCCAAGGTTCACTGGGTTTGAAATACTCCAGTAGCTGGAAGTAATTCCGAATTTCCGGTCACAAAGTGTTACAAACCAAAACACAACTGGGTAGAAAGTAGAAACAGAACTTTATGCAACAACCAACCTGAGGGTTTCTTGAAACCCAGTAGAGATCACCATCAAAATCTCCACCACTTATTTCATCAGCTACAGAACGCGGACCTTTGCGAGAGAAAAATATAGCATACTTGGCATTTCCAACAACATCTTCTAACTCCTTCACATAAGTGGCCTTCAAAACATGAATATCCCCGAAGTGCAAACCTGGATTCCGATACACTAATACCTTGCCCGAAATTTGTCCGCTGTCACTGCATATATCGTTTCATTAGGCCAAAAAAATTCCATCAAAAGTATAAGTGAACTATATTCAGCGACTCAAAACTCTACATAGATGAACAAAACTAACATAGGATAGATAATCAAGAAAGGAAACATGTATAAGTAACAAATTTACAGAAATAATACAGTTACGGAAATCATAGACAATACATTTCAATGTTACACCATTGCTAGAGATATCAATTTCAAATATGCTATCAAATTCTTGCATGATTTGACATAACCGGGGAGGAAAATGGGCCAGAAATAATACATACAGGATAATGCAAACTTCGTCTTTCTCTAGAATCCCGGTTGGATCAGCTGTCCCCATCAAGTAATAGCAATCGGGAACATACAGTTTCCCTCTTCTAAGACCTTTCATTTCCTCTTTTATTAATATCGATAGACGATATTGCAAATATGATTCGTCTAAGGGAATACCGCATAGGATCATTCTTGCCGTATTGGAATTGTCATCAATCTCACCATTGTTAACGGCAACTGCAAATAAAAAAATGAATGGGGGAATCAAGGAACTAGAATGCTATTTGATCCACAAAAGAAATAGGATTCTAGTTTGTTATTTATCCCAAAGGCAGATAACAAGGTCATGGTAAAACTTAACACCTTTGAGTGCGGTACGCGCATTGCAGAAAACACTATGAGCATCTTCCAAAGCTCTCTCAAGTATTTCCAAGAAATATTCTTTTGGCACCCCTCCATGGAATAGAAGCGCAATTAAATTCCTCGATAAATATGACTTCCCAGGTAGAATACTGGAAGATAAAAACTGAAGTTAAGATGTTAATTAACCAATAGTAGTGATAGACACATTAATGCCCCCCCCCCCCCCCATTTTCCTTTTTCTGTGAACTTTGACGGCTTGAACATTAAAACAGGAGCCCTTAAATTTTAATGTGTGTTGACACCAGTTGCTCAGCAACAGGAACACAAATTATGCAAATATTAGTGTTAGTTGAAGGATTTACCTTGTTCCAACTATCTCTAATGCATTCACTGTTTCATTATCTGAAAGTTCTGGATCTATCTGAACTTTAACCATTGAAGGTCGAATCTGGACTGTTTTCGGTGGCAGCTACAAGGTTTAATATAGAAAATTGAAAATGGTGTACAATATGGTAAAACTAAGAGAATGAAGAGAAAACAACCAAATTAGCACATATAACTATTCCCAAAAATTTGCATAACTACTAGGCATAAACTTCTTATTATATTGTTTTACATCAATTTACTTCGAAAATGAAACAAATAATTTAATCAACGACGTTAGACTGGTGTGTGACCTCGACTTGAACAATACAACAAAATGTCCCAATTGAGATAATTCAATTAACAGTGAGGTGTTTTTTCATAAAGCTAACAGCATCATGTTTTCTATTCCATAAGAAAATGATAGAAACCATACCATTTTGTTGACAAGAAATGTTCCCTTGACAGCACAGCCTTTGTAAAACAGTCGGAACTGTATGAGCAAAGGCTGCAAGGAGGGAAGATAAGAGCAAAAGGAAATGAGAATATATTGCCGACCAAATATGTAAGTTTATCAGAATCTTGAAAAGATAAAAGCAATTGCAATACTCTACATCTACATACCGGTTCCCCGATTCTAGAACCTGGCTGTTTCTTTTCCAGACCGTTGCCATCAAGTTCATTATGATTCGGAAGTCTCTGATATCACAAGTCAAAGGATAAGCCATGAAAAGAGTAGAAGACTTTTGCACTTTCAGACTAGAAAATACTGAAAATAAAATTATGGGGAATAAGATTACTCAATTCTACATATTAGCTTAACATACGAAGTTCTAAGCTGTGTAACAAACTCTTCTTGCATAGGGCGATATATGGATGGACGAGAAGGCTGCATTTCTACTTGACTTCTATTTCTAACTTTGAAATATAAAATGACAAACCTCGATTTTTTGATTACTGATCCGCTTTCCATTGGATATGTTCTTCGGACAAAGTAAAGCCAAATCCTCAGATATAAATCCAGTGCCATCTGTATGTATAAGCGGTTTGTCATCTCTGTAAATAAGGTTACCAGATTCATCCTGCAGTTCACAGAAACAAGAAGAAATGAAAAACTGGGTTTTTAAATTGAAAAATGAACCAACAATATTCCTCATCAATATAATTCATTGGAAAAATAGTTTAAGAATCATACCCTACAATATTCCTCATCAACAAACTCAACATTCACAGCTGACAGATCTACTGGAAATCTGATTGTCTTTGACAGAATGAGCGAAAACCTGCACTTGAAACAAGGATGCAATTTAAAATTCATAAAGTAAACAATGCTTCAATATGACAAGAATAATGTCTGCATAATTCTTGTCACTATATACTAATTGAATAGAAATTGTTTGTCTGACCAAACAAAAAGAAGAAAAGAAGAAATGAAGAATCGAATTTGTTTGTGCTAAAAAAAATTTGCATACCTAGCCATGTAGGTGGGCACACTAGACACAGTATGCGCATGCATGAAAAGAGATCTTGCTTCATAAATTGTTCTGTTAGTTAACATATACCATACATCCCTGTCAATTGAAGCATCAGAGTCCATACGGACAAAATAACACTTCACGGGTGATGAAGTTGGGTTTTTTTTCTTTTCCTCTTTACCACCATCTTTGAACACTGAGTCATAACCGTATGCAGATAGACAAAGAAAAAACCAATGCTGTTAGGTTCCTCAACATATTGAAGTATGAAAATACAGGTTTAGATTCACCAGGAAAAAATGGTCTATGATAAAATTTGTTGATTTACCGATAGTACCCAAAAACTAAACCATGAGAAGAATGAAAAAGAATTCAAGAACAAGGGTTCCTCATACACAATCAGTAAAAAAGCATGGAGACGCATATCATCCTATGTTTGTGTTTACAGAAGGAGAATATAGAGAAAAGGATCATCAATACATCTTAAGATTGTTAACATGCATTATGTTAAGCATATAATTCATATTAAGTACTTAGACTTGTGAACTCAATCAAGAAAAGTACCCACGAGAAATATCTCAAAAATCCCTTATACGAAGGCATTAGAGGCGTACCAAAGAAACGAAATCGTCGCAACCCTACAAGAATCCCTTCTCTTGCAACCTTGCGATATGTAACATACTTATTATTGTCAGAATTTGAGGGACCTGTCCCATTCCCCTCATCAGCAAATTTCATCATTAAAACATTGTCGTCTCCTAAAACTTTCTGTAGGAGAGTTCTTTCTTTGTTTAGAAATGGACCCTGGAAAAAAACAGTCAAGGGAAATGACAACATATCACAAATGCAACGTCTGCCAAATGACAACATGGGCAATGGCAACATGAATACCATTAAAAATTTTGAATGCATATATTGGTACGTGATAGGATAACATTTAGTGCCCATTGCTGAGCTATTAAGATCAACACAAGTAAAAAGGATGTCCATTTTCAGAGCATGAAGATATATCAAACGCTACATTTTAAATTGTCAACTAAAATCCACCCAATCACCTAACCAATGATCTAGAAATTTGAAAACTAATCAGTAGTACTTGAAACACCCATAGTAATTACTGATATATACCACATTGTTAAACTTTTGCCTTTGTGTGTGTGTGCAAACTCATGTTTCTGATTATAAATATACTTCTGCCGGGGGAGGGGTGGGTGTTGAATGTACAGAACCTTGAATTTGCAACTCCCATCCAAAGAAACATAACAATGATAGAGGTGTGTTTTTCCAGAATCCCATTCAAAAGTCTGCAATACACCGAAAAAAGCGAAAAAGGACAAGAGTTAAGCGAAGATTATGGTAAAACATTAATTCACACAAGACCAAGAATCACAGAGGAGAGAGAGAATGATCATAATCACCAAACGGCGGTCTTCCTTGCCAATATAATTGCGACCCAAAGCTTCCCAAACTCTGGTCTCAAATATATGCATTGGCAGATCTTTCCAACTCCTAATAGTCTCCGCCGGTATAACACTTCCCAACTGCATTCTAAAGGAACCAAACAAACATGAAGACACCCAAAAGCAGGTGAGCTACAAAACCCAATAAGCAAATACAGAGAGAGAGAGAGAGAGAGAGAAACCCTAATATGCAACTAGACAGAGAGACCCGGTAAACAAACAGAGAGATAAACCCTAATAAGCAAACAGATAGAGAGAGAGAGAGAGAGAGAGAGAGAGAGAGAGAGAGAGAGAGAACAAACTTTGACATACCCTCCAGAGTAATTTAGAATCAGAAACTGTTTTCTGAATTCAAGTTCTCCCAAAGCTTCCAGCTCTGCTTCTGCATTGCCTATAGCCACAGGTTGCTCAACAGCTGAGGAGCAGCGATGATTGAGAGTCACACCTGCACCCCCAAGTCAACACACTCTCAGACATTCAGTCAGCCAAACCAATGGTCACAATCAACAGCATCAATCAGTCTGAAACCTTGGAATTGAGAAGCAAGGGAAGATTGCGAAGGAGAGGAGGAGGAATACTGGGTCTGACAGAGCCAGATGATGTAGCCGTTGAGAGTCTTAACTTCTTTGGCGCGGGCGATCTGACGGAGGAGCTCGAGCGCCTGCTTCTCCGTCAGAAAACTCAGCCTCCGCAAAACGTCGTCTTCTGGCCAGGGACGCTTTTTTTCTTCGCAAATTCGACGCAGCAGCTGCTCCACCGACTGCGGCAGGAAAATGTATGGTTGCGGTTGCAAATTTAGACCGCCGGCGGCGGCCATATATGACGGAGGAGGAGAGAAAGATGGGTTTTTTATTGAGACGGTGGAATCCGCCATGGCCATCTGTATCAATATACATAGGGTGATCGTGCAATCAGTCGTCGAGTTTCTGACTGAAAGGGTGCAGCTTTTTTTATTAGAAAACTAATGAAAAGTGTTTGAAAATTTTGAGTTTTATCGATAAGGACAAAATAAAGGGTAAAGTGAATAGTATCAGGATTGACTTTTTAGTGTAAAAATGTGGTTTTTCATTAAAATGAACAGTACCGGAAGCTTTTCATTAAAATTTCATTTTTTATTGGGAACCAAGAGATTTTGTCACTTGTTGACGGCAGGGATGAAATTTGAAAATCTCCAAGACAAGATGACCATAAGGTTGAAAATAGTCCTAAATGGCACATTGTTTCCAATAGAAGGTTAGGTCAAAGAATTCGTGGGCCCCACCAGGCCACAAAAGGAGAATCGGGCACCAGCCGGCCCCGGCTGGCCCAAACCAGTCAGCCCCGCCCGGTCCAAAGGTTTGAATCCCAAAGGTTAGTTGTTGATGCTAGTTAGCCGTTATATTTGAATTTTTTTTTCCAAATTTTTTTTTAAATTTAAAAATTATATATTTTTTTCCTATAACTACTTAAGCCATTAAACAACATTAAATAACATTAAGTAATATTAAACAATATCAAAAAACAAATCGAAATCCGAAACGTAAAATTATTGAGATTCCTTATCGACAAGAAATCTGCAAAGTTACTCACAGATCGACACGTGGCACTCGATCTTTGAAACGTAACATTATTGAGATTCCTTATCGACAATAAATTATTGACATTCAATCTCGAAAAATGATTAAAGTAGTTTAATTTAAGTAACCATATTAATTCAATTAAAATAATAAATTATATTTTGCCCTATGGTCTTTTGGTCCGTTCGGTTGAAGATATTTTTTGTCACAGGGCTATGTTTGGCTTATGGCACTCTGGCCCTTCGATTGAAGATGGTAAGAAATATGGTATGACACTGATCATTAAAATATTAATTTTTTGAATGACTATAGGACTAAAAGGAGTCATATGATCCTCCTTCGGTTAGAGATTACCTTACTAAAGATAATCCCCCTTTAAAATTCAATTCTTTGCAATTAAGAACTAAAGGGAGGGGGACCAGTTCAGACAGTTAATACAATAAAACCCTTGAGACAAAAGTAAAGGAAAATTAATGAAAAACGTTTAAAATTTTTAAGTTTTAACCATAAAGACAAAATAAAAAGTAAAATGAATAATACCATAATTAACTTTTTAATGTAAAAATATAATTTTTATTAAAGTAAACGGTAACAGAATCTTTTCATTAAAGTTCCTTAAAAATAAATCACAACTGAGCTATTGATTGCACATCAACAGCCTCCGAACGAACTGCATTGCATGTTCATCTTCCAAGGGACAACAAAATGCAAAGTTCTGTGTGGCACTAATATTCATTCTCCCAAGAAAATGAATAAATTGGCAGCAGAAACCAATCAACAGGTGCCAGAAATCAAAATTTAAAACAAAAAAATTGAAATTGAAATAAAGGTGAAATGTTTATATATAAAAAACAGACCTTTTGCTTCTCAGCTTCGATGTAACTCTTGACGCCAGGAACCAACCTGCAGTTTACAAAAATAAACAAAACCCAACAAATACAATTATAGATTATATCCAAATTTAACAAATAATAGCGGAACTGAGTGTTATTGTGCAGAAGGGTCACTCACTTGATGGAGCTCATGAATAACCCTAGGAGTGTGGCTTTGAGTCCCTTCTCCTGCAGGCCATGGATAGTCCATTGAAGCGCGGAAGAGACAAGGAGAGCAAAGAGAGCAGCAAAAACCAGAACCAGAGGCTCGTACTGCGACAACAACGAATTCGCAGAAGCTCTAACATCGAGCAGGAACGTTTTCACAGAAGCAGAATCCATGGTTGAATACACCGTTAAGTTGCAGCAGCCCAAGAAAACAACAATCTTTATATATAAAAAAGCAGTTTCAAATAAAGCCCAATTGTTTGTAGAATAGCTAAATGTGTTATAACAATCAAGAACGCCCCTTGACAAGAATTTAATAAGAAACTAATGTTGTTGCTGAGTAAGAAAATGCTTTTCACGAAAAGCCAATCAGCACTGATGGCTTTCTTGACAAGATTGTAGCTTTATTGTTTACAATACATTCCTCACCAAGTTTATCTTTCATTTTCAACTCTTTCGTTTCATGTCGGCTTTTTTAGCTTTGATGTTCAAAAGCCTAATCACCCGTTCAATAAATGTGAGTTCACCGTCATTACAAAGTTATGTTTCAATAAAACAATCATACATATCAGTTTTTTTAAATTATTATTATTATGATAAATTAAGATACTATATAGTAAACAACTCGTTTCATTTAAGTTTTTTTTATATTAGACCGCTCATGTTTCTCTTTTTTCTTAGCTTTTGCTAATCACACACTAGGAGATACTTTCCAAGTACCTAAATGACTTATTTTGACGAAGGTTCTAGCGGAGTTGACGAAAAGGGTTATGGTTGCACTTTTTATGAGTTAAGGGACCAATAGTCAAGATTTTTAGTTGAGTGGCCATTACTATAATTAGATTAAAATCGATGGACCATTGCTACAATTTTCTCAACACACAAAGATATATAAATACTAGGGATATGATTTTTGGTAATAAAATATGTTTTAATAGAACAACCATCACATTAAATAATCTTCGTTAAAAGGCAGATGTAAATTGTAATTTCGCCTTTGGTGGAAATGACCAACGATGTAGCACATGATTGAGTTGAAAAACTGAATCAACTAATAAGTCCAATAGACTCTTCTGCAACTTCTCTAGAACAAAAATTCACCGAAAACAAACTCAAATTCTTTTGTTTTTTTATGTCAAACAATTTTTTTCGTTTTTTTTTTGTCAAACAAATTTTTTTCTTAGTTGAATCCATGATGGCTCACTTTTATTAGGCTTTTAAATTTAGCTTTGCTTTTCCTTTTTCAATACGGGTTCTAAATTTTAAATACTAATTTTTATATTATACATGGGTGCAATGTGATAGGTTTTTATAGGCATCATAGGTGTGCTACATCAAGCCACCAAAGGAACTTTTAATAGAACAAACTGTGAGGACGAAATTGATGACTCACCCAATAAACCAGAGATGAAATTGATGTGTTTGAAACATAGAAAGCTAAACTGGCATCTCGTTAAAGGCTTAAAAGCATAAATATTATTAGTGATAAAATCTTTATATGTCATTACTGCTTGGAAAGTCTTTCCTAGTCAAAATTCTATCAAAGAACGCACGCGACGCTGAATCAAAGTGGCACATATGGAAAACCAAATGAAAAAATTGTAGTAATGGTTTCTCAACTTTAACCCACCTAAAGAAATGGTTTTCAACTTTAACCCAATTTGAACACTGGTCCCTCAATTTTAACCCAATTGTAGCAATGGTCCTTCCATCATGATTAGGAGTTTTTTCTAATATGATCTAAGATTATTCATTTACTTCAAATATTTGACTTTCATTTTTTCAATTCACGCATATTACATTTTGTTTGTATCATACTTGACCAATCTCGAAACTACCGAGCACCGGTCAACGTTATACCATCAAGGACCTAGAAGAGTTTCCCTCCAACCAGGAGACCAATCACAGCGCGACACATGTCAACATCGAAAGCAAATCATAGCGCGGCACATGTCAACATCGGAAGCCAATCACAACACGACACGTGTCAATGTCAAAACAAAGCTAGAAACACTCTTCTATAAAATGAGATTATTCTCCCACAATATTTCCTAATGTCATTTGTACTAAATCATTCACTAGTACTCATTAACGGAGAGCTTGAACTATGTACTTGTGTAAACCCTTCACAATTAATGAGAGCTCATCTACTCCGTGGACGTAGCAAATCTGGGTGAACCACGTACATATTATGTTTGCTTCCCTATCTTTATCCATTTACATATTTATCCATACTAGTGATCGGAGCAATCTAGCGAAGGTCACAAACTTGACATTTTCTATTGTACCAAAGTCCTCACTGATTTTATGCATCAACATTTGGCGCCGTCTGTGGGAACGAAACTTATTCCCACTCTCTTCAGCTTTGTTAAGCTGGTTTCCACCATATGTACACTTTCTTTTGATCAGGCATCCATTTCCAACATGAGGAGCAAAAGAAGTCATAACACACAGAATGACACCCCTCTTGCACCTGGTGCGAAGCAATGAAAGAAGGAACAAAAGAAGTTTGCTCTTCAAGCTAAAGTCGATGAGTTGGAGGCTCAGAACAACAAAATAGCGATAAAGAATAAGATCTTCCAAAAGCAGTATGAGAAGGTCTTTGAGATGTTCCATGATGCTAGATATACTAAAACACACGAGCTCATCACCCTTGTGGAAGTCAACCATTAATTGGGTGCCCCCCAACACGGAGGGTCATTTGCACTCGACATGGGTATTCCTGTTGAGGAGCGAGCTACTCATCGAAATGGCGACCAACATAAGACTTCTCTCAACCCAGCTGCTTCGACCCGAAGCAGAAAGAGTGGAGGAATACACCTCCTTACATAATGAGTGAAAGGATCGAAAACCGTCTTTCGCAACTGTCAAGACTTCCTAAAGCAACGTCGAGATAATCTCATCCATGTAAGCTCAAAGATCAATGACCCAAGGGTCTCTGAAAGACTCGATCCCCTCCTATGTCCCAGGCCGGCTACCAATTTGGGGAAGGGGCAAAAAGTCCTAGAGAAACACGAAGGTATAGGGGACTCAGAGATGTTTCGACAGACATACCTTGGAAGTCAGTACAGCGAGTCCAGGGAAAAATCACATGCTCTTGATCAAACCTTCATACTTCCAAGTAGAGATGGAGATTTACGAAAGAAAACTCTAGTGGTACATGACTCTACTCAGGACCCTCTTGTCCTACAGCTCCTTAAGGAAGTAAACAAGTTGAAGGCCGAACGACAAGCTGAGATACCTGATTGGAACCAACCTAGGCATGACCCTCTTACAAGGAGGATCCTCGACACCCCTTCCAAGCAAAGACAAAACAGAAGCTTCGCTTGCAATTCTATACTGTAAATGAGGACCTGATTGAACATCTTAACCTCTTTGAGTTCACCATGGCATACCGGATGCACACCGACGAAGAGCGATGTCTTCTCTTCCTCTCCACCATCTCTGGTGGAGCTCTAAACTGGTATTGCCATCTTCCACCTGAGACGGTAGACTCATTTGAGGAATTGAGGAAACTGTTTGTTTCTCAACACATTTTCCAGACCGATCGCTTGCACTCTGCGGATGACTTGTACACTATTCGCCAGAAGTCAGACGAGTCATTACGTATGTATGCTAGCCGCTTCAGCCATGAATATTCCTGTTGTGCCGAGGTAGATGACAAGACTGCCCTCAAAGCTTTCACGGCAGGCCTACGTGACTGTTTCTTTAAGTACATGATCAATGCCAACACTTTGAAGACTTACTCTGAGGTGATGGCGTAGGCTTATAATCATGCCTCCGCCGAGGCAATGACATACCAAGAGAAACCCCCAACAACCATCCCCTATCAGTAAGTGGGGGGTGGAAGCCAGACCCACCCAAATAAGAAGACCTCAACCTTCCAAACACTGCAGCGGTGCCTCCCCCTGCCTTACTTAATACTTTGCCAAGTCAACAGACATATCAATCTCAAGGTAAAGGGAAAGATTTCCATCCTCACCAGTCTCATTTTAGTAAAAGGAGTAAGGGACATTACCACTATAACCAAGGGTATTGCCACGATAATCCCTGACCCCAGGCAGTCAACACAGTGGGTCAAGCACATGTCAAGATAGGCCCTACCTCGAGGTATGAGGCATACACACCTTTGAATGCCACATATGTGGCCATTTACCCCAACATAGCACATCTGCTACCGAAGCCAAAGCCGAGGCACCCAGATTACAAGCCCACGAAAAACAGGGGCACGTTTTGCTGCTACCACGAGCATAACGGCCATGACGGTGATAAGTGTATCACCTTTCGTGATCATATTGAAGCTTTGGCACATGAAGGAAAATTGATCAATTCCTCTTTCACCCTCCAAGGGGTAACCGTAACCAACACCAAGTGAACGTGATAAATTCCATAAGTGGTGGCACACCTATATCTAAATCTTCCAATAGGGCCATGAAAAATAATGAACAAGCTTTAAGGTCTGGCCACCAAGTGTTTCACGTGGAAGACATTAGGGGAGGCAAGTATCAAAAGCCTAACTGGGATCCAATATGTTTCTACCCTGAGGAAGAAAGAGGTATCATCTACCCTCACAACGACCCACTGATCGTGGAAGCTCACATAGCCAATTTTGAAGTGCGACGAATCATGGTAGACAAGGGGCTTCGGTCAATATCATGTTTGCTGAAGCTTTCAGGGTACTTAATGTAGCTGAACACTTGCTCGATCGCTCAATTTCTCCTCTGATAAGCTTCTCCGGTGATATCGTGCAACCTTTGGGGAGCATACACTTACCTTTTACCATTGGTACAGGCCCTTACACAGATTCCATTACCACTAACTTCCTGGTGGTTGATTGCCCAACAACATACAATGTCATATTCGGATGCACAGGCATCAATGATCTCAAGTCCATGGTATCCACACATATGTTGTTGATGAAATTTCCAACCTCTTATGGCAATGGTTACATCAGAGGAGATCAACTTAGTGCACGATCATGTTACAACACTTCGGTCAAGCAAAAACACATGTATGTGCCCAAGGAAACCCTTTCTATACATGACCAAGTCATAAAGACCAGCCCAGACGAAGCCAATTTGGATCTTCATGGTGGCAACAGTCAACCCGACAATCCTCGAGATGACTCTTTCACCCAGTAAGCACAACCCGCTGAAGAGTTGGAGAATGTCTCTATCTCAAAAGATTATCCGGATCGCATGGTGAAGATTGGCACCACCTTGTCACCACCCATTCAGTTGGCATTGATCTCTTTTTTGCAAGAGAACACTAAGGTCTTTGCTTGGTCATACGAGGACATGCCAGACATCTATCCTGATATCATCTGTCATCACTTAAGTATTGACCCCAAGACCAAGCCAGTGAGACAGAAGCGAAAATCTTATTACGATGAACGGTACGAGGCAATGAAGGCAGAAGTTGAAAAACTCAAAGGCATAGGCTTCATCCGTGAAGTCAATTATCCAACGTGGGTAGTAAATGTTGTCCTTGTTAAGAAGAATCCGACCAAGAAAAGTCTCATGCTCCAAAAGGTCTTGTGGAGAATGTGTGTTGATTACACCTACCTAAACAAATGATGCCTGAATGATACCTTTCCTCTTCCTCTCATAGACAGACTTATAGACTCTACGGCAGAGTGTGAACTCTTGAGCTTCATGGATACTTACTCAGGATACAACCAAATCCTCATGAACCCTCCTGACTAAGAACACACAGCCTTCACTACCGACAGGGGACTATATTGCTATAAAGTCATGCCCTTTGGCCTAAAGAATGCAGGAGCGACTTATCAGAAACTGGTCAATTCAATGTTCACTAAACAGATTAGGAAGAACATGGAAGTTTACGTTGATGATATGTTAGTCAAGAGCAAACATGCTGACCAACACATCACCAACCTATCTGAAACTTTCACCATTCTGAAGAGGTATCGAATGAGGTTGAACCCCAACAAATGTGCCTTCGACGTAGGCTCTAGCAAATTCTTATTTAAGCTCTCTGTCTTCGACAAAATGAGTGAAAACCTGAATCCCAAGAAAGATGATCGTTTAGAAACTGAAGGAAAAATGCTTCTATACAACATTTGAAAATAAACTTCTTATGTTATAAACAATGACCTACCTAATCATATAGTTGCTCACACTAGACACGGTATGTGGATGCATGAAAATGCATCTTGCTTTATGAGCTGTTCTATTAGATATAATATAATCTCCACCCCTGTCAATTGTGGCATTAGAGCCCAAACGAACAAAGTAACACTTCACAGGTGATGAAGTTGGGTTTTTCTTCTTCTCTTTGTTACCACCATCTTTGAACACTGATTCATAACCATATTACGAAAGACAAACAACGATCAATTGTACTAGAATTCTCAACACACTGAATAAAACGAATGCATATTAAAACTTCACCAGGAATAAGGGGTCTAAATAACATAAAAAGCAGTTTCTGGACATAAATCCTAAGTCTAAACCATGGGATCATTCTCATCCTAAGTCTAAACCATGGGACGTAAATCAACTATGATGATTTAACAAACGTTTTTTTTTTTTACTCAAGCATTGCAATTTGGGAGCAACCTCTCCATAAATGGGGGTAAGGCTAGCCGACATTCACCTCTCCCAGACCCTGCGTAAAGCGGGAGCCTTGTGCACTGGGTACGACGACTCAAGCGTTGCAATAAGCTCACAATTGTATTTAAGGCAACTACACTTATGAGCCCAATCAGGAAAAGTGCACGAAAGAAATAAGTGGTTAAGGAAGTAAAAACATCTTCAAAATTGTGAATTCAAAATTTACCATAAGAAGGTATTAAAGGCATACCAAAGAAACAATATCGGCGCAAACCAACAAGAATCCCTTCTCTTGCGACCTTGCTATAATTAACATAAAGGCCCATTTTCTTCCCGGGATCTTTGTCATTCACCGCATCAGCAAATTTCACCATTAAAGTGCTGTCATCTCCTAAAATTTTCTGTAAGAGAGTTCTTTTTGTGGTGTGTTGATAGGGGCCCTGAAGAAAATAACAGTGTATCACTTATTCAGCGTCAGCAAAGTAAGTGGTCACCATTGCCAACGGAAACATAAAAGTACTGCCATTAGATTAAATTGAATCAATAGGATCCAGTGGAAATTGGTTAATTGATAGTATACATACTAGGTTTCCCATGTCTAAATCAAAACAAGCAATAAAAAGCAAACGCATTTTCCAGAAAGGAACTACAAACAGCTGATTACCCATTTTCAGTGGGAGCTTTATCCTTGAAGAAATGAAACAAAATCACCGGAACTCTAAGCTGTTATGACAAGAAAGTTTCCTCCGGTTTATTGCAGAAATAAGTTGCTACCAAATGATCACACATGAAATCCAATCTAAGATGTTAAAATTTTCAATTACTTATAGATGGGTAAGATTCGAACTTGAAATACAAGCCCTAACCAGAAGACCTGATTCCTTCAGTACCCACAGGCGTAGATTATTGGTATCGTGTACCGGTACCACATTTCGTTATTGGATCTTACACTATGATTACCTATACTACAGGTTCTTTAAGTAACCTATCAACTTTCTCCTTGTGGACATACAATTATACATGTGCAAGCATGGAGACACATGTTTGTGGGCGATCACACATATACTGGGGGTAGGAGTAAAAACCTTGAATTTGTAGCTCCCATCCACAGCGACTTCACAATGGTAGACGTATGCTTGTCGAGAATCCCAATCCAAAGTCTACATCCCACCGAAAACATGAAAGGGGCATTAGGGCATTAGGCATATATACTAAAAATAATGGATATAAGGTTGGCTGATGCCAGTACTAAAGAAGCCAGTGGCAGTGGCAGTGAAAATTTTGGGATGCCAGTGGCAGTGAGCAGAGTTAAAATTCCAATTTTCTTTACAGGAATTTGAAAAACAAGTAGGCCAAGAGTGAAAACGAACCAGCAAAGATTATGGTAATTCACTAATTTAAAGATAAACCAGCCTTGAGAGTGATACTCACCCATTGTCGGTCTTCCTTTCGAGTATATTTGCTATCCAAAACGTCCCAAACTGTGTTCTCAAACTGCTGCATCGGCATACCTTTCCAACTCCTAATAGTTTCTGGCGCTATAACATTTTCTAACTTCTCTCTGAAAAAAAATACGTACACAAACAAAGATGCACAAAAGCAAGTAAGTACACGGTTTAATAGAGTGGAAATGCACAAGTAGAACCAAATAAGGCAGAGTCTAACTTTCGCATACCCTCCGGCGTAATTTAATATTAGAAACTGTTTCCTGAATTCAAGCTCGCCTAGAGCTTCCAATTGTGCCCGCCCATCGTGTCCGGGTTGGTCCGCGGACCGATTAGTGAGAGCCTCACCTGCACCAACACACACTCAAGACTCTAACAGATACGTGGGTTCTCTATTGTTTGGGCCAGCAATAACAAAAACGGCTAAAAAATATATAGTTATCAGTTATCACAAAAAAAACAAAAAACAGTTGATCACCATGAATGCAAAGCCTGAAACCGAGAAAGTGAAAAATGTGTGACCTTGAAAAGGTCGATCCGGAGTGAGAGACGTGGAAGGAGCAGCAGAAGAGGGGGCTTGAAAAAGAGAAGTACTGGCAGCTTTTGAAGGAGAAAGCGAGTGATAGGAGGAATAAAGTGGCCTCACCCCTCTTCCACGGTCCCCAAGGTGCTCTGTATAGAACCAAAAATGGGTTCACAAACAATTATTTATTTAAAAGAAAAGCAACGACGTTGATCAATCAGAAATGAAACAACCATGAAAGAATTTGAAGTAAAATCCGACCTTGATGAGCAGATGTATTATGCGGAGCAGATGATGGGACTTGGAAAAGAGAAGTTCGAGCAGATTTGGATGGAGTTGTTGACAAACAGGAATACAGTTCCCTCTGTCCTCCACTAGTATTCCCTGCAAATCACATAGAGAGTGTCATTATTTCAAAGAGACGGTCAATTACTTATCGTAACGGTCCACTACTTATCGTAACGGTCCACTACTAATGATAACAGTTCACTGCTAATCACACCGATATTGTCCTAACTTGCATCTATTTTCTATAACAAACGAGGGGTGTATCATAAAAGACATCAGCGTTATTAGAAGCCATTCTTATATATTGTAATTCCTTTTATCAATTGACAATTTTCCGACGTGGGATTCTTGCATTCTTCGACAAAAAGATCAGAGATCGGTTTCGAAAATAATCAGCAAAGAAAACCCATCACTAGTTAATCAAAACAAAACAACCCATGAAGTAAAAATCTGACCTTGACGACCAGGAGTGATGGAGGAAGCAGAAGACGGGCTGTGAAGAAGACAAGAAGCAGCGGGGGCAGACTTAGAAGGGGAAAGGGAAGGAGAAGGAGAAGGAGAATGAGGTGCACATTGGTATTTTTCTTGGCGGAGCATGAACCCGATGTATCCACTGAGGGTTCTGATCTTTGTTTTCGTGTTGTAAATTTCACCGAGGAGTTCGAGTGCCTTCTCCTCGCCCAGCAAACCCAGCTTCCTTCTCAACTCGGCGTCAGGCTGCGGCTGCTCTTTTTCCTCGCATATGGTGTTCAGTTTTTGCTGCACCTTCGGCGGCAGCGGCACGTGCAGTTGCGGTTGTGGGCAGTCGGCGTCGGCCAGCGCAACTGTGGCGCTGGCGGTGGTGTTGCGTTGGGGTAAGTTGAGAGATGAAAGAATGGGAGTTGAGAAGATGGGGTCATCGAAATCAACATCCGCGAACTCTGTGTTACTGACTTTGCAGTTGTTCTGATGATGGTGGTGATCCATTGAGTTTGTCAAGCTTGCTTCTTTTTGGTGGGAGATGAAGATTTCGTCACTAATAATTGGAGCAAGCAAATACTACGGCACTAATGCTGCTTTGGGCTTTTGATTGATTTTGTGGACGTTGAATTGAGGACAAAGTCTTGACGTGCCCTTTACCATGGGTTACTGGTATTCTTTTTAATTGTGAATGAAAGTTTAATTTTTATCAAAGATGAATTTTAACTATATTATTATTAGTTCATTATAAGATTAAAATCATTTTGCAAAGAAAATGTTAAAAATATCACATAGACATATAACTATAACAAATAACGTATCATTTATTCCTATCGAAATATCAAAGATGATATGAAAAATATGGCTAAAGCTAACATAGACAAAGAAATATCAAATTTGAAGCTGCTTTCAAATTTGATTTTTACTATTTTTAAAAACATTCCACTTGTCTTATCTTAAATGCTAGTATATTTAAATATTATTTTATTATATATTTTTTTTTAAATATAAATAAATAAATAATTTTTAACATATAAAATATTGATAATATCTTAAATTATTAAGTGAGCCATCAAATTTAAATTTAATATTTTAAATTTGACGTATTTTTATAAATGCTCTAACCTCGTAAATAAAAAAACGGAAGAGGACAAGGAGGAGGATCCTGTTGGAATCGGACCAGATTTTAATGGAGATACTTTCCACTTGAAATTATAAAGGTTAGGAAAGGACTCTGACTGACTGACTGTCACTGACAGTAGGTCACTGTCCTCTGGCAAAACCAATTTTTTTCGAAGGCAGATTCTCTGTCCTCTCACTTTCGTTCCTTCATATTTGTGTGGTCACGGTTAAGTCATATCAACATTTTATATTATTATTTATTTTTATCTTATTATCTCTATAAAAAATAATAATATAAAATGTTAACATGGTTTAACCGTGACCACACAAAACAGTAGGGTACGGAAAGTGGAAGGGCAGAGAATCTACCTCCATATTTTTCTCATTTTTTTGGGAAATTTTATTTAAACCCAACTATCTTATCTTTAAACCCAACTTAAATATTGTTGCCATTAAATTCTCCATTTTGCCCCGACGATAATTATAAAGTAAAAATAAATTAAAAGAACATGAACCCACATATATGCCCACCACTTTTCGGCATCTTCTTCGCTGGTGCCGGTGCGCCGACGTCTCTTAACCACCTCTTCTTTCGTATTATCTCCCTCCTCATTTGTCCCACTCCCTCCTTTATTTCTCACACTCTTCAATCATAACGCCGGCATCAGAGGCCTACAAGCATAGTCAAAGCTACGTGAAGACGAGGAGTGGCAGCCGCCCCTCCCTTCGCCGGAAAACATGCCTAGGACCGCTTCTTCGATTGAAACTTGCACAAGTGGTGTGTCATAGTAATCCTTGGCTAAGAAGGAGCTCATTTCTGCAACTTCCATGTCAAGGCGTTTGGCATACATCGTCGAGTCCATACAAATGGAGACCAAAAGTCGTACGTCGATGAGTGTGGTGCTTCTGCTCTACGTTTGCCGCAACTCATTCAAACAGTCAAAGACGTGAAGATCAAGAGCAAGAAGCCGAAGCACAGTGCTTGATAATGCAGAGGATAAGCAGATTGAGAAAACCCTGGTGTAGAACTTCCTCTCTAGTTACAAGTTTCTGAGTGGTACAGAGCCGACAATGCGGATAACCACAAATGTCTATGGCCGAGAAGGGATGGTGAAGTCGTGGACGAGGAAGGAGTTAAGCTGAAGAGGGATCATTTATCTTGTATAGACAGTTCGAAGTCAAAACTTGTGGAAACTAAATGGTGTGCCATATAAGGTGGTTGTGACGCTAAAATAAATTGAATTGAAGTTGCCATGAGAATCGCCGGTGAATCTTTCATGGGGTTTGAGGTGGAAGAGAACCACTGGGTGTGGAAAGAGACTTCAGTTTTGTTTATTTATTTATTTTTTTCAGTTTTAATCAAATGGTGAATTAGGAATTTTAAGAAAATATTTTTTATATTGGGTGTAGAAACAGGTTGAATAGGTTCCAATAAAATTTCCCCCTTTTTTTTTCTTTTTTATTTTGGAATTGAAGAAAACAAAGTTGTTCGTTTGAAAATGATTTTATTTCTGCAAGTAATTTTGATGAATTTTTTTTAAACTATAAATTCAAATGAAATATGAAAAGCACGTTAAGTGCTTTATGCAATTCAAAATTAATTTTATAAAAGAGCTTTAAGACATTTAAAAAGGTTTTTAAACGAGGTTTCATATTATATTTTGCATCTTGTAATTACCTTTTTAAGAAACACTTGAGATTTTTTTTCGAGCCATAGAAGTGTTTTTTAGATAAACATTTGTCAAATGTTTATTTTCATGAAAATTCTTAATAAACATTTCAACATGTTTTTAGTGAAAGTAATTATAAGTGCGAGCATTTAGAAAGAAAATAAAAAACAATTCAACTGAAGCTTAATCTCATTTCTAAGTATAGTTTATGAGAATAAGTATTTGTGAAAAAACAGTCTCAAGTAATTTTCAAGTGTTTCTAAAAAGATAATACTTATGTACTCACTTTCTGATTTAACCTAATAAAAATTGTCATACATTCTTTGTTTTTTAAAGTCCAACAAAAATTAATAAGATGTCCAGTTTTTTTCAAAACAAGAAAAGATGCGTTAAAAGACGATTGTACAAATCAAAATGAGCACTCACTAGTGAGTACCAAAGTACTATCCCTTATAGAATAGCTGAATGTGTTAATAGAAAACTAACAAAGCACACTGAGTAAGAAGGCAGTGAGTAAAAACATTCCTGAATAAGAATATGATTTCCACATAAAAGCTAAAGCGTCGTCAATAGTAATCACACTTTAAGTTTCTCCCAATAAGCCACTTAGTACTGCGATCTAGTAGTATTCTTCTTCACTTGTAAATAAGAGGTCTTAGGTTCGATTCTCGCCAAATGTGAGTTTGAACCACATTATTGCTAGCATATTGTGAGGCTAAGTCCACTCCCTCCCCTTAGTGTAAATAATATCGTATGTTCAAAAGTTTCACCCGATAAAATTTTGACTAGGAAATACTTTTCAAGCACCAATAACATACAAGATTTTTATAACAATTGGTTCTTTATGTTTTAACATGTCATCCATATGATGATCATTCATATTTTAAGCTCATCAATTTAGTCTTCTATCAATTGGGTCGGTCATTAATTCATATGAAATAATGTCATTGGCTTTGGGGATTTCATACGTATGCCACATTAACACACTAACAAAATTTTGACAGATTAAACGGCAAGAACGATATTAATATGGATCCCGACAGATAAATGATAAATTGATAAATTGTTAACATACATAACCATCTGTGATAAAAAGTCTTAGTATATAACATATAAAGGATTTATGGTGATGGAGACACTTTGATCTTTGTCGCGTTGTTGGTTACTTGAAATAATCCAAATAATATTTGGGATTTGGGATTTGGGAACAAGTAATAAGTTCTATGAATGGAATAACATATGTTTTGGGAATTGGGAGACAATTGATTTGGATAAAGAAAGGTTCCTTGGCAGCCATCATCGATTCCACAACCAAACAATTTGTTCTACAAAAACAAAACCAAAGAATTTGAGTTCGGTCTTTTTCACGAAGGCCGAAATTACAATCATCCCTGCCTTTTAACGAAGAATATTTAAATACTTTAAATGATTTAGTTTTCGTACTCGATATGTGCGTCTCCGAATATTAAGTTTACGTGAGCGCTCCTTAACATCCCCAAGATAATGATTTTTAACCCCTTCAGTGACCCTCTTGTTTCCTGCAAAAAACGAAAAAAAAAAAAAAAAAATGGTCCCTCAAGGTTCTAGATTTTCATCTCAAATCCAAAATTTTCAATTATGCATTCTTCATGACAATATTATAAAAGGTAAACTGCCAATTTAGTTTCTGAATGATCTTCTGAACGAAAATTAGGTCTCTAAATTAATTTTTTTCAGAAAAAATCAATCATTGAATTCTAAAAATCTATCAATTATATCCCTAATATTATATTTGAAGCTACTATATTCAATTTTTCGTTAATTTAAGTCACGTTACTTGTATGTGATAACATTTGAGGATAGATTGGTAATTTTCCATAAAGAATAATGTATATAGTTAACTTTGGAGGATAGATTAGACATTAGATTCGCAATCTATGTGAAATGTTAAAGGTTTATAGGCGAGAAAAAAAAGGTATTATGCTCTAAAATGTGTCAAGTGATTTAAGTTAATGAAAAATTGGATGAAATATCTTTGAATATGATAGTAGGGATGAAATTAGCGATTTTTAATAAATTCCGGTACTTCTTTTATCGAAAAAAATAATTCAGGAATTAAATCGGTACTTCACCTTATTATAAATATATTTTTTCTATGAGCAATGCAAGATCAACTTTGTAAGCCAAATTTTATAAATTACATGAAGTGGTTGTTGATGATTGATTTATTATTTAAGTATTGATTAATGTGTTTATTTCTAACCATAGTCTTTGAGAATAAGCATTTATGAAAAAGAGAGAGCTAAAGTGTTTCTAAAATAGCTAAATAAGTATTTATGAAAAAGTAGTTTCAAATAAAGCCCAAGTGTTTGTAAAATAACTAAATGTGTTACAACAATCAAGAACGCCCCTTGGCAAGAATTTCATAAGAAAATATTGTTGCTAAGTAAGAAAATGCTTTTCACGAAAAGCCAATCAGCATTGATGGCTTCCTTGACAAGATTGTAACTTCACAGTTTACAATACTTTCATCACCAAGTTTATTTTTCATTTTCAACTTTTTCTTTTCATGTCGGCTTTTTTAACTTTGATGTTCAAAAGCCTAAATCACCCGTTTAATAAATGTGAGTTCATCACCACTACAGAGTTACGTTTCAATAAAACAATCATATGTATAAGTTTTTTAAAACTATTATAATTTTAGTAAATTAAGATTCATTATAGTAAAAAACATGTTTCATATAAGTTGTTTTGTATTAGACAGCTCATATTTCTCTTTTCTCTTCTAGCTTTTGCTAATCACACATTAGAGCAAGTCCACCCCTAAGGACTTTGTGCCAGCACCCAGCACATTTATCCACTCAAATGAACAGTAATAGACCCTAATAAACAGTAATAGGCCAATGCATCTCCACTCCTAAAAAAAAATAGCCTAGTCAATTTTATTAAAATATTATTATTTTTTATTATAAACACTTTCTTCTTCTTCCTCCTTCAACTCCTCTGACTGTCTTTGGTCCCCACGATGCGCCAATTCCTTCACTCCCCATCTCCATAGCCCGCAGCTAGTCTTCAGCCAGCAGCCGCTTCCCCCACCCTCTCGCCGCCGCCTCCACCACCACCGCCTTCTCTCTCCTCCTCTTCCTCCTGGTTTGCTTTCGAAAAATCACCCAGAAACGGACTGCCCCGGAATCCAACTCCAAGCCCCCCCACCGGTACTCCTACTCCGTCCTCCGCCCTCTGCCGAGCGACCGACTCGTTCTCTTCGACGCACCGATTCGGCCAAGGCGGCTCCGGGTCCGTGTTCTTCGGCATAATCCCACACACCCGCCAAGACGTCGCCGTCAAGCTCGTGGACTCCGGGTCGCTCCAGCGCGAGCTCAAGTTCCAGAACGAGCTCCAGAGCGATTCACCGCTCGTTGTCTCGGTGCTCGGATTCTCCTTCGACGCCACGCTGACGTCAGATAGGCCAGTCCCAAGGTCTGTCGATTTTAGGCCGGCCTGTGGACTGGCTTGGGCTGGGTGCCAGTCGATTTCACGGGATGGAGTTAGACTTGGCATTCGTGTCGTGTTTTTCGTGTTCGTGTCGTTTTCGTGTCATACCCGATATCTTAACGGGTCGTGTCGTGTAACACCCGTTAAAATAAACGGGTAAAATGACCCGACCCGAAATCGACCCGATAATATTAACAGGTAATATGACCCGACCCGTTACCCGTTGAGGAAAATATATTTTAAACCAATAAATAATCAAATGAAAAACATAATACTAAATAAGTATATACATTCCATATTATCACATCCAAAACATAAAAACGCAATTTTGTTTTAAGTATATTTTCGCTTACCTAAAGTCTTTAATAGTTTTTTAATTAATGTAGAAGTGTAAAAAAATATATAAACACTCGTAATGATAAACTTTTTTCAACGATCCAACCGTCAAACTTATTTGTACACATTCCAAGATTGCATACGTAAAAAATTGTAAAAAAACAAACATTCAGATATTACGTAATGGAACAAAAGTTATCGACGGTTATAAACGAAAAATCACAATTTAACGGTTATTTTAGCTCCGATTTTGATGATTTTTTTACAGATACACTCATCGACCCTATAAGCATGTAATGAATAAATTTGATCTTTAATTTAAAGTATTTACACTAGTAGATACCACAAAAACTTATTTTATACTTAATAGAAGTATAATATTAGCTCTAAGTGTTTGTTTAATCTACTGTTTTGACGCAATATGCATTCTACGAAACTTTTTTCAACGATCCAACCGTCAAACGTATTTGTACACAGTCCGAGATCGCATACATAAAAAATCGTAAAAAACAAACATTCAGAGATTACGTAACTGAACAAAAGTTTTCGATGGTTATAAACGAAAAATCACAATTTAACGGTTATTTTAGCTCCGATTTTGATGATTTTTTACAGATACACTCCTCGACCCTATAAGAATGTAATGAATAAATTTGATCTTTAATTTAAAGTATTTACACTAGTAGATACCACAAAACTTATTTTATACTTAATAGAAGTATAATATTAACTTTAAGTGTTTGTTTAATCTACTATTTTGACGCAATATGCATTCTACAAAACTTATTTTAACGATCCAACTGTCACACATATTTGTACACATTCCAAGATTTCATACGTATAAAATCGTAAAAAACAAACATTCAGAGATTACGTAACGGAACAAAAGTTATTGACGGTTATAAACAAAAAATCACAATTTAACGGTTCTTTTAGCTCCGACTTTGATGATTTTTTACAGATACACTCCTCGACCCTATAAGAATGTAATGAATAATTTGATCTTTAATTTAAAGTATTTACACTAGTGGATACCACAAAAACTTATTTTATACCTAATAGAAGTATAATATTAACTCTAAGTGTTTGTTTAATCTACCGTTTTGATGCAATATGCATTCTACGAAACTTTTTTCAACGATCCAACCGTCAAACATATTTGTACACATTCCAAGATTTCATACGTAAAAAATCGTAAAAAACAAACATTCAAAGATTACGTAATGGAACAAAAGTTATCGACGGTTATAAACGAAAAATCACAATTTAACGGTTATTTGAGCTCCGATTTTGATGATTTTTTACAAATACACTCCTCGACCCTATAAGAATGTAATGAATAAATTTGATCTTTAATTTAAAGTATTTACACTAGTGGATACCACAAAAACTTATTTTATACTTAATAGAAGTATAATATTAGCTCTAAGTGTTTGTTTAATCTACCGTTTTGATGCAAAATGCATTCTACGAAACTTTTTTCAACGATCCAACCATCAAAATTATTTGTACACATTCCGAGATTGCATACGTAAAAAATCATAAAAAATAAAGATTAAGAGATTACGTAACGGAACAAAAGTTATCGACGGTTATAAACGAAAAATCACAATTTAACGGTTATTGTAGCTCCGATTTTGATGATTTTTTACAGATACACTCCTCGACCCTATAAGAATGTAATGAATAAATTTGATCGTTAATTTAAAGTATTTACACTAGTGGATACCACAAAAACTTATTTTATACTTGATAGAAGTATAATATTAACTCTAAGTGTTTGTTTAATCTACTGTTTTGACGCAATATGCATTCTACAAAACTTTTTTCAACGATCCAACTGTCAAACTTATATACACATTCTGAGATCGAATACGTAAAAAATCGTAAAAAACAAACATTCAGAGATTACGTAACGGAACAAAAGTTTTCAACGGTTATAAACGAAAAATCACAATTTAACGGTTATTTTAGCTCTGATTTTGATGATTTTTTACAAATACACTCCTAGACCCTATAAGAATGTAATGAATAAATTTGATCTTTAATTTAAAGTATTTACACTAGTGGATACCACAAAATCTTTTTTTATACTTAATAGAAGTATAATATTAACTTTAAGTGTTTGTTTAATCTACTATTTTGACGCAATATGCATTCTACGAAACTTTTTTTAACGATCCAACCGTCAAACTTATTTGTACACATTCCAAGATTGCATACGTAAAAAATCGTAAAAAACAAACATTCAGAGATTACGTAACGGAACAAAAGTTATCAACGGTTATAAACAAAAAATCACAATTTAACGGTTATTTTAGCTCCGATTTTGATGATTTTTTACAAATACACTCCTCGACCCTATAAGAATGTAATAAATAAATTTGATCTTTAATTTAAAGTATTTACACTAGTGGATACCACAAAAACTTATTTTATACTTAATAGAAGTATAATATTAACTCTAAGTGTTTGTTTAATCTACCGTTTTGATGCAATATGCATTCTACGAAACTTTTTTCAACGATCCAACCGTCAAACTTATTTTTACACATTCCGAGATTGCAAACGTAAAAAATCGTAAAAAACAAACATTCAGAGATTACGTAATGGAACAAAAGTTTTCGACGGTTATAAACGAAAAATCACAATTTAACGGTTATTTTAGCTCCGATTTTGATGATTTTGTACATATACACTCCTCGACCCTATAAGAATGTAATGAATAAATTTGATCTTTAATTTAAAGTATTTACACTAGTGGATACCACAAAAACTTATTTTATACTTAATAGAAGTATAATATTAACTCTAAGTGTTTGTTTAATCTACCGTTTTGATGCAATATGCATTCTACGAAACTTTTTTCAACGATCCAACCGTCAAACTTATTTTTACACATTCCGAGATTGCAAACGTAAAAAATCGTAAAAAACAAACATTCAGAGATTACGTAACGGAACAAAAGTTTTCGACGGTTATAAACGAAAAATCACAATTTAACGGTTATTTTAGCTCCGATTTTGATGATTTTGTACATATACACTCCTCGACCCTATAAGAATGTAATGAATAAATTTGATCTTTAATTTAAAGTATTTACATTTTTTATATATGAGTGATTGTATATATATATTTTTACATTTTTTGCACTTCTACAATAATTATTATTAATTTTATTAATTTTTCCCTCAAATAAAAAACATTATTCATGAGGGTTTGAAGGATTTTAAGAATCTAAACGATAATATAAGTGTAACAATTATCTATTCGTGGAGTAATAATGATAAATCACGAGTGTTTATATATTCTTTCACATTTTTCATACTTGTATGTATGTATTCTTAGTTCTTGCATATACAAATACTATACTAGTATATTTTAATTTTGGACAAGAATATGTTATGTAAAATTTATCCTAGTAATGATAATAAGGAACTCTCATAATAAAAATAAATAATGACTAAAACTTTTCTTTATTTTTTTATAATTTATATAGAACAATAATACAAAACTATATATTTAATATATAATATATTGTATATATTAATATGACTATTGTATTTTATAATAAATCTTTTAGTAATTAAACTTTAAAATTATTAAAATAATTGTTTTCTTAACGGGTCGAAACGGGTTACCCACGTGTTACCCGCGTGTATACCTGTTAAGAACCCGTTATTAACGGGTTCTTAACGGGTCACCCGATAGTGACCCGATAAGTTATCGTGTTGACCCGAAACCCGTTATTTTCGTGTCGTTTTCGTGTCGTGTCACCGTGTCGTGTCAAAAACTGCCAAGTCTAGATGGAGTGAATTGACAGGGTGCCAGCCTGGTTTTTTGACTGGGTGCTGGGCTATTCCACCTCCGGTGGAACTGCTCTTAGGAGATACTTTCCAAATACTTTTTAAGATTCTCGGATAGGATTTTGACTAGGAAAGACTTTTCAAGCACCAATAACATATAAAGATTTTATCACTAGGAAAGTGTTATTGGCACTCCAAAAATCTCATTCTACACTCCTCACAAGTATATTTTTCTTTCCAAATATGGAAAGTTTGGAGTGTAGAATGAGATTTTTGGAGTATCAATAACAATGCCCTTATCACTAATGATCTTTACGCTTTTAAGCCTTTAATGGGATGCTAGTTTAGTTTTTTATGTTTCAAACTCATCAATTTCACCTTTTATTTAGTCTCACAGTTTGATTTTGTTAAAAGTTCTGTTAGTGGCTTGTTGTAGCACACTGTGGAGCCTATAAAAACCCATCACATTGCGCCCATGTATAATATAAAAATTAACAGTTTAAAATTTAGAACCCGTAATAAAAATGATAAGGGAAAAGCAAAGCTAAATATAAAAACCTAATAAAAATGAGCCATAACACATTATAAATTTTATAAATTTAATTTAAAATTTTAACCTCCTTAGCACTATTGACAAATTTTTTTTTATGAAGGCTCAGGCAAAGACTAGTTGATTGACAGTAGTCCACTTTCTTTTTTTCTTTTGGACTTTGGGGGTTAAAGAAAGCAAAGTTGTTCACAAAAGTGAGTCCTTTCGTGACACAATTGTAAAATTAAAAACTTTTTTTTTAGTAGGATTCTATCTCCTCATATTTTTCCTCTCCTTCCCTCCCACGTCATTTCCCCTCCTATTTTTCCTCCCCTTCTCTCCCTTTTTATTTGAACAGTCACGGTTAAGACACGTCAACATTTTATATTAATTTGTATAGAGAATCTCATACAAAATAAAAAATGTGAGAAGAGAGGAAGGAAGAGGATGAGAATAGGAAGGAAGAGAATCTCGCTCTGTTTTTTTACAACTAAAGTTGTTTCTGTTTATATTATGTGTCTTATAAATACCTTCTCAAGAAATACTTAAACTTCTTTTGGATCATAAAAATGTTTTTTTTGAAGAAATGTTTATCAAATATTTTTTAATAAAACACTTGAATTCTTAATAAACATTTCAACATGTTTTTAATAAAAGTGATTATGAGTGCAAGAGTTTTATAGAAAAACAATTCCAATTGCAACGTAATCATTTCTAACCATAGTCTTTGAGAATAAGCATTTATGAAAAAGCACTTTCAAAGAAAGCTAAAGTGTTTCTAAAATAGCTAAATAAGTATTTATGAAAAAGCAGTTTCAAATAAAGCCCAAGTGTTTGTAGAATAGCTAAATGTGTTATAACAATCAAGAATGCCCCTTGGCAAGAATTTAATAAGAAAATATTGTTGTTGAGTGAGAAAATGCTTTTCATGAAAAGCCAATCAGCACTGATGGCTTCCTTGACAAGATTACCCTTGTCACCAAGTTTATCTTGCATTTTCAACTCTCTCTTTTCTTGTTGGCTTTTTTAGCTTTGATGTTCAAAAGCCTAAATCACCCGTTCAATAAATGCAAGTTCACCACCATTACAGAGTTACGTTTCAATAAAACAATCATATGTATAAGTTTTTTAAAACTATTATAGTTTTAGTAAATTAAGATATCATATAGTGAAAAACTAATTTCATATAAGTTGTTCTTATATTAGACAACTCATATTTCTCTTTTCTCTTCTACCTTTTGCTAATCACACACTAGGAGATACTTTCCAAGTACCTTTTAAGATTCTCGGATAGGATTTTGCCTAGGAAAGACTTTTCAAGCACCAATAACATATACGATTTTATCACTAATGATCCTTATGCTTTTAAGCCTTTAACGGGATTCCAGTTTAGCTTTTTATGTTTCAGACTCATCAATTTCATCTTTTATTTATTGGGTGAGTCATCAATTCCGTCCTCACTGTTTGATTCTGTTAAAAGTTCCCTTAGTGGCTTGATGTAGCACACGTATGAAGCCTAGAAAAAACCATCACATTGCACCCATGTATAATATAAAAAATAACAGTTCAAAATTTAGAACCCGTAATAAAAATGATAAAGGAAAATCAAAGCTAAATATAAAAGCCTAATAAAAGTGAGCCATAGCACATTATATATTTTATAATTTTAATTTAAAAATTTAGTTTGCTTAGCATTATTAACATTTTTTTATGAAAACGCAGGCAAGGACTGACCGACTGACAGTAGTCCACTTTCTTTTTTTCTTTTTGACGTTGGGGGTTAAAGAAAGCAAAGTTGTTCACAAAGGTGAGTCCTCATGACACAATTGTAAAATTAAAAACGTTTTTTTTAGTAGGATTCTATATCTCCTCATATTTTTCCTCTCCTTCCCTCCCATATTCTTTCCCTCCTATTTTTCCTCTCCTTATCTCCTATTTTATTTGAACGGTTACGGTTAAACCACGTCAATATTTTATATTAATTTTGTATAAAGAAAGAAAGACAAAATAAAAAATATGAGAAGAGAGAAGGGAATGGGATGAAAATAGGAGGGAAGAGAATCTCGCTCTATTTTTTGACAAAAGTTATTTCTATTTATGTTATGTGTCATATAAATACCTTCTCAAGAAATACTTAAAACTTCTTTTGGATCATAAAAGTGTTTTTTTGAAGAAATGTTTATCAAATATTTTTTAATAAAACACTTGAATTCTTAATAAACATTTCAACTTGTTTTTAATAAAAGTGATTACGAGTGCAAGAGTTTTGTGGAAAAACAATTCCAATTGCAGCGTAATCATTTCTAACCATAGTCTTTGAGAATAAGCATTTATGAAAAAGCACTTTCATTGAAAGCTAAAAGGTTTCTAAAATAGCTAATAAGTATTTATGAAAAAGCAGTTTCAAATAAAGCCCAAGTGTTTGTAGAATAGCTAAATGTGTTTTAACAAGAACGCCCCTTGGCAAGAATTTAATAAGAAAATATTGTTGCTGAGTAAGAAAATGCTTCTCACGAAAGGCCAATCAGCACTGATGGCTTCCTTGACAAGGTTACCTTTGTCACCAAGTTTATCTTCCATTTTCAACTCTTTCTTTTCATGTCGGCTTTTTTAGCTTTGATGTTCAAAAGCCTAAATCACCCATTCAATAAATGCGAGTTCATCACCACTACATAGTTACGTTTCAATAAAACAATCATATGTATAAGTTTTTTAAAACTACTATAATTTTAGTAAATTAAGATACCATATAGTGAAAAACCTGTTTCATATAAGTTGTTCTTATATTAGACAGCTCATATTTCTCTTTTCTCTTGTAGCTTTTGCTAATCACACATTAGAAGATACATTCCAAGTACCTTTTAAGATTCTCCGATAGGATTTTGACTAGGAAAGACTTTTCAAGCACCAATAACATATAAAGATTTTATCACTAATGATCTTGATGCTTTTTTAAGCCTTTAACGTTATGCCAGTTTAGTTTTTTATGTTTCAAACTCATCAATTTCATCTTTTATTTATTGGTTGAGTCATCAATTCAGTTCTCACAGTTTGATTTTGTTAAAAGTTCCGTTAGTGGCTTGATGTAGCACACGTATGGAGCCTAGAAAAGCCCATCACATTGCACCTATGTATAATATATAAATTAACAGTATAAAATTTAGAACCCGTAATAAAAATTATAAGGGAAAAGCAGAGCTAAATATAAAAGCCTAATAAAAGTGAGCCACAACACATTGTATATTTTATAAATTTAATTTAAAAATTTAACCTCCTTAGCACGATTAACTTTTTTTTTTTTTTTTTATGCCGTTAGTGGCAAGTGCCTTCGCCCATGAGCGGTAGGTCTCGGGTTCGAGACTTGGGAGCAGCCTCTCCATAAATGGGGGTAAGGCTAGCCGACATTCACCTCTCCCAGACCCTGCGTAAAGCGGGAGCCTTGTGCACTGGGTACGACCTTTATGAAGGTGGAGGCAAGGACTGACTGACAGTAGTCCACTTTCTTTTTTTTCTTTTTGATTTTGGGGGTTAAAGAAAGCAAAGTTGTTCACCAAAGTGAGTCCTTTCATGACACAATTGTAAAATTAAAAACGTTTTTTTGAGTAGGATTCTATCTCCTATAAAGAAAGGAGATAAAACCAACTATATACTTTCACCCTCACCCTACAATCAAAGCTTTCTTCCTTTCCTGCTACGCTATATCATTGGATGTATCACGCTCGACGCATTCTATGACTGTCAAACTTGAAGATTTTAGCCAAGTAGCGTCTCGCGTGTAGCAAGCTACTGAATCATGGTAAGTTAGTGTTACCAAGTCCCATAGACTCTGCAACTTCTCTAGCCGAAAAATTTTCTGCTTGAGCCTGCGCATAGAATACACGTTTAGGAGAGATGCATAAGACATTTGGTATCATGACCGAATGTTGGCTTCTCATACAAATTGTAACGATTAAGTAGTATCTGTACCTGAAGGCGATGCAGCAAATACATCAAGAAGAGATGCACAAATACCTGTATATGATTTATTCTCGTTACTTTCTGATTTAATTGACTCCACAATGCACATATGTGCATGCATATTTAGACTCTTAAAGTGCATGGTAAACTATTTTACCAGGTAGAATAGCAAGATAAGTCGGGCTGTTGGATACTGCCATAGAAATCTTGTGGCTCTGACAGCTCCTGAATCTAATAGTTTAGCTGCCTTCTGCAACTGCATGCGATGAGGTGAAACTTAAGAGTAAGAAACGGAGATCTAGAGTTGTGATAGGTAAGAAAGAGCTCTACCTGAATGCTTGCCCCAGCCATATGACGGTGATGCAACGGAAGAGGCCTGCAGATATTATATTTTAATTAGTCCCATCCAAAGCCAAACAATTATAACATATTTCATAGTACTTAGCAAGATGCCAAAAGAATGTAGGGAAATCATGCACAAGGTCCTTTTAAAGAGTCAACGTACTCAAGTGCCTTCATTTCAGCGTCCTCTTCCCAGGAAGCTGATGCCCGGCGAGAAACCCTACTTCTTTCGGCCTCCACCTGTACATAATGTGAATTCGCATAGAGCAAGCAATAAATGAGATTAAAAAATAAAAAGTAACTGGACTCTAAAATCTATTATAAAACTATCAAGTCAGCAGCATAAAACACCTAGGATCAGACCTGTGCTTCCTGGATACGCTTCATTTCTTTTTCCAAGTGGAACTCTGCCGCGGCCTTTTCACTAGCCATGGTTTCTAATTGTGTTTGCTTGTAGTACTGAAAACAGATGGAACAAGACGTGTCATAAAGATGCGATATCTGACCATGTAAATAAGTGTTCTTGAGTGACATTACCAGTAGATCAGTGAGTTCACGATAGCGCTTCTCTAGCTCCATGTGTTCCTGCAAAATGGAAAATATAGCCTATAAATAACTTAGTGCTCAATATAACCTTGTAAAACTATTCATATGAAGATATACAAAAAGAGAGAAAGCAGATATCACCTGGCGCGAGTAATGTTCTGCATCCCTCTTCATGGAAGCCATCTCAACTCTCATTTTTTGGACTTCGGCCTGAAATCAAGCATTTCAAGAAGGTTGTTTGACAAGGCAAAAAATTCAGAACGCAAAGCTACAAATTGATAATAACAACACTGTTGGGCAATAAACAAGGGACACTTACCTCCAAAGAAGAAAGCTTGCCCTCTGCATCCCTCTGACCTTGGTGTGCACGGTCCACTTCTTCCTGCCATGCCTGCACCTTGGTATTCACAACTGTAAGTGAGTACTATAATACCATGGTGAAGATTTAAATATCCTCAACTAATTTGGGTTGGGCTGGGCGCCCATGTGACAATGAAATGATACTACCTAGTAAAAGAAATCACACTAGAAGTTCAAACTATAATAAAATGAGTAAATATCCATCATATCACAAGGAATACCTGAATTGCTTGATTTGCCTCTTCTGGTGACTTCTTTTGCCCACGCCGAACTTTAGCTTCCATATCTTGCAGCTCTTGATTTAAATTGGCACATTCAACCTGAAGGCATATAGTGCTAATTATCCAAGAATCTTAAAACAGTATTTTTTCCAAAAATTGAACAAATGCATTAGTAGAAAATAATATATAATGTTCTACCTCAAGCAATGCCAACTTCTGCTCAAGCTCTGAAGCCTTTGCAGTCCTCTCATCTGCTATTCTCTGGATAGAGAAGCATTTACAACGTTCATATAATTAGGAAAAGCATGAAAATGCAACATCTTCATAGACAGAACATGGAATAATAGATACAAATCCTGGATAAAAGCTCATGGAAGAAACAAAATTTGCAAAATCTTCAAAAGTTTGTAAAATGTTCATTAGAAATAAAAATATAATCTGCAAGCACTATTATATGGTTCATGCATATAAAGGAAACCAAGAATGTCAGTAATCATAAGTTTCTATAGAGATAAGAGAATAAAAGCTGATTAAGAAATAATGGTATATACATTTTTTTATCAAGTAATGGTGCATTACTTAAGGCAAAGAGTCACAAACTTAAGAAGCGCTCACTCTACCTGGATCCTTGCAAGGGCTGTGGATGCCTCAAGGGCTCTGTGTTCCAGTTCTACTTCCCTTTCCATGGCAGCCTGTTTTACCAGAAAGTGATTATCGGAGTGTAAGGAAATAACCAAAGATACAGAAATTACTGATAAATTGATAATACTATTGTTGTAGATACACACCATTTTGGTAGCATTATGTGCGGAATGCTCCTCGTCTGCTCTACGTTCTACTGAAGACAACTCCTCTCGAAGAGCCTGAAGAAAATTTCCTACTATTTCAGGGTCAAATGATAAAAACACCATATGCAAATGTATGCTAAGGGTCCAAATACATGCAGAGAAGAAAAATCATGAACTCTAACCTGCATCATCCTTGTCTCTGTCAGCTCCCTATTTCTCATCATAGACTCCATGTTTGCCTGTTTGGAAAATAATAATAATCAAACTATTATTAAAGCCTCAACTGGTCAAAAATCCAAGTTGGGAACATTCATAATTGCATGAATAGAGTAATGAAAAAAGGTGATCTAGGTACTTCACGCAAGCCAGTCCTTAGAGAGAGAGAGAGAGAGAAATATAATTTATGCATCAATAATTAAATGTGCAAGTGTAATGAACCTGCAGTGAAGCCAGATTCCCTTCAGATACGGCAGCCTGTTTCTTAATTCCATCCATGGAACTGGCAAGGGCCTCAATTTCAGAATTCTTAGCCGCCAAGGCCTCAACCATATTTGACTCTATTCTTGTCACTTCACTTTTGGACGTGGACAAATCTTTTTGTAGTTGCTTTATGCGACCCTCATATGACTTGCTCAGCTCTCTCTATCAAAATAGTAGTCAGCATGTAATACCAATAGCAATAGATCATATGCCACAAAGGTTGAACTTCACTTGACCCCTGAAATATAAAACAGGATGTGTCTCACCTCTGACACGAGAAGTTCCTCTAGCTGTGCATTTTCAGATTTGTATTCTTGAAGTCGAGATGAAAGTCCAGCACAAACCTAATAATCAATCATAACCAAAAGATTAACAAAGAACTCAAACAGAAAACTTAAAACCAATAAGAAATTTCTCATGGGGGCATAAGGCTTATTAAAGTATATGTGAAACAGGCTCATTCGATATATGGTGAACTTTTCCAAGAGACTGACTGAAAGAAAAGTCGCATTCCTACTTCAACGACTTGGGGCTGTATATTACACTAACAATAAAGAAAAACAGAAAATAGTACAGCTTACCCTCGCTAGCCTTGCCTCTTTAGACTGACCAGTGGAAACAGCGGTTTTAAGCAATCCTTGAGCCTGTACACCAACTAAAGAAACTATTCAATAATAGCCTAGATGGCAAGTTAACAAGATTCAAAGCAAAATAGGAATGAAGTACACAAGATATTCACCCTGTAGTAAATAACTAACCTCCTCAATTTGATCCTGTTCCTGTACTTTCACTGAAGAGCTGCCAGATTTATGCTCAAGTTGCTTATTTTTCTCAACAACCGGTTCTTCATTGCCATCAGTGACTTTCAATTGAGTTTCGCTGTTACTGATGGAATCAGTGGTAGATTCTGATCTCCCTTGGTCAATTTCTGGATGAACATCAGGAGCTCTAGATTTGTTATCTTGGCCAGCATCAACTGATCCAACCTGATGGTTTTCATCCACAACCTCAACTTCTTTGGCAGATGACGGCAAAGGATGTTCTTCACAACCATCTGAGGCAATCTCATTGACAATCTTACCATTAGAAGTTGATGTAATAGCTTCCCTATCAGTAATAGTTGTTGAAGCTTCTGCTTGTTCAACATTACTCTCATCAACTTCAAATGCCCGTGTCTCTGTTAAGGGAATGCTTATTGTGGTATCTTTGTCAAGATTTTGTTGCTGCTCATTGATGATTCGACTTGTCGGATCTGCAGAGGGTGTCCCGTCATTTTCATTTAAACGAACATCACTGTCTATTTCAGGTGTCACATCTGCTTGTGATGCCAACGTACTGATCTGTTCACGTGCAGAATCACTTATTTTCTGAGAATGATGCATGGACTGCCTCTTTTGAGCCTGCAAATATCCAATGCGTGAGACCAAAACCTTTATAAATGTCCATGCGTGTGTGGAATATTTACACTGTATTTTCATTAGTAATCTGGCAATACCTTGGTCTTCGACTTTTTCCTCGTATTAGCTTGAGATTCTTGCCCATTAGAAGCTTCAGAAAAGGAACCAGAATTAAAATTGGAAACAATTTTGGTGGTTTTCAAGGTATCTAAAAGACAGACAGTAACTTGATAAAGTAAGAGCTAACGGATGCATATTCTAGGACCCATTATCAAGGCACCAACTCATTAGTGGGTAACATCTGGTGGCAGCATCCCGACTCCAAACCAAAACAAAAATATAAAAAATAAATGAAAAAAAAAAAAAAAAAACAGGACAATTTGAAGATAATACCTGGTGACTGGGAAGGTGACTGATCATCCAACTCACTGACAACCAGCTTTGCCCTTCGATCAACAACTTCAAACAAATCTGAGGCCAATGGAAAAAGTTATAAACTTTACACATCAAGGTCACAAGAGATGGCGCAATAATACAAGGAACTATGATGTGGAGCTTCTACAGGGATGATCTATATAGTAAACAATCATATATAGTATAAGATGGGTGGTGCAGGTGCAAGAACTGGGATTATGATACAACCTCTTTTCTTTTGTGATAAAAACTCAGTCTTGAGCCTAACCTATTACTTTTAACTGCTTAACCAGCAGTATTATCCTATGGACCTAAACCGAGCTGACAATACCGGTTTGATACCAAGAAGAACAAGTTCCTCCACCGATAATGCATCACTAACCTGCAGCTATCTATCGCCCACACACTAAAACGAATAACCAACCAAATTTCTCTAGCTCACTTTCATTTCATGTCATTTCCGGACAATTCATGAAATGCGGAATCCTACCTCACAGTTTTTCGGTTTATAGCGTGTCCAAACTAAATTTTTCATTGTAATACGAACTCCGAAACACAATTCAATAAAGAAATAACCAATGCCAATGACATGAAGATCATCAAACATGCAAATCCAACGTAACCCGATTATCGCTACCAGATTATCCATAAAACACCTCAAAAAATTACAATTACTGATTAAGCATAAGATCAACCCTAAAACACATTTCAAATCCAAAATCCAAAATGCAAACCAAATTAATTAACTAAAGCAACAAATTAATAGAAAAATAAATCGAGGATCCGAACCTTCAGCAGCTTTGAGCCACGCAGCCATTGTTATGAAACCAAATTCAGATCTTGCAACAACTGCGGCTTAGAGACTGACCAATGGAGCAGCTTCCATGGAAGAAATGGGGGAGATTACCCAAACGGCGTGGTTTGGCGTCGGAATAGCTCGAATTCGAGAACGTAAAAGCGTCCTGCGATCTGCGTGAAATGGGTCCTCCTCTCAACTCTCTCGGGGGGTCGTCAAGGCAGTCGCAACTCGTGTGACACGTGACTCAGTCGTGACTCGTTAGCAGGGAGGAAGGTTTCTGCGTTAACGAGTAAAACTGAAGAAACAGAGACAAGGTTGTTCATGTGAGATCGCGACCACCGTATCCTTATTTAGACGCTTATGTGCCACGTGGCTGATGCGTAGGGACAACGTTGTGACGTTGTCTGGTCTGGGATTGATTGGGCTTTTGGACCAATTAATTTAAAAGATCATTTATTTTAAACCATAGCCCATCACATCTTGTTAAATGTTAAAACCTAGGCCCAAGTTTATACGGGCCTGTAATATTTTGACAGATATTCTCTTTCTTTGTGCTTGATAGCAAATGTATCTGAACTTTACCCTATGTTTAGTTTTCGTTTTCGTTCATGAATTTACATATTAGTTTCTCCAGTCCTCTAACTTAACCCTTCGTTGCATGAGATATTGTACCTTTAAAGATAGTCTTCTTTTCCATCAAATTTAAGGTATAGTGATTTTTCATACAAAAAATCTCACTTATTTTAAAAAGAGAAGAGCTTGACTCCTTAGAGTTAAAGGAGGAGTTCCTCCTCAAAAATACTTTGTGGCCTATTTACAAAATTTCATACTTATGCTCGAAAGCGTTTATATTATAAATTACTATGTAAAGATCATTTCTGCAAAAAAAAAAAAACATTTAAAACTAAGGTCGTTTAGTCAACCCTTAAGAACTTCTGATCATAAGTAAGAAGTTTTATGAATAGGTCACGATGTATTTTAAGGAGGAGTTCCTCCTCAATCCTTGAGGGACAAGTCTTTTTCTTAAAAAAAAAAAATTCTTATTTTTTAGATGAAATTTCTATTTTATCCTCAGCTTAACGGATAAGTTGACAAAGTTAATGCAAAGGAATATTAGTACAACAAATGACGTAATTCAAGAATGGGAGAAACTATTAGTAGAGTTCAGGAACGAAAATTAAAAGCGTGGTATAAATCAAGGATTTTTGCTACAATTTATTCTTTTTTTATTGGACGAATTATGGGTGCTTGATTTTGTTGGAAAATGGTAACTGCCCCGTTCAGGAGCTGCTGCTGCTTTTTCAAAAAAAAAAAAAATTGAATGCATATGGGTATGGTGTGTTTGGTTAGACTGTGGTGGGAGGAAGTTGAATTAACCCTCGAGTTGAAAAGCAGCATTTTCGCTGGTTTCACTTGTGCTTCTGTACAAATCATATTTCCAAAAGGCATTGAGGCCTTTACTGAAATTTTCTAAATGGCGATGCTACCCCCGTGTCTCTCACGTGGTCTCCTATCTAGCTCGAGTAGAAGACTTATGTGGCACATTGATTTTTTTTTGGAAATTTTGTTCTCTACCCATATGTCAAATTTAAACTATTATTAATTGTAGTGTTTACTTTTCATAATTGTAATTAGTATTTTTAAAACAAAAAATTATAAAAAGCATTTATTACCACTAAAAATAGATTTGAAGCTGTTGTCAAATTTGACAGCAACTTCCTCTGCTGTCATCACATGTCATGCCACATAGGAATTGACATTTCGGTTGGAAAGCACTAGTGTTGTCTTTTTTAACCGTTAGATGATGTGAACTTTTTGATCTCTTTTGAAGATGTTCTTAGTTTTTCTCTTTCTTTTTTCTTCTTTCTATTCTCAAAATAATTTTAGGGTGTTTTTTTTTGTTAATAAAAGAATGATTTTAAATACTAAGTTATGTATATATGTAGTGAAATTTAGTTTCCTTTTCCGAAACAAACAGTTTGCAACATTATGCCTTTTTTTATTATACACACAAAGAAGAATAAGTGTTTGGTTCCACAAAATTGTGAAGAAATTGTACTTTAAATTACTTCATATTATTAATTATTCTGTGAATGTTGTCTTTGCAAAAAATCAATTAAAAATATATTGTTTGTAATACTTTTATCGATTCTAACCATCTACTTTGAAACAATTTGATGACTAAATATCTTATATTTTATGATTTTTTACACAGATGAAATTTTGTACATAACTATTTATAGTATAAACATTTTTGGTCATATATACGATATTCCATGATTCGGCTACGTAGTAATAAATTTCCTTCATAATTTTTGTGGAGCCAAGTTAATCCATTCAGAATCTATAAATGTGGGACCAAATTTTAAAAAGAATTTTGGCTACGTAGTAATTTAAGGTAAAATTCCTTCATAATTTTTGTGGAGCCAAGTTAATCCATTCAGAATCTATAAATGTGGGACCAAATTTTAAAAAGAATTTTGGCTACGTAGTAATTTAAGGTAAAATTCCTTCATAATTTTTGTGGAGCCAAGTTAATCCATTCAAAATCTATAAATGTGGCACCAAATTTTAATAAGAATTTTTGGCAATGAACTTTTTAAGAATTTTAAAACTAATACTCAGATCGAGCTTGTTTGGCACGAATTATAAAATGATCAAAACACTTTTGGCAATATATTTAGAAGAAAAACTTAAAAGAGCTTGTAGATTATTTAAAAGCATTTTAGCGCTCTCTTCATAAGCACTTTCAAATGCTTTGACAATCACTTTTTTTTTTAAATAATAATAATAAGGGTTATTTTATTAACACCCCATATATTGTTGAATACACCCCATATTTACTTTTTCAATTAAAATTTATCCTAATACACCCAACATTACTTCCAATAATATCCGCACACACTACACTCTCAACATAAACTCCACATTTTATACTGACAATCCACACTGTTATGTGCATAATTCAAACAATTATCTTAGATATGGCGATCCTTTTGGGTCTCGCATGCACAATGGAGCTCCTCATCCCTTTCCTAGGCAATACGAGCAACCGTCGCTTCCATACTTTTCTAGACATTATGCTGAAAACAATCCGGATCAATATGGGCTTTACCCACATAATGAATTGTTTCACCATCATACTTGCCCTTGCTTCTATTGCTATGACAAACACTTGCGGGGTTCAGCGCAATACGAGATGGTCAAGTGACCTTAATCCCCAAATGGGAAGCTTTGTTCATTCCCATCCAGATAGGGTGGTGTTAACCGGTGGTGGCCGGCCATGTCTTCCATTTATGGTGGTGCTCTATTTGTATATGGTGGTGCTCTATTTGTATATTTAATTAGGTCAAAATTGTCATTACATATTAGGATTTATAAGTTATTTAAAATGTGGGGTGTATTCAATATTGTTTAGGATGCTAATAAAAAAACCCTAATAATAATAATTTCGGGTTTAACAAAAGCGCTTATGAGTACAATAGTGTTCCTACATATAGAAGAAACCCAAACAAAATTGCTTAAATCAAAAGTCATTATGAAAACTTTGCTGATTGATCAAGATCAACAGACATTAATTAATTACAGGTTAGATCAAATATGAAGATTGAAAGAGAAGTGCTTAAAATTTAATTTGTCTAAATCAAAGTCCATATCAAATAAGCATGCATGCACGCATGGCACGCGTCTACAAGGGGGGCTGTGGCATTGGAGAAATTTTTATTGTGACGGGAATACAAATGGTACACTATATGTTTTAATAGAAGTGGTGAGAAATTTTATTTTTTAAGTTATTAACTTTTTAGCACATATATCCCACAATTTGTATAGTAACACATGGTGTATCACCCAATGTACCAATCACACTAAAAAATCTCTCGTGACATTAGCCCTTCAGAATTTCAGCTATTAAACCAAAAAAAAAAAAAGCTGTAGCCGTGAATATTGATAATATATATTGATGATGATCCAATATAGTTGTATTGTATGCAATTGGAAGATGAGCCTGGAATGAAAGCATCGATTCAAGACAAAGAAGGAGGCTCTTTACTGCTTGAGAGAGACTTTTCTTCAATCATGCAACCATACATCGCAATCTTTCACCCACCATATAATTTAGTCGTTTTCTCCCCTTCTTTTTTTTTTACCATTTTTTTTTAAGGAAAACTAATGAAAAACGTTTGAAAATTTTGAGTTTTAATAATAAAAACAAAATAAAGGGTAAAGTAAATAGTATCAAGATTGACTTTTTAGTGTAAAAATGTGATTTTTTGTTACCGGAAGCTTTCCGTTAGTCCCATTTCTTCTTCCTCAATATCTATAAAGCCGACAATCTCTCACTTAAGTAGCTCTGTTTTCTCCCCTTCTTTTTTTTTTTACCATTTTTTTTCTAAGGAAAACTAATGAAAAATGTTTGAAAATTTTGAGTTTTAACAATAAAAACAAAATAAAGGGTAAAGTAAATAGTATCAAGATTGACTTTTTAGTGTAAAAATGTAATTTTTTGTTATCGGAAACTTTCCGTTAGTCCCATTTCTTCTTCCTCAATATCTATAAGGCCGACAATCTCTCACTTAAGTAGCTCTGTACATATAGTTTGAAAAGTATGGAACTTTATATACTTTGGAGAAACTTTAATCGGAGAAAAATAGAGTAGTGTTGTACTTACTATCTATTTGACCATTTTTCTAATAGAAATGAAAAAATAGATAGCAAGAGTATCATTTTGGATATAAATATGCATATTTTTATAATGAATTTTTGTGATTACATGTCAATTATAAATAGAATCATATGTATATTTTACAAGATATTTGACAACTTTAGCAAATTTTAAATTATACCCCTTAATCATATTTATTAAGAAGCTACTATAATAGCATATGAGTTTGCTTCTTTAGGTCATAACTACGTATCTAATTTGATAACCTTCCAAATGTAATTTTACTTAAGTTAAAGTTTAATTTGTATGCTTTTAGGATCCGTGGAGGCATCCTATTTGTAATGTTAATTCAGTTTTTCAAAATGTAATAATACTAATAATAATGATATGTATAGACGAGTTTATTGAGTAGTAAACAGTAGTTAATTTGTTCAGCGGATTAGTTAGTTCATCATAAGTAGAAACTGGGTATATAATAAATATTTTAGTTCTTCTTCGTATGTCTGCACGTATAGTTACCTAATTAATTATCTTCAGCAGACTAAAGCTACTTTTGTGTTTTCTTTTCAAGAATACCTACTATGTTCTCTATGTATTACAAAGGTAACTTTTTCGGATTTTTCTTTGGTAAGATTTGCGTTGGAGATGTCAGGAGTATTAAGATCCAATGGGTAGGAAATAGACAAGTGTCAAAAGATCATGAAGATAGTTAAGGTGGTTATATTGTTACTTAGAGTGTAAGCTACAAAGTGTTAGAATATATAGCTTGTAACAATTCATTGTAACTAATAAGAAAAGAAACAACAGTTCTCAACAGTTTTCTCTCTCTAATATCTTTGATATTCTTCTTCTCTCTCTATTTCTTTCTTCTTTCTTGCTTCTATATAATTATTTCCTTCAATAACCTCAGATGGTTTACATGGTATCATCACCGGAACAAGCATAAACGCTTGACAGATTTGTTGATCTTGGTTATGATTGCTTCCGCTATTGTGATTGGTTTCTGGTATATTAGTATATTGTGATTGGCTTTGATTCTTTTCTGATATTTGGGGTATTTTCTCTGCACTTCTCAGTCTGGTTCTCCAATCTTCAAAACGTGCCTACCAACTGTTTGTGGTTTGGTTTCTGTCAAGATTTCGTGTGATTTCTTTACAATTTGCAACAATGGTGACAACTGCTCAGTTACAGATCTTACAATCTCCAATTACTTCTTTGATTTCATCTGTTTCAAGTTCGGTCAATGTGAAATTGGATGCGACGAACTATTTAGCTTGGCATTTTCAAATGCAGCTCCTTCTTGAAGGTCATAGCATAATTGGTTTTGTTGATGGTTCAATGCCCTGTCATGCTCAATTCAGTCAAGATTCCTCTGATAGTTCATCAATTTTGTCTGGTGATTCTTCTACAAGGTTTCCAACTAATGATTACAAGATATGGAAGATGCATGATAAATTTAATGTAATTAATTACTGTAACCTTGTCTCCTGCTACAGTTTCTTGTTAATTGGAAGTACTAGCTCTAAAGAACTGTGGAATCGCCTCAAAGACCAATTTTCTACAGTCACAAGAACAAGTATCTTTCAACTCAAATCTGAGCTTCAGACAATTAAAAAGGGTAATGATTCTGTCACATCATATTTGCAGAAAATTAAATAAGCAAGAGATTTATTGTCTGCTGCTGGTGTATTTTTTGATGATGATGACATTGTGATTCTTACATTAAATGGGCTACCTGCTGAATACTGTGATATCATTGAAAGATCTTCGATCTCAATTACTTGCTGAAGAAAATTTACTTGAGAATGGCTCTAATTCACCTGTGTTATCTGCATTCATGGCACAAAGCAATAGTTTTCCTTCCAAGAATCAGTCTTCTTTGGTTCTGGTACTAATCATAGCAGTTCTAATTCTACTGACTACAAGGCATTCAACTACAACAATAAGGGTAGAAATCGGTTCAATTCCAACTTTACTCCGAAGTTTGGCAACAACAAAACTTTTCATCCGAACCATGCCCCTGGAATTCTTGGTACATCTCCACCAAAGGCTTAAAACTATGGTGTTCAAAATCAACCATGTCAGATTTGTGCGAAGAATAATCATTTGGCTTCTACTTGTCGGTTTAGGAATACAACCACATTTCAAGGCTATCAAATTTGTGGTAAAAACAATCACTTTGCTGATACCTGCAGATATAGGAATGCAGTTGCTTCTTCAAGCTGTCAGATTTGTGGCAATCCTTATCATAGTGCAGAAACTTGTTTTCAGAAGAATTATAACTCACAAATGAATACAATGCATGTTGCTACTTCTCCATTTTCAGTGCCATCTGTACCTACACAGCAACAAGTTTGGCTTACCGATTCAGGTGCAATTAATCATATGACTTCCGAGTGAGCAATCTTTCTTTAGCTACCACATATCTCGCAAATGAAGTAATCCAGACTGCTAATGGTGAAGTTTTAGCTATCTCTCACATTGGTTCCTCTCTCTTACCAACTCTAATGCAGCCTATAAAGCTCAATTCTGTTTTATATGTTCCGAAACTATCACAAAACTTGCTGTCTATACATAGAATCTGTTTGGATAATAACTGCTGGTTGATTTTTGATGCATTTTCATTTTGGATTCAGGACAAAGCCACAGGGAGGACTCTCGACAAAGGGCTGTGTAACAATGAATTGTATCCCATCATCTCATCGTGCTCCCTTCCAGTCAACAATAAATGACAACCTGTAGCATTTCTTGGCAAACAAGTCACTGTCAGTATTTGGCATAAGAGGCTCGGTCACCCTTCAAATAAAATAGTTTCTTAGATGTTAAGCAATTCCAAAATTTCTTGTGTTGCTGATAGTATTCCTTCCCTGTGTCAAACTTGTCTAGAGGGTAAGTTTAGTAAACTACCATTCTCTCATTTAGTTCCAAAGTCTGTAAGCCCATTTGATATTGTTCATAGTGATGTGTGGGGCCCTGCTCCTTATGTGTCTTTAGAGGGATTCAAGTATTATGTGACTTTCATTGATCATTGTACCAAGTATTGTTGGCTTTTTCCAATCTGCAATAAAAGTGATGTCTTCGCAACTTTTGTGTTATTCTACAATTTTATTTTCAATCAGTTTCATACATCCATAAAAGTTCTTCAAAGTGATGGCGGTGGCGAGTATATAAGTAAGGCATTTCAAAAGTTTCTTCTCGATAAAAGAGTAAGTCACCGGATGTTTTGCCCTCATACACCAGAACAAAATGGCATTGCAGAGAGAAAACATAGACACATAATTGAAACATCCATTACCTTGTTACAAACTGCTTCATTACCATATTTGTTTTGGTCATTTGCCTGTCAAACATCAGTAGATTTGATTAATAGAATGCCTTCATCCACATTAGATCATAAATCACCATTTGAGTTGTTGCATCATACTTTCCCTGAGATCCAACACTTGAAAGTTTTTAGGTGTTCCTGCTATCCTTGGTTAAGACCATATACTAGCACAAAATTAGAACCTATAACAACAAAATGTGTCTTCTTGGGCTATGCTTCTAAGTATAAAGGGTATCTCTGCTATGATGTGTCTATAAAGAAAGTTTATGTGTCAAGACATGTAATTTTTTATGAAACTGAGTTTCCTTACCAATCTTTGGTTCTCAAATATCAATCGGTTACTTCTGCACCACTATCACTCATCCTATCAACTATTCCAATACCTGATCAAAATAGTGTTCTTGTTTTACCACCTACTCAGAATCCATCCACCTTTGGTCCATCCCTTGATTCTCCACACCCAAGTTCCAATGCTACAATGAGTCATCTGTCAAATACTAATATGCATCAAGTATCTCTCGAGCTTCATTCTATACCAGCTGCAAATACAAGTTCACACTCAGCAGAATTAGTATCTAATCAATCTATTAGTGCAGCAATTACACAGCCATTGTCTCCTACACTTCCTGTGGTCCCTGAATTCCAACCTGAACACCTACAAGTGGTTCTATCTATCCCACCAATGAATCTCCACCCTATGCAGACACGGTCAAAGAGTGGTATCTCTAAGAAAATTACTTTTTTAGCTGCTATACATGAACATGGAGGGGTTGATCTGAATCAAGTTGAGTCTGCCACATATAAGTTTGCATTAAAGTTCCCGATATGGCATGAGGCTATGAAAGATGATATTTCAACATTGCATCATCAAGGTACATGGTCTCTGGTACCTCTACCAAGACATAAAAACTTAGTAGGCTATAAATGGGTCTTTAAGATAAAAAAGAATGTTGATGGTTCTATTGGGAGGTATAAGGCTCGCCTCGTAGCTAAAGGGTTTAACCAAGAAGAAGGTATTGATTTTGGGGAAACTTTTAATCCGGTTGTGAAGAGTACAACAGCAAGACTAGTTCTAGCTCTATCTGCACATTTTGGTTGGCCATTGTGGCAATTAGATGTGAAAAATGCTTTTCTCCATAATATCTTGCAAGAGGAAGTATACATGACTCAACCACCTGGATTTGTTGATTTAAAGCATGAAGATTATGTGTGCAGGTTGCATAAATCGTTATATGGATTAAAATAGGCACCAAGGGCCTGGAATGAGAGGTTTACTCGATTTCTACCATCCTTGGGATTCAAATCCACATATGCAGATTCTTCACTATTTGTAAAAGTTGTTGACAGCTATGTGGTGATTTTACTCCTATATGTGGATGACATTATTATTACTGGCAGTGGCACATAAGCAATTACTGAGGTCATTCATTCCTTTACATGAGAGTTTGATATCAAAGATTTGGAACCCCTCCACTATTTCCTGGGGATTCAGATTTTGCAGAAGAATGATGGTTTATTTCTCTCTCAACACAAGTATGTTACAAATTTGCTAACTAAGGCTAATATGCTACTGTCTAAACCATGTGCAACTCCCTTTTTACCATACAACAGGTTGCTCAAAGATGATGGCAAACCTTATAATAATTCTGCCCTTTATTGGAGTTTAGTTGGCGCGTTACAGTACTTAACATTCACTTGACCTGACATTGCTTTTGCAGTGTATCAGGTTTGTCAGTTTATGCAAAATCCTATGGAGTCACATTTCATGGCAGTGAAACGAATTCTTAGGTACTTAAAAGCTACTCAAGGCTGTGGCATTCATTATGTCAAGAGTTCACTGGATATTACTGCATATAGTGATGCAGATTAGACTTGGGATCCTAATGATAGGAGATTAACTACTGGAATGGTTGTATTTTTGGGATATAATCCTATTTCGTGGTCATCTAAGAAGCAACAAACTGTTTCTCACTCATCCACAGAAGCTGAGTATCGGGCTTTATCTACTACAACTGCTGAACTTGATTGGATTCAACAATTGTTACATTTTATGCAGGTTCCAGTTGTCGAAAAGCCAATTCTCTTCTGTGACAACTTATCTGCTATAACACTGACCTTAAATCCTATTCAGCATCAACGTACAAAACACATAGAGGTTGATGTGCATTTTGTTCACGAGCGAGTAGCAAAACAGCAACTGCAGGTGCATTTTGTCTCTTCCACCTAGCAGTTTGCTGATATACTTACCAAAGGCTTATCTGCTCCTCTCTTTCAGACTCATTGTGCCAATCTCAGGCTCACATTCTCTGCCCCTAAGCTTGTGGGTGGATGTTAGGAGTATTGAGATCCAATGGGTAGGAAATGGACAAGTGTCAAAAGATCATGAAGATAGTTAAGGTGGTTATATTGTTACTTAGAGTGTAAGCTACAAAGTGTTAGAATATATAGCTTGTAACAATTCATTGTAACTAATAAGAAAAGAAACAACAATTCTCAACAGTTTTCTCTCTCTAATATCTTCGATATTCTTCTTCTCTCTCTATCTCTTTCTTCATTCTTGCTTCTGTATAATTCTTTTCTTCAATAACCTCAGATGGTTTACAGGAGAAGTGATCAAAATCTGCAATTAAAGAAAAAGTGAGATGGACACTTCAGCTTCTACCAGACAAATTAAATATAGCTGAAATAAATAAAGGAGAATATATATTGGGAAGGAAAAGAAAAGTTAGAATCGGAGTCGATCATTGAAGTAGGTTATTAAGCATACAATGATACATACACAAATACATAAATATATTATTTAGTGTGCATAAAGTGATGATTAAAAGAGTACTATGTGCATGTTAGTGCAAGCTTCCATCATTATTCATCACTTATAAGTTTACTACAAACCATGGTATGGTAAAGCAATGACTTTATATCAAAATATTAAGGCTTTTTAGCCAAAATGATCATTGAGATTTGCATAACACATTACTTTGGTCTTTAAGATTTGAAATCAATAGAAGTGGTCATTGAGTTTGTCCACTATCAATTATTTTCGTCATTCAAGGAAAATTTATATTAAATAAGGACCACCATCAATTTAATAAACAATGGGCAAAATGAATTGACAAATATTGATGGTATTTTTATCATTTTAGCCTTATTTAATGGAGATTTTTCATGAAATGACCAAAATGATTGATGGTTGATAAACTCAGGGACTACTTTTATTAATTTCAAATCTCAGGGACTAAAGTGAGAAGTTATGCAAATCGCAGGGACTATTTTGATTAAAAAGTCCAATATTAATATGCCTAAAATCAATTAAATTGCACGGTGGAGTTTGGATCCCCTATATCAGAAAAAGGACTTTGAATGTGTTTATAAGCAGTTACCAATTGGTTTTATGGTAGAACTTTTATTTTTTCATGGTATCACAACCAGATTATCTCACGTGTGAAGCCCAACGACCACATGTGAGTCATTCTTGTTGCCCACGTGTTAGGTTCAAAAATTCGTCATAAGTGAAGGCACGTGTTTGTGAGGATGTGAATGTAAAAGAGTCTAACATCAGTGATATGAGAAACCTCAAAAAAAATTAAGAGTCCACCATAAAACTAATTAGTAACATGGGAGTAGCCCAACCTCTTATTAGCTATTGCAAGGTTTATACTTTTACCAATGTGAGACATTTTTACCTTTACATCCTCACACACCCCCTCATGTGTGACGAATTTTCAAGCCAAACATGTGGACAACACAAATTGGGTGATGTGGATCATGCATATATGGTCGTTGGGCTTCACATGTGGGTCAACTTGCTCTGATACTATGAAGAAAGTTGAGATTCTACCATAAAACCAATTAGTAATATGAGGAGTAGCTAGCCCAACCTTTTATAAGCCCTTACAAGGTTTTTCCTTTTACCAATGTAAGACTCTTTTATCTTTACATCCTCACAATATTGAGATTATGAATCCACATTGAAGAAAAAAGAGATCTTGCATGTGCTTATAAGTAGTGGCTACTTCATATATTGCAAATGGAGAGGGCTAAAGGTCCAAAAGCCAAAAAATGATCTGATTTGTCAAAAAATTCATCTCCAACCAGTAGCTAGGCTATAATTCTATGGAGCCCACCAGACCATTATTTATTCAAAGGGGCACTAGGCTAGCCAAATGCTGCCCCTCTTGTAGCTTTTTGTTTTTTAGCCTAGCTCTTCAGTTGCAATGATTGATTTAAATTCAACGATTATATTTGAAAACATCCAAATGTAGTTTAACTAAAATAACCAATAAATTTAAAGTATAAACTTAAAATTAATACATTATTGAGGGAGCTATATTTACATTTCGGTTGGAGATGGTATATGAGTATAGTCTGACACTGTTCATTTAAAAATAATTTTTTGCAGAACTTTAATTTTGGATGGGACTATATTTAGCATTTCGGTTGGAGATGGTCTGACCAACTTGGTTTCAAGCATTATATTTGTTACAATTTGAGCTTATTTTGAACCAGAAGCCCCGTCTTTCATATCATATGTACGCAATATATAATGGTGACAGCTTTGATTATTTATATAACACACAATAAAATCGATGATTACAACGTTCCTTCCCATGGTCCCATCACATTAGCTTTGCCTCTTTAATAATTTTCTTCTCTCTCAAAATTATTGTACTTGTTTCCTTCAAATGAAGGAAGATGTCGATCTACTGATGCCCCATATGTCATAATTACCACTAACCTGCCCCAACTTGTGGACTGAAAATCTATCACAAGAGCTCATAGTATTAGCTGAGCGTAATTAACGACAAAGACGTTGCTGTCAGCTTCAATATTTCTAGTTAAAACCACAGCCATAATTTTATTAACCAATATAGCTCTCCCTCGAATCATTCACTAACCTGAAAACGAAAAGAACAAGAAGCTAAAATATACAAAAGTATATAACCAAAAATCTGGACAAACTGATCGAAATGGTAGTGTAGCTAGATCTGAAAATTTGTGGCTATCTTTAATTTTCAGTTCATGGCAAATTGGCAGTGACCTTCTAACAACGTAACCAAATTTTGGACCAGATCAACCACTAGTGTCACCATCACAAGCAGAGGACTAGACAGACAAAAACCCTAAACCCTAATAAATCCAAAGCTCCTACTCACCAACCTGAAAAATCCCCACACACACGAGAGACCATGACAAACATAACGCTCTTATTAAAGCTTCTTTACCATGCAACTGGTCGCAATAGGTACAAGGCCATAGTTTTGCAAAAAGAAGAGAGAGATTCACACACACACATATGCATATGAAAAATGTTAGGGACACCGTCCTTTTAGATCATATTTTGTAAACAATATGATATGGTGATTGATAATTGAATTTCTTTTTTAATGATTTAAAGAATAAATTCAATCATTAACTTACAAAATATGATTAAAAAGATAATCTCTCTAGTATCACCTATATATGTGTATATGCACCCTTTTGCTTTTTCTATTTTATTACAAGCAAACACGTTGACAACAAAAAGGATAAAAAGATACATGGTGGGACGGAAAATACAAGAATCAAAATTATTGCTCTCCAAAGGGAGAGCCTTGGTTTCATCTAAATCTAAAAGTCCAAAAGCAACCAGTACATATCCACGTAAAGCAAACTAACACCCAATTTCCCAATAATTATATGTTTTTCATAAAAGGTTTTTTTATCTTAAAATGGTCATTGAGATTTGTATAACAAATCACTTTGATCATTGAGATTGAAAATCAATAGAAATGATCCTTAAGATTGTCCATCATCCATTATTTTGGTCAATCTGTTAAAAACTCCGTTAAGTGTCCCGGAGCTCTTGGCTGGAAGTTTGGGCAATTTTCAAAGCTTCAATCATTCTTAACCAAATTCGACCCATAATATATCAAAATGAAGATAGGAAAGTGTAGAACAAGATTATACCTATTTGGAAGCCCAATGGTTGCTGGAGATGGCCGGAAAATAGCCTGAAAAGTGACTGGTCAGCTTGAAAACTGAAAAACTCATCGAAGACTGGGTAAAGTTTAAACGTTCATAACTTCTTCAATACTCAACGAAATCGAGTGATTCAATAACGAAAATCATACTTCTCAACGAGAAAAAGAGAATGGTACCTTTCTCGAAGGCTAACTCGTCGTGGTTTGGCCGGAAAACGTCTTGAAAGTAGCTGTCTTGGTAGTTGAGTTAGCCACTTCCGAGCAATTTTCCGGCCAAACCACGGTAAGTTAGCCGTCGAGAAAGGTACCATTCTCTTTGTCTCATCAAGAAGTATGATTTTTATTTTTTTGAATCACTCGATTTCGTTGAGTATTGAAGAAGTTATGAATGTTTAAAGTTTACCAAGTTTCTGGCGAGTTTTCCAGTTTTCCCGCGGACCAGACACCTTTCATGCTATTTTCCGGTCATCTCCGGAAACCAATGGGCTTCCAAATAGGTATAATCTTGTTCTACACTTTCCTATCTTTATTTTGATATATTATGTGTCGAATTTGGTTAAGAAACAATTAAGTTACGAAGCCTTGAAAATTGCCCAAACTTCCTGCCAAGAGCTCGAGAATACTTAACGGAGTTTTTAATGGAATGACCAAAATAATGGATGGTGGACAACCTCAGGGACCATTTCTATTGATTTTCAATCTCAGGGACCAAAGTGATGTGTTATGCAAATCTCAGGGACCATTTTGACTAAAAAGCCTTCATAAATTTTTTTTTTTAAAAAAAGTTAATACTTAACGTGTGTGAAACGTATATAATAATATGCACCCGTGATATATAAAACTTCTTCCCCACGATATGCATTCAGACTTCAGTTATACATATCTAAATTGAGCGATGTTACATGATAACCGGCACATATACAAAAATTCAGTGTGTGTGTGTGGAAATATTACCCTTTATGTGCAAATGACAAAGCTGATAGCTCAAAAACAAATTAACCATGCAGTACTCAAGGGAATTAATTAACCGAGTTGAAATTAAATTTTGTGTCCATTTTCTCATCGACCGCGCATGGCACGGTAGGACGGAGATTCGAGGGCAGCCGATCGTTTCTGCAACTTGAGATCCTTGTAAAATCTCTTAATAAACTCCTCAGCTTCCTTGTCCACCTGGCTATCACCTTCGTCCTTTAACGGAAACGGGGAGTCCGTTATCCTCAGCTGCCTCACCATAGGGCTCTTCCCAAACCCTGGCAATGTCACAAGCGGCGAGGCCTCCACCGCCATCTCATTGTTCAACATCTCAAGCACCTTCTGAACTGCACTCATAGTGCTAACGTCGTCGTATTGGTACGCACTGGTTGATTTGGGAAAATAGTGGTGGTGGTGTTTGTTGCGCTTGTTGAAATGAAAAGGGTTGTAAATGGCGGGGCTGTTGCTGCAGCTGAACTCGTACTCTCGGGGAGTGACGAAGGAGACAGCGTCGTTTGAGCGGCAGCTGAAGGCGGAGGTGTGGTGGAGCATGAGGTTGTTGGCTATTGCCTTGCTTGCTAGCTTGCCACGTTTGAGCATCAAATGGAGGTCGACAATAAGCTTGCTCTTGGATAAGCCTTTGCGCAACATGAAGAACATTATGCGTACTAAGTTCCACAATTTCTTTGCCACAACTGGCGGGCTTGGTTCTACTTCCATTTGTATAATTGGATGATAGAGAAAGATAGGGTTTTTTTGTCTAGAGAGAGAGGTTTTTTTGGCTCTGTGTGTGTGTGTGAGAGAGAGAGAGAGAGAGATGATTGAAATTTAGAAGATTTGTTTTTGTTGGTTCGAGCCTATGAGGGGAAGGGGAAGGAGGTATATAAAGGGGTTGGAAATTAATATTTAATAATAAAGATTAAGTTGATAATTATAAAGTGGTAGAGATTTATATCATTCTCTTCTATGGCGAGTGAATGTTACAATCTTAAGAGAAAGGTCAAGAAATGCAAAGTAAAGTGGGAGAGTTTGTTTCACGCGGTTTGGATGGCATTTCCAAAGGGATAGGAATTGGTGAGAATTTCTAATTATTTGTTGTTTGATTGATTTTTTTTTTGTTAGTGCTTTTATATGATTTTTTGTTTTGTTTCATGGTTTATATGATTGGCTTCTGCAGATTACTAAAAGGCCCCTTTGATAGAAACCAATTGCATTATCATTGATTAAAAGGAATTCAAATATAGAGTCCTCATTGAGTACATTCTATATAATATTACAAGGATTCTCAAACCAAACTAAATGGTGACTTATAGAAAGATCAAATTTGGTTAGGCGATGTGCAAGATCCGTCATATCCTTGAAATCATATTATGTACACATTGATGGAAGTTAGAACATAAAAGTAGATGAGAGATTGATTATAAGAAATGATCATAGCTAGTAATGGTTTGTTTAAGTGTGTTTTTATCGCATGCACAAAATTTAACTAGAGAAAAGAATTTTTTCTAAGTGTCCAGTATTAAAGTGGGTACTATACGTGTTATAAAACAAATGGAGAGATAAGAAAAAATATATCATTTCTTCAACTTGAATTATGATATATGAAGTATTGCTTATATATCCAGTACTTGAATAAAGCTCTCTTTAGACAAAAGTAACTATGACATTTTCAAAAACATCCTTCAACACACCCGAAAGTCAGGTCAATTGAGCATATGATTAAATGGTTCAAGACGATAAAGGTAAATCATGATTTCTTCCTCCCTTAATTTCTCAATGAATAACTCTAAAAATAAAAAATGAAATTACGAAAACCAACTAGTCTTTGATTACAACGTGCGCAAATATCAAGTTGAGGACATTAAAGAGGTGGCTAGCAGATCAAAATTGTATGCATATTAGGCTATAGACTTGAGACTCTCTCCCAATGTTTGCTTATGCTTTACAGGCCGGTTGTCAGTAGTCAACTCGATGGTGTTTATTTGATTAGTAAGTTAAATAGTTAGTTGTTAGCAGGAAGGAAAATCAGGGGATATCTAACCCGTATTAGAATGTATATATATAATTGCTTTCTATCATTATGGTAAAGCGCCGTTTGTAAGCTTGATCAAAATTTGACTTGTTATTTTACCCAAAGTATAATTCTTAGTTAGCAAGTCTAATCAAGTTTGTACTATAAGTTAATCAATGTTGTAGGGGTAACATGAAATAATTGAGTTCCTTTCTTTTAAAATTAATTGAGTTCCCTAATTATGCATGAAGTTAAGGTCACTTTGACTCCATGTTGACATTGCCATTACAATTCAGGTAAGGTACGCTTTATTTTAAGCAGAAGAGTAAAAGAAACTTGACTGCACAACTCACTTTGCCGAGAAAATTTTCAGTGTGAGGGTTACAGTATCACACGATGTAATTAATTCAAATTTTATAATATGACGAGTAGCTAAGAGTTTCACCTTCATAGAATGACTTTGCTAATAATACAGGGGTTTCACATTCATAACATGACTGCTAATAATACAATGTGGTGGTGTATAGTTTTCTAAAAAACTTCTTGACTCGATCAATCTTTAGTGATTTGACGATCAACAATCTTAAAATCGTTATTGTTTAATTAACGAATCAAAGTAAAAATGCTACCTTCTATACTCGATTATGATTAGTTGTTAATTGTTAATGTCAATTCTAATTTATCCAATTAACATCGGATCTCTCTAAACTGAATGGGTTTTCCTTGTTCTTTCAATTTCAAGCAGCAGACATTGGACAATGGCGTGGAAAATCTTGGTTGCTACAGCTCCCATGAGAGAGACTGGGTGGAACCAAGCCAGCTTGACAAGGTTGACAGGATTGAATAAGAGGCACCTACTCTGAACACGTGGCCATCTGATTTAAGGCCCCAAATGAATCTTTCACCGTACACGCATATACGAAAACCCTAAAATTGGACGTTCAGATAAACAAAGCAATACACTCTGGGGACCTCTAAACCCTAATCAAATTTTATTTTTATTGTTGTATTTTTTTTTTGGTCAAATTTTATTGTTGTATTTTTATTTTCCTTCTCCTCTAAGGATATTGGTTTGGTCAATAAATTAGATCCTTTTATACCCACCTGAAGTAGCTAACCTATTAAAATATACATGTTTTAATGTCTTCATGATGAAAATGCTTAATAACACATTGTCCAACTTGATCAAGAAAAGCATAATGGTAGCCAGCCCCCATATTGCTAGGAAATGCTTTTCCTTTTTTCAACTCCAAACATTATGCTTTTCCTTTCACGATCGACCACCACCAACCAAACTGCTAGGAAATGCACTTGTGCAAAACTACTTTGGTTTGTGTGCTCGCGTACCATGTTTTGAGGTTTGCTTTCAAGGTGGACAACTTTCAGTTGTTGATTTGTGTAAGACTCGTTGCGAGATTTGCATAAATAAATGTTCGACTGTAACTAGTTATGAGTTGTTATTCAGTATTACGATCTAGTAATATTCTTATTTATTTGGAAGTGAGAGGTTTTAGGTTCAAATCTTATGGATGACGAATTTGATACCAAATTAGACTGCCCATTGTGTGACTTTGCCGAACTCTCCTTCATCTCAATGTAAAAATATCGATGTACTAAAAAAAAAAAAAAAAACTAGTTATAAGTTGTTTATGTGTGTAATAAGATATACGTATTGTAATAGACAATTATTTACATGTAGGTAGATGACTACAGACTATACGTGTAAGAGAATTATTGTGTGATTGACTCATACTCATCAACGATATTAATCAATTGTATAACACACGATGATGTGTTAAATGTCGATGCAAATTCCGTCGTCTTCAGTCTTGACGAAAATGCACATGCAAAACAATCAATACCTTTGATCAAAGACCTAAGCCTCACGTGCGCACGAGGTGGCGGGGGGGGGGGGTTTAGGCCAATGAATATTCGATGCCTAAGTTAGCTTCTCTAAGGAGGGTAAAGTGTTTAGGACTTTTTAGGTTAGCAAGAACCTTTGAAATTTGGTAGAATATGGGTTATATATAGGAGGAAAGGGCCAGCCATAGTGTTCGGGTTTTACCCTACACGTGGCAGCATCCTATTGACAAATGTTTATGGAGAAATATTCTCAAGATATTAATAGGAAATAATATCTTGAGATAATGGAGTAATTATCCCTAATTTATAAATTGGGATTACTTATTTGAATGGAGTCAATCTTCAATTGGGAATGTATTAAAGATATGATTTGGATAATTAATTTTTATCTTTAATGCTTTGACATTTCCTTGTTAAGGGCATGTGAATCGTGGCCAGTCGTATTTAGTTGCTAGGACCTTCAAGCGTGTGAGCTGCGCATAGGAGTATCTGAGCAGCCGCCCATTTATTGAAAGCAATCTTGTATTTCTAAGGCAAAAGTCCACGTGTCGCCTCTAGAATTTTTGGGATTATTTTAGGCTCCACATTAAATCTTTAAGATTTACCCTCATCGTTTTAATGCAGATTAAGCATGTGTTAATTATGTTTAGTGATTAAATGCAATTTGGGCATATGTATTTTCCCTAGTTCTTTGAGAGAGATTATATTCACACATCCTAAATTACGTCTCCCATACATTTTTAATTTTTTTTATATTTTCTACACACCACTAACACTTGATAGGAAAACATTAAAAAATTAAAAAAATAGAATAAATAATTTGAAGTGTGTGAATATAATCTCCCTTCTTTGAAGTGAAGCTCATTATACACACCCTTTATAACTGGTTTTCATCGCACAACTTCTTTCTCTTTCAGGAATTTGTATTTTTGAAAATGATTGGACCCAGCCGAATTCTACATATATATGCATGCAAAGGAAAAGCACATGACACAAAAATATTGATTCGAACCAATAATATGGAAGCATGAGCTTCTAACTCAGTGTATTGAGTATTTATTCATAAATTTAAGGTTTCGAGTTCTAATCTTTCATTTTTAATTAGTGACTAAATTCTTAATCTAAAAATAAATTCGCGCAAACAACAAAGATAATTAAACCCCTATACAGATATCATACAAAAAAAAAATGCATCAATAAATATGTCCAGACCGATAATAAACACACATCAAACCATCTACACAACGTGATCACAAACACAAACACGTTTGCTTAAAACAAAAACAATGACATGGATATGCATAGCTTCTAGAACTATAAGCCATAATCGGTTGTGATTTGTGGTCACGATTGATCCACATTCTTACTCCCACTCATCTAACGTATATATAACTTTACATTCAAAAGAAAAAAGTAAGAAAAGAAAGGCTGTATGACTTTAGAAAAGAATTAACATGAAAAATTAATTTTTATGGCCCTCAGTGAAGTTTCTTTTCTGGTTGCACCACGACCGACTAACACAAAAGCTTTTTCAAAACCCTTGTTTTCCCCTTTGAATCACACCAATCAACAGTAGCAAGTAACAATGAAGGAATCCTAAACCGCGTGGACCTAATTGCTAATGCCATCTGTCAACTACTGGTACTATTGGTTGTTTAATTTGATTTGAAGGCTTTTTATGATCATCGTGCCGACGTGCTCATTGATGCGGTGTTTTGTTTTGATATTTTTTGGTGGGGTTTGGGGGTCAATGTCATATTCATGGGGATGTTTGAAGCAAAATATTTTCATCTCTAGAATATTTCTTGCGACTTATATTGTCAGTTTTTAAGTTCGAAATTCCCTTTTTGCCTCATACAATTTAAGTTGAATTAGTCATGGATGTAACTTGTATAATTAAGTTTCCATTAATTTTTTTTTTTATCGTTTGAAGGATATTGCACTTTACTAAAATTTTATTTACTTTTGAGAGTATATATTGCAATTTTTTTTATCATATTCCAACATTTGGTATGCATCGGATAATAGAAGGTCAAGATATTTTCTTGTTTTTAGTTGGTCAAAAGGTTTAGAAAAGCTATCAGTGTAAAACTCAAGTCTCCAATCACATATGAAAGTCTGCATATGTGCATGTATTGATATATATGCACATATGCATGCTTTCATATAAATGTTTTCATAGAAAGTAAATGAAGTATATCTTTCCATTTGCTTCACTATCGTTGCATCCTTTCCCGGAAAAAAAGATAAAAGTGCAGAAATATTAATTTAATTTAGTTTATTATTTAGCTCAAAATTGTTAATTAATTTAAGTTAATTCCCTTAAAATGGTTTCATTTGCTGGGAGGATCCTTTATGCTTTTATAATTGATTTATAGTACTATTCAATTATTAATACAGGAAAAACAAAACCCATCAACATCAGTAGGGCACTGCATGTTTTTTACTTATTTTAATAAAATCATTTAAGCTACTCACTTTTTGTCTTTGCTTCCAGTGGAACAGTGGAAATGCAGAACAAAGTGTGTTTTATTCGAATGAGGCACTTTGTGTGGGGACTTTACGATTGGGATTGGTTGGAGTTGCTTTTAGGTTTAGAGGGTCCCTAATTTCGTGGGAAATTAACCTAACATCAAATTAATTAATGATCTTGATTAATAGCACCACTCAACAGGCCACACAAGGATCTACTAGTACTTTGGTGTGTGTGTGTATATATATACACGCACACACTAGCCTCAGAAAATATTTTTTGAATCACGACGTATTACGTGTGATTTACACGTTTTAAATGTATTTATATGCGTAAATTGACAAAAGGAAAGTCAAATATTTGAAGTAAATGAATAATCTTAAACCAAATATCATTTGTTAAAAAAAACAATCATTTGACAACTAATTTAATCACATTATTATCCACGTGAGAAATATCTTTTTTTATAACCAGTGAATCACATTATTATCCGCTTGGAAAATATTTTTTTTATAACCGGTATTACACGTCTCTTGAGATGTTTTGAACGTATTTAAAAAAAGAGAAAATAATATTTCATGAACATCTGATTGAATCACATTATTGCTAGCCTATTGTAAGGTACTAATTCAAAAAAAAAAAAAAACTATATTAATTTATCACTAGCGCTACATGCTTCTTAAGATATTTTGAACATAACATTTATGATTTTCTTTATTTTTATTATATTTTCCCTTCCCATTCACATGGGCGCCACCAACTTTCACCCAACCTTCTATTTTTTTGTTCTTTTTTCCCTCCCCACTTATTATTTATATTATAATATTATATTTTCTGATGACCAAATTACCAAATTATCCTTGCATTATTTGATATTGTTATAATATTATATTTTATGATAGCCAAATTACCAAATTACCCTTGCATTATTTGATATATTGTATTGGGCTGCTTTTGGATTTTTTTGGCTGAGGGGTAGTTTGGTCCAATTATTTTTGTCCAAGCCGTTGACACCAAAACAGCCGTCCGGCTATATATATATATATATATATTTTTTTTTTTCCCACTTGTAAGCAAAATCTTAGGGTTAATTTGTGAATAACGAGTTCGCTATTAGTATATAATGTTGACTCATTGTATGCTTTAGCAATCTCCAAATCCTTTAATGTATAATATCGTTGCATATTAACAATCTGAGTCCACAATTTATCTTGTGATGTAATTAAGAAAACAATTAGAGACTTAATGGCCCGAGTCAAGAACTTTAATGGAGATGAACGCTTACATATATGATGAAATCATAGAGTTTTCAACACGGCAGGGACATATACTAATTAATAATTCAGTGAGATATAATTAGTAGCTTCCAAACTTGGAAGATGTAGAAAGAGACTACCTAATCAAAGACGATATTAAGATTGATTAAAAACACAAGTTGGCCCGAACGACGACCATTAGCTAGCTAGAAAAATTCATTGTCCTAATAATAGTACTAGGGCTTAGAATGACCCATACAAATAAAGGGCCACCAAGTTCTTGGCTGCTTCCACATCTACACCTACCTAGCTTTGATGATATTTCCTTCCCTGTTTTATGTTTATAATGCATGTATGAAAATATATAATAATATAATATAATATATATATATATATATATGTGTGTGTGTGTGTGTGTGTGTGTACAGTTATGTCAATTTATTTTTTACAAGTATTCTAAATTACTTTTTGAAAATTCAAGCTTGAATGCAAGATCTTGTCTTACTTATAGTCTGACAGGGTCAGTACTGAGATTTTTGAGGGCCAAAGCAATCCCCAAAAATGTGTCTAACTACCCAAAGCAATCCCCAAAAATGTGTCTAACTTCATATAAGAAAAATTATTTATTTTCACACATAAGACTTTGGTAAACGTGTTTTTTTTTTTATTGGTGACACGTCATATGATTTTCATATTTGGTCTACAAATTACTCTTTGTTGAATGTTAGACTTGAATTGGAATGAATGTTTAAAAATTGCAACTGACATAGCTACTAGCAGTAATAAAAAAAAAATTAACAACCAAATAGAAATTCGTAAAAATTGGAAAAAATAAAAAAGCACATAGCATTTCGAACTCAAGGCTCAAGACCTTTCGTCCATTTAAACAACAGAAACCATTACTTCTGATTAAACTTCTTGATCATTTAACTACATTTTATAAATTTATACTCTTATGAGAAGAAATTTGTAAAAACTAGAAAGTGAAAAAAAAAAAACACATAGCATTTCAAACCTGGTACCTCCTCATTAATTTTAAACAACATAAATCGCCACTTTTGGTTAAACTTCTTTGATTATTTCACCAAATTTTATAAATTTATACTCTTCTAAAAGAAAACAAAATAAAAGTTGGAAAATAAAAAAACACACATAGCATTTCAAACTCAAGGTCTCCTTGTTAATTTTAAACAACAAAAACCACTATTCTAGTTAAACTTCTTGGTCATTCAATCAAATTTTATAAATTTATACTCTTATGAAAATATTTATGAAATTACCACCTTAATAATTTTATTACCCTCATTTTTTTTGGGCCTTGAACGGTCGTCCAGCCCGCACTGAACCTGAGTCAGCCCTGACAATTGAGGCAGACCCCAAAGTGTCTTCCTCAATCTCATTTCCCCTGCTTGAGTGGGAGTGGGCTCTCTCCCTCCCAGACAATCAGGTGCCGCCAAAACCTTCTCGTACCCATCTATAACAGGAGTTTATGGTTCTCTTGAATATAGGAAGGAACCACACGTCAAGCCAAGTGAACTAATCACATTTATGTTAGATATTTGAGTGTCTTAAATTATTAGTGGTCCGGCAAACCTAAATTCAGGGACTTAATTTTCATGTTAACGTCTTTGTTTGTCAAAGTCGTACCTTGCACACTCCTTTGATTATAAGGTCAGCCAGCTTTTTTAAGATCATCATGGAAGTGCTTTTAATTAGAAGGTTAGAAACTCATCTGCTTTTGGGACCTTTTTCATCGACCAGTTCCTTTTGATCTTCCAGCTATACGAGAGCTTTGAGTAATAATTATATTCATGGTGGGCTCTGTTGCATGTAATGGCCTTAAGAGCTGCCATGTGGCCTGTGCCTTGGTGCTGTTTGGCGGCCTGAAGAAACGTCCACCTCCGCCATTAATTTACAGAGCCAAACCTTATCTTCAAGACTTCTGGAGTGGCGCTGGTTTGGTCTTCTTCATTTCATGTGTCGCTGCGTAAAGTAAGGGTCCATAAATTAATCAAAATGTAATTCAGTAGTAGTATATAGACATATAGGACCTAACCACCACACTACAATCTAGATTATCTATATTATATACACAGTAAATTCTAGTACCTAGTGTAGACACCTAGCAATATCAATAGGCTCTAGAGATCATCTCGGCCAACTCCGATGGAGAGAGCTAAAAAACTAAAGGGCCAAAATATGGCTTGATTTGGACAAAATTTATCTCCATCCAAAAGTTGGAAGTAAAAATCAGTGGAGTCCAGCGGGCCAAAACATGGCCAAAGGACCATCGAGCTGGCCAAACTTGCTGATACCCAGCTTGTATGATGGGGCCTAGCAGCAATTGCTACAGTCTATTTGCAGATCCAATGGCTATGTTTGAAAGAATCCAATGGCCTGATTTGAATCCCCACACTAATACGCATAACTATTTGCACGACGAACAAAAGTTGGTCGCGAAAAGTGTCATTCCGTCACACAAATGTCTGCACGACGGAAACTTCCTTGCACAAATATTGTGAGGAAAAACTTTGTGCGACGAACAATTTCATTGGTCGCAAAAACGCGGCGCGACGGTTTAGCTTTCGTCGCACAAAATTTATAGGAACAAATGTGTTTATTGCACAAAATACCAGGATATAAACGTGGGACGACTAGTATTCGTCTCTCGAAACTTTGTGCAACGACAGTTTACAGTTACGCGACGAAACCTTGTTAGTTGCTAGAATTTTATGAGATGAAGTTATTCGTCGCGCAAAAATAATTTTTTTTTAAATTTAATTTTTTGTTATGTTTTTTTTTATTTTGTAATAAAATTAAATTGCAATTAAAAAATGTAATGAAGAAAAAAATGATTTATTTAAATCAATATAAATGTATGTACAATGAAAATGTTTAAAAAGTAAGGGAGTAAAAAACTAAGAAAATAATGCGGCGTAATCTACGGGGTCGTCGTTCAGAGGCGGTTGGAATGTCTCGAGGTTTGGGACGGGCTCAGAGGTCAAAAGGGCAAAGTTGTGGGCATGCTCGGGTTGGAGGGGCTCAGATGTCGATGGCGGACGAAGATCCGGAGACGACTGCCGAACTGACTGAAGGCCTGTACAATCTGTGACATTTGGCTCTTATACGAGTTGAGCTCAATCCTAAGGTTGGCCACCTCTGTTGTCCAAGTTGTCACCTGACTCTTTGACTGCGATGATGAAAAGGCTCTAGGTTCCAACCGCCGGGCATTCCTCATCCCCCTACATTACGTCCCCGGCCTCTGCCTGAGAGTTTGATCCAAGGTCTCTGTAAGGATTTGAAACCCTGCATCCTCTAGGGGATCCACAGACTTAAGCGGAGTCTCGGGAAGAAGCTGGGAGGCAGACTCCTGAAGAACCAACTGCCTCTTCTCCATCATCGTCACTTGTGTAATATAACATGAAAATATTAATAATAACATTCAAATAATAACCATGATACTTGAATGCGTAAAAAAGTAATTACAATTGAAGAATACTTACATGAAGTGACTCGGCCAACTCATCCCCAGGTCAAACATAAACATCGCTGAAGACATCGATCTCCGGAAATTTTGAACCCCCATGAATAAAACAAGATACGAAAATTGTTAGTACAATATATATATATATATATATATATATATATATATATTATTGACATATTAAAAATTGAATATGAAAAACTTTATTATTACATGTTGCCGCGCCTTCATCCTATATGAGAAGGGCCTTGAATAGAAATGGTGGAAAAGATTTTCTTCTCCTGATTGCTCTTGTTGGCTTTTGCCTTCTTCTGTTATACAAAAAACAAACATATTAGTTCTAATTTAAATGAAATATAAAAAAATCAATAAACATTAGTAAGAAGCGTATAATACTTTTAAACTTAATATAAAAAATGTACCATATAGTCGGGCTCTTGAAAATGACTGCAGAGCCACACCCAATTATCTTCCCGGTCCTCAAACTCCTTATGGCAACCCTTCTCAAGAGCGACTTGCAGATCATCAAATGTCTCAAAATATTGGTGCAAGTCACTCTTCCACTGCTTGTACCGTTCAGCGAAGAGCCTGTTGATGTACGCCAACGTATCGTCGTTGATGTCGTTGAAATTGTAGTTCGTCTGCAATGTAACAAATTAATTACATACATTAAGTAATATAAATATATAAACTTTGAAGGAAAAACAATTAAAAGGTAGGATACTTACCAATAACTGTGCGCGCACCTTCGTCCTCACCTCGTCCGGCATCGCCTTCGAAGACTTCCATTGCATAGGGCAATAGGTCCGAACGACGTGACCAATGTCGTGGGCCAATGCGTTATGCTGCTTCGTCGTTGGTGCAACCTGATGTTGGTCGTCCTATCCAATCCTAATACGTCCATTGGTCACCTGGGTGACTTTCGCCATCTTTAACTTGCGACAAGGTCCTCATGTATTTTTCTTTGCTGTAGAAAAATTAAAAAAAAACATTCAAACAAACACAACAAATAAAACCGAAATTCCTGCAGAACCTCCCCTAAAATTATAATAATTCCAAACCTTGGACATTGTAATGAATAATATATGATATCCAACAATGATCACAACAGTTGAATAAGCAAAATTTTGGACCAAACGCACAATTGCATTATGTAACAATTTTGATTGAAAGAAAGCCCGGTCACTTAACCTTTATACTAGCACACTAGTAATAGTAATTTCCAATAAGCTGGAGAAACTAACGAAATTTAAATTCATATGCAGGATCAAGTCATGGAAACCACTAAACTAAATTTTTGTGCAGATCATAATAGCTTAGCAAAATTCTAAAACAAGAATACAATAATGACAAGGAATTATTATGGAAAATTCTGTTGATACACAAAATCAGTGAGGACTTTGGTACAACAGAAAGCGTTAAGTTTGTGACCTTCGCTAGATTGCTCCGGTCATTAATGTGGATAAGTATGTAAATGGATAGAGATAGGGAAGCAAACACAAGATGTACGTGGTTCGCCCAGATTGGCTACGTCTACGGAGTAAATGAGTTCTCATTAATTGTGAAGGGTTTACACAAGTACATAGGTTCAAGCTCTCCTTTAGTGAGTACAAGTGAATGATTTAGTACAAATGACATTAGGAAATACTGTGAGAGAATGATCTCTATTTATAGAAGAGAGTTTCTAGTTTCATTCTGACATTGACACGTGTCGTGTTATGATTGGCTTCTGATGTTGACACGTGACGCGCTATGATTGACTTCTGATGTCGACACGTGTCGCGCTGTGATTGGCCTCCTGGTTGGAGGGAAACTCTTCTGGGTCCTTGACGGTATAACGTTGACCGGTGCTCAGTAGTTTCAGGATTGGTCAAGTATGGTACAAACAGTGCTCCTCTAAGTTCCCGAGTGAGGGAAGCTCCTCGGTTGAGGACTTGCAAGATCCAAGCCATTGAGTAATCACAAAACTTCTAAGTACCGAAGTGTGGTATCATTTTCACTTGCCTTATCTGTCTCATACGTAGATGTGGCATCTTCTCTGGAAGTACTTTTCCTCCATCTAGAGGTGGTATCTTTAACCGATGAAGATGCACAAGGTAATGTATCAATTTCAATTAAAGCTTACTTGTAGTTTCGGGCTTAGTCAAGTGCGATACAAAACCCTATAGTAGGAGTCCCCCAAGTCGCCGAGCTAGGAGATTTGCCGAAATAGGTAATAGACAAGGTAAGCAATCAGACTTCCAAGCAAGCAACCTGGATTGAAGGTTCGACTTCGGCTTCCAATTGATTGTTCTCCTTCTTCTTGTGTTGTAAATAGCACCAAGGATAAGGAGAAGCAAATGGAGAAGAGATGATATGAGATACTTTTGCTTTTGAAGAAGTAACTTTCCACATGCTTATTCTTGAACTGGGCTGGAGGGTTTTCTGGTTTCCTCCAAAGTATAAGGCCGACTCAAGAATTTGAGGGTCAAAACAAGTCCATCAAATCTAGAGTATGTTCGACCCTAATGATATGGGATACTTTTGCTATTAACAAAGTAGTGGGTGTATCGGCACGTGTTATGTTACACTTGTCTCCACATGCTTCCTTGTATCCTTCTCACTTACCCTATATGTTCCTCAAGCAGATGTGGTATCTTCTCTAGAAGCATAAGATGTTGAAGATGAGTACTCGAGAGCAATGCTAGGTAAGTAATCAGGGAAGGGATTCCAGGCAGTCAGTTCTTGACTAGAAGCTTGATTCCAAGTGCTGACTGATTGCTATCTTTCTCCTTGTCTTGCAGGTAAGAACAAGGCCAAAGGAAAAGACAGGGAAAAAGCATGATATGGGATACTCTTGCTTTTAACCCTGATGATATGAGATACTCTTGCTCTGGTGTGGCTTGTTTGCAGAGGTATTATCGGGAGGAAAATAAGCTAAGTATTTCGAGAGACTTCGTTGGGAGTGCCCTCTCAGATATGAGGAAGGGTTGAGCATTTTTGCAGGTCTGTCTGTCCGTGGAGGATGAACATCGACATATATTGGAGTCTCTCTAACAACAAGTTGTAATGCTATTTCTTTACCCTTCTTGGTCGTAACAATGTAGTGGGAGCTGCAAGCTTCACGTGTTTTAACTTTGTCAGAGCACTTTGAAAAAATGGTATATGGTATCTGGAAAGCTGATGTTGCGTGTGAAGATTGCAGACAAGTTTTATCCAAGGAAATATGGCTCTCGAAGTTCGGAGACCGATGCCTCTTCGATTTTCGAACAAGTAATCCTGTCGGAGATTTGGCTCTCGAGATTTGGAGAACGGTGCCTCTTCAATTTTTAAGAAAGCAATCCTGTTGGGAGTCTGGCTCTCGAGATTCGGAGGGCGGTGCCTCTTCAATTTTTGAGCAAGTAATAATGCTATTCATTTACCCTTCTTAGTCATAGCAATGTAGTGGAAGCTGCAAGCTTCACATGTTTTAACTTTGTCAGAGCGCTTTGAAAAAGTGGTATGTGGTATCTGGAAAGCTGATGTTGCTTGTGAAGATTGCAAACAAGCTTTATCCAAGGAAATCTGGCTCTTGAAGTTCGGAGAGCAGTGCCTCTTCGGTTTTCGAACAAGCAATCTTGTCGGGGATCTGACTCTTGAGATTCAGCGAACAGTGCATCTTCGATTTTTGAGAAAGCAATCTTGTTGGGAGTCTGGCTCTTGAGATTCAGAGAGCGATGCCTCTTTGATTTTTGAGAAAGTAATCCTATTAGGAGTATGGCTCTCGAGATTCGGAGAGTGGTTCCTCTTCGATTTTTGAGCAAGCAATCTTGTTCGGAGTGTTTTCTCGAATGTGAGTAAAGGTTGGGCATTTTTGCTAGTTTACCTTGCCACGGATCATGGAGGTTGACACACATTGGGACTTTCTGGTTATCAAGCAGTGGTGCTGTTCCTTTACCCTTGTGGGTAATAGTAGGGTAGCTGGATCTTCAAAATTTATGTGTCTAAACTTTGTCAGAGATCTTTGGTTAAGTTATTTATGGTACCCGAGAAGCTGATGTTGCGTGTGAAAAGTGGTGCCTCTTTGAAATCTGGAGAGTGGTGCCTCTTCAATTTTTGAACCAATGGCCCTGTTGCCCTTTCTTTTATAAGGGCACCAATTGTGTGCAAGAAGTACATTCAGAGAGTTATTGCTTGTAGGAATTTTCCCTTACTTCAGAGATTTATTGCACCTCATTTCTCCTTCATCATTTCTGAGAATGTATGGGCCATCCGACCGTCGTTTTGACTTCTTACTCCCAAAGATAACAGACTACTTTTCAAACGGTCTGATGAGTTGGCTGTTAAGGATTCTCTGGCTCTCAGTGTTCAGTGTGCAGGTTCTGTGTTTAATATGGCCCAACGCCTATTTGCTCGAACCCGCCAAGTTGAATCATTGGCGGCTGAAGTGATAAGTCTTAAACAGAAGATCAGATGGCTCAAGCATGAGAATAAACAGTTGCACATGCTCACACATGACTATGCTACAAACATGAAGAGGAAGCTCGACCAGCTGCAGGAATCTGATGGTTAGATTTTACTTGATCATCAGAGGTTTGTGGGTTTGTTCTAAAGGCATTTATTGCCTTCGTCTTCTGGGGCTGTACCGCATAATGAAGCTCCAAATGATCAACCTTCGGTGCCTCCTCCTTCTGGGGTTCTGCCTAGTACTGAGGCTCAGAATAATCACCCTCTGATGCCTCCTCTTTCTAGGGCTCTGCTGACTGCTGAGACTTCTCCTGAGCAACCTTTGTGAAGGCTCCCTCTTGTTTGTTTATTTTGATTCATGTATATGTACATATTTGTAACTTATTGGAGATATCAATAAACAAGCTTTGCTTCATTTCAACGTATTGTGTTAATACACCAAGGCCTTATTCACTAAGTTCTTTGAATTTTTCCTTTTGTTGAAGCTTGTATGTTGAAGCTTTGTGAGTGAAGCATGTAGGTTGAGGTAGTGCTCCCTTAATTTCCCGAGTGAGGAAAACTTCTCGTTTGGAGACTTGAAAAATCCAAGTCACTGAGTGGTCGTGAGACTTCCGAGTATCAAGGTGCCGTAGCATATGGTAGGAGTCCCCCAAGTCTCTGGTTGATGGAGTTGACGAATGAGGCATTTCCTTTCTAAGTGGTAGCCCAAAACTCTTTCTTCATATATATTTGTTATGAAAGTTGTTAGGCCCAAAGAAAATGAGGCTTAGGCAATTTTTTTTTTCGAATTTTCAAATTTTTGAATTTTTGAATTTCCAATATATATATATATATATATGTATATTTTAAAGCTTTGTAGGTGAATCTTTGGTGTTGAAGCTTTGTTGGGCACCATGAATTGATTTTGCTTCACACTATCTTGATCAAGATAGTGTGAAGCTTTTGTAGGTGAAGCTTTTGTGGGTCAAGCTTTTGTGTTGAAGTTTTGTAGGTGAAGCTTTTGTGGGTGAAGTTTTGTGGGTCAAGCTTTTGTGGGTCAAGATCTTGTAGGTGAAGCTTTTGTGGGTCAAGCTTTTGTAGGTGAAGCTTTTGTGGGTCAAGCTTTTGTGGTCAAGCTTTTGTAGGTCAAGCTTTTGTGGGTCAAGCTTTTGTGGGTCAAGCTTCTGTGGGTCAAGCTTTTGTGGGTCAAGCTTTTGTGGGTGAAGCTTTTGTGGGTCAAGCTTTTGTAGGTAAAGCTTTTGTGGGTCAAGCTTTTGTGGGTCAAGCTTTTGTAGGTGAAGCTTTGGAGTTAAAGCTTTGTAGGTGAAACTTTGGAGTTGAAGCTTTTGTTGGGTACCATGAATTGATTTTGCTTCACACTATCTTGATCAAGATAGTGTGAAGCTTTTGAGAATTTGTAGTTGTCCTCCATTGATGAAGCTTTTATTGGTGAAGCTTTTGTGGGTGAAGCTTTTGTGTTGAAGCTTTTGTAGGTGAAGTTTTGGAGTTGAAGCTTTGTAGGTGAAGCTTTGGAGTTGAAGCTTTCGTTGGGTACCATGAATTGATTTTGCTTTACACTATCTTGATCAAGATAGTGTTAAGCTTTTGAGAATTTGTAGTTGTCCTCCATTGATGAAGTTTTTGTTGGTGAAGCTTTTTTGTTGAAGCTTTGTAGGTGAAGCTTTGGAGTTGAAGCTTTTTTTGGTTATCATGAATTGATTTTGCTTCACACTATCTTGATCAAGATAGTGTGAAGCTTTTGAGAATTTGTAGTTGTCTTCCATTGATGAAGCTTTGTTGAATTTCCCTTTTTTTTTTTTTTTTTTTGGGAAACTAGAAATTTGAAAATGTGGGAGAGACAACATATACAAATTTTGCTTCCACACTGTTGAGCAAGAGATTGTGATGCAAGCTACACCTTGTAGTAGTCGAAGTTTTGGATGAACCATATAAATTGAATTTGCTTCGAAGGTTTGAGAATTATAGTTGCCCTCCATTGATGAAGCTTTTGTTGACACCATAAATTGGTTTTGCTTCACACTGTCTTGATCAAGAGTGTGTGAAGCTTTTGAGAATTATGGTTGAACTCATTTGATAAAGCTCTTGTTGGCACCATAAATTGGTTTTGCTTCGCATTGTCTTGATCAAGAGTGTGTGAAGCTTTTAAGAATTGTGGTTACCCTCAATTGATGAAGCTCTTGTTGGCACCATAAATTGGTTTTGCTTCACACTGTCTTAATCAAGAGTGTGTGAAGCTTTTGAGAATTGTGGTTGAACTCCTTTGGTGAAGCTCTTGTTGGCACCATAAGTTGGTTTTGCTTCACACTATCTTGATCAAGATTGTGTGAAGCTTTTGAGAATTGTGGTTGCCCTCAATTGATGAAGCTCTTGTTGGCACCATAAATTGGTTTTGCTTCACACTGTCTTGATCAAGAGTGTGTGAAGCTTTTGAGAATTGTGGTTGAACTCCTTTGATGAAGCTCTTGTTGGCACCATAAGTTGGTTTTGCTTCACACTATCTTGATCAAGATTGTGTGAAGCTTTTGAGAATTGTGGTTGCCCTCCATTGATGAAGCTCTTGTTGGCACCATAAATTGGTTTTGCTTCACACTGTCTTGATCAAGAGTATGTGAAGCTTTCTACGAGTTGTAGTGTTTGCATTGTTACAGAGGGGAAATGTTTGAAGCAGATGCAAGAGGGCTAAATAGCTTGATCTTCGTATGCCAAGCATTGAAGTTGTTGTTGGTTTGCAATAAGACTTTGTTGGTGACTATAACTCTTGTTGGGCATAAGTGCTCCTCTAGTTGAGTTGTCAAGCTTGATGGTTTTTTATTATTTGTGAATGCTAGGAGTTCACATGTACAAGTTGTACCACTCGTCTTTTGGTAGGTGGAATGAATGGTGAGTTGCTTTCATCACTTGGTTGGTGGTACGAAGGTGAGTTCCTTCTTCCTTTGGTTGGTGGCATGAATGGCAAGTTGCCAAATGATATTAGAGTACGGGTTGTACATTTCATCACCTGGTTGGTGGCATAAAGATGAGTTCCTTCTTCACCTGGTTGGTGGCATGAGTGGCAAGTTGCCCAATGATATTAGAGTACAGGTTGTACATTTCATCACCTGGTTGGTGGCATGAAGGAGAGTACGGGTTGTACATTTTATCACCTGGTTGGTGGCATGAAGGAGAGTACGAGTTGTACATTTCATCACCTGGTTGGTGGCATGAAGATGAGTTCCTTCTTCACCTGGTTGGTGGCATGAGTGGCAAGTTGCCAAATGATGTTAGAGTACAGGTTGTACATTTCATCACCTGGTTGGTGAGAATAAGAGCAAGGTGTCTAGGCACATTGTAGCAAGTGTTGAATGACACAAAATATGTTGAACCCTTTCAAAGCATAGTTGGCTTATGTATGAATGTGTTGGAATGTATGATTGAACGAATATACTGTGAAGTTGTTCGTTTATTTGTATAGTCTTGCTGACATATACTTAGACTTTGTTTCATGTTGGAAGCATTCATGTTGAAGCTTTGAACCTGAGTGTTTCATTGCTATGAATGTAAGAGGATTAGGATTGAGTTGTCTAAATCACCTCTTTATTGAATTCATGCCAAATAGTCTTCGTTACATAGGATGCTGAACGGCTGAAGCTTAACACTTGTATAATGTGAGTTTACTTGTAATAGTACTTCAAGTGATCAGCGTTCCATGGATGGCCAAGGGTCTTGGCATCAGAGCTTTTAAGCTTGTAGGAGCCAGGGCGATTGATACCAACAACTTCAAACGATCCATCCTATTTTGGACTAAGTGTTCTTTCACTCGGGACTCTGTCGCAGAGTAATCTTTTCTTCAATACCTAGTCCCCCACTTTGAAAGAACGAGGTTTGACCCTTGAGTCATAGTAGTTGGAGATGCGCTGCTTGTAGACGACATTCCTCAAATGAGCCTGGTTTCTGTGTTCCTCGACTAGATCTAAGTTGAGGGTAAGTTGTTTGTCATTTTCGCTTTGCACATAGTTCTGGACTCGGAACGTTGCTTGCTCAAGCTCAACTGGGACGACTGCCTCTGTACCAAAGGCAAGTGAGAATTGGGTTTCTCCTGTTGATGTCCGATACGAAGTGCGATATGACCAAAGAACTTGGGGTACAAATTCTGGCCAACAACCTTTAGCCTTGTCCAAGCTGGTTTTCAAAGTTCGCTTGATTATTTTGTTGATGGTTTCAACTTGTCCATTAAACTGGGGATGAGCTGGGGAGGCAAAACATAAGTTGATGTTGAACTTAGAGCAGAACATCCTGAACTTATTGTTGTTGAACTGTCGCCCGTTGTCAGTGACTATCGCATTGGGAATGCCAAATCTGCAAAGGATGTTCTTCGATACGAAGTCTTCTATTTTTGCCTTAGTGATGGTTGCCAAGGGTCCTACTTCGCCCCACTTTGTGAAGTAGTCAACTGCAACGATTGCATAGCGGACCTTACCCTTCCCTGCATGCATTGGGCCGATCAAATCAAGTCCTCATTAGGCGAAAGGCCAAAGGCTGATCATGGGAGTGAGCGGCTCGGGAGGGGAGTGATGAATAGTTACGTAGCGTTGACACTTATCACATGAGCGGGATATTCTGATGGCATCTTGGTGGAGTGTTGGCCAGTAATATCATTGGTGAAAAGCCTTGTGTGCTAGGGATCGAGATCCAGCATGATCTCCGCAGACTCCTTCATGTATTTCCCGAATGACAGTTTCCGCCTCTACGGGCGTAAGACATCTTAGGTATGGTAGGTTAAAACCCCGTTTGTAGAGTTGGTCATTAATGTTCAAGTAACGGGTAGCCTTGTATCGAATCTGCTTAGCTTGGACTTTGTCATTTGGAAGGGTGCCATGAGCAAAGAATCTATAAATCGGGGTAATCCAACTATCCCCCTATTGTAAGTTGCACACTTCCGCAACCATGGTGCTTGGTGCTGCCAACAACTCGACTTGAATTTTTCTCCCAATCTTGTCTTCCACCGCTGAGGCGAGGCGAGCCAAAGCATCTGCATGACTGTTTGCCGCTCGAGGAATTTAGGTGATCTGGTAGTGGAAGTGCTGGAGCAACAATTGTGTTTGTGCCAGATATGCTACCATAGAGCTATCCTTAGCATCAAAGTTGTTGGTGACCTGGTTAACCACCAATTTGAAGTCACTGAAGATGTCAATTCGTTTAACCCCAAGGTGTTTGGCCAAACGTAAGCCTACTATGAGGGCTTCATATTCAGCCTCATTGTTCGACGCCTTGAATTTGAAACGAATAGCATACTCCATCGCCACTTTGTCAGGGGTCGTAAGGATTAGTCCTGCTCCACAACCCTATTGGTTGGACGAGCCATCAACATATAGACTCCATGCTAGGGCTGTTGGTTCTAGTTTCTGAGCTTCCAAGGGTAATGAAACCACTTCTTTAGGCGTAGAAACAATGTCAACATGATATGTGAAGTCGGCGATGAAGTCTGCCACTGCTTGGCCCTTCTCAGCTGGCTTTGGTTGGTAAGAGATGTCAAACTCACCCAATGTTATCGCCCATTTGATCATTCGCCCGGAAATGTCAGGACTTTGGAGTATATGTCGAAAATGATGATTAGTAAGCACGATGATGGAGTGTGCTTGGAAGTAAGGGCGGAGTTTTCGAGCAGACATGACCAATGCTAGAGCCAATTTCTCAATGTTGGAGTATTGTGTCTCCGCATCTTGTAAGGCCTTGCTAGCGTAGTAGACAGGCCGTTTGACATTACCATTCTTTCGAATGAGAACGAAACTTACTGCTGAAGCCGATACCGATAAATAGATAATGAGAATGTCACCAACCTCAGGTTTGGAGAGCAAATGGGCTTTACTCATGTAGTCTTTGAGGTTCTTGAATGCCTAAGCACATTCATCAGTCCATGTAATGTACTTCTTACTTCCCTTAAGTGCTTTGAAGAAATGAGCACATCTGTCGGTGGCCTTAGAGATGAACCTAGTTAAGGCTGCCACCTTGCCAGTAAGGCTCTGGATGTCTTTTGAAGTTACCGGTTCCTTCATGTCGATGATTTCTTTGATCTTCTCAGGATTAGCCTCAATGCCTCGTTGGCTTATCATGAAGCCTAAGAATTTTCCAGAGCCTACACCGAAAGCACATTTGTTGGGGTTTAACCTCATTCGATACCTCTTTAGAATGGTGAAAGTTTCAGATAGGTTGGTGATGTGTTGGTCAGCATGTTTACTCTTGACTAGCATATCATCAACGTAAACTTCCATGCTTTTCCCAATCTGTTCAACAAACATTGAATTGACCAGTTTCTGATAAGTCACTCCTGCATTCTTTAGGCCGAAGGGTATGACTTTATAGTAATATAGTCCCCTGTCAGTAGTGAAGGCTGTGTGTTCTTGGTCTGGAGGGTTCATGACAATTTGGTTGTATCCTGAGTAAACATCCATGAAGCTTAGGAATTCACACCCTGTCGTAAAGTCTATAAGTCTGTTTATGAGAGGAAGAGGAAAATTATCATTTGGGCATCCTTTGTTTAGGTCGGTGTAATCGACACACATTCTCCACAAGACCTTTTGGAGCAGGAGACTTTCCTTGGTTGGATTCTTTTTAACAAGGACAACATTTGCTACCCACGTTGGATAATTGACTTTGCACACGAAGCTTATGCCTTTAAGTTTTTCAACTTCTGCTTTCATTACCTCGTACAGTTCAGCGTCATAAGATCTTCGCTTCTGTCTCACTGGCTTGGTCTTGGGGTCAATACTTAAGCGATGACAGATGATATCGGGAGAGATGTCTGGCATGTCCTCGTATGACCAGGCGAAGACCTTAGTGTTCTCTTGCAAAAAAGAGATCAATGCCAATCGAATGGGTGGTGATAAGGTGGTGCCAATCTTTATCATTCGATCCGGATAATATTTTGAGATAGAGACCTTCTTCAACCCTTCAGCGGGTTATGCTTGCTGGGTGAAAGAGTCATCTCGAAGATTATCGGGTTAACTGTTGCCACCGTGAAGATCCAAGTTGGCTTCGTCTGGGCTGGTCTTTATGACTTGGTCATGTATAGAAAGGGTTTCCTTAGGCACAGACAGGTGTTGTTGCTTGACCGAAGTGTTGTAACATGATCGTGCACTAAGTTGATCTCCTCTGATGTAACCATTGCCATAGGGGGTTGGAAATTTCATCAACAACATATGTGTGGATACCATGGCCTTGAGATCATTGATGCATGTGCGTCCGAATATGACATTGTATGCTGTTGGGCAATCAACCACCAGGAAGTTAGTGGTAATGGTAGCTGTGTAAGGGCCTGTACCAATGGTGAAAGGTAAGTGTATGCTCCCCAAAATTTGCACGATATCATCGGAGAAGCTTATCAGAGGGGAAATCGAGCGATCGAGCAAGTATTCAGCTACATTAAGTGCCCTGAAAGCTTCAGCAAACATGATATTGACCGAAGCCCCCGTGTCTACCAGGATTCGTCGTACTTCAAAGTTGGCTATGTGAGCTTCCACGATCAGTGGGTCGTTGTGAGGGTAGATGATACCTCTTTCTTCCTCAGGGTAGAAACATATTGGATCCCAGTTAGGCTTTTAATGCTTACCTCCCCTGATGTCTTCCACGTGAAACACTTGGTGGCCAGACCTTAAAGCTCGTTCGCTATTTTTCATGGCCCTGTTGGAAGATTTAGATATGGGTGTGCCGCCACTTATGGAATATATCACAATCACCTGGCGTTGGTTATGGTTACCCCTTGGAGGGTGAATGAGGAATTGATCAATTTTTCTTTCACGAGCCAAAGCTTCAATATGATCACGAAGGGTGATACACTTCTCGCCATCATGGCCGTTATGCTCATGGTAGCAGCAAAACGTGCCCGTGTTCTTCGTGGGCTTGTAATCCGGGTGCCTCGGCTTTGGCTTCGGTATCAAGTGTGCTATGCTGGGGTAAATGGCCACGCATGTGGCATTCAAAGGTGTGTATGCCTCATACCTCAGGGTAAGGGCTGTCCTGACACGTGTTTGACCCACTATGTTGACTGCTTGGGGTCGGGGATTATTATGGCGATACCCTTGGTTATCACGGTTGTGTCCCTTACTCCTTTTACTAAAATAAGACTGGTAAGGATGGAAATCTTTCCTTTTGCCCTGAGATTGATATGTCTGTTGACTTGGCAAAGTATTAAGTAAGGCAGGGGGAGGCATCGCTGCTGTTTGGAAGGTCGAGGTCTTCTCATTTGGTTAGATCTGGCTTCCACTCCCTACTTGCTGATAAGGGGTGGTTGTGAGGGGTTTCATTTGATATGTCTTTGCCTCAGCAGAGGCATGGTTGTAAGCCTGTGCCATCATTTCAGAGTAAGTCTTCCAAGTGTTGACATTTATCATGTACTTGAAGAAACAATCATGTAGGCCTTGAGGGCGGTCTTGTCATCTGCCTCAGCGCAGCGAGAATACTCATGGCTGAAACGACCAGCATACTCTCGTAGTGACTCGTCTAGCTTCTGGCGAATAATGTACAAGTCATCTGCAGAATGCAAGCGATCGGTCTGGAATATGTGTTGAGAGATAAACAGTTTCCTCAGTTCTTCAAATGAGGCTACTGTCTCAGGTGGAAGACGGCAATACCAGTTTAGAGCTCCGCCATAGAGGGTGGAGGGGAAGAAAAGACATCGCTTTTCGTTGGTGTGCATCCGATATGCCATGATGGACTCAAAGAGGTTAAGGTGTTCAATTGTGTCCTCCCTTCCAGTATAAAGTTGTAAACCAAGCTTTTGTTTTGTCTTCGCTTGAAGGGGGGTGTCGATGATCCTCATTGTGAGAGGGCCAGGCCTGGGTTGGTTCCAGTCAGGTATCTCGGCCTGACGTTCGGCCTTCAACTTGTTTACTTCCTCAAAGAGATATAAGACAAGGGGGTCTTGAATGGAGTCATGTACCACTGGGATTTTCTTTCGTAAGTCTCCATCGCCTCTTAGAAGTAGGAAAGTTTGAGCAAGGGCATGTGATTTTTCCTTGGACTCGCCGTACTGACTTCTAGGGCGAGTCTGTCGAAACACTTCAGAGTCCCTTGTACCTTCATGTTCCTCTAGGACATGTCGTTCCTTCCCTAGATTGGCAGTTGGCCTGGGTCATGGGAGGGGACCGTGTCTTTCAGAAACCCTTGGGTCATTGATCTTCGAGCATATGTGGAGGGGATTCTCTCGACGTTGCTTTAAGAAGTCTCAGCAGTCACGATAAACGGTTTTCGATCCTTCCAACCCTTCTGCAAGGAGATGTCTTCCTTCACTTCTTCTGCTTCGGGTCGAAGCAGCTGGGTTGAGAGAAGTCTCATGTTGATCAATGTTTTGATGATTAACTCGCTCCTAATCAGGGATACCCATGTCGAAGGAAGGTGACCCTCCGTGTTGGGTGGCACCCAGATGATGGTTGATGTCCACAAGGGCAACAAGCTCGCGTGTTTGAGTATGCATAGTTTCATAGAGCGTCTCAAAGAGCTTCTCATACTTCTCCTGGAGGGCCTCATTCTTCATAGCTATCTTGTTGTTTTGAGCTTCTAGCTCATCGACTTTAGCTTGAAGAACAACCCTCTTTCCTTCCTTCTTTCGTTGCTTCGCACTAGGTGCAAGAGGGGTGTCATTTTATGTGTTGTGGTTTCCTTCGCTCCCCATGTTGGAGAGGGATGCCTGGTCAAAAGAGAGTGTACGAATGGTGGAAACCAGCTTGACAAAGCTGAAGAGAGTGGGAATAAGTGTCGTTCCCACAGACGGCACCAAATGTTGATGCACAAAATCAGTGAGGACTTTGGTACAACAGAAAGTATTAAGTTTGTGACCTTCGCTAGATTGCTCCGGTCATTAGTGTGGATAAGTATGTAAATGGATAGAGACAGGGAAGCAAACACAAGATGTACGTGGTTCACCCAGATTGGCTACGTCCACGGAGTAGAGGAGTTCTCATTAATTGTGAAGGGTTTACACAAGTACATAGGTTCAAGCTCTCCTTTAGTGAGTACAAGTAAATGATTTAGTACAAATGATATTAGGAAATATTGTGAGAGAATGATCTCTATTTATAGAAGATAGTTTCTTGTTTCATTCTAACATTGACACGTGTCGTGTTATGATTAGCTTCTGATGTTGACACGTGTCGCGCTATGATTGGCTTCTGATGTCGACACGTGTCGCGCTATGATTGGCCTCCTGGTTGGAGGGAAACTCTTCTGGGTCCTTGACGGCATAACGTTGACCGGTGCTCAGTAGTTTCGGGATTGGTCAAGTATGGTACAAACAAATTCCAAACAACTTTAGTAAAACAAAGGAAAAGGGATACTTCATGAAGCATAATGGTAATGTAAGATATGTTATATAATTTAAAAGCAGCACCTTGCTATAGCGTGGCCATGTTTGGCTAGTCCTCTTTCTAAGTCGGCAGAAAACTTACATTTGACTTATAAATGTCTTTTAACTATTTTATGGCATATTGATGATTAATAAGAACAAAACTAAGTGTAGCCCTTTTAAATTTACTGTTAAATTGACAACTCATGGCATGGAGAGACAAATGTGATGAAATAACCATTCTAAACTGATTAAGAACATAATGAACTGAATGGGTTTCTGAAAACTTGACCAAGGTGAGTTACATATCATATATCTTCTAAGGCATTGATTTTAATAGCGGGTCACCCTTATATGGACTAAATTCACAAGGAAATAAAATGAGTTATTTAACTTTACCTGGTTATGACCCCGAGACATCAGTAGTGGATGCCGATGTCATGTCAGGCATGCGAGGGTGGCGATGACCACGCCTGGCGCTAGCAGGTAGCACCACTAAAGAGGTTGATGACACTGGTGCATGGGAGACCCGAGGACTAACCGAATCAACTAGACCAAACAAATTAGCCGGCCTGGAGTCTATTTCTGCTGGAGCAGTGGCGGATGTAGTATGAGGCAGGGGAACCGAACGGGGTGCAGTCATCACCGTCTTATGACTTCTAATAAGCTGCAACATCTGCACAATTAGAAAAAAAAATTCAATGCATATATATGGTTAAACTACAAAAACTCGGCCATTTTGAAACATGGCAAAGAAGAGATTGAAGATACAAATATTTAAGTATCTGATAATATAATGTTAAAATGGAAATGACAGAAAAATAAATATAATTACAAGGAACCAAAGGACATATTTGACACTCTGAAAAAAGTTCTTAGTTCTTCCAAAAATAATCATATTTGACACATGTAACATTTCACTAAATGAGAATCTACGCATAGGCATGTGATACAACAATCAAAACATACAGAGTCGAACCTTGAAAAACAAAACAAAACCAAATTGTAAGCAGCCTTTAAACTTAATCCAAAACCAAATTAACTGTCCAAACGGTCATCCAAAGAAGCTAAAAGATAAAGAAGTGCACAGTTGACAAATACAAACAAGCTCCAAATGCACAGTTAACTGTCCAAACGGTAACCTAAAACAAGTTTCCTAGAATCTACATCCAAGCTCCAAATGCCACCCTCGCACCTTCCCCACTATTCCACTTGACAAATACTAAGACATAACATCTCAAAATACATAGAATATCACCTAAACAAATGCAACCAACATCACAACATTAACATTGTCCAAACTCAACCAAAACCGCATTCAAGAAAACTGTCAATCAATATACAAGCATAAAAATCAGCAAAAACAAAACAAATTAGAACAAACAGCAACCAAAAAGATTAAATACAAGAACATAGAATACACCCCAAATTAATTTTACCTAATAAGATTGATCCAAATACTGTGTTATCTCAATAGGATATAATTCTAAACAAAATGATCCAAAACACTTGTTAATTCATGCTTGCCTTAAAGAATGCAACTTAGAAAATGAAAACAAAAACCACAGTAGCAATTCAAAATCAAACAAGAAAATGACCACAATAATCACTTTTATGTGCTTATAGGATTCTAAACCAATATCATGTTGAAAAGATCTTTATTTAATTTTGTATTGGAAGCATAAACCTACAACATCACTCCTAAGAACTAAAAGCAACCACATCAAAAGATACAGAAAAAAACGTGTGAACATGGGTAATTTAAGAAAATCATATTCCCCTACATTACTAAGAATGTTCAGTCAATACTGAAATTCGGGTTTTCAGAGAAATCATGAATTATTTAGGAAGAAAGCAAATTTACCAAAACATATATAATTTAATATCTCATACTCATGTTCTTCTTAACACTTATGGACCTCAATGGTCATTCAGTCTCGAATGAGTACATATGTTTGTTGAATTGAACTCAAACAACTCAAAGGAAACCCTTCTTAGACCAACTGCTAACGTTGACATTTTTAACATGACTATAAAAGCAATTAAGTATTTCATAAAGAACATATGGAAGGTTCCTTTACACCCTTCAAAGCGAAGAACAAGATAAAATTGATACCAAATTCAACACCAACAAAACAACAAAACATGGCAACTTTTAAGAACCAAATTTGTTGCTCGAGAACAATAATATGTTATTAGGGAAGAAGGAAAACAAAGATTTGACACAGAAAGCAGGACCACTGTTACATGTTCAAACAAAACTTAAAGCTTGTTAAGATAATTTAGTTTAGAACGATTCCGTAATAAAATCTCATCACAAAAATCAGGCATATGATGCTAGTAATACTCGAAATCGTATGAGGTCATTAAGTACAATAATATGAGGTCATTAAGCATGCCCTAAATTACTCAAAATAGTATGCACTGTTACAAAATATTTTGCCAAAAGACCCGAAATTGTAAACACCCAAATGATTACATGTATACGGATATGTCTGTAACTAAGAACACGCACAAAAAAACTACCATGCCATACATACATTCAATTATACACAGAGGTTTAATCATATACAATTATTTTGTGTATCTTTCTAAACATTAAAACCCTAATTGTAGAACTCTAAAGCAGATTAGAACCCTAATTCAAAGCAATTATTCAAAACATTAGAACCCTAATTGTAGATCTCTGATTCCTAATTTAACTAGAGTTAAGTAAATTGAAATTTACCTCAGAAAGAGAGCGATGTCGGAGGAGGAAGAGATAGGGTTGTTGTAGGAGGAAGAGAAAGGGCTGTCGGAGGAGGAAGAGAGATGGAGGTGCCGGAGGAGGAAGGGAGAGGGCTGCCGAAGAAGGAAGAGAGAGTGCGAGGGAGAGCTGAGGGAGATAGCTGTCGGAGGGAGAGTTTACAGAGATGAGATGTGAGGGGAAAGTGGGAAAGTGTTTGCGATTTCAATTGAATCCCAAGGTTATTGCGCGATGAACAGAAGATATCCGTTACGCAATAAATTCAAATTTTCACGAAATTATTTTCATGTACGCCCAATTTTCAGCTCATTGCGTGTCGAAGAGTAATTAATTGTTGCGCAAATGCCATTCGTGCGATGAATAATATTTTGTTCTCGTGCAATGAGCTGAAAATTTAATTTACCCGGGGAAATTTTTTAAAATTTATATTTATTCAAATAAAACCAATTTATTTATAACATAAATTACAAAAAAATTCATTTACTATGTTTTACATGGCAAGTCGCAAATAAATTGCATTATTCATCATCCGAACTATGTTTTACATGGCAAGTCGCAAATAAATTCATTTACTATGTTTTACATGGCAAGTCGCAAATAACTTTCGTTATCGTAACTGTCATCACTTTCACTCTCCCAATCCTCATCCTCGATAACTACGTCACCGTCGTGGTTCGGGCCTACTGCAACATCGTATCTCAGAAGATCACTTAGGTCAATTGTAATTGACTGAATCGGTATTTCGATTAAAGACACTCCTTGTATCTGAAACGGTTCTTGGATAAGATTTATATCTCGAAGTGTTTCCACATCATTTTTCATTGAAAATTCTAAATGTTGGTTAGCAACTTTGTCGACATCGTCGTCAGTTGGGTCTTGTTCTGGTATAGCATACACATTCCTCTGATCCATCTTATGAACAACTTTCCAACCTCTCCCGACTTTAGGGTCATCTAGATACACAATCTGTTTTGCCATGTTTGCCAAAACGTAAGGGTCATCATCATACCAAGTTCTGTTAATGTTCACAGATAGTAGGCCATGGTCAATTTAATATTTCCCTGCCTATTTGGGTTTGTATCAAACCATCAACACTTAAACATGATCACTTGGTATTGGTCTTTGTAAAGCAATTGCACAACTGTTGTTAGTTTGCAATAGAAATCAATGTCCGTACTTTCGCCTCCCCTTTGGGACATGGACACCGTTGTTTTGCGTACATAACTTGTTATCTCGTGCAGTCCCCAAAAACTTGACACCGTTAACATGGCAACCCAAGAACAATTTAGCGCGAATCGAGCTGAACGTCAAGTTACATAACTCTTCATTGTAAATGGGGGAATTCGATGCTTTCAATTTATTCACCTAATATTATACAAAAACATACACATATTAGTTTGAGAAAATTAAATACTACAATATATATCACAAATACAAAACACTTATAGCTTACATATTCAAGAAACCACTGTGGAAATAATTCTCGGTGTTTCTTGGCATACAAATGTGATGGATGTTCTCGCTTCTTCATCTCTTCATGCTCATCTAAGTATGCCATTATCTCATCACAATTGTTCAGTACGAACCAATGCACTACCTCCATGCCATTTTTGGAAAACGACTCGCCTCATACAAGATCTCCAAAGGGTCGTGCGTTTTGGGAAAAAAACATAAAGTTCATCCTTTCTCACACCCCCGTCATTATTGCACTAAGGACGATTGAAAGTCGTCTCCATATCTTTTAAATACATTCCACAAAAAGTAACCAACTCATATTGAACCCAAGCCTCTCTAATTGATCATTCGGGCTTCGCCCTGTTACGTACACTTTTTTCAGCTCCCCAAGAAGTTTGCCAAAATAAAACGATATGATACAAATTAGTAAGCATGGGCTAATGATGCATAAACAAATGATGAGGATTATATATCTTTCTATTGGATACATCTAGCAATAGTTGACAGAACCAACAAGCAATGCCTCTTCTGGCAAATGAACCATTACGTGGATCATACTTGTGAAGAATGCTGGAGGGAATATCATCTCAAACTTGCATAGGACTTGGACAATGTCATGGTACAACTGATTAACGTCCGTCTTTCGCAACGTTCTTGCCATTAGTTAGGAAAAAAATTTGGACAACAACATGATTGGCTTCACTATATTTTCCAGCAATAAGTGTCGAATACCCACAGGAAGTAGGGGTTGCATAAACACATAGCAGTCATGGCTTTTTAGTCCAGCAAATTTATCCCCGTCAACATTCACGCAATGCGCGATATTATAAGCATACCCATCGAAAAACTTTACAGACGATACAAACTTTAAAAACTCTTTTTTGTCATTCAGTTTCATGGAACAAAAGATCCCTATTCATCCATAAACTCCTCTGTATGCCCATTCTTTCCAAATCAAGACGAGCTTTGATCGTGTTCTTTGTCTTGCCCTCGATATCTAGAATGGTGCCCACCAATGTGTCAAAGATATTTTCCTCAACATGCATAACATCGAGGTTGTGTCTCCATTTTAGTTTCGACCAATATGGGAGCTCAAAAAAATAGGCTTGTGCATCCAGTTCATATGTGTAGAAGGTCTGGTCTTACTCACTGTTTTCGCGAACAGAGCAAAATCCAAACGATTAAGCTATTCCAAAATCTGATCACCGGACCATTCTCTAGGTCTGAGACGATGCTCTGTGTTCTCGTCGAACTCTTTATCCTTTTCCAGCCACTCGTGGTCCTATGGCAACCATTTCCAATGACCAAGGTAATAAACTTTTCCGTTGTGCTAACCAGATGTTACATTATCCTTGCATACAGGGCATGCCATATAACCCCTTAGTGCTCCACTAAAAAACCATTGCATATGTGGGAAAATCGTTCACATACCACATAAATGCTGCCTGCAAAGTGATCATCTTCCTAGTAAACTTATCGTACGTGTGCACATCATTTGTCCATAAATCCTTTAGCTCATCAACCAACGGCCTTAAGTAAACATCGATTGACTTGCCAGGATCCTCAGTTATCAAAAGAGTCATCATCATGTATTCTTTTTTCATGCATTTCTAAGGCGGCAAATTATATGGGAGTACGAAAATTGGCCCAGTGTTGTGGTGCTGGTTTAGAACCCCGAACGAATTGAACCTGTCAGTGGCAAGTTCCAATCTAACATTTTAGGGATCATCAGCAAACTCGGAGAACGTTCGATCGAACTCTTTCTATGCCTTCCCATCTGCATGATGCCTCATCACATCATCGTCTACCTGTTTTTCCTTATGTTATCTCATGTATGTAGCAGTATGCGTCGACATATACAATCCCTGCAACCTAGGTTTTAGGGGTAGATAACGCATGACTTTTTATGGGATCTTAGTCGTTTTATGTCACATGCCAGTCTCGACTTCACCGTAACACAATATTGTCCACTTTGGGCCCCGGCCACACCCTTACAGTTTTATTTCTGGGAACTCAGACGAGTGGGTCACCCATCCTAAGATCACTCTCGCACGAACTCGCTTAACTTCGGAGTTCCAATGGAACTCGAAGCCAGTGAGTTCCCAAAATACCTCGTGTTATAGGGAGGGAAGCATGTACATATAAGGCACATCACCCCCTCTCCGTTGGTCGATGTGGGATGTTACAATCCACCCTCTTAGGGGCCCGACTTCCTCGTCGGCACACTCGCACCATACTGCAGAGTGGCTCTGATACCATTTTGTCACATCCCAGTCTCGACTTTATCATAGCACGATATTGTCCGATTTAGGCCCCGGCCACGCCCTCACGGCTTTGTTTCTGGGAACTCACATGAGAACTTCTCAGTGGTCATCCATCTTGGGAATGCTCTCACTCGAACTCGCTTGACTTCGGAGTTCCAATGGAATCCAAAACCAGTGAGTCCCCAAAAGGCCTAGTGCTATATGGAGGTGGGCATGTACAGATAAGGCACATCACCCCCCTTAGGGGCCCGACGTCCTCATCGGCACACTCGCACTGAACGACATAATAGCTCTAATACCATTTTGTCACATTCCAGACCGGCTCCGCCGTAACACGATATTGTTCACTTTGGGCCACGCCCTCACGGTTTTGTTTCTAGGAACTCACGAGCACTTCCCAGTGGGTCACCCATCCTGGGATTGTTCTCGCCCGAACTCGCTTAACTTCAGAGTTCCGATGGAATCCAAAGTCAGTGAGTCCTTAAAATGCCTCGTTCTATATAGAGGTGGGCATGTACATATAAGACACATCACCCATCTCCGTTGGTCGATGTGGGATGTTACATTCTATTCTGAGATGTCATTTTGAACATCGACTCATTGCATACAGGGCATTTATCCAATGCTTTATTCTTTTTGTAGAATAAAATACAATTGTTTTTGCAAGCGTGAATTTTTTCATAACTTAATCTAAGACCATTCAACACCTTTTGCGCATGTCTATGGTCTTTCGGCAAACTACTGCCCTTCGGAAGCATTCTCTTGAAAACCCCCAAAAAGTAATCGAAACACTGGTTTGACATATAATGCTTTATTTTTTCGTGCATTAGTTCCACAATGATCGTGAGAACAGAAAAGCTCTCACACTCCAGGTATAACTCTTGGTTGGTATTTTTTTAATAATTTTTTATATTGTTCGAACTTTGCACTATCCATTGGTGTAGGCACCTCATCTTCCCTTTCCTGATTGGTGTTTGTCGATGCAAATGGAAAAGCATCATTTATAATATCCATGACTTGTTTATTAGGATCCACAATAGGTTCAACATTGTCCACTCTTGTGGCGTTTGAAGAAGAAACATTGTGTAATTGTTCCCCATGATGGTTCTAAGTATTATATGTCTCAATCATTCCATTCCTTACTAAATGAAATTGAACATTTCAATTGTCTCACTTAACGTGTTGTTACACCTTCTACAAGGACACCTGATTCTAGTTGCACCCGGGTTGTGTGTACATACAAAATTAATAAAATCCTTAATTCCATCCAAGTAATCGTCCGCGCATCTATTCGGGTTCTGTATCCACGTCCTGTCCATAATTCCTAGAACCACAATAACAATGCAACAATCACAAAAACTTCATACAAATGATAATGTCACCTTATGCCTCCTATAAGGGCCATATCCCATTTGGGAATGCATAGTCATGTCACGTAATTTATGGTTACATCAGATTAGATTTCGATGTGGATGAATTTCGGCAGCATCTCGGTACAGTTCTTCAGGTGTACAACATAGATATAAAATACCTATGTGCCACCCGAAGAACGTAAAGAGATGACACCGAAATCTCCACAACCGAAACCTAATCCTTCAACCATAAATTACGCACCATAACTATGCATTCCCAAACTGTCCAAATAATGGGACAATTCAAGAATTAATTGGACCACAGTCAAGCTTTCGCATCCATGCGCGAAATCCAACTAATCCTCGAACGGGAAACTAAGTTTTACTAAAAATAAAAAACAAGTACGAAGTTAATTTCAATTAATTCCGTACATCACAACACATATTTGTACGTCACGTACAAATTTAACAACATAATATAAATATAATTTCACAACACAATATAAACATAACAAACTAAGTTCAACATAATTTAATTAATTTGATATTTTTAAAAAATAAAACAAAGAAAATACCTTCTTAATCGTTCTCCACCAAGCTAATCACACACAATATCCCTATAGACAACTAAATTAATGGCGTTAGTATGAATTTACATTAATACTTTTACCCTAACAAAAAAAGAGGCTTACCAGACACATCGAGATAGCTTGATCAACCTAGAGAAGAAGATGGAGGGAGTATTAGATGATAAAACTGAGAGAAAATGGAAATGACCGATGCTGGATTGAGCTAAACCGAAGAGGATGAGTGCAGAGGCTAAATCTGCAACTTTTGTGCAATTTGCCCCTGCACAACCTAAATTCAAATTATATAGTTCACTTTTGGACGAATGATTTTACGCGACGAACAAGGTCTTCGTGCAAATGTCCTTTGAGCGACTAACATAGTCTTCGTCGTGAAAATAACATTTGCGCGACAAAACATAAAAGGTATTCGTCGCACAAGTTTACCATTTTTTTATTTTATTTCCTTTACTTTATAATTTATTCTTTTCACCAAATTGCGCGACTAAAACATGTATCGTCGCGCAATGCATGTTTTTTTTCTTTCCATTTTATTTGTATGTATTGTAAATTTTTATTTTATTATAAATAAAAAAACTCAAACCTATTAAACATTAAATTAATTAACAAAACTAATTTACTATCCCAAATAGAAATTATAATTAATGTAATTATTAATACTCATCCACATAAGATAAATTAATTAATTAAATTAAATATAAAGTCCATAAAATCTTTTTTTTTTTTTTTTAAAAGCAACCCTCCTCAACTTCAATCCTCCTTCACCCGCAACACATTAAACTTCCACTGCCGGAAACTCTGCTTGAAAAGCCCATCCACATAAATCCATTGCTTCGCATCGGTTATCAACATCCCAATGAACCTACATTAATGCCAATAATAATAAATTAGTAATTTAAAAAATATTACGTTTTAACAAAAATAATTGTTCATTATTTACTATAAACTTACCGATAACTCCCCTATCATGGACTTCTTCAACTCCTCAGGGACCTTTTTCCAAGACTCAAACTCGACAGAACAATCCATCCGCACCAAATTCCCAATGTCATACCTAACTTCAGCGTACGCCTCAGCCATATTTTTTCCTTCAAAATACGGCACTTGCTTCCGTTGATACCTCTCTGATCGCACTACAAGTTTCTTTTTGCCATAACCTTCTCCAGAATCGGCCATTCTTTTTTAAACATTTTTTTTTTTTGAAAACTAGGGTTCTGAAACCGTGTTTAAATAACAATAGGATACCTTTGCGCGACGAACCCATTCGTCGTGCAAATCTCCTTGTTCGTCGTGCAAAATGCATCATAAATGCGCAATAAATGGGAAGGTTTGAACACAATCTGACCATGCTTTGCACAACAAACATCTGTTATTCGTCGTGCAAAGTCATCTTACGCAACGAACGTAGCGTCGCGCAATATATTTAGCAACGAATGGAATGATTGTAATTATAAAGTTTACGTAAACATATATATCTGTGTTTACGTAAACTTTATAATTACAAACAAATATTCAGTCTAAAAATATTTAATACCTAAATATTTATTCTAAAAATAATTAATATTTTAAATATTTATTCTAAAAATAATTAATACTTTAAATATTTATTCTATAAATAATTAATACCTTAAATATTTATTCTAAATAATCAATGCCTTAATCCATACAATTATTTTCGGCATAAGTACGATATTCATTGAAGATTGAAAATAAATACAAACCGAGGATAGGGTGCTTACATTAGACCTCAATAAAAAAAAAACCAAACAGGAATTAAAGCTTAATTAAGTCCAAATACATAACTTATAAAAAAACCTTCAATTTAAATATTGTCTTCACAAACATAAATTTAATGTCACATCCCGGCCCTAGTCCCCACCACTTCCCGGGCTCGACTCCGCCGTAGCACGATATTGTCCGCTTTGGGCCCTGACCACGCCCTCACGATTTTGTTTCTGGGAACTCACAGGCAATATCGTGCTACGGTGGAGTCGAGCCCGGGATGTGACATTTAAAACTACTATTTCGATGGTCCTCCATTCCGCTGGACGTCGTAAAGCCACCGATTGTAACCTCCCTCCAACGCACATTCCTTCAACTTCATCAACTGTTTGTTCTTATCATCATCAAGAGTATACCTACACTTTTACACATATATGCAAATAATTAATTATAACATATAACTAAAATTTTCACAAACCTAATTATTGATCCATCAACAATATACTTACTAATAGTTCATCTATCACAACCTTCTTCACATTCTTAAGCACATCTTTCCAAGAATGCCACTCAGCAATGGGACAATTATTCCCCATGGCTACAAAAATCGCATGCACAAACTCAAAATGTTGCCTCAAATCATTCGGATTGGCGACATGCACGCTCTAATCCTTATTTTTATCCTTCATCAGTTCTTAAAGAATAAGGAGAACATAATTGTTAAGAATAAGGACAACAGAAGAGCATATTTATAGGAAGGTTAGGGCCTTTGTGCGACAAAGGCTTTGTCACGCAAACATCTATATGAAATGCTGTATTGATTCCTCTGATTCACCTGCAGTGAATGGTTTGATTGAAAACTGACAGGAGCTTGCGCGACGAACCCCTTGTCCCGCAAATGTCCTCTTTTTGTCGCGCAAGTTTTTTTCGCCAAAAAAAATTACCCCGCATTCTCTTGCTGACTTTACATGACGACAACAAATATTCGTCGCGCAAGGTATTCTTGTGCAACAAACATTTTCATGGCGCAAATTTTTTTTTTCCTTATCCTATCTATTTTGCGTAACGAAACATTTTTTTCATCGCACAAGTACATCTTGTGCGACGAAATATTGTTCGTCGTGCAAGATGTTTTTTCTACTAGTGCCAACAACTAGCTAATATTAGTTAGGCAACCTAGGAGTTATATATATTTTTAACTTTTAGGTGGAACTTAAAAAAAAATCAATTTTTTTCTTCCTATAAATACCTATTTCATTCCTACACCATTTCACACATACTCTTCGTCCTTACATACTATATTACCTCATTTTAATTCAATTTTCACATTCTATTCACCTCAAACACTCTTTTCGTATACACACCCCTCTTACCTCTTCCAAGAATCTAAATTTACAAGAATCCTATCGAAAATTTGCATAAACAATTACATCTCGACATATGTCACTCTAAAATCCTATCTAAAAATTATTAAGATTACATGAAGACACAAAATCTTGAAGCTTACTCATTTAGTGACACGCGGCACTAAAAAAACATGTCCGGATGATCTTATTTTATATGGTTTAAGTAGTAGTTTAATTTAGGGTTAATCTCAGTTTACTACCCTCAAGTTTCGTGGTTTTCAACATTTAGTACATGAAGTTTTTTTCGTCCCAGAGTCATACCTAAAGTGTTAATTTTGGGACAATCTCATACATCTGTTAAGTTTTCCATTAGAACTTCTGTTAACTGATGATGTGGCACCCACGTGGATAATTATTGGACACCACGTGTCAATATGGGCCACTTCAAAATTAAAAAATTAAAAAAAATACAAAAACATAAAAAAAACAAACATTGTACCCATCTTCTCCCCTGCACCCTTTCCCTCCCTTCTCTCTTCTGCAACCCACACCCCTTCCTTCATTTCTCTCATCTACAACCCGTACCCATCCTCCATTCTCTCTTCTATACCCAACCCACCTCCACCTTTTTCACCTCTCTTGTCCACCAAGTCATCTCTGAGTCTCATTTACTCTTATTTACTCTCTCCAAATCCAATAAACCAACAAGAAACAAAAGCCTCACCTCTCTCTTTCTTCATCTTTTTAACATCACATGTTTTTCCACATTTATCCCCAGTTGATGCCCACTCCCTCGCTGTCTCAGCGGTAATTTTCACCATTTTCGATCCCAATCTCACACCTTTTATCCCCTGACGATTCACCCTCTCTACCGCCGCCCGCTCTTTCCTTCAGGTTAGGTTTTTATTTTTATTTTATGGGCTTGGTTCAAACCTTTAAGAATTAAGGTTTCCAATTTTGCACATTGGATTAGAGCATTTGGTTTCATTACAATTAGGGTTTCAATCTTCAATCTGAACATTGGATCTATCTCGGCGATTTGAATCTAGGATTTCCGCTAGTTTCGATTTGGGACTTTAATTTTTCGTTAGGATTTTTTTGAAATTTTGAATTTTGTTCATATTTTGATACTGTTTGAGGATTCAAGATTAGGGGTTTAAGTGTTTCGCAATGATGATGAGGAGTTCAAGGCACAAATCAAGCAAGCATAGCTCGTATGATGCCAGGGAGTATTCGAATTCGAAGAAGGATTCGAGCTTAAAAGATCGAAAGTGCAAGGAAGAGAGTGGTGTAGTTAGGGTTTCAAAGAATTCAAGCTCAAGTGAGAAGCGATAGCTTGATTTAAGGGATGGGAATGACTCAGGTGGCAGCTCCGAGAAGCGAGGCCTTAAAGAGGCGACGATGGGAAGGATTCAATGTAACCTTCCACATCGACCAATGGAGAGGAGGTGATGTGCCTTATATGTACATGCTCTCATCCTTATAGCACGAGGCATTTTGGGAACTCACTGGCTTCGGGTTCTATCGGAACTCCGAAGTTAAGCGAGTTTGGGCGAGTGCAATCCTAGGATGGGTGACCCACTGGGAAATTCTTGTCTGAGTTTCCAAAAACAAAACCGTGAGGGCATGGCCGGGGTCCAAAACGGACAATATCGTGCTACGGCGGAGTTGAGACTAGGATGTGATAGAATGGTATCAAAGCCACTCTGCCGTGTGATGCAAGTGTGCCGACGAGGACGTCGAGCCTTAAGGGGGGTGGAAAGTAACATCTCACATTGACCAACAGAGAGGGGGTGATGTGCCTTATATATACATGTTCCCCTCCCTATAGCACGAGGCATTTTGGGGACTCACTGGCTTCGGGTTCCATTGGAACTTCGAAGTTAAGCGAGTTCAGGCGAGAGCATTCCTAAGATGGGTGACCCACTGGGAAGTTCTCGTGTGAGTTCCCATAAACAAAATTGTGAGGACGTGGCCCAAAGCGGACAATATCGTGCTATAGTGAAGCTGGTATGGGATGTGACATTCAAGTTCGAGTGAAAAGTGGAAGCTTGATTCAAGTTCGAGTAAATGAGACTCAGAGAGGCAAGGCCACTGTTTCTTTTTGATAAATTTCAGAAATTGGATGGGTTTCTTGTTGGATTGGAATTCCTTTGGGTGGGATTTTGTTGGGTTAGGTGTGCGGGGAAGGTGGGTACGGGTTGCAGAGGAGAGAAGGGAGGGTGGTGCAGGTGCAGAAGAGAAAACGAAAGGAAGGGATGCGGGTTGCAGAAGAGAGAATGGAGGGAGAGGGTGCGGGGAAGAAGATGGGTACAAATGTTTGTTTTTTTTTTAAAAAAAATTAAAGTGGGCCTATATTGACATGTGGCACCCCAGTAATTGTCTGCATGGGAGCCACATCATCACTTAACAGAAGTTCTAATGGAAAACTTAACATATGTATGAGACTGTCCCAAAATTAACACTTTAGGTATGACTCTGGGACGAAAAAAACTTCATGTACTAAATGTTGAAAACCACGAAACTTGAGGGTAGTAAACTGAGATTAACCCTTTAATTTAATTAACCAATAAATTAAAAGAATAAACTTAAAACTAATAAATTATTGAAGGGGAAATGTTTAGCCCATTCGGTTGGAGATGATATATGAATATGGTATGACACTGTTCATTCGAAAATATTTTCTTGTTTTGGACTTGGCTATATTTAACTCATTTGGTCAAAGATGACTTTATATATTATTTAACCAAGTAAATTTATGGTTATTTTAAAATGGTTAATAGGAAATCAAAGGAGTTGTGTGCCTATATATATTTCTAATTTCTGAATAATATGTATGTTTGTTGCTCAAGTTATTCATAATCGAATTTTTTATTTATTTTCACTAGCCTTCATGCACGCGCTCACGCGCTTGCAGTAAACATTTTTTGAATCACGGCGTGCTACGTGCGACTTACACATTTTAAATGTATTTATATGCGTAAATTGACAAAAAGAAAGTCAAATATTTGAAGTAAATGAATAATCTTAGATCATGTTAGAAGAAACCCCTTATAAACCAATTAAAGCAGCTGAATTCACATAATAAAATCAGTCTCTATAGAATTTATATTAAGAATAGAGAAAATAATATTTAATAAATAATTGATTGAATCACATTATTGCTAGCCTATTATGAGGCTAAGCCCACTGCCATCCCCCTTAGTATAAATAATATCGTTTGTTAAAAAAAATAATCATTTGACTACTAATTTAATCATATTATTCTCCACATGCGAAATACCTTTTTATAACTAGCATTACACGCCTCTTAAGATGTTTTAAATGTATTTATATGCGTAAATTGACAAAAGAAAAGTCAAATATTTGAAGTAAATGAATAATCTTAGATCATGCTAGAAGAAACCCTTCATAAACTAATTAAAGCAATTGAATTCACATAATAAAATCGGTCTCTATAGAATTTATATTAAGAATAGAGAAAATACATTTTAATAAACAACTGATTGAATCACATTATTGCTAACCCATTGTGAGGCTAAGCCCACCCCCTCCCCCTTAGTATAAATAATATCGTTTGTTAAAAAAAAATCATTTGAGAACTAATTTAATCACATTATTATCCGCGTGCGAAAGATCTTTTTTATAACCGACATTACACGCCTCTTAAGATATTTTGAACATGTTTTAAAATAGAGAGAAATTGAATCACATTATTGCTAACCTATTGTGAGGTACTAATTAAAAAAATAAAATAAAAAACAGCACACAAAAACTAATTAAAATGATGAATGCATTTTTTGAATCATTGCGTGCTACACGCGACTTACACATTTTAAATGTATTTATATGCATAAATTGACAAAAGGAAAGTCAAATATTTGAAGTAAATGAATAATCTTAGATCATGCTAGAAGAAACCCCTCATAAATCAATTAAAGTAGCTGAATTCACATAATAAAATCGGTCTCTATATAATATTAAGAATAGAGAAAATAATATTTAATAAACAATTGATTAAATCACATTATTGCTAGCCCATTGTGAGGCTAAGCCCACCTTATCCCCCTTAGTGTAGATAATATCGTTTGTTAAAAAAAACAATCATTTGACAACTAATTTAATACATTATTATCCACATGCAAAAGACTTTTTTTATAACCGGTATTACACACTTCTTAAAATATTTTGAACGTGTTTAAAAATAGAGAAAATAATATTTAATAAACAATTGAATGAATCATATTATTGCTAGCCTATTGTGAGGCTAACCCACCCCCTCCCCCTTAGTATAGATAATATTGTTTGTTAAAAAAAAAAATTATTTGACAACTAATTTAATGTAATTTAATCACATTATTATCCGGGTGCGAAAAACTTTTTTTATAACTGGCATTACACGCTTCTTATGACACACCCAGACCCAAAATATCCACTAGGATTCCGAATCGAGCCGTGCTGGCCGACACCTAGAAGGTGACGAAGCCATAAAGTGTGATAATGTGGAAAAAAATGAATAAATTTAAACCTAAGAGTGTCTAAATACCAGAGTGCGCTGGTAAGCGGGAATAAACTCACTTCACACATGACGTTAGAGCATAAGTAAAGTATAGTAGAGTGGATTGAAAATCATACCATCGAAGGTAATCTTCAATACCAAGACTTGCCATGACTCCTCGTCGATACGAAAGCTCTGCTACAAGACCTGGAGGGATAAAAACAAGAGTGAGTGGGCCAGAAAATAAAGCTTTAATAAAAACCTTCTAAACGATATAATCCCTCACCATAACACCTGTTTAGTTTCTAGAAAATCATACTACGTATAAGTATGAAATCAAAAGTAAACTAACGGTGAATCCAGAAGTATACCACCACATAGCATCTCATTAGCAGCATACTAGCACGCCAATCGAAGTCACCTATGGTGACATGTACGACTACAACCATATCTCATCAATCAATGCTAGCTCATAAGTTGGAGTCACCTATAGTGACCTGTACAACTTATCCATATATCATCAATTAATGCTAGCTCATAAGTCGAAGTCACCTATAGTGACTTGTACGACTCATCCATATCTCATCAATCAATATCCCAGTAATATGTCAACCGGATCCACCTCTTGTTGCATGTACGACTGAACCCATAGCTCATCACATATCCCTGCACACGAGTCGGAACCACCTCTAGTGGTCTGTACGACAGGTTGGGTGTAAATAATTACGCTCAAGTGCTACAATCATGTGAAGGTTGTGCGAAGTATCACAAGTCACCTACGAGTCGGAACCACCTAAAGTGGTATGTACGACAGGCTGGCACCTACCTTAAATCCAAGGTGAGCGTGTGGTACGGAAGGTGAACGATCACATGAAGACTAGGCCCTATCCTCGGGCGAGAGCACTAACACCGGGGTGCAGGATTATGAGTTCTAAATACATCTAATATGGCATGTACGACTTATAGACAACATGTACGACAAGGTCGAAGTTGCCTCTATTGCAACTTGTACTACAGTGTCGGAGTTGCTTAAAACATAATATAGTCATGCCATCACTCAATCGTTCTAAATGAAATGTAATCATAACCATGCATCCCACATTTCACAACATATACTCACCTGAACTTATCTGTGCATCCTGCGTTCACCTTCATACTTTAAAGCATTCACAATAATTATACGCAATAATATACTTATGGACATGCCCTGATGCAAATCCAAAACTTAACTATATCATAGTGATTTCACCTTCGTACTTTAAAGCAGTCACAATAATTATACGCAATAATATACTTATGGACATGCCCTGATGCAAATCCAAAACTTAACTATATCGTAGTGCTTCCAAATATATATCTATATATCTATATATATATATATATATATATATATATATCTATATATATATATATCTATATATATATATATATATCTATATATATATCAATAATGTGGCGTAAAATACACAATCTATAACGCCCTACTCCCGAACTATTAATTTTCGGGAATAATTATCGATGACAAGCTCAACTAAACACTAGTTTAACTAACTATCAATACTTACGATTCTTTACTTCAATTTCTTGATCCTTCACATAATGATTTATGACCAACATCCAATCACTAGATCATAAGATTAAATCTCACATTTCCCACCAATATCCCTCACATGGCACAATTTCCCAACCAAGGCTATTGTCTCAATTATTTAGTCTCATTTATGGTATGGCTGCATTTAACGTCTCGTTAAACTGCTTACGTACCCTAAACAGGGATCAAGCCATTCGTAGTTCGCATTAGAACTTCAAAGCATTCACAGTAATTATATGCAATAATCAATTTATAACCGTTTGTGGAATTATCAATCATATATATATATACACACACACACACAATAGAAAGGAAAAGACCCACTTACCTGAGGTCCGCGCTACGACTCCCTAGCACAAATATTGCAACATCACAAACCATCGTCGCCTAGAACAATTATCTAATCACGTCTCAGAGTTTTTATCGATAAAATACATAATTTACATAAAACACACCCCTACGATTTGATCCGGAAGATCTGCATCACAGATTTCCAATCCGTTACTTCCTAAGATCCACATGATGCTTCTAGAATAACATTCTAAATTTTCATTACAATCCAACGGTTGGATCTCCGCCAATTGCAAATTCAAGTGGCGGTCAACGTTTTATTTTACTAACTTACAAATTCAATTCGGGAAGATCTGTGCGTCGGATTCCCGATCTGTAATTTCCTATGATCCTCAAATATTATGTACTATAACATATTAAAGTTTGAAGACAATCCAACGGTTGGATCGTCGATTCATATAATGACGTAATCACATATTGTATAGAATTTAGGTTCTAACGATCAACCTGCATCATACTATTGTCAGAACTAAATTCAAGGCATCTAATTTAGCCTAAGAATAGCATCGATGACCCCCTGGCCACGCCCCACCGCACGCGCCGCCCTGGGTGGCGGTCAGCCGCCCCGATTCACCAGGAAAATTCAACTATTTTTAAAAATTCTAGAAATGAAGATCTTAAAGAGTAGAGCAAAGTTTATACTTTCAGCCAAGTCCAATTTGGCCTAGAAAGGCTCCAATTTCACTCGAACCCGTTGGAAACCCTAGAAATTGGTGTGTTTCAATTCGACCTTCATGGCAACTCTGACGCCCCCAACCAATGTTTGAGCTTTGTTCTAGACCTCAAGGAGAGTCTAATGGTGGCAATAATTGGATGAAATCATTTCAGATTTGGAGGATCGAAGACACGGATTCATCCCGCCCATGGGTGCGGTTTTCATCAAATCAAAGCCAAACTCCATAAATTTTGGGTTGTAATTGGTAGAGGGAAGGTCATGGAGTGTTTCCTAAGTGTTAATTTAACATGAATCGCTGGGAAAATGGGTGGAAATTGGCTGGAATAACCCCGGCCGAATTGGTTGGTTGGCGTGGGTACACGGGTCCAAAAAGAGGGGAGATTTGTTCCCTCATTTCCCTCCTTACTCTATTTTTTGATTGGGTCTGATCCTACCCCTCCTCTCCTTTCTCTTCTCTCCTTTTCATCCCAGCCATCCATTTCTTTCTTCCCTTTCATCCCAGCCACACATGTCGCTTCACAAATATTTGCTCCAGAAATCTGAAGCCTTCCAAATCAATTAAAATTACCATTTTATCCCTAACTTTAAACGTTAATAACTCTCTCGTTATAACTCCAAATTGTGCTCAATTTGCGCTCACGCGTCCGTAGCAATGATTACTACTAGGATACGCTAAGAAAATGAGTCTTACGTGACACAACACGGTAGTCAACAAAAGTCAACTCTGCCTTGAAGGGCATTTTCGTAAATTCACATATTAAAATTATAAAAATCATAATTTTTAGGGACGGGCTGTTACATCTTATGATGTTTTGAACATGTTTAAAAACAGAGAAAATAATATTTAATAAACAACTGATTGAATCACATTATTGCTAACTTATTGTGAATCTAAGCCCACCATCTCCCCCTTAGTGTAGATAATATCGTTTGTTAAAAATTAAAAAAAACAATCATTTGAAAACTAATTTAATCACATTATTATCCGCATGCAAAAGACTTTTTTTTTATAACCGGCATTACACGCCTCTTAAGATGTTTTAAACGTGTTTAAAATAGAGAAAATAATATTTAATAACAACTTATTGAATCACATTATTGCTAGCCCATTGTGAGGCTAAGTCCACTCTCCTCTCCCCTAGTGTAGATTATATTGTTTTTAAAATAAATAAATAAACAATCATTTAACAACTAATTTAATCACATTATTATCCGCGCGCGAATGACCCTTTTTATAACCAGCATTACACGTGTAATACCCTGAAAAATGTAACTATAGGAATTTGGTATTCATAATTATGAATATGTAAAAAGAATTGGGAATTTATATTAATTCATAAAATTTTCGTTTTAAAGTAAACTAGTTATGAGGTTTAAAGTTTGGATATTAATTATTGAAAATCTGTAGACCTTTCAAGGTCAAAATTTATGTTTTTGAATAAAGCTCGATCTCACGAACTCGTAGGCGCCAACGGAACGCAATTTGGAGATATAACGAAGAAGTTATTAACGCTTAAAGTCGAAGGTAAAACTATAAATTTATCATTTATAGAATGCTCCATATTTTTTACGCCAAATCTGGAAGGCCACGTGTGTGGCCCAGATTAAAAGTAAGAAAAGTTAGGCGGTGGAGATGGAAGATAAAGGAGAGAAAGAAGGGAGAGAGAAGCCAATCAAGAAAGGGGGAGATGAGTGAGGGACCAATGGGAAGAGAGAACCAAGGGGGAAAGTAGAGGAAGGGAACACGGGGAATCAGGACCCGGGCCTTGGTGACCCGACCCGGTTCGGCGCCACACATATTTCCAACGGAATTTCACCTATTTTTCTGGTGAATTGGGTCAAACAACCATTTGGAAACCCCTCCACGACCTTCCCTCTCCCTATTACCCCCAAAAATCATGAAGTTTGGTCTTGAAATTGAGAAGAACACACCCGAGGGTGCCGCGACCTACCTTGCTTAAATCCCACCAAATCTGAAATAATTTGATTAAATTTCTACCACCAGTAGACTCCTATTAATCCAGTAACAAACCCCAAGCAATGGTTGGGGCTTCGGAGTTTGTTTGAAGTCGAATCAAGGATACCCATTTCTAGGGTTCTGGCGGGTTTGAGCCAAATTGGAGTCTTTCTAGACAAAATTGGACTTGGCCACAGGTATAAAGTTTTCTCTACTCTTTGAGATCTTCATTTATGTAATTTTTGAGAATTTTTAGAAATAATTGAATTTTTCGGCGAGTCGGGGCAGCCGACCGCCACCCGCGGCGGCAGGTGCTGCGGCGCACGGCCAGGGAGCCGATAATTGTTCTTTATGTGAATTTCATTATTCTAATTATGTTTTTGAGATCAAAATTTTTGTGGTTTGAATATTAATACGATTTTGGTATATGTTGGATTAACTGCATATATTCAGATTTTGTTTAATTTTGGAATTCGTGAACTACAAAAGGCTTGATCCCACTCCAGGGTACGTAGGCAGTCTAACAGTGTTAGATGCAGCCTTAAATAACCAGAAAAATAATTCTTAGAATGAGAAGTGTGTTATAAAAGGAAATAGAGACAAGATGATAATAAATTTGTACGTTTGGTGTTTAAATTTTTTTTATTTATGAATCAAGGTCGGAAACAAGACGTAGAATTAAAGGAAGGAATTTAGTAAATAATTTGAGTTTTTACCTTATTTTTTAGTCGGTTTTGAATGTAAGGTAAGGATTAGAGAATTGACTATGGTAGAAAATAAACAATTAATGGTAATCAACTAAACATGATTGTTAGGTTGGGCCTATCAAAAGTAATAACATCATTTCTTGAATTAAAGAATTGATTCGGGGCGGGGTGTTACAACACGCCTCTTAAGATGTTTTGAATGTATTTAAAAATAGAGAAACTGAATCACATTATTGCTAGCCTATTATGAGGTACTAATTAAAAAATAATTATTAAAAAAATAATGTTAAAATGACAAAAATACCCCTATCTTATTTGATGCATTATTTTGAGATGCCTTTGAAGTTTTTTGTCTTGGGGGTATTTTTGTTCAAATAATTTTATTGAAGCTTGGTGACACCAAAATCACTATTCACCTTTCCATTGGAAAATAAACAACTGATTGAATCACATTATTGTTAGCCTATTGTGAGGCTAACCCACCCCCTCCCCCTTAGTGTAGATAATATTGTTTGTTAAAAAAAAACAATCATTTGACAAATAATTTAATGTAATTTAATCACATTATTATCCTCATGTGAAAGACCTTTTTTTATAACTGGCATTACACACCTCTTAAGATCTTTTGAACGTGTTTAAAATGGAGAAAATAATATGTAATAAACAACTAATTGAATCACATTATTGCTAGCTCATTGTGAGGTTAAGTCCACCCCCTTCTCCCCCTTAGTGTAGATTATATCGTTTGTTAAAAAAAACAATCATTTGACAACTAATTTAATCACATTATTATCCGCATGCGAATAACCTTTTTTATAACCGGCATTACATGTCTCTTAAGACGTTTTGAACATGTTTAAGAATAGAGAAATTAAATCAAATTATTACTAGTCTATTGTGAGGTACTAATTTAAAAAAAAAACACAAAAAATTTAATTATTAAAAAAAACTATTAAAATGACAAAAATGCCCCCGCCTTATTTGATGCATTATTTTGGGATGCCCTCGAAGTTTTTTGTCTTGGGGGCATTTTTGTCCAAATTTTTTTGTTGAAGTTTGGTGACACCAAAATCACTTTTCACCTTTTCCGTTGACTTTATATATAGATGATCCAGTTTGAAAAATGTGAAGAAATAACAAGGAGTCTTGTGTGTGGTTTATAATTTTTACTTTCTTAACAAGATTCATTAGAGAAAATTTATACAAAGAACATGCATAACAAATGTAAAGCAACCAAAATCATGACTACCACCACAAATTGAAGCACGCGACCATAGTTTCCCATGCATCTTACCAAGAAAAACATGTAGAACAATGATCTCAACGAGTGTAGCGAATAATTTTTTATTCAACAGTCCAAACTTTGTACGAATTTTTGTAGACAAAAACTATGAATTTGTAAATAAGTGATGCGAGAAAGATCAATGACACGGATTTTATCATTGTGGAGTGTAGACATGTGGACGAGACGTATGCCAAAACGCCGGCTTTTATTTCCGTTACCGGCGGAGAAAAAAGGTAAGTCGTTGTTTCCGATGGCGGCAAAGAGAGCACAACAATCAAGAAAGCTCCCTACATTATTCTTCCCTACCCAAACAACCCTTAATACTCCACGGTATTTGCGAAAAACCACAAGACTCTGAAAGCGTCTTGTTTGCAGGGGTACTTTCGGGATCACGTACAAAAAATAACCGCTAATTTGTATTTTTCCTCGATCATTTCTTGTACACCCAAAAGAACCAAACTTTGAAATAAATCACAAAGAAGAAGAAGAAGTAAAATTACATCGCAGTCAGCTTCTTGAATCTCCATTACTGATTACAAGGTAAGCTTTTTTCTCAATAAATGAAATGAATTTTTTTTTCTGTGAATTTCTTTCTTTTATTGTTTAAATTTCTGAGTGATCTGTATGTTTATTGCTCAAGTCATTGAATTTTCTGATCGCTGTTGTGAATTTATTGCTGTTAAACTTAGTGGAAAAGAAAGAAACCCAAGTTTGTATTTTCCAGTGCAATTGTTTTGCTTACCAGAAATATTGGAAACTTCCTGAATTTGGACTTCGTTGACTCAAAGATTCAAACTTCAGAACATTTTCCTGTATTTTCTCGGAAACCAAACAGAGGGTTATTTGGTTTTTCTGTTTTCTGTTCATAGACTTTATTTAGTTAGTAGCTCGTTGAATATTGTCCGGATGAAATTTAATTAAGAAAGATAATTAAGGTCTGTTTTTGTGATATAGGATTGAGATGATAGACTAATGTTATATTAATTACCTGAAAGATTTGTTGACCTAGTTCTAATTTGAATCCAAAGGAAAATTTTTGAACAAGTTGGTTTTTCGAAAGGGGGGGGGGGGGATTGGAAATTTGCAAAACCCTAATTGCTTAGAATAAGTAGTGGTTTTTCCTTATTTCTGATGCTGATGGCAAAACCCTATTCACTTTTTCTTCCTTATCGTTGTGACAATTAGTTGGAAATTTATGAGAATATTGTCTTTTGAAGCAGGTCTACAGAGTTTTGATGAATTCCCAATCTACCGGGCGCAACCAGAGACCTGCCAAAGGGTTGAAGGTGAAGCCGTCGTTTCAGATTGCATTGCTTTTGGTGGTTTGCTTCTGGTTGCTATACCAGATGAAGCACTCACATGGCAAGGACTATAGTGAAGGTGCAGATGGCAAGGCCAGTAAAGAACATGGTTCTAATATTTTCGGGCGTAAGGGGAGTGCAGGGTGGTCAAAAGGTGGAGGTGTGTCTGCATCAGAAGATTCAAAACATGTAGGAGAAGTAAGTATAAAGACAGAAGATGAAAATGATGTGTTCGATGGAAGTGCTGAAGAGAAAAATGAAGAAGAATCTTTGCAGAAAGTAAACGAAGCAAATGAAGTTGAAAAGGAAACAGAAGTTCGGAACACAGAATTGAGCAATACAGATGAGAATTCTGATGGTGAAGTTAAAGGAAACGGCGAAACAGTGGGGCTGAACGAGAATTCATCGCGTGAAGAAACTTACCGAGAGGGACAGGAAGGTACACAGGCAGTTATCTCAGAACAAAATGGTGAGAAACATGTGAAGAACATTAGTCTCGATGAAGCAGGAGAGGACGAGGAGCAGGAATCACAAGTTAATCGTGATGAGCAAGAAAATGGAAAGGGCCAGGAGAAAGAGCCAAAGAGATTGCAGGAATCTAGTACTACTAACACAGACATTTCAGTACGACGGGATGAAAGTAAGAATGACTCTCTTGACGGCCAAAATTCAATGGTAGATGCAGTGGTCCATGGTTTTGATGATGAGAATGGTGTGCCGGTAGATGGCCATGATATCATAGAATCCTTGGTGACTGTATCCAGTGGTGATCATGCAATCACGGGTCATCAGGAAATGAATTTGAGTTCGAATAATCAAAATGAAATCAGTGAAAATGCAGTAAATGAAGAAGTTGGGTCTAAAGATGGAACAAATGGTGCAGAAAGCAAAATCTCAGCACAAGATTCAAACATTGACATTAAATCGAAGGTCGAAACAAGTTCAGACACCTCAAAGATCGATAGCCTTAAAGAGACTACAAAGGGAGGCAGTTCCGTTTCAGATTCATAACCGAAACAAAATTTCATCAACATTACAAGTTTCTGCACAAGCAGAAGAAACAAAAGGTAGAAAGTGAGTTGAAGTAGTAGCATTTCTTATTGTGTGACATTGTACAGTCTTAGTTCGAGTTTTCGAACAAGCCATTGTACATTTTCCTGTCTTAGATCTCGAGAACGGGCGATAGTTTGATGTCAAAAAATCATACATACATACATACATACTAAAATGTCTACAGTCTCAGTGCTATTACAGAAATAAAGTTTGTTTTCAGTTAATATTACCTTTGATCCTTCAGTTAATATTACCATTCAAGCTGTTATTTACTTCTGCTGATTCAGTGATTTCATCATCAAAATGGAGATTACTTCAATCATTACTCACTAAGGATCACTAAGACCACAAAAACTTAACTATAACAGGATAGCATTGTAATGGGATCCCAAGACAGTTACACACTGCCATGGGTTTCAAGTTTCAACATACTCACATGACAGCACGTGACTGACTAAAGATATAATCACTGTTGCATGCCACGTCACCCATTTAATAAATGTTTGTCGTGTTGTGAACTGGTGACAAAAGAGTATCTCTCATCTAATAGAAAAATCATATTTTAGAAATGTATATATATATATAGGGAGCGGCTATTGACGCTTCAAGAAAGTTATTATACACTTGTTCACAAGTCATTTTTTCCAGTATTTTTATTACAAGGAATGGGTGGGTGCATTGTGGAGTGCGAATAAAGCCTACTGAGAGAACCATTCTTCAAAACATCCACTTGTTATTAGCTTTCTTTTCATACAAACCAAATGGCACATGAGAAACAACTGAAATGGGAAGGCGAGGCAAGTGCAGAGCTAAAAGGCCCCAAAGCAGAGATGGCCTCTTTTGGAGGACTTCTTTGGCCTGCACAAGTGGTTCCCAACTCTCACAACCTGCCTACTTGCCTTGGCGTCGAAGGCACGTCAGGGGTGCGTGCGGTTCTGCACTGGGTTCAAGACTCCGGTTGATCAAAGAAGTAACCGGAACCAAGACCAAGAGAAGGTGAATTGGACTAAGCAGAAGCTGCTGGGTAAAGACCCAGCAACAATGACATTTAGTTACTATCATATATGGGAATGTCGGGTTCAACTCGTACATTTCGAATGTTGAAGTGGTGCGGAAGGATGCTGGGTGTACGATTGTGTGGAAGTATGAAGTTGAACCAGTGGAGGGATGGAGGCTGGAGGATGTGGACCTATTTATTGGCACTGGCTTGAAAGTCATGGCTAGCAGAATGGAAGCCTCTCTGTATAACCCTGAAATAAAACCCGGCGATAAATCCGGAAAGGTTGATAAATTGTTGGGCTTGTAGCTCTAGTCGTTAAGAGCAGTTACCCCTATTTCAGGGTGGGTTTTTGTTATATTTAAGCGCTAAAATTTTTTGCCATAAAAACTTCAAATGATTGTGGCACTAGCTATAATTTTTGCTGAATAATAAAGTGGATGGAGGAAAATTTTGTGGCCGTGTAAGGTGACTTCGAAGCTTGGAGATGAAGATTTGGGGACGGAGATCTGGGCCCAGTGGCCACAAAAGAACCCTAGTTCTGAATCTGGGTAATTTTAATGGTTCAGACTCGTATTAACACGAAAATTAATCACGGATTTTTACAATTTTGGTCAAAGATTAAGGCAGATTACAAATATAAACATTAGGGTTAAAGTCAATGATACAAGTAGGTTTTCCTCAACATGATGATACAACTATCCGTACTGGTATAGCAGCTATTAGTGCTTGAGTCACATGTTGTCCTCTACCAGTATGTGAATCACCTACAAAACTGAGGCCAGTTTCTACAATATGTAGACTGGATGCAGGTGCCCGAATGAGCAGGCGAGTCTCACGAACTAGGCCATTCATACACCTTCGAAAGCACAAGTAGACCATCACTCAGGGTTGAGTCTTTTCAGCCGGATAACCTGCGCCATGTTCTCTTTAACTGAATTCCAACATGATAGATCTACTCATCGTCTAGTTCATCAGGTACATGTAACTTCTCAATGTCAGCCTGTTGGAAGAGCAAGAGATGAGCCTCGGAGTAAAATGCGAATGAAAGATATGCTTGTGTTGCGATCAAAGCTACATGGAAAATTATCGATAGTGGGTGTTAATAAAGAATAAGAAATATGCCCAAATCACCTTAATGGTAGCGACATCAGTTGCGGATGGTTTCAAATCCAATGCATAACCAAAATGAAGCATCGCTTTCTCGTGCATATTACGCCGCTTGTAGATTTTACCCATCAGAGCGTACACACTACTTTCACGAGGAGAATATTCTTTAACCTCCTCTAAGACTGCTAGAGCTTCATCAAATTTTTCTAAGCTCATTAGTATACTAGCCTTATGATACATGGGAAGTGGATTCTTCTTGTCTGCTCTAATAGCTTTCTCCATCATCACTAGAGCTTCTTCGCTTCTCTGTCAATCGAAACAAATACATTTCAGATAATTGAATAAAAAACAAGAACCAGTTTGTAAATAAGTAGACTTCCTGGAGCCACAATGTTAGAATGGATATGTAACCTTTAAAGCATGCAGTGCTGAGGCCAGATACGTCATAATAACAGAAGAACGTGGGTTAATTTGGAAAGCCGTTCGGAAGTGATGCTCTGAGAACTCAAACTTTTCTTGGCGATGATAAACCATTCCAAGCCCATACCAGGCGTTATAATGCCTTGCATCAATACGAAGTGCAGTCTGATAGCTCTTTATTCCATTCTCAAAATCCTCTAGAGCTACATATCTGCAGATAAGGATAAATCGAAGACAACAGTAACTAAATGATACAAGGTCAGAATTAACCATCAAATTACGGGAACGTCAATTTCATGCATTAAAGGATGGAAGGAAGAAAAAGGCTGTTTCGTACTCATGACCGCAAAGGGTATGTGCATATGTGAATCTTGAATTGACTTGGACTGCTCGCTGGAAAAATTTCAGAGCAGTTTCATGGTCTTTCTGCAAGCTATAGCAATTTCCCATTGCAACCCTGCAGTACCATTCAATAAGAAAGAAAACAAGTGTCTTTATGACCGACAACAGATACTTACAAGAAAACTGAGAATCTAATGCCGTACTATTTCACAAAATTTAGATATAGCTACCACGACTGAGGAGCTAAGCGGTCCGTTGATATCAGTTCTTGAGCCAGGTAACTTAACTTCATATCTTCCTTCAAATGCTGCAAAGAGCAAGAATAACTTTCAGTGCAGCAATCAAACAATGGGCACCCGGTTATACTATATGCATGCAGACTGAAAAATCATGAATAAAGATTAAAAAACCTGTTTCTCAAGAAAAGAAAATCAGGGTTTGGGGAAAACAAAAATCACACCATCTGTTTAACATTATAAGTACAAAGAATAACAGATACAAAAGTGTAGGAGTGAATTAAGCACCAAGCTCCATTCAGAATGATTGGCTGGAGTAAACCGACCATGTAATGTGTACAATAGACCCTCTTAAAAACACAACACACTTCTCCTAAATAGGAAAAAAGTGACACTGTTTTAATTTGAGATACATGATACATCACAGTGGAAACTCAGAATATATGATTAAATAACATATGCATGCCTTCCTTTAAACTATTAACACTAAAGTAAGGAGAAAGCTAAGCCAACAATGAAAATTAGTGCCAAGCTGAACTTAAGCAGGAAGCAGGATTAGCCGGACTGTGGAGCAACACTGACCATGCAATGTATAACGAAAGTATCCTCTGGAAACCACATCACTGTTTTCCAAGACATAGGAAAAAACAATTTTTTTTCAAATTTTTTTGAGCTACTTCAGTTTGGGAACTCACATAAAGAACTGTAGAATACATATCCATTCCTTCTAAACTGTAAGGTGATGCCTGACGAGCAAGACTGAAGGCCCGATCAGCTTCTGAATAGTCTATCAATTCACAGTAAGCTTTTCCAACCTGCAAATGAAAAATGCCAAAATAGTCAATTATATGCAAGTGTAGAATATGTAGGGACAAAAATCATTCAAGGGAGCAGCTGCAAGGGATTTAACTGGGTGAACTTGAAATTATTGAAAAACATAGGTTTCAGTATTGAAAAACATGAAAGACTATATGAAGCATAACATAAGAGAGAAAGAAATATGTCTAAAGATGAGACAAAAGGGTGACAAGACAAATTAATTAAGTTCTGATGACAATGAGAAATCAAACAAATAGCAGAAATTTGTAAAATGCAGTGCAACATCACGTCTTTTTTATATCTGATGTGAAAGATATTATTTTCTTATTAGTTTTTGAAACTAGCCAACTAACTTATACAGAGTTCCACCAATCAGATGTTACTAGTGTGGAAGAAAAACAGCAGAAAATAGGTGAATGGAATCCTGTACTTGGTACATGAATCCAGTGCTGTGTACAAGGTCATCACTGCAGGAGACGATAGAAATACAGCCACGAAGTTTTCTATAAAATTTACCTGGGAAAGCACCCATCCTGTATTGTAATGCTTGTATGGAAGTTTGAGATAGACATCCAGTGCATCCTGCACAACACAGTCAATATTAGATAATAAAATACAACCTCAAACTAGAAAAGAAAAAAGAAATTATAATTCATTTTATTCCACAATAACCAAGCAGTACCTGGCATCTGTACATGCAGGAAAGTCTATAGCCTTCCCCGAGAGTTCTCAAAAGACTCAATAATTCTGAAGCACCAGTGGCAACTCTTGAAACATTGATAATACCTCCAGTACTTGACAAGGTTGCTCCTTCTTGTTCAAGATATCTGGCATCACTAGAGGGAGTGAAACCAGAAGCTACTGCCACAGTTGTTGAACGGGAATCATCGAATGTCTCATTGCGCATTCCTAAATAGGACCCAAATTTGAAATTGACAACTATTAGCGGAAAATCCATTGGACATAACAAGCATTGAAGAATCAAGAGTATCCTTGAGCGGTAACATTTTACTTATACTATCCAGGAAATGCTATTAACTGTATATGAGCAAAGGAAGTGAAAAGAATGGAATCACTATAATGCAATTTGTTGTTCCTCTATAAACAGAAGAGAAGAAATTAAATATATTGTTGATAAAATGACATATTGTCCTGCTAATCTCTATACGGTAGTGTTTGTACCATACTTAGGGCCTCTGTATTTAGATCTCGTATAAATACTCGAGGGACTCAAATGTAATTATGTAATAAATGAAGGGGCAAATATGTAATAAGTGAGGAGCCCTTATTCTATAAAAGGACTACTCACTCTCCTCATTAAGGAGGTCAAGATTCAGACCATGGGAAGAGAGAAAATAGGCTAGAGAGCACACTGCCTCTAGCCTTCTTGTATATTCACCATTCAGAGTGAAACAATATCAACATCAGTGTGGACGTAGCCCAAACATTGGGGTGAACCACGATACATCTTGTGTTCTTTACTTTCTTGCAGATTCACGGTCGGATTTACGTTGTTCCAAGACCTCCCGGTTTTGTGCATCAACAGGTAGTATAGTTCACCATAAGACTGAGAAATGAGAAGATGCATCACCTTCATCAACATTTTCATTGGCCCATGGCTGCCCCTTCCGATTTGCCAAGGAACGCGCAACAGAGCTCAACTTGGAACTTCCAAGATATTTAGATGAATTGGTAGTTCCATTTCCAGCTGTCACTGAGGCACTTGCATTAGTGTTGGTCCCTGCTTCAGCAGCAAGTCTATTGCTCCGCCGGTTGCCAGAATCAAAAGACAACCTGCTTGAAATCTGAAAAGAGAAGACATATAATCTCATTCAGTCATTGACCTCAACCTTCCACAAACAACATGAAAATGTGACCAGGTATAACTAATTACTCAAATAAGGTGCCAAAGGCAATATCACCACCAAACAAATAACCTCATTGTAAGCCTAAATTAAACCACAAAAACATGAAAGCATATATTATACCCACATGATGACGTACATGCAATTCACACAATACTGAACTACATTACTTATTCTCAAATGGTTAATTTATGTTAAAAAGGAAAAGTACAAAATCAGTGACATTAAGAATTGTATCAATGGAAAGAAACTTTACTTAAATTATGAATAAGTGGAGCCTGTACCTTGCGTAGTTTTCCTTCATCAACAAACTTTCTTCTGGGGGCTTGAATTGTAGAGTTCACATTTGACTTTGGAGAGCTATCAGTACCTGTGTTTAGGTTTGGGCCATTTGGCTGACCAATTCTACACAGAGCTGGTGGAGCAACACCTGACAACTGAAAACAGGGACAGATCAGTGGTCACTGGTTATACAACTTCATATTTTTATTTTGACAAATATAAGTTTCAATGTTTTATTTCAGGTGTCCACAAGCAACCTGAGGTGACAACTAAGTATATAATTGAGTGATTATGTCCCAAAGATTCTAGCATTGAATTTGTTTTATATCCGATCCTTAACTATAGAGACGCAGGTGTTTATACATAACAGCAGACTGCAGAACTGGATTCTCAAAAGTTTATATTCTTCAAAATTATCTTTGCTTTAAGGCTTTCGGAGATTTTTAAGGAGTATAATGAGTTCTTTTATGAATCTTGGTTAGCAATGTGGTTATTGGGGAGGTGTCTTAATTGGGAACCTTAGTTGCCTGCTGTGAAAAATTTCAGCAACCAAGTTTCCTCAGACCAGCCTCTCCTTCCTCCTTTTGACCCATAATTTCTCCTACAGTCCAATGTCCTTCGTTAACAGGTTTCCAAATCCTAAAGCCAGGCATACCCATTTGTAGGCAATTTTGCACCTACCCTACGTTATTTGGTCTGCTTTACAACAAAGAGACCAAACTTATCAGTAAAGAAACCAAATACTTCCTTTCAAGACAAAAACTAACTGAAGTGATCCAGAGACACATAGTTACAAAGACAAAACAAACCTAATATCATTTGATACCAACAGTAAGATTAAGCAGTGGAAGAAGGGAAAAAGATACAGCAATAAATGCAAGACTACTGGAGCAAAATTGGAGGGGAAAACTTATATATACCTGCATGGGCATTGGTGAAGGAGTGTTAAAGAAAGATGAACCAGAACTGCCATTTACAGGCTGACCAGAAGCTCCTCCCAAACTAACATGAGAACTTCCAGACATATCTCTTATATTATTTCCTTGAACATGTTTGAATTGTCTCTGGCTAACGTCTTCGGAACTAAAGTTCCTACCAGAAACTAAACTGCAGTCCTCATTCAGGGTAAGTAAACTTTGAGAAGCTAATCCATGATGTAGATACTGTTTTTGTATGGAAAGAACAGCAGCTTCACCGAAAACTACAGCTGCTTCTTCAGCAGAGCCTGAAACAAAGGAAAATATAAAGCTCAACTTAAATATGCATCTGAAGGCACTAAATCACCATAAATAATCAACACAGAAGTTTTCGATTTTGTAAAACCATTGATTAACCAGTTGCCAAAATACTATATTGTTTTCTAAGATGCCAAAATTTTATCAATAAAAAACATCAAAAGTAAATTGTGGACAAGGGGGCCACTCTGAAATTACATTCATAAAGAACAAAAAGCTCTAATCTGCCTAAACTATCATTTTCATGTAACACTGTACAGACCTAATACGCACAGCTCTTCATATGCAGCCCACATACAAGGATCCATAGTCAAAGCCTGCTTAAAGTGATGGATGGCACTTTTCCTTCTGTCAGTATACCTACAACAATACCAATTATAAACAATAAAATCATGAGAGGCATCCATCACACATATATAATCTGATAGAGGAACAGAAAATGGGCATAATCATACAATCCAGCACACAAAAACTGTAAAACACGCAAATAGATACTTAAGCAGTTTGCAAGATGATACGCTACAAATTCCACCAAAAGGGAGCAAACCTAACTTAATATAACACAACAAAGTCCTCCATCCCAAGAAATATGCAAGCAGAGAGACAGAGGGATCAGTTTAGAAGAGGAAACTCTGCCTAACACTACTAGGAGGAAGAAGATTCAAGCCTTAAGACCACAGAAGATATTTCTTGTAGGAACAACAACACTACTACTACTATTCACTTCTATTACATGGTACAGCCACATAAAAATAGATTATGTCAAGCCATCATCACAAGCAAATCCATTTCAAGAAACTTATAAAGTATCCCTATAACAAAGGTAATGCATATACAAAAGCTCCAGAAGACAGGAGACAAACCTGTATATAAGCCCCAGAAGGTAATGACCAGCTGCGCCATTTGGAACCTACCAAAGGAATAATGAGCAAGTCATCCACTGTTTAGACCACATGAACAGGCTGAAAACTGAATACCAATAACAACATTTGGAACACTAAGAAAAGATTACATAATGTCTAAAGGGTACATGCCATTCCTTTCAACCCAGTTTATGTAGAAAAAAGTGAAATACATTTTAGGAAGCAAGACTTGAAAAATTAAATATGCAAGCTTTACTTTAAAATAATGCTCCAAAGAAAGATAGATTTCAATACCTCTGCACCAGGCTCATTAGCAGGACATAACGCTGCTTCTGCTTCACCAAGAAGATCCATCTGAAAGCATGATATTGCAAACAAGTAGCGGGATTGAGCCACTTGTGTTCCTTCACAAATCAACATAGAGACGAAGAGAGGTCCATGTGCATGAGAAATACTATGATGAAAAAAAATAACTTGAACCAAAAACCAGAATTGAATCTATACTCAGACAGTATGCGATATGACTTGCTTACCCTTTAAAATATGGTATGCAGCATAAGCTTGATTGCTTTGCAAGTAACAGCCAGCTAACAACTGTAAATTCGTCTGCAATATAACAAACTTCCTGTCAGCTTTCGAAAATCCCATAACTGATCCGATTAATGCTAACAAAAACAACAGCACTGTAGACACTAAACCCCTTTAAGAAATCCCATTGTCAAAAAGCTCACACCTTCATCCTTCATTCCAAAAGAGCTACCATAATTATTTCCATCCACAGCTCCGATAATTCAAAGTTCATAAAAAAAATAAAAAATAAAAACCGAAAGCAAGTAATTAACCTTAAAAGAGAGCATTTTTTGCCAGAAAAAAAAAATGTGAACTCTGGGTAAATACAAATATCCAAAAAATTCGAAAGCAACAAAACCCTAGGTCTCAAATTACAGAACACTGAATTACTCAGGTATGAGTAAATTCCTCACGAAATGACAGGTAAATTAAACACGATGCGCCGATCAAGATAACAGAAGCGGTACTGTTCCCCCAAACAAAAGAAAAAAGAAGAAATTTCGTTCCGGATACGCCATATTCCTCGTTTTCTCTTTCTTTCCTGGGATTTTCTCGGCAACCAAACAAGCAGGCGATGAAAGAAGGCGAGAGAGTGAAGGAGTGGGTGGAAAAGAGGTACCTCGGAGGGGAACTCGGCGCAGAGGCGTTCGCATACGAAAATGGCGTTTCGGTGCATGAAATCGCGGAGACTGTGCTGGACACAGTCTCGGAGTATCGCTTCCATGGCTGCTTGCTCTGATTCGGAGAGGGCAGAGAGAGGGGTTTTGGTTTTGGGTTCAAACCAGGGCGGCACGTGTGATCTCCTGATTTCAAATCACGCGTCAGGCGACATTGTTTTCCGTTTTATTTAATTTTTTTTTCTCTATTTTTCTTTGATTTCAAAATTACGCCCCAAAACGAAATAAAGCAAAAAGCGGATAATCTTGTAACGGTCAAGAATAAATAATTTCTAGTTATTTTTTGTCAAAGAAATAATTTTCTAGTTATTTAACGTATTTGATTTGAATTGGATTGTGGGTTGTATCTACTTTTCCATCATACATTTTTTTTGTTAATATTGTATTTTAAGATGAAGGGGATAGTTCAGACTTGAACACACTGAGTTGGAAAATAAATCCCTAGTCATCAAATGAATTTATCAATGATTTGCTTCGTACCTATTAATAAGGGTACAAAGCCGTTATTATTTTTACTATAAAAAAGCTATACAAGGTTAATTTTGTTATTTTAAAATTATTTTATGCTGATGTTAACATAAAATTAATGAAACCCCAATACTAAGGTTTTTGTGAAATAAATTTAAAACGATAGGAGTTGTTTGTGATATGTTACAAACTTGAGATAATTTTGTAAAAACACAAAAATTTCATGAGGTGTATGTGTATTAACTTATCTACTTCGAAACTTTCTTAAGTTTGTATACTTGAATCTTTACCAATCTGAATTTCTGTAATCTCAATTTTAACTAAATCAAACTTTGAAATTTATACCTCCAACGAGTTCCACCATTTAATGTGTAGGATTGAAGATATCCACTTCAACGACCAATAAGCACTTGAGAGATATTCCTCGACAAATGTTGAAGTTAAAAAAGTGAAAACATCATTCGAGAAAAGGTTTATTAGTCGAAATACTCCATGAAACTGTCATTGAATCTCAATTTACCTCATAAAATTGGTTTTGTCTTACTTTACCTCATGAAACAGACATTTTCAACTCTTTTGTCTCACTTTACCCATTTCTGTTAATGGACTGTTAAATTTAAGGGTATTTTAGACATTTCATTTTTTTGGTTTGGGAAGTATTTTGGGTAAGATAGCTTAATTGTATAATGATTTTGTTGTAATGAATATTTTTCAATTGCAAAGTTTCGAGCCAATACATGGACGTCTTGCAAGTGAAATGACTCTACGAACAAATTTAACCCTTATTTTGGTTGATACAATGATTTTATTGCTCGGAATTTTTCTATTGATTGAATAATTTATTTTTAAAAATGCTCAAAATGTATGCGTTTGAATTAGAGTTGTCAAAAATAAATTTGAGACTTGTTTAATGTGTAGGCTAAAGGTAAATAAATGTGTAAAAATTGAAATGTCTAGAATACCCTTAAATTTAACATACCATTAACAGAAGTGGGTAAAGTGAGACAAAATAGTGAGACAAAACCAGTTTCAGTGGGCAAATTGAGACAAAACCAATTTCAAGGAGTAAACTAAGACTTAATGACAGTTTCATAGGACATTTCTGTAGACATCGAAATTTCGGTAAATAAATGTTGACCGATAAATCAAAGTGTCAACGCTCATGTATTACATAAATTTTACACGTAGCGTGTGACTCAACGAAAATTGAAATGAGTTGGAAAAGTGATCAAATAGGACACGTGTCAACACTTGGCAGAAACGACTTATTTCATCTGGGATATTATATTCAAAATTAGGCCTTGGAAAATTCTATAAATACAAGCCCATTTCATTCATTTAAAGGGACCAATTCATATTACACCTTGAAGCTCTGAAGCTCTGAAACTCTGAAGCTCTTAAGCATCCAGGTTCCCGAAGAATCAAGAAAGCCTTCTTCGTTCTTCGTTCATCGTTCTTCCAAGATCAAGCCCCAACGGCCCTTTGGATCAACAATCATCCACCAATTCAAGATCAAGCCCCGACGGCCCTTGAAGAAAGTGTTCTTCGTTCTTCGTCCATTGTTCTTCCAAGATCAAGCCCCGACGCCCCTTGGATCAACCATCCACCAATTCAAGATCAAGCCCCGATGACCCTTGAAGAAAGCACCATCGTTCATCATCCGTTCATCCAAGATCAAGCCCAAACGGCCCTTTGGATCAACAACGTCGACAAATCCACACATCCAACCGTTCTTCAAGATCAAGCCCAAAAGCCCTTGAAGATCCGTTCATCACTATTCTTCAAAGATCAAGCCCAAAAGCCCCTTTGAAGATCCGCTCAAATCCACCTTCAAGATCAAGTCCACGGCCCTTGAAGAACGTTCATCCTTAGATCAAACCCAACGGCCCTTTGGATCAATCACACATCCACAAATACACACCTTACGGAGATCGAATCAGAGGATCAAAATAGAGAGAGATTGTAACCCAAAATCATCAAAATACAAATATTTGTTTGTGCACGTTGTTCTTGTCTCTTTCGTTTCAGGAATTTTCCGTGTTCACAAATTGGCACTGCAAACTAGGCAGGACTTGACATGCTGGAAACAACATTAGTCGCCTTTCAGGACATCTCATTGGATAAGATTTTTTATGATGCCGGACGCAAGACGTTGTGCGCAGACTAATGAACCAGGGTTGTTAGGAAGTTTAAGGGAAAATGAAACCTCAATCTCAAACTTCTCAGGTGCAGCATCTCCAGCTCCACCTTGCTGGGGTGTAAAGCCACCAGTTTGATATTGTGCAGGAAAATCTTCATACATTCGCTTTGCAGAATTCATCTAGAAAAAGTCCTGTGTTGGGGGTTGATGAGAGGCCCCTCTATCCACCTCATCCCGTCCTTCCACGTGAACAATATTAACATCAAGAGGGGGGAAAGGCAACCTTCGTGGTGATTATTCAATCTCAAACATACAGCTAAAGTTGTATGTCCTTTGTTTTCTCCCCAAATATGTTGTTTGCTGGCGGTATGTCCTTGTTTTCTCCCCAAATATGCTGCTTGCTGGCGGGCAAGTACGCAAAACCCTGGTTCATTAGTCTGCGCACAACGTCTTGCGTCCGGCATCATCAAAAAATCTTATCCAATGAGATGTCCTGAAAGGCGACTAATGTTGTTTCCAGCATGTCAAGTCCTGCCTGGTTTGCAAAAGAAAAAAAAAACGAGCATTGACCTAAATAAACAACACAAAATAGCATCTCGGTGATGCCATAAATGTTTCAACATCGAGTCACCACCAGCAAGATGGAGCTGGAGATGCTGCACCTGAGAAGTTTGAGATTGAGGTTTCATTTTCCCTTAAGCTTCCTAAACAAGATTGGTGTGGATGGTCTGAAGAGCATGGTGTCATACATTTTTCTTTAGCATTCATCCATTGTATCAGTGAAATTTTTTACTTGAATCTCCGGATGGGTATCTATGCTTTGTAAAACCTAAGACTAGATTACTGGCATTTGGAAATGTGACGTGAGAATTCTTTATTCAATGAATTGCAAATTATCTAAAAAAAAAAAAAAAGTGCATATAGACACTAAGAGAAATAAAGCTCATTTATTAATGTTTCCGATAAATTGCAAATATACATAAATCAAAATAAACAAACAAGAGAGAGAGAGAGCCTTCACAAAGGTTGCTCAGGCGGAGCTTCAGCGGTCGGTGGGGCCACAGAAGAAGGAGGTATCGGAGGTTGATCATTCGGAGCTTCACTACGCGGTACAGCTCCAGAAGACGAAGGCAAATGTTGTTGGAACAAACCCACAAACCTCCGATGATCAAGTAAAATCTGACCATCAGATTCCTGCATCTGGTCAATTTTCCTCTTCATATTGGTGGCATAGTTGTGTGCGAGCTTGTGCAACTGTTTATTCTCATGCTTGAGCCCTCTAATCTCCTGTTTGAGACTCATCACTTCAGCCGCCAACGATTCAACTTGACGGGTTCGAGCAAATAGGCGTTGGGCCATGTTGGACACAGAACCCGCACACTGCACACTAAGGGTCAGAGACTCCTTAACAGCCAACTCATCAGACCGCTTGGAAAGCAATCTGCTATCTTTGGGAGTGACAAGGTTCCGGGCCACCACCGCGGCGGTCATATCATTCTTCATCACCGAATCCCCAACGGTAAGAGGACCAGTAGGGGATATGAATTAGGGGCGCCATATGTTGTCGGGAGAAGGCGGGATTGCCTCTTCACCAAGGTTCAAATCAAAATGACGGTCGGAGGGTCCAGACATTTTCAAAGGTGTTGAAGAAAGAAGAGGTCAGACAGATCAAGATCTTAGAAGTGCAAGAAGGGAGTTTCTGCAAGCGAAAATTCAAGTGTGATTTGAAACGAATTGCATGCCTCTATAAAAAATCAGCACTCAACGGGATTTCAGAGATCGAAGAGGCAAGCTCAGAATTCGAAGAGGCCAATTCAAAAATCGAAGAGGCAAGCTCGGAAATCGGAGAGGCATCTTGCTTTTCCAGACGCGTCAGCACCCATCACACGCAAACTCAGCTTTGCGAAAATCACGGGTGATTTGTCGAAACGCCGATCCCAGATATCGAAGAGACGCCAGTCTTTTCCAGACACGTCAGCACCCATCACACGTAAACTCAGCTTTGCGGAAATCACGGGTGATTTGTCGAAGCGCCGATCCCAGATATCGAAGAGATGCCAGTCTTTTCCAGACACGTCGACACCCATCACACGCAAACTCTGCTGTGCGGAAATCACGGGTAATTTGTCGAAGTGCCGATCCCAGTTATCGAAGAAGCGCCAGTCTTTTTTAGCCGCGTCAACACCTGTCACATGCACACTCAGCTTGGCGGAAATTACGGACAATTTGTCGAAGATTTCTGATAAAGAAGAAAGCACGTGAAGCCATACTGATCAATCACGCATTGGTTACTGACACGAGTGAAAGAGCAGTACCTCTACAGGTATTAAGGAACTCCTTATAACTGTCCACCTTCACCCTCCATAGCAAGGCAGACATACGAAACCTTTCTTCATCGCCGAGAATGCCTTCCCAACGAAGCCTCTTGAGTCACTCAGTGTTCCTTATTCCTTGGGGTACCTCAGCAAACAAATGACACCAAAGCAAAAGTATCTCATATCACCAGGGTAGAAAGCAAAAGTATCTCATATCATGCGTTCTCCCTGTCCTTTCCTTTGTCCTTGTTCTTACCTACAAAGACAAGGATAAGGAAAACGATATGCCGGAACCTCCACTCAAACGCGGGTAAGGAACCGACTGCTTGGAGCCCTTCCCTGATTGCCTACCTAGCACTGCTATCGAGTACTCGTCTCCCACTGCTACTGTACTTTCAAAGAAGCTGCCACATCTGCCTGGAGAACAGATAAGGCAAGTGAAAATGATACCTTGCAGCATGTGGAGACAAGGTGCAGAAGGAACAAGCCGAGAAGAATGCGGTCCGCACAGTCAACTCAGCAGAAGGAGTCCGAGCTAAATAACTCGAGAAGCTGCCACATCTGCCTGAAGAAACAAGCAGAGAAGAATGCAGCATGCACAGTCAACTCAGCAGAAAGAGTCTGAGAAGAAGAACTCGAGAAGATGCCGCATCTGCCTGAGGACGGTGAACTCATTTTGACCCTCAAATTCTTGGGTCGACTTACTAGGCGTTGTGGGCTGCACGTGCCGATTCATCACCCTTGAATCAAATCCTTAAAGATCAAGTCACCAACTGGAAGAAGAGCCCATCAATCTTGAAGATCATACCGTTGACCAAACTGCTCAGGTGTGAATTAGAAAGATTGAACAGAGCAACAAGTCGTCACCTTCACCTCGTGCCTGCTTGTCATGTGTTCGAGTCAACCTTCAAGAATCAAGCCTTAACAGCCCTTGAAGAAGCTTCCAACCAAATTCAAGATCAAGCCTCGACGGCCCTTAAGGAAATCACAAGTCCGATTCAAGATTAAGTGTCTACCACCCTTGAATCAAAACCTAGTTCAAGAATAAGCTGTGGAAAATCAACAATTGGAGGAATCCAGAAAATCCTCCAACCCAGTTCAAGATCAAAGCTGTGGAAAGTCAACAAGCGCAACAAAACACGTGCCGATTCATCCACTACCAAAGTCAAAGATCATCTACCACATAAAGCTCATTGTGGCCCAATTTCAACCTTCAAGATCAAGCCTCGACGACCCTTGAAGAAATTTCAAACAAAAGTTCAAGAACAAGCATCAACGGCCCTTGAAGAAATCTCCAGCCCAATTCAAGATCAAGCCTCGACGGCCCTTGGATCGACATCTACAGTAAGGGACTTCAAAACGCATCTCCTACACGTGACAAGCACATGTATACGACGTGCCTTGAAGTGGGGGCATTTGTAGACATCGAAAATTCGGTAAATAAATGTTGACCGATAAATCAAAGTGTCAACGCTCATGTATTACATAAATTTTACACGTAGCGTGTGACTCAACGAAAATTGAAATGAGTTGGAAAAGTGATCAAATAGGACACGTGTCAACACTTGGCAGAAACGACTTATTTCATTTGGGATATTATATTTAAAATTAGGCCTTGGAAAATTCTATAAATACAAGCCCATTTCATTCATTTAAAGGGACCAATTCATATTACACCTTGAAGCTCTGAAGCTCTGAAACTCCGAAGCTCTCAAGCATCCAGGTTCCCGAAGAATCAAGAAAGCCTTCTTCGTTCTTCGTTCATCGTTCTTCCAAGATCAAGGCCCAACGGCCATTTGGATCAACAATCATCCACCAATTCAAGATCAAGCCCCGACGGCCCTTGAAGAAAGTGTTCTTCGTTCTTCGTCCATCGTTCTTCCAAGATCAAGCCCCGACGCCCCTTGGATCAACCATCCACCAATTCAAGATCAAGCCCCGACGGCCCTTGAAGAAAACACCATCGTTCATCATCCGTTCATCCAAGATCAAGCCCCAACGGCCCTTTGGATCAACAACGTTGACAAATCCACACATCCAACCGTTCTTCAAGATCAAGCCCAAAAGCCCTTGAAGATCCGTTCATCACTATTCTTCAAAGATCAAGCCCAAAAGCCCCTTTGAAGATCCGCTCAAATCCACCTTCAAGATCAAGTCCACGGCCCTTGAAGAACGTTCATCCTTAGATCAAACACAACGGCCCTTTGGATCAATCACACATCCACAAATACACACCTTACGGAGATCGAATCAGAGGATCAAAATAGAGAGAGATTGTAACCCAAAATCATCAAAATACAAATATTTGTTTGTGCACGTTGTTCTTGTCTCTTTCGTTTCAGGAATTTTCCGTGTTCACAATTTCGACTAATGCCTTTGAGAAAAGAAAAAGAAAACAAATATGTTCAACCAACAATATGGATATGTCTTCAACTTGTTAATTATTGTTGCACGGTATAAGTGTCTAATAGGTGTGAAGTTTTATTACAAAAGATTTCGGATTGCTAAGTAGGAGGAGAATATTTAAACTCTTATTTTCTTCTTTATTCTACCGATGTGGTATATTTCAACACACTTCTTCACATTAGACCTAATGAGTGGGTTACATGTAAAAAGATCCATATGTCAGTAATCACGTGGAGTCCAGAAGACTCACCTAACAAATGAGGCCAAGCGAACTACCATCATCGCGTGCGCCCAAAAGGACCTATCACGTGGAATTTCGAGCCTAGAACTAATACCATGCGCGTGCGCCCAAAAGGACCTATCACGTGGAATTTCGAGCCTGAAACTAATACCATGTTAAATTATCAAAGAGACAGACCAAATACCCACTTTCAACAACACCAATCCATACCCAACCTGTTAATTAACATTTATACAACTTAACATGTGTGAAATTTTATCACAAGATACCTCTGTAATATTTTCTCTTAATTTTTTAGCGTCCAATCAAATAATTAAAGGGGATTAAAGGTCCGAAATTAAATGGTAAAAATGGTGTGCGGAGCGCCACCCGAAAAAAAAACCAACCAAAAAAAGCGCAAAACGCAACCTGGCGAATACCGTACACTTCAATGGCCGACCAGACTTTAGCGCCACCGCCGGATCCGAATCCCGAAGAGCACGACGATCAGACGGCGGAGGATGATTCTTCCTCGACGGTCCTCGACCTCACCAGTTTCCAGCTCCATGACCTCGACTCGGTCGAGTTACCGCCGAGTCTAACTGAGTTAGACCTAACTGCAAACCGCCTCACCAGCTTAGACACTCGGATTGCGAACCTCTCCAACCTCAAAAAGCTGTCACTCCGTCAGAACCTCATCGATGACGCCGCCGTCGAACCGATATCCGGCTGGGACGCCCTCTCCGGTCTCGAGGTAAATAAAATTACAACGTGATTTACTTGGCGGTTTGTCTGGTTCCCGGGAAAATAATTAAATGTGATTTTCGTGGCGGTTTTGTTTGGTTCCCCGGGAAAATTAATTAAAATGTGATTATCTCGGTAGTTTGTTTGGCTCCCGGGAAAATAAAATTAAATGTGATTTTCTTGGCGGTCTGTTTGGTACCCGGGAAAATTAACAGTTTTGAGGAATGCAGGAGTTGGTGCTGAGGGATAATAAGTTGGGGAAAATACCAGATGTTAGCATATTCACGAAGCTTCTGGTTTTCGACTTTTCTTTCAACGAGATTACGTCGTTACATGGATTGTCCAAGGTCACCAGTACCCTCAAGGAGCTCTACGTATCGAAAAATGAAGTTACCAAGATTGAAGAAATTGAGCACCTCCATGAACTTCTGATTCTCGAGCTCGGTTCGAATCGATTGCGGGTTAGTTCTCTTGAGCATTTGAGATTATGTACATGGAAATTATTGATAATGTAGCAAAACTAGCATCCGGCTTGTTAAGATTGTACGATGAAATGTGAAATCAGGTGATGGAGAGTTTGCAGAACATGACAAAGTTGCAGGAGCTGTGGCTGGGGCGGAATCGGATTAAGGTGGTGAATTTGTGTGGGTTGAAATGCATCAAGAAGCTGAGCTTGCAGAGCAATCGGTTGACTTCAATGACGGGATTTGAGGTAAATGATTGGTTTACCGTGATTTGTTTGAGGCAGAAATCTCAAGTGCATTTGTTGTATTAATATTGAAACTTTCTATCGCTCCACCTTTTGCAGGAGTGTGTTGCTCTAGAGGAGTTGTACTTAAGCCATAATGGTCTTTCGAAAATGGAAGGCCTCTCAACGTTAGTCAACCTTCGTGTCTTGGATGTATCAAATAATAAGCTAGCATCGGTGGAGGGTATTGAAAACCTTACAGTGTATGTAACAGACCCCTTTGTTGCTATTCGTTTGATGTTGTTTTGTCTTGTCTATTCTACCCTTTAATGGGAATCTTGTGTTACAGGTTAGAAGATCTATGGCTTAATGACAACAGCATAGAGTCACTTGAAGGCTTTGCCAAGGTTGTTGCTGGTTCAAGAGAGAAGCTCACTACCATCTATCTCGAAAATAACCCATGTGTATGTTTATCTGTAACTTGCAGATGTAATATATAAGTTTTACTATCGTATTCTTTCAACATGAGAGGTCGCACTTGGTGCGATGGCAAGTGTCTTCGCCCATGAGCGGTAGGTCTCGGGTTCGAGACTTGGGAGCAGCCTCTCCATAAATGGGGGTAAGGCTAGCCGACATTCACCTTCCCCAGACCCTGCGTAAAGCGGGAGCCTTGTGCACTGGGTACGACCTTTTTTATTCTTTCAACATGCTTAGATTTGTTTAAGGAAGTTTAAAAGTAGTGTGTTCATAAATGCTAAGCGCCGGTATGGTAGAGTTCATGCAAGTCTCATGCTTTAAGTGTAGTGGCGAAACACACATGTTTATCGAGAGTGCAATATCTGGGTAGAGAAAAAGGGAAAATCCCGTAGGCTAAATTAGCTATGATGTATAATTATATATACATGTTTATATCTTCTAGTGCTTCATGTGCAGTAGTATGTGATTGGTTCTACATCTTCCTTCTTGTGTTGATATGATTTTTAAGTGTGTCGGCAAATGTCTTTCATACGCTTTAAGGTTATTTATATTTGGTCTTTCATCTCCTATTTCAGGCAAAATCTCCAAACTATGCTACTGCCTTGAGGCAAATCTTCTCAAACATAGAGCAAATTGATTCTCATGTATTTTCTTAAAAAGTTTTTTTGTGTTCAGCTCTCTCAACATAATTATCATGAAGCACTCAATGTACACAACCGCGATGTAGGTATATTTTCTCGACTTTATGCTATCCCAGTTAATTCTAGCAGAGGCTCCTTAAAATGAAGTTTTATTTGTAATATTCTGAGTTCTCATGGATGTTGCTCGCAGGAAAACTGTGGTTTTGGAGGCCGCTTCCGGAGTGCCAGAGTGCTGAATTTCAAATGAATAGAGATAAATTGCTAAACCATGGATGGCTCAAGAACTCACTTGGAAAATAATTAAAACGATATTTTCGTGTTGTTTACTGAAGTTGTTTTGTGTCATGTAAACAACATTTTTACTTCAGCTTTAATAACATCATTTTTGGAGTCAGTTGCGTGTTGTTTACTGAAGTTGTTTAGGCGTGTAATACATCATTTTTGGATGCCGAGCGAGAATGTGCCTTTTAACCTACAGTTTTAATAACAGTTTTACTTCTCCATCAACCTCCACATTCCCATTTCGTTGTTGATCTATAAAATGGTGCACAATTGTACGTTCCGTTGCAGTCAATTGCGTACGTTGCCGCAGTCGCCATTGAGCATTCGCAATGTTTTTGGTGTCCCTCCAACACAAATTGCCGATCGCACGGCAGAGATCGCAGGAAATTTTGCATCCGTCGCTTGAGCAACGCACATATCACAATTTCTCATGGCAATCATGCACTGGCGAACACAAAGAAACATAAGTAGGGATGATAAAACGACATCTCACAAATACAAGTACGACGTTTATCGTCACAATCTTAGGCAGTCAAATTCTGTCGAGAACTGAAGTGCCACAATCATAGGCGATTACAAAACCGAAATAGATACGTAACTGCAAAGAGTTAATACAAATCAACTTTGAAAATTGCAGTTCAGAACAGCTTAGCGACCCCTTTCGAATCCAATACGAGATCTGCTGGAGCCGCCTTCATAGCCATCTCTCATGGAAGACCCGGCACTTGCTCTCATTGTCCCTCCTGTTCCAACCTTATCGAGGGCTTTCTTGCCGCCCTTCTTCACCTCTGTCAAGAACTGGTCAAGACCAAATGGATCGGCTTCTTCAACAGCATCCTTCTCAAACTCGACCGGTCTATCTCTTGGCCCTGCCCTCTCAGCAGCTCCTCCAAATCCTCTGTCGGGTTTGAAGCGATCAGTCTTCATAATCTTATCCAACTGCTCATCAGCGCCACCATACATTTCACCATCAACATCCTTCTTAGGCCTGTATAGAGTTGAGAGTGTCGGCTGTGCAGTAAACAAGCCCTTGTCATAAACATTGTACTGGTCATCAGTGGCAAACCCTGAGTCCATTCCTTTCTCCTGGTTGAATAGCCTCTGATCATACATAACCTCTCCCCCTTTGCCTGCTCCGGCAGAAGCCATGCCAAGGGCAACTTTCTCACTAATATCACGATCTCTATCTCTCGTAATTTTACTTTTCTTCCCCATTGCTACATCTTTGGCCTCCAACCTTCTCTCCCTTTCCCTCTCTTTGCGCCGCTCCTCGCGAATCTTCTCCCGCCGCATCCTTTCTTCTTTTTCCTCCCTCGTCTCCTTTGGATAATCCGCTTCCTTTTCCCTTGTTGGACGCTCATAATCCCCTCTCATATCAGTATCCATGGCTGTTCTGTCAGAAGCCATTGGAATGGCCGCAGGGGGCGCAGCACCTGTTCTCTCAGAACGAGCTTTCTGAGCTAATGCCCTCAACTCCTGTTCTTTCTTTTCCTTCTCCTTCATCAACATTTCCTTCTGAACTTTCGATCTCATAGCAACTGCCTCTCTAGCCTTCTGCTCTGCTACATACAAAGACTCAGAGAGCTTTGCAAAATTATCATTGATCTGAACATCTTGAAGGCCTCTCCCGTCAGCTGCAAGACGTTTGTCCAAAGGAATTGTATACCCTTTCGGGTTCTTCCAGTTTGAAATGCAAGGTGGAATCTTCCAATCCTGCTGGTCTTTCACAGTCACCGGCCGAGGAGGGGAATGCATGACCGGCACAGGTGGGGATCCAGAAGCCCTCGGAACACGCTTATGCTTGAACTTAGGAGGCTCAAGTGGATCCACAGGCATCTCCATCATCCTGATAATCCTCTCCTTGGCACCAGAATTAAATGCCTCCGATTTCTGAGACGGTTTATACTTGATATATTGCGATTCTGACGACTGCTTGGCCACATTTTTCGGCTGTGCAGCGCTCAATCTCACATTCACAATCTTCTCAAGCGCAGCCTTTGTTTCTGCAGTCGTTTCTTCAATCACCTTCTGCTCCTCCTCATCCTCATCCTCTTCCATCTCCTCTTCCGCATCCTTCAAAATTTTTGGTACAATATCCTTATGTTGAGAATACACAATCTTTCTCGAGTTCTCATTCTGTTTAACAATGGCATCATACGCAATCTCCCCATTGGCATCAACTGAAACCGGAAGAATTTTTGTCCCAGGTTTCGCCACCTTGTCCCGGCCCATGCCAAGAGGGTACTGAGCTATGTGAATCTCCGGGAAAGCGCCGCCTTCCCCGAAGTCCTCCACCTTCCTAGGAACAAAGCCTTGGCGCTTCAAGTACTGAGGCACAGGATTAGGTTTAACGACAGCAGCAGATCTTTCCGCCTCGGAAGAACTGAACCGCTGCCGGAACCACGGATCGTTCGAGTGGTCGTAATATGTCGTTGTGGTTGCCGTTGGCGGCGGAATCAGCTCGTTCAGAGACGTCATGGCGATAAATCTCCTCTTCCTCCAATCCCAAACTGTTCCAATCGAACAAATACCAGAATAAATAAAAAAATCAAAACTTTCGAACTACAAAAAATAAACAAAGCAATCGAATTCGTAGATTCTAATCAATGCCCAATCAGATTGAACTCAAAATACTCAAATTAACAATCAAATATTAATCAAGCAAGCAATAATTGAAGATTAATTTACCCTGAGAACGCGATTAGAACAGGAATTATGAAAAGCCCTAACTTCGATCAGGAGAAAAATAAGAACAAATGAATTGGGAAAAATAAAATAGCCGAGGGAGAGAATCGAATGCTAACCTTATTGCCAGCGGAAGGGTTTCTGAGCTTTCTGTGTTTGTCGAAGAGGGCTTTGTGAGATTGGGTGGTGGTTTAATCGATCGATAGAGAACAAGAGAAATTGGAAGACGGCTGCTTCCGTGTATATATAAATGGTCAATTTCACTAATAGTCCCTGTGATTATTTGGATTTCATTTTTGTCCCTATAGTTTTTTCTATTATAATTCTGTCCTTAAAACTTATAGTTTTGTTTTCAGAGGAAATTGTAGAAATAGTCTCTCAACTTTAATCCAGTTGGAGCAATGGTTTCTCAACTCGTCAAAATGTGTAGTTATGATCATTTTCCTTAACACTGTCAATAACTCCGTTAAATTCAATCATGTGCGTGGCACATGACACTGACTGTAAGGGTAATTTAGGAAACAAATTATTTCCTAGATAAAAGGATCACCATCCCCAGGTTGAAGTCAATATAGACTCCAGGTTGAATTCAATACCCATCCCCAGGTTGAAGTTGATACCCATAGCTGATTTCAAAGTTAGTTTAGCAAATGACGATGGAGTTATCAGATATCATGATGTGGACCGGAGATCCTCCGAAATATGCAAGAAGCAACTTGGCAGGCCAAAAAGAAAGAGAATTGTGTCTGTAGGTGAAGTTGAGCCACAAGCACACTATCCTCCACCACCAATTAATCTATTGGGTGAGCACAATGACACACCGCAACCTTAGAGACATAGAAAATGGTTTGTAGAGATAGCTTGCGGTAAATGCGGAAAGTTGGGGCACGATAAAGTAGGATGTGGAAAATCACAACACACGGATGCAACAAATAAGAATCAGGTACATATTTATGCTTTAGTAAATCCTAAAAAACCAAACTAGCAAGTGTTGTATGTTGAATTGCAGTTTAATTCATTATTGGGTTAATGCAGGAGACTCAACAAGTAAACACTCAAGCAACAACTCAAAATGCCCAAGCAAACTCTCAAACTTCAGGGACACAAATTTCTCAAGGGAACATCGAAACACGAGCTCCAATTAACTCTCAAAAAGGAAAGAAAAAGCAACATGTCAGTTCTCAAGTAGAGCAACAAGGAAAGGGAATTTGAGAATTGGGCATGGAGGAAGTTTCAATCAGCTATGGGTATGGGTATCGAATTCAACCTGGGGAGGGGTATTGACTTCAACCTAACAAGACAAAAACAATCTAGTAATGTACCAAAACTCCCATTCCTTTTTGTGAATGTATAATAATATTGCAGACAGCAATTGAGAATTACATTACTTTCAATAACAATAAAGCACACCAGAGCCTTATAATGGTGGATAAATTATTCGATTGGTTGGAGAAGCTCGTGCCTTTGTATATTATTTGGGATACTTTTATCTAGAAAATAATTTGTTTCCTAAATTGCCTTTATAGTCAGTGTCATGCACCATACACATGATTGAATTTAACGGAGTTATTAACGGTGTTAAGAAAAAGGACCATATCTACACATTTTGAAGAGTTGAGGGACCAATGGTCATGGAAATAAAGTTGAGGGACCATTGCTCCAATTGCGTTAAAGTTGAGAGACAATTTATACAATTTCCTCTTGTTTTCACTTCAAATAAGTTGATATTTTCTTTCATTTTTTGTCCACATTTTCATTTTTTGAAAAATCTAGTTGGAGGCAAGGAACTTGTAGCTCAGTTTGATAAAAACATTCATCTTTACTTGCCGTCTTTATTTCAATTTCTCCTTCCCCCTTGTTTACTCCCTAAAAAATTAGAGTTGTAAAAGTTATGGCCTTTGCATAAATAATGAAATTATAAGGATGAAAATGAAACAACGAACATCAAAATTAAGATAAAATACAAAGATGATTAGTGTAATTTAGTTATATAATTATATAAGTTTAGTATCTCTTTTTATTTGGAGACCAAGGGTTCATATAGACCTTAGTGACACGTGATGTACTTTCCATGTTTTGGACACAATGAAAAATTATAATTTTTTTTTTGTCAAACGATGAATTTGTTACATTAGATATTATATTAGGGAGTCAACAGAGTTTAAACTCGAGTCGTTGTGCAAATACAACACTCATCTTAACCACTATGGTACAGAGCTACTTGCTTTCTCAAAATTTTAATTGACTCACTCCAAAATTGGAACACCTATCAACATTACTTTCTCCAAATTATCAAGACCGAAAGCGTTTTTTTTTTATAAAAGTGAATTTTAAATGCTTTTAGAAATCAAAAGTAATTTTGTCAAAATACTTTTCGTTAAAGTGAACAGTACCGGGTACTTTTCGTTAAAGTTCCCTTTAAAGGAAAACTAATGAAAAGGGCTTGAAAACTTTGAGTTTTAATGATAAGGACAAAATAAAGGGTAAATTGAATAGTACCAAGATTGATTTTTTAGTGTAAAAATGTGATTTTTAGTTAAAATGAACAGTACCGGGTACTTTTCGTTAAAGTTCCCTATTTTAAAAGCAACTTTCAAACAAGTCCAACATTTATATTGCCTGACTAGTTAGCAAGCAAAATATCGTTATTGACATTTTCTTCGTCTGTACAGCTCGAAAATCTCATTGTGATTTATAAAAACTTAAAGCCATACCTCACAATCCATAAAATAAAGTCATGCCTCACATTTTTTTTGTTATATATTTACTAGTACAAACTATTTCCACTCCCTTTCATAAAACCTCCTTCCTCTCCTCTCTAATGCTCATTCACTCCTTTCTAATTCACCTAAACAGAAAATTATTCAAGATTAACATTGTGTATATTTGGTTGATACATCGTTAACATTTAATTGATATGTTTTGGTGTATGATCAATATAACGTCACACTATAAAAAAAAATTGTCCTAAAAACGCACGATAGCAAATTCATGTCTACTGCTCTCTGTATTCGAGTAAACAAACAATCCCAAAACTTTTAAAGTGTGAAAAACTCAAAGATGCAATTGCGAACGAATGACCAGCTCAAACTCAAATACTAACGACATAAGGATCTGATAATGATAACCCTACAAATAATACAACCCGAGTTAACCTGAATTGACTTGACTTATTAGGTTATATTCATATTTCCTTTCCAACCCGACAACCCGATTAAATCGAGCCCAAACGATGACTTGCACCACTACCTGGTAAACCCTACTCCACTTATCGTATCACGCCACGTGACATACTGCGTAGCAAGAAACCAATCACAGCCTTTTGCTCCTTTTGCGATGTCCCCAATTAACTCTAACAAAATGCCACGTATATATGCGCAAAAGACACTAATCCCATTTAATTTAGGACAAGGATTGTCTGCCCCCACTTCCGATGCCTCATCCCTCTTGTTTGTGTGGTCACGGTTAAGCCACGTCAACATTTTATATTACTATTTATTTTGTTTTATTATATATATAAAAAAATAATATAAAATGTTGACTTGGCTTAACCGTGACCACACAAATAGAAGGGCACATGGAGGGTACCGGAAGTGGAGGGCAGACAATCCTTGTCCTTTAATTTAATATTGAAATAATAATTAATGGAAAGATAGTGTTAATGAGATGTTAATTCTTTTAATGAATTTAGAGGTATTCAATCAGGATTTAAAATGATTTTCTGAAATTTAATGTGTATTCAATCATGATTTTAAGATAGTTTATTAAAATTATTAGAAATTTGGGTGTATTTAATTAGAATGTTAAAGAAGTTTATAACATTTCAGGTGTATTCATTTGAATTTGAATTTAAAGAATTTGGAAAAGTTGAGAAATGAGATAGAATTGAAGAGATTTTGTAGTGTAAGTATCCACATGTCTCACCTCTTCCTATAAGATTTTGAGAGAATTGAATCAAAATTTTACATGAAATATCTACAAATTAGTTAAACTCTATAAAACTCTATAAAACTCTATAAAAATTCATTAAAATCTTTCAAAATCCCAATTGAATACACCTCATAAATTTGTTAATCTCGCTAACATTATCCTTAATAATACTATTGAATCCGCAAAACACTTGGATATATCTTTATTATTTATATGTCAGGGGTATTTTCGTCTTTCCAAAATCAAGTTGTCTCTTCTCTCTGCGCATAGAGTGACAAAGTCTTCTCCCCCACTTGGTTTGGTCACTGCCCCGCAAAAGCCCTTCCTCTCCTCAGACCTCAGTCTCCTCCATCGGTCTTCCAAAAGCTCAGAGCTTGATTTGGCCGTCAATGGAGGCCTCGCAGACCTCCAACGGGACGACCTTGAGGCATGCTTTCGGAAATGTCCTTTCCTTCTTCATCCTCATCCTGATCGGCGTTCTCGCATTTTCGATCCGGCTCTTCTCTGTGAGCTCTTCGATCACTATTTTTTCTCCAGTTTATGTAGATCTGTCGCTTATTGATGTCAAAATCCGGCGTTGCTCGTTTGGCAGCCTAGAAAATGCAGGAAAATGCATCAGTGTTGAAATTATTTATTTATTGATGTACACATATATGGATATTGTTGTGCAAATCATACAACTTTACAATTGATTATCTGCTCTTGTGAATTATCGAACCGAATGGTGTTTCGTATCAGTTATACCTTTGTGTTATTCTGTAAATTGTTGTGTTCTAACTGTTGTAACTTTGATTTTTTATCATTCGTAATTACATTTCTCAGTAATCAAAGGGAGAGTAACTTGCATTTGTATCGTACTCATGTTCGTGTTTCGGTGTGAATTAATCTACAGGTCATAAAGTACGAGAGTGTAATTCACGAGTTTGATCCTTACTTCAATTACAGAGTCACTCAGGTTTGGTTTCTTTATCATTTTTTCTGTTTAATACAAGTTTCGGTTGTCTGGCGCCTAGAAGTTAAAAGCTGAATACGATGGCATTGCTGTTGATCAAACATATATGAAAGTTCTGAATTTTATCGTCAGAGGATGTGCAGATTCTTCTTATTATATTGTAATGACGCGAAGCTATAAAAAAGATGACAGCTTTCTTTGTTGGTTACAGTTTCTGACAAAGAATGGAATATACGATTTTTGGAACTGGTTTGATGATCGAACCTGGTAATTTCTGATTTTTCTGGCTTTTCAAACTTCATGGCAGGGTTACTGTTTTGATTTCCTTCGACTACATAATTCAGCAATCTGAATTTAAACTTTCTTAACATTACATTCTAGGTATCCTCTTGGTCGTGTGATTGGTGGAACTGTTTACCCTGGATTGACCTTGACTGCAGGATCCCTATGGTGGTGAGTATGACCATTTCTAATAGATATGCTAGAAAGAAATTTCTTTTCTTCTGAATTTTAACTACTGAGTATGAGTTCCCCACAACCCTAAGGGAGAAAAGGAAAGGGACCTACTTGACAGTGATTCCTATTTTGGCCAATATTTATGATTTGTTTCTCTCTTATATCAGGTTTTTGAATTCTTTGAACATTCCTCTCTCTGTGGAAACTATTTGCGTGTTTACTGCACCTATATTCTCTGCTTTCACATCATGGGCGACTTACCTTCTGACTCGGGTTTGTATTCATGCCTTAGTTATTTTGTAGATTTTGGTTATCTTCCTCCAATTTCTTGATGGTGTTCAATTGCCTCTTTTGTCAGGAAGTTAAGGGTGCTGGTGCTGGACTAACAGCTGCAGCTCTTATAGCCATGGTAAATTACAATAGCGGGTATTTTTAACTCTACAACATATAGACATGGTAAGTGCTAATTCTTAGCTGCTCTTTTTTATGTTTTCATTTGTAGGTCCCATCATATATTTCTCGTTCTGTGGCTGGAAGCTATGACAATGAAGCTGTGGCTATTTTTGCTTTGATCTTCACTTTCTATCTATATATAAAGGTTAGGTTTGGTAAAAGACAACTTTATTTTATTCTGTTAGGTGCATGGTTGTATCAAAGAATGATCTGATTCTGTTGATTGTTGGGTAGTATCACCTTATGAATTTGTTTCTGATGGATCTGTCATTAGTATATTCTATATATTACAGGGATTATGTATAATGTGCTTCAATATCTTCTGATTACGTTATGCAATATATGCAGACACTGAATACAGGATCCCTCTTTTATGCAACTCTTAATGCCATAGCATACTTTTACATGGTAAGTATATGTTCTAATGTTGTTTGTGCTTTTGTAACCTTACATTTTCTGTAATTTATGTTTACTTGCATTTGTTTCATTGCTTCAGGTTTGCTCTTGGGGAGGCTACACATTTATTATTAACCTGATTCCAATGCATGTGCTTCTCTGCATTGTAACTGGTCGCTACTCGTCTCGTTTATACATTGCATATGCTCCTCTTGTAAGTATCCTCAGTACTGATGATGCTATTTTTTTATTGAAAGCAAGAGGAATATGCATTTGGCATTAAAATTGAAGAATGCATACTAACATTCTCACACTTTGTTAGTTTGTAGCTTGAAATACTAGATGAAAAAGAATGGTGACTATAAAATTGATACTTTTAAATGACTCTTGGTTCCTATTGAAATCGTAGCTTTGCTAATGTAGGTGGTCTTGGGAACGTTGTTAGCTGCTTTGGTGCCGGTAGTTGGATTCAATGCAGTCATGACATCAGAACATTTTGCATCCTTCTTGGTGAGCATTTCCCAACTTTCTTTTCTCATTGACCTTTCATTTTCTGATACTGGAGCTTGTCCTAGCTTTTGGTTATTTTCAAAACACTTGTAAAAGATGTCTTCATACTGAGTTAATAATGTTCTGGAGATGCTAGTTCACGTGTTCATAAGAGTGTTCTTTTTTTTTTGACTGAGCCACTTATAAAGTTATAAGAGTTTGGTTTTCATTAAGCAGTTTTAAAGTATATGGTTGCTCTTTAATGGACTTAGATAATTCTTATAGAAGGTTAGCAAATATGGAGAAGCTTTGCAGTTAGTAGAACTTAAAGAAGGGGATTGCCTGAATTTGGAACTAATTAGAAGTCTGTTTTCTTCATTTTTTCCAGATAGTTTGTATCCTGTGCAGTTCATTGCCTCATCTTTCTTACTATGTTTTATTGTTGCTATATTTTCTTCTGCAGGTTTTTATTATTATACATGTGGTCGCTTTCGTATACTATATCAAAGGGATTCTCTCTCCAAAAATGTTCAAAGTGGCTGTCACACTTGTTATATCCATTGGCCTGTATGATTCACTTGTTCTGTTTTTTAAATTTGTTGAGGGTTTCACAGATTGAACAGATAATTGATCTCGATGCCTCTCATGTTACTTTTCCAGGCTCATATGTTTAGCTGTCGTAGCAGTACTCGTAGCTCTGGTAGCTTCAAGCCCAACAAAGGGATGGAGTGGGCGAAGTCTAAGTTTACTTGATCCGTAAGTACATAATTCGCTAGTTATGTGTGGTCGTTGTTTGCTAACCTTTGGTTTAATGGATGAACTAACTTGACTGAAGCAGCAATTTCAGTTGGGGGCACAACTTAATTTGGAGGAACTGGTTTTGAAATTGTCCAGACATCTGGCTTTGGTCTGATATATTATTCAGAGGGCCTGATGTGGCAAGCTAATTCTTTTAGAATGCATAATACTGCAAGAACCAAAATACATCTCAAATTTGGAATACCAAAGTAATTTAGTAAATGAATTGGTAATATGGTATTCGCTAAAGTAATGGGGTTCACAGGAAAAAGTTAGTGTATCATTTGGATTCTTTTTGGTGTATATAGTATTACTCTTTTAGATTTCACCACCCTTCTGGTTCCTCGAGGCCAGCAGCTTCCCAAGTTGATATGTCACCATTTGACCTGTTTGTATTCTATAACTGTTCTTGAATTACTTGAAATGTCTGTGCTGCCTAACTGAGAAATAAAGCAACTTCTATATGTTTATATGTTTATATTTTCATTTCAGAACTTATGCGAGCAAGTACATACCAATTATTGCTAGTGTTAGTGAGCACCAACCTCCTACTTGGCCCTCTTACTTTATGGACATTAATGTGTTGGCCTTCTTGGTTCCTGCTGGAATTATTGTAAGATTCGAATCGTCAAAGCATATTTTGCCTTTTATTTCTGACTTACTCCATTTTGATTTTATTCCGATATCCAATGTTCCTAACCACTGTTTTTATGGTATATATCTGTTGGTAGGCATGCTTTTCACCTTTATCAGATGCAAGCTCTTTTGTGATCCTTTATATTGTAACGTCAGTATATTTCTCCGGAGTCATGGTAAATAACTATTATTGACATAGCTAAGTTTAAGTTTTCTTCCAGTGTTCTTGTTAATTCATGTTAATATTATTTTCCAATTTCCACTAACATCACAGGTGCGACTTATGCTGGTACTTGCTCCAGCAGCATGCATCTTGTCTGGGATTGCTCTCTCTGAAGCTTTTGAAGTTTTCACACGATCAATCAAGTTTCAGTTACCTGGTTTAACAGGGTCTTCCCAAGTTGATGTAAGCATCCTTTTCGCTGTTGGCTTCATATTCCCCGCCTTCTTATAAGTTATTCAGGTTTAGCATTGATTTTGTCTTCTTGACCTTTAAGGCAGGGGAAACCAGTTCTGAGAGCACTGTACCCCAGAATGAAGTACCGAAAACAAAAACAGATAAAGGTGCTGACACATTAAAGGAGAGACCCTCAAGAAAGAACAGGAAGAAGGAAAAGGAACCAGTTGAAAAGCCTTCCATTAAATCTCAAATTGAAAAGAGGCTTCTGGTTTTACCATTTGAGGGATCCATTCTTGCTATTTTTCTCCTTGTATTGCTTGGAGCCTTCTATGTGGTATATAAATTTTCTTATTTCTCTATTTTGTGTGATTTAAACCACGCCTCTGATTCCATTACATATGAATTCTGTAGGCACTAGTATATTATGGCACAATATCAGGAGTTTATCAAGTGTTTTTTCAGAGGGGATTTTATCCCTTGTGTTTTCTCTAATGAAATTTTAATTGATAAAGATGGCCTCTGAAGTTATCATTTGTTTTGTAGGTTCATTGTGTCTGGGCAGCAGCAGAAGCGTATTCAGCCCCATCTATTGTTCTAACATCTCAGTCACATGATGGTCTCCATGTTTTTGATGATTTTAGAGAGGCTTATGCGTGGTTAAGCCACAACACTGAGGTGGATGATAAAGTGAGCTCTTCACCGTGTTCTTCTTAGCCCCTACATCAACTCAATTTAATTTGACAGACAAAGACTGCGCCTTTTGCGGAATGAAGATATTAACTAACATTCATTCTTGAATAAACTTGTTACAGGTCGCGTCTTGGTGGGATTATGGGTACCAAACTACTGCCATGGCTAATCGCACTGTCATTGTTGACAACAACACATGGAACAACACACATATTGCAACTGTGGGTACTGCCATGTCTTCTCCAGAAAAGGCTGCTTGGGAAATTTTCAACTCATTGGATGTAAAATATGTCCTCGTTGTTTTTGGAGGTTGGTTCCTTTGATCACGATGAGATCTTATTATAAAAAAGAAAGTAAAACCGTATTCTGATAGATAAACTTTACTTATCAGGTCTTGTTGGCTACCCCAGTGATGATATTAATAAGTTCTTGTGGATGGTCCGGATTGGAGGGGGCGTATTCCCTCATATCAAGGAACCTGATTACCTAGTGAGTCCCTGGTTTCTTTTGTCGTCTTTTTTGTTCTCTAACTGGATATGAATTGAGACTTTTGAGTTATTAGCGATGTTATTGTTGAGTTGTTAACTGTGTCTTACATTGTCTTCATTTCTAAAGAGGGATGGACAGTATCGCATTGACAATCAGGCGACCCCCACCATGCTAAATTCTCTCATGTACAAGCTCTGTTATTACAGGTCTGCATTTGCGTAACATTCGGTTGCTGATTTGTAGAGTTAATATTTTCTTTGTTTCTTTTGTTCCGGCTGTGAGTAATATAGTGCATTTTGTGTTCTTTAACTTTAGGTTTGTGGACACAGACGGTAAAGGCTTTGATAGGGTGAGGCGAACAGAAATCGGAAAGAAATATTTCAAACTGACTCATTTTGAAGAGGTCAGACGATATAAACGTTTAGTTTGAGATTATATTCGAGTAATATGATGTCAAGTGATTATTCAAAACTTAAACACGCGGGTTTCTGACTATGTTGTGGATCTTAATCAATGTAGGTATTCACAACTCACCACTGGATGGTTCGGTTATACAAACTAAAACCGCCAAAGAACAGGATCCGAGGAAAGACAAAGAAGTCAAAAGCGGTATGTTGATCATCACTCTTCCTCAGTACTGTCGATTGTAAAGGCGACTGGTTCTATCGATCTAACGGGAACTGAATGTGTTTTCTTTGCAGAAATCAAGCTCAACGAGTAGCACAAAGAAGAGTGGAACGAAAAGGAATCCTTGGCACTGACAGTCATTTATGTTTCTGTCGTAGGGAGGGAAACTATGTGGTCGCTTATCTGTAATCTCATATGATATTTATACGGAAACGCTGAGAGGGCAGGGCCTCTGGAGAGAGTGATTGAGAACAGGCATAGTTTTAGTTGTTCATTTCTTACGAAACACAAATGGATCAAAGATTTTGTAGTCCCTTCTTATATGGATTTTGACTTGTATACTCTTTTTACGAAGCGCATCTTTTTAACAGATTGTTTGGGTGAAAAAAAAAAAAAAAACCAGAGGCAAATTCGGACTGCGGACACGGGCGAAAGCTGGAGGCTAACACGATTGTATTTCCAGTTCAATCTGGTGAATCGTATTCGTAAAAACGAACAGAAAGATATTCCATTATTTTCATCACAAAGAATAACAAGCCGAGGGAGAAAACAATCGAAAAAATGTAGGTGCTAACAAAAGAATAAATGTTACAGACCATGACTTATTTACGTACGCATCAAAGTTACAGCAAAAAAACCTCACTCTGTCTGAATTCACGTAACCGGCTGGATTTTAGATTTGTCATTCTTCGTATCGTGCAGTTTTTCTCGTGCTGTGCTGGTGGCATAGTGGGAACAACTCGACGGAGGAAGAGAGCTGAAGAACAGCATAAATATTTGCTAAACCCTGGACTGACAGCGGTGAAAGCTCCAAACAAGATGAATGTGGACCAATAAATCTGCTATACATCTCTATATTCTGCCCCCAAACTGAACAGCTCTTCCGACAAAAACACAATAACAGAGTTTTCAGTGAGTGATGCCGTGAATAAGCGAAGCCGAATGATCCTTGCACAACCGATGAATTTATCCTTGATCAATCTTTTCAAAGTTGTTACAGCTTCTTAGGCAAGTTATAAGTCTTCTTAAGGAACTTTGCTGCAGTCTCGTCATTCCGATAACACAAGACACGTAGAAGTGTGTTTGGTTCGTTGGAGTTCCACTCGCCCGTAGTTGGAGGCATTGGAAGCCGAGGTTTAGCAGAAGATCCATAGTTCTCCAGAGTTGCACGTTTGAGCTGTTCAACAAGGCTGTCAGTATCAATACCGTACATAGGGAGGATACCTTTAACAGTGGTAGATAACTTATCAATCAAATCAGCCGGCAGTCCATCCCCGTTCGACCAGAATAAATCAGTTAGAAACCTAAAATCCTCCTCGATTAGGTCAGAATCTTTCCGCATGAAAGTGCGAGAAGGTCCTCCAGCCAGCAAAACCAACAAGAACCCGTCAAAAGAAGCTCTCATTACATCAGTAATGATCCGTGTTCTAACTCTGTCATGCACAGTTGACGAAATAATCTCCAAATATTGCTCAAGCTCCTGAAGAAATGGCTCAATCCTAGACGACGAAACTCCCACAATATACAAGCCGTCCCAAAGGACATGACTTAGGTCATGGAAAACGACCTTGTATGCTGTTGCCTCACAAAGTTGTTGGATCCCTTCAACACAAGCAGATGTGGAAAGCTCAAACATTTTGCCCACTCCGTTGGCGATATTGTCCTCCCAAGGGGTTTCAGAGCTCCCAAGATGGGAAATTATCCTCTTCTCGAAAACTCCCAATTCCATTCGAATAAGCTGCAAAGTATTAATGCGAACGCAAAGTTGCGGAATCCCAAATGAGCTGTCCCCATTTGTACTTCCAACCTGAGATTTCCTTCTCTGACTTATATGCAGCCTTTCCTTTTTCTTGAACACACCATATTTTGACCTTGCTGAGCATCTGGTCAAAGCAGGTAAAGTGGGAATGAAAGTGTTTCGGGTCCCTGCACAAGTAACAGAGAACTGGCGGTCATTATGGAGATCAAAAACTAAAAATTCAATGTACCAGTGCAAGCTATGAAATATTTATACCGCAACCAGATTTGGCCTTCAAGATATAATGTTGAATACATTTGTCTAGACCGATCATCAGTTCTGGAACCAATACAGAATGCATGGGTATCGGCAACATAAAGAATGTTTCCAACGTATCATCTATAATGCGTAAAACTTCAACAGCAGAAGGAGCAAACCGCTCTTTGTTTGCCTTTGGATTCCATACCTGTCGAAAGAAATTTCAGCAAAAAATACTTTCATGTTAGAAAACAAGCACCGAGGCTTGTATCTCTTATTTGTCAACTTTTTTCGGTGCGTGGAAACAGAAAATGCATACCTCTTGATGCAGATTTCTATCAACCCATTCCCTCAGCCTGTCTACTCTTGTCCTTATCCAAGCCTTTGCCAGATTGGCAATTACAGCTTCAGCCTCGTAAGGAGGCATCTCCCTTATGATTGACATTCCGCCATCCTCACTATCCACTAAATCTTCGACGGCAATCTGCACAAGATCTTTTTCCAATTTGTCAGCAGCTCTAAGCACTTGTATAGTGTCCGGCGTCAAATCAGTGATACCCGCCACAAATTGCTTTAGCTCATTTCCATAGCAAGAATGCAGTGCAGCCATAGCAATGCCTGTTGCAAGAGGGTGCCATCTCTTCAATACTGGACCAAATATCTCCTTCTCACTAAAAGCCAGTTCGCTAACATCTTGTGCAAGGCCTGTAAGGACAGGAAGATTGTTTTGGCTTTTCGAGTAACGCTTGCTAGAACCTACCTTTTCCAGTTTCTGCCTTAAGACAACATACAAAAACTTGATCAGTATATTATACCAGAAATCAAGACAGTAAGAGTTTATCGATCTGATTTTCCAATAAATCGTCGACAAGAAACAGGCATAAAAAGAATATTTCCTATCATAATATACATTGTTTACGGCCTCTTTATTTAATGGAAGCCTAAAAATAATATGGAAACTTGCCTGCGCAAAAGCGGAGCGTATTGATGATCTTATGTAAGCATCAACCCTGTCATAACCCACATTAGTTTCTTTCCTCTTCCTACGGTATTCATGAGAAATATCTTGAACCAGTATTTTTGCTGATAATAATCCCAGAGAGAGAATGTTTTCCATTGCTTCTATATTGCCACTGTGGAAATTATCTCGGTAAGCAAGAAGCCTTTTCTCAGCCCAACCCAATATCGAACTCAATGTTGAACTTAAGATCTTCAAGTAAGATGGATCTTTTGTTCCATAGGCATCTTGCTCAACTTCCGCCAACAGGTTACTGGACGCAAGCAGCAGGTCGTTATCTACTTGGCCAGTTGTAACATAACGATGAAATAAAACCCACGAGAAACAAAGATTATGCAGCATTTGGTTTATTCCGAGGACTACCCAGGTCTTCTTTATGAGGTCAAAAACCTCTTCAAGCTCTTCAACAACAGATGTTTCTTCATTTGGGTCAAAACACGATTCTAGTAGCATTTGGTAGAGCCTAAGGTTCAACGGAAACCCATCAGCCCAGTGGCACGTCTCGGAAACAGAACCGTCAACTGATCTGTTAGCAAGAGACATAACAACATTGTAAAGAAGTTGCATCGACTCAGTGTGCTTTCCAGTTTCTATGGGTTTATCTAAGGCCCCGTGAATAATCTTCCGGAGTTGTTGAGGAGCAGTGTCTCTCTTATCTAAAGGCAAATAAGGATACAAAAGAAGTCCGGCTTCGAGAACCCTCAAGTTTCTCCTCTGCCAAGCTTCATATTCTTGTTGGGTAGGAAAATCCGAAGACTTGAACTGCTGTAATAGCTCAAGGGGCAATACCATGCATTCTATTCGCCGTCCAAGCTAAAACAGACACAAATACCAACAATTCACTGAGAAATAATACACATTCTCTAGAAATGCCAAATTTACAAAGATATTAGAGTGTAAAAAGTTGAAGACGCTGGCGCCACATTGGCTAGAGCGGATGTGCTCCCATGTGCACCCGAGTTCTTAGATTAGTTTAATATAGATCATCGCTTTGTATCAAAACACAAGTGTCAATAATTAAAACCAAATTTTGATTAAAATGTTGCAACTTTGATTTCTCCTTCCCCCACTTGTCGATTTTCTATCATTCTAACTTCATTTTTCTATCTTTTCTATCATTTTCTCAGCAACCAAACACAACCCAGAATCCCCATTAAAAGAAGAGTCTTTCAAATCACAATTCATACCTGACCAGCAGCAACCCTCAAAAGTGCTCTCCGGACCCTCGTATCAGTCTGCTCCGAAATCTTCATCTGAACTCTCACGAGCTCCCAAACCGTCCCGGTCCACTTACTCTTCCCCTGACTCACTGAGTCACCGCTACCGAGTCTCCTCCCAGAAGCCGACTTCATACCCAGCGCCTTCTTGAACCGGCTCGCCGCCGACGACGTCGACCTCTGAAGCGACGACGGCAGCGAAGTCAGAGCGCTCCGGTCGCTCTTCTCGGACTGTGGGACGTAGGTGAGCGGTTTGGGCCCGGAGCTCCGGCAGGCTCCGACTAAGATCTGGTAGACGGTTTCCCGGAGCTCCGAATCCGAGAGGGTCGGACCCAGTTCCCCAAAAGGGTTGGGGAGGCCTTCAACTGTGTGAACGGGCATGGCGGGTTGGATTGGAATAGGAATTGGATTGGCGTTTTGGGAGTGTCGTCTGGAGCTTCCGAATACTCTGTCTCTGAGAATGTGAGCCATTTTTGCTTGCTCAGTGCGCGTGGGGACAAAAAACGAAAAAAAGGAAAAAGGAAGAAGCTTTCGGGGGATTCTGTTATTCTTGCTCGACTTTGAAGGAAGCCATGATTTAAAAAAGGTGCTGAATTTCAAGCAGATAGAGAGACAGAGAGAGAGAGAGGGGAGAGAGAGAGAGAGGGAGAGAGAGAGAGAGAGAGTTAGAGAGAGAGCGCGGCAACTGAGTCAGAGTTAGGGCGCGTATATAGAAATTGGAATTTTCTACTTTTGATTTTGTTTGTGTGTGTTTTTTATTTAAGAGAATCTGTCAATCTGAGAGAAGACCTTTTCTTTCTTTCTGGTCTGTATAAAATATCATAATATAATACGATGATGGGTCTCTTTGTCATCATCCATTTTAAACATTCCCGTTGTATCTAATTTACTAGTTTTATATTCTCTCTCGCGGAAATGTAACTGTAACAATATATTAGCTTAAGGGTAATTGAGATACTAAATTTGTAGAAAAAAAATTACAACTAAAAGACATGTAAGTGGATGATTAGTTTATTAGACATTATTTAGTTTATATAAATTATATCTCCACATATAATTTTCTTAGCATTACCCTTAACTTATAATATTATTGAGTGAATTTCTATCCCCGTATCAAGAAAAAGTTCAATTTTTTGCTTCTTTATCCAAGCCAAAAAAGGCCAAAAACAATCAATAATAGCAATTAGTTGGGAGTTAGGACCACCGTTTTTACATTTTCTAGATTTATTTATGTACTTGAAACTGGAAGGTGAGCTCACCCCGCAACGGAATTTAGGGGGAACATGCCACTGGGTGGTACCATGTTGTTTCCTGGATTCTGCCCCCAAACCTGTCAACTTCTTCCAAAATTTCTTGTAGTTCTACATTAGGTTTTTGTCCTTGCAAAATGCTTAAAATAAGTCCGGTAAATGTCTTATTTATTCCGAAGCAAAAGTGTAACAGGAGACCGACTTACCAGCAGTTTTCGGCTCATCATCTTAACATTTCAACTTTCAAATCAATAATGCATGTTATGTGATAACGTTAAAGCATTCTAAATGTTACTGTTTTAAAGATGTATATAAATTATTTCTTGGTATAATCCGTCATTTTAAGTCTGACATAATACAAACACGTGAAAATACTCTTTTTCTTGCTCTTTGTCGGTAGTTCAGTTTCGCATGGGCCTCGTTTAACTCTCGTTTGGCCTCTTCTATTTAAGTTTTGGCGGATTCGAGGCAGAATGAAAAGGAAGGCTTGGCTCCTGGTGCATTATCTCCTCTAGCGGGGCAAGAGTAAGAGTCTCCGGCGAAGAAGCCGGCAACTCGTTCAGATCTTGTATGCCAGAGTTATAAAGCAAAAGTGAATTTCTGGTTGTGTAGTTAGGTTGCTTCAGCCAACAAAGGTGAATGCTTTAACGTCACTTTCTACATATATTTACACCAAAATTCCAACCCACTCATATCTCACTTGTGAATGTAAGCACAGAAAAAAGAATTGTTGATTAACATCTCTTTATTCTGTTTCTTTTTTTTTTTTTCTTTTTTTTTTCTTTCTTTCTTTTTTTTTTTTTTGATTTTTTTGCTTTTTTTATAACTTGGAATAGCTATATAAGTATATGGAAATTATTTGAACTCTTAACTTTTTATGTGTTTTTATAAATAAATAAAAATAACTTTTCATGTGTTACTACATATATACATGCAGAATCAAACAACACGCAGTTCTGCATTACAATTTGTAACTCAAAACCTAAAAACCATAAATTAGATTAATTAGAGAGGGGGATAGTTGATCCATATCCATTCGCTCTCTCTTTTATTCATGAATTTACAAAACATGTCATCCAAACTAGTAATTTCACAAGTAACATGTCAAATTCTGAAAGTGGATGCCATATGTCAAATTAGGCACGCAGGACTAAATGGCTGGCACACGGGGCCTGCATTTGGCATAATATTATAAAATTGTAAGTAATATATTGGGAATTTGGGAGAGTATTTTCCATTTGGCACAATTTTCCACGTCAAAAAGAAATAGGCCTTCCTTTTCATTCATTATATTATACATATGTTGAAAACTTTAGCAGTTGAAAACATTGGCATTGTTATGAATGCCCACACACAGATTTCCAATGGTCACAAATGTGATGTAGACTTTGGAAATAACAGGATCGTATTTTCAAAGTCATGTGATGTAAATTTCAAAATGTAATATTGCGAGTTACTCTATAAATAGAGCACTCGACTGCAATCAAAACATACCGAAAGAAAGAAAGATCAATAACATCATCTATTTCTCCCTCTTTTATTTGTTATCTCCTAGTGCTATAGTTACAGTGTGATATTTTACACCTGCTTCGTTCCTGTCACTAGTAAATGTTATCTTTCTAACTTTTACATATTTATAACACGTTATCAGCTCGAGTCTCTAAAACCTAACCATTTTCTCATTTCTCTTCGCCGAACGAAAGAAAGGAAAAAAATGTTTCCTCTAAGGTTTTTACTGTTCATCTTATTCCTCTGCCTCAACTGTGCGATATACCCTCGCGACGAACTGTTTGCTCCATGCCTGCTTCTAGTTCTCAACCTAATAGTTACATATATCTTTGATTTCTTGTTTGGTGTAGATCTTGATTACTAACTCAGTATTTATTGATTTTACTGCAATCCAAGATGGTGCGGTACAACTGCCCATCTTGAACTGAAAATTTAATCTTACTGCGATCCAAGATGGTGCGGTATCATCGCCTATCTTGGACTGCATATCTAATTTTACTGCAATTTTAGGTGGTGCGGTATAATCAAATCACCCACCCTATCCTGCATATTTAAATTTGCCTGCTATTTAATTTCATTGCAATTTTAGGTAGTGTAGTATAATCACCCACCCTACTATGCGTATTAAATTTTTTCCTGCTACTGGAGTGGTGCAGAATAATCGCCCATCCTATGTTATATTATTTCAATGAGAATGGTGCGGTACAATCGCCCTCCTCATTCATCTTGAAAATCTCGAGCCTGAAGTTTCGAGTGCATATCATTTTGACCTGAAGATCAAAATGAAAAATTTATAAGAACTAGAAGTTATAACACTATATTCCTATTGCAAGTTCTTCCACATCTCATTTTCTTTCAGAAAAGAAAATGGCGAACTTGGCGAAGCTTGATTTTGCTGCCCTGGACATTACTGGGAAGAATTATCTTACCTGGGTACTGGATACCAAGATCCATCTGGAAGCAGGGAATCTTAGAGATACCATCAGGGAAGAGAACAGCTCATCCTCTCAAGTCATGATCTTTATTCGTCGCCATCTTGATGAGGGACTAAAGAGCGAGTACTTAACGGTTGAAGATCCGTCAGCCCTTTGGAAGGCATTGAGAAACATATACAATCACCAGACAATGATGATTCTTCCAAGAGCTCGCTATGAATGGACTCACCTAAGGATCTAAGATTTCAAGTCAGTGGCAGAGTACAATTCTACGTTGTTCAGAATTACATCTCAGATGAAGCTCTGTGGGGATACCATTACTGAGGAAGATATGCTGGAAAAGACTTTCAGCACATTTCATGCATCTAACATGCTCATGCAACATCAGTATAGAGTGCAAGGCTTCATTAAATACAACCAGTTGATATCTATACTCTTGGTAGCTGAACAAAACAATGAGCTCATGATGAAAAATCATCAGTCCCGACCTACTGGATCTGCACCATTCCCAGAAGTGAATACTGCTTCCCTCAAAGTGAACGCCACATCCTCTGGTGGCGATAATCATAAACGAGGATGTGGCCACAAGCGAGGTCGGTGGAACATGAAAGGAAAGAACCATGGTGGTTAGTCTCACAACCAGGTTCCAAGGCAAAATTCAGGCCCGAGCTTTAAAAATGTGAATCGCCACAAAGGCAAAGTTCACATGAACAATGCTCCTAGGAACTCTGAAGGAGCCTGCCATAGGTGTGGTGGTCATAGGCATTAGGCGCGTACTTGTCGTACCCTAAAATATCTGGTAGATCTATATCAAGCCTTCATCGAGGAGAAGGGTGTCGAGACTAATTTTCTTGACCAGGCTAAACCAATGGATATACTTGATCTAGTGTGCGACTTATCAGGGCAGTTGAACACAACTCACCTAGATGTTTCGGACTTCATTGTGGAAAGGGGGAATGAAGTGTATCGGTCCGACTGAATCATTTATGTTTGATGTACTTTTATTATGTTGAACTTGTAGTTTAAAACTAGCATTTCAGATTCAATAAAAGTGGCATGTAAATTTCCTGTTATAACTTGCTTCTAACTCTGATTCTCTTACTCAGAGAGCATGGATAAAAACTATGGTCATTCTCAAAACATGAAAAATGGCGAAGATATTTGTCTTGCAGACTGCGCAACTATGCATACAATACTTCGAGATCGAAAGTATTTCTTAAGCTTGATGCTCACAAGAGTAAGGGTAACAACAATATCAGGCCAATCAGATGTAATTGAAGGCTCAGGGAAAGCCCATATTATATTACCAAATGGAAAAATATTGTCCATACAAAATGCGTTGTATGCTACTCGATCTACTTGAAATTTGTTGAGTTTCAAAGACATACGTTTAAATGGATACCACATTGAAACGAAAAGTGTAGAAAATGTGGAGTATTTATGCATTACCTCAAATGATACCCAGAAGCGTATATTGGAGAAGTTGCATGGTTTGTCGAGTGGATTGTATTATACATACATAAAGACAGTTGAATCACATACTGTCATGAACCAGAAGTTCATTGATTCAAAAGTTTACATGTTTTGACATGACCGTCTGGGTCATCTAGGATCTACCATTATGCGTAAGATCATTACCAATTCTAATGGACATCCATTATTAAGCAGACACATTGCTAACTCAAATGATAACCCTTGCAAAGCTTGTTCTCAAGGAAAGTTGGTAATTAGACCATCACAACTAAAGGTTGATGCTGAATCCCCATCATTTCTGTAAAGAATTCAAGGGGATATTTGTGGTCCTATTCAACCATCATGCGGACCATTTCGATATTTTATAGTTTTGGTTGATGCATCTACCCGATGGTCACATGTTTGTCTCTTGTCTACTCGAAATGTAGCTTTTGCGATACTTCTTGCTCATATAATTAAGTTACGAGCACAGTTCCCAAATTATCCCATTAAGTCAATCCGACTTGATAATGCTGGTGAATTTACGTTTCAAACCTTTGATGATTACTGCATGACATTAGGTATTGATGTTGAACACCTTGTTCCTCATGTCTATACTCAAAATCGTCTAGCAGAAGCATTGATCAAACGGCTTTAGTTAATAGCTCGCACTCTGCTTATGAAAACAAAATTGCCAGTTTCTGTATGGGGACATGCCATCTTACATGCTACATCATTGGTTCGATTGAGACCTATAGCCAACCATCAATACTCCTCAGTACAATTTGTGTTTTGGCATCAGCTAAACATTTCACATTTACGAGTTTTTGGTTGTGCTGTTTATGTGCCTATTGCATCCCTGCAATGCATTAAAATAGGACCTCAGCGTAGACTGGGAATTTATGTGGGTTTTGATTCACCATCTATTATTAGATATTTGAAACCCTTGACATGTGATATGTTTACAGCTCGTTTTGCTGATTGTCACTTTGATGAGACAATTTTCCCGTCGTTAAAGGAAGAAAAGATTGTTCCAGAAGAACGGAAAGAGCTGACATGGGTTGTTCCCACATTGTCTCATTTTGATCCACGTAGCACTCAATGTGAAAATGAAGTGAAAAGGATCGTTCATCTTCAAAGCATTGCCAATCAAATGCCAGATGCATTTAATGATGCTATGAAAGTGACAAATCACATATACCAGCTACAAAATGCACCTGCAAGAATTGATGTCCTTATTGGACAAAATAAAGTGGCAGCGAATGATTCATCTGGTGCACGCCTGAAGCATGGTAGATCCTTAGGTTCAAAAGATTCAGCCCCTCAAAAAAGAAAGACAATGGCACAACTGAATCTAAATGAAATCATTCAGGAAGAGAGAATGAATGACAAATCTAAAATTCATGATTCTGGACTTTCAAAAAAAGAAAATGTCTTTGATGAGACACATGTCCCTGAAGAGACAGTAGTACATGAGAGCAAAGAAATCTCCATAAATTATGCATGTACTAATGAATTATGGGATCGAAATGAAATAATCTTCGATGATATGTTCGCATTCACAGTAGCCACTGAAATCATATTAAGTGATGATATTGAGCCCCACTCTGTTGATGAATGTAAACAGAGACAAGATTGGCCGAAGTGGAAAGATGCAATTCAGGCAGAATTAAATTCCTTGGAAAGGCGAAATGTTTTTGGACCGGTAATCATAACCCTGACTGGTGTAAACCCCGTGGGTTACAAATGGGTATTCACAAGGAAACGTAATGAGGAAAACGAGATTGCAAGATATAAAGCACGACTCGTTGCACAAGGCTTTTCGCAAAGACCTGAAATTGATTATGAGGAGACATACTCTCCTGTAATGGATGCAATTACGTTCCGTTACTTAATAAGTTTAGTGGTTTCAGAAAAACTTGACATACGACTTATGGATATCATCACCGCGTATCTATATGGAGAATTAAATAATGACATATATATGAAAGTCCCAAAATGACTTAAGTCGCCTGAAACAACTAACAAATCATGAGGTATGCTCTCGATCAAATTAAGGTGATCATTGTATGGGCTAAAACAATCTGGACGAATGTGGTATAATCGTCTCAGTGAGTATTTAATCAAAGAAGGGTATACCAACAATGTCATTTTCCATTGTGTGTTCATTAAGAAATCTAACTCTGGATTTGCTATAGTGGCAGTATATGTCAATGATATAAACCTAGTTGGAACCCCTGAAGAGCTCAATAAAACTGCTGAATATCTAAAAAACGAATTTGAAATGAAAAACCTTGGAAAAACGAAATTTTGTCTTGGCCTACAGATTGAGCATTGTGCTAGTGGAATTTTGGTCCACCAATCATCTTACATTGAAAAAATCCTGAAGCGATTTGGTATGGACAAGGCTTATCTACTCAGCATGCCAATGGTCGTTCGTTCTATGAACGTTAAGAAAGATCCATTCCGTCCAAAAGAAGATGATGAACTGGTCCTTGGTCCAGAAGTACCATATTTGAGTGCAATATGTGCTTTGTTGTACTTAACACAATGTACTAGACCAGATATAGCTTTTTCAGTTAACTTGTTAGCAAGGTATAACTCTGCTCCAACAATTCTTCATTGGAAGGGTGTCAAAGATGTATTGCGATACCTTTGTGGGACAACAGACATGGGTCTCTTATACTCAAAGAACTCCACAAATGACCAGGTCCTTGCTGGATATGCAGATGCTGGTTTTCTCTCTGATCCGCATAAAGCCCGTTCACAAACTGGATATTTGTTCAAGAATGGAGATACAACAATCTCATGGCGCTCAACAAAGCAAACATTAGTTGCTACATATTCAAATCATTCAAAAATACTTGCTTTACATGAAGCAAGGTATGAATGTTCTTGGTTAAGATCAATGATCCATCATATCCGGAATTCATGCGGTCTAACTTCGAAGACAAACAATCCAACTGTCATTCATGAAGATAATGCAGCATGTGTTGCTCAAATGAAGGAAGGATTCATCAAGGGCGATAAAACTAAACACATATCTTCAAAGTTTTTTAGTGCACATGAGCTTCAGAAGGCTGAAGTTATTGAAGTAAGATAAATCCGTTCCAATGAAAATCTGGCAGATTTGTTCACCAAATCTCTACCAAAATGCATGTTTCAAAAGTTAGTGCAAAGTATCGGATTACGTCGACTTACCAAACAACTAAATTTGGAGAATGCAGAATCAGGGGTAGATATATATCAAGGGGAGCATCCACGATACATGCTTGTTGTACTCTTTTTCCTTCGATTAGGATCTTTCCCACTGGGTTTTTCTTATCAAGGTTTTAACGAGGCAACATAAGCATATTTAACACTATATCAACAATCTAGGAAAAGTTGTACTCTTTTTCCTTCGCTATGGTTTTTTCCCACTGGGTTTTTCCAAACAAGGTTTTAACGAGGCAACTCATGTTGATATGTGGGCATCCAAGGGGGAGTGTTGAAAACATTAGCAGTTGAAAACATTGGCAGTTGAAAACATTGGCATTGTTATAAATGCCCATACATAGATTTCCAATGCCCACAAATATGATGTAGACTTTGGAAATAACAGGATCGTATTTTCAAAGTCATGTGATGTAAATTTCAAAATGTAGTATTGCGAGTTGCTCTATAAATAGAGCACTCGATTGCAATCAAAACATACAAAAAGAAAGAAAGATCAATAACATCATCTATTCCTCCCTCTTTTATTTGTCATCCCCTAGTGCTATAGTTACAATGTGATATTTTACACTTGCTTCGTTCCTGTCACTAGTAAAGGTTATCTTTCTAACTTTTACATATTTATAACAACATATTGTTTGTATTTGTATGATTGTATATATTATTAATTCGTAATTAGCTAAGACGTTGCCGTCACTTTATCTCAATCATGTGTTCATGTAATGTATTAGCTGTGTTAGAGCTAATCAAGATAGATTTTGATCACCAAGTACGAACATCTACAAATGACTCATCAAATAACGTATTTAAACCACTCAAATGACGTGGTAGACCATTGTAGTTGTGTTACTTTCACACCACTCAATAGGCCGGCCACTTGTATTACTTAAAAGGACAAATGTGATATTCAATGCAGTATGATGATGATTATAATTCAAAGTCTTCGTATAGATTACATGTAGAGTAGCAGGACTCCTCATTCATAATATTAACAAACATAATACTTTATATCTTACTCCACAAATCCAACTTCTTACAACCAAAAGAAACCACGTTGATTGATTTTATTAAGGAGAAATTAGGTTCTCATCCTTCATTTTGCTATTCCATTGATTAAAATCATATTCCTTTTCAATTTTTGATCAAGGTCCTTGGTATATCATTAATTATTTCAATAATAATAATTTTTTAATTTCTATATATATTCATTTAATTAAAAATGTTACAATTAGTATATTTATATTTATGACTAAATTTTTTATCATATATTTTTAGTTTTAGTTTGTACCCATTTTTAATTTGTACCAATTTTCTTTTCAATTTTTATTTGTACCCATATATTTTGGGAGCAGCCTCTCCATAAATTGGGGTAAGGCTAGCCGACATTCACCTCTCCCAGACCCTGCGTAAAGCGGGAGCCTTGTGCACTGGGTACGACCTTTACCCATATATTAATTTCTTTTTGTGCCCATATTTTTTAAAGTTTATTTGTATTTGTATCCATATATATTTTCTTTTTTTTTACTTTGTTTTTTGCTAAATGTACCCATGCTAATTATATGTACCCATGCTAATTTTCTGTACCCATTCATGTAAAACTTTTTAATGTTAAAATGTACCCATTCTTAAATATATCAATTTGTTATATGTAAAATGTACCCCTTTTTTATATAAAATCTATTCAATTTTTTTCTAATCCATTTTTAAACTTATATGGGTACATTCTTTTTTCTTTGATTTTAAAATGTATCCATGTCAAGTTTAATCCAAGAAATTTACTAATGTTGTTAAGCCTAATATCTTTTTTTTTTTTTTTTGTCATTTAGAAGAATGTACCCCAAGTTTTGATACAATAATTTTTTTGGTTAATTTTGATGAATGTACTCATGTTTATATATATATGCACACACACAATAGTATATTTATATTTTAATATTTTTAATCCCACAAATTATGGTTTTTTTATTTAAAATCTCATTTATATAAACAACTAAAATTTCTAATTTTTAATTTAAAAATATAGTAACGTACATAGAAATAAATTATCACATTAATTTCAGGGATCTCGATCAAAAATTAAAAACTTACAAGGTTTCAATCAAAGAATATTTATAACTAAGGACCGCATCCAAAGTCTCCCCTTTATTAAACTTGATCAATATTTTTAATACCATGCACTAATTAACTAAGACACTTACTCTACAAATTCATTCTACAATTTTATCTTTTAATAACTCGTGGTTGGTGGATAATTTATTGCACCATCTCGATCATCACTAGAATGAGCACAAATTAGGACAGGATTCACAAAGCTTACTTTTTGGATTATATTCATTAAACCTTTGTACAAATATTTGTTTAACCATTTGGTTAATTAGTTAATTAAGAGCTCAATCTGTTAAAAAAATTTACTCCATATAAACGACCAGAACTACCGGTTTTGATCCAATAACTTCATGTTCCTGTATAACTCTCTTGCATATTGGTTTGAACATAGGCGCTAATGGATGTTGGGTAAGTAGGAGAAAATGTTTAATTTGCTCCAATATCTCAAATAACTAGGATATTGTTATAAACAGAAGCATCTAGTGCTTATTTAATTGATATTAAACTTAACATATACAAACACGCATTGTAAGTTTTCTTTTATGGTAACAAATTATGCAAACAAGTCAAATTTTATCAAAAAGGTATCGAACACATGACTTCTATATCATCATTTTTTTTTTTTCATTTTGTGTTCATTCGTTTTGTGTTTTGAAGACCCGACCGCCAACAGAAGTCCGGCCAAAGGGGCGTCGTTTCTCAAAGGAGATGAAACGGCGTGTTGGAAATCATAGGCTGCAGCAGTCGATCTGCGCTGTTTCTTCGCCAGTGTCGACGTGTTTACTGTGTGCAAAGCCAAAACCCATCACCTATGAATTTCTTTGGACTCAAGAGATGATGCATTGATCGAACTAATGGACGGACCGCAATGCAAGTACTCTTAACTCTTGAACTAGAGGAAGGACCTACCGACCGATTTCTTGAGCTGCTACAGTTCCAAATTTCCAATTGACCGAGAAAGAAGCAAGAAGTACGTCATCGTGGCAGAGGTAGTTAGCTCAAGCTAAAGCACTTGAGAAGACCTTGGAGGAAAAGATGAACAGGAGTTATTTACTTTTACTACTAATCCCTCTTGAATCTTTTTAGTCTTTCATTATCAATAGGTTTATCGTTTTTCTCCTGTATCTACCAAAAAAGTAAAAAAGATCTCTGAGATCTTCACCGTAAATGCTATGAAGCAGCAAGAGCATTTAGCAGTACTTGCTGCTTCCACTTGCAGCGTTGGAGTATTGTAAGATTATAATTTGGCGTAGCAATAGCAGTTTTAATTGACCGAATGCCTATGCAAATCTCTTCTGAACTTGTCCATTCAAGGTACTCAATCGAAACAGTGGTTCTAATTCCCCGTTTGATTTTGTAATGTCTTTTAATTTACGGGGTTTTTCTCAAAATTTGATATATTGCTTGGTGTGCCCTTAATACAACGATTTATTAGTATTTATCTTCATTTGTATGTGACATGTCTTAATTTGAATATATTGAGTATTTCTCTTCACTTGTAAGTGAAAAGTCTAGTGGTATTACTCTCTCAAGTCAATGCATCATTCAAACAATTCCAAATATGGTTCTTAAAATTTACCTACAAAAAGGTTTTGATCCAACTCAATATGTAATTGTTTCCCTTCAGAAGTCTCCTAATAAGCATGGCAAGAATCAAGTATCTTTGCATGCAACTAGCCTATGGTCGAGGTCCAATTTAACATTCAAGAAGCCATTAAGCTTTGTGGGAACGATAAACATACAAATCATACAAGTCTATGTCTAGCTCATATCATATGCAATCTCTAAATTATTGTGCTTATATGTCGAGTAAGATGGTCACTTGACACAATCAAACACAAATATCCACAGAATAATGACAACTAAGCGTCAAGCCAAAGATAATCAATGATATATTATGTTTAGAGATTCAAGAACAAAGATATGAAAGTCGTATCAAGTTTGCATTGACATTGAAAAACTAAATCAAATGCTTCATCCTAACCTTAGGACATTAGTTTAGCTAGACATCAATTCAAAATATAACCAAATTTTTCAACGACATAAGCAAAACAAAAGTTTAATTATTTAGCATTTTGGTTTATTATTATTTACAATATATTTTGGTATTTTACGTCTTAGGTTTTCTTGCAGGTTAAAGATTTAGATTCCTTGCCTATTAGGGATTAGGGTTAGCTCTCTACAAATGTTTTATTATTTAGTTGATACAAGTCAATTACAATGCAGTCATCTGATTTTTAACCATCATGACATTACTTATTTTTCAGTTTAATATAATTATATCTGTTTGAAGTCCATTTATTTGTTTGTTTATTAGTTTATTATGCGTACTTTGATTTTCAACTATACAAGTACTACAAGTATAAGTAAGAGATGATGATAGAAAACGGCGATGAATGAGGTGAAGGTGGAGACGTGCTTGATCCCTTGATGAAGAGCTAATGTTTTGAACCAAATTTGAATGGAAAATAAAACAGCCATATGAAGAATTCTATACACAGCAGCATCCCCCCAAAAGTTCACGATCAAAAGCTCATTTTTATTCCCTTCTGTAGTCTTGATCTAATACCAATTGGATTCCAAGTACACATTGCACAAGGAAACCCCAATAAACTAATAATTATCTGTCTCCCAAGCTCAATTGGTTAACAAATGTCTAATATCTCTCTAAATCCTCGACCCGCAACTTGAAAATATGGCAATCTTACAAGCCAATCACGTCCTATACTATAAGATCAGCACATAATCCAGTAGAGATTTTCAAACTGAATAGCAATCACTAAAAAATTAATAATTTCATATCAGACATTGAAATCACGAACCGTAAAATTCTTCAAAAATACCATCTAGAGTTTTTCATCCATATGTGGCTCATCACCTAGTTCGTACTTAGTTGTTTTTATTTTTTATTTTTTTAAAACCGTACTTAGTCGTTTCAGTTGTTCCCGAGACATATCTGTACAATCCTTCCAGCACATAACATGAATTGCATCCGCTTTCTTCAGAATTTTTCCTCTCTCTTTTTGGTCCAGTTGACCTTCAAAGTACAAAAAAGGAAATAAATGACTCAAAAACAAAATAAACTAAGCAACATAATTGACAAAAAATAATAAAAATAATGACTACATAAGCCACTTATATCAAGTCCTGTCGAACTAAGGAACGTTTCATAAATTAACATGTATCAGAGTTTTTATTGTGAAACTATTCCAAGCCAATTACGTAATACCAGACGTTTTATCTTTTCTTTTACATATGGTACTAAATTGGCTTGAGTTATTTCATAGTAGAATCTCTTATTGCATGTAAGTTATTCTTGAATATATTAAAACGAAACAAGAAATTTGACGAGTCATCGGTCCAAAATGATTGTTGGCACATGAAGCTTGAGGTGGGCCAAACTTAAATTACAGTATAGGTAAGCTTAGCCAAACTCATTCTTCTTAGGATAGATGATATGGTTTGTTAAAAAAAAAAAATTGAGAACTTTACCCATTTTCAAAGGCGAGTGAGGTCATATAACGGATCCCTGTAATTTCAAATTCAAAGCGGTAAAATTATGAAAGCTAGGCACAGTCTCCGCGGCGCCATAGACCTATTGTTCTCGCGCGGCAGCGCCACCGCCGAGACCTACACGCGGCTCGTGCTCAAATGCGTTCGAGCCAACGATGTCGCCGCAGCGAAGAGGTTGCAATCTCACATGGACCTTCACTCGTTTCAGCCCACCAAGACTTTCGTCCATAACAGGATCCTCCAGCTCTATGCAAAATACGGAAATCTTGCTGACGCCCGCAACCTGTTCGACAAAATGCCCAAGAGAGACATTTACTCGTGGAATTCCATGCTTTCTGCTTATGCGAAATCTGGGTCCCTTGAGGAATTGGGGACAATGTTTGATCAGATGCCTTCGCGGGATTTGGTCTCGTACAATACGGTGATTGCTGGGGCTGTGGCTAATGGGTGTTTGAGCAAGGCGTTGGAGGCTTTTGTGAAAATGCAAGAAGAAGGACTCGAGCCTTCGGAGCATACTTTTGTAAGCATGTTGCAAGCTTGCACCAGATTACTGAATTTTAGGATTGGGAAGCAAATTCATGGGAGAGTAGTTGTTCGTAATTTGGAAGGCAATGCGTTTCTTTTGAATGCGTTGATCGATATGTACGCCAAGTGCAGTGGCATTGATCAGGCTCGGTGGTTGTTTGATTGGTTGGTTGATAAGGATGTGGTGTCCTGGAATTTGATGATTTTCAGGTATTTGAAAAACGGGCAGCCTGAAAAATGCATTGATTTGTTTCGTGCAATGCAAGCATCAGGTTTGAAGCCTGACCAGGTTGCGGTGTCAAATGTTATCAGTGCTTACTTTCAAACCGGAAATATAGTAGAAGCAAAGAAGGAATTTGATGGGATCAAGGAGAAGGATAAGATTTGTTGGACAACAATGATAGTAGGATATGCACAGGTTGGCAGAGAAGAGGATGCTTTGATATTGTTCGGTAAGATGCTATTGGAAAATGTCAGGCCTGATAGTTTTACCATCTCAAGTATAGTTAGTTCCAGTGCAAAGTTATCGTATTTGTATCACGGACGGGTTGTTCATGGAAAGGCAGTGCATATGGGAGTCGTCAATAATTTGCTCGTGTCTAGTGCTCTGGTTGATATGTATTGCAAATGTGGAGTTACTGAAGATGCTCGTGTGGTTTTTGAATTGATGCCATCACGGAATGTGGTTTCTTGGAATGCTTTGATTACAGGGTATGTACAAAATGGGAAGGACCTAGAAGCCTTAGCCCTATATGAGAACATGCTACAAGAAGACATAAAGCCAAATAATGTTACTTTCGTAGGTGTTTTATCTGCTTGTGTCCATGCTAATTTGATTGAAGAAGGACAGAAGTATTTCGATTCAATAAGTGAACAAAGTGGTACGGCTCCCACTATGGACCATTATGCATGTATGGTGTGTCTCCTTGGCCATTCAGGTTGCATAGACAAAGCAGTATGTCTTATTGAAAGTATGCCTTATGAACCGAATAGTTTGATTTGGTCCACTCTTCTATCTGTTTGCGCAGTGAAAGGTGACATTGAACATGCCGAGATGGCAGCTAAGCATCTATTTGAATTTGAGCCACTCAGTGCTGGACCTTACATCATACTCTCCAACATGTATGCTACTTCTAGAAGATGGGAAGACGTGGCGCGTATAAGGTCTCTCATGAAGGACAAAAATGTCAAGAAGTTTCCTGCTTACAGTTGGATTGAGATTGATAACAATGTTCACAAATTTTCATCAGAAGACCGAACTCATCCAGAAACACAACAAATTTACGAGGAACTGAACAAACTGATAAGGAAACTGCAGGAATCTGGGTTTACTCCCAACACGAAACTGGTTCTTCATAACGTTGGGGAGGAGGAGAAGTTTGAGTCCATCTGTTATCACAGCGAGAAACTTGCTCTTGCATTTGGTTTATTCAAAAAACCTAATGCAAGGATACCCATAAGGATCATAAAGAACGTCCGTGTTTGCGGAGATTGCCATGAGTTTATGAAGCTTGTGTCTCAAGCTACTGGAAGGGCTATCATCTTAAGAGATTCAAAAAGGTTTCACCATTTTAATGATGGGAATTGCTCCTGCAAGAACTGCTGGTGAAAACCAACATTTGAAGTGAAGGATTCAGCTTGGATATCCCATTTGGTAGGTCCTGCACTGAAGCCTATAGGGCCAGATCCATCCCAATCCATAGAAAAGAAGTGTCCCAACTTTACTAGCCCCAAAAGAAGAGTGCACAAGAGCCTGCATCAACCTACTGGTAGCCCTAAGAGGAAAGCCCTGCAGGAGGCTTTGGCGATCACAAGAGGAGATAAACTTGCCCATCAAAGTTGTGACGGTATCTGAAACCGATAAAATAGTGTCATGTGATAAGTTTATCGCTCGTGATAATAAGGTAATGAAAGTTGTCAACCATTCTAATTTTCACCACCATGAGATTATATGTTACATTTTTTTTCTAGGAAATTTCTGTCTTGCCAGATGGCCAATAACATGAACATGTTCATCCATTCCTTATCATGCATGCATCTGTTGTTAGTATCTCTCATTCTCTCTCTCTCTCTCTCTCTCTCTAACGTACAGAGGGAAGTAGAAATAAATGGTGCATGAACCCACCTTAGGAGAGATTTGCAAGTGTAATCAATGATATATGTTCCAATTTCATTACGTAACAAGAGTTGCACATAAATAGAATATATCTTCAGTTGCATCTATAAATCTCTCTGGGGCCTCGGTTTCCTCCTTTGTGGGCGTGGGCATGTGTCATCATTTATTGGTATCATGTGTAGTTGTGTACCCTGCAAAACGTGAATGGTAAAAATGCCAAAATCTCACATTTGTTCAGAGTGGTCTTGGATGGAACATGGAACCCGTGTCACCATATGCGTGTTAATTCAATGTTTATTGTTTTAATTTTTAAATTAAAATTTATTTTGTCTTGACTCCAGCTCCTTCAAGCCTTTCTTGACTTCACATGCAACGTCAATTAAAAAATAGAGCTTCACTAATGTCGAACCAAAATTTTTTGTCATCTAATCGAAATAAGCTAATCTCCTGCTAAATCATCGTTTTCTATGGATTCGAATTAAAATTCTGGGGCACTCGATTCCACTTTCAATTATTAAGTTTTTTTAATTTTGGTCATTTCGGTCGTTGTTGTGGGTTAGTTATATAATCTTTTTTCTCAATCAAAATAAAATCTCTTTTAAAAGACGATGTTATCTACACTAAGAGAGGAAGTGAGCTTAATCTCTCTATGGGATATAACAATAATATTGTTCAAATTCGTTTTTGACGATAATTGAATATAAAATCTCATATTTACAAATAAAGAAGAATGGTATTGGATCGTGGTACTAAGACAAATAAAATCTTAAGTTACATTTGGAAAATAAATAATTTAATAAGATGGGATTTTTGTGGGTTCAGGCGAATATACAGTTGGTGGGGAGAGGAGTTCAACACGTGGGGTTGATCGTTGAATCGATACCCACGTGCGACTGTCCGAGACTCGGAGGAGACGCTGCAAATCCTGAGGTCCCTTAGTGCTCCTCACCGTAAGGTCACAACACCGCCCAACTTTTCACTGCCACGTTATCCAGACAGGAGAAGAAGTTTGAACTTTGACCGCGACCGATGATCCAGCCAATAAAGGTACGCAGGATGTGACTGCACTGATCTGACGGCTCAGAGCACGTAGTTTTTTACCAGAATCTGGGCGTTGGTCGGCACCCTCCTATTGGCTCATGTAATCTGTGAGTAAAAGTCGGCAGAATCTTATGGGTAGCTTAGGTCCTTTGTCTTGGACTCTTATATTGACAAATAATTTATAAAAAAGGGGGAAAACAAAGAAAGGAACTATGGGGTCCATGTTACCCCTAGTGGGTGGGTCAACCCATCAATACTTTAAAGCCCAGCCCAAAAGTTACCTCCCTTTTTTCATTTCATTCGAGCTACAATAGGTATTGAAGAATGGCCGCTGAAAATAATTTATAATCAAAACCGTTCAAAATCAATGGTAAAGTAGTAAAGCTTGTTTTACGTTATTTATAAATGGGAGAATGAGCTCATATCTCAAGAGAGAATGTAAGTATTATTCTGTTTTAATTACTTGAGTTACAAGTTTTTTGCATCTGTTAGTTTTCTTTCCCTTGTTATAATGAGGAAGTAGGGAAAATATTGTAAATTTAATTAGATTTGCAATCATAATTTCTTTGATGCAAGTGGTATTAGGGGACGAACAATAGACACAGAAGCCGAGTAATTGTGTAAATTCTCTTAAACCATTCGAGTTGCGAGTCTTTTACATCAATTATACTCCTGTCATTTTTCGTAATGTGGTTCCAACTATTCCAGAGTCCAAAAGATAAAATATAAGTAAATGTACATGACATTGATCTATATGAAAATTATTGTGTTATCCCTGTGGATTGAAAAAATGGCCAAAGATGTGTCAGGCAATAAAACATGTCTGCGACATAGATTATCTAATAGGATGATCCAAAAAGAAAAAAGGTTCACAATTGATGAGAATGTTGACAACCAAATTGGAGATAGAAACTTTGATTTTTGCAGCATCTCCACTCACATTTGTTTTCCTTTTGACATGAGTTGTAATACTCAACACACTTTATGATCCAAAATGGTACTCTTTCACCAAAATAAGCCTGATTAATGGAATGGAATATTTGTGTTGTGCTGTCGGCATCAATTTTTTTTTTTTTTTTTCCATTTGAAAATTAGATAGATGTGGTTGTCGATCTCTTTGGTAGGCTAGGCCTTTTGTATAATGTCACGAAAGTTGTAGAAAATAGAAACATTTCCCACATTTTTTTAATTCCTCCACCACCACCAGACAAGATTGCCTTTTCTGTTCATCAAGATATGTATTCCTCCTGCTAGAACGCATAAACATTTAACAAAAAGCATAGATCGTTCATTAGATTATGGTATGTCATCATTGCCTAGTTATTTAGTGATTAGCCCACATGCTCCTAAAAGATTACAAATAAGATGAGAGGTTCTTTTGGACCAAGTATGTCTTCCTATTGCCTATATTGGTCAATGCTCAGATAACGTCACATGATATGATTTTTCATTATTCATAAGTATATATAGATATGTCGTGTATATATATATATATATATATATATATATATATATATATAATATAAAATACATGAATTGATGGTATCCTACAATAATATTGTAATACCACACTTTATTCTTGTCTTACTACTCATTACAAATGCAAACTGTAGGGGCAAGAAGAGTGCTATAGCTATCGATATATACTAAATCACAAACCGAGTAAATCTCAAATGTGGGATGTGAGAGGTTCAAATGATCAATGCTTTCTCACTTCCTCTGTGTATTTTACATCTTTAGTTGCTTGTGACAGTATAGCGTATCTGATATTTTGACACAACTATAATTGTACATGTCGTAATTTAATACTACTTCGTATTAAAGGTATACCCTTAAGAAGTGCTTAGCTCCTAAACAAAATGTGTAATGAAATATTTTTTCGCTAATCAACTTTATATTCACCGAGTCTCGAGAGTCATACAACACTTCAGACTTGGTGAATAATGACTTGTAGGATTCAAACATTTACCATGCACAGGCCCTTTAATCCCACTATGTTAATTAAGAAAATAAAAACTGAATAGACTGGGGTCGGTGTGTCAACTTTCAAGCACTGCATTATACACCCCGACAGGCAAAAACGCCCAAAAAAGACATACGAATGCGATATGGAAAAGCTGAAGAAGGAGCTTTCTATTTTATTTATTTTTTACGTGTGTTTTGTCATTGCCTTGCCTTTTTCTTGGTGACTGGCTAGTGAAGCCAAGCCATACTTTTGGTGATATATATTTTCTGACATCTGCTAAATCTTGAAACGAATAAGAAATAAAAGAAGAGAATAATTGACAGAAAGCATGATTAGTGGGATCCAGGAGATGACCGATTCTTCAGTGTACTCGAAATATAGAGCAGAACATCTCATGTTTTTATACAATTAAAAAGATACTTAAAAAAATACTTTTTCCTAATTGAATATGACACATGTAAAGTTCCAAATATGCCCGTGTTTGAGCACACTAAAAAATCTCTCATAGGAGAGGGATCCTTTGACCATTTTACTCTCTTTCACTCTTGCATGGCAAATGTTATTGGATGCTCTGAGGTGCTAGGTATTCTAAATGTTTAATTGTTAGATCATAATTTTTGTATTTTAAAAAATAACAGTTAAACAATCTAAAATAGTAAATACTCTGGACTCTGGAGCACAAAAAAAAGTCTGTTTGCATGGAGCCCATGCCACCTAGCAGCTGCATTACTTCACTTTCACTCTCATCTGAGGGACAATCTCGCTTTCAAGCTCAGGTTCGTGATGACAGAAGGTGCACAGCTCCTATTTACTGTACTTCGGTGGATGACATCCGCTGAAACAATAAAACACTAAATATTAAGCCAATAATGCAATAATTAAGAATATAACTATCAAGAACTTCAGTGTATACTAAACAGACTAAAATACCCGCTGGTGAGTAGATATGAAGGCGAAACCCTACTGAATTGAAATATTAAGCAGGGACAGAGCGTTGAAGGTGAGATATGCGTGATCGGTCGTTGAGGAGGAGTGACATGGGAATGCAGACAGTACCCTGTTAAATGGTTACTTTAAATTAATATAATTTGACGTAATATTACTATGGCAGACACTGCAAATTGCAGCACCTCCACGCTCCACCGTCCACCGTGTCCACCGAACACGGCTCCGACGCCGACGCTGTGGTCTCTCGGCACGAGTCGTTGTTTAATTCATGACAGAAACAAAGCAGTCTTCTTCTTACAGCAACAAATTAGTCTTTCTTTAATAACAAATTAATCTTCTTAATTATAAATACCAGCTGCGCACATGTAAATGTTTCGTGGTTTAAATTAATGTGATTACACCTTTGGGGCAACAGCATGCCATATATGTAATCACATCAAATTAATTAAGAAAAAAAATATCATCAGTCAAGGCACTTTTATAAAATCTCATCAATACTATATGTTATGGCAAATATCAACATATCCGGACCCCATGAACAAATTAGCATGCCAGTAAATTAATATCATTCATGTTATAATGCACGTTTTTACTTAATCTTAACATATTAACTATATTGTTCACTTTAGTGGTGGACAAAAATAAATGATGAGGAGTTATCTTATACTTGGGTTGGTAACGCCACTATATATGCGGTTGTGCTTCTCCGATGTTTCCTCTCTTTTCTTTGTATTTTTCTTGTTTTTATTTCTAGTGACGTAAGGTTTATGTTCTCCTCTCATTAAGTATAACTTTTTCTTTTTTTTCATATCAATAAAATTTTCTTCGTCCCTCGGAAGTTTATTTTGATAAAAAAAATCCTTTCACAATTCAATATTTTCTTGGAGTGTGCTATCTACATACCATTTTTTACTTCTCAGTCACACATCTTGGGTAATTTCTGTTATTTGATATTCTTCAATTCATTCGATACAACGACTTAAAATTTAAAAAGTGTATAAATAAAAATGAGTGTGCGGTTACCACTCCTATTTTCTTTCCTTCATAAGTAATTTTACATATCTTGGGTTTCTCATCAGTCATTACCTCAGTAATATGCTCGATCAGTTGTAATGATTAATGATTCATCATTGTACGAAGATAGCTGTTTATCATCACGCGGTGCGGCATGGCTAGTTGGGCCGGTTAATTGTACTTCTTTTTGTTTTATAAAGCGTTAATTGTACTTCTTTGTCGAAATGATGACCTAATCATTTTTGGATTTTTTATTTGTAATTATTCATCGTATATTATACGATTAAAATTTATTTTAAATTATTTTATTTAAAATTAAACACAAATAATATTCGATGAAAAGTGATCACATAATGTAAAATAAACGAATACAATTAAAAGATCTTTAAAATCCTCAAAGGACCCTTATTCGGACTCCCATACCTCCATATTCACATATCTTACGTGCCATGCATTTTTTCAGAGCACTCGATCCAACATTGTGATCTTCTTCCACTTAATTAATTACCAAATTATTTTTGCGTGTTTTAAGAGGGTGGTGAACCCATAACACAATGATGAGTGGGAATTGAGGACAGCTGTTGGTATTTATCTTATAATTATTCCAGTAAACTCCCAAGTAATTTTCACTTGAGCTGCTACTTTAATTCTCTGGGTAATTTTACAGCAAATTCACACATGCCTGAGGTCAGGTGGCATTTTGAGAGCCAAGTCTCGTTCATCATGAAAGGAGACCTGGTTTACCAATTCTTTCTTTTCATTGTAGTAGGGAAAACGTGTACGAATTTAACTCGCTGTTATTTTTTTATTTATTTTTATTTACTTGCTCACGTCAAGATATCTCCTATAAATTCAACTATATTAATCGTGAGTCTTACTGAGAGAACTAATTAAAAATATGGAAAATCATTGACTGTGAATATTTTCTACACAAAACCATAACAAAAAAAACGAAACAAAACAAAAAAACTCGTCAGTTGGTTGGTCCTATTGGGTTAGTGATAATATTTTGCAGTTATACTTAGTCAGGGAAAAAGTAAGAAGATATGTTACCAAAATATTGTAATATTTACTCTCTTTTTTAGCTTGTAATATTGTAGATGATCAAAATAATTTAGCTTTCTAGTTCACCTCTTAAAACTTAGCTTTGCAAAAAATCATTCAAATTAGAATTTTTTAAATGTTTGATTAACGCCATCAAAATTCCAATACTTTCGAATACTATGGTTCTTCTTTTGGGTTGATGGCCATTAGATGATTAAAATATTTCAGTTTTTTGTTTATTTGTGGTATGTATGACCTAGAAAATAGATAGTTCAAAATCACTGTTCAATATATTGAGGACCAGAAGGAGATCCGAGAAAGTTCAAATAAGAAGGTTGCTAATATTCACTAGTTAGTATTTTGCAATTGAGGTTTAAATCAACATAGTTATTAAGCTACTTATTAAACCAACTTGGACACAGGATTAATAGATTTTTTATCTTTGAGTCCAATATAGAGATGTTCTGTTTTATGAACAACATGGAGTTTAACAAAACAGTGGTAATTATATCTGATTTTGGATTAGAGGCAAAAAAGTTGCCTAAGATTTAAGACGCTATACTCTCTATTTGTTCCTCTTTGTTTTTTTTTTTAGTTGTTGTGATCATACCATACAAATTTAATCCAAATTTTTCACATGCCAAAAGCTAGTGGTCTTTGAATTAGTTAACTAGTCATACCAATTGATTAGAAAACTATTAACAAGTTTTAATTACTATTAGGATAATCTGAAAAGGTTACTCTAACAATTGCATGCAGTTTAATTGTCATTCCTCAATCGATGAAAACAAGATCATATAATGCTAATCATACTTTGGATGGGATTACTTCAATGCATGCCGGATAAATTTTTATAAGTACCTCAAGCAGAAGCCACGAGGATTGATATGCACCAAACACACACACAGTAAACACGTTTCAGGTAATTAATATTCTTAAACATATTCCCAAAGTAGAGCAAGAAGATAATCAAGAAAGAGGACCAAAGCCTTGAGCGAGCTACCAAGTTGGTATATGTCATTTTGGTACTAATTAAGGTACTCGAACTTGATAATTTGTACTTAAAGATCGATCATGACCTAGAACAACTTGGAAGAAGTTAGGGAAGGCTGTAACCTATAACTTAATTAAGATCAACTAGAACCTAGAACCCCCAATAGTTTGTACGTAATTAACTATCTCATTGATCAACTAGAACCTAGAAACCTCAATAATTTGTATGTACTTAACTATCACATTCATATGCTTGCATATATATAGTGATCTTAAACAATTAATTCAACGGTGCTATTATGTATGCATTGTTGGAGAATAGGAATCCCACATCAAGCATATGATAAAAATATATACAATTAATATATGGGGTTTTCCCCCTAATATAATTGGAGCATTTTGTGATAAAACCCACCAACTAGTAATAGGTGGTTAAATTAGGACAAAATCAGTTTATTGGTGGTGGATCATGTTGGGCCTAAAAATCTTATCATGTAAAGTTAGTCGCACGTGAGCTGCTCCATATTCTTGATGCATTATAATTAAGGTTCTAAATGATGTTAGGCGCTGATGGGGCGACGAACAGGGACCTAGCGCCTAAGTGTTTAGGTGGGGCCTAGGCGGTTTTTAATTTTAATTAAATTTGTTATATAATATATAAATAAATGTCGACTTGTAGTTAAGAAAAATATATAATTTTATTGGGATACATAAATTGGAAAATAAATTGATACATGGATTAAAAAATGTTTGAACATATTGAAAACATGGAAAACAAGCTTATAATGAGTGTTCATCCAAGTATTCAACAAGTTTCTTACAATTTATTGAAAAAAAAATGTAAAGTGAAAGTTATCTATCTTCTATTTATGTGAGAGTCACGAACTAGGCAAGTGCCTAGGCGGGTCTAAGAGGGCTAGACGGGTGCAAAGGTGGGTCTAAGAGGGCTAGGCGGATGCCTAGGCGGGTTAGGCAAGCACCTAGGCAGGTCTAAGCGCCATTTCTTAATTTTTAACTGTGGATTAATTGTGGCAGTGATTAATTGCTTAGCACTTAGGTGGGCCTAGACGACGCTAGATGGAAATTTTTAGAACAGTGATTATAATACTATTCGTATCGCAAGTTATTTAAAAAGAGGCAACGTACCACCAACATTTCCTATGGATGAAAAGGTACTGTTAAAGGTAGACATTTGAAATCTAGTTGCTAGATATGATAGAACTGAACATTGTACCAAATTTGATATAAGTAATAAAATTCGATAACGATTGTGGATGAAAGCTAGCCAGTTGGATGAAAATTTCTGAAAGCAAATGAAAACCAATCAATTGTATCGATACATCGCTGTTCAAGTAAATAGCCAGGGGTTGTATATGTCGATCTGTAACATTGTTGTCCTACATCCTATGACATAAAGGCCCCATAATTTGCATTACGATACTAGTCCTAATTCCATGGGACTAATAAAATATTCACGTATGAAATATCAGGAGGGCCCTTCGGAAAGATATTGGTGCACAGACCCTTTACATTATGGTCTCTCCTACAAGAATATGTACCATCAAATTAATCATCCCAACGACCTTCAGAAGGGTACATATGCATGAGATTTCATCACAACAGCTATATGGACATATAAATGATTTCATATTTTAATGGAAATACTGTATCTCAATGATTGAACAAGGCATGTGTTATATTTTCTTCATACCCTTAATATATACATATATATATATATCTTAAAAATTTCATCATTCTTCATATTCTTGATTAGAAATAAGAAACGAAAATTCTTATTCTCACAAGTCTAATATGATGTACCTCAAATTTATGTTGTTGTGAAAAATGAAAAAAAAAAAAAAAATCATCTTAAGGTACTAAATTAGGAAAACTTCATTTCATTTTCGTCTTAGGCCTTAATTTGCATTGGGACGGCTCTTTGATTGAATGTCCATGTGTGCTTTTAGCATGTATATGAGAGACTTGTCACGTATTCGTAAATGTACATGGACCACAAATAATTCTACCTGCTTACTTTTGATGATTTTATGTATATATAATACTTTCCAATATAAATTGTTGAAGCATGTTGGACTCGGGGAAGAGAATTTCAACTAAATTATCAGTTGGACATATCATAATTAAGGATGACATTTGTAAATGGACTGAGCAGTCTTCCTTTGTAACCCTTTTTTCTATGGAATGAAAGTCTATCATTTAATAAAAAATAAAAAATAATAAAAATTGTGGAGGAAGAGAGAAAGACTAATGCTATTTTACATTCACTAAGGATCACCTTGTTGATGAGATGGACTTCACCTATGTACATGGGACTTATTAAAGAGGTGGTCAATAAACGTAGTCCAAATATCAACACTCGATAATTTCATAGCTATCTATGTTTGTATATGTTTATGTACATATACTTTTCATCATGTAACTATTAAAAAATAATTGTCACATTATGAGAAGGATATACATAATAAAATATCTAATTGGCAATATGACAAATTCTCTTTTTTAAGAGAAGTATTAAATGGGACTTCATGGACACATCTTTGACCAAAACTTTAACTACAATAATGTAAGTTTTGGCAGTCAATACGATTTATGTATAACAAGTTTACTAATGAAGTCAGTGTGTATGCTCAATAATATAATGGAAACACATGCATCTCCTGCATCAGGGCCTCTTCGATCACCATTTTATAATAATCCTTCATCATCATCTCACTAAAATGGAAGCAACCACACGCTGGTCAATTTCGAGCGCATACAGAGGTTTCGTAGAAGCATGTGCCCCCGGAACTTATTCATTACCGTCGCTTCTCCAAACCCTAATGTGAATCACGATAAACCAAATCAGATCTGCGTACGATGATCATATATTAAAATACTATTGAAGAATGATTAGTTGATGATTTGACTTGGAAGAACGAAGATTAGAAAGCAAATTAACTAGTGTATTGTGCTTGAAGAAACAGTATATTCTATTGAGTTAAAAATTGCATCGATGTTGGTGATTTACACCACCCAATCTGACGCTTAGAGAGATTTTTCAATGTGACCGTCACACGAAGTGGTACATCATGTGTCCCTATATAAATGGTGAGTTATGTGTGTTAAAAGGTTAATAACTTAAAAATTAAAATTTTCGACCACTTGCATAAAAACACGTGGTGTAACATCCGTGTTCCCGTCACAACTAAAAATTTCTCTGACATCCAATTAGATGCTACACTAATCAATCTAATTATTTTTAAATGGAGGTGATTAATTAATTTAATTTTCGGCCTATATACTCTATATTATTAATTCAGAAATTACAGATTTCAGTCATAGGAAAACGAAGACGAGCAGAAAGAAAAAAAACCCCTGTTTATAAAAAAAGTCACTGACTGATTCGTGAAACCCTAATTTTTAATTTACAGTTTAATTAGCACGCAAATTACAGGTATGAAAGAACACACCAAATGCTTAAGTTGGGTTTTGGGTTGCCCGATCAATTGCTTAGATAATCAAAGGTCAACTTCCGAATTTAAGTGCACGTGTGACAGATTTACTACAACTCACTACCCAATCACTTATATAATCTTGATTGTAGTAAATGAATGCTTCATTTTCTTGAAGCAAACTGGTAAATGTCACTCACTATTTGCACTCACTAATAAATAATCTAGTAATCACATAGTAAAGTAGGAAAAAGTGTTGTAAAATACTGAAATATAATTACGTGGTATGATCAATTTATGTATCACGGAAACTAACTGTTTATTCATATCCTGACCCGTGAACGTGATCATATTTTGATACCATACAACAGATTCTCGAAAATCTACATATACATTTTACGTCCCTAGCTAGTCGCTTTCATATCTAAAGAAGTGTTAATAATAATGTTGAGGAGCATTATACAGGTGAGACGTCTTGTTTTCTAGAGACATACATGAAATGAGAATGGGGTCCTGGGTAATGGACAAAAATATTATGTAATATTTCTCATTACCATGGATTAAACAGTGAAGATTGCCCTGGATATTTTTATAAGTTTATAAATAATTGGTCCCTTGATGTTATTTGCGATGATCGAGCAAGATTTAAATAAAAAAGGACTCCCAATTTCCAGCCACATAAAATAGTATTACAGAAACTTCCAAAACAATAATCTTAATCCTAGTTAGAAGACAAAGATGTTAATCAAAGAACTGGGGTCCTTAATTTGCTTTGCTCTCACATCTTCCAGCGATGCAAAATATACAATGGGGTCGCAGAGATATTTGACTTCAATTTTTCAATCATTATATTTTTGTAATCTATGGAGAGCCACGCATTTTAGAGCTTCGTTGCGAAGAAAATTAATGCTTCATCATAAAAATCAATTGACAATATGAGAAGTAGCCAAACTTTCATAAATTCATATAAAGTCCCTCATCTCTATCGATGTGAGATTCCTTCTGAACATAGGAAAACCATATGGCAAGTGGGTTCATGATCTTCTTGTCCATAGATAAGTGAATGAAAAGTTTCCATTTGTAATCAACTAAAAGCAAAAACTATGAGGAGAATGTGAACAAAAAACCTTTTCAAATTTGTGTAAAATGTTTTGCTAGATCCTAGATATCAGAAACTTAAATAGTACCTTTTGTTTTGGTCGATGAATGGAAGCACAAACTTGAATAGTACGGGATCTTGGTTTTGAGCTGGTAGGGATGCTTATGCAGTGCTAGTTAGGAAGCTCATGACGTTGATTAACAAAGGCGATTGACAGGTTTCAAATCCTAGAAATCATTTAGTATTTTAAACAAAGTTTGTGCTATATATAAAAAGGTTTGTACTATATATACTATATATAATGGAATCATACAACTTATGTTACTTTTACCTGGACATGTGAACAAAGTCGGAACTACAACTTCATTAGCGGTGTTGTAGTTTCGTCTTTCAACTTTGGTTCTATACGATCAGATTGCCTTTATGGTTTTACTTGTAATAATTTGTTTTCGCAACAAAAAAGACAAAATACAAGGTTTTAAATGAAGATATATATATCTGAGTTGAGCCAAGTTGGTTAGAACAATATACTCTTTATCTTACACTCAAGTTTGAACACCCTACTTCGTAGTTAAGAAAAATTTAGTATTATACAGTAGCTTGTATAATGTGAATTTCAAATACTAACCCAAAAGTACTAGGGTTTATAAACAATAACACATATATTTTAATTGCAATATTGTTCGCACGAGGGTAAATAATATTAGCACCAACAACCATTTTTCAGCAACAATTAAGGAAGTTGAAAGAGGACAAAGAAAATCTTAACAACCCTATGAAACCCTATAGTTCTGGTCTAAAATTAGCATATTTTAATGACCATATATATATATATATTTATATGCATGTTCTTAGTTTGATCATAAACTTATATCTATCTCTTTAACAATAAATGTGATTGATTCAGTAGGATCTTTGGAACCAGTTACAGCAAGCAAAAAAAGTGCAGGCATAGAGCATTCAATATGTGCTGATGCATATATGAATGTAATTGTCAGAAGACCCAGAACACCAAAGACCTTAGTAGTGGCTGGATGTAGAAACAACGGGATATGTACCCAGCAGTAATCATCTCACAAGGAGAGATTTGTTAGGTACTTTCGCTAATGTAACTTACTGTTTTTACATCTGTTATGTGCGCGCTTATTATGTGATGAGAAATATGAAAACAAAAGGTTACACACCATGTTGTACAATTTCTTCGTAACTAGACAAAAAACAGCATACCTCTAGGTAATTCCATATAACGCACTTATCTAGTTAGGTAACCATAATCTTAAACGAGATGAAATTTATTTACGTATGTAAAATTCTCTCTGCAAGAAAAGATAACAAAAAATATAATTGATTCATATTTATCCCATTTTTTACACGTATGCATCACATGCACACGTGCCCAAAATCATGTAGTACATGGGCGGGGCAATAATGCATGTGAACAAGAATACGTACCAAGTAGGCAAGTAGAGTTTGTTAATGTATTTATTCGATCTTTAATCCAAAAGAAATCATATATTGGTCAGAGCCTGCCATTTGGTTGTCAAATTTGAATCAGGATCCTCTCCTGAGCAGATGGAGAGGATCCTCCTGACCAGGCCCATCGGACCGTTCATTTTTTATCAAACGGTTATAATTATTATAACTTTTAAAAGGACCCCCTGTTTGTAGCCGTTGGATAAAAAATGAACGGCCCGATGAGCCTGGTCAGGAGGATCCTCTCCATCTGCTCAGGAGAGGATCCTGGTCCGTCAAATTTACCTCCTGACTCAAAGTTTAAGGGAGTAGAATCCCCTCTTTTTTCCCCTCCCTTCCCTTCTCTTTCCTTTTATTTGAACGATTACGGTTAAATCATGTCAATATCTTATTATTAATTTTTTATAGCAAGAGAAATATAAAATAAGATAATGTAAGAAGAGGGAATGGAAGAGGATGGAAAGAGGAGAGAAGAGAATCCTAGTCCAAATTTAAGAAACAAAGTTTCTGAAATTAGTAAACCACTCCAAATTTGATAAATCACTAATTTGATGTTTTGAGAAAGTTGTAGGAATGTCCTTGCAAAACAAAATACTAATATATTGCCTGTAACGGTATTTTAATAAACCTTGGGTAGGAAAAGTTTAATTCACCCATAGGATATGAATGATCTAAAAGTAGTCAAGATTAATTAAGGTAGTAATTTTAACACTCTTATTTTCTCTTTATGCAGCAATATTTTTTTTTTTTTTTTTAAAGTTGATTCTGCTTTGATTTATTAAGATAGGAAAAACGTATTAGTGCATGGGAGAACCAAGGAAGTGAAATAATCACTTCCCAAAATAACTATAAAAAGCTAAATACTGATCTTTTGTATCACACTGGTCTAGCGGTGTTAGGTTTCGTTTTTTAATTTCTTATGGTGAGTTTGATATTAAATATCGTTTGATTCGTTGCATGACTTAATCTAATCCGCCACTCCAACGTCTCCGGTTGATTTCAATGAAAGGGGAAGTCATAATCTAAACTCCAAAACAATAAATTGTATTTATTCCCAAGAAAAGTAGAAATATTTGAGTAGAAGAAAGTGACTGAATACTTGTGTGGACTGTGGACATAGACCATTGACCATTTGGCAAAAGCGTTAAAAAAAAAAAAAAAAAACTCAAAACTAACCGAAAAATAGGTCTAGAGGATCAAAGAGAGGAATGTATCCTAAGAAAATTAAAAATAAAAATTTTAAAAATAATTAAAAAGGGCTTTAAATGAACTCAACAAACAAGAAAATAAGATCCAACGGTTGATATTTAATGTTGCCACAAGAAGGCCTCGACTCCAACACACTCAGCAGCTGGTGGCTCAGACATTAACATTTGATCATCCCTAATAATACTATTGATTAGATTATTATACCCATTCTCCTCCTCCAAATAACTGTTGTGCCACCACGGCGGAGGATACAGCCACCCCTCCACCGAATCAGCAAACACGAATTCGCTCCCCGACTCGGCCGACTCGTAACTCGTCCCCAGGCTCGGCAGCTTCACTATCTCCCCCAGCTCCTCTGGCGTTCCCGCGTCCCCGCTCGTACTTGTTGTACCCACCATTGAGGATGATGACGAGGACTGTGACAATGCTGACGACGACGAAGACGAATGCGACGGTGGTGGCAGCGGCGGCGGGTTTAGAGTTTCCATGGAAGCGGCTTTGGCAGCCGCTGCTTGGATGTCCCGGGGCGAGTTCGAATCGGGTCGGGGCAGCGACCCGGCGAGTCCGGGGAAGTTGAGGATCGCGGAGTTGCCTTTGATCGTCATGGCCGCCACGTCGTGAGCACGCGCGGCCATTTCAGGTGTCGAGAATGTGCCCAGCCAGATCCGATTCTTCTTCCGGGGCTCGCGGATTTCGGACACCCACTTGCCCCATGTCCGCATGCGGACCCCTCTGTAAACCGGGTGCTTGCTGCTGGTTTCTCTGACTCGCTTGGCCCGCTTCTGATCCGGTCCGGGCGAGTCGGACCTTACCGGTAGTTGGTTTAGACCCGAGTTAGGAATGGACTGGGAAAACCCAGATGAGGACGGGGAAGGTGGAGAAGGTGAGGACGAGTTGGAGCTTGACTCGTTCTCTGAGTGAGTTGGGTCAGCCATTGTTGAGTACGGTGTCTCACTGAAGTGCTAAAAATAGAAACCACGGAAAAAGATTGGAGCTTTCGTTTCGTTCTCTGGTTGCTATAAATAGAATGCGTATTGGAAGTGGAAAGGAGTTGGCTTTTGTGAGCTTCAGGCAGTGTGACTGAGTTGTTATATCAGAGTGAATAGAGGTAAAGAGAGTTGGAGAGTGTGCGTGTTTGTTGCGTGTGGGACTGAGTGAGGGATGGGGAAAGGAAGAAGAACGGGAATTGAGAAAGAAGAGCAAATGGAGGAGGGGTTTTAGTAGAGGAAGGGAGAGAGAGAGAGAGAGAGATGTGAAGGGGAAAACGTGGGGCTTCTGTGTTAAGTGACCACCCAACAACGCTGGGTTGGCCTGACTTCCCCCCCTTTTAACCCATCGTTTTACATGTTCTATTGACCATACTATAAAATACAATTCCGCTCAAGCGCGAGTCAGCTTAATAAGGTAATATGAAACTTACTATTCGTGGAGTCTACTTGCAATGTAAAGTTGTAATCTAAATTGTTCATTTCTAGTTTATTTTTAGGGTAAAGTACAAAAAACTACTTCAACTATTGGTGTTATGACACTTTCATACCTCATCTTTTAAAATTGACAATGTCATACCTCATCTTTTGAATTTGGTCCAATGTTATATCTTCCGTTACTTGGTCGTTTACTTTTCAGTCAAAATGCTGACGTGGCTTGATTCAGAGCCCATTTTCTATTAAAAAATCATTAAAATATTATTAAAAACTAAAAAATTTTATTTAAAATGATTTAAATATTAAATAAAAAGAAAAGAAAAAGAAAACAACCATCAGTTCGTCCCTCCCCCCTTATCTTTCTTCTCCCCATCTTCATCTTCTTCCTCCCCCCCACCTGCAACCCCCAACAAAATACAAAAAATTCCAATTTGTCTTCCCCCGCACCCACCTTCAGTTTGTCTCCCCCCCCCCACACCCCCTATTCTCCCTCCTGCAATCGAGAAAAAAAAAAAAAACCCAGATCCCGTCGGCGGGAATATGGGTGCGCGGAGAAGGTGGAGGATGGTTGCGGAAGAGGATGTGGAGAATGGATGAGAGTGGTGGATTTGGGGTTGGCAGGGGGTTAGGTTTGGGGGGGGGGGGGGTGGGGCGAACTGGGTTTGGTTTGGATTTATTTTTATTTTTATTTTCTTTTTCTTCTCCTTCTTCTTCTTTCTTTCTGGTTCCCCGGGGGGGGGGGGACGAACAGGGTTGGGTTTTTTTTCTTTTCTTCTTCTTCTTCCTCTTCTCCTTCCTCCTTCTTCTTCTTTCTGGGCTGCAGGGGGTTGGGGGGTGTGAACTGGGTTGGGTTGCTTTTTTTTTTTTTTCCTCTTTTCTTCTTCTTCGGGGGGAGGGGGGTTGATGGGTTTTCAAATTATTATTATTATTATTTTGGTTGAAGATTAAGCAGGGAAGAAGATGAAGATGGGAAGAGAGAGAGGGGGAAGGGACGAACAAAGGGATTTTTTTATAAAAAAAACTTTTTTTATTATTTTAAAAAATAATTAAATAATTTTTTTTAGTTTTTAATAATATTTTATTAATTTTTTAATAGAAAATGGGTCCCCAATCAAACAACGTCAGCATTTAATTGAAAAGTAAACAACCAAGTAACGGAAGGTATAACATTTGACCAAATTTTAAAGATGAGGTATGACATTGTCAATTTTAAAAGATGAAGTATGAAAGTGTCGTATGAAAGTGTCGTGACACCAATATTTGAGGTAGTTTTTTGTACTTTACCCTTATAGTGAGTTTTTTGCAAGAATGATTTTTCACTAACAGTCTAAAAAATTAACAGTTTAAATCATCTAGTACATTGTGTAGTGGGCTCAAATAAATGGTTCGTATTTGAGCGACTTTCTCCATGAATGGACCCCGGATCCTCTTTGTGAGGATCTTAGGTATCAATTCATCTTAGTCGTTTATCATATATTATGCGGTCAGTTTTTGTTAGACACTGTCTCTGTTAGATTTTAAATAAAAAATTCAAAATAATTTATGACCGCAAGATGACTAATGAAGGAATATGATGAATTGATTTTCGGAATCCTCACAAAAAGAATCCAAAATCTTGTTCTCCATGAATAATCTTGTTGCAGGAGGAGGAATGATGACTCGTCTTTTCTGCAAACTAATTTGACACATATGCTAAAACAACTTATTGTAAAAACAAACAACACCGAGAAGAAAAATTTATGCTCAAGTGTCATACTATGATTGAAAGGATAGTAGGAAATAAAAATTCCATGGCGTTTCGGGGTATAGCACCATATCACATCCCTGGCAGAAATACCTACATTGAACCAAGTCATTTGCTAAAAATTATATAACTCCATTTTTTTGTCTAAATTACTAATTTCAAGGTAGACAAGTAGAGTTTATGCAGATATATATGCAGAAAAAAGTCGGTGTGTAGGATATCAAAGAGGGAGGAGGATTCTTTACCCTTCCATTCTATCCCCTTCCATTCTATCCTCATACATTACTTTTTGTCTTACTATCTTTATAAAAATATCAAAATAAAATATTGACATGATTTAACCGTAACCGTTCAAATAGGAGGCATAGAAGGGTACAGAGATTAGAAGAGTAGAGAATTCTCTTCCATCAAAGAGTGCTTCAAGGGTCAGAAAAGCACGGCCGGCACAGCAACACAGCCGTCTGTGGACAATTAGGATTTCAATGGTAGGATGGCCTACGCCTCCAGAAATTTTTAATTATGACCGGAACACGAAGAGTACATCACATATTTTTATATAAGTGGTGAAATTTTTTATTTTTAAGTTATTAAATTATCTTACAATTTATATAATGACACATGATGTACCATACTGTGTACTTATCATACTGAAAAATTTCTTGTCTCCAGAAATTTTTACTCCTAAGCCTCTGTTGCGTACCAGTACCACCCAATCCTCACTTTGCCAATAGATTAATCTTTACTGCGATCCCTTTCTCCTCATAAGCACCAACAATAATTAACACTCTTCTACTTCTTCAGCTTCTTCAACCAACCTAGACGTCAATATTTTTTGATTCATTAATCTTCCCCATACCCCACATCCCTTGCCAAAACCAATCTTAACAGCTAGACTACTGCCCTGCAAAACCCTGGCGTGCTCATGCCTTGTTTTTTCTAGAGAATTTGCCTTGTTACTGATTTGTCACATGATAAGAAAGATAGACTAATAAATGTAGATATCGTCGGTTGTTTTTTAGAGAGTTCATTATATTCCCAGTTCGTTTCGTGATAATAGATATAGATTTATAAGTGTATCCAACCAATTCTTTTTAGAGAAGCTCCCCTATTCACGATTCATCACGTGCCTAGTGAAATAGACACATAGATGTACATTCATTTTTTTTTAGACAAGCTGCTCTATTTCTGGTCACATGATGAGAGAACAAGACACATAGATGTGTAAACACATTTTTTTTTCCAGAGAATTATCTACCCTATTACTGGTTTGTTGTGTAATTAAGCCAGGATCTTCAAACTTCATGATTTTTCACATTCAATTAGATGCGGAAATGCAATAAACAATCAAGCATACCTCGAGCCATGATGCCAGACGCAATGAGATTCCAATCTGTTTGATTTTGAATCACCGGTGAAGAAAATTGGTGTACTCTCTTGCCTTAGTTTGCATGTAAAAAACCATAATTGTGTTTTCTGTTAGTGTAACCATTATTGGGTGTGTGTACTATATTAGGCAGAGAGATGACCCGTTTCCCTTTGAAACCGATAATCAATTACCACCTATCATGGTAAAAAGATAGAACACTAATTATCTTAATTTCATCAATAGGATTGTTTATAAATAATAACATACGTTAGACTCTACGAATCACTTAGACTGTGTTATGTGGACCACCTTAGAATATTAAAAAGATTTGTATTCTCCTACTTGGTCTATAATGACACATATACCTTTTTGGATTTAACAAATAAACATTAAGTGCACGGTAAAATTTGAAAGAATCTTCATTTTCAATTAATAAACATAAAATATCTAAGCAATTTTTCAATGCGACTCATGACGATTTGACATCAACAAATGACACAGTCTCTTCTATGTACCACATCTCTAGTAAATTACCTAAAACAGTTAGTTAACGAGAAATATATATATATATATAGAAAATTACAATTAACATACTCATTTTTACTTCTTATATATCTTTATTAATTTTTTGTCATTGATTTTCTTCAATTCATTCTATCCGACGAACGAAAATTAAAAGGAATGTGTGAGAAGTAAAAATAAATGTGCGAATAACACTACCTTATATATGTACATTGGATAATGTCTATATATTTATGCAATTAGTAACCCCTAAAAATCCAATTTTTTTCTCAGTCCATTTATCCATTCCAATTCATTATCATCAGCTATGTAATTAAATTAACTATATTATAGTACATAGGTTGTACAGTTTCATTGTCTTTTCTAATCAGATAAGTGTCCTTGTATTTATTTCCACTTACAAAGAGGAAATTGTTATGACTTATTATATTAGCACCCCACAAATTGTTGAATAAACTTCACATACTTAATACACCCCACATTTGCTTTTTCAATTAAAAAATTATTTTAATACACCACACTTCCTTCCTCATAATACCCTCACACCCCACATTCTTAATATACACCTTACATTTTCTACATACACCCCACATTTCTCAAATTTTATAATACTCATTTTTAATTTTGCCGAATGATTTCAAACTATTTGAACGTTAGTTTGCCGAATGATTTCAAATTGAATGATTTGAAAAAATGTTTAGGTTCATTTGAACGTTTTTTAATAACAATAATAATGATTTCAAAACTTTCGAAACACTGATTTCGTGTTTCATTCATCAAAAATAATTTTTCTCAATCAACATGTTTGTAGTTTCATTGCTTATGGTTTTATTCAACAATGGAGGGTGAGAGGGATTTTTGATAGTTGAAGTAGATAAATAATACGTTAAAAATGATTTGGGGTGTACTTATAAATTTTTTATTATTTTTTAAACCTAATAAGGTCAAAATTGTCATTGCATAGTAGAGTAAATAAGTCATTAATATTAATTTTTAATGTGGGGTGCATTCAACATTTTGTGGGGTGCTAATATAAAAAGCCATTGTTATTTGCATTTTAAAAATCTCACTCTACACTCATATTTTTCTTTATAAATATAGAAAGTTTGTAATGCCAGATGAGATTTTTATAATGTTAATAACAAATCTCTACAAAAAAGAAATAAAGTAGACTTTTTAAAATTTACTTTTTATCTTGGGGTATCTATCTATTAATTATCGAACCAAAAGGGTTACTTCGATTAGGGCAAGTCAGGCTTCATATTTGAGATCATGGGCTTTATACTTTTAGGTCCCAGCAATGAAATGGCAAATATAGATTCCATCAAGTCTCCAATAATGAGAGAGAGAGAACATAATAATCTAGTAATTAAAGCAGTTAATTTCCATGAAAAGTACTCTATTGGATTAACTACATTTTTACACTTTCTAGGTTCGGAGTAACTTTTAAAATGAGTCACAAAGTTTTAATTTTTTCATATTGCACCTTGCGGTATTGAAATTGGAGATTCATTGCAATATTTACATGTATTTAATCGAACCATCTCATGGTCTAGTTCATGTGAATATATGTATTCAATACACCACAATCTGGCCGCCAAGATGATGATTATATTAAATACATGTACAAATTGTATTCAAATTCTTGAAATTATATCAATTTGTGCATTCAAGTTTGATGGATTGTATGATAATGGTGAGCTTGAGACCCTTATATGTGCTACCACGTAAGTCATATTTGCACCATATTGACCAAAAAAACTCATCAATTTACTGGATGATTAAACATCAAAAAGACAAAATGTATAAATATGATATAGTTTCAAAACTTCAAGGTGCAAGTTGTGAAACTTGGAACCTCATGGTTTATTTTGAAAATCACCTCAGATCTAAATAATGTAATATGTAGTTAGCCCTACTCTTTTCTATCCCAACAAATAACGTGAAAATATTTTATTGTAATAGAAAGAATGAATCCCATAATCAGACAAATACTGCCTTTATTAATTACAGGTAAGTTTGGACCCTAGCGAGTATCAAATGAAGACCTCCCATAATCTGTGAAATTATAGCATTTTTCAGAAGCCCTAATCCTCATCACCAAGTGAATGATTTTCCCTTTCCCCCTATACTAATTAGGATCATGATCTTAGGTTTGTAGGGCTGGTTTTGTGTTTAAGATTAGTTTGCTTCCTTCTTTTCGCAGAGAGTTCACTCGCATCAACTTGTAATAACTCATTAATTCAAGGCTTCAGGATAAATTTTTATCCAAATTGAAAGTAGAAAATGGTAGTCCCATTCCCCTAGACTGTATATGGTCAAAAGAATGGTCACTTATCGTTTGATCTTGGTCTAACGGTGGAAGAGATATCAAATGCTAATTTAACTTTTGTTATTTTATTTTTTCTCAACCGTTAGATTTAGATCGGACAATAAGTGACCACAATTTTCTTATAACATAGGGTTTATTCGGAAAACGGGATTGGACACCTATGAAGAAAACTTATCACTTCCAATTCATAAGTAGTATATATATATGATATCAACACCTTACAATTTATTTCCTGTAACCCTAAATAATAAAAAAATCAGTCATCTCTACTTTCATTTCACACTTCAACGATACCCCTGATTTTTATCAGTTATTAATCTAAATCAATCCTGCAAAGAAACAGAAAATACATGATCTAAGTCGAACGAAAAATAATTTATTTTAGAGTATGTTCGTGTAATTAAATTTATCTATTCATAGGAGGATCAATCAACCACTCATGCATGTCAAATAAATTTGGTTGTTCATTTGTCCCCATCCTTTGAACCAAGTACAGACTGAGACCTCTCCCGGGCTTATGTGCAACGACCTTTAAGGCTCATTTTTCACATCGTTCTTCTTCTGCATAACTCCGAAAGATTGTAACAAAAACAATATAATTAATGTGAAAAAAATATGAGGCCCAATAAAATCCATGCATGCACCAATTGATTTTGTTTTGATTTTCCTGATTTATCATACATTCACCATATTCTCAGTAGCATGTGTTATTCCATTTATAAGTAAAAGGACGTTGAATAATTATAGAGCTGTCCAAACTCGCAAGCAAGGATCTGCGAAAGATGGTTCAATTTGTTTCCACTCCATTTTTGCAATTGGAACGTAGTTATCAATTCGGTCCCCTTAATTACTAGCTAGCTAGGGTTTGCATGCATGCATCTTGCTTTCATGGCCACACATTTTAGTCGTCCAAGTTTCGTTGGTGGTTGGAGGGGGACGAATGAGGATGGATGACTGTCTTAGCTTCTCGAAAAAAAAAATGGTAGACAATTCATACTGTCAATTCCTCTTTGTGAGAATCCAGTGGATCTTTTAATTGTGTCCGTTCATCGTAAATCGTTCGATCAATTTTCGTCAGGTACTATTTGAGTTCAATTTTTAATAAAAAATTTAAAATGATTTATGACCACACAATGTATGATGAATGTATATAATTAAATGATCCTCTGGATCCGTACAAAAAGAATCCTCATTCGGGGGGACGTATCCACTCGAAAGTGTCCACCAATCAACTTATGGTTTTGATGCAAAATCAATGGTACGTACCTTTTGAAGGTCAAAATTATATTCATTGCTGTGTAGAATTTATCAAATTAAAGCCAATATTGAACGTTTTTGTGGAATTGGTGCGAGAAAATCATGCTCTAATTCTAAACTTTTCTTGAAATGAAATAATATGGCCAACATCAAGCTAATTAAGCACGTGAATATATAGAGATTAGAGGGTATAGCGACCTGCCTAGCTAGCTACTACGTTAGCACTGATATTGTTTTTAACTTAATGATTACATGCTAACACAACAAATGCGACATTCATGTAAAACAATTCATTGTATAGTTTATTTTATCAAGTTTCCGATGTGGTATTATATACATTCTTCAACAAAAACATATGGCACAAGGATTAATTTGAGGACAGTATTTACATTTCACTTTGATCTTAATTTTACCAAGTATTTGCATTCGTTCACTTTGATAATAATTTACCTATTTAGGACCTCTTTTTTATGGCATTATGATTTATAATACGGAGGTGAAATTACTAACTACATTTCCATTCTTGTTTACGTTTCTCTTCTATCTTCTAATTACATCATGCTCTTATCTTACAGTTAGTACAATGACGAGAACAATTTGCTTTTAAACCACCATTTAAAAATTCTCTCTACAAAAACAACATAATCGGAAACATAAGGAGTATTTCTTTATTGGGTTTTGAAATGTGTTGATGCACAAAATCAGTTAAGATTTTGGTACAACAGAAAATGTTAAGTTTGTGACCTTCGCTAGATTGCTCCGGTCACTAGTGTGGATAAGTATGTAAATGGATAGAGACAAGGAAGCAAACACAAGATGTACGTGGTTCACCCAGATTGGCTACATCCACGGAGTAGAGGAGTTCTCATTAATTGTGAAGGGTTTACACAAGTACATAGGTTCAAACTCTCCTTTAGTGAGTACTAGTGAATGATTTAGTACAAATGACATTAGAAATATTGTGAGAGAATGATCTCTATTTATAGAAGAGAGTTTCTAGTTTCATTCTGACGTTGACACGTGTGGTGTTGTGATTGGCTTCTGATGTTGACACGTGTCGCGCTATGATTGGCTTCTGATGTCGACACGTGTCGCGCTGTGATTGGCCTCCTGGTTGTAGGGAATTTTTTCTAGGTCCTTGACGGTATAACGTTGACCGGTGCTCAGTAGTTTCGAGATTGGTCAAGTATGGTACAAATAGTGCTCCCCTAAGTTCTCGAGTGAGGGAAGCTCCTCGATTGGGGACTTGCAAGATCCAAGCCATTGAGTAATCACGAAACTTCTAAGTACCAAAGTGTGGTATCATTTTCACTTGCCTTATCTGTCTCATATGTAGATGTGGCATCTTGTTTGGAAGTACTTTTCCTCCATCCAGGGGTGGTATCTTTAACCGATGAAGATGCACAAGGTAACATATCAATTTCACTTGAAGCTTACTTGTAGTTTCAGGCTTGGTCAAGTGCGCTACAAACCCTATAGTAGGAGTCCCCCAAGTCGCCGAGCTAGGAGATTTGCCGAATGAGGTAACAGACAAGGTAAGCAATCAGACTTCCAAGCAAGCAACCTGGATCGGAGGTTCGACTTCGGCTTCTGGTTGATTGTTCTCATTCTCCTTGTGTCGTAAACAGGAACAAGGATAAGGAGAAACAAATGGAGAAGAGATGATATGATATACTTTTGCTTTTGAAGAAGTAACTTTCCACAGGCTTATTCTTGAACTGGGCTTGAGGGTTTTCTGGTTTGCTCCAGAGTATAAGGCCGACTCAAGAATTTGAGGGTCAAAACAAGTCCATCAAATCTAGAGTACGTTCGACCCTGATGATATGGGATACTTTTGATGTTGACAAAGTAGTGGATGTATCAACACATGTTCTGTTATGCTTGTCTCCACATGCTTCCTTGTATCCTTCTCACTTGCCCTATCTGTTCCTCAGGCAAATGTGGTATATTCTCTAGAAGCATAAAATATTGAAGATAAGTACTCGAGAGCAATGCCAGGTAAGTAATCAGGCAAGGAGTTCCAGGCAGTCAGTTTCTGACTGGAAGCTTGGTTTCAAGTACTGACTGATTGCCCTCTTCTCATTGTCTTGCAGGTAAGAACAAGGCCAAAGGAAAAGACAGGGAAAAAGCATGATATGGGATACTCTTGCTTTTAACCCTGATGATATGAGATACTTTTGCTTTGATGTGGCTTGTTTGCAGAGGTATTATCAGGGGGAAAAAAGCTAAGTATTTCGAGAGACTCTGTTGAGAGTGCCCTCTCGGATGTGAAGAAAAGTTGAGCATTTTTTTTATTTGTAGGTCTGCCTGGCTGTGGAGGATGAAGGTCGAAATATATAGGAATTGTCCCAACATTGAGTGGTAACCCTGTTCCTTTACCCTACTCGGTCATAACAATGTAGTGGAAGCTGTAAGATTCACGTGTTTTAGCTTTGTTAGAGCACTTTGAAAAAGTGGTCTGTGGTATCTGGAAAGCTGATGTTGCGTGTGAAGATTGTAGACAAGCTTTATCCAAGGAAATCTAGCTCTTGAAGTTCGAAGAGCGGTGCCTCTTCAGTTTTTGAACAAGCAATCCTGTCGGGGATCTGGCTCTCGAGATTCGAAGAACGGTGCCTCTTCGATTTTTGAGAAAGCAATCCTGTTGGGAGTTTAGCTTTTGAGATTCGGAGAGCGGTGCCTCTTCGATTTTTAAACAAGTAATCCTGTTAGGAGTATGGCTCTCGAGATTCGAAGGGCGGTGCCTATTCGATTTTTGAGCAAGTAATCATGTTGGGAGTCTGGCTCTTGAGATTCGGAGAGCTGTGCCTCTTTGAGTTTTGAGCAAGCAATCTTGTTGGGAGTGTTTTTTCGAATGTGAGTAAAAGTTGGGCATTTTTACTAGTCTGCCTTGCCACGGAGCTCGGAGGTTGACACACATAGGGACTTTCCAGTTATCAAGCAGTTGTGCTGCTCCTTTACCCTTGTGGGTAATAGTAGGGTAGCTGGACCTTCAAAATTTATGTGTCTAAACTTTGTCAGAGATATTTGGCAAAGTTATATATGGTACCCGAGGAGCTGATGTTGAGTGTGGGGATTGTCGGCATATTTTACTCAGGAAAATCTGCTTCTCGAAATCCGGAGAGTTGTGCCTCTTTGATTTTTGAACCAACGACCTTGTTACCCTTTCTTTTATAGGGGCACTAATTACGTGTAAGAAGTACGTTCAGAGAGTTATTGCTTGTAAGAATTTTCCCCTTATTTTTGTACTTCAGAGATTTATTGCACCTTATTTCTCCTTCATCATTTCTGAGAATGTCTGGCCCATCCGATCGTCGTTTTGACTTGAACTTTGGTGAAGAGGCAGCCATGCCCTCTTAAGACAACATATGGCGCCCATCCTTCTTATCCCCTAATGGTCTTCTTACTGTTAGGGACTCTGTGATGAAGAATGATATGACAATTGTGGTAGTGGCCAGGAACCTTCTCACTCCCAAAGATAATAGACTACTTTCCAAACGGTCTAATGAGTTGGTTGTTAAGGATTCTCTAGCTCTCAGTGTTCAATGTGCAGGTTCTGTGTCTAATATGGCCCAACGCCTATTTGCTCGAACCCGCCAAGTTGAATCATTAGCGGCTGAAGTGATAAGTCTCAAACAGGAGATCAGAGGGCTTAAGCATGAGAATAAACTGTTGCATAGGCTCGCACATGACTATGCTACAAACATGAAGAGGAAGCTCGACCAACTGTAGGAATCTGATGGTCAGATTTTACTTGATTATCAGAGGTTTGTGGGTTTGTTCCAAAGACATTTATTGCCTTTGTCTTCTGGGGCTATACCGCGTAATGAAGCTCCAAATGATCAACTTTCGGTGCCTCCTCCTTCTAAGGTTCTGCCTAGTACTGAGGCTCCAAATAATCACCCTCTAATGCCTCCTATTTCTGGGGCTCTGCAGATTGCTGAGACTTCTTCTGAGCAACCTTTGTGAAGGCTCCCTCTTGTTTGTTTTTTTTGATTCATGCATATGTACATATTTGTAACTTAGCAGAGATATCAATAAAAAAACTTTGCTTCATTTCAACGTATTGTGTTAAATACACCAAGGCTTTCTTCACTAAATTCTTTGAATTTTTCTTTTGTTGAAGCTTTGTGAGTGAAGCATGTATGTTGAGGTAGTGCTCCCTTAATTTCTCGAGTGAGGAAAACTTCTCGGTTGGAGACTTGAAAAATTAAAGTCACTGAGTGGTCGTGAGACTTCCGAGTATCAAGGTGCAGTAGCATATGGTAGGAGTCCCCTAAGTCTCCGGTCGAAGGAGTTGACGAATGAGGCATTTTCTTTCTAAGTGGTAGCCCATAACTCCTTCATATATATTTGTTATGAAAGTTGTTAGGCTCAAAGAAGAGGAGGCCTAGGCAATTTTGTTTTTCGATTTTTTTTTCGAATTTTCGTATTTCCGAATTTCTGAATTTCCAAATTTTCGAATTTCCGAATATATATATATATATATATATATTTTAGCTTTGTAGGTGAAGCTTTGGTGTTTAAGCTTCGTAGGTGAAACTTTGAGGTTGAAGCTTTGTTGGGTACCAGAAATTGATTTTGCTTCACACTATCTTGATCAAGATAATGTGAAGTGTTTGTGTTGAAGCTTTGTAGGTGAAGCTTTTGTGGTGGGTGAAGCTTTTGTTGGTGACGCTTTTATGGGTGAAGCTTTTCTGGTAGGTGAAGCTTTTGTGGGTGAAGCTTTTATGGTGGGTAAAGCTTTTATGGGTGAAGCTTTTATGGGTGAAGCTTTTATGGGTGAAGCTTTTGTGGTGGGTGAAGCTTTTGTGGTGAGTGAAGCTTTTATGGGTGAAGCTTTTGTGGTGAGTGAAGCTTTTATGGGTGAAGCTTTTGTGGTGGGTGAAGCTTTGGAGTTGAAGCTTTGTAGATGAAGCTTTTGTGTTGAAGCTTTTGTAGGTGAAGCTTTGGAGTTGAAGCTTTGTAAGTGAAGCTTTGGAGTTGAAGCTTTTGTTGGGTACTATGAATTGATTTTCCTTCACACTATCTTGATCAAGATAGTGTGAAACTTTTGAGAATTTGTAGTTGACCTCCATTGATGAAGCTGTTGTTTGTGAAGCTTTTGTGGTGAAGCTTTGTAGGGTACCATGAATTGATTTTGCTTCACACTATCTTGATCAAGATAGTGTGAAGCTTTTGAGAATTTGTAGTTGTCCTCCATTGATGAAGCTTTGTTGAATTTCCCAATTTTTTTTTTTGGGAAAACTAGAAATTTGTTGAATTTCCCAATTTCCCTCTTTTATTTATATATTTATTTTTTGGGAAACTAGAAATTTGAAAATGTGGGAGAGACAACATATACAAATTTTGCTTCCACACTGTTGAGTAAGAGATTGTGATGTAAGCCACACCTTATATTAGTCGAAGGTTTGGATGAACCATATAAATTGAATTTGCTTCGAACAGTCTTGATCAAGAGTGTGTGAAGCTTTCTACGAGTTGTAATTGCCCTTCATTGATGAAGCTTTTGTTGACACCATAAATTGGTTTTGCTTCACACTGTCTTGATCAAGAGTGTGTGAAGCTTTTGAGAATTGTGGTTGAACTCCTTTGATGAAGCTTTTGTTGGCACCATAAATTATTTTCGCTTCACACTGTCTTGATCAAGAGTGTGTGAGGCTTTTGAGAATTGTGGTTGCCCTCCATTGATGAAGCTCTTGTTGGCACCATAAATTGGTTTTGCTTCACACTGTCTTGATTAAGAGTGTGAAGCTTTTGAGAATTGTGGTTGAACTTCTTTGATAAAGCTCTTGTTGGTACCATAAATTGGTTTTGCTTCACTCTGTCTTGATCAAGAGTGTGTGAAACTTTTGAGAATTGTGGTTGCCCTCAATTGATAAAGCTCTTGTTGGCACCATAAATTGGTTTTGCTTTACACTGTCTTGATCAAAAGTGTGTGAAGCTTTTGAGAATTGTGGTTAAACTCCTTTGATGAAGCTCTTGTTGGCACCATAAATTGGTTTTGTTTCACACTGTCTTGATCAAGAGTGTGTGAAGCTTTTGAGAATGGTGGTTGAACTCCTTTGATGAAGCTCTTGTTGGCACCATAAATTGGTTTTGCTTCACACTGTCTTGATCAAGAGTGTGTGAAGCTTTTGAGAATTGTGGTTGCCCTCCATTGATGAAGCTCTTATTGGCACCATAAATTGGTTTTGCTTTACACTGTCTTGATCAAGAGTGTATGAAGCTTTCTACGAGTTGTAATGTTTGCATTGTTACAGAGGAGAAATGTCTGAAGCAGATGCAAGAGGGCTGAATAACTTGATCTTCGTATGCCATGCACTGAAGTTGTTATTGGCTTGCAACAAGACTTTGTTGGTGACTATAACTTTTGTTGGGCATAATTGTTCCTCTAGTTGAGTTGTCAAGCTTGAGGGTTTTTGATTACTTGTGAATGCTAGGAGTTCACATGTACAAGTTGTACCACTTGTCTTCTGTTAGGTGGAATGAATGGTGAGTTGCTTTCATCACTTGGTTGGTGGTTCGAAGGTGAGTTCCTTCATCACCTTTCATTACATTTCATCACCTGGTTGGTAGCACGAGGATGAGTTCCTTCTTCACCTGGTTGGTGGCATGAATGGCAAGTTGCCAAATGATTTTAGAGTACGGGTTGTACATTTCATCACTTGGTTGGTGGCATGAAGGAAAGTACGGGTTGTACATTTCATCACCTGGTTGGTGGCATGAAGATGAGTTCCTTCTTCACCTGGTTGGTGGCATGAGTGGCAAGTTTCCAAATGATATTACAGTATGGGTTGTACATTTCATCACCTGGTTGGTGGCATGAAGAAGAGTACGGGATGTACATTTCATCACCTGGTTGGTGGCATGATAAGATTAAAAGCACATCACAAAGTAGCACACAAATATCCTATTGATTTTCCTTATTAACATTAAGATTTGTCAATTGTAGCATATGAAAATAAGGGTCTTTCCTGCAGAAGATTGTTTTATCTAACTACTTAAAATGTCACATAAACTGGGCTGCTGCCCCTACTGGCGAGCCACCGAAAAATAATTATTAGACCAACTTACACTTATCTAAATTCTACAAAATTTTATATGAAGACACTAGACATACAGAGCTACGCTCATACAAATGTTTGGGATTTTTTGAGTTGATTTGCTATTTAAATTAAATTGAACAAAAACATTACAGAAACAGATTTTAAGTAGTTCACAAATTAAGAAAAAACGAGTTAGGGGAACTGCTATCCACCACCATATAATCATGCAAACATGTTATGTTTCATTCAAATTCCTTTTATTTCCGGATGAAGATGCTCAAGTTGGCTCAATATTAGAACTCAACCTATTACTCTTTCTTATGTAGTATGATAAGAGAATGGCGTTTTCAACTTAACTTAGTTCCTAGCATGCAATCTAGAATGGCGTGTTCATAGATTTAACAAGTAGAAATCATTAAGAATGAAAAGAATTTGAGTCATTACAAGACATCGTAAGTACTGGCGTTGTCTTACTTATCCTAGAAATTAGTTCACATGTTTATCGCAATTAACAAGTACTACTCTAGAACATATGTAGGTCCTCACTTGACAAGGGCAGACTCACACATATTCATAGCATTAGAATCCTAGATATGCTTACTAAGTATGCATCCGTAGAAAACACATAAAGAATTCATCAATGAGACAAGTAGTGAACCAATTTTCATCTATTCATAAAAGTAATTCATACGAAATGTCATAACAAACTTGCAATCATATTTAGGGCTTCAAAACAGCCTCAAACTACTAAAAATTTAGTTACACACAATCCTTAAGTTAAAACAAAAGATAGACATGAGTTTGAGAAGATAGAACTGAAGGAAATCGACGGAGGCCTCCTCCTCTCTTTCCTTCCTTCCCCAACGTTGCTTTTCAACCAATTTTTGCTGCATCCTTTTCTTCTCCTTAACTCACCCAATAATAGTCATTTAGTGATGACAATAAGTGAGAGGAAATGGTAGAACAATTGTAACTCTTTGGGTAGCCTTTATGCCAATTACCCCTCTTAATCCTTATCTTTAATTTCATTCCCTTTTATATTTGAATAAGTGTCAACTGACTTGTTCTTGGCTGCGTCAGTTTTGGCTGTTAGATTTATTGGGTTTATTGCTTTCATTGCAGTTACAAATTGCTCAGCCTCTTGGTAATCTTTCAGTGTTCAAACGGCCATAACTTCTTCTAGAAAATTTATATTAACAATCTGCAAAATGCTCCAGAATAGACATCCGTAGCTTTCCAAGCATATAAGGCTCATTCTCTAATTCATTCTGAGCTGTTCCCAATTTGCTTCCAAAGTTAGCTAATCTGCACAGGCAGTTTTAACGAATTTGTTACTTAAAATCCCACTTGTGCTATTTTTCTTTTATTTTCTTGAAAAATCCCACAAAACACAAAAACAAAGTAAATAGTTCAAAAATATAAGGAACTAACTAAGAAAAGACAAGTGAATTTGATGTAAAATATATATAAATATGAGCTTATCATGGCATGAATGGCAAGTTGCCAAATGATATTAGAGTACGGGTTGTACATTTCATCACCTGGTTGGTGGCATGAAGATGAGTTCCTTCTTCACTTGGTTGGTGGCATGAGTGGCAAGTTGCCAAATGATATTAGAGTACGGGTTGTACATTTCATCACCTGATTGGTGGCATGAAGGAGAGTACGGGTTGTATATTTCATCACCTGGTTGGTGGCATGAAGATGAGTTCCTTCTTCACATTTCATCACCTGGTTGGTGAGAATAAGGGCAAGGTGTCAAGGCACATTGTAGCAAGTGTCGAATGACACAAAGTATGTTGAACCCTTTCAAAGCACAGTTGGCTTATGTATGAATGTGTTGGAATGTATGATTGAACGAATATACTGTGAAGTTGTTCGTTTATTTGTATAGTCTTGTTGACATATACTTAGACTTTGTTTCATGTTGGAAGCATTCATGTTGAAGCTTTGAACCCGAGTGTTTCATTGCTAGGAATGTAAGAAGATTAGGACCAAGTTGTCTAAATCACATCTTTATTGAATTCATGCCAAATAGTCTTCGTCACATAGGATGCCGAACGATTGAAGCTTAACACTTGTACAATGTGAGTTTACTTGTAATAGTACTTCAAGTGATCAGCGTTCCATGGATATCCAAGGGTCTTGTCATTGGAGCTTCTAAGCTTGTAGAAGCCAGGGCGACTGTTGCCAACAACTTCAAATGGTCCATCCCAGTTTAAATTAAGTGTTCATTCACCCTGGACTCTGTTGCAGAGTAATCTTTTCTTCAAAACCCAGTCCCCCACTTTGAAAGAACGAGGTTTGACACTTGAGTCATAGTAGTTGGAGATGCGCTGCTGATGCGAAAATTAACATAACACACAAATTTAACCCTCTTTTGACAATTGTTGTATAAGTATAAGTAGGGATCGTTTTAAACCGGGGATTATGAGGGCTTGCTAATAACCTCTAAACTGACTCAAAAACATAAAACTAAACTTAAAAACACTTAACAAGACTCACAAGACTCAAAGCAAACTTAAAATACTCAAAACAGCTTAAAACAACTAAATAAACTTAAACTAGACACTAGGAATGACTTTGGACGACAATTGACTTTTACTTGAATCAAAACACTTAAAAACAAAAACTAAAACAGATTTGAAACACTTTGAAATAAGAAACTAAAATGGTGGTTTTGATTTGGATGAAGTTGTAACAAACAAACAAGTATGAAAAACTAGACAGATTGTAAAACGAATGTGAGAAATAAAAGGATGGATGGGATAGCTAGAGGCTTTTTCTCCACACATGACATGTATGCAAATAATTCGATTTCCAGTTACTACTTCATTGAATTATGAACGACAATGCTCCAAATTAACCGTAACATCACTAGTTAACTCTTAGATTTTCCTTGTTTTATTGGATTGGATGACATCATTCGACAACCCAAAACATTCTTCAAAAGTTCCCTACGTGACATCATAATAGAGATACAATCAAAGATCATTACGTTTAATGAAAATCATAAGCATTGACAAAGCACTTGCAACTATGACATCATGTCACTCATGCTAGGAATTGAAGTTAATGCGATCGTTTATAAATGACCTTCACTACATGTGAATATAAGTTTGTAACGATTATGTGAAACTTCCTTATATTCTAGCAACGAATTTATGCATGCCAATTAAGTGTCGACCCTTAATTAACAAATACAAATAAGTTATCAATCAAATAGTTAAGCCAATTGCATTCACGATTCAAGAGTTCATAACTGGAATTTATCAAATTATATTGCACACTTAATCATGGCTTTGAAATCACCCCTACCCAAGAGGGGTTTAGCCACTCATATTTATAACAAAATGAAAGGAAATGAATTTAAACATTAGAAATAAAAGAAAGAAAACACCTAGATGCTCAAACGATCCAAGTTGGATAGCAAGCACGTCCAAGCACTTTCCTTCCTTTCCTTTGCTACGGCACAAGGTGTTGGTGAGTGTTTGAAGGTTTGTTTGTATGGAGGAATGGATGTGTTTGGATGAAGGTTGTATTGAAATGGGGATGAATGATCAAGCAAAGTATGAACTCCATTTATGTTACACACACTTCCTTTTATTGAGGAAATGCATGGCAATGGAGGGAAACATGGAGTGGTGTAGCAATTGAGTGCAATGATGCATGAAATCTGAAATGATGGAGGGAACAAGGAATGGTGTAGCAATTGAGTGCAATGATTCAATGTAATGATGCATGAAATCTGAAATGATGGAGGGAACAAAGAATTGTGTAGCAATTGAGTGCAATGATTCAATGTAATGATGCATGAATCTGAAATGATGGAGGGAACAAGGAATGATGTAGCAATTGAGTGCACTGATTCAATGTAATGATGGAACAAGGAATGGCGTAGCAATTGAGTGTAATGATTCAATGTAATGATGCATGAAATCTGAAATGATGGAGGGAACAAGGAATGGTGTAGCAATTGAGTGCAATGATTCAATGTAATGATGCATGAAGGAGACAAGGGTGATTATGCATGGCATGGGTGGAAAGGTAAGTAAGTGGTGAATCAATGAGTGCAAGGAGGGGAAAGGATATTGTGCACATGGTAGACAAAGGAAAGGAAGTGGAATGATGCAACAATTAAGTCAATGGAGGGAACATGGATGATGATGCACTGCATAGGAATCTAAAGGGAGTGCAATGGTGGTGCACGACAATGATGGAAAGGTGAATGGTGGAGTGACACCCCTTTGTGGCTGAGCTCTTTGTCCTTTTTAGATTAATTTTTCTTTCTCTTTAACACATTCCTAGCCTCTTTAGTCTTCAATTTCGTCCATCCACCTTACTCCATGCATGTGCTATTCATTCCAAGCCCAAAACTGCTCCAAAATGCACAAAAATGCATCTTATTGCTTTATAAGGCCTATGGACCTATAAACACACGAAAATAGCTTAAAATATGTAATTAACTAAGAAATAACAACATAAATGCATGAGAACAAGCTAACTCAGTCGCATAAATATGCTCCTATCAGCTGCTTGTAGGCGACATTCCTCAAGTGAGCCTAGTTTCTATGTTCCTCAACTAGATCTAAGTTGAGGGTAAGTTGTTTGTCATTTTTGCTTTGCACGTAGTTCTGGACTCGGAACGTTACTTGCTCAAGCTCAACTGGGACAACTGCCTCTGTACCAAAGGTAAGTGAGAATGGGGTTTCTCCTATTGATGTCTGATACGAAGTGCGGTATGACCAAAGAACTTAGGGTACAAATTCTGGCCAACAACCTTTAGCCTTGTCCAAGCTGGTTTGCAAAGTTCGCTTGATTATTTTGTTGATGGCTTCAACTTGTTTATTAGACTGAGGATAAGCTGGGGAGGCAAAACATAAGTTGATGTTGAACTTAGAGCAGAACATCCTGAACTTATTGTTGTCGAACTATCGCCCGTTGTTAGTGACTATCGCATTGGGAATCCCAATGCCGAATCTGCAAAAGATGCTCTTCCATAAGAAGTCTTCTATTTTTGCCTCAGTAATGGTTGCCAAGGGTTTTACTTCGACCCACTTTGTGAAGTAGTCAACTACAATGATTGCATAGCGAACTTTACCCTTCCTTACAGGCATTGGGCTGATCAAATCAAGTCCCTATTAGGCGAAGGGCCAAGGGCTGATCATAGGAGCGAGCGGCTCGAGAAGGGAGTGAGGAATAGTTGTGTAGCGTTGACACTTATCACATGAGCGGGATATTCTGATGACATCTTGGTGGAGTGTTGGCCAGTAATATCCTTGGCGAAAAGCCTTGTATGCTAGGGATCGAGATCCAGCATGATCTCCGCAGACTCCTTCATGTATTTTCTGAAGGACAGTTTTCGCCTCTGCGGGCGTAAGGCATCTTAGGTATGGTAGGTTAAAACCCTGTTTCTAGAGTTGGTCATTAATGATCAAGTAACGGGTAACTTTGTATCGAATCTGCTTAGCTTGGACTTTGTCATTTGGAAAGGTGCCATGAGCAAGGAATCTATAAATCGGGGTAATCCAACAATCCCGCTGTTGTAAGTTGCACACTTCTGCAGTCATGGTGCTTGGTGCTGCCAATAATTCGACATGAATTTTTCTCCCAATCTTGTCTTCCATCGCTGAGGCGAGGCGAGCCAAAGCATCTGCATGACTGTTTGTCGCTCGAGGAATTTGGGTGATTTGGTAGTGGAAGTGTTTGAGCAACAATTGTGTTTGTGCCAGATATGCTGCCATGGAGCTATCTTTAATGTCAAAGTTGTTGGTGACCTGGTTAACCACCAATTAGGAGTCACTGAAGATATCAATTCGTTTAACCCCAAGGTGTTTGGCCAAACGTAAGCCTACTAGAAGGGCTTCATATTCGGCCTCATTGTTCGATGCCTTGAATTTGAAACGAAGAGCATACTCCATCGCCACTTTGTCAAGGGTCGTAAGGACTAGTCCTGCTCCACAACCCTGTTGGTTAGACGAGCCATCAACATACAGACTCCATGTTGGGGCTATTGGTTCTATTTTCTGAGCTTCTGAGGGTAATAAAACCACTTCTTTAGGTGTAAAAACAATGTCAACAGGATATGTGAAGTTGACGATGAAGTTTGCCACTGCTTGGCCTTTCTCAGCTGGCTTTGGTTGGTAAGAGATGTCAAACTCACCCAATGCTATCTCTCATCTTATCATTCACCCCGAAATGTCAGAACTAGTATGTCGAAAATGATGATTGGTAAGCATGATGATGAAGTGTGCTTGGAAGTAAAGGCGAAGTTTTCGAGCAGACATGACCAATGCTAGAGCTAATTTCTCAATGTTGGAGTATCGTGTCTCCGCATCTTGTAAGGCCTTACTAGCGTAGTAGACAGGCCGTTCAACATTACCATCATTTTGAATTAAAATGGAACTAATTGCTGAAGTCGATACCGATAGATAGATAATGAGAGTGTCACCAACCTCAGGTTTGGAGAGCAGATGGGCTTTACTCATGTAGTCTTTGAGGTTCTTGAATGCTTCAGCACATTCATCAGTCCATGTAATGTACTTTTTACTTCCCTTAAGTGCTTTGAAGAAAGGAGCACATCTATCTGTAGCCTTAGAGATGAACCAAGTTAAGGCTACCACTTTGCCAGTATGGCTTTGGATGTCTTTTGAAGTTATCGGTTCCTTCATGTTGAGGATTGCTTTGATCGTTTCGAGATTAGCCTCAATGCCTCGTTGGCTTATCATGAAGCCTAAGAATTTGCCAAAGCCTACGCCGAAGGCACATTTGTTGGGGTTCAACCTCATTCGATACCTCTTCAGAATGGTGAAAGTTTCAGATAGGTTGGTGATGTGTTAGTCAGCATGTTTGCTCTTGACTAACATATCATCAGCGTAAACTTCTATGTTCTTCTCAATCTGTTCGGCGAACATTGAATTGACCAGTCTCTGATAAGTCGCTCATGCATTCTTTAGGCTGAAAGGCATGACTTTATAGCAATATAGTCCCCTGTCAGTAGTGAAGGTTGTGTGTTCTTGGTCCGGAGAGTTCATGAAGATTTGGTTGTATCTTGAGTAAACATTCATGAAGCTCAGGAGTTCATACCCTGCCGTAGAGTCTATAAGTCTGTCTATAAGAAGAAGAGGAAAGCTATCATTCGGGCATCCTGTGTTTAGGTCGGTGTAATCGACACACATTTTCCACAAGACCTTTTGGAGCATGAGACTTTCCTTGGTTGGATTCTTCTTAACAAGAACAACATTTGCTACCCACGTTGGATAATTGACTTCGCGGACGAAACCTATGCCTTTGAGTTTTTCAACTTCTACCTGCATTGCCTCGTACCGTTCAGTGTCATAAGATCTTCGCTTTTGTCTCACTAGCTTGGTCTTGGGGTCAATACTTAAGCGATGACAGATGATATCGAGAGAGATGCCTAGCATGTCCTCGTATAACCAGGCGAAGACTTTAGTGTTTTCTTGCAAAAAATAGATCAATGCCAACCGAATGTGTGGTGACAAGGTGGTGTCAATCTTCACCATGCGATCCAGATAATCTTTTGAGATAGAGACCTTCTCTAACTTTTCAACGGGTTGTGCTTGCTGGGTGAAAGAGTCATCTCGAGGATCGTTGGGTTGACTGTTGCCACCTTGAAGATCCAAGTTGGCTTCGTTATGACTTGGTCATGTATAGAAAGGGTTTCCTTGGGCACAGGCAGGTGCTGTTGCTTGACCGAAGTGTTGTAACATGATCGTGCACTAAGTTGATCTCCTTTGATGTAACCATTGCCATAGGGGGTTGGAAATTTCATCAACAACATATGTGTGGATACCATGGCCTTGAGATTGATCACTCATATATTTCATGCATTTATACCATCCATTTCTAAAGTCTTTGTGATGTTTTTGTGTTAAAATTGTGGCATTTTACCTTACCTTGTGTTAATGTGCAGTTAAATTTGGTTTAGGATCAATTTCAAGAAAAATGGAGAAAAGGAAATAGTAAAAAGCAAATAAAATAGCAAGAGGGAGTGGGGAGAAAGACACGAGCATACAAAGGCTGAGTGGAAGAATAAAAGAAAAGAGAGAGAGGGCAGGGAGCAGAAATAATGGACTGATGGAGGAATAAACAAAGGAAAAGAAGAAGGGAGTGCGGCACAACAAAAAGAAAAGAAATAAAACAAAGAGAGTGGAGGAAAGATTGAAATAAAATAGGAAAGGAGTGCATGACACGGGGACAGAAGCAGCAAACAAAAATGAGAAATAAGGGGAGAGAAAGAAGACTGGCGGTATAGAGGCAGTGCACACCGACATAAATTATAAAAGAAGAAGAGACGGAAGGCAGAGGATGGCAGAAAGAATAGAAAACAGAGTGGAGAGAGAGCATTGAGGCAGTGCATATAAAAGTCACGACAAAGAAGAGAGAGATGGGAGACTGACTAGCAGACGTGACAGAAGCAGAGAGACTGACGGGGAGAGCGGGAATAAAACAGAAAAGAAAAAAAAGAAGACAGAGGGCAGACAAGCAGAAACACGGCAGAGAGCAGAGGCTTCACTCTATATTTCTTGGTTTTATCTTCTCAAACCCATGTTTTACTTTTGGTTTAATTTGTGAATTATGTGTAACTAAATTTTAAGTAGTTAGGGGCTGTTTTGAAGCCCCGAATATGATTGTAAGTTTGTTGTGATATTTTGTTTGAATGACTTTTATGAAAGGATGAAAATTGTTTCACTACTTATGTCATTGATAAATTCTTTATGTGTTTCTATGGATGCATACATAGTGAGCATATCTAGGATTTTAATGCTATGAATATATGTTTACCTGCCCTTGTTGAATGAGGACCTACATATGTTCTAGAGTAGCACTTGTTAATTGTGGTTAACATGTGAACCGATTTCTAGGATAAGTAAGACAACGCCAGTACTTACGATGCCTTGTGATGACTCAAACTCTTTTTATTCTTAATGATTTCTACTTGTTAAATCTATGAACACGCCATTCTAGATTGCATGTTAGGAACTAAGTTATGTTGAAAACGCCATTCTCTTAACATACTACGTAAGAAAGAGTAATAGGTTGTGTTCTAACATTGAGTCAACTTGAGCATCTTCATCCGGAAATAAAAGGAATTTGAATGAAACATAACATGTTTGCATGATTATTTGGTGGTGGATAACAATTCCACCTAACTCGTTTTCTTAACTTGTGAATTAAAATCTATTGGTATTATTTAAAACTTGTTGAGGTCCTGTTTTGTCCGATTTAATTTAAATAGCTAATCAACTCCAAAAATCCCAAAAATTTGTGTGAGCATAGCTTGGTGTGTCTAGTTTATGTGTATAAAATGTCGTTGCATTTGGATAAATGTAAGTTAGTCTAATAATTATTGTTCGGTGGCTGGTCAGTGGAGACAGCCACCCCGTTTTTGTGACATTTTAAGTATTTGGATAAAACAATCTTCTGCGGGAAAGACCCTTATTTTCATATGCTACAATCGAAAATTTTTAGTGTTAATAAGGAAAATTAATAGGATAATTGTGGGCTACTTTGTGGTGCGTTATAATTCCTACCAAATTTTGGCGCCGTTGCCGGGGATTGTTATTTCTAAATTACTTATTTTTCTATTATTTTCTTTTCTTATCCAATTAGTGTTTTTGTTTTTATTTCAGGTACTCTTTGTAGTACATGCATACTCGAAAGTATAAGAGCATTGATCTAGCTTCCTACGATCCAGAGATTGAACGAACATTTCGAAAGCTTCAGAGAAAAATCAAGCAAAAGTGTGCATCGGTGTCTTTACCACCATCTTCTCCACCACATTTAAGTTCGGAAGAGGAGGAGGAACCACAAGAAGGCATGGCTGATAACCGTACATTGAGGGAGTTGGCAATGCCAAATACGGATCAACAACTATTGTGCATCACATATCCAAATGCAGGAGGAGGATTTGAGCTTAAGTCCGGCATGATTCACTACTTGCCTAAGTTCCATGGCTTCTCAACAGAGGATGCCAACAAGCATCTCATGGAGTTTCACGTGGTATGCTCAGGAATGAGACCAGCAAATATGGAGGAGGAGCAAGTCAAGTTGAGGGCATTCCCATTTACATTAGAAGCCAAGGCAAAGGAGTGGCTTTACAATTTACCTCCGGGATCAATGAACACCTGGAACCAGGTGAAGCAAGCATTCTTGGAGCAATATTTTCCGTCCACCAAAGCTGCAAGCATAAGGAAAGACATATGTGCAATCCGACAACAACATGGAGAGCCCTTTGGAGAGTACTATGAGCGATTCACACATTTGGTTGCATCTTGTCCTAATCATCAAATTTCAGAGCATCTTTTAATACAGTATTTTTATGAAGGATTATGTGGTACTGATCGTATAATGCTTGATGCAGCAAGTGGAGGAGCATTCATGGACAAGACACCAATAAATGCTAAGGCATTATTAAAGAACATTGCTGGCAACACACGACAATTTGGAGGGAGAGATGAGCTACCTTTTAAGAAAGTTAACGAGGTAAGTGCTAATTCTAGTATTGAATTACAATTAGCTAACTTGACTAATCTTGTGCAACAGGTTATTGTGGCTCCAAAACAGGTGTGTGGTGTATGTTCAAAGATGGGACATGTCACGGACATGTGCCCTTCGTTGATGGATCAAGGTGGTCTTGAGCAAGCTAATGCATTAGGAGGATTTCAAGGGCAACAAAGGCAAAAGTATGATCCCTATTCCAACAACTATAATGCAGGATGGCGCGATCATCCACACTTAAAGTGGAACAATCAAGACAACGGACAACAATCTGTTCCCAACAACTATAACCGTCCACCTGGCTTCTTTCAAGCAAGACCGCATGCACCATTTCAGCCTCAACAACAAGAAGCTCCAAGTAAGTCTTTTGAGGATTTAATTGCTTCTTTAGCTAACTCTACTCAATCTCATCAATAGAAAACAGACAAAGCAATTGAAAACCTTGAGCGCCAAATGAGTCAGTTAGCAAGTTTAATGGGGGCAACAACACCAACCAGGAAGGTTGCCTAGCCAAACCATGGTGAATCCAAATGCGGAGCAGATGAATGTTGTGACTTTAAGGAATGGAAAAGAAGTTTTTGAGCAAGATGAGGCTTTAACAGAAACTGAAAAGTCTCCTAAAGATACAGAATTGAACAAAAAAGATTCTGATAAGGTAAGTAAAGAAGTTCAAAATTCATTTAACTCATGTGTCCCTATTCCTTTTCCTCGTAGGGTTATGAAGTCTAAGAAAGAGCAAACTGATAAGGAAATCTTGGATACTTTCCGGAAAGTCCAAGTGAAGTTACCTCTTTTAGATGCCATAAAACAAGTGCCCAAGTATGCAAAGTTCCTTAAAGAGCTTTGTACGAACAAGAGGAGATTCCATGATCAAGAAACTGTGGCATTAAGCGAGGAAGTATCAGCTGTTTTGCAGAGAAAGCTGCCACCGAAGTTGAAAGATGCCGGTAGCTTTACCATTCCATGTGTAATTGGAGGCAAAAAGTTTGGGAGAGCATTGTGTGATTTGGGGGCATCCATCAATATGATGCCATATTCAGTGTATGAGTCATTGAACCTTGGAGACTTGAAGGAAACAAAGGTAGTAATCCAGTTGGCAAATCGTTCAAATAGATATCCCAAAGGCCTATTGGAGGATGTACTTGTGCAAGTGAATGAACTCATTTTTCCCGCTGACTTTTTTGTTCTTGAGATGGAACATGATCCTATGCCTACTGCACTTCCTCTTAAATTGGGAAGACCATTATTTAGAACAGCACGGACGAAGATTGATGTCTACGATGGTACCTTAACCATGGAAATTGAGGGGGAAAACGTCAAGTTCAGAATCTTCAATGCTATGAGGTATCCTAGTGAATTAGAATCTTGTTTGTATATTGATGTGTTTGATTATTTTGTGCAGGATTGTTTTAATGAAGGTGTGGGACAAGATAATTTAGAGAAGGCATTAGTGCATATCATTACACATGGAAATTTTAATTATTCAGAGCATGTTTATACCATATTTAGGGCCTCGTATTTAGACCTCGTATAAATACTCGAGGGACTTAAATGTAATTATGTAATAAAGGAAGGGGCAAATATGTAATTAGAGGAGGAGCCCTTATTCTATAAAAGGGCCTCCTCACCCTCACAAACCCTAAGCCTCCTCACATCCCCTAAGCTCTAAGCTCTCTCTCTCCCTCTTCAACAGAGAAATACAATACAATCAGTGTGGACGTAGCCCAAACCTTGGGGTGAACCACAATAACTCTTGTGTCATTTACGTATCTTGCAGATTCATGGTCGGATTTACGTTGTTCCAAGACCTTCGGTTTTGTGCATCAACAGAGCACATTGAAGAAGAATTAATCCAAACAGTGGCCTTTCTTGAGTCTCTTTCACCAATTCGTGGTAAGTGTTCTTCCTATTTTATTTCTCTTCCTACTTCTAACGAAAAAACTCTTCCTTCTGTGATTCAGGCACCCAAATTGGAGCTTAAACCAATTCCTGAACATTTGAAGTATGCATTTTTGGGAGAGGATGAAACATTACCCGTCATCATATCGTCACAACTTTCAACAGAAGAGGGGGAGAAACTAATCCGGGTACTGAAGGATCATAAAACTGCCATAGCTTGGAGCATTGCAGATATCAAAGGTATAAATCCAGCTACATGCATGCATAAGATTCTGTTGGAGGAAGGTGCAAAACCAACATGGGAAGCTCAACGCCGTTTAAACCCACTCATGATGGAAGTCGTAAAAAAAGAGGTTATCAAACTTCTTGATGTTGGCATCATATATCCTATTTCAGATAGCAAGTGGGTAAGCCCTATTCAAGTAGTCCCTAAACGATCTGGAGTCACAGTTGTTAAGAATGAAGCTAATGAGCTAATGCCTACACGTGTGCAAAATAATTGGAGAGTATGTACAGACTATCGAAAGATAAATAGCACCACACGCAAGGATCACTTTCCACTCCCATTCATTAATCAAATGTTAGAAAGGTTAACTGGTCATTCTCATTATTGTTTTCTTGATGGCTATTCTGGGTATAATCAAATTGCAGTTGCTTCGGAGGATCAAGAAAAGACGACTTTCACATGTCCATTTGGCACATTTGCATACCGGAGGATGCCGTTTGGACTGTGCAACGCCCCTGCCACATTTCAGAGGTGTATGAATTATAGTTTGGGGGTCATCATTTGATTTCACTGCAAATTGGGGAAGTTTTTAGTCCAAATGCCGGATCACTTCAAGTACCACCTTCCATTCGAAGTTCACTTCCATGCCATGAAACCTAGGGGAGTGTGACTGGAGGCATCGTCCGCTGCAAGACGTTAAAGAAAGCGCTTCTTGGGAGGCAACCCAAGCTTTCTATCTTTTATCTTTATTTTGAATAATTTTAAATTTTCTTGTTCTGTTTTTCTCTTGTTTTCTGGTTTTTGTGTTTAAGTCCTACTTGTGTTCCTTTATGCAGGTAATGATTTTGCAATTTCTACCACAACTTCTTGCAAGGTAGTTTTACATTCATAAAAATGAAAGGAACATTAAGCATATAAATACAAGAGGGAGCCTTCACAAAGGCTGCTTAGGAGAAGTTTCAGCAGTCGGCGGAGTCCCAGAAGGAGGAGGCATCAGGGGTTGATCATTTGGAGCTTCATTACGCGGTACAACCCCAGAAGACGAAGGCAAATGCTGTTGGAATAAACCCACAAACTGATGATGATCAAGTAAAATTTGACCATCAGATTCCTGCATCTGGTCAATCTTCCTCTTCATGTTTGTAGCATAATTATGTGCGAGCCTGTGCAATTGTTTATTTTCATGCTTAAGCCCTCTAATCTCCTGCTTGAGACTCATCACTTCAGCCGGCAATGATTCAACTTGACGGGTTCAGGCAAATAGGCGTTGGGCCATGTTGGACACGGAACCTGCACACTGCACACTGAGAGCCAGAGATTCCTTAACACCCAACTCATCAGACCGTTTGGCGAGTAGTCTGTTATCTTTGGGTGTGACAAGGTTCCTGGTCACCACCGCAGCTGTCATATCATTCTTCATCACCGAATCCCCAATGGTAAGGGGACCAGTAGGGGATATGAAGGATGGGCGCCATATGTTGTCTGGAGAAGGCGGAGCTGCCTCTTCACCAAGGTTCAAGTCAAAACGACGGTCGAAAGGGCCAAACATTTTTCAGAGGTGTTAAAGAAAGAAGAGGTCGGACAAGTCAAGATTGTAGAAATGCAAAGATGGAGTTTTTACAGGCAGAAATTCAAGTGTGCTTTGAATGTCCTACATACCTCTATAAAAAGCAGCACGCGATGGGATTTCAGAGATTGAAGAGGCGAGCTCAGAAATCGAAGAGGCGAACTAAAAAAATCAAAGAGGCGCTAGCTTTCTCAAAAGCTGAGCTTGCTCAGAAACCACGGCAAATCTTCTTTTCCAGATTTGTCCGCACTCGTCACATGCACCCTCTGCACTCGACGGAGCTTAGATTTCGAAGAGGCAAGCTCAGAAATCGGAGAGGAATCTGCTTTATCCAGACGTGTCAACATCTGTCACATGCAGAGTTTGCTTTGCGAAAATTACGGGCAATCTGTCGAAGATCTCTGGTAAAGTAGAGAACACGTGAAGTTTACTGTTCAATCATCCAACGGTTGCCGACAAGGGTGAAAGAATAGTACCGGTTATTATTTCCTATAAATGTCGACCTTCACCCTCCATGGCAAGGAAGACATACATAACCTTCCATCATCTCCGAGAATGCCTTTCCACCACACCCTCTCGAGTCACTCAGTGTTCCTTATTCCTTGGGGTACCTCTGCAAACAACCCATCCAAAGCAAAAGTATTTCATATCATGAAGGTTGAAAGCAAGAGTATCTCATATCATGCTTTCTCCCTGTCTTTCTCCTTGTCTTTGTTTTACAACAAGGAGAAAGAGAGCAATCAGCCAGCACTTGGTATCAATCTTCCGATCTGGAGCCGACTGCCTAGAACCCCTTCCTGATTGCTTACCTAGCCTTGCTCTCGAGTACTCATCTTCATCATCTTGTGCTTTCTCTTCGTCTACCACATCTGCCTGGAGGACAGATAAGGGAAGTGAAAATGATGCCTCGAAACATGTGGAGACAATTCAGCTAGGGACAAGGAGAAAGAAAACAAGAGGTGGGCACTTGGAAAGATTGAAGAAAGAAACAGACCAATACCTCTACCTCGTACCTGCCTGCCGTGCAGAAGAAACAAGCAGAGAAGAATGCAGACTGCACAATTCAGAGTTCCTTGGTTTCAAATCAGACTCCGAGATTCACCTACACAAATTGGTGTGTTCTTTCCTTTTCTTTATGTGTCTTTATTTCATTTTATATTTCTTTCCTTCCATTTTTATGTCTTATTGTTCAAAAATTCCTTTCATTATCATTGGGGACAATGCTATAATTAAGTTTGGGGGTGGAAATATATTTCGTTAGTTTATTTATTTAAAAAAAAAAGTTTTTGCATTTTTATTGTTGTTTGTAGTTACTTCTCAATTCAATGATGAGATTTGATTTTAATTTCCTTCTTACTTTCAAGAAGTCTAAGTTCTTTTCGTTGTCTTTGTGTTAACGGTGATTTCCAGAAGTCAACTTGAAAAATAAATGTGCCTAGTCTTGTCAATGTGAAACTTGAGCATGATTTAGCGTTTCATATGTGAATCATGTGAGATTATGTAAACCTTGTGAGTTTTTGAGCCTATACATGATTGAACCATTATGCATCAATCTCATTCCTTCTTGTGCGTATGATCTCATTGTACATGTATCTCTAGAACTTGCTTTATACTACTCGATTCATTAATCAATTCATGTAATAACTTGGAAGTGATATAGGCCATCTTTGGATCATTTGAGCCTTTCATGCCTACCTTATATGCTATGTTTATCTGTAGTAGCCCATTGAACCTTTAACTAAGCCATTTCTTTGTTAGCCACATCTCTTTACCTTGCTCCAATATTGGAGTTGAGCCCATACACAAAAATCGATTCCTTATTGTTTTGAGAAAGTATTACATGGGTTGTGCTTTTGGGGGTTTCATTTATGTAGAAAGATGGATGAAGCATGTGTATTACAATGAAATGTGAATTTGATGGGTGATGTAGTTTTTGCAGATTTGTTTCTTTCATATAAAAAAAAAAAGAGAAAAAAAAAAAACGAAATATATGAAAATTGGAGAGTGTTGATTTGTTGAAAATGTGTCGGTAGAGTATAAAATTCCTTTTGAAGTTAAATTTGGGGAGTAACAGGTGCTCGAGGTTGTATTATTTTGCTTTAAATTTGAGGTAGTGTGATATTGAGGTGTTGGAAAACTACCAAAGTGTACTTTCTCAAAATTTTTGATTTCCATATCCTTTCTTTCATTAGCCTATCACCTTTAGCCCCATTACAACCGTAATAAAGCCCTATTGATCCAAGGTATTACTAAAATATTGATAAGCGAGTTAGGTGGACAAACAAGCATATGGCGGCATGTACAATGAGATCACTTGAGTGAAACACATTAACCAAAACTTATGAGTGAATGAGCGTATGTCTTGTGAGAAATTCACATGTTTGCATATGATGATTTAAAGGAGCTTGGAATTGCATTGACATGGCTAGCTCACACATGGCATTTCAACGTTTTGTTTGAAGGAAATTTGGTTAACTATTGGATGATGTTTTGAGCTCTTGATTAGTTCTTGGTTGTTTGTATCATGATTAACACTTATCTCTGAAATCGAAGTTGAGAAGTTGGCTACTAAGTTGTTGAATCTAGTCTTAGTTGAGTGGTGTTGTTTTGTGTTTTGTTTTGCTAGAGGACTAGCAAAAATGTAAGTTTGGGGGTATTTGATCACTCATATATTTCATGCATTTATACCATCCATTTCTAAAGTCTTTGTGATGTTTTTGTGTTAAAATTGTGGCATTTTACCTTACCTTGTGTTAATGTGCAGTTAAATTTGTTTTATGATCAATTTCAAGAAAAATGGAGAAAAGGAAATAGTAAAAAGCAAATAAAATAGCAAGAGGGAGTGGGGAGAAAGACACGAGCAGACAAAGGCTGAGTGGAAGAATAAAAGAAAAGAAAGAGAGGGCAGGGAGCAGAAATAATGGACTGATGGAGGAATAAACAAAGGAAAAGAAGAAGGGAGTGCGGCACAGCAAAAAGAAAAGAAATAAAACAAAGAGAGTGGAGGAAAGACGGAAATAAAATAGGAAAGGAGTGCACGACACGGGGACAGAAGCAGCAAACAAAAATGAGAAATAAGGGGAGAGAAAGAAGACTGGCGGTATAGAGGCAGTGCACACCGACATAAATTATAAAAGAAGAAGAGACGGAAGGTAGAGGATGGTAGAAAGAATAGAAAACAGAGTGGAGAGAGAGCACTGAGGCAGTGCATATAAAAGTCACGACAAAGAAGAGAGAGATGGGAGACTGACTAGCAGACGTGACAGAAGCAGAGAGACTGACAGGGAGAGCGGGAATAAAACAGAAAAGAAAAAAAAGAAGACAGAGGGCAGACAAGCAGAAACACGGCAGAGAGCAAAGGCTTCACTTTATATTTCTTGGTTTTATCTTCTCAAACCCATGTTTTACTTTTGGTTTAATTTGTGAATTATGTGTAACTAAATTTTAAGTAGTTAGGGGCTGTTTTGAAGCCCCGAATATGATTGTAAGTTTGTTGTGATATTTTGTTTGAATGACTTTTATGAAAGGATGAAAATTGTTTCACTACTTATGTCATTGATAAATTCTTTATGTGTTTCTATGGATGCATACATAGTGAGCATATCTAGGATTTTAATGCTATGAATATATGTTTACCTGCCCTTGTTGAATGAGGACCTACATATGTTCTAGAGTAGCACTTGTTAATTGTGGTTAACATGTGAACCGATTTCTAGGATAAGTAAGACAACGCCAGTACTTACGATGCCTTGTGATGACTCAAACTCTTTTTATTCTTAATGATTTCTACTTGTTAAATCTATGAACACGCCATTCTAGATTGCATGTTAGGAACTAAGTTATGTTGAAAACGCCATTCTCTTAACATACTACGTAAGAAAGAGTAATAGGTTGTGTTCTAACATTAAGCCAACTTGAGCATCTTCATCCGGAAATAAAAGGAATTTGAATGAAACATAACATGTTTGCATGATTATTTGGTGGTGGATAACAATTCCCCCTAACTCGTTTTCTTAACTTGTGAATTAAAATCTATTGGTATTATTTAAAACTTGTTGAGGTCCTGTTTTGTCCGATTTAATTTAAATAGCTAATCAACTCCAAAAATCCCAAAATTTGTGTGAGCATAGCTTGGTGTGTCTAGTTTATGTGTATAAAATTTCGTTGCATTTGGATAAGTGTAAGTTAGTCTAATAATTATTGTTCGGTGGCTGGTCAGTGGAGATAGCCACCCCGTTTTTGTGACATTTTAAGTATTTGGATAAAACAATCTTCTGCGGGAAAGACCCTTATTTTCATATGCTACAATCGACAAATTTTAGTGTTAATAAGGAAAATTAATAGGATAATTGTGGGCTACTTTGTGGTGCGTTATAATTCCTACCAGAGATCATTGATGCCTGTGCGTCCTAAGATGACATTGTAAGTCGTTGGGCAATCAACCACCAGGAAGTTAGTGGTAATGGTAGTTGTGTAAGGGCCTATACGAATGGTGAAAGGTAAGTGTATGCTCCCCAAATGTCACACGATATCACCGGATAAGATCATCAGAGGAGAAATCGAGCGATCGAGCAAGTGTTCAACTACATTAAGTGCCTTGAAAGCTTCAACAAACATGATATTGACCGAAGCCCCCGTGTCTACTAGGATTCGTCGTACTTCAAAGTTGGCTATGTGAGCTTCCACGATCAGTAGGTCGTTGTGAGGGTAGATGATACATCTTTCTTCCTCAGGGTAGAAACATATTGAATCCCAGTTAAGCTTTTGATACTTGCCTCCCCTGATGTCTTCCACGTGAAACACTTGGTGGCCAAACCTTAAAGCTCGTTCACTATTTTTCATGGCCCTATTGAAAGATTTAGATATGGGTGTGCCACCACTTATGGAATATATCACATTCACCTGGCGTTGGTTACGGTTACCCTTTAGAGGGTGAAAGAGAAATTGATCAATTTTTCCTTCACATGCCAAAGCTTCAATATGATCACGAAAGGTGATACACTTCTCCCTGTCATGGCCGTTATGCTCGTGGTAGTAGCAAAACGTGCCCGTGTTCTTCGTGGGCTTGTAACCCGACTGCCTCGGCATTGGCTTCGGTATTAGGTGTGCTATGCTGGGGTAAATGGCCACGCATGTGGCGTTCAAAGGTGTGTATGTCTCATACCTTGGGGTAGGGCCTGTCCTGACACGTGCTTGGCCCACTGTTTTGACTGCCTAGGGGCGAGCATTATCGTGGCGATACCCTTGGTTATTGCGATAGTGTTCCTTACTTCTTTTACTAAAATGAGACTGGTGAAGATGAAAATCTTTCCTTTTGCCCTGAGATTGATATGTCTGTTGACTTAGCGAAGTATTAAGTAAGGCATAGGGAGGCACCGTTGCCCTTTAGAAGGTCGATATTTTCTCATTTGGTTGGATGTGGCTTCCACTCCCTACTTGCTAATATGGGGTAGCTGTGGGGGTTTCCCTTGGTATGTCATTGCCTCGGCGGAGGCATGGTTATAAGCCTGGGCCATCACCTCAGAATAAGTCTTCCAAGTGTTGGCATTGATCATGTACTTAAAGAAACAATCACGTAGGCCTGCCGTGAAGGCTTTGAGGGCAGTCTTGTCGTCTGCCTCAACACAACGAGAATACTCATGGTTGAAACGGCCAGCATACATATGTAATGACTCGTTTGGCTTCTGGCGAATAGTGTACAAGTCATCTGCAGAGTGTAAGCGATCGGTTTAGAAAATGTGTTGAGAAACAAACAGTTTCCTCAATTCCTCAAATGAGTCTACCGTCTCAGGTGGAAGACGGCAATACCAGTTTAGAGCTCCACCAGAGAGGGTAGAAGAGAAGAGAAGACATCGTTTTTCATCAATGTGCATCCGTTATGCCATGGTGGACTAAAAAAGGTTAAGGTGTTCAATCGGATCCTCTTTTCCAGTATAGAGTTGCAAGCCAAGCTTCTGCTTTGTCTTTGCTTAGAGGGGGTGTCGAGGATCCTCCGTGTAAGAGGGCCAGGCCTAGGTTGGTTGCAATTAGGTATCTCAGCTTGTCGTTCGGCCTTTAACTTGTTTACTTCCTTAAGAAGCTGTAGGACAAGAGGGTCCTGAGTGGAGTCATGTACCACTGGAGCTTTCTTTCGTAAATCTCCATCTCCTCTTGGTAGTATGAAGGTTTGATCAATAGCATGTGATTTTTCCCTGGACTCGCCGTACTGACTTCCAAGGTATGTCTGTCGGAACATCTCTGAGTCCCCTATACCTTCGTGTTTCTCTAGGACTTGTTGCCATTTCCCCAAGTTGGTAATCGGCCTGGGACATGGGAGAGGACCGAGTCTTTCAGAAACCCTTGGGTCATTGATCTTCGAGCTTACATGGATGGGATTGTCTCGACGTTGCTTTAGGAAATCTCGACAGTCGCGAAAGACGACTTTCAATCCTTCCACTTCTTCTGTAAGGAAGTGTCTTCCTCCACATCTCCTACTTTAGGTCGAAGCAGTTGGGTTAAGAGAAGTCTCATGTTGATTAATGTTTTGATGATTAGCTCGCTCCTCATCAGGGATACCCATGTCGAAGGAAGGTGACCCTCTGTGCTAGGGGGCACTTAGATGATGGTTGATGTCCACATGGGTAATGAGCTCGCGTGTTTGAGTACGCCTCGTTTCGTGGAGCGTCTCAAAAGCTTCTCATACTGCTCATGGAGGACCTTATTCTTCATTGCTATCTTGTTGTTCTGAGCCTCAAGCTCATCGACTTTAGCCTGAAAAGCAAACTTTTTTTGTTCATTCTTTCGTTGCTTCACACCAGGTGCAAGAGGGGTGTCATTCTGCGTGATGTAGCTTCCTTCGCTCCCCATGTTGGAAAGGGATACTTGGTCAAAAGAGAGTGTACTAATGGTGGAAACCAGCTTGACAAAACTAAAGAGAGTGGGAATAAGTGTCGTTCCCATAGACGGCGCCAAATGTTGATGCACAAAATCAGTGAAGACTTTGGTACAACAGAAAATGTTAAGTTTGTGACCTTTGCTAGATTGCTCCGGTCACTAGTATGGATAAGTATGTAAATGGATAGAGACAGGGAAGCAAACACAAGATGTACATGGTTCACCCAGATTGGCTACGTCCATGGAGTCGAGGAGTTCTCATTAATTGTGAAGAGTTTACACAAGTACATAGGTTCAAGCTCTCCTTTAGTGAGTACTAGCGAATGATTTAATACAAATGACATTAGGAAATATTGTGAGAGAATGATCTCTATTTATAGAAGAGAGTTTCTAATTTCATTCTGACATTGACATGTGTCGTGTTGTGATTGGCTTCTGATGTTGACACGTGTCGCGCTATGATTGGCTTCTGATGTCGACACGTGTCGCGCTATGATTGGCCTCCTGGTTGGAGGGAAACTCTTCTGGGTCCTTGACTGTATAATGTTGACCGGTACTCAGTAGCTTCGGGATTGGTCAAGTATGGTACAAACAAAATGTATTTTGGATGTCAAATTGCTAGTGTAGAAAGTGAGATTTCTCCTGGTTTTAGGCCTTAAGAAGAAAAATAATGTTCTCATTAATTGATCTAGAGTTTCAGTTTGATGGAAATTATGTGTGTTTCTTCTATGGATGTGTTATCCACACACCTCGTTTTACTACTCACATACTCCTTGTTAATTTTTGTTCTTTGATATTCTTTAATTCAGTCGATCCGACGATCGCAAATTAAAAGAATGTGTATGAAATAAAAAAGAGTGTGAGAATAACACAACCTCTCTTTTAATAACTGCCACATCCTTGGAAGCAATCCACATGCAAGCCCGAAAGTTATCCATCTATTAACACAAAAAAAGAAAGAAGCTTTTATTCACCGCTTCAATAGCGTTCATGCACACCAGAAATTGTGAATGTGTGATGTTATTCCATGAAAGTGGAAATTATATATAGCTACGTGAAACACAATTGTTTCAAAGGAAAAACCCGAAGTTTAAAAACTGAATTATAATTAGTATTTTTCATGTTCACTATATTGTTATCAGACAATTGGTTACTTATTTTTGGAAAGAGTTATGCTAGAGAAACTATATTTTTAGACTGTATTTTGTAGATCACATGATGTAACAAGTTATGTTTGGATTATTTCTTTAATGATTTAAATAAGGAATTCAACCATCAATCGCCACATTATGTGGCCTATAATATATGGTTCAAACAAATGGTCTCTCTAGCATCCCTTTACTTTTTTTTTCTTTAACTTCTCTCTCTCTCTCTCTCTCTCTCTCTCTCTCTCTATATATATATATCATAGTGTTCTTATCTAAACTACCTATTAATAGAATTATGTTTGGCAACTCAAACTCCAAGAAATTTACCATTCTAACCCCCTCACCATAACTAAACAAAAATAAAAAAACATCAGCAATTTAGTTTGGGGTGTGCTATCCACACACCCCTTTTACTTCTCATACACCCTTTGTTAATTTCTGTCCGTTGATCTTCTTCAATTCATCCGATCCGACGGTCGAAAACCAAAAAGATGTGGGAGAAGTAAAAAGGGGTGTGTGGATATCACATCCCTTTAGTTTACATGCAATATAAATTTTACTACTTTTTACACCAACCTCACAACTATGTAAACATAACATGCCCTATTTATGAATAAACTAGTCTCTCCACACGCACATTTTTGCATCACGGGCGCTACATGCCCCTAAAAGTGTATTGTGTTAGTTTTATTTTTCCATTGTAATTGTCAAGATATATTTTTAATGTATTGTGCAAAGATGAACTTTTTCTTTACCATGCACGTCCTAAAAAATTGTCATGTTTTTCGTTTTCACTTTGCGTAAAGTAATGATTTAAATGTTATTCATGAAATTGTCAAACAACATGGGATTTTGGATGCAAGTTCCTACCTAAAGTCCATGAACAATAGTAAGTAGATGCAAATATAAAAAAGTGATGATGATGAAAACATTAAGTACTCGTAGCAAAATACAAAACAACTTAAATGTCAAAATATAAAACCTATATCACAATATGTACATTATTCACAATATCCATAAAGTCTATATGTCATTGTTTCTTTTGAAAAATAAAGTTTACATATTGACATCAATGCTGCAATTTCTACCCATTTGTTCATGATTGATGCTTCAAATTTTCATTGCAAATCTACAAACGATAGTGAGAAAATTAAAAATCAAATAAAAAGAGTTAATAAAGTTGTTACCTATTAGGAATCACCATAATTAGCTGGAATGAAGCAAGACTTCTTTGTATACTATATTCCGTGTAAATACACCTTGTTGGCCTACTATGGAGATATTTTTTACTAACACGGTTGTGGTTGACTTTGAGACCTCCTCGATAAAGCCACATATAATTGTCCATAACTGAAGACGTGATCTGGAAGGTAAACACCTGCATGTGGTATTGTTTAACCTTGAGATTTGTTTATAGTGATAGAGAAACTTAGTTTCACTGGAAACTGCTTTTTGGTAAGTTCAAATGGAAGCCCAGCAGTATCAGTACTTTTGAGATGGATTCTTAGTAAGAAAACTCTGGATCCAGCAATTAGAATTTCAGCATCAATAAGATATCGGTAAGAACTAAGACATAATAATCTTGTACCATTACACAATCCCAATTTCAGATCAATATTTCTTAAAAGCATGATTGGAGCACCTTTTTTCAAAGTTAACTTGTGCGAAGGAAAACCACCAAGTGAGATTGAATTCAAGAACTCTGGCTGATAAAAATTCCTTGTGTCATCCTCAACTAAATCAAATGAATACATTGTATCTTCTAAACTGATGCGAAAATTAACTTAACACACAAATTTAACCCTCTTTTGACAACTGTAGTATAAGTATAAGTAGGGATCGTTCTGGACCGGGGATTAGGAGGGCTTGCTAATAACCTCTAAACTGACTCAAAAACATAAAACTAAACTTAAAATACTTAACAAGACTCACAAGACTCAAAGCAAACTTAAAATACTCAAAACAACTTAAACAACTAAATAAAATTAAACTAGATACTAGGAATGACTTTGGACGAAAATTGACTTTTACTTGAATCAAAACATTTAAAAACACAAATTAAAACAGATTCTAACTAATTAGACACACTAAAGTAAGGGGGGTTGAGTTTTGGACGAAGTTGAACAAACAAACGAGTATGAAAAACTAGACAGATTGTAAAACAAATTTGAGAAATAAGATGATGGAAGGGATAGCTAGGGGTTTTTTCTCCACACATAATATGTATGCAAACAACTCGATTTCCAGTTACTACTTCATTGAATTATGAACGACAATGTTCCAAATTAACCGTGACATAACTAGTTAACTCTCAGATTTTTCTTATTTTATTAGATTGGATGACATCATTTGACAACCCAAAACATTCTTCTAAAGTTCCCTACATGACATCATAATAAAGATACCATCAAAGATCATTACGTTTAATGAAAATCATAAGTATTGACAAAGCACTTGCAACTATGACATCATGTCACTCATGCTAGGAATTGAACTTAACGCGATCGTTTATAAGCGACCTTCACTATATGTGAATATAAGTTTGTAACGATTATGTGAAACTTTCTTATATTCTAGCAACGGATTTATGCATGCCAATTAAGTGTCGACCCTTAATTAACAAATACAAATAAGTTATCAATCAAATAGTTAAGCCAATTGCATTCACGATTCAAGAGTTCATAACTGGAATTTATCAAATTATATTGCACACATAATCATGGCTTTGAAATCACCCCTAGCCAAGAGGGGTTTAGCCACTCATATTTACAACAAAATGAAAGGAAATGAATTTAAACATTAGAAACAAAAGAAAGAAAATACCTAAACGCTCCAACGATCCAAGTTGGACAGCAAGCACGTCCAAGTACTTTCCTTCCCTTCCTTTGCTACGACACAAGGTGTTGGTGAGTGTTTGAAGGTTTGTTTGTATGGAGGAATGGATGTGAAGATGAATGGATGTGTTTGGATGAAGGTTGTGTTGAAATGGGAGTGAATGATCTAACCAAGTATGAACTCAATTTATGTTACACACACTTCCTTTTATAGAGGAAGTGCATGGCAATGGAGGGGAACATGGAGTGGTGTAGCAATTGAGTGCAATGATTCAATGTAATGATGCATGAAATATGAAATGATGGAGGGAACAAGGAATGGTGTAGCAATTGAGTGCAATGATTCAATGTAATGATGCATGAAATCTGAAATAATGAAGGGGACAAGGGTGATTATGCATGGCATGGGTGGAAAGGTAAGTAAGTGGTGAATCAATGAGTGCAAGGAGGTGAAAGGATATTATGCACATGGTAGACAAAGGAAAGGAAGTGGAATGATGCAACAATTAAGTCAATGGATGGAACATGGATGATGATGCACGGCATAGGAATCCAAAGGGAGTGCAATGGTGGTGCACGGCAATGATGGAAAGGTGAATGGTGGAGTGACACCCCTTTGTGGCTGAGCTCTTTGTCCCTTTTACATTAATTCTTCTTTCTCTTTAACACATTCCTAGCCTCTTTAGTCTTCAATTTCGTCCATCCACCTTACTCCATGCATGTGCTATTCATTCCAAGCCCAAAACTGCTCCAAAATGCACGAAAATGCATCTTATTGCTTTATAAGGCCTATGGACCTACAAACACACGAAAATAGCTTAAAATATGTAATTAACTAATAAATAACAACATAAATGCATGAGAACAAGCTAACTCAGTCGCATAAATATGCTCATATCATAAACCTAGAAACATATTGATTATCTTTTCATTCAACATATCAACGTCTTCATTTGTAGGAGTTACCACTGCCCTTTCCACCATGTAAGTTGCATCATTTATATGATCCTCTAAGTCAGGGAAGATTTTGGCAATTAATTGATTAATGGAATGCTCACACTCCCATGGTATCTCCATGCATTCGGTAGTTTTACCATATCATCTATAATAACATCTTTATTCCCATCACCAATACGAAGTAAAAATTCAGAAAATTCACCATCATTTATGGATCTCATGTTTTGTTTGAGTTTTAAAATCTTTACTTGTGACCAAAATGATGTTTTAACGACACTGACTTGGTTCCTTTTCGGATAACATGAAGAACTTGTCGAAAGTCTCCCCCAAATATCATTATCTTCCCCCCAAATGGTAAGTAAATATATGTTAAGTCTCTAAATGTTCGATCAAGTGCTTCAAATGCATGACGATGCGTCATTGTTGCGTCATCCCAGATAATTACCTTTGCCTTTTGTATTAGCTTTGCTAAATCAGATTGCTTCCTGATCGAATGATAGGAGCATATTTATGCGACTTAGTTAGCTTGTTCTTGTGCATTTACGTTGTATTTCCTTAGTTATTTTAGTGTTTAAAGTTATTTTTGTGTGTTTTCAGACTCTAAGTACAAAGTATGCAAGAAGATGCATTTTGAAGGCCTTTGGAGCAATTTCGGGCTTGGAATGGATAGCAAATGCATGGGCCAAAGTGGATGGACGAATTTGAGAACTAAAGAGGCCAAGAATGTGAAGAATTATGGTCCAGAAGATGAAGAATTCAGCCCAAAAATCTGCACTCCAAGTTGCACACTCCTTGCCATGCAAAACACATAGAATTCCCTTTGGATTCCATGCCATGCTTGATCACTCTTGTCCCCTACATAATTTCTAATTTCATGCTTCAATTCATTTAATTATCATACTCAATTGCTTGATACCTCATGTTCCCTTCACTCATTAGATTTTAGACAACATTTACATCCATTACATGCACCAATTGATGCTCCATCATTCACATTTGGAATCCAATGCCATGTGCAACACATGTTGTTGCACCTTTGACCCATTTGTTGACACATTTCACCTCTCTTTCCATCTCTATGCAATGTACACAATCATTCATGCTCCCTAGCTACAACACCACTCCATTTTACCCTTCACACTTTGCATCATTACTTCATTTTCACCCTTGGACCATTGCACACCACACACACAAATTGCCATGCATTTCATCCTTAACCTAACCTGATTTTCTAAGGTTTTTGGGGCCTATAAATACATGTTTACACCCCTTGGCCAAGGGTTCACACTCTCATATTCACCATTCATCACAGAAATTCGTCCATACTCACCCTAGGTAGCAAAACACCCCAAAAACACCATTCTAGTGCCTAGAAAACATAACAGCCACTCCACCTTCTTCCACCCTCTTTGCCTAGTTCTCCACCACCCTCCAACCATCAAACACTCCTCCACACTCACCCTAAACCCTTCCATACCATTCCCCATCCATTCTACATCATAAAACTACCCAAAATTTGTCCATAACCCAATCTGCCGCAAGCAAGGGAAATGAGGAATCTTGGATGCACTTGCTACCAAGTTGGAGCATTTTAGGTGTTTTCTTTCCTTTGATTTTAATGTCTAATTTTATGTATCTTTGCTTTGTAAGTATGAGGAACTAAACCCCTCTTAGTTAGGGGGTGATTCGAAACCATGTTCATACTTGCAATATGATTTGATTACATCCAGTTGTGATTCATAAGTTGTGAATTCAATTTACTTATCCGATCGTATAAAAAATGATTTGTGTATGTTGGTTGAGAGTGCACGCTTAATTTTCATGCATGAATTTAACGCTAGAATATAAGGGAGTTTCACCTAATTGTTATGAACTTATATTCACAAGTAGTGAAGGTTGCTAGTCACAATCACGTTAAGTAAATTCTTGGCATAAGTTTCATGCAAATCATAGTAACGAGTGCCTCGTCAATGCTTATGTTTTTCATAGAACTTAATGATTCTTGCTTGTATCTCAATTATGCAATTCATGTAGGGAACTTGTAGGGAATGTTTTGGGTTGTCGTATGCAATCATCCAATCCAATAACTTGTGGAAAAACTGAGGGTTAATTAGTGCAATTCACGGTTAATTTGGGGCGTTGAGTAATCATAGCTTATCGAAAAGCAACTGGAAATCGTTTTGTATGCAAGTGTGACATGTGTGGAGAAGAACCTCCTAGCTAATCTTCCATCCATAAGTTTCATTCAAATTCACTTACAATCTGTTTTGTTTTACAAAGTTTGTTTTGTTTTCAAATTCATTAAAACCAAAATCCCCCTTTTACTTTATTGTTTCAAAGTGTTTAATTTCTGTTTTGGTTGTGTGTTAGAGTGTTTTGATTCACCCAAATTTGTCTAAGAATTTGTTTACTTTGTTCTTGTCTTAATTTAATTATTTTCGTCAAAAATCAACCCCATCTTATTTCTTTGAGTCATATTAATTAGAACTTGTCTTAGATTATGTTTTTAAGTGTTTTAGTTCATTAGAAAACCAAAATTTGTCCAAGTTTGTGTGAGAGTCCCAAAATTGCCCAGATTGTGTTTTTAAGGTAGTTTTGAGTGTTTAGGGGCTGTTTTGAGTCTTTTGGTTGTTTTAGTGTTTTAAAGTATAGTTTTGCATTCTTTGAGTCTAGTTACTGTTTTAAACTTTGTTTTCACGTTTTCAAGTCAGTTTCCAAGTGATTTAGCAATCCCTCCTAATCCCCGGCCTAGAACGATCCCTACTTACATACTTTACTACAATTGATAAAAAGAGGATTTAATTTGTGTGTTTAGTTATTTTACGCATCATCGAACACATCGATGATGCATCGAGACTAAATGGTATCTTGAATTTAGAATGGGTTGTCCTCCCACTAGGCAATATTGTAGCTGCTATTCTAGATGATGATGTTGTTAATATTGTATGCCCCAACCTAGGGCTGGGTCGGGCCTAATTTTGCAGGAACCAGACTGGACCAGAGTTTAAAAGAAATAGACCGGTTCGAGGTAGGTACAACTGATTTTAAAACACGAACTGGAAACAGGCTGATTTGGGTCGGGTACATGAGTCCTTTTTAAAAATAAAATAAAAAAATTTAGCACAGCTGTATTGGCAGTGGCAATGCACAGATCAAACTTCCTTGCTAGTCTCATCCCTTCCGACCTCCAATACCCCATTAACCTCGTCGTCCTCAAGAGTAGACTGCTGTAGTGTAGCCTAATTCACAGACGCAGGCACATAGTGCGTGAGAGAGTGAAAGTGACCGAGCGAGGAGAGGGAGACAAATTAAAATCAAGGGTTTTGAAGTTAAGGTCTCACAACCAAACACTCAATGGAGCAGCCATGGACACTTAGTTGCAGCAGCAAGCCAAACTGGTGAAGAAGAATGATATTCGGGGCCAGAAGCCCAAGCCTAAGGAAGAGAAGAAAGACGACCACCAACAACAAGTCGTCGGAAGGAGAGAGATAGTCATCTTCTTGTCGGACATCCTCGTCGCAGTCATCTTCTTGCCGTTTGCTCACCCCTATTATCACCTGTAAGAAAACCTCCATTTTAACCCACAAAACACAAAACCAGCACCAACCCATTTCATTTTTCACCAAAATTTCAGGTAAAAGTTACAAAATTTCAAGTGAAAATAAGGAACTACCTCGACCATCTTGACATTTCCAGCGCTTTCGAAGATTCCAGTGAGCTGAGCGCTATCGACGTTGATGGGAAGGTTACCCACAAAGAGTTTGGGTTTAGGGGATGCTTCTCTGTCGTCGCTGAAGTCCTCCTCATCCTGCTCGAACTTGGACGAGACGGCAATTGAGACTGTTTTGAGGGTGTAAAGGGCTAGGGTTTTGGGGGATAGAGAAGGAAGAGCGAGGGAAGTTGTGGAGGCAATCATAGTTAGGAGAGCCAATATAAGGCAAAAGAAATGGGTATACTGAGTAATTACAAACGGGCCGGTCCGGGTAACCATTTTTCTATACTTCTAGAACTAGCCCGCCTTTAAAATTTCAAAGCCCTACCCCGCCCCGCCTTGTTTCCCTTTTTTAAAAATTAGGAATCAACATGTACCTGCCCTAAACCTTGATTACCCACCCCGACCCGCGGTTCCTATACCCGTTTGCCTACCCCTACCCCAACCTTCTCAAGCTTGCTAACAATGAGCGATATAAGTAAGTTTTTCTAGTTCTACTGAGACCATCCACAAAAAAAGTTGCATTCTCCAATCGTTGAACTGCACCTATTATTGTGTTAAACGCACTTCTTTGGTCATCATTTAAACGTTTGATTGCATCAAGATCTTGTTGTGGAATACCTATGGATATTTCATCTTCAATACATCTTGTCATTCTTGAAATTGATTTAATTCCTCTTGTCATTTGGGGCAAATCAAACTCGTTTATACTCTTATTAAACTGAACAAAAAATGTGTTCAACTGACGCAAGAGTCTGTTGGTAGCAAGTGTGGGAGTTATGTTAGTTATGGAAACATAATCTTCTATCATGAATGAATAGAACTCATCCCATAACCCTTGAACACCAATTGGTGCACAATATACCAATATGGTGACAAATAATCTTCTTAAAGCCAATGGCATTTGAATTGTGGAGGCCTCTAGCAAACATTGTCAAATACTGTCATCTCTTTCTAACAAACCTCGTTGTTCTGTTGCCTGCTTATATGTTGGATGCAAAACCCCATTAACTATTCTCAAGTTTGTGAAGGATGTTGGTCCTATAACATGATTAAGAAGAATCCGAAGGTAAATTTTTTCGCCTTCAGCATGTGAAACTGCATATATTCGCCCAATAACCTTTGTTACGATTCAATCTTTTAGACCACTTTCTTTGAGGTTGAATCCATTTGTAATGTGATGGGATCTCCATGTATAAGTACTGTCACAGTTTTGCATCCACATGATTAAGTGTGAAAAATTCAATCAACATTTGTTTGGTCAGAGAAAAGAGCAACCATTTCTGGTGGACATTGTATTAGGGGTAAAACAACTCTTCCTTTCAAGCAACACATATTCAAAGTTTCTCGAGTAAACAATCATGCATAGCAATACATACATGTAGTTAGAGCAGGTAATTGGCAACCTAGGATACCCCGATTCTCATTATAATTTCTAGCACAATTGTGGTTTCTTCTTCCTTTGCTTTGGCGCACATGACGATTGGTTCTATTTGCATGTTCTTCTTATGATAATTTTACATGAATATCCAACACTTGGTATAAGAATTTTGTTTGTAACTAATAATATATCTATATATAGATAGAATTATATACTAAGCTCACCATTGTGGGGAGGATTTGAGAGCATCCCATCAGATATTTGTGACCTATTCAAATGTGCCAATTGTCCTATATGAGTACGCATTCTAGCAGAAGTTTGGTCATCACGATTTGTGATATCTGACAGAACCCTTGAACTCGCACTTTCATGCTCAATTTGTTCTAATAAATAGACCACACTATAAAATGATTAGTTAAAAATTTTGTGTTTAATATTTAATATATTTAGTTGTGAGTCTAATATTTCGTAAGACTACCACTAAAAATAACTACAGCATTAAGATCAATATGAAAGTATCGAACAAAAGAATAAAATGAGATTTCTATTTTACAAAATAGTGTTTTTAAAAATTACCTAATTTTTTAAGTGTGAAACAAATACAAATAAAGAAATTGAAATAAATACCAGGAATTTGTTGTTGTATATTATTGGGGTCGACCTCAACATCATAGTTAGCCAAATGAACTCGTTCTTGTATATTACTGGGACCTACTTGTTGCATAGTTGAAAAAAAATAGAAATTAGATTTTTTTTTTTTTGAGTTAAAGAAAAAAGAATATGAAATAAAAACCATGAATTTCTTGTTGTATGTTACTGGGGGATGTCATAGTATGATCATCATTTAGAGTTGGAATTTGTTGTCTTTTTTCTCGTGCTATTAGACGTCGTCGAGCTAGATATCTTTGATGTTCTTCAAGACTCAATGATTGACACCATTGTCTTGCAAGACTTTGAGCATGCTCCATGGAAACATTTATCTAAAAAATTAATAAACATAACGAACCTAAATTGAATACAAATTATGTGACATTCCACAAATACGAAAAGTCTACACATATGCCTACGAACTGGAGAAGAAAAAAACTTTTATCTACACAACACTATAATACAAAAGAACAAAATAAAATGATCACCAAATACTTTTGAAGTGTAATAATGATCAGTGCAAGAAAATGATGGGCCTATGTACACTTGCCGGTTGGTGTTAGGCCTTGGATATAATTTAGCTATAATGTTTTTTTATATATATATAAATTAACATCGTTTATAGAGTTTTTAATTTTTATGTCAACTGGGTGAGTAGAATTTTAAACTTTTTGTAATACCCCTAAATCTATCGCAAATGATAGATGTGAGCTCGACATAAAATAAATTTTTTTTAGAAATGTGTAATACCATAATAAGAGGCTAAAAAGACTACCACATGAGATACATGTAAATAAATAGAAATGTATGAAAATAAATGAAGAAGAAGGGGCTGAACTTTTCCGAGAAGATTTTTGTGTAAGTACGTTTATTGGTTTGATATAAGGCATCAGTTTCGCTTCAAGTATGGATTATGACATTTTGTAGCCAAACTGTGGTTTAGATTATCGACTCCTTATGTTTAATTTGTACCCTTTAGGAGCATTTTCTATGATGTCCCGATTCGGAAATGCTCATTAATATGTTCTACTTTTGACCACATGATTGTTTGGTAGTAGTCTTCATTTTAAGTTCTGATATGCTCATGCCTCGAAAACTAATTAAGAAGCACGAAAAATTGGTTTGAGTTTGATGTCCTTCCTTTATCTTTTGGTTTGTAAAAACACGGGGTGTTTCTAAAAAATTAGGCCAAAGTAGGTTCTTGGAGCCAAGTACAATTGTTGAATTTGTGCCAATTTAAGCGACGTGCAAATTTTGGCTTTTAATTTAATACAAATTCATTTTAGGTCAGGCCATGAAAACAACATGATTTTTTTCAATTAATGGTTGTTTACAAATTTGTCACTTAAGGTGGAAAGAAAAAAAAGTTGTGTGTTTTCGTACACCTAACGTTAGAGTGCAATGAAACACAAAATAGGTGAGGAAATCATTCATCATATAAGAAAGAACTTCGTATAGAAGCAGGACCATCCAAATAAGATTTCAGGCAAAGAGAATGGTGATACACGAAATACATAGTTATTCTGATTGTATATAGGAATGATGGATATGTATTCGTCCATAAAAAGAAATGAAAAATAGGAGAACAGTACCAACTAACAGAACCGAAGGGAGCTAATGTATTTACCCTCTATTCTTTATTTGTCCCTCTTCCTTCTGTTGCATTTATGTTGGCGTCTTCAATCGCATCATACAATCTCAGTTTCCTATTAGAAAACAAAGGCATATATATCATCTTGTCCTTACAATACCACAAAATACAACTTTCTACATATTTGATTCTCTTTGAACACTTTATTTTACCAAAATCTGCTAAAGATGAGTTGATTAAAACTATAATTTGTTCTATTTTTGTAGACATGTATGTTGAGTTGGTTAGATTGGGAATTCCAGTTATTGGCTAGAATTTGAATGTAGAATTGTTGGCTCCCCTAATGTAGTGTTATGAGGAAAGCGATACAGATAAACTAAGTTTATGAGGATACAAATAGAATAAATATTCATAGATAAGATACGTTAATGATGTTCACGGTCTTATGTCAAAATTTGTATTTTTCTGGATAGCTCTTTGCATGTATTGGATTGCAAACTTCACCTAAATAAGCAAAAAGAAAGTTCAAGGTTAGACGTTGTAACAATCATGACTTAGTATGTCGCTACAATTGATAGACAACAAAACTTCATTGCCCATATGTGTGAGAACTAATAGCGACCATCAAAAAGGCTTTAAGTAAAAGCAACCTATTCCCTAATATGAACCAACAAACTGCATTGCCCATTACATGCAAGAACTAATAGTGACCGTCATAAAGACTCTAATTAGAAAAGTATCATTTAAGTGTTGCGTCGTCCCATATAAACTGGGACAACATTGAACCGGACTAGTAGAAGATCACTGATTTCACTTCAGAATAGTTAAAAAAACATAAACTTATTTTTCTAAGTAATTATGCAATCAAACTCTTCTATTTACTTTCTTGCTCGCCCAAGGTATCACAAAGTGGAGCACCAGAACTGAACAAAAATAAAAAAACATAAGCAATTTAGTTTACAAGCAATATAAATTTTGTTGTTTTTACACCAACCTTACAGCTATGTAAACATAACATGCCCTATTTAAAAAATAAATAAATAAAAAATATGCCCACGTAAGATGAAACTGTCCATCATTATCCCATTTTCTATAAATGATTTCTTTATATAAATTTAAAAACTAATCACAATCATTTATGGAAAAAAAAAAAACTAAAAACTAAAAAAATGTAAAATTCTTCACGCACATTGTATGTAGGCATATGCCAATGAAAAGAAAAACAAAGTGATTTGATATTAACTTGAATATTCTAATGTGGATGTGGATTAAAGTGCACGTTTGAGGAGTAGTTGTGCAGAGCAGGACCCAACATTTAATGAATATGTGCAGCCAACTGATAATTTCACGAATTTCGACCTTCAAAAATGTAAATGCGCTCTATTGTTCTTCAATCTCATTCACATGCAATCCATGTGTCACCCATACTTTTTATATAGAACAAAACTTATTGGATTCTCTTAGGTTTAGAATTGGTTTTTACTACCTTATGGTATGGCAACGGATCATATGCTTTTATTCTTTTTTTTAGTACATCGATATTTTTATACTAGGAAAAATTTGGTAGGTGACGAATTCGATACTAAATTAGGCTTATTATGTGGCTTAACCAAACTTTCTCTCCTCCTATTATTCCTTTTATTCTTTATTTTTATAAATCTTAAGAGAACCTCAATGATGCGAGGAAAAGCTTTATTAATCAGTTTAGAAACATTTTAACGAAGGGGATGTAAAACCTGACCCCTACGAGAAACATTCTCAAAGAAAGTAAAAATATCTCGAAAGAAGCTACTTTTTGGTGAAAGCAATGACTAAAATATCGATAATATCGGCGAAATATCGCTGATATTATTGTTTTTTCAGAGAGACCGATATTTTCCCACGTATCCCACTAATTGTTGTCAAAATATCACGATATTCTCGATAATATTGCGATATATTCGATATTATCGAAACAATCGTCATGGCTCCGTCGTCGGAAAGGCAACCGAGGCTGCATCGTCGCAGCTGCCCAGATCTCTCTCTGCAATCCAGGCTCAGACCCAAGATTTGTGCCTCCGTCGTTGGAAATGAAAAATCTATTTTCTCCGGATCCCAAAACCCTCTCGGGTTTGAATCAAACCGTTTGATGGATCCCCTGGCCTGATGGTGTTCACCGGGAGGTGAGAAAGGGATAAGGAACGATCCACAGGTGGTGATGGTGCTCGTCGGAGTGTGCGCCATTGTGGTGCTCGGCGGGTGTGGGTGTGGTGGTATGTGCTCCGGGGGAGAAGAAACAAGGACATGAATGAGGGAGAAGGTTCGAGGGATTGAGGAAGGAGGAAACACGGGGAAGTGGGGTGTGTGTGTGTCTGTCTTCTCTGGGAAAAAGACTTGCAGAGAAGAGATGGGGGGAGAACCGGAGATGAATGAGGAGAGGAGTGAGGGAGAAGGAAGTGGTTGGTGCGTGTGTGTGTGTGGAAGTGGGGTGTGTGTGTGTGTGTGTATGTGTGTTATCCGAGAGAAGAAAAAAAAAATCCAAACCTGCTTTCAAAATATCCAGCCCACGTGTCAGTGATCATGAGGTTTGGTCTTCAATATATTCACCATGCTTTTTGAAGCTACTGGAAATGTCTTCCATTTTGTTCCATCTCTTTTCCTTTTGATTTGCTCTCTCTATCTCTTCGTCTGTCTGTCCATTTCGTTTTCGATTCCATCATCTCAAAAGGCATTTTGGATGATTTTGCTTATGGACAACGTCAACCAATCTCGGATTCATATGGGTGGCATGTTAACAATTACATGCAAAACTATTTTGGGGATTTATCATTTGATGACTACTCTTCACAATACACTTACTCTACACATAGAGATGATAAAGATAGTCAAAATTTTGAACCTCATAGGAACTCTATGTGGTACTAAGTCACTTATGTATCTTATCATGCAATGTATAAAGTGTAAAATATTGTACTAATTCATTATATATAAATGATTATGGTGTGTTTAAACTTCTTTCATTAATTACTACATATTTTCTACACTCACAATGTTTGCCAGCTCGTTATATAATCAACTTAAATCAGTTAAATCCATCATGCAATGCATTTCCTTCCAATTTTTTGTGATAAACTAATAGATAATTGACTAAATAAACATTTTGCGAAGTTTCAATAAAAATTTCCAAGTTTTTCTTACAATTTCCGTGGTTTTTATTCAATTTTTATCGATATCGATAATATCCCGATATTTCCATCAAAATTTTCGTGTTTTTTGACTACCGATATTTCCGATATCATCGATATTTAATACCTTGGGTGAAAGTAACTTCAAACTTCGTTGTTAAGAGCATTCATCCATGCACTCGTCATTTCATGTTCGAATTCTCCTCTTGGTAGTTTAAATGAATTTAATGCGGGTATCAAATTGTTTGTAAAAAAAAAAAAAGAGAGAAGTTACTTTTGGTGTGGCTCTTTTCTTCTTATGATATGAGAGATGTTAGAGTTCAATTGTTCATCAACAATTTATGGGTGGTTGGCTAAGCATTGTTGCCAACTTGCTAGTTCAATTAAGAAATTTAAGGGTCTTAGCTAATGGGTTGGGGGCCATTTGGGCCTACAAGAATTTATTGTCTAGGACTTAGCAGGTTTACTTGTTGATGGACTCCAGCAGAATTTATTGTTAATTGGACCTGGCCGACAGTTTTGGGCATTCTTTACCGTCACTAAAAACTACTTTCTGAAAGAAAAATAAATAAAAAAACTTCACTTTCTTATTTTGCGTACAAACTCATGAATATTTTATTCAATGGGAGAATTTGTTAGCTTAAGCTCTAATTAGGGGAGAAACTTGGACAAGGCGACCTGATTAAGGTAACTCTCACATCAAAGTGAGTTAACTTGGAGTAGGTGAAACTAAAATATAGAGAATTCCACGTTTTTGTTAGAGAATATTAAAGAATGATAGTCCGCTTCTCTACTTAAGTTTTTCTCCTAAACCAAACCATCTGAGAATAAGAACATAGTTAATCTTGCGGCCAAGTAGGCAGTAATTTTCTTTTCTACCATCGATTGTTGTGAATACATGTTTAAATAACTGAATATATAGCAAATCAAAGCAAAATCAACAAAAACAACAACAACAAAGCCTTTTCCCACTAAGTGGGGTCGGCTATATGAATCCTAGAACGCCATTGCGCTCGGTTTTGTGTCATGTCCTCCGTTAGATCCAAGTACTCTAAGTCTTTTCTTAGGGTATCTTCCAAAGTTTTCCTAGGTCTTCCTCTACCCCTTCGGCCCTGAACCTCTATCCCGTAGTCACATCTTCGAACCGAAGCGTCAGTAGGCCTTCTTTGCACATGTCCAAACCCCTTTTGTGTACGTGTTGGTGCTTCACTGCCCAACATTATGTGCCATACAGCATCGCCGGCCTTATTGTCGTCCTATAAAATTTTTCCTTGAGCTTTAGTAGCCTACGACGGTCACACAACACGCCGGATGCACTCTTCCACTTCATCCATCCAGCTTGTATTCTATGGTTGAGATCTCCATCTAATTCTCCGTTCTTTTGCAAGATATAGATCCTAGGTAGCGAAAACGGTCGCTCTTTGGTATTTCATGATCTCCGATCCTCACCCTTAACTCATTTTGGCCTCCATTTGCACTGAACTTGCACTTCATATATTCTGTCTTTGATCGGCTTAGGCGAAGACCTTTAGATTCCAACACTTCTCTCCAAAGGTTAAGCTTCGCATTTACTCCTCCTGAGTTTCATTTATCAATACTATATCGTTTGCGAAAAACATACACCAAGGAATATCATCTTGAATATGTCATGTTAACTCATCCATTACCAACGCAAAAAGGTAATGACTTAAGGATTGTTGATGCACAAAATCAGTGAGGACTTTGGTACAACAGAAAGTATTAAGTTTGTGATTTTCGCTAGATTGCTCTGGTCATTAGTGTGGATAAGTATGTAAATGGATAGAGATAGGAAAGCAAACACAAGATGTACATGGTTCACCCAGCTTGGCTACGTCCACGGAGTAGAGGAGTTCTCATTAATTGTGAAGGGTTTACGTAAGTACATAGGTTCAAGCTCTCCTTTAGTGAGTACAAGTGAATGATTTAGTACAAATGACATATGTTCAAGCTCTCGTCTTCACTTGTCTTATATGTCTCATAGGTAGATGTGGCATCTTCTCTGGAAGTACGCTTCCTCCATCCAGGGGTGGTATCTTTAACTGGTGGAGATGCACAAGGTAATGTATCAATTTCACTTGAAGCTTACTTGTAGTTTCAGGCTTGGTCAAGCGCAATACAAACCATGTAGTGGGAGTCCCCCAAGTCGCCGAGCTAGGGGGATATGCTGAAAGAGGTGACAGACAAGGTAAGCAATCAGAACTCCAAGCAATCAGTCCCAGATCAGAAGTTTGATTTTGAGTTCCGGCTGATTGTTCTCATTCTCCCTATCTTGCAGGCAGCATGAATGATAAAGAGAAGAAAAGGAGAATAGATGATATGAGATACTTTTGCTTTTGAAGAAGTAACGTTCCACAGGCTTATTCTTGAACTGGGCTGGAGGATTGTCTGGTTTCCTCCAGAGTATAAGGCCGACTGAAGAATTTGAGGGTCAAAACAAGTCCATCAAATCTAGAGTACGTTCGACCCTGCTGATATGGGATACTTTTGCTGTTGACAAAGTAGTGGATGTATCGGCACGTGTTCTGTTACGCTTGTCTCCACATGCTTCCTTGTATCCTTCTCACTTTCCCTATCTGTTCCTCAGGCAGATGTGGTATCTTCCCTGGAAGCATAAGATGTTGAAAATGAGTACTTGAGAGCAATGCCAGGTAAGTAATCAAGTAAAGGGTTCCAGGCAGTCAGTTCCTGACTGAAAGTTTGATTCCTGGTGCTGACTGATTGCTCTCTTTCTCCTTGTCTTGCAGGTAAGAACAAGGCCAAAGGAAAAGACAGGGAAAAAGCATGATATGGGATACTCTTGCTTTTAACCCTGATGATATGAGATATTCTTGCTCTGGTGTAGCTTGTTTGCAGAGGTATTATCGGGGGAAAGAAAGCTAAGTATTTCGAGATGCTTCGTTGGGAGTGCCCTCTCAGATATGAGGAAGGGTTGAGCATTTTTGCAGGTCTTCCTGTCCGTTGAGGATGGAGGTCGACATATATAGGAGTTTCCCTAACAACAAGTAGTAATGCTATTCATTTATCCTGCTTGGTCATAGCACGGTAGTGGGAGCTGCCAGCATCACGTGTGTCAGAGCACTTTGAAAAAGTGGTCTGTGGTATCGGGAAAGCTGATGTTGCGTGTGAAGATTACAAACAAGCTTTATCCAAGGAGATCTGGCTCTCGAAGTTGAGAAAGCGGTGCCTCTTCGGTTTTCGTACAAGCAATCCTGTCGGGGATCTGGCTCTCGAGATTTGGAGGACAGTGCCTCTTCGATTTTTTAGAGAGCAATCTTGCTGGGAGTCTGGCTTTCGAGATTCGTAGAGCGGTGTCTTTTCGATTTTTGAGAAAGTAATCATATTGGGAGTCTGACTCTCGAGATTCGGAGGACGATACCTCTTCGATTTTGGAGCAAGCAATCTTGGTGGGAGTGTTTTCTCGAATGTAAGTAAAGGTTGGGCATGTTTACTAGTCTACCTTGCCACGGAGCACAGAGGTTGACACACAGGGACTTTCCAATTATCCAGCAACGGTGCTGTTCATTTACCCTTGTGGGTAATAATATGGTAGCTAGACCTTCAAAAGTTATGTGTCTAAACTTTGTTAATGCTGTTTCTTTACTATTCTTTTACCCTTCTTGGTCATAGCGATGTAGTGGGAGCTGCAAGCTTCACGTGTCTAAACTTTGTCAGAGATCTTTAGCAAAGTTATCTATGGTACCCATGAGCTGATGGTGCGTGTTGAAAGTGAATGATTGAACAGTAAGATTCACGTGCTTTCTACTTCACCAGAAATCTTTAACAGAATGCCCGTAATTTCAGCAAAGCTGAGTGTGCATGTGACAGGTGCTGACAAGGCTGAAAAAAGCAGGTGCTTCTTCGATTTCTGAGATCGGCCCTCGTGGTCTCTGAGCAGCCCAACTTTTGAGAAAGCAAGCGCCTCTTCAATTTCTGAGATCGGCCTTCGTGGTCTTTGAGCAGCCCAGCTTTTGAGAAAGCAAACGTCTCTTCGATTTCTGGCATTAAGTTCCAAAGCACACTTGAATCTCCACCAGTAGAAGCTCCATTCTTGCACTTCTAAGATCTTGATTTGTCCGACCTCTTCTCTCTTCAACACCTTTGAAAATGTCTGGCCCATCCGACCGTCGTTTTGACTTAAACCTTGTTGAAGAGGCAACCACGCCTTCTCCAGACAACATATGGCGCCCATCCTTCTTATCCCCTACTGGTCCTCTTACCGTTGGGGATTCCGTGATGAAGAATGATATGACTGCTGCGGTGGTGGCCAGGAACCTTCTCACTCCCAAAGATAACAGACTACTTTCCAAACGGTCTGATGAGTTAGCTGTTAAGGATTCTCTGGCTCTAAGTGTTCAGTGTGCAGGTTCAGTGTCTAATATGGCCCAGCGCCTATTTGCTCGAACCCGCCAAGTTGAATCATTGGCGGCTGAAGTGATGAGTCTCAAACAGGAGATTAGAGGGCTCAAGCATGAGAATAAACAGTTGCACCGGCTCGCACATGACTGTGCTACAAACATGAAGAGGAAGCTTGACCAGATGAAGGAATCTGATGGTCAGGTTTTACTTGATCATCAGCGGTTTGTGAGTTTGTTCCAAAGGCATTTATTGCCTTCGTCTTCTAGGGCTGTACCGCGTAATGAAGCTCCAAATGATCAACCTTCGATGCCTCCTCCTTCTAGGGTTCTGTCCAGTACTGAGGCTCCGAATGATCCCCCTCCAGTGTCTTCTCTTTCTGGGGCTATATCGATTGCTGAGACTTCTTCTAAGCAACCTTTGTGAAGGCTCCCTCTTGTTTGTTTATTTTGACTCATGTATATGTACATATTTGTAACTTATCGGAGATATCAATAAATAAGCTTTGCTTCATTTCAATGTATTGTGTTAAATACACCAAAGTCTTCTTCACTAAGTGGGGTCGGCTATATGAATCTTAGAACGCCATTGTGCTCGGTCATGTGTCATGTCCTCCGTTAGATCCAAATACTCTAAGTCTTTTCTTAGAGTCTCTTCCAAAGTTTTCCTAGGTCTTCCTCTACCCCTTCGGCCCTGAACCTCTGTCCCGTAGTCGCATTTTCTAACCGGAGCGTCAGTAGGCCTTCTTTGCACATGTCCAAACCACCGTAACCGATTTTCTCTCAATTTTCCTACAATTTCGGCTACCCCTACTTTACCTCGGATATCCTCATTCCTAATCTTATCATTTCTCGTGTGCCCACACATCCAACGAAGCATCCTCATCTCCGCTACACTTATTTTGTGTACGTGTTGATGCTTCACCGCCCAACATTCTGTGTCATACAGCATCGCCGACCTTATTGCCGTCCTATAAAATTTTTCCTTGAGCTTCAGTGGCATACGACGGTCACACAACACGCCGGATGCACTCTTCCACTTCATCCATCCAGCTTGTATTCTATGGTTGAGATATCCATCTAATTCTCCGTTCTTTTGCAAGATAGATCCTAAGTAGCGAAAACGATCGCTCTTTGGTATTTTCTGATCTCCGATCCTCACCCCTAACTCATTTTGGCCTCCATTTGCACTGAACTTGCACTCCATATATTCTGTCTTTGATCGGCTTAGGCGAAGACCTTTAGATTCCAACACTTCTCTCCAAAGGTTAAGCTTCGCATTTACCCCTTCCTGAGTTTTATCTATCAACACTATATCGTCTGCGAAAAGCATACACCAAGGAATACCATCTTGAATATGTCCTGTTAACTCATCCATTACCAACACAAAAAGGTAAGGACTTAAGGATGAGCCTTGATGTAATCCTACAATTATAGGGAAGCTTTCAATTTGTCCTTCATGAGTTCTTACGGCAGTCTTTGCTCCTTCATACATATCCTTTATAGCTTGGATATATGCTACTCGTACTCATTTCTTCTCTAAAATCCTCCAAAGAATGTCTCTTGGGACCCTATCATACGCTTTTTCCAAATCTATAAAGACCATGTGTAAATCCTTTTTCCCATCTCTATATCTTTCCATCAATCTTCGTAAGAGATAAATTGCCTCCATGGTTGAGCGCCCTGGCATGAACCCGAATTGGTTGTCCGAAACCCGTGTCTCTTGCCTCAATCTATGCTCAATGACTCTCTCCCAGAGCTTCATTGTATGACTCATTAGCTTAATACCCCTATAGTTCATGCAATTTTGTACGTTGCCCTTATTCTTGTAGATAGGCACCAAAGTGCTCCTTCGCCACTCAGTTGGCATCTCCTTCGTTCTCAAAATCCTATTGAAAAGGTCAGTGAGCCATGCTATACCTGTCTCTCCCAAGACTTTCCACACTTCGATCGGTATATCGTCTGGGCCCACTGCTTTTCTATGCTTCATCTTCTTCAAAGCTACAACCACTTCTTCCTTCCTGATTCGACGATAAAATGAGTAGTTTCTACACTCTTCTGAGTTTCTCAACTCCCCTAAAGAAGTACTCCTTTCATGTCCTTCATTGAAAAGATTATGAAAATAACCTCTCCATCTGTCTTTGACTGCATTTTCTGTAGCAAGAACCTTTCCATCCTCATCCTTGATGCACCTCACTTGGTTTAGGTCCCTTGTCTTCTTTTCCTTTTCTCTAGCTAGTTTATAGATATCCAACTCTCATTCTTTGGTATCTAGTAGCTTATACATGTCGTCATAAGCCGCTAATTTAGCTTCTCTCACAGCTTTCTTCGCCTCTTACTTCGCTCTTCTATACCTTTCACCATTTTCATCGGTCCTGTCCTTGTATAAGGCTTTACAACATTCCTTCTTAGCCTTCACCTTTGTTTGTACCTCCTCATTCCACCACCAAGATTCCTTTTGGTGTGGGGCAAAGCCCTTGGACTCTCCTAATACCTCTTTTGCTACTTTTCGGATACAACTAGCCATGGAATCCCACATTTGGCTAGCTTCCCCCTCTATATCCCACCCACACTGGGTGATTACTTTCTCTTTGAAAATGGCTTGTTTTTCTCCTTTTAGATTCCACCATCTAGTCCTTGGGCACTTCCAAGTCTTGTTCTTTTTTCTCTCTTTTGATATGTACATCCATCACCAACAAGCGATGTTGATTAGCCAAGCTCTCTCCCGGTATAACTTTGCAATCCTTACAAGTTATACGATATCCTTTCCTCATTAGAAGGAAATATATTTGTGTTTTTGACGACCCACTCTTGTAGGTGATCACATGTTCTTCTCTCTTCTTAAAGAAGGTGTTGGCTAAAAAGAGATCATATGCCATTGCAAAATCCAAGATAGCTTCCTCATCCTCGTTTCTCTCCCCAAAACCATGGCCACCATGAAAACCTCCATAGTTGCCTGTCTCCCTGCCCACGTGTCCATTTAAATCTCCTCCTATAAATAACTTCTCCGTTTGGGCAATTCCTTGCACCAAGTCTCCAAGGTCTTCCCAAAATTTCTCCTTCGAACTCATATTCAACCCTACTTGAGGTGCGTACGCACTAATCACATTGATGAGTTCTTGTCCTATTACAATCTTGATTGCCATGATTCTATCTCCTACTCTCTTGACATCTACAACATCTTGTGTCAAGGTCTTGTCCACGATGATGCCAACACTGTTTCTCGTTCTATTTGTGCCCGAATACCAAAGTTTAAACCCTGAATTTTCTAGATCCTTTGCCTTAAGACCAACCTACTTAGTTTCTTGTAGGCATATAATATTTATCCTTCTCCTCACCATAACTTCCACTACTTCCATAGATTTTCCCGTTAAGGTTCCTATATTCCACGTTCCTAAACGCATTCTACTCTCTTGAACTCTACCCTTCTGTCCTAGCTTCTTCACCCTCCCCCGTCCAATAGGATCAAAGTACTTATTTTGTGTGTCCTGTGTAAAGTTGATAGGAGCATATGCTCCCAAACAACTTTGAGTGGAGTCGTTCGAAAAGAAGTTTCTATGGCCCCCTTGCTCATTTAACACTGCATCCGGGTGCCGATGGAGATACAGCGACCCTTGCTCACTTATCACTGTGCTCGGGCCACACAGCGCGCCACTTACGGGTGACGCCCTAACTTTAGCGCGATTTCGTTCTAGATCCATTTTCATAAGGATTCGACGTAACTGTGGAGTGCCGGCTGTCGACTACCTGACGCCCTCCCCCTCCTCCTTTACCCGGGCTTGTGACCGGCAATGTAAGATAAACTTACACATGCGGAGTTAAATCAAAGCAAAATCAACAAAAATAAAATGCTAAAGTACACAACTTGTATGAAGGATTTGACCAATTCATAGCTTTTGCTTCTTTAACTTTCCAAGCTCTACAAGCAGAGTCAAAATAGCCTCACATTTCTGAGGCATCAGCCTCACCAGGGTTCTTTTTCTTTGTAGAATAAACCATCCAGACATGATCAAGCTTCCTCTCCGGCCTGACCACAACTGAACCTGGAACTTCAGCGTCAAGGCAGGTCACTAACCCGTCACTCTTCTCCCCGTGCCGGTGTTGGAGATGAAGTGCAGTCACAGCCATGGCAGCAGATAAAGGAATCACTATGCCCTGCTTGAATGATTACATCTGACTCTTTGTTTCCAAAGTTTGGTAGGGGGAGCCAGGGAAGTTCTGCGTGTGCTGTGTGTGTCATTGTGGCAAGGACACCGGGAGCAATGCTGGCCACAGAGTGGAAAGAAATCAGAGGAATTGGCTCTGCGGGAGTTTGTGCGTCATGATGGAACTCCTTTCGCTTCTCGTATGTAAGATCCTCCAGTGCCCGAATGTCACCCTAAGAGCGAAACAGAGAGCAATGAACAAAACCACATCAAAATGATTGAAAGAAAAACATTCCATGAAGATGCATTTGGAAATTGAAAAAGGGATGCTTATTAGTAAAGGCCTTGAAAACATAAAGCATTAGAGTGAGTTCATAAACTTCGAAAAAGGGAAAGCCTTAGATGTCCGTGTTTTGTAAAAAGTAGCTATTACCTTAATTAGCTTGCATATCAAGAGCTCCATGATCTGGCGGGTTTCATTGTCAGCAACCTGGCCTTCGCGAAGAGAACCAGAAGCCATGGGAGTGCCACCATATGGGCTTTGTACTAGTGCTAAAGCAGCAACTTTGTCTTTCAAATCACACCCGTAGATTGACAATGCAGCTGTGGCATCCACACCTCCCTTGCTGTGCCCTAGCAGCATAACACGCTTATCAGATCCCCAGTAAAGCTCCTCTACATATTGCTTGAGTTCCCATGCATTGTGTGCAACAGATGCCTATACAAAAAACAAATGAAAAAAAGAAGACAAATATAATTTAAAAACAGATAAACATGCAGTCATTCAAAAAAAAGTTTACAAGACAGGTCAATCTTGGTTAACAATGATCAGTAATGAAGCATTACCTTGCTGTAATTTTTGCAATATGGCACGCTAAACCCATCTTTGAAAAGAATTTCTTCGTTCCAACAAAGTATAAAGGGCCATGGATGCTAAAGAGGCCTGAAAAATCGAAGTTCCTGTAACTCTATGTGCAAATGAGCTAAACGTCGATTGAACAAGGAAAAAGCACAAGATCAAAAGTCGGTGAAAAATACATCTTCTATACATTAGTAGATAAATAAATGAGCTGGGAAGTTTGTGCTCTCCATTCCTGAAGTATACAGCATGACATACAAGCAAACAAATTGACGACGGTTCTTAACGATCAAACCGTCTAGTGCAGCCGAGCTTATTATATTAGTTTGGTACCTAATTCCTGCAAGCAATTCCAAAATTCTTGCTGTACCATCCTCCATACCAGGCATGCCGTGAGTGCGCTGCAACCATCCAATATCATCTGATGAGCCTCGCAGTGATTTCTGTACTCGAGATGCAATGCTGACAAATGCAAAAATGAAAGTTAACCTACGAGAACCTAAAACAATGAACGATGACATGTAACTCACTCCAAGTAAAATAAAACCCAATCTGAATTAAAACTAAAAGAAACTATTTATAGACTATGGAATATAAATTCATCAGTTTGCAATTTTGTATAATTTAAATCTGCTTGTTTACCTACAAAGTCGAAGATGAGCACATCTAACGTATGCCACGGGAACTTCTGCAACAAGACATTGCCAACCTCCAGGCAAATTGTAAACCATGTGATGGCTGTACTAACCTACATCAGGATGAAGCAAAAGATTAAATACTAAAATTAATCATTCAGTTCATTTGAAACTTAAAAGTAGATGGGATCATGACGTTTTCTCATAAATTGGACCAAAGGGTATTACCCTTTAAAAATGAATGGAACAACTGCATAACTGGAATTGGTTGCTACAATTTCAGATCTAGTGTCTTCCCTGGGCTCTGAGGCTCTTTCACAGATTCCAGGGTTTCGACTGGAAGTACAAGGTTTTGAAGAAGATGAACAACCTTCAGAAAATGAATTACAAACGCCGTGTCTCAATGAGCTTAAAAGCTGTCCAGCAGAATTGACCAGCAAATCATCTGAGTATAAATCAGCATCTCTGCGCACGAGATACTCTGCAATAACATCATTTCCAAATCCATCCATTATGTTATGAGAATATAACATTATGCATCAGTATACATGTAAGCGTAGAAAAAACTACTCGCTGATAAATTGAGCAAAGCGATGACTAATATAACTAGCCAATGTCAATGGATGGGTGAAAATGTCATCCATCGACGAATAGAATCTCAAGCTATCGAAAAGAAAACTCGTGTTCCTCATATTATCATTATAGACCTGATACACCATTACCTATATTAGCACTTCAGTTTAAACACAATGTTTGAATCAAACCTACGCAAAACTACAGATAGATGCCAAAAATCAAACTTCAAAGAAATTAAAGCTCAATAAGTTAATTATAACTTTGTTGCTACTCTCAATATGGACCGGAAGTTGCTTCCGAGTTCAAACATGCTAATGTAGATCAAATGGCGGAATGGATTGAAGATTAAGTCGAAAAGCGCAAAAATAATAGTAACAAACTTACAATAGAGGAGATTATAAAATATACACTCACTCACAAAAAAGTAGAGAACATCTGCATTGATGCAGAATTGTAAAGTTGAAACTACTTACTGTAACAGGCATTTCTGATATTTCATTTTCAAAGAACACATGGCCCATTAGCTCTTTGAATCCTGAATTTACGACAAGAAAACTTAAAAAGGTTGGAACTTTGACACAATTAAGGTATAACAACAAAAACCCAGATGAGCAAATCAATAAACACAACAAAACAGCTCCATTCTTCCAGACAAATATCAGATAGATAGCAACTTATATGCCAAGGAGGACAATTTGAAAACCCCAGAAGCAGAAGCAGGTTCCTATTCAGACTCTGGAAGCAAAGGTACTTTATAGAGGAAAGAGTGAAGGAACAAGAATCTACAGACCCCATCTCCAAGGAAGTTTAAAGTTTAAACTTCAGTCAGCGAGTGAAGAGCTGGGACCCACCAAAGAAGACGTGGATGTCTCTCAATGATAACTCGATCAAAATTCAAAGTAGATAGCTTGGTCGTGTGTGAGAGAAGAAATATGCGGCGTGTTGGGAACGAACTCTTTGGGCTGGCGTGGAGGAGATATCTTGCGGTGTACAAAATACGCTCTGATACAATTGTCATAATACAAGTAATTGGATATTTGAAAATAAAAAATCCAACCATATTTGAAAATAAAAAATCCAACCATATTTATTATAATACTCAGTGCATCAAGGCATGTTCTCGTACCCTAAAAAATTCCTCGGCATGGAGATATGTCATTGCTGAATGAACCGTGTTAGGAATCCGGTATTTCAAGTTTATTACACATCCTCATCAGGTGAGAAAGTCAAAACACACAATAAACGTGATAGGACTAGGAGAAATCCACTATGTGTCTATGTTTCATGCAAGTCTTTTTCGTTTGAGCTGCCCAAGTCACTTGTGGATTGTGGTTAATTTCGAGTAATTTTTCTGTGATGTCATACCATCAGGTAGGTTAATAACAAGAACGGCATAGATTGTCAGCAGTAACTTAATTAGCACGGAACACTGCCATGCTGATTTCTGTGCCATGAAAGTCCTCGTGTCTGTCACACTCTCAAACTTATCTTTGGCACTTTCGTTTGGCTTGGTGATCACTATGTATACTTAACACACAAAAGATAGCTTTCAGGTGTCTGAATTTCTTTCTTACTCGTAGTAACTAGTACGAACATTTTGAGCTTTTGGGATTAGAAGAAAGAAATTATTTGCGAAACAGGAAAATGTGAAATATGTAAGTGAAACTGGCAAAACAGTAGAAAAACTTTACTCACGGTTATTTCTTGGTGTAGCATTTAAACAGACTATTTCTACAACTTCACAGGGAGAATAAGAAGCGATCGGAAACCGCCTCATTCTATTTCATGTACTCTCTGTTCATTGGGGAATTTCAACATAACTTACCGGAGTTTTATCTGAAAAACTCGGTTGTACCAAATCGAATGAAGTGTCATGTGGAAGAGATCATACTTGAGGGGTTTAACATGCCACAGAAAATGTTTTTGGACCTTCCTGACTCCTAGTTGCAGCTGAAGATACTTCTCTTCTGGTATCGAAACAAGTATCTCTTTCAACTTCGGAATGTCTTTCTCTGCGAGAATTAAAGAGAATGCCCCCCAATCCAAAACCTCGAAAAATGGTGGCACAAAGTTGTCAGATATGATCACAGGTACACACTCGTAAAATATTGCTTCAACCACTCGCGGGCTGTTGACCTCAAAACCCTTGGGGCAGATACAGTATTTGCTGTCCTGCATGTGGTGGATGTATTTCATTTTGCTTGCAACACCCGGAGGCATTGGACCAAAGATCTTCATATCGGGGTCTTTGTCCTTCCAGTACTCTAGCAGAATTGGACGCAAGTAGCCGTGCATATTTCCTGCATAAAAGGCAAGAATCTCCCTCTGAGAAGGGGGTTTGCCACCAAGATCTCTAAGTGGATTTCTCGCTGAACGAACATATGTTTCTGGAAGAGACACATCCCGTCCTATTTTGAAGCCAGAAGTTAGATCGGCATTGCAAAGTGCTTTGATGCAGAGTTCCATGTGGTGCCTTGTTTCATATGGAGCCTATAAAAGTCAACCTCACATGTTAGAAAGGAAGGCACGCAGAGACACGCATGTAAGAAATACATTCCTGTGGGCGGAAACAGTACCCATTTATAGACAGAACATATGGTACTCGACTTTTGAAAATGGCGCTTGGTCAGTTTAAACAAAGTCCAAAGTTAAAGACTGGCTAAGTAAACCTCGATGGCCAATATGATAGGATTCATTTTCAAGAGATTCTTGGCATTACTTCATGAATCTCAAAACCATTTGTGGAATCCCATTTTACTATCTTAGTTTCTTATCACTAATAATGAAAGCAGATAGTCACGCAGGAAAAAGTAAGAAAACTGAAAGGTGCATGTAGAGCATACCCAGTCATGGCAAGCAACAAGAAAATGATCTGCGCCACCAGTTCTGTTAAAATAAGGATACTTTGCTGAAATTGTTTCAGAATATTCCCTCAGAAATTGGCGTAGGTTTGTACGGTTGTGAGAGTTCCGTACATATAGAGCGTACTCTAGCATCCGTGAACTAAATGGCATATAAAACAGATGAGCCTTGCGTGGATCCTTCACAAGAAAGCGCTTATATCCCTTCATCAGTTTCATGAACCATCCTTCTGAAGCATATAATCCCTTGAGTATTGGTTGATGAAAGATCGGCTTTTTTCCCTCCTTGTAGATATAGATTTTCAGTGTGCGTTCCATAAGTTCATAACTCCTGAGAATGGAACAAAATGTTACTGTAAAAGGAATCACTTTCATTTAGCATTAAAAAATAATTTACCTCTTAAATTTGATTCCAACTACCTTTTAAACATGGAAACATTTCTAAAGAGAGGAGCATAAAGTTCTGGATCATTTAGTGCAATAGGAGGACGCTCGACCTGTGACTTCGCAGCTAGAATCTCCTGGTCACGTACAGAGGACCATCGTGGTTTCTACAATCAATGCAAGAAGTTAGGAACCCTAACAAATTAATTGGGGGTGATTAGATTAGCAGCAGCAATATCTTACTGGTGAATCAGAAGAAACACGCTTCCGCACTAATATACGATTCATCTCAGATATTGATGTTATCGACTTCAGTGGCAAATCACTCTTCATCTTCTTCTTTCCAGGTCTGGTCATCACTAAACCATTTTTTGAAGCCACAACAACCCTTTTCAAGGAAGTAGAACCAACAGAAGTGCTTCTATTTTCTAACAAATTCACTGCAGGTAAAATGAGTGGAGATGACGGAAAAGCAGTATCAAATTTTTTTGCTGTCACGGTTGAATTTTCTTTTGAAGCATTCACCCTAGTAATTTCAGAGTTCGGTAACACAATCTTCTCCAAATGGAAGCCATACCTAGTTTCATCAGCCTTATCCAAAACAGTAACATTTTCTCGATTCTTAATGCTGACTAATGCTAGACTTTCATTTATGACTACAACATTCTCAGACGGAAAATCATCATCTACATTTCGATCAACGTCACTTTCAAAATTATTGTCTATTCCTTTTTCTTCTAACATTAAATCAATTTCCTTATATACATCATTTCCCTTTGGTTCAGCACCCTGCCTAATTTCTCCTCCAAACATAGAAACATCAATCGAATCTGAAGTATTTACTGTTAGAGGATTGCGAACCATCATGGACTTGGCAGAAGAATGAACAGCGAGGACGCTACCTTTGACTTGCAATGTATCCTCACTGTGTGGCAATAGAGACCGAAGAGCGATTCCATCGGGAAGCAACAGCGACTGTAATGCTACATAAGTAACAGACAGTACCCCCAAAAGTAAAAGCCACCTCCGACTCCGGGATTCTATATTACATAGCTTAGGAAATTGAAATGTGCACCCCATACCAGGTACTAATACTTGCAATGCAGATAATTCAGAAGCTACCGAATCATCTTAACAACGAAAATCACTCACTTGCAAACCAAATCCTGCATAAGTTCCCACAACAACACAAATCATGCACAATCAAAATCCAACAGTGCAGTTCATTAACAGTTAGATCATAGTCCTGAAATCGGGGTCATGGCGAAAACCGAAACAAAGAGGTTGAAATTCACTAGTTATTAGCGCATTAGCCTTTCCAGAGCACTCAAAATTAATCACAGAAAATAAAGGTGAAATCTTGCTTAATAGAGCATGTTAATTAAGGTTAATTAAACACTACACACATGAACACACATAGTCAGAACTTATTAATTTAATTAAGGATAATCTCAACAATGCTAATCAGAATCCAAGCAATCCCAATGTAAAATTCAGTTACAATTGGATTAAAAGTTGCATTCCTACCAAGCATTAGCAAAAATGAAATGGTATTTCCTGTTTGGTTGCCGTGAAAATGAAAGATTTTGACTGACCTGAGAACATTAAAGCACAAAACTTGAGGCTGGATTTTCTCAGAAGCCAAAGAGAAAAACCCCAAAAACTGAGAAGTTAAAGCAAAGAACGCAAGGGCTCAACAGTGAAAACTTTGCAAGAAACACGGATTTTTCCCTTTGTTTGGAAGGAAGCAAGGAGAAGAACACGGAATTTCCAATTTGGGTTTTTGATATTTCGGAAGTCCGTCTGAAGAAGAAAGAGATAATCTCTCTCATCAGTCACACTCACATCCAGTTGTTATTTTAAAATATAATAATTTTTTTCTTAAATAAAAAATTACTGGTTCTACTGTGTCACTGTTCAGACTTCAGAGACTACCATTATTGGTGCCTCTGGATTGAGAAACAGGATTGTCGTCAGATTTTTTTTTTTTTAGAAGTTTTAACAAAATATTTTCGATACGAAAAATCATATTTTTATTTTTAACTGGTATTATTTATTATATATTTAAAAATGGCTTTTTATTAAAATAGAAGGTTTTTTGAACTTTTCGTTAGTTTTTTTTTTGTAAGAATTTTAGAGGTTTGTGAATCGTGTCTATTAATTGGACATCGTATGATTAGAAATTATTTTAAATATTTTTATTTAAAATTAAACACAAACAGTACTTGATAAAATTGATTGCACAATGTACGATGAATGAACACGATTCGCGAGTCCTCAGGATCCTCACCAAAAGAATACGGAGAAGATCATGTTGGTGGAATGAGGATCCTCTCTGGATCCTCTTTGTGAGGATCTCGGGGATCATTTATGCACGTCTGTTTATCGTACATCATGTGGTCAGAAACCATTACAATTTTTTTTCATTTAAAATTGAATATAAACAGTACCTAATGAAAACTAGTCGCACGATGTACAATGAATTAACGTGATTGAAGGATTCCGGGAGAGGATCCTCATTCTTCCCGCTGAATGGTTGAACTTTCACGAAATGCATAAGTTTTACGAATATTTATTGTTCTCCCGTATATATTCTTTAAAGCATTTCCAGTGTAGCAAGGCCTCCTTTTAAATAAACAGTAACTGTTTGCAATGAACACTAACTGTCTAAGTGCATCTTCACCCTTAAACTGAATAGCTTAGGCAATTCATATTAAAAAATTAGTATTTTTTATTTTATAAAATAATAAACGATAATTTTATTTTTAATTTCAAATAATTATAAAAGATTGGTTGAAAGTATTTCAAAATATTAAAATGTAGTGTAAAATGGAAGAACATAGCTAGGTATTTATAAAAGAAATTATAATTTTTATATTTTAATCAATTTTTTTAATATTTTTTAATAATTTAAATTGTGGCTGACATCATATAGGCAAGGTGCTGGGTTAGACTATTATTGTCTAACTTCTCTATCGGACTCATCTTGGATCCAATTGCCCGAGTGGGCTGGAGTGTTTTTGGGGAGGAAGAAGTGGATTGGTTGCCTATTCCCAAGGCAATAAGCAATGATGGAGTTGCTCTTAACTAATGAATAGTTGAATGTGTACTAAAGATTCAAAAACTAAATATTTAATTGCTAAGGATCTCCACTAGAATGATGATTTTATCAATTGAATGAAGAATTAGACGTGTGTCAAAGATTCAACACCTAAAAATTCAACGGTTAAAGACCTACTGAAAAAAGATAGATGCGTGTCAAAGACTTAGAAATGCAATATCAGTTGAAAGGATAGTGTGTGTTGTATCTTTGATTTTGTTCAAAATATTTTCATATAAATTAAAGTAGTTTAGAATACCACTTGTTTAAGGAATTCGCCAAAACATACTCAGCAGAAGGAAAAAAAAAAGTAATAAAAAGATATTGACATCCGGACCATGTTAATGGTAAGGGTATACAAAAGTTTAATACTCCCTTGCCCTTTCATTTTAGTCTCTTTCGATTCATGTTGGTCACATTCAAAATGAGAGTCTATGTAACCAGACAATTCTACTCAAATTTCTTTGGAAGTAAAAAAATTGGAAGCTATATTAGCTTAAAGGACCACTATCAAAATACACTTAGGTCATTGTTGTTACTCAAATTACATGAACGCCACTGTCCAGTGTTGTCTATTGTGTATGTAACGACTACATTTGGGGCATCCTCTGATGTTCTGCCACAAGTAAAAACGCTAAAAAGGTTGAAGTAGACAAAAATTCTTTCGGAATGACGGACATGTTTCCCCTTTCGGTTCAGTTCTATATTATTGTTACAAACTTTTCTTCCAGATATAGTCTTCCCATAAATAGAAAATTTTCAGTCAAGTTAGGTTTTCCTCAATTGAATATTATGACACCATAAGCAGGGCTGACCTTGAGATTTATAAGCCCTGGGCGGTTGAAACCTACAACTCATTAGGTCAACCCTAGCCATTGGCCATTACACAAATTGTCCTTGCTATCGGAGTTGATGTTGCTAAGTACACGACTGAATTCACCCATTTACAGATAATACACGAAAGTTAATCCAATTATCCAGAGCAGGATCCCTATCTGGTAGGGTGAATTGTGTTACAGTTGTGTTGTCTTGGCCAGGCAAACACAACATAAATGTTAATTCGACAACAATTTCCTTGGTCAGAGATAGCGATGCAGTCATTCTTGGGCCATGATAGGTCTTTCTAGAGTAGGTTTTCCTCCAAGATCCTGACGAGGGCTCTACACGGAACGTATATACGTCATAGGTAGACTGGTGTCATTGCCAATTTCGAAATCTCTATAAACATCTGCATTCCAAAGAGACTTGATGTAATTCTTCATGCATCGTCTTGTGACCTTGGCGGCCTGAAATTCCAATTACAATGACGTATTAAAGTAAGGCTTCGACAAAAAGTCTTAAATCCATAGGACCTCATCAGCTTAGAAAGACGAGATTAGAGCTGATTCCAAGCTCATTGTCTACCCTAGTGCTAATCCATACACTCAGGTATATTGTTTCGTATCATTCTCATGCCCAGTTTCTTCCTCCGAATCCTAAACATCCGTGTCATTAACCCCTAACATTAAACTTGCTAGAATTTGACATGTTTGAGCTACTAACTTGGCAAAACATTGTGGTTGTTGAAGTTGAACCAATGTCAGCAGTAGCCTCCGGATTCCAATGTTCCAAAATCTCAGGGTTAGAGCAGCAGCAATATCCATATCACCATGGACGAAGCTACATAAGGGCGAGGAGGGGTAGCTGCCCCACCCTAAGCTGAAAATCAAGCCCATGACCGGTGGTTTCGCCCCTCTGGTCCCATATGGTTTGGGTTTCCCACACGTAGACTTTTTTTTTTTTTCAAAATACCCAGGATTTGCATTTTGCAGCTACTAAAAAGTAACGAAGAAGAAAAAAGAGGAAGAAGATAGACTTTCTCTCTCACCCACCCCACCCCACGTGCCGTTTCAAAGTTACCCACTTTGATTTGGTTTTTCAACTATTGTACCCAATCAGTTTTAGCCATATAGCTAGCTATTTATATATTGAGAATTGTTTTGTTTTTTAATTATTGATTGATTAATTTTCATGTTGTAGGCATAATGAACAACTATGGAGGCCATATAGAGATAAGTGTGGCAATAGGTAGAGAGAATGAGAGAGATGTGTAATTGTGGGTGTGTTTTATTCCACCCCATTGTGCCTTTATTTATAGTAGTATGATAGGTAAAAACCTTTCCCTTTTGGGATTACAACATTTAATAGGTAATCAACTCCTAATAGGAATATAAGAGATAATCCAAGATATACTAGGATTTACATAATCACATTCCTAATCTAATAGGACTGCAACACTCCCCCCTTAAGTGTGTAAATACTCAAGTAAATGGCGCATCAGGTCTTTAATGATGAAGCAAGTACAGTTGATGAAGTCGTTGACACAATGAGCAAATACGAGTCTCAAATCAGCGGAAGAATGCATAAAAAGTAAAACTCACAAAACATCGCTATGGTAAAACCCAAGGTGGGAGAAAACCCATAGACTAAGGAGAAAAGTGAGAAGTTGCATTAAGTCAAAACTATATATCTTTTGGACGCAAGTAGAAGAGCTCACAAGGGTATGATCAGCCCAGGATGAGTGCCTCGTTAAAACCTAGTTAGGTAGCAAAAACCCAGTGGGAAAATGCTCTTAATCGTAGGGAAAAAGAGTACATTAAGTTCAAGTGAGTATACTTCTGGATACTCCCCCTGAGTTTGACATAACTTCCAAATGAGAACTACAAGCATTACATATAAATAGTTAGGCATACCAATTCCTCGGACAAGCTTCTGGAAGGTTAACTTCGGCAGTGACGTCGTGTAAATGTTGGCAAGGTTGTTTGGGATCGGCTTGCATGATTTCAATCGCCTAATGCGTTGCTGATGTAGATGTGGACATAATATGTCTTGGTGTTGACTTCGTTGATGTATCATGGCTTGGTTGGGTTGATACATGCGGCATAGTCTTCATGGATCATCATCAGGACTCAACGATGGATGAAAACACAGCAAGTACTTCGAATATGCTCAACAAGAACTCAGAACCATGTCTCACTTGTGGCATAGTGAAGTAAGGTGAGTCTTGGAACAATTCGAAGATTTCGCAACTAAGGTCATATCATGGACCTCTAAGATATTGTGATATCCCTAACGTTAAAGACATAACCATTTGGGGATTTTGCCTTGTGCGGGTTTGATAAGTAGCCTACATTAGCATAACAAACAAGGCAAGCATCATTCCGAGGATCAGAGGGTTGGATCCGCTGAGATGCGTTGGGATTTGCCTATGTAGTACCATCAGGGTACGTCTTTAATACCAATTCAGTGGATGCTTATAGGCGTCGTGCTATATCTTTACCAAGATCAACAGCGAAATAGATGTCCTGTCTAAATATAATGAGCTAAGTACAACAAAGCGCAAAGTTGAACTTTAGATATGGAATTACGGATTCCATAACCTCTTCAAGGGTCTCATTTGCATATAACGTATGGACGATCAAAGGTATACTCAAAGGTAACACATTCGAGGTGTAGTTCGACTGGTAGACCAAAATACTGTCAGAACAATGCTTCAACTTCAGGTTAAAGCATAAATGAGTTTTCTTAAAATCCTTCATCTCAAATTCCATATTCAGGTGTGAGGCAATTTTCTCAAGCTCTTCTGGAGTCTTAATGAGATTCATGTTAACGACATAAACTGTAACTCTAGCAATTTGGAATAAGACTTCATAGTTTAACACGCAAGGACATAATTCATCCCTAACTGATCAAATAATCACATAGACAGATATACAACATTCGTCGGATTTTTCAATCCATAAGTGAACACCTCAAAACGAGTTAAGAGGGTGTTCCGTGGTTTTGGAACTATTTGAACCAGTCCATGTAATTCTTCAGGAACTTACATGTAAATCTCCATATCTATATCCCCATGGAGAAAACATTAACCACATTTCATAATGCTGCTATATCACAGGACGTTTTGAAAGAAACCTTACGCCGTAAGGCATGCTTCATATCACACTATTTCATTAATCTCATAATGCTTCCTTTCCCATTTGTAACACAATAGGGTTACCTTGGGCAGTGTAGGAACGACAAGTCCAAAACACACTTTGGTAAGGAATTTAACCTGGATTGTAACTTTAGTTGTTCAATCAGTTCTACGTTGTCACTTAATCAACGAAACACGGTTCGATATCTTCGTTTTTTATTTATGTCGGTAGCTACCATATAAGTGAAAACATCATCAATGATAATTGATAGAAGCATATTTATGCGACTTAGTTAGCTTGTTTTCTTGCATTTATATAGCTAGTTTCTACTTATTATAGTGTTTTAAACTATTTTCGTGTGTTTTCATGTTCAAATGACAAAGTTGGCAAGAAAGTGCAATTTGGAGCATTCTAGAGCAGTTTTGGGCCAAAAATTGATAGCACATGTATGGAGCAAGGTGGATGGACGTTTTTGAAAATCAAAAGAGGCTAGGAATATGCTGAAGAGATGAAGAAAATAAAGTCAAGACAAAGAAGATAAAGAATCAGCTAAAAGGAATGAACATTATCCAAAACCTTATCTTATCCAATATTATCCAAACAAACCTTATCTTATCTTATCTTATCCTAATCTTATCCTACCTTAATTCTAGTTGCAAAGGGGAATCAATTTCACATTAAATCACCTAAATATCTGGTTCTAGAAGCCCTATCCTCCGCCCTAAATTAGTGCCGCACCCTCTTATCCTTTTCCTTCTAGAAACCTGCCACAAACCCTTTCTAGAAGCCTTATTCCTGGTCCTAAAAGAGTGCCGCACCTAGCCCTTCTAGAAGTTATGTTTCCTATTGCAAGGACCAATCATTTTCCTCCCTGGAATCTGAATGAAACAAGTCTTTTTTCCTTGTTGATTTAGAGTCTTGATTCCCCTCCTTCTCAGCCTTTGTCGTGCCCTAGCCCCATATATATATACCTTTGCCGCATAACCCATCTACAACCACAATTTCACACCATACATAAGAGCCTAAAATCAGAAAAACATAATTGTGTCACAGTTTTGCAAGGAGGAAGGAAAAGAAGAAGCTTAAAGCCGTGCTTGCCATTCAAGACCTTTGGATTGTTGGAGCGTTTCTAGGTGTATTCTATCTTTTGTTTTCAATGTTTAACTTTAATTGTCTTTGTTTAATTGCAAACATGAGGAACTAATTTTGTTTTAGTTAGAGGTGAATTCAACGCCATGAACATATATGTGATATGAATTGATTACATCCAATTATTGTTTCATTAATTGTGAATGCAATTTACTTATCTGTTTGATTGATAACTTATTCTTGTGTGTTGATTAAGGATGCATACTTAGTTTGCATGCATGAATTTGATGCTAGAATATAAAGGAATTTCACCTAATCATTATGAACTTATATTCACAAGTAGTAAAAGTCACTAGTCATCATTATGTTAAGTGAATTCCTGGCAGGAGTATCATGCAGTTTATAGTTACAAATGTCTTGTCAATGCTTATGATTTTCATAGAACTTAATGATCTTTGATACGTATCTCTATTATGCAGTTCATGTAGGGAACTTGATAAGAATAATTTGGTTGCGTCGCTAAGTCCAATTTAATGAATTTAGGAGAATCTGAAAGTTAATTTGTGCTTCTCACGATTAATTTGGGGCATTGTCATTCATGGTTTATTGGAAGAATAACTGGAAATCGGTTTGTATGCATATGTGTCATGTGTAGAGAAGGACCCTCTAGATAGCCTTTCATCCCATTTTCGTCCAAATTCACTTTGTTTCTGCAATTTAGTTGTTTTAGTTCAAAATTCATCCAAAAACCACCCTTAGTTCTTATTTGTGTCAGTTTAGCTTGTTTTGAGTTGTTTGAGTCTAGTTTTCAGTTTTTAAGTTTAATTTTTGTTGATTAGCATCCCTAACTAATCCCCGGCGTAGAACGATCCCTACTTACGCATACTACAACTATCTTAATAGGGTTTAATTTGTGTGTTAGTTTTTACTACATCAATAATCTCATTTCAATTCCATTTATCTCATCCAAACTAGTATACTGGACCAAGAACTTTAAGTCTTGGGAGAAATCCGGATTAATCTCATGAGATATAAATGATTTGAGACAGCAATCAAGTTTAGATTCATTGTTGTGTCATGTCTTCCTCTTCTAAGGAAGTGAATACTACGAATCGAATGATCTATCGTGCTCCAGGCTAAGACAGATTGATTGGCTATCTGTCGGTGTACTGAACCATCCAACAGGGGCATCCAAACTGTCCAACAGGGGTGGCATACCCTCCAGGGATGTTGACTCGACGTCCGTTAAGTATGTCTATCCTTGTAGGCATGTTTGCAACTGGTATATGATCTCGTCACTTTAGCTAGATCAGAGGAATGCGTTTGAAGAAACATTCTGAAAACTAGAATTCATCACACTTGTGTGGTATGGGGATCGAGATAAGACATAGTGGGCAACGTCCACACAACTTCGTGTCGTTCTACAGGAACATTGACATTTTTATATCCCCCTAACGGCGGGAAGCCTGTCTTATTAAAGTTACAACTCGTAAATGAGTGGTAAAGAGATCGCGTGCAAAGGCTCTAAGGGAGTGAAAGTGAAAGAGAATCATGATCAACAAAAGATACACATCCTTCTTTAAGGACCCATAGTGGTACGTTACTGCGGCACAACTTGGCACATAGAATGCACATCCAAATACGTAAATATGAAAATCGTCAGGTTCGTACCCAGTAACCACCTGTAACATCATATAGGTTGGGTGGCAATGGGCCTCAAGGCAGACCAACATAGCTGCGTACAATGATTACACAGCCTTAGGCAGAAACCGAAAACTTGGTACGTTTACCAAAATTCGGGCGATTATTTAAATTGCATTTTATGATTACTAAGAGAGGTTTTTTGGGGTGAACATAGGAATTCAATGTTCAATTATAAACCCAAAATACATGCAATACTTTATCGAAAACCATCGATATAAACTCTCTAGCATTATCCAGTCTCACGGACCTTAACGGATAAGTAGGGGGTGAACCCTTAATCGTCCATGAGGTTTAGCAGTAATGTTTGTGGACAAAAATGTGACTAGTTTTTCGATTCATCAACCAAAACCAGAAGTATTTATATAGTCCTCATTTTGGTTGGATTAGTCCACATATATTCCCTTGAATCCACTATGAAAAGAGACTCGTGTCGTATCTTTGCAAGGAATGATATAGAAAATCAATTTCCTTAATGAGCAGGCTTCGCAAAGTGTGCTTGTAGGCACAAGATCCTTACTTCGGGTAAAGAGATGCGTTGCAGCATCATTGTTTGACCTAAGTATCCCAAAAGGTCGTGCCAAAGCAAGTAGACTGCTCAATCACTCGGCTCCAGGCTGGCTATATGTGTCATGTGCCCCAGTTTGGAGACAACCCATTAGCTCCAAATCAAAACTTCAGGCTCATTTGTGGAGATGTTGCAAAAATATTTCACTCATTTTCTTCAGTGGTTTCATTTATGATCATTGTCATCTCGAATATCCTTAAAAAATCAACGTCAGGGAGAATTTAAGGTCCCTTAAATGGTGATTTAGTACCATTCATAAAACAAGGCGCGTGCCAATGCTCTTAATCAGGTTGGATAGACCTGAAGTCGTTGTTAGAGTTGTGATTTAGGTATAAAGTTAGTGTGCGTAGTACGCATTCATCCACATGTTTAATTGAATCGGTCACATGTATTAAGAAACATGATTCAATTAACTCATATTCGAGGACAATATCAATAAGATTATCTATAAGTAAAACATACACCAAACTTGAATCCAAGAACATGGAAAAATGTTCACAAAGTAAATGATTTACTAAAGGGATTCGGCCAACAAGACCATCCATGTCAAAATTCTGCTTTTCTAACGATGTTTAGTGAAGCAAAATTAGTCTCACATATTGACTACTGGAATGGTACTCCTTAACAACATTGGTAGGGGCACAAATAGGTGCATAACCAATGATCTATTCCATCAAGACAGAAGTAGATTATGTAGGGTTAAGGTTTAGGAATATTATCCTTTATTCTTGAAGTTTTAGGTCTTAGGTGCCAAGGATCGTGCTTCGGGCATGAGGCCACACCTTGGCAAGCCCTAATTTTACCATATGTTGTAAAAACAAACTCAAAATTGGATTGTGAAAGAATATGTCATTCAATGTATCCCTGTCGAAGTAGTGCATCACCATTTGGTAGGCTTTGACCGAACTGGGTCGAGCTATTTGGTAAACTCTAGCCGAATTGGGTCCATACCTTTCTCTCATGTTTGTGGTAGTAATCAGATTCGAGAATTTGGTAACTTCCGCTTTCTACACTACTGCTTGGGCGAGTTAGAAACATGGAAGGACGAGAAAAGTAGTCAAAATTTGATCGGATTTATAAACTTCAGAATTGTACTCATTCATGGACGTAATCATGGTGTGCTTCAGGCAATGTCTTTCATGATTAAATGGTCAGTAGAAGCGAGCCAAAGAGCCATGGAATCCTCATTCCGAAGGTATTTCCATTTGTTATGCTTCGGGCATAAGTCTTCGAATGAAGATCATGGCGGAGATTTTTTCAGCTCTTCCATGCCATTGTTGGCTTCAATGGTTTCTCAGATTCTTGATAGTCAAGTGAAGATTCATGTCTTGTACCCCACATAAAGTGGTTTCTCTTAGAAACGTCCAAATAAGGGAAATCGAACTTGTCACGGTTCGACAATCCATTGAATTTGGAGGGAACAAGATTTGTGATTGGTGCTATGGGAATGAATCGTCCATAAGCATCAAAGTTAGAACATTCGAGTTCTAAGACATGGTTTCATGAAAAACGTCGGGGTCTCATGGGTGTATTGTTTTATGAAACTTTGGGTTTCAAAGGCACTAAATTTGAAACTGCAGGTTTAATTTAGTTTATAAACGTTTAGTTCATAAAAGAGAGGTTCATGTAAGAACACAGAATGCAATATACAACTAAGTGTAGTGGATTTCAGTTTCTTCAGGAACTCAAGTGTGAGTGCTTCGGGACTACGAAAGTATGTCAACGGTTCAAAGTATAAAAATAAATTATTGAATCGTTAATGTCCAAAAATGATATTCAAGTCAATAATTTTGGATTCATTATCAGATTAATGGACTACATGTCACTTTTAATTAATTCTATAAATCAGGCCATACGGGGTCGATTGTAGAAGCAAAATAATATTAACATATGGGTTAAAATTATTTAGAATGCTAAAATAATAGCATCGGATTCAAAAAGTTATAGCCCAATAACATTGGGCTAGGGTGCCGTGAGTAGGGCACCAAAAATACAGGCTAAAAAAAACAAGCCAAAAATTGCTTTGGGCCGAGAAAGGGTGGCAGCCCAGCATTGGATTGCTGGCTGATGTTTAATTCACATAGCCCAGCAGCTGCAAGCTGCGATTGGGCCGTGTGAGGCTGCTGCAGGTAGCCCAATCACCTGCAAAAATAAGCTTGCATGCTTGCTACAGTCGCTGGCCAAGATGAATAGTCCAGTAGCAAAGGAAAGAAGAAACCCATGCCTGATTGGTTAGGCCGAGTTCGTTGGACAAGCCCAGCACCGGTTGGCTTGGTCTGGCGCTAGTTGGGTGTGAGAAAGCCCAGCGAGAAAGGTGCTGGCTTTGTGTGTTTGGAAGGGCAGGAGGCCCAGCAAGTTAAACCCAGGCCTAAAGCCTAGTTCGCACATGCAACAAAGCTGCTGTTGTCTCACGGTGTAGCTAGTTCCCCTTCTTTTTTTTCTTTTCGAAATTTCTAGGGTTGTAGAAACCCTAATATGCTTCTAATTTATGAATATACTTTGACTCACAAATTCCACATAGCGATTTAATTGCGTAATGCATGAAACAAATATATATATTGACAAATATAGAAAACATATATATATATATATATATATATATATATATATATATATATATATATATATATTGGAAGGAAAATATAAACATAGGGGTTCATGCATCATGGGGAATGTTTTCATGCTTCAAGGTCGTTTCAAATATCTTACTTTATTTTAAGCGTACATGATTGGCAGAAAACAACAAGAGCCTTTGAATGTGTAGAAGATCCTTCTCTGAAAGCCGGAATTACATCTCCAATGTTTTGTATCACGTTCAACATAGAAAAATTAAATTGAATCAATAGCATGTAGATCAATTCAAAATAATAAATTAATCATAAAAAGAATGATTAAAACGTAATAATTCCCTGATTGAAAATCAAAATCTCTTTAGCGCAGCATCAAGAGCGTGTTGATAACATGTTGTAAGAATAATTTACTAAACAACTATAGAGGCCATAGAGAGAAGGGTGCAGCAATAAGTAGAGAGAATGAGAGAGATGTGTAATTGTGGGTGTGTTCTATTTCACCCCATTGTGCCTTTATTTATAGTAGTATGATAAGTAAAAACATTTTCCTTTAGGATTACAACATTTAATAGGTAATCAACTCCTAATAGGAATATAAGAGATATTCAAAGATATATTAGGATTTATACAATTATTTTCCTAATCTAATAGGACTGCAACATTTGCCCACTTTTCAATAGGGTTTTTTTTATTAACACCCCACATGTTGTTGAATATACCCCACTTAAAAATATAATACTAAACAACTTGTAACTCTAGTATAAAATGATTGTTCAAACCCTCATAGCTACTCTTACTCTCTATTGTGGAACAAAACCTTAAAAACACAAATAAGTTGATGAAAATATATCTTTTGATGAACGGAACAAAAAATCAAGTTATGCTCCTTGTTCAATCGTTGGTTTTCACATTCAAGAAATTATTTAAATAATGGAATAAAAATTTGACTTTTTTGCAAAGCTCTGCTTTAATTTGAATCTAAGAAATAGGAAGAAAACTGAAGAATGTTGTAAAATTTTAAGATGTAATTAAATGTAATATTCTTGTGGCTGTTTGATGATAAAGAAATTCAATGTTTTGTGGCTAGTTAGACCTTGAACAGACATAACCTTATAAGAACAATTCCTACCATTTGTCCATCAGGCTTCTTAAAATCCAACGTGATTGTTCAAGAAAATTTGACAGATGTTTATAAATCAAACGGCAAGATGGAGATTTTATACAACAATTTAATTCATTTTTCTTGTCTTTAAAATGTGGATTATTCTTTTGTTCGAAAGAGATGAAGAGTTTGATGTGTGGTTAATTAGTTGATGATTGTGGGGTGTGTGAGATGTGAGGTGTGGGGTGTGGGGTGTGGGGTGTATGAGGTGTGAGGTACTATTGGAAAATATGTGGGGTGTGTTAAGAAAAATTTTAATTTAAAAAATAAATATGAGGTGTATTAAGTATGTAGGGTGTAGTCAATAAAATGTAGGGTGTTAATAAAACAAGCCTTTTCAATATGTTTTTAGCCACTTTTTTTACACTATTATTTATCTTCAAATTTATTATAAATTCATACGAACTTTAAAAAATATTTTGTAAAGTATTATGAAATTTTTTATCTCCTACGGTCAAATACAACAAAGTAATAAAAAAAATTGTCAATATTTTTATATAATATATGTTTTATAGTCAATGTTCTCAGATATTATATGAATATAATAAATAGACACTTATTTATACAATGTATAATAAAAATTTTCAAATTCGCCTAGTCCGCCTAGGTCAGGTCATGTCTAATTCCTATTTCAAATATTTTGTTTAGTGCAAATTCTCCTACAAATATTCCGAGTAGCTCACATAATCTTCATGCAAACCCTAGACTTAGGCCTCGAATGGATGTCCATATTTTTTCAGGACCTCAAACCGTTTAAATTTCGTCCCTCCTCCTAACAATTTCTGGTTTCGCCACTACGTATCATAGAAATTGCACAGTAGCTGAAAGAAAAGGTTATACATTTACCACCAAAACCCAGAAGAATAGAAAAGATTTATGATTTTAAAATTAAAATTTGAGAAGAAAAAAAACCCATAAATTTGAAGAAAAACTAATGAAAAATGGTTTGAAAACTTTGAGTTTTAATGATAAAGACAAAATAAAGGGTAAAGTGAATAGTACCAGAATTGGTTTTTTAGTGTAAAAATATAGTTTTTCGTTAAAGTGAACAGTACCGAGAGTTTTTCGTTAAAGTTCCTAAATTTAAAGATTTTACACGATCAAATGAGGAATTAGAATTACTGTTTATGTTGAGGGCCTTCAATTGGGGAGAGTTCAGAAGAGACCTATGTAGGCTGGAGTCAAATAAAACTGCTACCGCTACTACCTGGCCATGTATTGTAATCTTGTAATTACTCCAAAGCTGGAAGTGTAATCAGCAGGGTACTGCTTTAAAATGCCCCTTCTGTTTCATTGTATTTACGGTAAAGCCACTCTTTCGTTGTCCGTGAGTTTTAGTTTTACACACAGTGAAAACGTCGGCATTGGCGAAGAAACAGAGCAAAGAGCGATGCAGACATTGATTTACGACATGTGGCATTTTGTTCGGTTCCGAGTGTAACTACAACTCGCCGTTAATCTCCCCTCCGTAAACGACGTTGCTTTGGGGGACTTCGCACTTGGCTGTTTGGCAGTTTGATCTTCAAAACACAAAACGAATGATGATACAAGTCATGTGTTATATACCTTGATAAAAATTGATCTGTTTGCATGATGTGTTACAATAAATTAAAAGTTATAATGCTTCTTTGAATTGATATTATAGGTTAATTAAATAAGGCGCTATATGCGTTCTGTATATGCAATAATTTTATTTATTTGAGATACTGGAGTAAACTAAAATGCTTAATTTGAACATCGTTGTACCTACATAACGATATGTGAGCATTTGTATTGATTCTGTTTGGGTTAAAACTTGAACTTTGGGCTCAAAAGGGAGTTGGCCCAAAAGGAAGAGAGAAGCCCGAAGTCAAGCCCAAAGCCCAGAAGATAGAAGAGGCTTTTTCGACTAGGTGCAGACCATTGGCACCACTTGCTCACCTACCCAAAGACCAAGTGGTATAGACCAGCCAGCTAATCAGCCCAAAAGTACTTTGCAGTGGCAGTACAAGTAAATAGCTGATGAGTCACTATCCTTCAAACCGCATTCGGGCAAGATTGCTGCTACAAGAGGCCAAGCCAAAGTGTCTATAAAAGAAGAAAGAGAAATCAGAGTTGGGGACACTCAAACAAACAAACAAACAAATACAAGCACAAACTCTGCTCAAAAGCCAAATTTGCTTTCAAACGAAGCTGTAGTCAGCCCAAGCCTTCATCCTTTTCGGGATAAACCCTCAATCAAGCCTTTGTAATAGTTCTGCTACCCTGTTCAACTCTTGCTGTAGTATCGATTTCTTTCTGTAAACTCATATCCCTACCCTTCTTTTAAAAGCTCTCAACCTCCTTGATAAACCACAAAGATAGGAAGTTGCAAGACGATCAGCCTTGCCCGACAAGGTTAAACCTTGCACGACCCTCTTTGTTTCTGTCTTTTCATTCATTAACCTAGCAATATGTTGTATACTTCAAGTTGTATTCAAGTTATTTCTAGTAAGATGACTATTAAAAGGCTTTCTCAGTGCTTAAATCCGATTTGAATATGTCTTCACAGTTCAAACCAGATTTAAGTTCGAAGCCCTCGGGCATGTAAGATTTGATCACTTAAAAGTCCTTGGCCTCAAGGCATAAAAAAGAACCTTATGTGGACTTAACCCATCCACAACAAGCTTTGATAACAAGAAGTCCGAAGTTACTTAGGGCGCAAGTAATCGACCTATCCCTTAGTTTTATTTCTATTATATTATGATTACCATAGAACGTTTGAGTATGGAATGAATTCTGATAGGAAGCCTCAAGGCCTATATCTAAGGCCCTACAAAGGCACCTATTTGGATTCATTCTATTCCTCGGGCTAGAACGTTTAAGTATAGAAGGAGTTCTGATGGGAAGCCTCAAGGCCTATATCTAAGGCCCTTCAAAGGCACCTATTTGGATTCATTCTGCTCTTCGGGCTCAGGTAATCAGAAGTATAATGGTTATAAGACTCATACAGTCAATGAAGAGGACATTATATGTTCAAGTACTTAGTTAGTTATTGACTGGAAGCCTCAAGGCCTACACCTAAGGCCCCACAAAGGCACCTGTCATAACTAACATAGTCCCTCGGATATATATATAATTAAAACTCAACATCCGTTTTACATCTGCCATGTTGAAGATGGTAGTGGCACGCCTGAGTACTTAAAAGTTAATCTTGATTGTGAGCCTCAAAGCCTACACCTAAGGCCCCACGAAGGCACATTTCAAAGTTAACTCTGTCATTCTCTTTTAGCTTTGCCCGACAAGCCTTGCCCGACAAGCTTTGCCCGAGAAAGCCCACTAGTGAAGCAGAAGCCCAACAGAAAGCATCAACTGGCGCCAACCTCTCGGGGAGTTGTGTGCTCGTCGGCCAGGGAACACACTTCGCGGAAATTCCTACCACGAACAGATTCAATGCCTCAGTTTGAGACGGAAAGCAAACTCTCACAAATTTAGAGGGTTCTGAAAAAGACTTGAAAATTATTTGGAGAGGGAGATGAATTGTGTTCACAATCAATTTTTTTTCTACATCTTCTGGAGATGCAATTAGAGTGTCTTCTATGCAAAAAATTTGTAGTCGTACACGTACTTTACCCATTTCTAGCGGACTACATTGACGTTGCTTCTAGTGTACTCCAATTTGTAGTAAACAATAACACATATTACAACTTAGGAAACCAACTATGCTAAACTGTAACACATTACTAAGTTAGGAAATTCTGTATATGCTTAGTAAATATGATTATGAATAATACGCTTTAATTACCTTTGCAGGGACGTTGTCAACATCTTCAATCAAATTTCATGGCATAATATCCACATTCAGCATTGGTGTTGGACGAGTTTCATTGTAAATTGTACCAAGAAGAGGCACGAAGGGAATAGTGGTATTTTTTAGCACGAGATTTGACAAGTTCTTTTTGGAATCTACAATCAAAGAAATACTATGTTTCAACTTAAAAATATAAGAGGAGTTGTCAGGATGAATCGAGGGTTTGATTTTATCTCTCTCTTTTTTCTTTATTTTTCAATCAAATTGTCTTATTTTTCTTTTTGCTAAATTTTAAATAAAAAATAAAAGATTTCAAAGGTTGGTTTGGGTATACGAATTATGTTTGGGTAAATTTCAATTAAAGTGGTTCTATTTTAATGTTCCGCAATATTAAATGCAATTAATATTGAATGATCTGAATTCAAGAAACCATAATAACAAAAAAAAAAGCTACTAGACCCATCCCATTATCTTATTTTCTCACCCACATTATAATCCCACCCGCCTTAAAAAGTTACAAAATTAAAATGCATTTTCCCACCAACTATTATTCCCAAAATAACCTTTAATATATACGTACAAATGAAATTATAAAATTGTCTCTTAAAAAATATAACAAATAATATGTAAACGAAAACCACTAAGGTCTGCAAATTCAAATGGAATTCAACAAAGACAAATTTAAAAATACGATAGACAAATTCAAATGACCTACACACAAATTATTCTTCTACATTTTCAATGGAAATATAATCTTCTACCTCTTCCGTAGAAGCGTCATCTTCTACCTGTGTAATGAAAAAGTCATCTTCTAAGTCCATTGCTATTTTTTTTACTTTCATTGAATGAAAGGAGATGAAAATATGAGTTGGGGTTTAAGGTAGACAAATTGTCTACCATGCCCAACCTGTTTTTTTTTTTTTTTAATTAAGCAAAACAAGATAATTAATATCCTTATCAGTTTTTTTTTTTTTAAATGGACAAATTTGAAATTAAAAAATTCATTAAAAAGTGGATGGGAATATAAGACATTGGGGTAGGAATAACATCACTCTAAAAAAATAATCTGAATTCACAAAACTATAATAAAAACTTTGATTTGAATTCACGGAACCATAATATTAAATAATTCAAATTGTCTCATGAAAGTATTTTTTTACTGGTGTGCATTTTTGCTACCCACATTCTCTCTCGTGTATGCTACCCATCCTATTATAGTATGTTGTGTGTCTCTCACTTAATCAGAGTTAACTTTGATATGATTTTTTAAAGCATTTACGAAAATAAATCATACATAAACAAAAATAAAATGTAAGAAAACCAACAACCCCAACCCAACCTCATGAAACGCACCGTCCTCTCCTTCCACTCTCTTCAACTCAACATCCACCACCACCCCATCACCCAACCCCAACAACGGTGATGAACACCCACCTCGCCACCACCTTTTCATGGGTTCTCAATGTGGCTTACCCTCATGGCTTTCTGGCCTTTCACACATTTCATTTGATGAAATTTTTATGTTTTAAAAATTAATCTTTTCATCCAATTGAAATGTGTGATGCATAGATGTTTAGAAAAGTAATAGTTTAAAAACATTGGACATTCCTTAATTGATGTGTGGGAAATAGGCTTAAATCGATAGAATTAAGCCAAATTAAACCGATCAATAAGGGCTTATTTGGTATACTATTTGAATTTTTTTAACATTTCTTAAGAACTTTTCTTGAAACAATTTTCTTTAAGACTCAAAAACTTGTTTGGTATGTGATTTAAAAATTTTAAATCAAAACTTGACAAAGAGATCCAAAAAGAGGGGGTCGAAGGAGAAATATGAGAGAGGAGGAAAGAAAGTAAGACATGATTGGAGGAAAGAGAAAAAAGAGGGGATTGAATGAGATAGATAGGAAGAGGAGTGAGAGAAAAAACCAAGAGAATGAAGAGAGCAGATTGGATGAGAGACGAAAAATGTCAAAAAAAAAAGAGAAGGGGGAGATAGAAAAGAGAGAGATAGATTTGGAGTGAGAGGGGAGAAGGGAGAGAAAAGAAATGAGTGAGTTTAAATTTAAAAACTCTAAAAACTCACCTTTTGTTTTTTTAGAGTAGACTATATTTTTAAGTTAGTCTTGAGTTCAATTTTTGAAAATAGTCCTACCAAACAAGTTTTTAAGACCGAAAACTTAAAAATTATTTTTGAGTTTAAAACGTTTGAATTCTATTGAATAATTGTGATTTCATTTCTTAATGAATAAGATTACATTGTTGGTGTATATACAAACCATATAAAGCCTTGTACTTAGCACCTCATCTAACCAACAGAAAGGACAGCTCACCTAACTAACCAAAAATATCCAAAACAAATAAAACAAATATAACAGCTCTAAGTTTTATCCTTTACAGTATTATCTCTAATATTCCCCCTCAAATTGACTTGAGGTAGATGAAGTGATAATTTGTCTCTGAGAAGTAGAAATCTGGCCTTAGGCAAGGATTTGGTGCAGATATCAGCAAGCTGATCTTGTGAACAAACAATTTGAACTGATATATCATTAGACAACACTTTTTCCCTAATATAGTGATAATTGATTTCCACATGTTTAGTCCTTGCAGAAAGATTGGATTTTTGGCTAAAGATATAGCAAAAATATTGTCACACCATAGTTTAGGAGAACAAGGAAGAACCAATCCAACATCAACCAATAATTTGCAAAATTGACTGCAAAAGATAAATTAGGTCTGGACCAAGTTAAATATTGCAGTCCATCCACCAAAGATTTATATTCTGCAGGATTGGACAACAGTGGAGAAGTATGATCCAGTGAGGAAGTACTTAGAGGAGTAACACAAGGCTTAGCACCATCCATGTGTGTTTTCTTAAGTAAATCCAAGATATATTTGGTCTGAGAGATAAAAATTCCAAATTAGGACATTTTGACTTCAATTCCAAGAAAAAAAAATGTAATGGACCCAGTTCTTTAATTGGAAAGAGAGCACTGAGATGAGAACTTGTATCTTTGCAAGCTTGGGAATTGGGACCAGTGACAAGGATATCATCAACATACACCAAGATGAATACAAGAACATGAGTCTTTTTGACAAAGAGGGAGTGATCATTTTGAGATCCAAGAAAACCAAGTGAGGATAAAGCTTTGTTCAATTTTTCATACTAGGCTCGATGAGCCTGTGTTAGGCCATACAAAGATTTATGCAATTTGCACACATGATTAGCTTTGGAATAATCCTCAAATCCTGGAGGTTGAATCATAAACATTGACTTAGAAAGATTGCCATGGAGAAATGCATTACTCACATCAAGTTGATTGAGAAACCAATTGAACTTTGATGCTAGAGTAAGAAGCAATCGAACTGTAATAGGTTTGGCTACATAACTGAATGTTTCTGTATAGTCCAAGTCTTGTTGTTGATAGAATCCCTTTACAACTAAACGAGCTTTGAACCTATCTATAAAGCCATCAGGTTTTTGTTTGATTCTGAAAACTCATTTGCAGCCCACCAAATTCTAAGAAGGGTTAGAGGGAACTAGAGACCAAGTGTCAGTACTGAGAAGTGTATTAAATTCCTTCTGCATAGCTTGTCTCCATTGAGGATATTTGGAGGCTTGAAGATAGGTAGAATGGGCTTGGACCTGGTTTGCATAGGATGTGTATTGGTTGGATCTGGTTTGGAGGCTTGGATCTAGTTTGCATAGGATGTGTGTTGGTTGCAAGAATGGGTTGAGTAAGTGGTTGTGGGAGTGGTGGATTAGATGATAAAGTGGGAGATGTGGGAATAGATATGGAAACAGGAATAGGTTGGGATATAGGTAGAGATGAGGCTGATGAATTGTTGGATTATAGTGGTGAACTTCTAGATGTAAAGGTTAAGGTTGATGGGATTGAGGTACTGAATGAAGGTACTGTGGCAGTAAGATTTGGAGATGTGGATATGTTTTGAAATGGAAAGTAATGCTTATTGAAGACAACATGTCTAAATACATGTATCTTCTTAGTACAAACATCCAGACACTTGTAGCCTTTATGTTTAAGGTTATAACCCAAAAATACACAGGATTGACTCTTTGTATCAAGCTTAGAATTGGTGTATAGCTTTAACCAAGGAAAGCATTGACAGCCAAAAATCCTAAAAGTAGAGTAATCTGAATTTCGATGAAAGAGGGATTCCTAATGTGAGTATATAAGTACAGTAGGCATTTTGTTGATCAAGTACATGGCCGTAGAGAAAGCCTCAACCCAGTAGATATGTGGAACCTTAGAGGCTGCAAGAAAAGTCCTTGCAGTTTCAACAAGATGTATGTGCTTCCTCTCAGCACAACCATTTTGTTCTGGAGTGTGAGGGCAAATGAGTTGATGAGATATGCCATATTCTCTTAGAAAATTAGATAATTGAGTGCTTATGAATTCGCCACCAGAGTTGGACCTTAAAGTAACAATCTTGGTAGATAAAAGATTTTCAACCATAGGCTTAAACTGAGTAAAGATGTCAAAAACTGCATATTTGTATTTAAGAGGAAAGAACCAACAATACTTGGTAAAGTCATTAACAAAGATGATGTAATATCTGAAACCATGCACAAAGAGAGTTGGTGATGGCCCTCATACATCAATATGTAATAGTTCCAGAGGTTTGCTTGTATTACAAGAAACAGAATGGAAGGGAAGTTTGGAACACTTTCCTAAGACACAACTTGAACACATTGACTCGTTTATTATATCAGAAATGGAAATACAAGACTTGGAAACAATTTTATTCATTATTTTGAAAGCAGGATGGCTTAAACGCTGATGCCACACATCTTGAGAAACTTTAGATGTTGCAAAAGCATGAGGATGACCAATAATTGGAGAAGAATCATGAAAATGATAAAATCCATATTTCACAGGGGCTTTAAAAAGTGTCTTCTCCGAAGAAAGATCTTTCACAATAAAGTGAAATGGATATAGATAAACAGAACACGAATTATCAAGAATGAATTTATTTGCAGAAAGCAAATCTTGTCTGAGTGCAGGCACATGTAAAACATTCTTTAGATAAAAAATATGTGAAGAAGTAGATATAGTTGAAGAGCCAGAGTAGAGAATAGGTAAACCTTTTCCATCTCCGATGTATACTTGCTCAGGACCATCGTAGGACTCAGGATTCTGCAAATTGGCATAGGAGTTGGTCATGTGCAAGCTCGCACCAGAATCAAGAAGCCAAGTGGGAGTAGTGGAGGATGTACTTGCACATAATGCCATCTGAGATTTTATGCCACAGTTTGGATTCATTCGATAAGGATAATTGACAGCTTTATGATCAAATTGCTTGCAAATTTGACAAGAGATTCTTCTACCAGAATTGTTGAAACTGGATCTTGAACCACGATTATAGTGTTGATTATTCTGACGAGAGAAGTTGTTATTCTGATTGTTATTCTATAAGTTGAGAAGTTCCTATCCGTACCCCGATTTTGGGAATTTCTAGAGTGAGAGAAATTTCGATCCATGCCACAACCTTGATTAAAATTGGTGAAATGTTGTGCAACATACGCCTGAGAATTTACAGGATCATGTGGTGTAGGAAGAAGGCCAGTGGATGAATTGAAAGCTTGGATAGAAGCTGATGAGGTTTTCTTGCGGTTGTTGAGTTGAAGTTCCTTACTGAGAAGAAGTCCATGTAATTCATCAATCGTAGTTGATCCAAGACGAAATTGAACATCATCAATAAATGAATCGTAGTCAGGAGGTAATCCATGAAGAGTTACATATATCAATTCAAAATCCTTAACCAGAGCACCGATGCTAGCAAGAGCATCAACGATTTCTTCAATTTGTTAGAGATAAACTACAGCGGTAGATTCTTCTTTTGTGATATTATGAAGACGATATCGAAGTTCATGGATGTGAGACTGAAAAGCCGATTCAAGTTTAGACCACAATTCCCGAGAAGATGTAACACCAACTGTGTAAGGAATAAGAGAATCGGAGAGAGTAGAGTTGAACCAGATCAAGATATTGTGATCATTTTCATGCCAAGTCACGAACTCAGGATTCAATGTAAATGTGCGATTTCCAGCCGAATTGAGAAGAAATCTAGGCGAAGCAGCCACTAAGCCATCAACAATGCCAGTAAGATTGTACCGGTGAAAATTTTGAGCGAAGAGAGCATTCCAGGTAAGATAATTCGTGGTGGTGAGCTTGATTGGAACCAAAGATCCAATATTTTGAATCGTGATTGAAGAAATCAGCGATTGAGAAGAGTTAGGGCACTAATTTGTGACTGGAGAGGGATGAATTTCAAAGTCAGATGCAGAGGAATTACCTGCCATGGTTGAAATCTAAGGTTTGGAAGAGGAAAAAAACGAAGAACTGTTTGTCGGCAAGGAAGCGGAGAGGATCAAAGGTGAAAGAGTCTTTAGACAGAGGCAATGGATACCATATTGATAATTGTGATTTCATTTCTTAATGAATAAGATTACTTTGTTGGTATATATACAAACCATATAAAGCCTGTGCTTAGCACCTCATCTAACTAACATAAAGGACAGCTCACTTAACTAACCAAAAACATCCAAAACAGATAAAACAAATATAACAGATCTAATTTTTATCCTTCACAATATTATCTCTAATAAATTCAAATAGAATACCAAACAAACCCTAATTATTTGGTTCGATTTTAATGGTGAAATTGGTCAAAATCAAACCGTTGAAAGCTAGTAGTTTGATTACGTTGTTATTGTCAAGGTATTAAATATCGGTAATATCGGAAATATCGGTAATCCGAAAACACGGAAATATCGATGGAAATATCGGGATAATATCGATATCGATAAAAATTACATGGAAACCACGGAAATTGTAAGAAAAACTTGGAAATTTTTATTGAAACTTTGCAGGATGTTTATTTAGTCAATTATCTATTAGTTTATCACAAAAAATTGGAAGGAAATGCATTGCATGATGGATTTAACATTATCAAGTTGATTATATAGCGATCTGACAAACATTCTGAGTGTAGAAAATATGTAGTAATTAATGAAAGAAGTCTAAACACACCATAATCATTTATATATAATGAATTAGTACAATATTTTACACTTTAGTACCACATAGAGTTCCTATGAGGTTCAAATTTTTCACTATCTTCATCATCTCTATGTGTAGAATGAGTGTATTGTGAAGAGTAGTTATCAAATGATAAATCCCCAAAATAGTTTTGCATGTAATTGTTAACATGCCACCCATATGGATCCGAGATTGGTTGAGGTTGTCCATAAGAAAAATCATTTGAAGATTGAGGCTGGGATTGTTTCCATGAGTCGCTCGATTCCATCCCAACAGGAATGGGATATGAAGGGTAGGGATATGAAGGGTAGGGAAATGGTTGGTTATGAGTATAACCATAGTTACTACTTCCCAATCCAACAGAGTCTGAAGTTCTAGATAACGAGTCATCTTCTTGACTTGACAAAATCCCCTTGCCTCTTTCTCTGCGAGTATAGTCCTTCCCTATGGCACCAATTCCTGGTCCTGCCCGCCTACTGCCATGGTCATCATCCTGTGTTGCATGCGTGAAGTTTGCCTCACCAGTGAAGGGGCTCATATATCCGGGAGGTGGTGGTCCATAATAGTTTCCATATCCACCACCACTACCTCCAGCTCCACTATGTCATTCATCATTCCCACCTCCGGTGGTAGGTGAGTCTCCTGATCTTGTACTAGAGCTATCATTAGTATCAGCACGATGTTGTGGTTGTGTAGGATTGGAAGAAGGTGGAATTCCAGTGTTTCTTGGTCTTGGGCGGAAAAGTTCATCCAAAGAGTCAGCGCTGCTAGATCCCACCTCCTCCTCTAATACTCTTTCTACATTTATCCCTTCATTACGTTCTTCTTCAGCAACTCTGGGAGCTGGGTTGCCTTTATCATCATCTAAATGAAGAGGTCTAATCCATTGAAAAAGTTGGTTACCCTCCGTATCATCATCTTCACCAACAATATCAAACACATCTAGTGGGTCACCACAGTCGACATGATCTATTTCTGCTTCCTTATCTCGAATTTGAAGCTTCATGTTGTAGTAGCAATAAACTAATTTTTCCAACCTACTATGCGCCAACCTATTTCTTTGCTTTGTGTGTATCAGTGCAAATGTGCTCCAATTTCTTTCACAAGCAGATGAGGAAGCTGTTTGTGATAATACTTTGATTGCTAACTTTCTCACAGTTGGTGCATCGGTCCCATACATGATCCACCATTCAGCTACAATGAAAAACAATGTTGATAAGCCTAATAACTCGAACAAATTCTATTATAAACTTATAGTGAAATATGTTTACACTCACTAGGAGACATTGTTGTTCGAGCAGCAATTGATGTTGGTTCTCCAAAAGTTCTTCTTGCATCTTTAAACCATGTTAGCTGAATTCAATAAATCGTGTTAGTTTAATCCAACAAAGTAATTATTAATATTATAATTTAAGTAATTATTATAATTTAAGTAATTGTGTACCTCATTTCCAAATTGGCCAACTGCTGGTGATGCAGGGTCTAATTTAGAGTATACATTATGTACAGCACGTATAAGGGTACCATCATCTCCAACACCGGGTCTGTATTGGTATCGAGGATTCAAATAATATGCTGTTCAAAGAAACACATACTCTAATAAGAGAAATAAAACTTATGCAACTAAAGAAATGAATTGCAAATTATGACATAATTTATACCTGCTGCATGCAAATCGTGGTATAATGTTTTATACCATCGATCTTCAATTATCTTTATGACCCACCTTGCACCATGTTTTCTTTCCAATTCATCCTTCACTACACGCATCAACTCATATACTGCCCCCATAGTAGGATACACTTCTGTGTCAACGATCCGTAAAACTTTGTAAAGAGGTTCAAACAGTTGGCACACATGTTCTGATTGAGTCCAGAAAGCATGATCAAGCACTATACTTTCCACCATACGACCTGTATTTGAGCGGCTGAAATTGTGGTTAGCCCAATCGTCACTAGTGAATAGTTGCTTCAACCCTGCTTTCTTCTTCAGTAGGCTGTCTAATGCAATATAGTTGGTGGCGAATCGAGTGGTAGCTGGACGAATGATTTCTCCTTTGCAAAATTCACGCATCTTTGCCAATAACCAACCGTGATTGTAAATATAATTTGTTATCGTTCTAGCTCTTTTGACCACAGTAGCAACATTCTCTCTCTTCCCCATTGCCTCAAACATGAGATCAATACAATGTGCTGCACATGATGTCCAAAACACATTATGATGCTTCATTAACTTTTTTCCAGCTTTGACAAATGCAGAACCGTTGTCGGTCACGACTTGGACAACATTATGCTCTCCCACCTCCATGATTACATCCCTCAATAATTTGTAAATATACTTGTAGTTCTTTATATGGTCTGAAGCATCAACAGACTTCAAAAAAATTGTCTTTCCCTTGGAGTATACCATGAAGTTTATGATAGACAATCTGGTCGGCCCAGTCCATCCGTCACACATGATTGTGCAACCATTAGTTTCCCACTTTGACCTCCACTTGTTAACATACTCGCCAATGTCTTTATACTCCATATCCAAATATTTGTTTCTTATCTCATAGGGAATGGGAGGTTGTACTCCAACACCGGCCTGTTGACATCCCACTACCATATTTTTGAAATGATGTGATGATGCTTTCTCAGCAGGGACATTTTCATAGATAAAGAACTTGCTAATTAGACGCCTCATTCCCTCATTCACATTACCTCCCTTGAAATAACTCCAAACACTCTTTTGACGTGCGTTGGATGACTTATATAAACTTGGGGCTATTGGTGGTGTTGGTTGTGATTCTCTAAGACTGCCTCCCCGTCTCATTTGTGCACCACCACTTGTCCCGGAACCTTGTCCCCTATTAGGAATTTTATGAAGGTGTTCTCTTTCCCATGCTGACTGTTTGGAGGCACGTAATGCTTGTTTCAAACTGCGTCATTCTTCAGGTCCCATGTCATCATCACATTCGTCCTCATCGTCATCATCATCACTGTCAACCGCTTGCCCAATGACTTCTCCTCGTAGCCCAGCTCGAATATTTTCCATTCCATGTGTTATCTTTTCCTTCTGCTGTTTTTTATTTTTTAATAATGTGCTGATGAATGCCTTCACTTCTGGGGGGACATTATCGCATCGTTGGACATTTTTTGCTGGATCTAATCCACTAAGATGGTACTTTAGTCGTGTCACTCCGCCACTCTTCATTATCCGACCACAATATTTGCAAATTGTGCCATGTTTGTTTCCGTCTATTGGGTCTCCATGTTCCCAAGCTGGATCACGTTTAGTAACTCCACTTGACATCTTAAATGTACCTATATTTATTTTTCATGAAAATTAGACAATTATTTTTTGATAAAATAAGAGAACCTAAATAATAAAGTTATTCTACAGAAGAATTAAATATGAAGTAATGAAAATGATTGTAAAAATTTAAGTAATTATACAAATAATATGGAATAATAAAACCTAATATTACTGAATAATAATCCAATTTGATAATAATCCAATTTAATGAAGAATAATCCAATTTGATAATAAAACCCAATATTAATGAATAATAATCCAATTTGATAATTAAAAAAACCTAATATTAATGAATAATAATCCAATTTGATAAAAAAATAATCCTAATATAAAACATGGTGATGAATAATAATCCAATTTGATAATAATCCAATTTAATGAATAATCCAATTTAATGAAGAATAATCAAATTTGATAATAAAACCTAATATTAATGAATAATAATCCAATTTGATAATTAAAAAAACCTAATATTAATGAATAATAATCCAATTTGATAAAAAAATAATCCTAATATAAAACATGGTGATGAATAATAATACAATTCGATAATAATCCAATTTAATGAATAATCCAATTTAATGAAGAATAATCAAATTTGATAATAAAACCTAATATTAATGAATAATAATTCAATTTGATAATAAAAAAAACCTATTATTAATTAATAATAATCCAATTTGATAATAAAACCTAATATTAATAAAATAATAAATAACATTAAACATATTAAAATTATCCTAGGGAATAATTATACAACATTACTTAATTACTTAAAAAAATTAACATGTAATTGTTAACATTACTTAATTACTTACAAAAATTAACATGCAAGTATTAATTACTTAAAAAAATTAACATACGAGTCCACACAAATTTATTTGTTGTTGTATAAATTACAATAATATAAATTTAAGTTTGTAAACTTACCTTAAATATGGAACCGTTTGTGTTCAAGCTTTGGAATGGATCTGGAATAGCTTTGAAAATGGTAAGGGAAATAAAATAATAAATAACATTAAACATATTAAAATTATCCTAGGGAATAATTATACAACATTACTTAATTACTTAAAAAAATTAACATGTAATTGTTAACATTACTTAATTACTTACAAAAATTAACATGCAAGTATTAATTACTTAAAAAAATTAACATACGAGTCCATACAAATTATTTGTTGTTGTATAAATTACAATAATATAAATTTAAGTTTGTAAACTTACCTTAAATATGGAACCGTTTGTTTTCAAGCTTTGGAATGGATCTGGAATAGCTTTGAAAATGGTAAGGGAAGAAGAAGAAACGAAAATGCTGAATGCCTCTGATACTATCACTCCACCTCTGATAAGGCGTGCCGCGTGAAAGAATATAATAAACAATGACACATTGTTCTGCATGTGAAAGAATATCACGGACTCACGCACACGGACACGGTTTCATTATAAAAGCAGTATTATTTGATGTCCATGGTCTGAAACTGCAAAAAGTTATGGACATATTGTAAAATCAGTCAGGCATCTCAGATGAGATGACCCAACCACATAAAAGGGCCACATAAATTTTTTGCAAGTATTGCTAGAATCTAAAACCAAAAAGTAAGAATATTATTGGTGTTACAGCTTTACAGGTTACGAATGCATTATATAATATTTATATGTCTATATACACAGGTCCACAGTCACCTCACACGACACCACACACACACACCGACATGACACCACACACGCACACTCACCTCTCACACGCATACGGTCTTCTCTCAGACTCTCTCGAACCTTCTCCATTCTCTTCTCTGAGTCCCTTCTCCCCCTTCTCCGTTCTCCGCCACACAACCAACAACAAACACAGATCTCCCAATCCCACCCACGTACGTCTCTTGATCCTTCTCCCCCACACACACACTCACGCACAGAGACCCAAGGTCTCTTGATCCTTCTCCCACTCCCACACACACGCACAGAGACCCACATCGTCGCCGCCGCCGTCGTCTTTCGTTCTAGCTCTCTGCGCCGATGGTCCAAGACCCACATACACACATGCACACCCATCATCATCACCATCGTCTTTCTCCCACTCCCACACACACACACACACAGAGACCCACATCGGCAGATCGGCTTCTGCTTCTCCCTCGTCGCCGCCGCCGTCGTCTCTCTCCTTTCTCTCTGCGCCGATGGTCCAAGACCCACATACACACATGCACACCCATCATCATCAGCATCGTCTTTCTCCCTCTCCTTCTCATCTCTACAACTCGGTGAACTCCGGCGAGGCCGTGCGTGTCGACTCAATTTCCGAACACCTCCGATGGTTTCACGGCAAATTTCATATATACAAATGTTCATCTCGTCTTGTTTTTCATTTTCATACCTAGATCGGAGTCTAGGGTCCTGTTTTACAGTCGGCCGGAGCTTCTACAGCTCCGGCGTTCTTCTCCGAGAAGTCAGCCACCGATATTATCGATAAATTCGATAATATCGCGATATTATCCCGAAAACCAGTTGGATATAGAAAAAAAAAATCGGTACTCCTCAAAACCGATAATATCGGCGATATTATCGGCATTTCGGACCATGGTTATTGTTAATGCCAGATCGAATTAACCGATCCGGTCCACCCTAGCTGGGATGGACATGGCCGTTGGCAGTTAGCGCCAAGTTAAACCCTTAAACCTCTCCCTCTCTCTCTCTCTCTCTCTCTCTCTCTCTCTCTCTCAAATCTTCCCTGCAAAACTCAAACTTTGAAACCCTATACTATCAGCTCCTGGGACGTCGTTTACACTGATTTGCATCCAAAAACCCAGCAAAATGACACTTTTCTGCTAAAAGTGTGAGGCTTTCGGCTTCAATTTGAGCAACCCAGCAAGAAATGGCGCTAAATTTGCCCACTTCCTGTCCCATTTTCGCGCCACTATTGAACCCGAGCCCGACCCACAACAACCCGAATCAGCACCGCCCTCCAACGGAGGTCCGGTTCGCTCGGTGGAACAACGCCAACGCCGAGAAATTCAACCAGCGCCGGAGGGCCCAGCAAGAAATCGAGGACGACATTCGCCGGGAGCGCAGATTCGAGTCCGCCACCAGAATTGCCACTCTTTCCGACTCTGCCACTGACACCACCGCCGCCGCGGCCAACGCCACCACAAGTAGTGAAACATATAAATCCATCGGCACGCCGTCGTATCCCTCGAGCCCTTCAATCCCAGGCAAGAAATCCAAGTACTCTAAAAACCCTAACCCTACCGATTCGCACCCCGCATTCCGCCGAGTCATACGACCCACGAAGCTCTCGAAAATCCCGAGGGAGAAAAAACCGGCAGTCGACAGAAAAGCCGACATTTCCATCGGCGACGATGGGCTTTCTTACGTCATCGACGGAGCCCCGTTTGAATTCAAGTACAGCTACACCGAGACCCCTAAAATCAAGCCCATTAAGCTCCGGGAACCGCCGTTCACGCCATTCGGGCCCACCACGATGGACCGGCCATGGACGGGTCGGGCCCCATTGCCGGCGAGCAAGAAGAAATTGAAGGAATTCGACTCGTTCCAGCTGCCTCCGCCGCACAAGAAGGGGGTTAAGCCGGTGCAATCTCCGGGTCCGTATTTGCCCGGATCGGGTCCTAAGTATGTGAAGTCCAGGGAGGAGATTTTGGGAGATCCCCTGACGGTTGAGGAAGTTAAGGAGTTAGTTAAAGGGTGCATCAAAACCAAGAGGCAGTTGAATATGGGTATATCTAGAGATAATCTTCTTCCTTTGTTTTTACAGCCTTCATTTGAGATATTGATTCATGCTTGGTGAGATTGTGGAACTGGAGAGAGTTTCGATTTGGGTTTTCGATGATGAAAGTTTTCGACTTTAGAACTTCGAAATGCAGGGAACTAGTAGGAAAGGTTATGAGTTTTTGGTTTGTGATTCAGTTCATTTGGATTTTGTAGGTAGAGATGGTTTGACTCACAACATGTTGGATAACATACATGCTCACTGGAAGCGCCGGAGAGTGTGCAAGATTAAATGCAAAGGAGTTTGTACAGTCGACATGGAGAATGTGTGCGAGCAATTAGAGGTTGGTTTCTCCTTGCTGAATGGATATGTTTGCAGATGTGTTTTTCTTCCGGTGTAGTTGAATATGCTCGTCATTGTGCTTGGATATGGAGTAGTTTGAGTTATAGTATATTATGATTATTTTTATTTGTCTTTTAAGTTAATCATTCTTGGATCATATATTATTTGACAGGAAAGAACTGGAGGGAAGATCATTTACAGGAAAGGTGGAGTGATATACCTTTTCCGAGGCAGAAACTACAACTATAAAACTCGTCCTAAGTTTCCTCTAATGCTTTGGAGACCTATCACTCCTGTATATCCTAGACTGATTCAGCAGGCTCCTGAGGGTCTAACAGTAGAAGCAGCATCTGAGATGCGTAAGAAGGGACGGAATCTGATACCAATATGCAAGCTAGGTACCATGCTTATGCCTTGAATTGAATCTGAATAATAATGGCAATAAGAATGTTTCAGGTTTGGCCTCAAGTAAACTGATAATGTGTTTGATTTTAACAGGGAAAAATGGTGTATACTCTGAATTGGTAAAAAATGTCAGAGAGGCCTTTGAAGAGTGTGAGCTAGTGCGAATAAATTGTCAGGGGATGAACGCGAGTGACTACCGAAAAATAGGTGGTAAACTAAAGGTATGCTAAACTTCTAGTTTTCTTGTTTAGCAAAACATTTCTCACGTCGTGGTGATTTTCATAACAAAGCATGCTGAGCAATATTCTTTAATATGTGAATGCAGGATCTTGTCCCTTGTGTGTTAATGTCATTTGAACTTGAGCACATTCTTTTGTGGAGAGGACGGGAATGGAAGTCTTCTCTTCCAAATCCAGAGAATGATCTCAAGGAAGTCAAAGAGTCTGATGTAGATTGTTCAACTTCAATTGCATCAACATCGTGTGCTTCTGAAGTTGTGGGTGCAGAGGGAAGTGAGGATCTCTCGCCATCACAATATGTTGGGCCACGTGCCACAGTTGATGGGGTTTCTACCGTTGGAGGAACCTCTGAAACTGAACCCATTTCAGATGTTGAAGGCTATATAAACAATGAATCAGAAGCTAAAATGACTGCTGATAACAGCTCAACCATACCAGACAATATCCACTATGCTGCTGATAAGTCAAAAACTATGCCCCATACATCTGAAATGGAGCCCATGTTGGCTAATGCAGGCTGTGATGATGAAGCATCACCAACCGCAGTAATGGGCTCTGAGGCCATCGCAATGCCTATTGGAAACTCTGAAACAAAGTTGGAGTCCATCACGGCAGGTTCTGGAAGCAACGAGAATCCAGAAGATGGTTCATTAGGCACAGAAATTCTTAGTGAGCCAGCAAAGCTGAGTGCACCTTGTATAGAGAATGTGCTGTTACTCTTGAATGAAGCTGTTGATAGTGGGAGTGCACTTATTTTAGACGAGTCATCGCTGAATGCCGACATTATTTATCAACGGGCAGTTGCCTTCGCACAGTCTGCTCCCCCTGGCCCCGTGTTTAAGCATCAACGACCCAAGAAGGTAGCAGTTCTAAAGAGAGTAAAGGTTGTGAAGCAAGATGCCGGGGATCCAGTAGTGAAAGAGATAACAGTTTCTGCGAAGAGAGGAAGTGAGAAGATTCAGAAGGGTAGTAAAGTTAAAAGAATAAGAGATTTTGGTGAAAATCTAGTAGATAACGTTGTACCACAGGGAAGTTTGAGAGTTGATGAACTTGCTAAGCTATTAGCATGAAGTTCCTGAGATCTATTTATGAATGTTAACACAGTTTTTGGTGATACAATATGACACATTATCCTACATGACTTCCTCTCCATATTTCACTTCCCATTTCTGTATTTTAGTCTTGAAAATACAAAACCCCACACATATTGGACTGCAGAGGTGAGAACGGGAAAGTTTGGGACAATGTCGGTGTTGATTAGTAACGGGCCATTGGACTAACTCGGAAATTTTAACATAGTATCCGAGCGGGCTGATCCTATGGTACGATGAATCAACTGACTTGAAGGTTATGCACTTATGCATACTTCACACATTTGACATTTTTACATTTCAGAAAGGTTCTCCTGGTCAACATGTGATAAAAAATGGTTACCTACTCTTAGATTTGATTTCAAGACTAGAGAATAGTGAATTTCCATGTTTTGATCTCAACTCTTGATATCAATGATTCAAATCTAGCGGTGGGTGACCATGAATTATTGATCACTAGGTGACCAAACGGACGAGACTCTTCTCACATTTTAGTTACGACTTAGGGACTTATCCAAAACCTAAATGATATCCATTCCTTAAACTTTGAAAATTCTTGAAACTAATTCTTAATTATTTATAGAACTGGATTTCAGAAAACATACTATGAATAAGAAATCTGAACAATGTTTTTTGTAATAGCTAGAGAGAGATTGGTTAAACTTGTGCTCCTGACTTCCCATCTGGTTGGCTTGGCCTCCCATTGGGTCCAATTTGCTCCCCATCTCCTACTATTCTTTTCCAAAACCAATGTTTCTGAAACAGAAGATATATTTCTTCTATGGGGACCTGCTTTGTTTCTGGCAAGAGGAAGAAGATAAAGGTACTCATAATGATTATTAGACCCGCGAACAGCAGGAAAATCCCATATTGAAGATGGCAAAGCCCCGCAAGGAAACACTGCGCTATCAAAGCTGTGAAGAGGAGATTGACACAGACAACAACACTCTGCCCAGCTGATCTTGTCTCCAAGGGAAACAGCTCACTTGGAACTAGCCACCCCAAAGGACCCCATGACCTTCCATAAGCCAAAACAAATATGCAAATGACGATAACAAGGAAGATTCCTATCCCTTTTGGGAGGATTTCTCCTTGTCCAAACTTCAGGGCTAGGGTAATGGCCAGAGCAACCTGCATAAAATCAGACATTCTTGTGAGTAACTGTATACACAGTAGAAATCCGGAGAAGAACCTCCGTACTACTGAAATGTCACTATGGCAGTATCCCAAGCTAATCAAACACTGCCGTGTATTTTAACTTTCCCATGCGACAATACTTGATTGAATTGGGATACTGCCATAGCGGCATCCTGGTTACAGGCATACAGGTAATTATAAGTGGATTTACCAAGCAGCATATCATTTCAGTTCCAGCTTCTAAGAAGAAAGCTCTTCTACCAAACTTATCAACAAAACCCATTGAAATGAATGTAGCAACAACAAGTGCTCCACTTGTGAAGACAGATGAGTACAGAGCTGCCCCAGAGCCAAATCCCAAGCTCTGAAATATGACAGGTGCATAGAAGAGGATCGAGTTCATGCCGGTGAGCTGTTGGAATGCAGGGATTCCCAAGGCCCCTATCACCAATTGAGGGCGATTTTTTCGTGTGAGTAGATTCCTAAACGGGTTCTTTATGGCTCGAGCTACATTGCTAGCATCAACCAGGTCAGCAAACTCAGCATCAACTTTTTTGGTACCTCTCACTTTCTCCAGTATAATTCTTGCCTCTTCTAACCTGCCTTGCTCTACAAGACTATTTGGGGTCTCAGGAAGAAAAAGACCCCCAACAAACATAAGAACTGCTGGGACCGTAGCTAAACCAAGAGACAATCGCCAACCCCACGGATGGATTTTATCGGTTCCATAGTTTATCAAGTTAGCAACCAGGATGCCTAAGCAAGTCGTCAGCTGGAAAAGTTGGTTAACTGCTCCTCGAATTTTCGCAGGAGCCATTTCCGAGAGATACAAGGGAACTGCCTGGATTACAGAACAAGAAAGTTGTCATAAATCAGAAATCAAAATGTTGTTATTTTTCTTTGGTGGATGGATAGCATAGCATTAGGCTTACTTGATTTCCAAATCCAATGCCAACACCAAGAAGTATTCGACCGATGATCAGCATTGCAATGTTTTTTGCAGAAGCATTCAGGACTGCTCCTAGAAAGAAGCTGACAGCTCCAACAAGAATGCTGGCCTTCCTTCCTTTGTTTCGGGTGACGTACGAAGCTCCGAACGTAGAAACGAGGCCCGCAAAGTACAAAGAGGATGTAAAGAGTGTCAGAATTTGGTTATCATATTTACAGTAATCTGTCTCATTGAGGTGCAGTTGCTTCCTTCTGTAAATTTTTGGGAAGAATTCCTTTAAGAAATCATCCATGGAAGTCACTCCACCTGAAATTTACCACAGAGGTAAAAATTATTATGGTGATTTTGGAATGATATACCAAAACTCGACTATGAGATGCAGGCTCAGAACAAAAAGAATCGAGGAAGGCTCAGAAAGACTCTTATAGAGAGTATACGAAAATATATGGAGTATTTGGAGCCAACGGAAGACTTGGCGCAATAGCGTTCTAAGATTCATATAGCCGACCCCACTTAGTGAGATAAGGCTTGGTGGTTGTTGTATATACCAAAACTAAAAGAGGCCTTTAATCACAGCAGTATATAATCCCAAATAATATGTTAATTTTGGATTGTCAATGAATGTCTTATCTAAAATAATAGTAACTTTTATTTGTAAAGACTTCTATCTATTTTTGTCATAGGGGGAATCACAGAAAGGATAAGCTTCAATGTTAGGTGAGGAGCACATCACTGATGGTAAGTTGCAACTAAGGTATATATCATTGAAGTTTTAATTTTTTTTTTTTTTTTGCAACAATTTGGAAATTTAGTAAGGGAAAATGATTGCACTCCTCTTTTGTTTTGTTGCACTAATCATTTTTTTTTTTTAGCCTGAGTAATAAATTGATGGAAACATGAGTGGTGTATAATTACTTTGAAGAAAAGCTGAATCAGGATTGAAATTAAATTCCATAAAACCATCAATTTTGTTATTCAGAACACCAAACAAAGCCTTTTATTATCATTTCCTGTATTTTTTTTTTCTGAGCAAACATAAAAAAAAAAGGTCTTCATGTTTATCTTCATATGTCCCTAAAAACTCAAATTTCATATCTCAGACACCTCCTCTAAATCTCTCAAATTAGGTCTGAAAAAACATTAGTACGGAAGGGAAGCATCAGTCAAACAAATCCGGTTCACAGGATATAATGAATCTGTAAATTACATATATGACCAGATCAAGGGTAATGCTTTTTACACTCCCGTTGTCTTCTATTTTATTCAATCACTCGATTCACAGCGAGGAGTGCATGCAAAAGAAATTATTACCTGATAAAATAAATCTAATTTATTTCAAATTTTGAATAATAAACCAGGAAGAAATCTGACCTGAAACACCAAGATCATAGCCAAAGAGAGAGCCTCCTAGAGCAGCAACAATGCAAGCAAAGACGAAATACCCAGTAATCCTATACTCATACTGCTGAGCTCTTTCAGATACTACTCCATCACCTCCAAATCCTCCTGCCATTCTCTCTCTCTCTCGCTCTCTCTCTCTTCCCAATATGTCAGTTATGGCAGTAGAACGAACGGCTTTCTGAAGAGAATGATGGGCTACAATATATAGAGAGAGAAGAGCACAAGTCTCTGTGTTTGTGTATATACACATCTATATATATATACATACAGGTAGGAAGTTAGAGAGATCAGCTGGAGTCAACCAATTACCAACCCAATCAGATTAGAATGAGCTATTAATAAATTGGCCAATTGACAAATTAGTCAGTTATCTATATCTTTTCTTTAATTTTATATATTATTACACATAAAACAAAACTGGGTAGAAAATTGGAAAAAGACCTGCATCTGCATGGACTAGTTGTTTATCTAACTTCAACTTTAACGTAAAATTCTCGGTACTGTTTACTTTAACGAAAAATCATATTTTTATACTAAAAAGTCAATAATTGTATTATTCACTTTACCATTTATTTTATCTTTATTGTTAAAACTCAAAGTTTTCAAAACATTTTAATTAATTTTCCTTAATTTATAATCTCAATCATTTTTTATAATTTTTTTGACATGTAATCTTGAATTTAAGCATCCAAGAATTCAACTCTAGTGGCTGGCTTTTTCCTCCATACCAAAAACCCAACCAGGTCATGTACTCATCATGCTTTTTGTCAAGTTGACCCAAACTTAAGCTTAAATTAGGGTCACGCACGCTCCCCAGATGATTAAATTAATTGTCAATTTTAATTTTAATTTGATACAAATAAAAAATAAATAAAATTGTAAAATATATGATGGGAAAGTTGATAAAAATAGTAAACAGCGGTTGAATATTTGTTATGGAAGACAATATCATGTATGGAAGATTTCCATAACTGAATGTTTCCGTGTGAAGCCCCGCATGACAGGGAGGAGTGAGTTTCGGATATTATACAGGTTTGGATGAAACTTGAAAGCAGGAGTAACATGCACAATTAGTGTTGCTATCGTTCACAAGTCCAACCATTCGGATAAGGGATAAGGAAGAAGATGAATCAATATGACCAAAAGTCTAAGTGTATACTTTTCATTGACTGGCACAAGCCATTTTATCCAATCTGGTAAAACATGCACTTAGAAAGGAATATTACTATAATCTTCTCCATAAGAAATTACACTGAATTTTGGTTCTTTGAGAGAAACAGGTAGTGTACTTATCTCCTTACAATTAAGAGTGACGATGAAGAACAAATAACATCATAATTTAACAAAAAAATACGTAATAACAAAATTAAAATTAAAAACTACAAACTGATATAGACCTTGATTGAATCAAAGAGAGAGAGAAAAAAAAAAAAAAAAACATGTCTCATGTTAAAAACTACATCATAATTCAATGATCAGATATGATAATTTTTCAGACTTTAGTCTCAAACTATGCAAAATCATAACCAAGAAACCAAAGGTTGGCAATTGTCACACAATGATGGTGAGAGATGATGTCTCATGTTACTTTTATTCCTTATGCGGTTGGCAACTTCTGATTTGTGTTCTCAAAACATCAAAACCCTGTCGGAGTTTTGAGCTCCTTTAAGTCCCACATCGGGAAACTCAAGGAAACTTAAGGTCTTTGTGTTACTTTAGTCTCCTTTATTAGTGATTAGATGTTAGACTATTTAGAATGGGGAATGAGGCTTGGGCCACTAATTATGTGGATCAGGCTTGATGATTATATCATAATATTAATATAAATTGATATTAATTAATCATGACAAGGCCTTGGGGCACTTGGGGCCTAAGAATTAAAATTAATATGATCAATTAGTTTTAATTTTGAATTAAGTTTTTAATTACAATAAATTAAAAATGTTTTGATTAATAGACACAACTCTTTAGAAATAGTTGTATAGCTTCAGATACATCCAAAAGGTATTTGAAGAGGTACAAAATAGCCTATATAACTGGAGTCCTCAGGTCTATCGAAAATTATATTTTCTTCTTCCTTCTCTTCCGTCGAATTAGGTAGAATTAGGTAGTTGTATCCTGGTCGAGCAAACATTGTAGAACCACAAGCATAAGAGTGGGACGGAAATACTGTTCGAAGGACATAGCTTTTGCGCTAGCCTCTACCAGTTGTAATCAAGTTAGTACCATTTTAATTCTTGTATTTGTTTCTGTAATTTCATTCTATATAGCAAGTATTTTTAGTTAATAAAGTATTAGAATTTCAAGTTCTGTTATTTCTGTTATTTTTATTTATTTCTGAATTGTTCCCAACAATCTTCGAACAATATGGAACAATCAGGAACTAAACCTCATTCTGAAAAGCCTAAGAAATTTAAGGGCAGAGACTTCAAAAAATGGCAGCAGAAAATGTTGTTTTATTTGACAACCTTGAATTTGGCTAATGTTCTGCGCGAGACTATACCTACTGCAGATGGAGAAAATATTTTTTCTGCAGAAACTTTAACGGATATAGATGCCTGGAATCATAATGATTTCCTCTGCATAAACAATATTCTCAATGCATTAGATGATTCGTTGTATGATGCAGTGTTCTAAAAAAGGGCCTATGCGGCGCCTAGGCGCTGGACGGAGGGTGGCCAAGGCATTTTTGTGCAAAACGGTGGGAAAAAGTGGCTTGGCTCTAGGCGGCTGGCGGAGCTAGGCGGTTTTCTTTTTGTTTTTGTTTTTAGAGTTCCCGTGCCCTGTAGCTACCCTAATTTCAGAAACCAAGTATCTTCGTCTATTCTTCCTCAACTGCAGTGCACTCACCTGCTGCAACTTCGAGAGGTTTTCTGGGTCATCGACTCATCGTTGTTGATCGTCACTCCCAATTTCCACAATCTCCACTCTTCACCTGCTCTCGCATCTCGATTCTTTATAACTTGGTTGCGACTTCAAGTCAAGGAACTTGTCGATTACGAAGAGAGAGAGAGATTACCGGCGAATTTCTGCAACTCATCTCTATGAAGATGAGGGAATAGAGAGTGCGAAAAGAGACTGAGAGAGAGACAATTAAACATTCAATATGTGGTCTGTTCTGCAGCTCTCTGTGAAGATGAGGGAATAAAGAGTGCGAAGAGGGAGAGAGAGATAAACAATGAAACATTTCAATTTTTTATGGCGATGAATGGGATCTCAAATCCAAGGAAAAGTTGATAGTTTTAATTATCAAAACCATGGATGATGATGGTTATTGGTTTTAATTATCAAAACCACCCAAGGTGATGGACGGGTGATTTGAAAGAGGTGAGGTGCTGATGGGTTTAATAATCAAGACCACACACATGTACACCATAAACCCTGGCAGCAAATTTTGACTAAGCATTGGATGCCCTTCTCACTTGCCTCGAGCCCATCAAACCCAGAGGCAAACAGCTCTTTATTTCCCATTTCAAAATAGCCTTCTCGGACAGACATGGAAACTCCAAATTTGCACACATGTCGTGCATCCGAGTAGAGTGCTCCTTAGGATTCTAAAATAAAGACTAAAATATGCTCCATTTCGGAGTGTGCTTTTAGAAACCCTAAGCCCTTCTCACAGGGCTATTTATATTTTTAAAAGTTTGGGATATATATATATATATATTATATTATATATGTTATATAAATTATAAATTATTTAGATAATTTTTTTTTTTCCTAGACAAGCATATTATATATGTACATAAAACATTCACATATGTATGTTCTTCTATAAGAAATAACATATTAGTCAATAATTATTTACATTTGATATAGTAAATTTAATTAATTAATAAAATACATAAGAAATTTACCTAAATCCACCTAGGCCGCCTAGGCGCCCGCCTAGATCCCGCCTAGCCGCCTAGGCGCTAGGCGCTAGCCCACCGCCCGACTAGCGCCTAGCGTTTTTTAGAACCTTGGTATGATGTCTATGAGGTATGCAAAATAGCCAAGGAACTTTGGGAATCACTTGAGAAAAAATATAAAACCGAGGATGCTAGTTCAAAGAAATTTGTCGTGGGCAAATTTTTGGACTACAAAATGGTGGATTCTAAGTTCGTTGTCTCTCAAACTGAAGATCTCCAGAAAATCATCCATGACATTCATGTTGAAGGGATGGTGATCAATGAGTTTTTCCAAGTGGCGTCCTTTAAAGAAAAACTACCACCTTCTTGGAAAGAGTTCAAGAATTATCTCAAGCACAAACGTAACAAGATGACCCTTGAGGATCTCATTATAAGGCTGAGAATAGAGGAAGATAACAGAAAGAATGAGAATGGCCTGGTTTTGAGTATGGAAGCCAAGGCAAATGTTGTTGAAGGAAGTTCATCAAAGCAAAGGTCGAAATTCCAGAAAATTAAGAAGAAGGAAAAGCACATTGTCCCTGGTGTGAAAGGCAAAGGCTTCAAGAAAATAAAGGGAAGTTGCTGGGTTTGTGGAAAGCAAGGCCATAGGGCTCAAGAATGTCGCCATCGAATGGATCAAGGTCCTGGATATCAAGGCAACAACAACCGCGCAAACCTGATTGAAAACAATGTGGATGCCCTGGCTGCAATGATTTTTGAAATCAACCTTGTATCTAACCACGCTAATTGGTGGATAGATACCGGTGCAACTTGCCATGTATGTGGTGACAGAAATATGTTCTCTTCATACCAGAAAATCGAGGGAAACGAGCAACTGTTTATGGGAAATGCATCCGCGTTTGTTGTGGCTAGAATAGGGAAATGTGTTCTGAAATTCACTTCTGGAAATGAATTAACGTTCCTTGACGTGCTACATGTCCCCAATATAATGAAGAATCTTGTTTTTGGTCCTATCCTTAGAAATAAAGGATTCAAACTAGTTTTTGAGTCTAATAAGTTTGTACTAACTAAAGGGGGAATGTTTGTAGGGAAGGGTTACATTGCTGATGGATTATTCAAACTAAATGTACTTGCTAATGCTATGAATGAAATAAATAATGCTTCTGCTTATATTGTTGATTCGTCTAATTTATGGCACTCTAGGTTAGGACATGTAAATTTTCGTTCTCTTTTTAGAATGCATAATTTAGATTTGCTGCCCAAAATTGATTATCTAATAATGTTAAATGTGAAACTTGTACATAATCGAAATTTGCAAGTCAACGCTTTAAACCAGTGCATGAAAAATCCAATGATTTGTTAGATTTAATTCATAATGACTTGTGTGATTTTAGATCATATCCAACTCGTGGTGGAAATAACTATTATGTAACATTTATAGATGATTTCAGTAAGTATTGTTATGTTTATTTACTTTATAGCAAAGATGAGACCTTGGATATGTTTAAGACATATAAGGCAGAAGTTGAAAATCAACTTAACAAGAAGATTAAAGTCTTAAGGTCTGATAGGGGAGAAGAATATGAGTCTCATGCCTTTGCTGAATTTTGTGTCACACATGGCATAATTCATCAAACAACAGCCCCTTATATGCTGCAACAAAACGATGTTGCCGAACAGAAAAATAGGACTTTTAAAGACATGATCAATTCTATGTTGAATAGTTCTAGGCTTCCACACAATTTATGGGGTGAAGCTTTACTTACTGCAAATGTCCTTCTTCCCCTCACTTCCCTCTCCTTCCTTTTTCCCTGCGCGATACTGTCTCTCTCTTTCCTCTGTATCTCCATCTATCTCTCCATCCCTCTCTCCGACCGTCGCGACTTTGTCTCCAAGAGGTAATTTCCTCTTCAGTTTTTATTTTCAATTTTCTTTATTTACAAATTGGGGGTTAGAATTAGGGTTTTTTTTGTTTTCTTTTTCTTTTTCAAATTGGGGGTGAATTAGGGCAGTCGGGTTAGATTTAGGGTTCATACATTGCAAGTTACATTTAAGTTCTTAAATTAGAGTTTTTAGGGTTCTTAATTGGGGTTAGATTTAGGTCTTAAATTAAGTGAACGATTTTGGGCAGTGAGGTTAGATTAGGTTTTCTTAAATTAGGGGTTAGATTTATGGCGTGTTTACGAATCCGTAATCGGAATGAAAATAAGGAGTCCGGTTCCGATTACGGATCACTCTTCTGTTTACTGAAATTGAGAGGAATCAATAGTGTGGGACCTACACGAAAAATGGAATTCAATTCCTGAAAACGGAGGAATTGGACTCCCTCCATGGATGAGGTAATTGAATTCCCTGAGGGTGAGGGAATCAGGAATGCATTTTGCATTCCTAGTATGCCCTCTTATCAATCTGCCATCAAGAGATCGCATACGAGATCTCGTCTTCGTTGTTCTGGATTGTCGTCGTTCAGGAGGCGATGGACCAGAGGCTTTGACACCGCCAACACACACCGTCGTTCAGGAGGCGATGGCTCATTGTTATGCGACGTCGCTTTGACGATTGCGACCTTGGCGATGTCGATGCTCGTGTGGTCTTGACGGCTGGGAGCCGTTCTGGGTTTTTTCTTCTACGGGATAAGAAGATGGATGTGGCTTTGCCGCTTTGTTTACGGCTTTTAATTAGATTATAATTTAATTTATACACAATTAATTAATAATGGACATTTTAACTCTTTACTTTGACTAAATAAATAAAAGTAACTAATTAAAATGCATTTAAACATAAATATAGAATAAAATATTTGATTTGGGACAAGGGTATTTTAGTAATCATACTGGTTGATATTCCGATTCTGATGAATTAGTAAACAGCTTTATGGAATTCTATTCCGATTCCATACAGTTTTAGTAAACAACTTCAACAAGAATCTGATTCTGATTCCACCTTATTTCAATTCCTCCTTAATCCAATTCCTCCTCAATCCAATTCCTCTCAATTTGATTACGGATTAGTAAACGCGCCATTAGGGTACTTCGCTGGGGGTTAGATTAGGGTTCTTAAATTAGGGGTTTTTTAATTTCAAGTACAGGGTTCAAATTAAGGCATTGTCTCGCTCTTGATTGAATTTTTCTTATTACCATGCAAAGTGATTCAGTGTGTTGAGAAATAATGGAACTAAATCAACTTACTACTATCTTTAGCAGTGTTCCTTGGTTTTCCGAGTGGGGTTTTTGCTACTTTGTTGTTGGATTTTGGAAATTTTCTTATTAAATTGTTGCACATTTGCAAATGATTGTAAACAAGATGAGGTTTGAGAAGCCAATGTTCTTTTCTGCAGATACGATTAGTTTCAATAAAGTATCTATCTTGCAGTATTGCTAATTTGGGAGTTATGCTTTTTTTTTGGATTTCCTTCATGTTGAAGTTTATTTGGAATTCAAAATTTTCTACAGTTAAAAAATTAAGTGGCACTCAAAACAATCTGTCTAAGATGGGATTCTTGACCTTTGTTGATTTGTGGAATATTTTGAATCATCAAGTTGTTTTTTCGAAGGTTCAACCATCTCCCTTCTTTTTCTCAATGTAATTAAAAGGTTGCCGGTTTAGGTTGTGCTTCAATCTCAGTTCCCATGTATGCTTTCTTGGCTAAATTTGGATATATTTGAGAAACAAGGGAGACAGAGTCGGATGGCATTTCTTGTTTTTCTCTTTTGATGTATGCATTGTACGTGCTCTACAGAAACCTCTGCCTAGGTTTGTGTGACTGTAAACTTGAATTTCCGACGTGTAATTGTATCCTAAACAATTTTGGTAAGTGCTCACATTGCACTTGGAGCATACTTATAATATAAATACATGATCACCATCCTTACGTGCTAATTAAGCAAATACTAAGAATTAAATGGATGCCTTAATGACTTCTCCTAAGCTGCTATTCTCCCTTACTGTTGTTACTCTTTTGATGTCCATTTCTCCTCCATCTTGCTCTTCTGTTGAAGACGATCATGGCATTGATTTGCTGATATGTCTATTTATATCCAATAGTCATATGATTTCTATATGTAATGTGGATGTTTAAAGTGAGTGAGAATCACTTTGTACGATCCCTTTTCTCATTACTACTTGTGAAACTATTAAGTAATTATGTTACTTAGTACATACACATACAACACACACACACACAACTTGCATACATGAACACACACACACACACACACACACAAAGTACATGGAAAATTAGCATACATCAACACACACACACCCAAAATCAGCATATGTACATAGACAATACATACACACACAGAGCATGTACATACAGACGGACGCATACACTCATAAGCTATGATTTTGCCTCCAACTACTCCTTTATGCTAGTTTCTTCTTATAAGTTATAATTGTTGCGTCTATATCCTATCTGAATTGATTAGTTTGTGTATAGTATATCAATTTTAAGTTTTGTTTCTGCCAAACTTGAATTGGGTTTAGAATTAGGGTTTTTAAATTTCATTTTTAATTTAAGTTCAAATTATTAGCATGTGTACGGTAAGTTACATCTTTGTGTACGAAACAAATTGATTTCCAATTTTGTAGATGTCACACCTCATTAGAACCCGAAGGGCGATGACTTCTACACCTAGTTCGACGACTACACCTACTACTGCCCCACTGCTTCGGCAGAGATGGACCATAGGCCGGTCAATCCGGTTGACCCAGTTGGTCCTCCAGTCCCACAGGCGTAGGTATCATCGACTTCTTTGGTGGCGTTACCTGTTAGAGCCTGACGTACTCTTCGGTGCCCCCACACTACAGACCAGATGTCACCATCGGGATCCACAGCCGATGGCCCGGGTACACGGTCAGGTATACAATCCTAATTCATTCCCTCATTCCCATGTTAACTGAGTTGTTATTTTATGTTCAATTTGTTATGTCATGTCATGTAAGGATTAAAAAGTTGTCATCGTTCTGAACCTTTTATTAAATTGTTGTGATCATTGTGTTAGATACATATATTGTTTATGTTATTTTCAGGGTTTTGGGAAATGTTTTAATTATAGGGGAGGTTCTGCGGAAATTTTAGTAGGATTTGTTATTAGTTTTGGGTTAATGATTTTTTTTTCATCTTTTTGCAGTGAAGAAAAACAGCCGGGGACCTTGTCGGCAATTGAAGACTGCGAAGGTCACCCGAGTGACCAATGGTCATATCCCAATCAGATATGATGAGCGACATTTGGCAGCACCAATGGCGGAGCAGCATATTGCATTGGCCCACGACATTAGGCATGTCGTGCAGAACTTTTGCCCTATGCGGTGGAAGTCTTGGAAGGCGATGCCGGATGAGACAAAGAACACAATGTGCAACCAATTGTCTATAAGTAGCGTCTTTTTAATGCTTTTCATGTAAAATTTATATATTTATATTTATTACTATCTTTTATTACTAATACTTTCAAAATATTTTGTTACATTGCAGACAAACTACAATTTGAAGGACATGGACGAGGACATGTTCGCATACCTCAATCGGCTCTTCTCCGAACGCTACAAGCAGTGGAAGAGTGACCTGCACCAATGTTTCCAGCAATTTGATAATCCGCAGGTCGCTCTCGAGGAGGGTTGTTCGAAGGAGTTGGAGGACCGACAAGATAGTTGAGCTTGGCTTTGCGGTCATTTTCAGGAGCTGGGTTATGCGGTGCGTTTTTAATTACAACTTATTTCATTTTACTTTTTTTTATTTTTACTAATGTTTTTTTTTCTTTAAGTATTATAACTAATACGTTTATTTTTTGTATAATAGAAGAAGACAAAGGCGAACAAGATCAATCGGGAGAAGAAGACTCTTCTTCACCATTCGGGTTCGAGGCCTTTCTCCTATAGGATGGAGGCACGACAGAATGTATATATTACATCTTTCATTTCCAATTTTAAAATGTTGCTAATAATTTTTTTTCTTACTAACATTTTCCTTATCCTTTTCAATTTCATGAGGGTTCAAAATTTCCAGAGATCGACGTCTTTGCTGACGTTTATGTTCGGCCTGGGAATGAGTTGACCGAGTCCCTTCATGTAAGTAATTTCTTATGCATTCAACATTTATACTAATTATTTCAAATTGTTTTCTATTAATAATCCATGTTTTTTTTTCACAGGCGACTATGGTGGAGAAGAGTCAGTCAGTGCTTCAACAGTCTGCCTCCCAGCTTCCCTCGGACATGCTGATTGAGTTTGTGGATCCCCTTGAGGATGCAGGGTTTCACATCGTCACAAAGACGTTGGAACAAGACTTTCGGTCGGAGGCCAGGGACTTATTGTCAGGGGATGGTAAATGCCAGGTGGCGGGAGAGTAGAGTCTCGTCATCATCGCAGTCAAAGGGCTAGGTTACGACTTTGACGCAAGAAGTCGCTAGCCTGAGGAGTGAGCTGGCATCGTACAAGTCTCAAATGTCGATGCTTGTGCAAGCCCTCAGTTCCTCCGGAATACATCTCCCTGGTTTTTTTGCACCATCGCCCTCACAGCCCTTCCACACAGAGCAAGCACAGCAATCAAGCCCATTGACCTCCGACTCCGTCCCCAACCAGCAACAAGATCCTTCAAACGACATTCCTATAGATTTTTCCCTTTTTTTTCATAGTTTTGTACTTGCTTTCTTTTAAAACTTTATATTTGTACATACATTTTTATTTATATTATAAATAAAAATTGTTTTTTTTTCATTAGTATGAAATCTTTTTTTTTTTTTTTGAATTTTCCTTTTATTCTATTGATTTTTTTAATAAAAATTACACTTGCGCGACGACGAACAATCATCGCGCAAAATTAAGCGCGTCTTATAACTTCGTCATGCATTACCATGCACCTCTTACATTTTTCATCGCGCGAACGTTTTGAGACGAACTAGTCACAAAGCATACTTGTACCCTTTTATATCGTATGACGAAAACCTTCGTTCATATAACTTTAGTGCGACGAGTAGCAAAGCGTCGGCATTTTTTTTATTTTTTTGCACGACAAGTTTGAAATTTTTCATTGCACAATCTCTTTTTTCAAGACCTTTGCGCGACAAAATACTCTCGATGATTTTCTGGTCGCCATAGTTTTTGTGCGACCTAATAATGATTTGAGAGATAAAATCTCCCTCGTCTCGCAAACTGTTTAATTTAGTAGTGCCTTATAGTTTACACAAATAATTGATCTCATCTCCATTAGAGAACATGTCAATAAGTGTGTCTAAATATTGAATGTGCCACTAAGGAGCTTGGGATTTGGACTAAGGCACACAATGAAACAACCATTTCAATTGATATCAAACTTGCAATTCATAAAATTCAATCCTAAAACTGTCTCGCTTACAAGTGAAGAACAATATAAGTAGATTGTAAAACAGAGAATAATCGATATATTAAAGTCAGGAAAAATAATGAAGGGAATAAACAATTTGACCAAGGGTAACAAACTATAACTTTGTATAAATTAAAGGACTCAAAACATTTCCATGGCCGCGTGTCCATCTTACTAACGTATCCCTACTTAAACAGTAAAAGCCAGCATACCCTTAGCCTAATCTTACTAAAGTTTCCTCTTTCATTTAGGTTTCCTCTTTTCCCTTCCCTTTCAGGAAATAACCCAATCCCTTATAGTTTTGGAAACTACACTATTCTATATATAACAAACAAAGACAATTATAACTCATCTATCAAACTCAACTCGATAGTCGTGGATTCGCTGGTTCATCATTTTCTCCTTCTTCCTTCATCTCCATCCTCCACACTGATGCAATTCACGGACATTCTGGGGAACAAATACTCTTCGCTTATTCTTTTCATTATAATATTCATCATCCTCTCCATCATCCCTACCTTCTACTTGAAGAAAATGTGGTTTATCCTCAGATGTTGTCTTGGCTTCATACTCGTCCCCATCAATGGCGGATCCACATAGGGACCTGGGAGGTCCCAGGACCCGTTGGCAATCCTAATCGCTGCTAGAAATTTTTCGAGGACCCCTCGTACTCGAGCATGAGGTATGTGCAGGTTGTAGGTTGCAAGTTGCAGTGGTTGTCTTCTTCTCGGAGAAGATGACCGCGCACGGAGAAGAAATAAAATAGGGACCCTTCTTGCCTCTCTCCTCCTTGCTTCTGCCATGGGCTCATTTGTCGGTGCCACCCACTTCTTCTCCAACCTCTCTATGTCGTTTGGCGGGGGCAGTACATAAGCCCAAATTTCCCCAAATTATTTCAACCACCTTAGTAATTTTTCTTCTGGGTGAAATTTCCTTCATAAGGTTAGCAAGAAGAGTGAACTACTTTGCATTGGAGGTGATGAGCGTGCTGTTTGCTTAAAGACGTTTGAGGAACAAGACAAGTGTGCGATGCTTGGAGTTGTGGCTAGATGTATGTGACGAGAGACTTTGTCAAATTTGTCGTCAGGAGGTTTAAGCACCAATTAGGCAAGTGCAAAGAGAAAATGCACATAAAAATGAGTAATGCTAGGGAAATTAAATTTGTAGACTAAATTTTGTAAACTAAATGGTATGGAAGTTGATGATTAGATTATTACTTAAACATTAATAACTGTGCTCATTTCCTATTGGTGACACATCATTTAATTTCCAAATTTAGTATATAAATTTAGTCTCTCTAGCATTACTCCATAAAAATAACTTAAGGAGCTGGTTATTAATGATATATCTGGTTTGGTTTATTTATTTATTTATTATAATTTTGTTTTTCAATTTTGCACTAATTTCTACTAACTTGATACTCGACATTTGTATCTAATAATGCATTGTCATTTGTAAGTCTGGAGACATATATTTCAGTACTAGCATAAAGAAAGTGCAAACTTAGGGATGTTCACTTCCAATTAATTTGAATTGCAATTGTTTTGATTCATTACTTTCATGTGTTTACTAAAATATGAGTATGAAAATCTTTTCACTACTTCACTTTTTTCATGTGTTTACTTGCACATATAGAACCGGCAAAAATGTAAGTTTTTTCTTTACATTCATAATCAAATACCTAAAAATAGAAAACATATAGAAACTCTTTTATGCACTTAAATAGTAAATGTTAAAATGGTTCATGTGTTTTAGTCATTAAGTCAATTTAGTCCATGTGTTTTCAATTTGGCCAATTTAGTCATCTTCGTTAGCCAATTAAGGACATTTCCATCTAATTTTTGTAAATTTGTTTTATAAATTATTATAAAAAAAATTATTTGATTTAAAATATTTAAAAATGAAATAAAATTTAAAATTAAAAGAAAATTTATTCTCCTCCCAACTCCCCAACCTCCTCCCTAATATTATCCCCTTTATTTTCTATGCCACAACCTTAATCAATTTTCATATTGGAAGCTTTATCTCTTCTATGTATTATTTCTCATTGATTTTGCATTTTTCTGTAAAAAAAAAAGGTAATTATATCTCATATTATTTTTCTTATGAATTTTTTAAAGGAAATTGAATGAAATGTAATTAATTGGCTAACCGTAACCAATACGAGGACAAAATTAGTCAAATATAAAACACGGGGACTAAATTTGCCAAATGACTATAACACATGGATCATTTTGACATTTAAACCTATTTTTTAATATTACTTTGAATTAACTAATGATCAAACTAGAGTGGATTTTACAAACTCAGCACATAAATTGTTCTAACAAATATTATTAACCACAACTTTTGGGGTGCAAACCACACATTTTATTTTCATTTATAGACCCTTTTTTTAAGCACCTTAATTACATCCGTTATGGATCAAATAGGTGGGAGGTTTTTCTACAATTGGGCCTACCTGGCAGAGCCTAAAAACTACTTTTGAGATGCCGAATTTTATTTCAGGGGTTGGCCTTTTGGACATTATCAACCAATCTGATATCTTATTTAGGAATAGGATTCTCTCCGAAACCTTTTTGTGGAGATCCGAAAAATCAATTAATCGTATTTATTTACTATATATCGTACGGTTAAAAATTATTTTAAATTTTAAATTGAATATAAATAGTACATAATGAAAACTGGCCGCACAATATACGATGAACGAATACAATTGATTGATTTCTGAATCTCCACAAAAAGAATCCGAAGATAATCCTTGTCTCTTGTTTATAATCATTTTTATATAAACGATATTTTTATAATAAATACAAACTATAAAAAGAAATAAATGTTTAAATTCATGACAGCAATAGTTTGAGAAATACCGTAATCACTAAGTGATTGTTTGGATGTGCTTTTATAATGATTGAACGTGTTTTTAGAGAAAATGTTTTTCAATTCCAAAAGCACTTGAAGTAATTTCTGCAAGAAACACCAGTTATGTGCTTCTTCTAGGAAGCACTTTAAGTGCATTTCTAGAATTTACTTGCATTTTAACTAAGGATTGGTTCAAAAAACATTTTAACCAAAATCGCTTTCAGTCATTTTAAAAGCACATCCAAACGAGCTATAAGACAGTACCCCAACTTCTCAATCTAGAAGTTTTATAGGTGCAAGTCAAATCTAACGCCAATACAAAAATTAAATAAAACATTGTTTCAACAAAAATTGCATAATAGTCACGTGCGGTCGGAAAATAGAAAAAAATGCAAAAGAAAAAAAAAGAGTGACAAATGTGTTTTTGAACCAAGCAGCTCAATTTAGGATTTCACCATTTCTCTTCCAATCCAGGTCTCTATTTCTCCCCCTATTTTGTGTTCTTCATTGCTTTTGGTATTTTTATGCAAAATTTTCAGCTGGGTTGATTAAATTAAATTGTTATTCGTGAACTATTTGAGAAACCGATCCAAATAAGGATCGAATCGCAATAATTAGCTAATTTTCCATCGTATCCGACTTTAAGTTCGTTTAATTGCTCAAAGTTTCTAGCTTTTGATTTCGCGGAATTTTTTCTATTTAGTTGAAGATTATGCATTCATGTCATGGATAATCTGGTGAGGAGCAGATCTGGGTTCCCTTGTTTGGTTGCCGAGAAAACGTAGGAAAATAAATCTTAATAAAATCCTGGGACTTTTTGCTTTTGTTGTTTTTGTTTCCAGCAAAATGAAAATAAATCGTTCATGATCATGGACTCATTGGGAAGCAACATTTCGTGACGTTGTGGGCTTTTCGGAATGGTGAAGATGGAAGCCTTTGCTTTGTGATCGGTTCAAGACGGCTGCCGGTGTATGAAACCATCAAGAGGAAAAGATTGAGGCATAATTGGTATTTTCCTTGCTTCCGCTTTGACATGTTTGCATGCATGTTGATTTTAATTGTCAATAATCTACTGCATGCATGCTTGTTTTGAGTAATGTTACACTTGCTACATTTGTATCATTTTTTTAATAAAGGTAAGGTTCATTAACACATGTGAGTGAGTGAGTGAGTTTATTAGAGTTAATACAAATATGGTATAAAAACGTGGTAAGAATAACATTTGTGTGTTTTTTTTCCTCTCGCTTTTCCTTGGCTGTTCAGAATTTACGGATCTTTACAATTTACACAAATAATAGATCTCATCTCCATTAGAGAACATGTCAATAAGTGTGTCTAAATATTGAATGTGCCACTAAGGGCTTTGGGATTTGGATTAAGACACACAATGAAACAACCTTTTCAATTGATATGAAACTTGCAATTCATAACATTCAATCCTACAACTGTCTCTCTTACAAATGAAGAAAAATATAAGTAGATTGTAAAACAAGGAATAACTGATATATTAAAGTCGGGAAAAATAATGAAGGGAATAAACAATTTGACCAAGGGTAACGAACTATAACTTTGTACAAATTAAAAGACTCAAAACATTTCCACGGCTGCGTATCCATCTTACTCACGTAGCCCTACTTAAACAGTAAAAGCTAGCAGACCCTTAGCCTAATCTTACTAAATTTTCCTCTTTCATTTAGGTTTCGTCTTTTCCCTTCCCTTTCAGGAATAACCCAATCCCTTGTAGTTTTGGAAACTACACTATTCTATATATAACAAACAAAGACAAGCATAACTCATCTATCAAACTCAGCTCGGTAGTCGTGGATTCATTGGTTCGTCCTTTTCTCCTTCTTCCTTCATCTCCATCTTCCCCACTGATGCAATTCACAAACATTATGGGGAAACAAATACTCTTCGCTTATTCTTTTCATTATAATATTTTTTGGGCCCAAAATATTGGTTTGGGTTGAGTTTAGAATTGTTCTAGGCCCGGAAGCGTTGCTCATGGGCTAGCCGTGTCCTATCAGGATGGGGTAGTTGAATCCTGATACAACAAGGAGTCTCGGCATGATGAAGATGCTGAAATTTGGGAATGAATACGGCCCAATAAAAGTTGAGTTCAAAGTCCTAATAGGAGTAGGATTGACCAAGATCAGATTGGATCGGAATAAGGAGTCCTAATCCGAGTATAGGTTTGATTCGATCAGAAGCAGGTTTGCTACTATAAATAGAAGGAGGGGTGCATCATTCAAGCCCTCTCCAATTCAACACACAAACTGCCATGCGCAAACTCTCTCAACAACCTTAAGATTTTTATTTTCTTTTTCGCCAACACATCTTCAGTTTAGATAAACAGCACTGTGAAGGCAACCGGTGATACCTTCAGTTTGGATAAACAGCACTATGTCGAGGCCGACTGGTTATCTATCTAAGTCTCGATCGAGAAAGACTTTTGGGTCTTTATTGGCAAAGGTTATCTCATTAGCCTTTTCGGCGATGTGAGGTGTTACAGTCTACTAAGGCTCGGCACATTGAATGCCGAGTTGTTTTATGATTGGATACTCACAAGTAAGCTTTAGAGTTCGGCATTCTGACAGCTGAACCACATTTACCATCAAGACATATATCTGTTTTGAGTATATGTGCCCATATACTCTGGTGTTGATTCGGCGTGCTTATACCCTTACAAATATAATCACTGTGACCCAATATGGCGCCGACGATTTGTGAACTTCGTAGAACTAGCAACCTTGTCTTCAAGCTCTAGAACCCAAAGGCCGATAGTGTTCCTTCCTCGACCACAATCGCGAGATCAAAAAGTCAACAGTGCACCCAACGCAACATCAACATATTGTACTCCTTAGCCGACGAGTTGGCACGCCCCGCATAAACCGAATGACGTAGTTAGCTCATTAGTTACTCAGTTTGTGCGTCACGTAAGCTTGGTAGTTTTTAGGGTCAACAAATATTCATCGTCCATCATCCCTACCTTCTACTTGAAGAAAATGTGGTTTGTCCTCAGATGTTGTCTCGGCTTCATACTCGTCCTTATCCTAATGTGTTTCATGGCCGTATTCACATCGGTCTTACTTTATTTGCTGATCGCACTCGCTGTCGTCCTATTACTTTTTCCCATCTTCATAATTGCCCCCATCGCATATTGTTTCGGGTACACCATCAATTCCGATCAAGCGGCTCTAACCTATGACATCGAATCTGGTCGGGAGCTGATGATCACGACAACTCCACATCGGCAACTGCGACTGTGGTGTTACGTAATTTTCAGCTATCTAATGAGCAAGAAGAGTGAACTACTTTGCATTGGAGGTGATGATCATATTGTTTGCTTAGAGACGTTTGAGGAACAAGACAAGTGTGTGATGCTTGGATGTCGACACGTGTATCATAGGGATTGCATTGAGATGTGGCTAGATGTATGTGAGGAGAGACTTTGTCCAATTTGTCGTCAGGAGGTTTAAGCACCAATTAGGCAAGTGCATCAAAGAGAAAATGCACATAAAAATGAATAATGTTAGGGAGATTAAATTTATAGACTAAATTTTGTAAACTAAATGATATGGAAGTTGATGATTGAATTATTACTTAAACATTAATAACCGTGCTAATTTCCTATTAGTGACACATCATTTAGTTTCCAAATTTAGTCTCTCTAGCATTACTCCATAAAAATAGCTTAAGGAGCTGGTTATTAATTATATATTTGATTTGGTTTGGTTTGGTTTGTTTTTTTTTTTTTTTTTAATTTTTTTTTCTTTTTAGTTTTGCTCTAATTTCTACTAACTTGATTATAGTATGAGGAGACATATCACACGTCATATGCGTAGATCAAGAGACATATCTTTTGAAACTCGACATTTGTGTCTAATAATGCGTTGGCATTTGTAAGTTTGGAGACATATATTTCAATACTAGCATAAAGAAAGTGCAAACTTATGGATGTTCACTTCCAAGTAATTTGAATTGCAATTGTTTTGATTCATTACTTTCTTGCGTTTACTAAAATATGAGTATGAGAATCTTTTCACTACTTCACTTTTTTCATGTGTTTACTTGCACATATAGAACTGGCAAAAATGTAAGTTTTTTCTTTACATTCATAATCAAATACCTAAAAATAGAAAACATATAGAAACTCATTTATGCACTTAAATAGTAAATGTTAAAATGGTCCATATGTTTTAGTCATTGAGTCAATTTAGTCCCTGTTTTCAATTTGGCCAATTTGGTCATTCTATTTATCTTCATTAGCCAATTAAGAACATTTCCATCTAATTTCGGTAAAAAAAAAAATTATAAATTATTATAAAAAAAATTTTATTTGATTTAAAATATTTAAAAATGAAATAAAATTTAAAATTAAAAGAAAATTTATTTTCCTCCCAACTCCCCGACCTCCTCCCTAAGATTATCCCCTTTATTTTATATGTCACAACCTTAATCATTTTTCAGATTGGAAGCTTTATCTCTTCTATGTATTATTTCTCATTGATTTTGCATTTTTCTATAAAGAGAAAGGGTAATTATATCTCATATTATTTTTCTTATGAATTTTTTAAAGGAAATTAAATGAAATGTCATTAATTGACTAAAAGAGACCAATACGAGGACAAAATTAGTCAAATAGAAAACATGTGGACTAAATTGGCCATATGTGTAACATCCCACATCACCCAAGGGAGTGGATCATGTAAGCCTTATATGTATATTCTCATCTCTACCTAGCACGAGGCCTTTTGGGAACTCACTGGCTATGGGTTCCATCGGAACTACGAAGGTAAGCGAGTTCGCGCGAAAGCAGTCCTAAGATGGCTGATCCACTGGGAAGTTCTCGTGTGAGTTCCCAGAAACAAAACCGTGAGGACATGGTCAGGGCCCAAAGTGGACAATATCGTGCTACGACGGAGTCGAGCTCAGGAAGTGGTGGGGGCCCCGGCCGGGATGTGACTCCGAAGTTAAGCGAGAAAATGGCCAGAGGATTTCTAGGATGGGTGACCCACTAAGAAGTTTTGCTCATGTGAGCTCCCAGAAACAAAACCGTGAGGGCGTGGTTGGGGCCAAAAGCGGACAATATCGTGCTACGGCGGAGTCGATCCCGGGATGTGGAGCATGGACCGGGATGTGACAATATGACTATAACACATGGACCACTTTGACATTTAAGCCTATTTTTTAATATTACTTTGAATTAACTAAAGATCAAACTAGAGTGGATTTTACAAACTCAGCACATAAATTGTTCTAACAAATATTATTAACCATAATTTTGGGGAAATGCCAACCACACATTTTATTTTCATTTATACACCCTTATTTGAAGCACCTTAATTACGTCCGTTATGGATCAAATGGGTGGGAGGTTTTTATATAATTGGGCCAGCAGCCCAATTCCAAATAAATTATAATAATAATAAAAAAAAAACAATCGGAACCTACCTTCTTTTAATTTGAGATGCCGAATTTTATTTCAGGGGTTAGTCCTTTTGTACATTATCAACCAATCCGATATCTTATTTAGGGAATAGGATACTCTCCGAATCCTTTTTGTGGGGATTTGGATGATCAATTAATCGTGTTCGTTTATTTTACATTATACGGTTAGAAATCATTTTAAAATTTTAATTTAAAATTGAATATAAATAGTAACTAACGAAAACTGACCGCACGATGTACAATGAACGGATATGATTTATTGATCTTTAAATCCTCACAAAAAAGATCCAGAGAAGATCCTTATCCCTTATTTAGAATTATTTTCATATAAACGATATTTTTATAATAAATACAAATTATAAAAAGAATAAATATTTAAATTTAGGATTTGAGGAATACCGTAATCACTAATGTCACATTTACGTATCCGTAATCGGAAACAAAACACGGAATTAAATTCTGATTACGGAACACTCCTTTGTTTACCAAACTTGGAGGAATCAATATTTATGTGGGTCCCATCCTAATTCTAGAATACAACTCCTGCTTTTGGAGGATTTGAATTCCCTGCATGAGGGAGGGATTTGTATTCCGGGAGAAGTGGGTAATCGGAATGGATTTATTTTACCAATTGTGTCCTTAGTTGGTTTTTATTATTCCAACATGGCCCTTCATCTCACCAGAGAGACATTGTCCAGCGCCCAATATTGCCCAGCTCTGCAAATTTTTCATCTCCTCACCACCGCACCCTCCCCCGCCCAGGCCCACATCTCATACCACCGTAACCACTCCCAACCATCTCTTTCTATTTGTCTCTAGAGAATTTTGGAAGAGAACACTGGAATTGAGAGAGAGAGTTACGGTGTGGTGGTGGTTTAGTTCTTTATCAGGAGTTGCCATTGCACTGGAGAGAGAGTTTTACGGTGGTGGAATAGAGAGAGTGCGACGGCAGAGGAATAGAGAGAGAGGGGAGAGTGCTACGCTAACATATATGTTTGGCTAATTTTTTTTTTCTCCTAATAAAAATTAATTAATGTTTTCTCTTGATTAGACTATAAAATAATGAGGTATTCATCAATTTCCTCCCTGAACTTGTGACTATTGACCAATTTCCCCCCTCAACTTTAATTTTGGCCAATTTACCCCCTCAACTCTCATAATTAGTCAATTTCCCCCCTCAACTCTCATAATTTGTCAATTTGCACCCTACTGTTAATTTTTTAATTTGATCATAATTAAACAAGTGTATGTAAGAAACTAAATAAGATGTATGTTAATCATTTTCCTATGTCTTTATCCTATTACAAATAGATTAAAATTTAGAATCTTACAATTTATCATAGATAATATTATTAGTCATAATAAATCAGTATGGAGTAATTTTATTTGATTTTTTACTATACAAAATTGATAACGAAAAGGATTGATGTGTACATTTTTGTATGTGAATACAATTTTCTTTATAAAAGTGAAAGCTAAGTTCAAGTAAATTGCGGAGAATCGAGCTTTAGTGCAAAAATGGCTAGTCAATTCATAATTTTCGACTCCTTATTAAGAATAACCCATTTTATTGAAATAAGTCTGATCCATGAGTTTAGGATTATTATTTCTTCTTCTACATGCTTTAAACCCGATTCATAACTTTTTCTTATAATCAACCCATATCACATACTAATTGTATTATGTTTTTGTATATTTTACCCTATATTATGCAGGTGAGTTTATGTTAATTTTAGTACTTTGTTGAAAGTTATTAGAAAGATTGAAAGAAAAAAAAAAGAATAGATGGAAAATTAAAAAAATTTAACAGAAAGGGGCAAATTGACTAATTATGAGAGTTGAGGGGGGAAATTGGCCAAAATTAAAGTTGAGGGGGGAAATTGGCCAATGTTCACAAGTTTAGGGGGGAGAATTGATGAATATCTCTAAAATAATTATTTACTAATAAAAAAGAGATTATAAATAATTTATGCGAAATACATAGGTAAAAATGAATTATACTAATTAAAGTTTAATTATATTACGAATAATTTAAGTAGTAACAAAATAATGGAAAAAAAAAAATTAGACCATAAATAATTTTTTATGAAAAAGTGTGTTTTAGTAATTATATTAAATTTAGATATTAAAGTAAATACTTAAATTTATAAAAAAAATTTAACAAAATCATTTTAATGTGTCTATGAAATAAAAAAGCAATTTAATTTTTCTTACTATTATATACTATATCAAATTTTATTAAAAAAAGGTATATAAAATATTTGATTTGGGACAAGGGCATTTTAGTAATCATACTAGTTTATATTCCGATTCTGCTGAATTAGTAAACAGATTTATGAAATTCTATTCCTATTCCAGACAATTTTAGTAAACAATTTCAACAGGAATCTGATTCTGATTCCATCTCATTTCAATTCCTTCTCAATTCAATTCCTCCTCAATTCAATTCATCTCAATTTAATTACAAATTGAGTAAATTATAGCAATGATCCCTGAACTTTACTCAAATTAGAGGAATAGTCCCTCAACTAAAAATCCATTACCATTGGTCCCTCAACTTATCAAAATATGTAGCTATAGTCATTTTCATTAATTTCTTCAAAATTTTGTCAAAATATGTTATGTTGGAATAACCATTTATTTAATTAGGGTCCCTCAATTCATCAAAGTGTGTAATTATGGTCATTTTCATCAACTACTTAAAAAATTTTGTCAAACCGAGTTATGTTTGAAGGACCATAGCTACAATTGGGATAAAGTTAAGGGACCATTTCTCCAGTTGAATTAAAATTAAGGGACCAAAGGTAATGGATTTTTAGTTGAGAGACCATAGCTGCACGTTTTAATGAGTTGAAGGACCAATGGTAATGGATTTTTAGTTGAAGGACCATTGCTCCAATTTGAGTAAAGTTCAGGGACCATAGCTACAATTTACTCTTACGAATTAGTAAATGCACCATAAGGCAGTACACCAACTCCGCAATTTAGAGTTTTCATGGGTGCAAGTCAAGTCTAACGCCAATACAAAAATAAAATAAAACATTGTTTCAACGAAAATTGCATAAAATATTTTGCATAATAGTCACGTGCGGTCAGAAAATAGAAAAAAATGCAAAAGAAAAAAAAAAGAGTGACAAATGTGTTTTTGAACATCTTCTTCTTCCACTACGCTTTGTACCAAATTTTACTTCTCTCTTCGCCCACTCTTCTCTGGACCAAGCAGTTCGATTTAGGGTTTCACCATTTCTCTTCCAATCAAGGTCTCTATTTCTCTCGCTATTTTGTGTTCTTCATTGTATTTGGTATTTTTATGCAAAATTTTCAGCTGGGTTGATTAAATTAAATCGTTTTTTCGTGAAATATTTGAGAAACCGATCCAAATAAGGATCGAATCGCAATAATCAGCTAATTTTCCATCGTATCCGACTTTAAGTTCGTTTAATTGCTCAAAGTTTCTAGCTTTTGATTTCGTGGAATTTTTTCTATTTAGTTGAAGATTATGCATTCATGTCATGGATAATCTGGTGAGGAGCAGATCTGGGTTCCCTTGTTTGGTTGCCGAGAAAACGTAGGAAAATAAATCTTCATAAAATCCTGGGACTTTTTGCTTTTGTTGTTTTTGTTTCCAGCAAAATGGAAATCTTAGTAACTTATCACTAGATGGAGCCTAAGATCTTGGATCGAATTAATCGTGCACATCTCTCCGGATTTTTCTTTATATTGTAGACTAGGTGTTTTGGATGATCGGTATTGTTTGCTCAAGGCATAACTTGCTGAGTGCTTTTGTAGTTTAGCTCTACTAATAAGAATTGTCTTTGCAAGTGTGAGATTGCTTACTCTTTGTGATAGACTGATATCCTAAATTGTTGTTCAGTTATTCGTAATGGGTGATTATGGCTCTAATGTGACTGATACTGGGGTACCTCTTTAACGTTTTCCACCATTCTGAAGTTTGTACCCAGTTGTATAGCTAATGATCAAGTCTGGGACACTTGCAAAAGCCATTCTCTCGTTGGTAGTCCCACTATACCAGATGATGGAATGGCGGCCAATGTTACAATTGTAGTTAATGCTTAAGAGTTATGTCTATTCAAGAGACATTTAGTTATATGTTGATACTTAGCTGGCGTTGATCATTTCATACGTTTACTTTTTGTCATATTCTATTGCGATGCATTATTACCATGATGTGGTCTCATCTCTGTGTCGTGGTTATGTATGACAATGTGAGGCCTTCAGCGTCCTTTATTCTTGCATGGTTGCACCCTGTAATGACATTGCTTTTGTGCAGGAATCACTTTTTGGAATGATTGTTCTTGATCTCTATTGACAGTTATTTTCTCTCCCAAAAAAAAAAATGGAGGATGATAATGGACTTGAACTTAGTTTGGGTCTCTCTTGGGGTGGATCATCTGCCAAAACCAAGGGTAAAAATGGTGCTTCCCCAAATGCTAGAGCAGAAGAAGGTGATAGAGGCAACAAACTAGCGGATGATTTTAAGGACTTTCTTCATGGTGGGGCTCAAAAACAAGAATCTAGTAGCAGCTCTCAGAGAAGTGATTCAGTGAAACCTAAGGAAAACTTCTTCAATGACCTTTCCAAGGCCAGTGTTGATGCAGATGCATCAATGAACTTGAACGGTAGAGGAGTCTGGGTTCCAAACAATAACAAGTCTGATGAAACAGAGGAGGAAAAACGGACTGAGGCTAGTAATAAGCGCAAGAATTTGTTTGACGAGATGAACCATCAAAAGAAGCATGAGAGAGAAACTCATTACTCTGATATGCATGACAAGACGAGAGCATCACACATTTCCGTTACAGAAGATGGCTCAACTGCTGAAAATGAAGACGTGGCAGATTCTGAAGTGGAGGGTTCATCCTCAGTGCCGATTTCTCAACATGCTGAGGGCGTCAAGCGATTTGTTGGATCCGGTGACTCTTCTGATGCTCAGAAGGAAGTTCGAAGGTTTGCTGATTCCAATGTTGTCGACCTAAATGGGCAGAAGAGGTTTAATATCTCATCAGAAAATGAATATAAGCTTGGGAATATGGCGTATGGCAGTCCCTTCTCACTGCAATCAGTAAACATGAACATACCTTATTCTCTCCCGACGAAGGAATCTAATTCAGTTGGTGCGACCACCACATCAGGACATCCAATGCATGGGATGATGCAGGCGATGCCTACTGTTACTGGTGAGCGAACAGGGACTCAACCTGTGAATCCTGGAAACTTGCCAGTTATGTTTGGCTATTCACCTGTCCAGCTCCCAATGTTGGATAAAGATAATTCCTGGGGTGCGATTCCTCATGCTCAACAATTCCATCCTGCCTATGCTGGCAGAAATCCACCAAACTCAGGTAACTATAATATGGATTGGAACTTATTTGTGCACGTTGGACTAGAGAGCATGGAAACACCTTACTTTTGTGGTGATGGCACTTATTGAGCGCAACTCTTTATGTTGGATATGTTATATCTTATTGATAAATATTTTCCATTTCCATCCATAAATAACAACTCCAGGGCGTTCTTTTGTCAAAAAATTAATAATGATATTATTAGTGATGCTTTGACCAAAAGAACAGATTCTTATCCTTCTTGTGTTGATGCAGCTATGATGCAAGTCGTTTCACATAATTCACCTGATGTTGCACAATATGATGGGAGGATGTTAGAACGGGCGAGAGGTGATGGCAAACAGAATGTCACTGAAGAGGGCGCATCTTCTCAGGTAGAAGAAGACACAAAAGTAAGTAGCGCAAACCTCGGGATGAAAGATGCACCTGGCCGCCCAACGGCAGAGGACTTATCTCTTGATTTTTCAGCTATAAAGCCAGGTATTGCTGCAGACATAAAATTTGGGGGATCTGGTTCATGCCCGAACCTACCATGGGTTTCTACCAAGGGCCAAGGCCCAAATGGTAAGACAATTTCTGGTGTAACTTACCGATACAGCACAAACCAAATCAAGATAGTTTGTGCTTGCCACGGCTTGCACATGTCCCCTGAAGAGTTTGTTCGTCATGCAAGCGACGAGCCATCTAATCCCGAAAGTGGCACTGGTTTGGCAGCATTTCCTAATGGCAATCCTTCTGCCTCGGCTCATACCTAATTCATTACCATGTCTGAAGTACGTTTAACAACTTTATACGCGGTCTGGAAATCCTGGGGATGTTTTTGTACGCGTAACTCGTCATTGTGCTTGTGTAGTAATAACCTTCTTCGGTTCTTCTCAGTTCCCTCATCTGCTACAATCAAGTATTGCAGGTGTATGTAATAATATTCTGTCATTATTCTGTTTGTGATATGAAGGCCAAATATTTCGGTTCTACTGTTTTTTGTGATGCTAGTATGAAACGGGTCGATCAACCCTAGAAGACTCGATGGCTTAACAGCCCAGTGAATAACCTGATTCAGAGAGATAACCCGGTCTTTAGACACTCGCCCTACTTCTAAGAAATGCATACCGATGCCTCAGTATAATACCGGAAAATACAGAACCCGGAATATACAAAAAACCGAATACTCGTATACGCAAACCTGCAAAGGTGATTAGTCGATTAATGATTCTTATTAGTTTCAGATTAGCAATCTACAAACACTTTACAAATGGAAAATTCATGGATCAAGAGTCAAATATTTAGGTAACGATTGAGCTGCTCTGTGTCTTTTAACTTTTGGTTTTTTCTGTTCACTCGTCATCCTCCACGTGCAATTATTGAAACACTGGCGGATTTGTTGCTTCTCTGTTCTGGAAAATGAGTATCTGAATACTTTTACAGGAAATAAAATATAAATTAAGAATTGCTTAATTACTAGGACCGGCAAAGCATTTCCCTTGTTTATTGGTTAAGAAAAATGATTTCCGCCCTTCATTTTGTCTTTTCGCACTTCTATGTTTTTTTTCGCATTTAAATTATGTTATTCAAAAGAGAATTAAGATACTAAATGATGTCACATTTCGTTTTCTCTGTCTGCATGCTATGTTTGTTTATCCCGAAATTTCAACTTAATAAAAATATCAGATTCAGACAGTTCAAGATTGTAATTAGAAAACACAAAAGGCATTAGCTGAGTTAATTCATGCCTAATGATGTTCTATGCAATGATGTCACCTAAGCTAAGATCCCACGACTCTGCCCTTTGACTTTCTGAGCCATGCAAAGCAGCTAATTTGCAAGCACCATACGCAACTAACAACTTTGACTTTCCCATTAATTTAGTCAAATCACAAATAAAGTACCAAATTTCGAAGGCAAACTAATCCAACAGAGGGAGCAAATTAAATGTAAAATCTCATAACGAAATTTCACCCTAACTCATATTGGATCGAAAATAAATTAGTAGGGCCATGTCGGTATGACTGAATATGCGTTAGAAAGGCCAATCCCTTCCAGGCCAATAAGAGGGAACATAATTTCTGTAATGTTAGTATCAGTTGTTGATCACATGCACGTGGTTATATGTCATTAATTCATGACCGTTTTTAAGATTTCGAGAGTTCTGTGGAAAGTTTATAAAAAGGTCCATTTTTTAAGAAAGTTTTCTAAAAAAAGTAGAACAATATATTAATACTAGCAAGCAATCAAAAGTGGTTCAATCTTAAACAATCAAACAAGCAAAAAGCTTTAGAAATTATTGGGTTAAAGTTTCACTTGAATATATAGTATTATCATATAAAAAATTGAAAATAAAAGTCGTTTTCAGAATGTTGTTATTGGCACTTCAAATATCTCATTATGAATATTAGATATCAAAACTTTTTAGAGGTGGTTCAAATTTGAAACCTCATAAGATTACAACTTTTGCTCTCCCCCATGTCGCCTTTGATCATTGATGAATTGTGAATACATTATATTTATGTGTAAACAATTGGAGCTAGCAATTTTTTCTTTCTTTAATCGGAGTTTCACCACTTGTGTATAAGAAATTAGTTTAATGGTTTGTCTTAACATGATTGATGTCATGCTGCAGGTGGTGCTTGTATAATAATGCAGCGTACCATAAGAGGCAATATTTGTCTACATGCTATTAATCCTCTCTCTCCCACTTCGTCGTCACTTCTCAACTGTTCAATTATCTTTGCTATTAATAAATTCCAGTAATATAAAAATGGTTTATCAAATTCGAAACACATGAAAAAACCAACAACACATAAAATTTCACCAGAATGATATAAACATTTGTATGTATATATGTATATATAGTTCCTTTTCCCCTAAACTTCAACTCCTCCACAACCATATATCTGTATCTATACATACATATATATATATATATGTGTATATATAGTTCCTTTTTGCTTCCAAAGATGATTAGAATTTTGGGTCAGTCTCAAAATTTCAAATTTCCAATGTTCCATTCAAGTTTGATTGTTTTTTTGCTTCTGAATTTTGTGGTGTTCCATGTTGAAGCACAATCCAGTGGCCCAGATTATCCTTCCGATGAACAAAGCAATTTTCAACCAAGTGTTGCTGTGGTTATTGGAATTCTATCAATCATGTTTGCACTGACTTTTGTCCTCCTTGTGTATGCAAAACTCTGCCACAGAAGAGCAGGTGTGGTTGGAAACAACAATCTCCAGCCAACAGGACTTATCAGTAGAAGCTCTCGGTTTTCGGGGATTGACAAGACAGTGATTGAGTCACTTCCTTTTTTCAGATTCTATGCACTGAAAGGATCGAAAGAAGGCCTCGAATGCTCAGTCTGCCTGTCGAAATTCGAAGGTGTTGAAATCCTCAGGCTGCTTCCCAAATGCAAGCATGCTTTTCATATCGGCTGCATTGATCACTGGCTCGAAAAGCACTCGAGCTGTCCTCTCTGCAGGCACAGGGTTAGTGCTGAGGACTTGACTTCCATTACCTACTCAAACAGCATGAGGTGGATTAATCAATCAGAGCGCCGCCAGGACTCGAACATAGAGCTCTTTGTTCAGAGAGAGGAGGATCACCGCAGTTCTTCCAGATTCAGCGTAGGAAGCAGCTTTCGGAAAGTTGACAGGGCGATTGATAAGGAACTGTTGATCCAACAAGCTGCTGATGTGACAGAGGAAGATCAGAAAGTCCTGCACAAGCACAAGCACACAATTGTTGTTTCGGATCTTGAGTTTAAGAGCAGATGGAGCAATTTGAGTTCCTCTGACCTCATGTTCTTGAATTCCGAGATGCTTAACACGATGTCAAGCGATAGATTTTCTTTCAGACATTTAAATTATGAGTGGTTTTCGCCCGTGAAAGCAACAGGAAATGAGGAGATTGTAAAGATTAGGGAGGACAAGGTTGGTACAATGAAGAAAAATAGTTCAGCTTCGGTTCCTTCTGCTTCAGATAGCATAGCAACTTCAGCTCACCCCTCGAGTTCAGTGAATCGAGGAGAGAAAAGATCCATGTCCGAAATCACTGGTCTTTCGAGATTTGGGAATTTGGGTTTTAAGAACAGGACTAGAGAGCCTTCTCTGCTCGAAAACAATGAGGAGGAGGAAAGAAGGAGGCGGCTTTGGTTGCCGATTGCCAGTAGAACAGTCCAGTGGTTTGCCAATAGAGAGAATAGGCCTCCACAGCCTCAACAGCCTTTATATGTATAACTTGGATCAATGGAAGATTCAAGTTTCATAGGATTTAGGTAGTTTTGTTTCGAAGTTCTAGAGGAACACACGCACTATGAACGCTGTTTTATTTTTGGATTCCTTTGTAGCAATGCATCATTCTAAATTTTTAAGGACTAGCACATATAGCTTCTTATACAAATACCAACTTCTTGAATCAATGAAATTATATATTTTTGTTTGCTTTTTGCTTAGAAAACATATTGCTTCTTTTCCAAGAAAGGAATTTGGATAACAGCAAGACATTACCAAAGTTCTTACAAGACAAATAACTCAAACACCAAACTGAAACCGAAAAATAGAGGCGACAAGTTGTTTGCGAAAAGCTCATCGCCAAAAGTTCGATTAGTTTAACGGGTTCTCACTCGTCGGGCCTTCGAGCTAATGACTGCATTAGCTTATAGGTAGATCTTAACATGACTGATGTCATGTGGCAGCTGGAGCTTATATTATAATGTCGGATGATTACACAATAAAATCCATGGGAGGGCATATTTGTAGAAACCCAAGTATACAGCAATATAAAAATAGTTAATCTAATTAGGACACACAGGAACAACCAAAGAAGAAACCAAGAAACCGAAATATCACAAACCAGATTGGTATTTCCCTTAAACTTCCAAGTTCTCCACAAACATATATGTGTATATAATTCCTTTTTTCTTTTGCAGAATGCTTCGAAAATATGATTAAAATTTCGGGGTTTCAAAATCTCGACCTTCCAATGTTTCATTCAAGCCTGTTTATTTTGCTTCTCAACTGTGTAATCTTCCATGTTGAATCACAATCCTTAGGCTCAGATATGGATTCTGATGAAGAAACTAAATATCAACGAAGTGTTCGTATGGTTATCGGTGTTCTATCTGTCATGTTTGCGTTCCTTTTTACACTCCTAGTTTATGCCAAATACTGCCATAGAAGAGTTCCTGTTCAAGAACACAGTCTCCTTGAAACAGGACTTATCAGTAGAAGCTCCCGGTTTTCGGGGATTGACAAGACGGTGATTGAGGCACTTCCGTTTTTCAGATTCTCTTCTCTCAAAGGGTCAAGGGAAGGTCTCGAATGCGCAGTCTGCCTATCGAAATTTGAAGATATTGAGATTCTCAGATTGCTTCCAAAATGCAAACATGCTTTTCACATCAACTGCATTGATCACTGGCTGGAAAAGCACTCAAGCTGTCCTCTCTGCCGGCACAAGGTTAGCTCTGAGGATCTTACGTTCGTCACCTTCTCGAATAGCATGAGGGTCTTGTCGAATAACCAAGCAGAGCATCGACAGGACTCTAACATAGATCTCTTTGTTCAGAGAGAGGAAGATCGCTGCGGTTCTTCGAGATTCAGCATCGGAAGCAGCTTTCGAAAAAGCAAAAAGGTGGTTGAGAAGGAAGCTGAACTGCTAATAGCAGAAGCTGCTTGTAGTGATGTGACAAAAGAGGATGACAAAATCCTGCACAAGCACAAGCACAAAATTCTTTTTTCTGCTTTCGAGTTCAACAACAGATGGAGCAATCTGAGTTCGTCTGATCTTATGTTCTTGAATTCGGAAATGCTCAACACGGTGTCAAGCAATAGATTCTCTCCCATAAAACTAAACGATGAGCAGTTTTTGACCGCGAAAGCAACTGGAAATGAGGAGATCATGAACATCAGGGAGGAGATGGAGATGAAAAGATTGTTTGAGAACAAAGTTAGTACAATGAACAAAAACAGTTCAGCTACAAACTCAATTGTTCCCTCTACATCAGACAGTATAGCAACTTCAGCTCATGCCTCGAGTTCTACGAATCGAGGAGAGAAAAGATCAATGTCCGAAATCACTGCTCTTTCTAGATTCGGAAACTTGGGTTTCACCAACGGGACTAGAGAGCCTTCTCTGCTCGAAAACAACCCGAAAGAGGATAGGATGAGGCGGCTTTGGATGCCGATTGCCAGAAGAACAGTCCAGTCGTTTGCCAATAGAGAGAAAAGGTCTCCACAGCATTTAGATGTATGATTTGTTATTAGTTCAAGCTTTCAGTTTCCATAGATTTTAGGTACTTTATTCATAAGTGCAAACTAATTCCTATCAAATTTGAAGTACCAAATTCTTGAATCCGTTTTTTTTTTCTTTGCAAACTACTCAATCTAGATGGAGGGGGGATTCGAACTTGGGTTCGGAAGGACATGCACACTGTCTTAAGCAACTGATCTAACTCGCGTCCGCAACTTCTTGAATCCATCAAATGATATATTTATTTTTTGTTGCTTTTCTTTAGTAAAAGGTATCCCTTCTTTCCCTAGTAAACCACCCTCGTTCCATGAACGAGAATCATGCTGTTTCCATCATTTTCAACAATTAACTGTTGAAATCTCTTCTTTCCCAAGTTAGCCACCTAAACTTACACCAAACCAACATAAATATATTTGCAGTTGACTTAAAAAATTTATAAAACTAGAGCTCCCAGACTTTTAAGCCAATACATTCATCTAATTAGTCCTTAATCGTTAAATTGTCATCGGTAATCGTGTCTAATGATGATCGCGTCTGAAAACGACTTAATGAAAAGATTTAAGAAGAAGAAGAAGATGCTCCTTGAAACCATCGGACCAAATCATTTTATAATCTCTTTGGTTGGGAAAAATCAACTTTCATCAGTCACTTGTTGTCCTCTCATGAAATTTAGAATCCTCTGAAGATGCTGTCGTTTATTATTTATAAGTCAATAAAATTGTATTTTTTTTGTCACAGTTGTGGTATTGGTGTCAGAGCTGAGTCTGCTTCATTTGTCCTCGAGGAAAGCAGCCACGAATCGACTTTGCATGTTGATCTTAATTAAGTGTTATTCTTAATTTTACGTTTCTGTCCTTGTCGGCTTGATACCTCTAATATGTTTTTCTGCAGTTCTTATATCGTATTTGTTATTCGATTAATTTAGTGGTGTTGTTGTCTAATCGGAAGAGGACCAATAAGTGCTCTCGTTTTTTCGGTTTTGTAAGTGTTTTTAGAATGGCTCAGAGAGGTTTCTGATAACTACAATGTTTTTAATCATATTGGAAGAAAAAAAAAATTAAAAGTGGTAATTGATTCTAAAAGCCGTTTTCCATGCTTTGTTGCAGAAGTGCTTCTTCAAGAAATAATTTTATTGGTTTTTCAAAATAAAAAATAAAATAAAGAAACTTAGGTGCTCCATAAGACTTTCTCGGATGCTCCAAAGTATCGAGTACTTCAGATGTTTTAATAGTTAAATATTTGTTTAAAAATACAAAATTCAAGGTCTAACGGTTAAAACACTTGACGACGGGTACCCACCCCATCTCAACTCGGCGATGGTGGTTCCCGACCTATGAATGTAGACAAATCCTCTATGGCTGAACAATCAGAGAATATGAGAACAAGATTTAACAAAATTTGCTGGAGACCAATCGGTAAGGATTTCCATAAATCAGAGATCCAAGTATTTACAACACATAAGAAAATGATTAAGAACAATGGATAGTTGGAGACTCGAGAGCTTCGTGGCTAAGTCGATCAAATTTCTATCAGCTGCTATTACAGAAGTACAAGCGGAAATGAATAATTTCATCAAGGAATGACCCCTCATTCATCTACACATATATGCATTTACAGAGGGGGAGAAATTCGCCGAAAAGACAATGAGAATGATGGGAACAGAAAATCTATCAACCGGCCTCTCCGTGAAATAGTCAAATGGCTATCACCAGCGACCTATGATCCCAGAAGATATATGCTCTTCTAATGCTACCATGTAATTTCGGCATTTCCTCCGTTGGTTTTGTATGTCTCGGTGGTTTCTCATTGTTCAGCCAAGCTGTGAGTCAAATCTCACAGCAGAGAAGATTCAGAAGAACCCCACCTGGAATTTTTTACAAATGTGGAAAGTCCTGTAATTTTTTATCCTTCTACCAGTCGTCAAACCATTCAGGAGTATCGAGTTCTTCTCCATTTCGAGATGGAGAACCTAGAGGAACAGAACAGTCCTCGGAGTGACTTCCCAAATGTTGAGTTATACGAGATGTGATCTCATGAGGAACAGGCAAACTACTGTCTTTGATCCCTTCCCAATCCATGCCATCAAACCAGGGATGCCTTTTGACAGATTCATAGCCTTGGCTTCCTAGTCTGGTGTTTTCATCAACCTCGAGTAACTGAACATATTATTATAAACAGAAGCATGTGAAAATTCCTTTTGTGTGTGTGTGTGAGAGAGAGAGAGAGATGACTAAAAAGATTCCTACAATACCTTAGTTATGAGATCAACAACTTCAGGACTAAAAGTTTGCGGTAGAGTTAGCTGTCCCTTTGCGATCTTTGCAAATGTATCAAGCTCGCTTTGTCTCCATGAGCCGAATGGCATTTCACCCTGTAGCATGAAGTATATCAACACTCCTAATGCCCACCTGCAAATTTTTAAACAAATTCAGAACTGCAGGAGGTCTCAGAAGGATACTGTCAAGACAACAAAATAATAAAATAATATGAAATGTAATTATATATACAACTCAGATCTCAATGCCTAAAACTTCAATAATTCCACTGTTTCCAACACAGGAAGGGACCTGTTTCCATCTTAAAACTTTTCCCAGAGATCTTAAACAAATCTAGATGCTTACAAATCTCACCGGGGTGTCCTAGTGGAAGCAATTACTTAGTTTAGGATGAACGAGGCATAAATCACCATATTACCAGTCAGCTGGGAAACCATGGCCTTTTCCCTGGACTACCTCTGGAGCTAAAAAGTCCACCATTCCACAAATTGTATATGTCCTTTCACCGGATAACTTCTTGCCAAACCTGAAGTCTACTAGCTACAATACAAAAATAAATAAATAAATAAATAAAATTAGTAATTAAGCATAATTTCATCAACTTCTCCCTCTTCGATTATTCTGCGTCAATCCAGATACTATGGATAAACATGATTCATTACGGAAAAACAAAACATTACCAACCTGCAAATATCCTGTTTGGTCCAACATTAAAACATCAGGAGACAAGCCTCTGTAGAGAACGTCATTCTGAAAGTCAAATTACAAAGAAAAGAAAATGAGAGATGTTGAAAAAGAAAGATGTTACTTAAACAGTCACGGCAGGAGCTAATAAGCTAATTCCAGACAATGGACCTTATGGAGATCTGCCAAACCAGCAACTAGAGAGGCTGCACAAAATTTGGCAGATGGTTCATCAAGGGGAGTGCGAAGTATCGAAGCCAACGGACAAGCAAGGCAAGTATTATACAGTATGCCAGCATGTGTCTGATCAACACATGTGCACAGAAACTGTGGCACACACGCTGAAGAACTCATACTCTTGATTAGATCCTTCTCTCTCAACACTTGTGCTTCCTTTCCCATCCTTCTGACCTTTTGCTTTGAAAACCTTTTCAAACTAAGCAATTTTTCTGATAGGCAATAAGATTTAACAAGAATAATTCCCGTCAGCTTATGTACTGTTTTAAACAAAAATAAATTCTTCTCAAAATATTGAATCTACCATTAGATCTGCCCCATTCAATGCAGTATATATTATCGACTTCTTTCTTTATCTAACAAATGATATATCATATATTACTTCAACATGAATCCAGCATCGTGTAGAAGCCCAATCTAACCAAATAAAACCACAGCTGAAAAGAAAAACCCTAAATGATAACCAACCAACCTGAATCTCTTAAACATGCAAGTCCAATCTCACTGCAGTCAGTGCTATATAAAATTGTTCTCCAATCCTAAAATGGAAACATATGTAGCATCAATAAATTATACGATAACTCAATTAAGCATTTATACTTAGAAACTTAGAAACCTACAAACAAGCAGGGCACTGAATTCCATACCAGATCAGAAAACTGGACTTTAGAAAGAGCAGAAATATCAACGTTCTTGCCAGATCCCTTTGCAACGTCAGAAGAATAATCCCTTGACCTACATAGTGACATCAACAAACGGCATCCGTAATATGAAACAGTCATGAGATATCCTGTATAATATAAAAAAGAGTTCTACGAAGTTGTCATATGTCATTAGAGAGATCCAAAGTTAACCATGGATTTCCAATTGGTAGATTGATTAAAATTTAAGAATTGAGACTTCAAGAGAATACCACATACTTCCGATCATCCTGAGAAAGCTTTGTCAAAGGGCCAATGACTGAATCAAAATTTTCCTTTGTTAAAACAGCACAGGTGACATCTCCCACAGCAACTGCAGTAAACAAATCAATATGTTCTCCAAGAAGTGCCCATTCACCAAAGCAGCTTCCCTCCGTCTTCTCCACCGAGAGCTCTTTACTGCTCTGAGGATGATCATCTTCTTTTTGATAGTCAGACTTCAGACTCCGGACAACTGGACTACTAACTGAATTTGCATCAAAAGTAATCCTCACTTTTCCCTTCTGGATAATGTACAATCCAACTAGGCGTTCACTCTGCAGATACATGTGAAATACACATTAGTTATAGGCAAAGAGTAAATGATACCCTTAAGGAAAGTAAAGTACCTCGCTGACTATCGTCTGCCCTTGTGAGAAGGAAACTTCAGACAGAGAATCGGCAATATGGCTCAGCTGTAAGATTGTCAGCCTTGATAGAAGATCCACTGATCGAAGCAACTTCAAATATGACAAATTAGAAAACTCTGACGTTAAAATTCCACGGAAGTCTTCTCTTTTCAAAGCCCAAAGAGTTCCACTGGTCACAGCACGAACAGAGGCCTGGAGTGGTTTGTTATGCCTGCAGTATCACATATCGCAGGATCAAGTAAACAGGAATTAGAAAACACATGATGCACTATTACAAAAGGAAACAAACAGATCAAGGAAAGCCGAAACAAATTGGATCTAACATGTCCCAGGAATATGCTTCCCATTTCCCCTGGCTCCGCAATGGCAAATCATTAATATTTTCTAATGCATAGATGTACAGATGTAAGAAAACCTTATGTTCAATTTGTGCATCAAATTTCCAAGAGTAAATCATATAGTCAGCTCACAGAAACTCTATGATAGCACAACCATTTTCTGAACCAACAGATAAAAAAAGGTAGAAATGGTTAACTCACATTAGCGCTAGTTCTCCAAAGGATGACAGTTTATCAGCTGTATAGTGCTGCAGAACCCTCGGAACCTCTCCATTCTTTTCTTCCTGCTAAGATCGTATCCAATCAACAAAAAATCTGTGGGGCCTCATGAAGTTATTATCCAAATGAATTTCAAGTAGAAAAAGGATATATTTAAAACCTGGGTTGCCAACACCTCAAATTCTCCACTGCCAACAACATAAAAGCAGTCACCTTCACCACCCTACAAAATACAGTAACTGTTACAAGTAATATAACCACACAAAATTGTAACATTTTAACTTCTCTATTTTTTTAACATGGAGTCTTTAGGCTGTTTTGGCAATGGATCAGCATTGCGAATGTAACTTCAAAAATTAAACCAATAATGCTTTGTGTATTATTAAATTTACTTTTAAAAATCAAACTTACAGGGCAGGGGGTCCTCAGGTCACTTAAAAAACTGCTTTGTGTATCGGTAACTGCTTTGTGTATTATTAAATTGTAAATAATTCTACTTTAGTTACATAAATTTCTTGGCCACAGGGGCAAGCATGAGTTTGTACATACTATTTCCGTAGAAATTCACGATCCTGAATCCTGCTGTTGTAAGCATTTCAAGTAAATTAGAACTACACCAGAATTAATAGTCTATTACATATATTAATCCTTTTCAGATTATTGATGTCATAAGTCCATGTCTGCCACTCATAACCGTGCCCAAAGCAATACAATTATGTGCAAGAGCTATGAAAAGCTATTACTATAAACAAGAAAAGCAAAAAAACAAAGAAAAGGAACCTGTCTAACAACAACATCTCCAGGCTGGAACTCAACCCTTTCCATGCAGTCCAATAACACCTGACACTGAGAATCAGTAAGCTTTCTGAAGAGGAAATGGTCATGCAAAGCCCGCTCAATGTGTGCCTATTTACCACAAACAAATGTTCAAAGTAAGAACTTGCAATAGAGAAATTGATATCATTTCTAGTCTTTCAAACAAAATCATGACGAATGGAAAGCAAAAAGGATATGAAATAAAGCATACTTCTTCCTCCCAAGTCTTTCTGTGGGATGGAGATGGAGGAACCCAAATTTGCCCATTTTCTAGAGAACTCTCAATCGCACGAAGGCGTGCCTTTGACAAATCATGTCTGGTGCGCTGGTTCCTAGAGTTCCACCCAGACGGTGAAGGAGATTCACATCCTGTAACCTCTACAACTTGAGGAACAGGTGGTCTTATAGCAGTAGCAGAACTTATTGATTGACCAACGGAAATCTATAAGAAAAAGACATTATTAATTGACTACATTTGAGCAAACCATATTTACGTGAAGACAATGCACTTTGAATATTAAATGCACAGACAACGTCATAGTTTGGACAGCAAGTCCTCTTACATCAGTCAGCCCATTTACATGCACAACGATCACTGTAATATCATCTGTACGAGTTTCATACTGCAGCCAGAGTTTATACGATTCAGCTACAATTGCAGCACAAGCATCACGGGGATCTTTAAATTTTGCAACCTGTAAATATAGTAACAGAATCAAGAAAAGTGGAAAAACAAAAGATGTACTCAACTTAACTAAACGCACTATGCCCAACAAAAAGAAAGCAAACAAACAATCATAACCATTCACAATTAACTTATAAACGGTCAATGAATTAGAGATAAAAAAAAACTCTTAACAGATTCCACACTTGATTGCAACAAAGAGAGAGCAGGATACCTTACCATATCCACCACAGCTTGGCTAGAAAGGAACTCAAAAACTCCATCACTAGCAAGAACAAAGAAAGGATTATTCTGTGTAAGCTCTAAAACCACAATTTCAGGGTTCGCAACAACCCCAATTGTCTCAGCAATTGAATCACCAAGACTCCTTGTAAAAGCTGTCCCAGGATACATTCCATTTGGCACCCACAATCTAGGTGGATCACCATCATCGCTTTCTTCGATTCCCCAACACTGCACATCTGGATTCTTCAGCCCTTCAATTTGATCCAATGTAAGAACTCTTGCACCACAAAGCTTAACCCTTTCGAGCTCGTCCACTCTAAATGGGGTTTGATCAATTGAAAGGTCCACAGCTACAATGTCATCCCCTTTCCTCTCTGCTATAACAGCCCTTGAATCACCTGAATTCGCAATGCATATCGTCCTACCTCGAACCAAAACCGTAATTGCAGTTGTCCCGCTCATGCTATCATCCAAAATATCAGCGTGCAACTGAGAATTGGTTGCGATAAATGCAGAATGGCATGCCTCGACAGCATCCACTTGAAACTTATTATTCCTAAGCAAATTCTCACACAACTTTCTTTTCACAAACTGCGAACACTGAGCTCCGAATTCTCCATGACCATCAAAGACCCCAAAGAAATGATCATCCGGGTTTGTCCCAAATGGCGTGTGGATACAAAAGCTATCTTGGTTAGCCTTATCAAGAGCATCAGGGTAATAACCTCTCTGAGACAAATACGAATACCGCATGTCAAAGTTTCCTGAAGGGACCTTGACAGTTCTTGACCCATTGGGGGGCAGAAACTGTGATGAAACCCTACGGAGCCTAGTTATACCCACCTCAGCATCCCCAGTTAAGCCAGACTGGTTGAATTGGTCTCTGAGTTCACCTACTTCTCCATTGGAGGAAGTAGGAGAGAACACTGGGATCTCAGTGCTCCTCACATCCTGACTCTCTTTCAATTTCGGAACTCTTGGAATACAAAGCTCTCCAATGCAAACTCTTGAATAAACACAACCCATCACTCAAAAACACAAATTGAATCGAACCCAGATGTCAAATTTACCTGAAAATTCATCAGTTTCAAGTCTGAACGAGTTCAATCACCCTACAACCCATCACTCAAAAAAGCAAATTGAAACGAACCCAAATGCCGAATTTACCTGATAATTCATCAGCTTCGAGTTCGATCGAGCTCAATCACTATACAACCCAACACTCAAAAATGTAAATTGAATAGAACCCAGTTGCGAAATTACCTGAAAATTCATCAGCTCGAGCTTTCGAGTTCGAAGGAGCTCAGTGACTCTGCTTCCTCAGCTTCTTCGAGCAAAATAAATGAGATTTTGTTGGATTTTTCTCCAGACTTATCTTCCACAGCTGCCCAGAAAACTACTCTCAGAGAATGAAAGGAAACCGGCTCCAAAAAAAAGTATTAAATTGCAAATCTTTTATGAGATATTCAAACTGTTAGATATTACACAGCAAATTGGAAAGCGACGTTCTTGATCTACAGTGCCTCCCACAACCGTTACGATAAAATACAACAAAAATAGAAGCAAATAAAAGCACTTCTGAAAAAAGTACTTCTGAATCGTGCAAAAAATTGGAAAACAGACAGTTGGGTTTTGCAGTGGAGGCCGAGAAATCTGTTTGCTTGAGTGAGTCACTCAGCAGGTGCTTTGCTTTTGCTTTGGGGAAGAGTTCGGGATCGGGGGAAGAGGTAAGGGAAAGGCGAGTGGGGACAGGGAGTGGTCGGGGTGCGGATTGCGGATTAGGCCGGTATCAGTGCACTGCATCTATTTTTGTGGACACTGCTACTTCCACGCGCCGTGACGGGAAGTGTTTTCACCTTCATATATATATATATATATATATATATGGAAATCTTTAAGGAAAGGGTTCCCCATTTTTTTATAAAAATGGGGATTAATTGTGGGGTCCACATTACATAGAACTTTAACGATCCGAACCGTCTATTTTTCAAGTTGCATCTCATAGATCATCCTTACAAAATATTAGCCAAATCGGAAATGTTTAAGACATCTAATTGGGTTCAAAGAAATGAACGAATACTTTGTTATATAAGAAACAATGAAATTTTATCTTGATAATTAAATAGGCAAATGGTTTCGGATTAAATTGAATTTTTGCAAGAATGATCTATGAATCGAGACTTACAAAATAGACGGTTCGGATCGTTGAAGTTCGATGTGAAGTGAGCTCCACACCTAATCCCCATTTTTTGAAAAAAAATGGGGATCCCTTTGCATAAAGGGCCTGTATATATATATTGTCAAACAAGTTAGGTTTTGAGATTAAATTCTATCAGTTGTTTATGGTAAAATTTAGCATTGTCTTGAATTTGCATAATCATCGTTTAATGGGATTTTAGCTTACTCATCATTCACGAAAGTCAACTTAAATGAAGAAAATACTACTAAATCTGTTAATCTTAGTAATACAACAAGAAACACAATTTTATTAGTAAATATTATAATTTTTTCAAAACAATTAAAATGTTGACACTTTTCAAACTTTAATAATAATTCTGATAATGTGTATATGATATTTTTTAAATCTCGTCTTTGTAGTTTGTGTTGTCTTTTAAAGAGATTAATAATTTTTTTTTCTCATCATAATTCTCAAGGATTCTTTTCTATATATCATTAAAATAATAGATGAAAGATGACGTGATTATTCTGTAGTTTTTGTTACATATATAGTCTAGAGAATATTTATAGTTAAAAATCTCATAACCAAACAAGAACAAGAAAACAAAATATAAACTAAAAAAAAATTAGTTTGTAGAATGCATCCCTTATCACACACTTTGCTTTATTGTTTCATTGAATAATTGAATTATGCTTTTACCAAAGTGTGTGTGCATATGACTACCTTCCATACTCGAATGAGAAAACCACCCCACGTTCGTTCATAATCACATGAACTTTCCCAAGTTGTCCCCTTGAATGGCCCCTTGAATTCACTTTGATTAACTTCTTTTTTGTTTATCCATTCTTTTGTCGAAATGGAAATTTAATATAAAGTAAATAAAAATCTATAAAACTTTTGAGAGGATGTGTGCCAATTGACTGTGGTCACGGGATGGGCTGAAATGTTCTAGCCTTTCTGAGCCCCACTGGGTAGGGATGGGACTTTAGTAGCTGACCAACTTGACCAACCCAATTGAAATTGGTTGAGTTGTAAGCTTCAAATTTATTTTTGAGTAAAAACTTGTCACCCGTCCAATAGGTGAGTTGGGTTGATATTTTGATAACCAAATTGAAACCGACCCACCCAGATATCAACAATTCTTAATCAAGTATGTATATTACATAGATATATACATAAAATCTAATCGTTATTAAACACTCTTGTTTATTTATAGTTTAGTTAATCATAAAATTTAAATATATAAATACAAATAATGATTCTACAATATCAAATTCACACGATTTAACCCTAATATAACATGTATTTTGAATTATTTGTTGCTGATTCTCACTTTACAAATAAGAAAGAAAGTAAACTCAATTCATAAAATCCTTCCAACCCAACTTGCCGTAGAATGGTTTGGGTGCCTTGTTTGTACATTTTTTTAAGGAAAACTAATGAAAAGAGCTTGAAAACTTTGAGTTTTAACGTTAAGAACAAAAAAAAGGGTAAAGTGAATACTACCAGGTTTGACTTTTTAGTGTAAAAATGTGGTTTTTCGTTAAAGTGAACAGTATCATGTATTTTTCGTGAAAACTCTTTTTTTTTTTTTTTGGAAATTAGTTTCAAAATGTCAACCCACCCAATGCCCACCCCTACCATTGGAGATTAGCCTCTTCGTGAATTTTGTCATATAATTTGATCTAAACTATTGGGAATTCGAACTTGTGCATAAGATGACACAATATCCTAACCAACTTGAATACGTGTTATTACATTTTCTTTCCTTTTTTTAAACTTTGCTAGCAAGCAAGTGATAAATAATTAAATTCTTTGCTTTGGTTACATCGTGATTCTTCATGAAATGTTCAAACAAACCGTGCGAATGTTTTCTGTGAGCTTATAAATTACGTGCACTTTTTAGGGTTTATACTTTTTAAGACTAGAACGTGGATCGCATTCTTGTGTGCTGCTGTAGATGGTGTGGCCTCTCAATGTTCTTTTACTTGACTTTATGTGGAACCAACAAATATAAAGAATGGACAAGTACAAATGAATGAAGGAAAGCTCAGCAGCTTACAAATTAAATAGGTTTAGTAATAAAGTTGTCATCATGATTTTCAATCAGGTGAAATATATAATACCAGTCAGTTCTTCTTGAACATAGTTTATAGAGAGTTTTGATGAAACACTTCTGATATTGTTAATTTTTAATGAAAACCCACATTTTTAGATTTTTTCAGGTACTATTCACTACACCTTTATTTATTATTTTTCAGTAAAACTAAAGTTTTTAGGATTTTTTGTTAATTTTTTATATGCGTTACAAAAAAACCACAAATTGTCGATATATTATTGATCATGCATTAATAATATTTATAATTAACTGAGGCTTCACATTAGTCAAGCTCTAATCTCACCAACGACGTAAGTGACCTTTTACCATAGTGGTGGAAATGTGTTGAACTCTTACATAAAAGCGTGGATTCAAATGTCTAATCTAACTTTTGATCTAACAATATCTATCGTTTAAAAAAAAAAAGGGTTTTTATATTAACACCCCACAAAATGTTGAATGCACCCCACATTAAAATTTAATATTAAATGACTTATTTACTTCACTATGCAATAACAATTTTGACCTTATTAGGGTTTTTTAAAAAAAAATAAAGATTTATAAATACATCCTAAATCACATTTAGCGTATTATTTATCTTCTCAACTATCAAACATGTTGATTAAGAAAAAATGTTTTTGACGAATGGAACACGAAATCGATGTTTCAGGAGCTTCACATGAGGTAAGACTTCATAGTTTTCATTGTTTTAGTGATTTCGATGACATCGATAATTATTTAATTTTGCGTTTGCTACATTATTTAAACTTCTATATTCATATTCATCTTTTAGTGTTCATATGGTTAGATTCAATCCCTGAAAATTAAAAATGAGTGTTATAAGATTTGAGAAATGTGGGGTGTAAAGAAAATGTGGGGTGTATGTACAAAATATAAGATGTATATTGAGAATGTGGGGGTGTAATAAGATAAAACTTTAAGTGAAAAAGTAAATGTATGGTGTATTAAGTTTGTGGGGTTTATTCAACAATTTGTGGAGTGTTATTATAATTAGCCAAAAAAATTATCACCAACGACAAAGAAACTAATCTTACACTAATCTTACAAGGACGGTTATTAAACGTTTCGAGTTAAGGCCCAACACTACCAACCCAATCTGGCGGCGTTTGGGAATTTAGAAATGGGGCTATTAATTGGGCCTTGGGCTAGGCCCAACTTGAAAATAAACCAGAGGTCCAGAAGTCTACCCCACAGGGGACACACACACGCCATGACAAAAAATGGCAATCGAATGGAATACGACACGGCCTTCCCATTTCTTTATTCTCTCTCCTTTTCTTCCCAAAAAATAAACAATACAATTTCTTCAAGTTCACAGAGGAGACAGAGAGAGAGAGAGAGAGAGAGAGAGAGAGAGAGAGAGAGAGAGAGAGAGAGATGGTGCGGATAATTCCCATGGCGTCTTCAATCAGACCCTCGCTATCCACGCTGAGGTTCGCCGGAGCTTCTCGCCTGGGCTTTCCCTTCCCTTCCTTCACTCCTTCCCGGCGACTCGCTTGCTTCCAACTCGCTAGTGGTAAATATATTTACAAATTCTCCGCCTTTCGCTGCTTGCCCTTTTGTGTTAAACCCTGAATTTGCTATCCTTTTCGCTGAGTTCCTCTATTTTCGGTTGAATTGGGGTTTTGGGATGTTAATTTTGTTGTATGTATGCACCATTTGATTTGATTTGATTTGATTAGTGTGGAAGTAATCGATTGGAAATTTTGATTGGTGTGGAAGTAATCGATTGGGAATTTTATATAAAGTTTAGAATTTAATTGTTGGGATTGTATTTGTTGTTCACAGCCAAGTTACGGCATTGACAATGTGATTGGATTTGTGAATTGATAAGGTTTTGTGATCATTTCGACCTGCTTGATGATTTTGAGTTCTATACCAGCTGTGCCACAGTCGCCGTCTTTCGGTCTGAAAGCTTCTAAGCTGTTGAGAGGAGATGGTAAAACCGCGGGGGTGGCTGCTGCTGGAAATGCCGCGCAAGCTAGCACAACAGCTTCCCCTGAAAATGTCCTAGAGTGGGTCAAACAGGACAAGCGGAGGATGCTCCATGTTGTTTACCGCGTTGGAGATTTGGACAGGACCATAAAGTATGTCCGCTCAATGCAACTTGAACTATCCTTTTGATTTCATATATAATGCCCTGTTTTCTTATGATTATAATGAAACAACACAGAATTCAAACATAGAGTTGTGTTGTGCCTTGTAGATTCTACACAGAATGCTTAGGAATGAAATTGTTGCGAAAGCGCGACATACCCGAGGAAAGATACACCAATGCTTTCCTTGGGTACGGGCCAGAGGATTCCCACTTTGTTATTGAACTCACTTACAGTACGGCATCCAACTAGTTTTCATCTTTTCCAATATCTGAAGCATTACCTGTTTTGAACTACTTCCATACGCACTTGTCCTGCGAATTAAAATTCATATGATTGATGTTCATTTCATTTAATGGCACTTCCAGATTATGGAGTTGACAAGTATGATATTGGAACTGCATTTGGTCATTTTGGTATTGCCGTTGAGGATGTAAGCCACTATTTTTTTGTTAAATTTTGTTCTCTAAGCATGCAGGATGCAGATTTTTTTTTAATGCAATTTAGTACCATCCTGTTGTTACTACTCTCTAGACTGTTGCGGATTTTCTGTTCTTAAAGGACATCTATGTATGATCTTGTGGTTAGGTTGCCAAGACTGTGGAGCTCATAAAAGCTAAGGGTGGCAAGGTAACTCGTGAACCTGGTCCGGTCAAAGGGGGAAAAACAGTAATTGCATTTATTGAAGATCCAGATGGTTATAAGTTCGAACTATTGGAAAGAGGGCCTACCCCTGAGCCCTTGTGTCAAGTTATGCTTCGTGTGGGCGATCTTGATCGATCCATAACTTTTTATGAAAAGGTAAAGGTTGTTTTGGACGGAAATATGCTGTTGGCCTTTCATGTTTTTACTCGTCACTGCTTATTTGTTTTGGAACTCATTTACTTTTGGTTCTCAATCCTTAATTCCTTTCCACTCACTAGGCTTTTGGCATGGAGCTCCTTCGCAAAAGAGATAATCCGGAATACAAGGTAATTTTGCATTTTGTCTACACCATTAGCCTTTTATATTTGTACACTGAATTATTGGAAATGATTGGTCATTTTGATGCCTCTTTTACCCCCAAAGATGGAATAAGTATGATGAGATAGTAACATGAGACTCTAGATTGAAGCATGATTACAAAAGAACATAGTCACCATGCCTTACCAATAGTTTTAGAGCTTTGTGCTTTTCATCAAGTCACAGTGGTCATTACTTGCAGGAATAGTGTATAGAGTGTTTCTACCTGAATGACATAACCTTTTGCTTGTTGCTCCCGTACCTATTACTTCTAGTAGTACTCTAGTAACGCAAAAATGCCTTTTCTCTTCTAGTGCACTATACGTTATTGACATAATTGTGCTCATTACTTCTAGTATACTATAGCAATGATGGGTTATGGCCCCGAAGACAAAAGTGCTGTTCTGGAGTTGACATACAATTACGGGGTCACCGAATATGACAAGGGAAATGCTTATGCTCAGGTAGAACCCCTACCTCTCCCCACCTTCTCTTCTTTTGATAGCATTCCCTCTGTCCATTGCAAAATGGTTTTCTTATTCATGCATGCATAATTTCCTGTGGTTCGTCATCTTATTGTAATAATACCACATGAAAAATGATATATTTTCTTGCCAACATTTTTTCGGACTAATTTTGAAGAATGGTTTCTTTTTGTCTCTCAACAGATAGCAATAGGCACAGATGATGTCTATAAAACTGCTGAAGCAGTTAAACTCTCTGGGGGCAAGATTACTCGGGAGCCTGGGCCATTACCTGGTCTAAACACAAAGATCACTGCTTGCTTGGACCCTGACGGATGGAAATCGGTATGGCTCATTCCTTTATGCTTTACTCATTTATGTACCTACCCTGACAGCTGAAAGTTGTTTGGTGGCTCATTGCCCCATGATTACAAGGTCTCACTCCTCATTTTTGTTTTGCAGGTTTTTGTGGATAACGTTGATTTCCTCAAGGAATTGGAGTGAGTTATGGGAGGCTTACACGTACCCAAGCTTGTGATATTGAGACTGAAATCTCGGGCCAAGATGATTCTATGAAGCTGTTCTCTTGAACGAATGCATTAAATCCCCGTTTTGTAGATAAAATTATAATTAGCTTTGAATAATCATTGTAACAAATATTTATCTCACGATAGCGTCGCAGTCATTGTAAGAAAAAGGAAAAACAACAATTAGTTTTGCAGTGTTATTGTTAGTTCGAGATGTTATTATTATTTTTTGGTGATTCATCTGCCACTGTTTTTGTGGGAAGTTCTCTCTCAAGATTTCTGGTACTCATCCTCTTGCTTCTGGCTCGCCGGAGACCTTTCCAGGGTTTAGCCGTCTGCGGTTGGGCATATTTACAGGGAGATGAATATGGTTGTGTATGGTATGGTCGCCTTCGGGGATTCGATGAGAAGTGAGAAGTGATAACCCTGAGCCCTAATTTTGTTTAATCTGGGTTGGTGAGAAGTGAGCAGGGCGTGTACTTCTTTTGGTGAGAAAGTAATTTGTTTCAATCGTGGCATGAAGTCGCTTGTTTTGTCATAATATTTCTTCAATCACCATTGGACCTAATTATTTCCTTGTAGTTGCCAAATAACACTTTTTTTTTTTTTTTGAGTTGGAGTTTGAGGTACAAAAAAAAAGACAATGAGTTGGGGTTCGACGAATTTAGAACTTCTCTGGACTTTGGAAATTCGGATCCTTAGTTTGTGTGAAAGATAAATTGGAGTTATTGGTTTGTGTAAGGTGGTCTAGCGGAATGAATTAATAGGAACCATCAAATATAATTTGAGTGGACAAAGGAACCATCAAATATAATTTGAGTGGTCTGGATTGTCTGGTCCTTAAGCTCTAGACAGTGAGATTCAGAGAGAATATTTGTCACGAATTCAATCGCGTCATTTGTAAGACATTTATACAACCCCTATTTTGATTTTATCAGCCTCACGCCAATCCAACTTGTCATGACACATAAATAAGAAAAGTAGAAAATACCACGTAAATAAGAAAAGTAGAAAATACCAAAAGTAAAAATCAAAATTAGTGTTGGTGTTTTTTTTTTTTCTCCTTCTAGTACATCAATATATTTACATTAAGAGAAAGGAGAATTTAGCTAAGCCACACAATGTACAACCTATTTGGTATCGAATTCACCATACACAAGATTATAATATAAGATCACTCACTTTCAAATGAACAAAATTATTCTTAAATTACCGTTATTATTTTCCGGTTCTTTCACGTTACTTTCCAGTTTCCTAAATAAAATATTGAAAATTAAACAAGGTGTTCAAATAAAACCCTAAACAATCATATAAAAGCAATTAGACTCTCCATTCGCTCTCTCTTCCCTTGGCCCTAAGAAGCTCTCTGAAAGACTGCAATTTTATTGAGCTTCTGGTACGAAATTCCGTTTTCGGCCATGTCCAGCTCACGGAAAGGGAAGGAGGGCGCAGAGGAAGGCGAACAGCAACATGGGCAGATCAGTAATAAGAAACGCAAAGAGATTTTCCCCTACGGAAACTACAAAAGTTACTACGGCTATCGGGTAATTAAAATCTCCTCCATTCCCCACAATTTTAACTTTTGAATGTTGTTATTGCTCTAATTGGTTGTCAGGGAAAGCTAAAACAAGTGAAAAAAAACAACTGAAGATTCGATTTTTTTTTTTTTTGGTTGGGAGTTTCTCGGTTTTTTGTTTATTTGGTTGTTTGAAGTAAATATTGAAGTGGGGTTTGTGTTTGATTGAGTTTAAGGGTACCCAATCAGGTGTTTTGTCAAATTTGATTGAAATTATGGTATTTTTTCGTTTGAAGTTTCTGGGGAATTGGTGTTCTTGGGTTTTGAACGCAGTGCATTTGTGAAGCTCTTGAGTGGTTGGATTGGTTTTATGGATACTGTTAGGATTTATTTCGAAAAATAGCGTAAGCTAAACTTCACCCATGATTCATTGTGGCCCAATTTTAAGTCTTTGGGAGAGTTTAACTTAAAAAAATTAACGGACAAGTTAAAATTTTGGGCATTGCATTGGTCTGTAATTGTTTAAACATCTTGAAACTCGTTCTGTTGATAACAATGTGGAATCTCATTGCCTTGTATGGTGTTTTAGATTGGCCAAGAAATGGAGGAAGATGCTAGGTTGAAGGTTTTCAAGAAGGAATGGTTCGAAGGAAAGGATTGTCTTGACATTGGCTGCAATTCTGGAATCATGACCATTCAAATTGGTACTTTTCTCTCAGTTAAAATCGTAATTGAAATTTATTTATGAGTTTGTTGATTATACTGTATTGTTTCTATTCATCTTTCCTAAACAAATGGTATTATTAAATCTTATATGGATAGAACTTGATAGTCTGAGTCGGGGAAAGATGTAGTGAATTTCTTGGTTTTGTCAAGTTTAGGGTGTTTTATAGTCGCTGGTTGAGATGCTTTCTTTATGTATGTGGCTCTTGAATGTGTTTGTTCTCGCAGTGACATAGTCATCTTTATGTGCTTATCTACAGCCAAAAAGTTTTGCTGCCAGAGCATTCTTGGTGTTGACATCGACGCCAGTAAGATTCTAATCATATCTCAGATTCTTATCGTCTCACTGAAGTTCGAAGAAGTTCAAATTTTTTTACGTTGTTCTCTAAATGTAGTCAACTCCGCCTATGTCTTACATGGCCGGTCCCAAGCCCGGATAAAGGAGGAGGGGGAGGGCGTCAGGTAGTCGACAGCCGGCACTCCATGACCACGTCGAATCCTTATGAAAATGAATCCAGAACAAAATCGCGCTAAAGCTAGGGCGTCACCCGTAAGTGGCGCGCTGTGTGGCCTGAGCACAGTGATAAGTGAGCAAGGGTCGCTGTATCTCCATCGGCACCCGGATGCAGTGTTAAATGAGCAAGGGGGCCATAGAAACTTCTTTTCGAACGACTCCACTCAAAGTTGTTTGGGAGCATATGCTCCTATCAACTTTACCCGGGACACACAAAAGAAGTACTTTGATCCTATTAGACGGGGGAGGGTGAAGAAGCTAGGACAGAAGGGTAGAGTTCAAGAGAGCAAAATGCGTTTAGGAACGTGGAATATAGGAACCTTAACGGGAAAATCTATGGAAGTAGTGGAAGTTATGGTGAGGAGAAGGATAAATATTATGTGCCTACAAGAAACTAAGTGGGTTGGTAGTAAGGCAAAGGATCTAGAAAACTCAGGGTTTAAACTTTGGTATTCGGGCACAAATAGAACGAGAAACGGTGTTGGCATCATCGTGGACAAGACCTTGGTACAAGATGTTGTAGATGTCAAGAGGGTAGGAGATAGAATCATGGCAATCAAGATTGTAATAGGACAAGAACTTATCAATGTGATTAGTGCGTACGCACCTCAAGTAGGGTTGGATACGAGTTCGAAGGAGAAATTTTGGGAAGATCTTGGAGACTTGGTGCAAGGAATTGCTCAGACGGAGAAGTTATTTATAGGAGGAGATTTAAATGGACACGTGGGCAGGGAGACAGGCAACTATGGAGGTTTTCATGGTGGCCATGGTTTTGGGGAGAGAAACGAGGATGGGGAAGCTATCTTGGATTTTGCAATGGCATATGATCTCTTCTTAGCCAACACCTTCTTTAAGAAGAGAGAAGAACATGTGATCACCTACAAGAGTGGGTCGTCAAAAACACAAATAGATTTTCTTCTAATGAGGAAAGGGGATCGTATAACTTGTAAGGATTGCAAAGTTATACCAGGAGAGAGCGTGGCTAATCAACATCGCTTGTTGGTGATGGATGTACATATCAAAAGAGTAAGACAAAAGAACAAGACTTGGAAGTGCCCAAGGACTAGATGGTGGAATCTAAAAGAAGAAAAACAAGCCATTTTCAAAGAGAAGGTAATCACCCAATGTGTGTGGGATAGAGAGGGGGAAGCTAGCCAAATGTGGGATTCCATGGCTAGTTGTATCCGAAAAGTAGCAAAAGAGGTATTAGGAGAGTCCAAGGGCTTTGCCCCACACCAAAAGGAATCTTGGTGGTGGAATGAGGAGGTACAAACAAAGGTGAAGGCTAAGAAGGAATGTTGTAAAGCCTTATACAAGGAGAGGACTGATGAAAATGGTGAAAGGTATAGAAAAGCGAAGCAAGAGGCGAAGAAAGCTGTCAGAGAAGCTAAGTTAGCGGCTTACGACGATATGTATAAACGACTAGATACCAAAGAAGGAGAGTTGGATATCTATAAACTATCTAGAGCAAGGGAAAAGAAGACAAGGGACCTAAACCAAGTGAGGTGCATCAAGGATGAGGATGGAAAGGTTCTTGCTACAGAGAACGCGGTTAAAGACAGATGGAGAGGTTATTTTCATAATCTTTTCAATGAAGGACATGAAGTGAGTGCTTCTTTAGGGGAGTTGAGTAACTCAGAAGAGTGTAGAAACTACTCTTTTTATCGTCGAATCCGGAAGGAAGAAGTGGTTGTAGCTTTGAAGAAGATGAAGCATAAAAAAGCAATAGGCCCAGACGATATACCAATCGAAGTGTGGAAACTTTTGGGAGAGACAGGTATAACATGGCTCACTGACCTTTTCAATAGGATTTTGAAAACGAAGAAGATGCCAAATGAGTGGCGAATGAGCACTTTGGTGCCTATCTACAAGAATAAGGGCGACGTACAAAATTGCATGAACTATAGGGGTATTAAGCTAATGAGTCATACAATGAAGCTCTGGGAGAGAGTCATTGAGCATAGATTGAGGCAAGAGACACGGGTTTCGGACAACCAATTCGGGTTCATGCCAGGGCGCTCAACCATGGAGGCAATCTATCTCTTACGAAGATTGATGGAAAGATATAGAGATGGGAAAAAGGATTTACACATGGTCTTTATAGATTTGGAAAAAGCGTATGATAGGGTCCCAAGAGACATTCTTTGGAGGATTTTAGAGAAGAAAGGAGTACGAGTAGCATATATCCAAGCTATAAAGGATATGTATGAAGGAGCAAAGACTGCCGTAAGAACCCATGAAGGACAAACCGAAAGCTTTCCCATAACTGTAGGATTACATCAAGGCTCATCCTTAAGTCCTTACCTTTTTGCGTTGGTAATGGATGAGTTAACACGACATATTCAAGATGATATTCCTTGGTGTATGCTTTTCGCAGACGATATAGTGTTGATAGATGAAACTCAGGAAGGGGTAAATGCAAAGCTTAACCTTTGGAGAGAAGTGTTGGAATCTAAAGGTCTTCGCCTAAGCCGATCAAAGACAGAATATATGGAGTGCAAGTTCAGTGCAAATGGAGGCCAAAACGAGTTAGGGGTGAGGATCGGAGATCAAGAAATACCAAAGAGCGACCGTTTTCGTTACCTAGGATCTATCTTGCAAAAGAACGGAGAATTAGATGGAGATCTCAACCATAGAATACAAGCTGGATGGATGAAGTGGAAGAGTGCATCCGGTGTGTTGTGTGACCGCCGTATGCCACTGAAGCTCAAGGGAAAATTTTATAGGACGGCAATAAGGCCGGCGATGCTGTATGGCACAGAATGTTGGGCGGTGAAACATCAACACGTACACAAAATGGGTGTAGCGGAGATGAGGATGCTTCGTTGGATGTGTGGGCACACGAGAAAGGATAAGATTAGGAATGAGGATATCCGGGGTAAAGTAGGAGTAGCCGAAATTGAAGGAAAGATGAGAGAAAATCGGTTACGGTGGTTTGGACATGTGCAAAGAAGGCCTACTGACGTTCCGATTAGAAGATGCGACTATGGGACAGAGGTTCAGGGCCGAAGGGGTAGAGGAAGACCTAGGAAAACTTTGGAAGAGACTCTAAGAAAAGACTTAGAGTACTTGGATCTAACGAAGGACATGACACAGGATCGAGCACAATGGCGTTCTAAGATTCATATAGCCGATCCCACTCAGTGACTTGGATTTTCCAAGTCTCCAACCGAGAAGTTTTCCTCACTCGGGAAATTAAGGGAACACTACCCCAACCTACATGCTCCACTCAGAAAGCTTCAACATACAAGCTTTAACAAAGGAAAATTCAAAGAACTTAGCGAAGAAGGCTTTGGTGTATTTAACACAATACGTTGAAATGAAGGAAAGCTTATTTATTGATATCCCCAATAAGCTACAAATATGTACATATACATGAGTCAAAATAAGCACACAAGAGGGAGCCTTCACAAAGGTTGCTTAGGAGAAGTCTCAGCAGTCGGTAGAGCCCCAGAAAGAGAAGGCACCGGAGGGGGATCATTTGGAGCCTCAGTACTGGACAGAACCCTAGAAGGAGGAGGCATCAGAGGTTGATCATTTGGAGCTTCATTACGCGGTACAGCCCCAGAAGACGAAGGCAATAAATGCCTTTGGAACAAACCCACAAATCTCTGATGATCAAGTAAAACCTGACCATCAGTTTCCTTCATCTGGTCAAGCTTCCTCTTCATGTTTGTAGCATAATCATGTGCGAGCCGGTGCAACTGTTTATTCTCATGCTTGAGCCCTCTAATCTCCTGTTTGAGACTCATCACTTCAGCCGCCAATGATTCAACTTGGCGGGTTCGAGCAAATAGGCGTTGTGCCATATTAGACACAGAACCTGCACACTGAACACTGAGAGCCAGCGAATCCTTAACAGCTAACTCATCAGACCGTTTGGAAAGTAGTCTGTTATCTTTGGGAGTGAGAAGGTTCCTGGCCACCACCGCAGCGGTCATATCATTCTTCATCACGGAATCCCCAACGGTAAGAGGACCAGTAGGGGAGACGAAGGATGGGCGCCATATGTTGTCTGGAGAAGGCGGGGCTGCCTCTTCAACAAGGTTCAAGTCAAAACGACGGTCGGAGGGGCCAGACATTTTCAAAGGTGTTGAAGAGAGAAGAGGTCGGACAAATCAAGATCTTAGAAGTGCAAGAATGAAGCTTCTACTGGTGGAGATTCAAGTGTGCTTTGGAACTTAATGCCAGCCCCTATAAAAATCTGCACTCGACGAAGCTTCAGAAATCGAAGAGGCGCCTGCTCAGAAATCGAAGAGGCGTTTGCTTTCTCAAAAGCTGGGCTGCTTAGAGATCACGAGGGTTGATCTCAGAAATCGAAGAGGCGTTTGCTTTCTCAAAAGTTGGGCTGCTCAAATACCACGAAGGCCGATCTCAAAAATCGAAGAGGCGCTCGCTTTCTCAAAAGCTGGGCTCCCCAGAGACCACGAGGGCCGATCTTAGAAATCGAAGAGGCACCTACTTTTCCAGCCTTTTCCAGCCTTGTCAGCACCTGTCACACGCACACTCAGTTTTGCGGAAATTATGGGCATTCTGTCAAAGACTTCTGGGGAAGTAGAAAACACATGAATCTTACTGTTCAATCACCCACTTCCCATACGCAACAATAGCTCATGGGTACCACAAATAACTTTGCCAAAGTTCTCTGCCAAAGTTGAGCACGTGAAGCTTGCAGCTCCCACTACATCGCTCTGACCAAGAAGGGTAAAAGAATAGCAAAGAAACAGCACTAACAAAGTTTAGACCCATAAATTTTGACGGTCTAGCTACCATATTATTACCCACAAGGGTAAAGGAACAGTACCACTGCTGGATAATTGGAAAGTCCCTGTGTGTCAACCTCTGTGCTTCGTGGCAAGGTAGACTAGCAAACATGCCCAACCTTTACTCACATTCGAGAAAACACTCCCAATAAGATTGCTTGCTCCAAAATCGAAGAGGCACCGTCCTCCGAATCTCGAGAGCCAGACTCCCAACATGACTACTTTCTTAAAAATCGAAGAGAGGGTAAAGGAACAGTACCATTGCTGGATAATTGGAAAGTCCCTGTGTGTCAACCTCTGTGCTTCGTGGCAAGGTAGACTAGCAAACATGCCCAACCTTTACTCACATTCGAGAAAACACTCCCAACAAGATTGCTTGCTCCAAAATCGAAGAGGCACCGCCTTCCGAATCTCGAGAGCCAGACTCCCAACATGATTACTTTCTCAAAAATCGAAGAGACACTGCTCCCCGAATCTCGAGAGCCAGACCCCCAGCATGATTGCTTTCTCAAAAATCGATGAGGCATCGTTCTCCGAATCAATCGAAGAGGCGCTCGCTTTCTCAAAAGCTGGGCTGCTCAGAGACCACGAGGGCCGATCTCAGAAATCGAAGAGGCACCTACTTTTCTAGCCTTGTCAGCACCTGTCACACGCACACTCAGCTTTGCAGAAATTATGGGCATTCTGTCGAAGACTTCTGGTGAAGTAGAAAGCACATGAATCTTACTGTTCAATCACCCACTTCCCACACGCAACAATAGCTCATGGGTACCACAAATAACTTTGCCAAAGTTCTCTGCCAAAGTTGAGCACGTGAAGCTTGCAGCTCCCACTACATCGCTCTGACCAAGAAAGGTAAAAGAATAGCAAAGAAACAGCACTAACAAAAGTTTAGACACATAAATTTTGAAGGTCTAGCTACCATATTATTACCCACAACTGTAAAGGAACAGTACCACTGCTGGATAATTGGAAAGTCCCTGTGTGTCAACCTCTGTGCTTCGTGGCAAGGTAGACTAGCAAACATGCCCAACCTTTACTCACATTCGAGAAAACACTCCCAATAAGATTGCTTGCTCCAAAATCGAAGAGGCACCGTCCTCCGAATCTCGAGAGCCAGACTCCCAACATGACTACTTTCTCAAAATCGAAGAGAGGGTAAAGGAACAGTACCATTGCTGGATAATTGGAAAGTCCCTGTGTGTCAACCTTTGTGCTTCGTGGCAAGGTAGACTAGCAAACATGCCCAACCTTTACTCACATTCGAGACAACACTCCCAACAAGATTGCTTGCTCCAAAATCGAAGAGGCACCGTCCTCCGAATCTCGAGAGCCAGACTCCCAACATGATTACTTCCTCAAAAATCGAAGAGACACTGCTCTCCGAATCTCGAGAGTCATACCCCCATCATGATTGCTTTCTCAAAAATCGAAGAGGCATCGTTCTCCGAATCTCGAGAGCCAGATACCACAGACCACTTTTTCAAAGTGCTCTGACAGAGTTAAAACATGTGAAACAGGCAGCTCCCACTACCGTGCTATGACCAAGCAGGGTAAAGGAATAGCATTACTACTTGTTGTTAGGGAGACTCCTATATATGTCGACCTCCATCCCCAACGGACAGGCAGACCTGCAAAAATGCTCAACCCTTCATCATATCTGAGAGGGCACTCCCAACGAAGCCTTTCGAAATATTCAGCTTTCTTTCCCCCCGATAATACCTCTGCAAACAAGCTATACTAGAGCAAGAATATCTCATATCATCAGGGTTAAAAGCAAGAGTATCCCATATCATGCTTTTTCCCTGTCTTTTCTTTTGGCCTTGTTTTTACCTGCAAGACAAGGAGAAAGAGAGCAATCAGTCAGCACTTGGAATCAAGCTTCCAGCCAGGAACTGACTGCCTGGAACCCCTTACCTGATTACTTACCTGGCATTGCTCTCGAGTACTCATCTTCAACATCTTATGTTTCCAGGGAAGATTCCGCATCTGCTTGAGGAACAGATAGGGCAAGTGCGAAGGATACAAGGATACAAGGAAGCATGTGGAGACAAGCGTAACAGCACACGTGCCGATACATTCATTACTCTGTCAAAAGCAAAAGTATCCCATATCAGCAGGGTGGAACGTACTCTAGATTTGATGGACTTGTTTTGACCCTCAAATTCTTCAGTCGGCCTTATACTCTGGAGGAAACCAGAAAACCCTCCAGCTCAGTTCAAGAATAAGCCTGTGGAAAGTTACTTCTTCAAAAGCAAAAGTATCTCATATCATCTCTTCTCATTTTTCTTCTCTTTATCCTTCATGCTGCTGCAAGATGGGGAGAAGGTGAACAATCAGTCGGAGCTCTGATTGCTTACCTTGTCTGTCACCTCTTTCAGCAGACCCCCTAGCTCGGCGACTTGGGGGACTCCTACTACATGGTTTGTATCGCGCTTGACCAAGCCTGAAACTACAAGTAAGCTTCAAGTGAAATTGATACATTACCTTGTGCATCTCCACCAGTTAAAGATACCACCCCTGGATGGAGGAATAGTACTTCCAGAGAAGATGCCACATCTACCTATGAGACAGATAAGGCAAGTCAAGACGACACCACACTCCGATACTTAGAAGTTTCGTGATTACGAGATCATTCTCCCACAATATTTCCTAATGTCATTTGTACTAAATCATTCACTTGTACTCACTAAATGAGAGCTTGAACCTATGTACTTGTGTAAACCCTTCACAATTAATGAGAACTCTTCTATTCCGTGGACGTAGCCAATCTGGGTGAACCACGTACATCTTGTGTTTGCTTTCCTATCTCTATCCATTTATATACTTATCCACACTAATGACCGGAGCAATCTAGCGAAGATCACAAAAAGCGATCGTTTTCGCTACCTAGGATCTATCTTGCAAGAGAACGGAGAATTAGATGGAGATCTCAACCATAGAATACGAGCTGGATGGAAAGAGTGCATCCGGCGTGTTGTGTGACCGTCGTAGGCCACTGAAGCTCAAGGGAAAATTTTATAGGACGGCAATAAGGCTAGCGATGTTGTATGGCACAGAATGTTGGGTGGTGAAGCATCAACACGTACACAAAATGGGTGTAGCGGAGATGAGGATGCTTCGTGGGATGTGTGGGCACACGAGAAAGGATAAGATTGGGAATGAGGATATCCGAGGTAAAGTAGGAGTAGCCGAAATTGTAGGAAATATGAGAGAAAATCGGCTCCGGTGATTTTGAACATGTGCAAAGAAGGCCGACTGACGCTCCGGTTCGAAGATGTGACTACGGGACAGAGGTTCAGGGCCGAAGGGGTAGAGGAAGACCTAGGACAACTTTGGAAGAGACTCTAAGAAAAGACTTAGAGTACTTGGATCTAACGGAGGACATGACACAAAACCGAGCGCAATGGCGTTCTAGGATTCATATAGCCGACCCCACTTAGTGGGAAAAGGCTTTGTTGTTGTTGTTGTTGTTCTCTAAATGTAGTCAGCATTTTATGTCAAATCTATTATGTTTCATAAGCTCTTGTTTGCATGGGATCTAGGATGCATAATTCTGTTAGTATCTGAATGCAAACCATCACACTCTCACACATGCCTGCATGCACCACACACACACACACACATGTGCATGAACATCCACGAATTTGTAAATGTATTCTATTCATTATACATATCTCTACAAGCTCTTCTTAGTTTACTAGTGCAATATTCCCTTGATGCTAAATTTGTGTTCGACTATGCAGTAGCGTGTATTGTGGGTGCCTGCCACCTTGATCTTGAACTTCAAGGACATGGTTCAATGATGCGTCTTTATATGTGACATGACATCTGGCATAGTTTGACCTCATAGTTTGTAAAGACCTCATAAGATACCCATTTAAAAAAGAATGAAAACTTCACTGGGTTGGGATGCAGTTTGGCGTCCTGCTTTGTGTGTGATCAGACAGATTTAACACTAGTTTTTATCTAATTAGCCCATACCCTAGTCAATTCTGCAACTTTCTTTGTAGTTAATTAATGCAATTTTGTTTTCTTTCAGATCGAATTCAGGATGCATACTGGCACGCCAGAAAATTTTTGAGAATGGAGAATGCTAGAAAGACACTCGGAAAGGCTTCTAAATTGGAGGGTGCAAGTGGCTCTTCTGAGGAGAAAGATCTGCTTGACACAGTATCTTTCCGAAAAGAAGATTTTGTTAACAGTCGGGATCCTCACAAGAATCATTATGATACCATTATATGGTGAGCTTCGCCGCATCTTTTTCTCATTTATTCTAATATATTATGATTTCAGTCCTATTAAGGATATCAGTAATAAATGCAAACTTGCTATGATATGTGTAGGCCATAAACTATATACATAAGAAAATAAAATTTATGGTTATGCTCATTAATATGACTAAAACTGCTCATCAAAATTTGTGACTAAAACTTTTGGGTAAACAGGTTTACCAAATATAACGTAGATCATCAAAGAAGTCGAAACTGGGTATGTCTATCCATAGGCCATCAAAGAGTAGTACTCTAAGGACAAGTACCTATCATGAGACAACCAGTGGAATCCGCACTGGCCCAACAAATATCTAGAAAAAGCCATTATAGTTACCCTGGTTTTTTTGTTTATGCCTGTAACATTGAGCTCTAGTGAATGTGATTCCCATATCTGATAGCTCACATTAGCATTAGGTTTCTATATGTTTATTTTATGCAGAAATTGCATCTTGATGCGTGCTTTTTTATATGCAGTTACATCCTCTCATTTACAAGTACAAGCGTCACATTACTTATTGTGTTGCCTTGTTGTTAAATTTGTTTTTCTCCTCTAATACAGTTTGAGCGTGTCAAAATGGATTCATTTGAATTGGGGTGACGATGGATTGATTACATTATTTACAAGGGTTTGGAGTCTACTTCGCCCGGTAATTCTTATAACCATTGCTATTCCATCCTCATTTCATTTCATTGTTCTTTTCTCGCCTACTGTCAACTAAGTATGGAATTTTAGTTCAAAATAATCTTGATTTATAACTTTCGATATCTTGGGGAAAAGTATGACGAATTTTTCTTCTTGTGAGCAGGGTGGAATTTTTGTGTTGGAACCTCAACCTTGGAAGTCTTACGAAAAGAATTATAGAGTTTCTGAGGTGATCGTTTTTCTGTTCAACATTTCTGAGATTGTACCTAGTTAGGCACTACTAAATCAATTACGAGTCAGAGACTTTTCTACATTGGTTATGTTTCTGACTTAAGTTTCATTGCTTAAACTGGAATTGGGTCTAAAGAATTATTTGTTCCATTCCGCAGACAACTAGAGAAAATTATAGAAATCTTATGTTCTATCCGAAAGATTTTCAAGACTTACTTCTGGATAAGGTATGCTTAATCTTCTTAAAGTTCGACTTCAGATGACAGTTTTGCTGGCTATCGGTTGAGATCTGGAAATATCTGATATCTAACATGATTACAGATAGGATTCAGAAAAGTGGAGGACATCACTTCAAGCGTGTCGGGCAGCAAAACCGGATTCAACAGACCAATTTTAGTGTTCCACAAATGAGTAATGCAGTTCCGGGAGCAGGATTGTTTGTTTCGTCTGAAAAGCCGTAGTTTATGTACCAATTTTGACTGGGGTTTTTGTGTGCATGTGCTGCACAAGTTTTTGTTTGGGTTAATGTAAGATTCATACGACCAAATAGATGGAACATGTCCTGTCCCAATTTTGTATCTGCTCCTAGTATTTTGTACATACATTATAATGTGTAAGTGCTCACCAATTTTGAAGAATATTTTGTAGAATCCGATTGAATGGACAATTCTAGAAGTTTGTAGAATCCGATTGAGTGGTACAATTTTGAAGAATATTTTGTACTCTTGGTCCATGAATGGTATAATTCTAGAAGTTTATAAAATCCGATTGAATTTTAATTAGGGAATATTTTCTCGTCTCTTCATGATTTTGCCGTTGTAGTATAGAGACGATTGGAAGTTGACCAAATTGTTGAATCTGATCACTATAATGTTGCTTGCTGAAAAGCGCAACAATGCGACTGGCTTCTTGTGTATTTTTAGGATGCAATTGGTGATTTAATTGGCAATTAATGGATTAATTAGGTAATAAATCCATTAATTAGCTAATTAACATAATTTAAAAGGAATGTTTTGAAAGTTATGGAATAATTACATTGTGGAGAATATAGGATGAGGATGGATGAAATAATTTTGAATTTGTTATCTATTTTGGACATCTTTGACTTGGTTGAGAGATGATTGCCCACTGCTCGCGCGTAAGAATCCCGGTATACCGGTATTTTTTTCCTCTTTTATCCAAAACCCACGTGTTGCCTCTCGATTATTTTTTGCTCCACAGTATCCCTAAACTAAAAATCTTGTTAACGTGTACGATTTCTTAGTGAACATGGGAGATTGATTTTGCCCCACCTAATTGATCTTAAGAAGTCAGCCCTCAATAAGTTTTGAGCACCTAAAGAGAGTTAGAGACTGAGGATCAAACAATTCATTTTCCCTCTTATGAATATTTAATAGCTTAGTTATTATGTACTTAAGCAGTCACGTTGAAGATTAAGTACGACGATCATATCATATTTCTTTTCACTTGTAAGTGAGATGTCTTAAGTTTGAATCTCACACTTGCAAGTGAGAACTATGTACAACATAGAATCCAAGCTTTGGGTTTTTTGTATCTTGTAACCAACACATTTTTAGTCACCATATGGAAAAACACTTGCACAAACCAAGGAACTAACTCAATGTTTCCGGAGATGCGTCCCCAAGATCTTCCTGCATAGATACATTGCATATTTGACAATTTAATCGCCGTACATCAGCAGCTTCGAAGATGTGCTAGAATCTTACAGAACAAACCTGTTGCTAAAACACAACGGAGAGCACCCGGTCAACAATAATGCTTAAGACGATAGACGCGAGCATTAGCTGCAATTACAAAAGCCGCCAACCAAATGATGACTCAAGTACGAACCAATTGAATTACCATAAAGGTCACTTGGCTGAAGAGATGCGCTGGAGTGATTGAATCCAGCTACTCGAAGGACCTACTTTGTTGCCATGTCTATGGCCAGTGTTTGTAGCTTCAGCGGGCATACGAGGTTTTGTGGGGTCCCTTCTTGAGGCGCCGGAAAATGAAGTAGACGGAGGAGGGTATGCTTCATTCGCAATCTAAAAAGGGAAATTTTTATCCATGAGTTATATATCGGAACTGAATTTTGAACAATGTAACGGAGTAATGATAAATTCCATTTTATCTCAGTTTTTATTTGACAGTAATATGACTTACGTTCTTTTCAAGAGGATTGCCATAACTTAAATTCCTGCCCGTTGTTGGAGACTTAAATTGCATGCGGACACCAGAACCAGTGGGATTGCTTGATCTAATTCGATCTGTGACCTCAGCTGGGTATGGAGCACTAGCACCTCCTGCCACTGACAATTAACAAGGAAAATGTAATTTATTATAACCAACTGATATTGTATAGTTACATTAACCTCATATCTCCCATATATTGTGACGAGCAGTCAGTTATTAAGATATGCAAAAGTCTTTATGGAAGATCTAACCTTGATGACTATCTACACGCACTGGCATTGCATGACTGTTGCTTCCTCCAGGAACCGGCTGAACATGTGGAGTTTCAAATTAGAAGCGCAGCAGTAACCCAATGTTCAAAGAGTCATACAACTAAAAAAATTTGAAAAGACTGAACAGCAATTGCACTTACAGAACCAGTCTTTTGTGACTGCTGGTACTTTATGATGGTCCAATCAAATACGTAATCAAATTCATATCCTGCCATTTGGAGACAAACATCCAGATTATTGAATCCACGTCAAAATAAAGCTCTAAAATGCTCAGAGAAGCATATGACATACATAGTTCATACATAACATACTTTATCATATGGGAATTTTAGGTAAATGGGAGATCAAACATATGTAAGCACATTGACTTCAAGCTAAGAGGGCCTATGCAATGTGAAGAACTTATTTAGAACAGATGAAAGCACAAGAAAGTTTGAACACCACTACCTTCACGAGAAAACAAATCACGGAATAGGCGTTTCAAGAATCCGTAATCAGGTCGCTGATCAAATGTCAGTGAATGGCAGTAATGGAAATACGACGCGAACTCCACCGGGTGAGATTTGCATAGAACCTTTAGAAGACAGCAGTCAGACCAGTTGACACCAGATACAAATTTCAAAGTGCACATAGTACTTGACACACACCTCAATAGGGGTTGATAACTTCTTCTCACAAATTTTGTCATATTTCTGCTTTTTTGTGTCAGCTTTTAAACCCTGCCACGGAAGGCTATAAGCAGGAAAAAGAAAATCGTCAGGGGACAAGGCGGAAGAAACATAAGATGGCATGAACAATATATTATCGGGTCCTTTCCTACTGTATAAGTTTTTCAATTCCTTTCTACATATTAAAAGTAAAAAATGGGTGGAAACAGACTATGTACCTTCCTCTGAGAAAATACAGAAGAACATATCCAAGAGACTCCAAATCATCCCGCCGACTTTGCTCTAAGAACAAAACAATAAATAAGGTTAATGAGTATTTATGCCAACAGATTACAAGGTTTTAACACCGAGTAGCTTACCAATTCCAAGATGAGTATTGCAGCTTGCATAACGTGCAGTTCCTGTTAAGTTCTTATTCTCCCTGTATGAGGCAAGTGTTAACAATAGGAATATAAACCAATACAAAACTAATAAGGTTGCATTTCATATTTCAATTGTTCCTCGAGCGTTTCAGCACACAGAGAAGAAAATGAGAGATTGTCTTGATACGAAACTGGAAATACCTGTATGGGATGTGACGATTTGTTGTCGCATCTCGATATCTTTTTGCAAGACCAAAATCAATTATGTAAACCTAATAAGATAAATGAAAAGAAGAGATTGATGACAATATAAACTTGAAATACATCTTAAATGAAAAAAAAAAAAAAAAAAAAAAAAAAACAGACAGAGAAGATGCATCACCTGATTTGCTTTTCGACCAAGACCCATGAGGAAATTATCAGGTTTTATGTCTCTGTGTAGAAAACCTTTCGAGTGCGCAAACTCTATCCTCGTAATCTTGAATTAAAAGAATCAAAAGAAAGAAATAATTGTCAATTGATACGAGCACACATAAACATCGTATCATTCAGTGATACGAAGAACACAAATTACAAAAGTGAAAACAACTTTCATCACGAAAAATTGTAACTTTCAAAAGGAAAATAAGCTGAAAATAGTAAGGTGGGAAAGCAGATTAATGATATGCCAACGAATGTAACGCGTGAGCTGCGCTGCGTAAGCTCTACTTAAAATCCGTCACAATGTATTACCATTTGATCGGCTAGCATTAAGACAGTCTTGAGTGAAAACTTTCTCCCACAATACACAAACAAATCCTCAAGACTCGGTCCCAGCAAATCGAGAACCAGCACATTGTCCTCGCCGTTAATTCCCGACCATTTTATGTTCGGAATACCGCCTAAACATTTACACACACACTCAATTAATCAAACAGTGATGCTCACAGAACACTAAACCAACATGTACCAAGAAAAAGTATACGTATTCGAATACGTATACACCACGTACTTCCTCCTTGAAGGATTTTGTATAATTTCGCCTCGTAAAGCAGCTGCGGATGCTTCGTTTTACCGTTCTCCTGCATTTACCAGAAATTAAAATAAACTTAATCACTTAAATTAACCAGTAATTAAACTAAAAACATGCGTCTTCACTAATTAAGCAGTTAAAAACTTCAAATTTGCTGACAATTGGATTGCATAAACATAAATTTAATTTAAAAAAAAAAGAATTAATTTCTACTGAAAATTGAATAAACAAACAGAGAGAGGTAATAAGGAGCTTACAATCTTAACGGCGACGATCTCGAACGTATCGGTGTGAGTAGCTGCAGACGAAATTCAAATAATTTACAGAGATCAGCCACTGTTACTACGATCAACGACTCAGATTCAAACCACAGCACTCACCTAGGAAGATTTCGCCGAACGATCCGCTGCCGATCTTGCGGCCGAGCTTGTACTTTCCGCCGATGACCCGCTCCATGCCCGAGTTCCCCGGATCGGATCACTCAACTCATAGAACTCAGGATTTTGGATCCGAATCGAAAACCCGAGAAATCGAGAAAACCTGAAAATTAATTTTCGAAAAATGGATTTTTATACGTTGGAACTGAGAAACTGAAGCCACACACAGGCGAAGGCCCGGCCAGCAAGAGACAGATAGGTTCAGTCGTGGGGAGGATAAAGGGCGAATGTAGAAGGGTAGTTTCGGAACTTTGAATTGTGGAGCCGTTGACTTGTTGACTTCGTAGAGATTTATGTCGTAGAGGATGAGAGTTCCGGGGATTTGGTTTTTTGATTAAGGGTATTCTTGTCAACTCGTTGCTTTACCGCCAAATGCGTCGGTGTCAGTTCGGTAAATAACGTGGTGGATGGCGGGTAAATGTGGTAGTGCGGCCACGTGATTCCCGCGCAGGTTTTGTTCCTCTGCTAGCGTTTAGTATGCTTTTGAAATGCGCGCGCTTTTCGGATGTGCCTTTTCTTGCCGGTTTGGGGCTTTCTTGTGGTAGAAGCGTGGGTTTATGGGAGAAACACAGAAACCGTCGGCAGGGGATTGCAGTTCAGCGCCGTCGCGGTCTTGTTTTATTGCCGAGTAGATTTGGTCACGTCAAAATCCGGCTCCACAACATGCAATAATAGGTGAGTTGGTTTACAATGCTACCCTTGATTATGATTGGGGATTCGAAGTCTGATGTAATGAGGGGAATAAAATTGTTTTGGTCAGCAAAAAATCTTTGAAACTAAAGTGCTTTGATTTGAGTTCACCTTTAATTATAATTTAACAAAGAATTAAAATTTCTCATTTTTAAATAGCTATATAAACTTACGACAATGTTTGTTAACAAAAGTAAAATATTTATGAGTATAAATGCCTGAATTAATTAGTTATACAATACAGTGGTATTTTTCTTTTACTTATACTTAATGTTTTCAAGTCCGACTTACATAAATAGTACTGATATATTATGATTATACTAAGTTCGATGCTTAATTAGTAACTGACCATTGTGTAGTGCAGTCTAATACTTATTTATATTCTACTGTTAAAATATAATATCCTTGTATTAAAAATAAGGACGGATCCATGACACTACTTTTCTTAAATACTTTTATTTTACATAGGTTTTCGTGGAGCCTACTTGTAATGTATTTCAATGATTTGAACCGTCAATCTTTTAGGTATTGTGGAGCCAAAAATAACAAGAAGAATATGGAGGTGACATGTGGATTTTTTAGTTAAAGATATAAAATTATCCTCGAGGCACACCGAGATTTCAACGCGCAAGCAGTGGGTAATCATCTCTCAATCAAGTCAAAAGTGCCCAAAATAGGTATTTATTCAAAACCTATTTCATCTATCCTCATCAAATCTTCTCCACAAGGTAGACCCCAAATCATTCATTTCTAATTATATTAATTTATTACCCAATTAATCTATTAATTAGCTAACAAATCATGAATCTCACCCAAAAAACCATCCAAGTGGCCGGTACCCATCTCCTAAAAGGGTTGGCCACACCCTTATAAATACCATCTCATTTTCTCCAAAACTCAGTTCGAACTTTCTTGCAAAATTTTCTAAATTCTCCAAACACTTTTCTCTCAAAATTCTAACTTTGGCATCAGAGGTTCTTCGCCCAAAGCCCCCCAATTCATTGTTGGCGCGTGAGGCTCTTGGCCTTGACCTAAAGTGTTATTTGTTTTGTATGTGCAATTTTGTCCAAGAAAAAGAAGACTGAAATTTGTATCCACAAATTGGTGCATTCATTGAGAGTTGAGTCACACACTTGTAGAAGATTCTCGCATCCAAGGTTTTTTGTTTTCTTGTTCATTTGTAGATTTTTCGTACCACGACAAGAATTAGGACCACTACAATCTACAAGGCTCAACACAATGATGAATGGAGCGATTCCACCCCCACGGAGCACCATGGTGGCCACCCTCTGCAAAACTCATGGTACTAAGGCCATGGCTCAAGCCGTGCCACTTCAACCTTCGAGGGCTTAAGCCTAAGCCGAGCCTTAGCCTCACACTCACGTGAGCCACATGCCGAGCAGCCTACTCCCGTGACTTTCCAAGTAGCCCAAATTAGTCCAAGATTAGTTCAACCGTCTCGGCTTCAAATTTCTAGGCCTACGATTGAACCAGGGGCATTTTCACCACATTTCTCCACGGATTTGACATTTCCCAACTCAAATCTTGCGCCCGGAGTCTACCACACTTCCACTGCTCAAGGAGATGCATTCATTCCAAGCTCTTCCAACCCAAATGGAGAACAACACTTGTCTCGACAAGTTATAGAGTTGACGAGCGTCTTCGCACAACAGACGACCTTGGTGAATCAGCTCTTGCAGTGCACCGAGATGCAACGTGCCCCATATAAGGTGTCTCGAAGTAGGACAAGGGCAGACGAATAACCTCTCCAGTAGTGTGCCAACAAACAGCCACTCGACCAATCACGAACCAAATATTCAGGCAGTGTACACTCCCGATAAGGCCCCCGAGATAGCGTATACTCCCGTCTTAGCGTGCAGATGAGCGCGCACTCTTGATTAAGCCCATAGACGAGCATACATTCACGGTTGAGGCCATACTCCGATAGTCAACATGAACAACCTTTCACACGAAGTGTTCATTCGCGGCTAAGCCCGCAATGAACATCCTTCACCTCACATAGGAGTAGGTAGCACGAAAGACGAAGAAAAGTAGTCACTCAATCCGTCTCAAGTTCAACTGGCAGCCTACGAAGAATTCCCTCACTTACCAAGAATGGACCACATGCACCGCTGCCGCGACATAGACGAACTGAACACATAAAAGAGCAGCCTAGACCAGCATGTCAAGATCGGGGGCAACTGAGAGCTTCGCTACCCCAACAAAGGTAAATTCAGGAAGAGGTAGAGAGACTCTTAAACGAACAATTACGTGATTTCTAATGCAACGAAGTGGTTGATAAAACACTATGACATGACATAACCAACATAAGCAGGTCACCCTTCACGGAAGAGATCGAGCGGGCAAAGCTTCCACGCAAGTTTAACATGCCACATTTCACATCGTTCAAAGGAGATGAAGATTTGGAAAGGCACTTGAAACACTAACGAAGCACAATGGTCCTTTATCGGAACAACGACAATCTCATGTGCAAGATATTTGCCACCACTCTATAAGGCAAGGCGCAAGATTGGCTCTACACCCTGCCGCCATGATCAATCCAGAGTTTCAACGAATTTTATTTGGTTTTCACCAAAGAATATTCATCCTATCGCTTGATAAAAAAAAGTCCTACCACTTGTTCAACGTCAAGAAGAACCCAAATGAATCGTTTCGCAACTATGTGAAAAGGTTTAAAGTAGAAAAGGCAAAGATAGTCGGATGCAATAACTCGATAGCTAGAGCAGTATTCCAAAAATGACTTCCAGCAGACCACCTGTTATTAAGAGAGTTGATCATGAAAGAAGATCTAACTTTGGAAGACTTTTTCGCTATAGTAGAGAAACATGCACTTTGGGTCGAGGTTCGTCGATGCATATTCAAGGTAAATCCGAGCGATCTTGAATATGAAGTCCCTCACTATTTTGAAGGAGATTCAAGGTTTGATTGGATGCTGCATCTTAAGTAACAATAAGCTCTGCCCTCTCCAACTACCTGTATTCCACAGTTTAAAAGCTATCCTCGATGCGGAAACCAGCTACCAGAAATTCAAAAGCTAACTTTGGCGATAGTTGCAACCTGGAAGCTTAAATTATACCTTTAGACGCATGCAGTCATCCTCATTACGCATTATTTCGTCCAATCCAGACGCCCGACAATAAAGGCGTAGACATTGGCGGATGTAAAGTTTTCTGACGAATTCAACAACTCAGCTCAAAAGGCGCGCCAAGGGTAGATGAACATTAAAATGACACACTCGGAAGCAAGTTTTGTCCTTGTCACCCTAAAAGATTCTACATAGGAGCAGCATGTACTGACAGTTGAAAATCACCTTATGTTACGCGTCACACAGCCCCAGCCGACCCTTGCTCCATAATTCAACTCTAGACTAGCCCAATACCGGCAGTTGAGCATCTCCTGTTGGGTGTAACATGGCCCCAGCTCCACGACTTCCTATTGCACATTCACGCCTAGCCTAGGCAACGTAACAGAGCAGAAACGACACCCCGGAGGTAGCCGAGCACGCCCTAGCCGCGCCTGCTCCATCCGATGGAGACTTCTGGCATTTGCATGTCGATGGCGTATCCAACTACAAAGGTTCGGGAACAGGCATGGTCATTGTCACCCCATACGGTTCGATACTCAAGTAAGTAATCACTCTAGGCTGTAAAGCATCCAACAAGACAATCCTCGACTGCCTCAAGAAATCCTTCTCCTACAAGAAGGGAAAGTGGCAAGACGAACTATCCAGATGTCTATGGGCATATCGCACGATCAAATGACAAGCCTTCGGTGAGACTCATTTCTCTTTGGCATTTGGTTCAGAAGCAATCATTCTTCCCAAATGTCATCGTGCCAAGTATTAGCACTCTTCTGCCAAGCATTGAGCAGAACAATAAGGAAATGGCCACAAGCTTAGATCTGGCAGAGGAGAAACGCGAACAGACAATTACGCTCATCGCAGCCTACTAGTAGTAACTTCTTTCCAACTACAACAAAAGGGCTAAGATCCGGCAGTTTCAACCTGGAGATCTAGTCCTAAGAAAATCCTTCATCGTTACCTATAGAGAAGACTCCAAAAAGATGGATCCCATCTGGGAAGGTCTGTACAAGATCAGCAAAGTAGGCGGCAAGGGTAATTACACCCTTACCACCATGAACGACAACGAGATTGAAAAGCAGTGGAACGTCTACAATTTGAGGAAGTACCATGTTTGACCTCCGTGCACATCAAAGCCTGAAGACTCAAGCAGCTCAATGGGCACCACCTTGCAAGTTGAGGACTATCTAGTTGTTATGTAGTTCATACCTTACAACTAAGTTCTTGTTCGTTTCACTCGTTTTTCAATGAGGAATTCATAAGTTATCTACAACTTGGCTTGGTTGCATGTTTACAACAACTGATCATTCTTGCACTTCAAAAGAAGATCGGGCTCTTCTTAAGAACTTATCGTAGGAATTGCGCCCCTCGAATGATCAACCATGCTCTTCAATGCAAGAGGGTAAACCAATTCCCCGACACCCATCTGGGTATGCTCTCCAGTGTGAGAGGATAAATTAATTGCTCTCTAGTGCGAGAGGGTAAACCAATTCCCCGACACCTACATAGGTCTGCTCTCAAAGGCGGGAGGATAAATATACACTCCGAATATCCAGATGTGGATGAGATGGGCTGCTTTGGTATAACTAGGTGCACAATGGCTTGTGCCGGGATTCCTAGATGTAGCTACAATGGTATTTTTCAAGGTTTAGCTAACTGAAGGATTTTGGGTCTCTTGGCCTAATCCATGGGGAACCGGGCCTCAAAGACGGATGAGGCACATTACGCAGTACGCCCTATGGACGGCTGCCTTAGAACCCTAAAGCTGCTACCAAGTGCATTAAGGTAGCCTAGGGTTTCTAGAAGACTGCATACGGCTTGCCCTTCGAGCAGTAAAGCCACGCTAGACTTATACAACCGCACATTCTTATGAAAGGTTAAACAAGTTAGCATGCATATACGAAGCTTTATTCACTGCCGACATGCTACGTAGTCGATAAGCTTCACCTCTGCCAAGCACATAACAACCTACACCAAGTCCTAAAATGTTGTGATACTTGTTACGCAACCTACGAAATTGGAGAAAGCCAAGGTTAACAGCCTAATGGTCATGCGAACTTGTGTACTTCTGTAAGTAAGGCATCCGGTTGTTAACCCTATGACCAACAACTTTGCAAAGCTCTACACTAACACCTACGGCTGCATCGGATACTTAGGTTTGTCTACTTATAGAAAAGTAGCACGTCTGTCATTGGTCTATAAAGTCTAAAGATTAGGGCATCAACAAAAGAAGCGAAGATAGAGAAAAGCGAATGAAGCAAATTTATTAAATTTTCTAGCAAAATTGATAAACAACTAGCAAAGATCGAAGGAGTTCAGGCAAAGCAAAAAGCAAGACAAAGAAAATCTTAAAGATTACCTAGAAGATTACTCTTTAGCAGCTTGGACACTTCACGACTACTCAGTTGCCACACCTTCAACAGCCGTGACATTCTCAACAGTGGTACCATCCGGCGCTTCACCTCCGACTGCTCCAGCCTGGGCACTAACATCTCTGACTACTTCAATAATGGAGGCCTCAAAAGTAAAGGCAAACAAGTCTTCTAGAGAAATAGAGAAGGTTTTGAAGTCTCTCCTAGCAAACTTAAAGTCAAATGACCTACTAAAGAGATAATCTACATAACCCAGCTTGTAAAAATCAGTTTGACTTTGAACAAGCGGAGCCTCGAGCCCAGCCTTCTCACCTTTCAGCTGCCCGATCTCCTCGAGCAGACCAACACGGATGTGATGCAGCTCATCCACTTCTTTCTTCAAACTTTCGTTGATCTTCAGTGCACCTTGGAGTTCCAACACTTGGGGTTCAAGCTTATCAACGACCTTTTTGAAGTGGATCACTTGGTTATAAGCAGCAATCAACTCTTCATCCTTTGCATAAGTAGTAGAATGAAGCTAAAACACGGCACGCTTAAGATCTTGAATCTGAGGTATGTGACATCCGATCACATTCTCTGCCCTTTTATACTTAACTTGGATCGCATCAAACCTAATCTTCAAGTCAACAATCTTTTGGCAAGCGATCTTAAGCTGCAGAAAAGTGAGGGTAGATATATTATACCCATTCAAAGCGGCGAGCTCAGATTCCAACCTCTTGATCTTCTTGGTAGAAGAATAAGTTTCGACTATCATAGCCTTTGCCACCTCCTTGGTAGTTTTGGTATCCTATTAGTCAAGGAGTACAGACTCGACTGCCAGAATAGCCATCTTCTGCATCATTGCAAGTAGAGCAGTATTCCCATACTCGACCATATGCATCGCAAATGAACTTGGGCAAATTAACGCCATCGACAAACTTGGCATAAAACGTCCATGTCTTCAAGCAGATCTGGTTTCAAAAGTGCACAAATCTTAGTAGCTTCCCTAGAAGCAGGTTTAGTGGATTTCTCACAGCTGCCCACGTGAGCAGTCTCCTCCTTCCTAGCAAGCGAATCAGTTTCAGCAGCAGGGGGAGTGGGCCTTGGCACCATTTTAGTAGCAGAGTCCACCTTATCGCTTTTCATAAAAGCAAGCTTCTCCAAATATGAACCAGACTTAGCTCCCAATGAACGTTTTAGCTCTCAACGGACGTCTTGGTTCAAACTTCTGCACTGAGGGCATGACATGACCTCTATGCTGAGCAATCCTATCAACAATTATACTGGCCATTCTCGACATGGTAGGCGCCATAGGCTTAGATCTAGTAGACTTATTTTTCTTCCCATTGAAAGAAGTCATGCCAATCACAGGCCTCCCGGCAGCAGGCGGACCCTCATAAGTAGCGGAGGAAGTCTTCAGTTTTTTCTCAACAAGCATCTTTTGAGCAGGCGGGGAAATATTTTATTTCCACCTTCATTCATAGTAGGCTCCACGACAGTGATCAAAAGAGCCAATGCATCCGCCTTGATCCTCTTTACCTTATCTTTTGGAAGCAGCCCACCTTTCTCCTGGAGAATAGGACTAAGCAGCCAACGCCATTCATGGTACTCAGCATAGGAGCTCAACCTTGTATTCTAGTAGGCATGAGGTTTAGATGCCCAGTATTCCTGCAACCTTCTCATTTCTCTCAATCGCTTGCCTGGTTCGCGTCAAGTCCAAGAGCCCAAATGACATAAGCCATGTGGCTCACCTAACACTGTACCCCAGCGCCTCAATTTGCAACCCCAACCGCACAAGCTACCTTTAGATCTAGCCAAGCTGAGCAGCCCAAGCAGTGGTCCCTACCATAACACATCATTGGCCTATGCCGAGCTAACTCCTGGCCCTTGCCAGCCGAAGTGCTACACCACCCCGACAGCTTCCCCGTTATAGCACTATCCAAGAAGAAGACAAAGAAAATGAAATTTTTCTTACCTCGGTGTGGCGCGGAGAAGACGAAGAAAGCAACAAAATACGGTCCTTTGCATGGGCAAGTGTAGAAGATTCCTAAGGGAGGGGGAACAAATGTCCTCTAACTTTCTCTCTCTTGTAGGGTAGAATAAATTGCACTCTAAACTTGATTTAATCATCTACTTAAGGTAGACTTAAATAGGCTTTGAAAGAAATTTATTTCCCTTTCCTAAAAGAACTTAATTTCCTATTAAAGAGGGAATCTATATCAAAATAAGAAACAATCCTATGTTTCCTAAAGCAAGAAAATCTCTACACTTGCTGCCCTTTCTTGCGAGCAGACCAACAGGTGTGGCGGGATATGTGAAGTAAAAAATAATCAAGAAGAATATGGATGCGACACATGGATTTTTGGGTAAAAGAGACAATATTACTGTAATACCTTAGAGATATTTAAAATATATTATTAAGTGGAATTTTTTTCGGAAAGTGGAAAAGATGAAAATGCCCTAGTTGGCTAAATTGAATTATATGAGGACGTATTTTATCCTCATATATTTTATCGTATTTCTTGGTATATTTGGATAGAGCTCGATCTCATGAACGTGTAGGCACAAACTGTATTTGAAACGGAGTTATAACGAAAATGTTATTAACGATTGAAGTCGAGGACAAAATGGTCAATTTACCATTTCTAGAAGGCTCCAGATTTTTGGAGCCAAATTTGGGATGCCACATGTGTGGCTGTGATGAAGAGGGAAGGAGAGAAAGAAGGTAAAAGAGAAGGGGAACCGGCCAATGAAGGAGAAAAGAAAGGAGGGAATGAAGGAGGAAGAAAATCAGATCCTTCATCGACCCGCCGACCTAACCCGATCGGATCTTCCGATCCCGGCCATCGTTGACGATAGGACCGGTGTCAAAATGATCCTTATTTCAAACTCAATTGTCCCCTTTCCCATTTCCATCACAAAATTTGATAAAATTGGTGGATTTCGAGAGAAACCGTACGGAGGGGGCGCTTGGGTTTGGCTTCAATTCGCCAAAACCTAAAGCTAACTCCTACCATTACCACCACCAATAGTCTCCCCTCAATGTCAGGAATAAAGCCCAAGCAATGGTTGGGGGCGTTAGAGTGTGTTATGAGGTTGAATTGTGAACACCTATTTCAAGGGTTTCCGATGGTCCAAGGCTGATTTCAGGTGTTTCTCGGTTGAATTGGACTTCAAGTCAGGTATGAAAATCACTCCTCTAATTGAGATCTTCATGCTTATAAAATTTGGTAATTTTTGGAGTTAGTCGAAAAATTGGGTTTCCATTCGCCAAAAATCGCCATCTGTGGCGGCGCGTGGTCGGTGGACTGATGCTGCCATTTTGTGCATATTTTGATATTCTAAATATGAGTTTGGTACCAAATAGATGTGTTTCGATTCTTAAACCCAAAGTTGGTTATTTCGGTTATTTGCATATTATCAGATATGGGTTGGAAAATGAAATGTGAACTATGAATTACTTGATCCTTTAGTAGGATACGTAGACAGTTTAACGAGAAGGTTAGATGCATTCATAATAAAATAACTGAGATCAATCTTTTCTTGAAATTTAGCTAAGAAAAGAAATTTGGGGCCTATCTTAGTAATTAGCTTCCGAATTAGAAATTTCGGGTCGTTACAATTATTCTCGAGGCACACCGAGATTTGTACGCACAAGCAGTGGGCAATCATCCCTCAATCAAGTCAAAAGTGCCCAAAATATGTATTTATTCAAAACATATTTCATCCATCCTCATCAAATCTTCTCCACAAGGTAACCCCCAAATCATTCATTTCTAATTATATTAATTAGCTAATTAATTGATTTATTACCCAATTAATCTATTAATTAGCTAACAAATCATGAATCTCACCCCAAAAACCATCCAAGTGGCCGGTCCCCATCTCCCAAAGGGGTTGGCTACACCCATATAAATATCATCTCATTTTTTTCCAAAACTCAATTTGAACTCTCTTGCAAAATTCTCTAAATTCTCCAAACACTTTTCCCTCAAAATTCTAACTTTGGCATCGGAGGTTCTTCGGCTAAAACCCCCTCATTCATCGTGGGTGCGTAAGACTCTTGGCCTTGACCTAAAGTATTATTTGTTTTGTAGGTGCAATTTTGTCCAAAAAGAAGAAGACGGAAGTTTGTATCCACATGTATTTCCTCAAATATCATATCTACCAAAAATCAGCCAAATCTAAAATCATATAATTAGATTAAGGGTTGGGTTTCTTTGTAGAAACATATTCGTCTATTTTCTTCACTATAAAAGAATATCTTAATGGTTTTAGATCACCCAAATTTGAAATCATATGATTAGATTAAGGGTTGGTTTCTTTATAGAAATGTATTCATCTATTTTCTTCACTATAAATAAATGTCTTAATGGTTTTAGATTTGCTTAATTTTGTGTAAGAATGATCTATGATGATGTTCTAAAAGATAGATGATTCAGACCATTAAAATATATTGCGAAGTACGTCTTATAAAAATATGTGTAAAAAGTTATGTAAAAAAAAAATGGTACCACAAATTCGCCTTATTAAAAATAAAATGCTTGATAGAGGTGCTTAGTAAAAATTGTTACCTGCATAAGTTGTAAAACAACCGAAATAACAAATTATCCAATACGCCATTGTTTTGCTCTATATAGTACCAATCTTACATCTCGTTTGATGAGTTAAATGAGATTATGTCTTAGGGATATAATTGGATTGACATAGACGTGCAAGACATGATTTCTAACTCATGTATAAGGATATATTAGACAATTTACTTTATTATGAATTCAAAAATTTCAAGCATTTTTCATTAATTTTCTTTAAATCAATTTTAATTAATCACAACTTTATCTCATTCCGTACATTAAACAAGACCTAGGTGTAATGTTGCTGCAACACAAAGCACAGACACACAGACATAGATCAGATCAATGCCGATGATCGGAGACGTCGAGAAGATGATCGGAGTTGGCCTCGTTTGGGGTGCCACCAACGCCCTAATGCGCCGCGGCGCCCTCCTCTGGGACCAAGCCCTCAAATCCTCCTCTGCCCATGCCCAGCCCGGCCCAATCCACCACAAGCTTCTCGCCTCCTTGACGAGCTGGCTCAGGCTCCTCGCAATCTGGCAGTATACAGTCCCCTTCTTCGTCAACCTCTCCGCCTCTGCCACTTTCTTCGCCATACTCAGCCACACTCCGATCTCGCTTGCCGTCCCCGTCACCAATGCGACGACCTTCGCCGCCACCGCCGTGTTTGGCTTGCTCTTGGGGGAGCAGACCCACCTCGGCCTCGCTATGTTCGGTACGGCTTTGATTGTTTTGGGCATTTGGCTTTGCATCAATTAATCGGAATTTCAAGTTTTGTATTAATTCTATGCGTAGATTAGCTTGTTTCGTTCGATTGCTGAATGCTTGAGTGTTTGGCTGCTGAGAAAATGAGGGAAAATCAAGAGGAAATTTGTCATTTTAGTAATACTTGTTTTTCTCTGAAATTTATTGAGCAGAGGAACTGAAAAAGTAAGAGAACGAACAAATGTGAATGATTAATAAACATTATGAATTTCAAATTTTACTTACTGGGTTCCTTTGCTTTATGCATTCGGTTTGTATAAACTTGAGGCTTATTTTTTTATATGCCCGTAGAATTCGATTTTAATCTCACTTATCCTCTTGTAAGTCAAGCTTTGCGTTATCGGAATTGTCTATTCTGTTAAATATCCGTTAAATTACTTATGTTGCATAGCAAGCTTGGTTTGTTCGATTAAAATCGAGTTCCCGGGGGCGTAGTTAGCTTGATTTGTTTGGGTATTGACGTTTGAGTGTTTGGCTGCTGAGAAAAGAAAGGAAGATCAAGTGCAATTTGGTCATTTAATTGATACTTCTTTGTCTCTGAAAGTTTATCGCTTTATAGATCAATGTAGCTGGAACACAAGTAAAAGAATGATACAAATGTGAGTGAATCATTAAAAAGGAACAAAAATGGTATATCTGTTTGAATTACAGCAGAATACAACATAATTGAAAAATCGAAACACATAAAAACCACAAGGATTATTTGTCAGTCGTGAACGGGAAGAGGAAAGCCAATTAAGGCTGCAGAATCAGTCGTCTGGTTGAAACGGGATTCGGGTTTCTTTCTGTAGCTTGATTGCTTAGCCTCAAATCAGAATTGTTGTTTAGAACATTCAGATGGCATCTTTCCATTGAATCGTTTAGTGTCTTTGCAGTAGTCATAGATCATGTGGTTATTCCTGACCCACTGCAGCTGGCCGAGCTTACCGCTGCTCAGCCGGCTGTATATAGGGGAGGTCCACCAGTTAGCCCGGGAAGTGGCGGCGCATACACTAATGCTGGCGGCTCCATCCCACTTGCAGGCTCTTGCCCTGAAGTTTTTGAACCCGGCTGTGAAGGGTGCACCGGTCCAGTTTATCTTCTCTAGCCCACCTCTAGTTGCCCAGTTATCAGCATTCCATAAGCTGGAGTAAACCTTCATCCCTTGCTTGTTGGGGTAGGCAATCCCCTGGTTCTCGTAGTTTCGGAAAACACGAATGGGCAAACTATCGACGTACCAACTGAAATCATAAAAGTGTATTGAAGTTTAGAAGTTGTTTGGTTCCACGACTCGTACAACAGAAGATGATTTCTTTTCACCCTGTTAAGATTGAAAGCAAAGTTAGCTTACACAATTTCAGCAGGGTTCCAATGTATGGTGTAGTTGTGGAAATCCGCGGTCGGGTCAAACCAGAGGTAAAATTGCTGCTCTTTGGTTCCATTTCCTTGTGTGTATATGTTTGTGTGGACAATGTAAGGTTGTCCAGAAACGTTCCCTAGGAATTCAAAATCTATCTCATCGTGTTTGGGTCCTGTTGACGATAGCTGCACAAATTTGAGTATGAACAAATTAGCACGCGCTAGTTTACTATGTATCTCGCTCGGGTTTTTTCAGTGTTTTTATCTTGCTTCAGTTAGCGACTTACATAGTACGCTGTCACTATCCCGGCGGAATTCCCAGGTACCAACTTAATCAGCATCTCGATGCTTCCGAATAAGAAACCTCTCTTTGACATTGCAGCAGACCCTGCAAAGCAAAGGCAGTATTGTAGTCTGGTTAGAGGAGATAACTTGATCATTGCATGAGCTTTTACATGTTCTACACGGAGACATTTCATCGATGGATATTATTCTACCAACAGATTAGTTAGAATTCTAGTGCAAAACTTGATTAATGCCACATCAGGGATGGACTAACGCGTTATAAACAAACTAATTAATCGTCTAATCCAAGTTCGTACGGATGCACGCACGTAGATCCCAAGAAATCGAAAGAGTTAAAAAGTAGTTGTAACCTGAAGTTTGATCGAGCACGAGGTTAAGATTCTCGCCTTGAATCGTAGCGTGTTGGGTACCCCAGGTGAGGTACATGCTCTTCGAAACTTTTGCATCGGCTAAATTTTGATGGAACGCAGTGATGCACAGAGCTACCAGAAATGCTTGCAAAGCTAGTGCCATTTCAACTTCTTCAGTCCCAACTAAATTTTTCTTTCTCTAGGACAACAACAATTTGTTTGTCGAAACGGGACGCGTCTTGCTTAATTTGGATTCTTGATGGCTTTATATAACTTTCTATTTTGCAGTGTGCAAAATATTCTCTCCTACCACTACGGCATAGCTTTTGACATTCCTATTTTAGAAGAAAAAAACGCGTTGAAGCATGCTCCTCAAAACTTACAAATTATACTGCAAATAAGTTATTTATTTATTTTTATTCAAGCGATGCTCTAATATAATTTTACCAGATAGGGGAATTCGAACTTGGATATAGAGGAGAGCACATTGTTGAACTATTTTAGCCGGATTTACAAAGTTCAAGATTTTAAAAAGAAAGTAGATGTGGTGGTAGAGTTCGATGGAAGAATGAACAATGTTTTTTTGTTTATGTCGTAAGTTTGAATTTAATGTTTAGTGGAAGAGGAGAAAGAAGTTTTAGACACAATTAATACTTAGATATATTTAGGTGTAAAATTAGTCCACATGGCATCCATTGAATGTAGGCCTGGCAAACGGGTCGTGTCTGTCGTGTTCGTGTCGTTTTCGTGTAACACCTGTTATCTTAATGGGTCATGTCGTGTCACACCTGTTATCTTAACGGGTCCTTAACAGGTCGGGTCACTTTACCCAACGGGTAAAGTGACCCGACCCGTTATGACCCGTTAAAAAATATATATATTTTTCTTAAATTTGCACATACCGCACATTACCACATAAATATTACTTCAAAATATTAAAACATATTTGTCATTTAAGTACTACATCTACACTCGAAAATAAGAGCCTAATAAAAAAACATCCATACACTAGTCTATTACAAAATATTAAATGTGCAAGGATATGCAAAATGAAAGAGTCATAACCGTTAAATCGAAGTTAAATGTCCAAGGATATGCAAATCGAAGTTAAAATAACCGTTAAATCGTGATTTTTTGTTTTATAACCGTCGAAAAGTTTTGTCTCATTACTTGATCTCTAAATGTTTGTTTTTTGTGATTTTTGGCGTATGCGATCTCGAAGCATATACAAACAAGTTTAACGGTTTGATCGTTGAAATTAGTTTCATAGAATTTGTATCCCATCAAAACGATAGATCCACTAACACTTAGAGTTTATTTATACTTTCATTAAGTATAAAATAATATTTTGTGGTATCCACTTGTGTAAATATTTTAAATTGACGATCGAATTCATTCATTGTATTCGTATAGGGTCAACAAGTGTAGTTGTAAAAAATTATCAAAATCGAAGTTAAAATAACCGTTAAATCGTGATTTTTTGTTTTATAACCGTCGAAAAGTTTTGTCTCATTACTTGATCTCTGAATGTTTGTTTTTTGTGATTTTTGGCGTATGCGATCTCGAAGCATATACAAACAAGATTGACGGTTGGATCATTAAAATTAGTTTCATAGAATTCGTATCCCATCCAAACGATAGATTCACTAACACTTAGAGTTTATTTATACTTTCATTAAGTATAACATAAGATTTTGTGGTATCCACTTGTGTAAATATTTTAAATTGACGATCGAATTCATTCATTGTATTCGTATAGGGTCAAAAAGTGTACTTGTAAAAAATCATCAAAATCGGAGTTAAAATAACCGTTAAATCGTGATTTTTTGTTTTATAACCGTCGAAAAGTTTTGTCTCATTGCTTGATCTCTGAATGTTTGTTTTTTGTGATTTTGGGCGTATGCGATCTCGAAGTATATACAAACAAGTTTGACGGTTGGATCGTTGAAATTAGTTTCATAGAATTTGTATCCCATCAAAATGATAGATTCACTAACACTTAGAGTTTATTTATACTTTCATTAAGTATAACATAAGATTTTGTGGTATCCACTTGTGTAAATATTTTAAATTGATGATCGAATTCATTCATTGTATTCGTATAGGGTCAACAAGTGTACTTGTAAAAAATCATCAAAATCAAAGTTAAAATAACCGTTAAATCGTGAATTTTTGTTTTATAACCGTCGAAAAGTTTTGTCTCATTACTTGATCTCTGAATGTTTGTTTTTTGTGATTTTTGGCGTATGCGATCTCGAAGCATATACAAACAAGTTTGACGGTTTGATCGTTGAAATTAGTTTCATAGAATTCGTATCCCATCAAAACGATAGATTCACTAACACTTGGAGTTTATTTATACTTTCATTAAGTATAACATAAGATTTTGTGGTATCCAATTGTGTAATATTTTAAATTGACGATCGAATTCATTCATTGTATTCGTATAGGGTCAACAAGTGTAGTTGTAAAAAATCATCAAAATCGAAGTTAAAATAACCGTTAAATCGTGATTTTTTGTTTTATAACCGTCGAAAAGTTTTGTCTCATTACTTGATCTCTGAATGTTTGTTTTTTGTGATTTTTGGCATATGCGATCTCGAAGCATATACAAACAAGTTTGACGGTTTGATCGTTGAAATTAGTTTCATAGAATTCGTATCCCATCAAAACGATAGATTCACTAACACTTAGAGTTTATTTATACTTTCATTTAGTATAACATAAGATTTTGTGGTATCTACTTGTGTAAATATTTTAAATTGACGATCGAATTCATTCATTGTATTCGTATAGGGTCAACAAGTGTACTTGTAAAAAATCATCAAAATCGAAGTTAAAATAACCGTTAAATCGTGATTTTTTGTTTTATAACCGTCGAAAAGTTTTGTCTCATTGCTTGATCTCTGAATGTTTGTTTTTTGTGATTTTTGGCGTATGCGATCTCGAAGCATATACAAACAAGTTTGACGGTTTGATCGTTGAAATTAGTTTCATAGAAGTTGTATCCCATCAAAACGATAGATTCACTAACACTTAGAGTTTATTTATACTTTCATTAAGTATAAAATAAGATTTTGTGGTATCCACTTGTGTAAATATTTTAAATTGACGATCGAATTCATTCATTGTATTCGTATATGGTCAACAAGTGTAGTTGTAAAAAATTATCAAAATCGAAGTTAAAATAACCGTTAAATCGTGATTTTTTGTTTTATAACCGTCGAAAAGTTTTATCTCGTTACTTGATCTCTGAATGTTTGTTTTTTGTGATTTTGGGCGTATGCGATCTCGAAGCATATACAAACAAGATTGATGGTTGGATCGTTGAAATTAGTTTTATAAAATTCGTATCCCATCAAAATGATAGATTCACTAACACTTAGAGTTTATTTATACTTTCATTAAGTATAACATAAGATTTTGTGGTATCCACTTGTGTAAATATTTTAAATTGATGATCGAATTCATTCATTGTATTCGTATAGGGTGAACAAGTGTACTTGTAAAAAATCATCAAAATCAAAGTTAAAATAACCATTAAATCGTGAATTTTTGTTTTATAACCGTCGAAAAGTTTTGTCTCATTACTTGATCTCTGAATGTTTGTTTTTTATGATTTTTGGCGTATGCGATCTCGAAGCATATACAAACAAGTTTGACGGTTTGATCGTTGAAATTAGTTTCATAGAATTCGTATCCCATCAAAACGATAGATTCACTAACACTTGGAGTTTATTTATACTTTCATTAAGTATAACATAAGATTTTGTGGTATCCAATTGTGTAATATTTTAAATTGACGATCGAATTCATTCATTGTATTCGTATAGGGTCAACAAGTGTAGTTGTAAAAAATCATCAAAATCGAAGTTAAAATAACCGTTAAATCGTGATTTTTTGTTTTATAACCGTCGAAAAGTTTTGTCTCATTACTTGATCTCTGAATGTTTGTTTTTTGTGATTTTTGGCATATGCGATCTCGAAGCATATACAAACAAGTTTGACGGTTTGATCGTTGAAATTAGTTTCATAGAATTCGTATCCCATCAAAACGATAGATTCACTAACACTTAGAGTTTATTTATACTTTCATTTAGTATAACATAAGATTTTGTGGTATCTACTTGTGTAAATATTTTAAATTGACGATCGAATTCATTCATTGTATTCGTATAGGGTCAACAAGTGTACTTGTAAAAAATCATCAAAATCGAAGTTAAAATAACCGTTAAATCGTGATTTTTTGTTTTATAACCGTCGAAAAGTTTTGTCTCATTGCTTGATCTCTGAATGTTTGTTTTTTGTGATTTTTGGCGTATGCGATCTCGAAGCATATACAAACAAGTTTGACGGTTTGATCGTTGAAATTAGTTTCATAGAAGTTGTATCCCATCAAAACGATAGATTCACTAACACTTAGAGTTTATTTATACTTTCATTAAGTATAAAATAAGATTTTGTGGTATCCACTTGTGTAAATATTTTAAATTGACGATCGAATTCATTCATTGTATTCGTATATGGTCAACAAGTGTAGTTGTAAAAAATTATCAAAATCGAAGTTAAAAGAACTGTTAAATCGTGATTTTTTGTTTTATAACCGTCGAAAAGTTTTATCTCGTTACTTGATCTCTGAATGTTTGTTTTTTGTGATTTTGGGCGTATGCGATCTCGAAGCATATACAAACAAGATTGATGGTTGGATCGTTGAAATTAGTTTTATAAAATTCGTATCCCATCAAAATGATAGATTCACTAACACTTAGAGTTTATTTATACTTTCATTAAGTATAACATAAGATTTTGTGGTATCCACTTGTGTAAATATTTTAAATTGATGATCGAATTCATTCATTGTATTCGTATAGGGTGAACAAGTGTACTTGTAAAAAATCATCAAAATCAAAGTTAAAATAACCATTAAATCGTGAATTTTTGTTTTATAACCGTCGAAAAGTTTTGTCTCATTACTTGATCTCTGAATGTTTGTTTTTTATGATTTTTGGCGTATGCGATCTCGAAGCATATACAAACAAGTTTGACGGTTTGATCGTTGAAATTAGTTTCATAGAATTCGTATCCCATCAAAACGATAGATTCACTAACACTTGGAGTTTATTTATACTTTCATTAAGTATAACATAAGATTTTGTGGTATCCAATTGTGTAATATTTTAAATTGACGATCGAATTCATTCATTGTATTCGTATAGGGTCAACAAGTGTAGTTGTAAAAAATCATCAAAATCGAAGTTAAAATAACCGTTAAATCGTGATTTTTTGTTTTATAACCGTCGAAAAGTTTTGTCTCATTACTTGATCTCTGAATGTTTGTTTTTTGTGATTTTTGGCATATGCGATCTCGAAGCATATACAAACAAGTTTGACGGTTTGATCGTTGAAATTAGTTTCATAGAATTCGTATCCCATCAAAACGATAGATTCACTAACACTTAGAGTTTATTTATACTTTCATTTAGTATAACATAAGATTTTGTGGTATCTACTTGTGTAAATATTTTAAATTGACGATCGAATTCATTCATTGTATTCGTATAGGGTCAACAAGTGTACTTGTAAAAAATCATCAAAATCGAAGTTAAAATAACCGTTAAATCGTGATTTTTTGTTTTATAACCGTCGAAAAGTTTTGTCTCATTGCTTGATCTCTGAATGTTTGTTTTTTGTGATTTTTGGCGTATGCGATCTCGAAGCATATACAAACAAGTTTGACGGTTTGATCGTTGAAATTAGTTTCATAGAAGTTGTATCCCATCAAAACGATAGATTCACTAACACTTAGAGTTTATTTATACTTTCATTAAGTATAAAATAAGATTTTGTGGTATCCACTTGTGTAAATATTTTAAATTGACGATCGAATTCATTCATTGTATTCGTATATGGTCAACAAGTGTAGTTGTAAAAAATTATCAAAATCGAAGTTAAAAGAACTGTTAAATCGTGATTTTTTGTTTTATAACCGTCGAAAAGTTTTATCTCGTTACTTGATCTCTGAATGTTTGTTTTTTGTGATTTTGGGCGTATGCGATCTCGAAGCATATACAAACAAGATTGATGGTTGGATCGTTGAAATTAGTTTTATAAAATTCGTATCCCATCAAAATGATAGATTCACTAACACTTAGAGTTTATTTATACTTTCATTAAGTATAACATAAGATTTTGTGGTATCCACTTGTATAAATATTTTAAATTGACGATCGAATTCATTCATTGTATTCGTATAGGGTCAACAAGTATAGTTGTAAAAAATCATCAAAATCGAAGTTAAAAGAACCGTTAAATCGTGATTTTTTGTTTTATAACCGTCGAAAAGTTTTGTCTCATTACTTGATCTCTGAATGTTTGTTTTTGTGATTTTTGGCGTATGCGATCTCGAAACATATACAAACAAGTTTGACGGTTTGATCGTTGAAATTAGTTTCGTATATCCCATCAAGTTCAATGGTGTATATATATATATATATTTATTTATTTATTATGTAGATTTAAATCTATTTATTTTGTACGTATAATTATTATAGTTTTTTTAGGGGTATAAAATTTAATTTAAAATTTAATATATATATATATATATATATATAATTATTATAGTTAATATTTTGGGGGTATAATTATTATAGTATTTTTTAGGGTTATAAAATTATTAAATTAATATTCTGCTTATCGTGTATCGTGTTACCCACGTGTATACCCGAACCAACCCGTTATCTTAACAGGTGCTTATCGGGTTACCCGATAATACCCGATTCGTTATCGTGTCGACTCGAACACCTGTAAATTTCGGATCGTGTCGTGTCGGGTTATCGGGTCGTGTCAGGAATTGCCAGACCTAATTGAATGGAAGGGGCAAGTGAGAAAAGGAAAATGGGGAAGATAACTAACATTCCTCTTTCTCATCTACCTATAATGAAAAAAGGGGTATTTTGATATGGGTTCAAAATAACTAAAAATTGGACCTATCTCAAAAGTCATTAAAAATTAGACCTATTTCAAAAGTAGGCCTATAAAATTAGACCTATTTCAAATTTTCCCATGTAAAAATTAACATAAAATTAAAAACTCAATGATTACAAACGCGAAAATTATTGATTAATAAGCTGAATGCTAATTTTTTATTTTTGAACAAACTATACAATCTATACTAAACGGGAGGCGGTGGGTTTAGCCTCACAATAGGCTAATAATAATGCAGTTCAAATTTGCCTTTTACGAGAAAATCGAATATAAGATCTCTTACTTACAAATAAAAATGAATAACACTAGACCGTAGTACTGAGTGACAACTTGAATGCTAATTATTTGTTCATTGCCAATATGTTCGTGGGGTCGTGGTGCAAATGTCATAGATGTTGTAAGAGTAGGAGAGAATGGGTGTAATTAGCTGGGACGCGGTGCGATTATGAATTTACGGGAAAATTGTGCCTGGGACTTATGCAAGTATAGCTAGTGTGGACTGCTGGGCTGGCCAGCTGTGAAATGACGAGTTCATGATTTGCTTGGCCGGACGTGCATCCCTGCAGAGAGGTTTTCGTACAAAGTTCTCAACTATTTATATCTATATATATGGTGCTTTCAAGGTTGGTTCAAAGAGTTCAATCAAATAGTTCCCTCTAGTCGGGTTGAGCCTGCATTAACCTAACGGCTTGGCACCCGTTGTGAGCGGTAAAAGAAAGATGATTCGAACGTGAAACCTCTTTCAACATTTTAATTGCCATATCCTTTTCTCAAACTATTATGTCAAGTGTCATCAACTCTTTTTTTCTTTTCGGTTATCTAAAGGCAATCTATATTTTAGTTTCCACGCAATCGAATTAATCACATTAAACGTAGATACTAGCAGTAATGCGATCCATTAAAATTGATAGTTAAGAGTACCTGTTTATCAATTATAGGTTAGGGTTATATTTAACCGTTTAACCTTAATATACAAAAGTGCTACTCTTACCACATAGTTGTACTATCATTTGTATCATCTCTGTAATAGAAATGAGGCTCACATGCATTGACATGTCTTATCTCTATTAGAGAGATTATACAAATACGTGGTGACTGGTGAGTGTAGCACTACTATTTGGTAGCGGAACTTCCCGTCATAGTTTTTGATATTTTGTTTGAGGATAGCTCTACTATTTAACTTTTTTGGTCTGAAACAGTCTTTTTCCCTTCATTTGAGTTGAAATTCCTGATAAGTTTTATTTATTTTTATTTTTTATCAAGGTCCACTGTTAGCACCTATCCTCTTTTCTGTACGTATTCCCTCTTATTCAGTGAGATATCGTACTTGAACTAAAAAAAAATACGTGATGAATGTAACATTATTCCTTAATATATAAATGGACGGTCACGAGTAATATTCACTAGCACCCGTGGGCTGCGGGCAAATAGAAATTACCATTTTTGTTTTGGTGACCAAAAGGGTACGAAGAAATTAGAGATAAAAGATTTGAAATCGCTTTTTGTTTTTCATTTTTCATTGATTTAAAGAAAAAAGGTGATATCTGAGGAAAATGGTGATTAAACTAAGAATAAAAACGGTGAATATATTGTGCTAATCGACAGGTTTAACTCAGTCTAGTAAATACCCAAGCATTATAAAAATAACACCAATTTGTCCCCTTCAACTAAAATTTTTTGTTGGACTAGAATGCATAATATTGAGTCATTCAAAAGTTCACATCATTGTTCGTGTCCATACTGTCTTTATCCCATAGAGTAGCATTCAAACCCTAAAGTTTCCAACCAAAACAAAACAAAAAAAAAAAAAACCTTTAACTTCTATGCATAGAAAATAAATCTGTACATACTTCAAGGTTTGTTTATGTTCGACGCACATCGATCAAACTTAATATGACAAAGAAAAGAAAAGAGAAAGATATCATGGTATAATTAAATTATTATTTAATTGTTTAATTGATTTTGATTTAATTAAACATGAATGAACGGCGGGTGATCATGAAGCTAGCTAATTAAGCCAGACCAAATTAATTACCTAATCTGCACCCACATTCCCACGCTAGGCACACCACGATAGACCACAAAAACCAGGTAGTACCCTGGTGGAGCCAAAACACTCGAAGGCGGCGCCACCGCTTGAAGCATGTAAACATCTGGTGCCACGTTCTTCAGGTCATTCTTTCCAAGAATAAGCAACCTCTGATTCATCGAGTACCCGTGAGTCGTGAAAGGCGGCGCGTACATTGTCAGCTTGATGTCCGCCTTGGTCACGGGTTTGTCTTGGAGCTGAAACTGGACTTTGAATGGCTGGCCGTACTTCAACTTGATGCCGGAGTTCTGGACCATGATGGCAGGGCGGTGGACAGCCAATGCCGGGTCCAGGTAAGGTGGCGAGAAGTGCTCGACTCTCAACTCGGTTGGGTACTTGGCCTTGAAGTCATAGCCTGGGTTGGTGTTGCTGCCTGCTACAAGGATTTTTCCATTAGGGAGGAGTGCGGAGGTTGAGTGGTACATTCTTGCAATCTGGGTCGGTTGCAGGTTCCTGAATCGGGTTCCTAGTTTGTTGTTGGGACTGTAGAGCACAGGAGTGAAGTTGGGCTGCTCTGCCAGAAACCATGCTGACGCACCTGTTGAAAAAAATTAGGGTTACAAATTGCTGTATTTATTTTGCACCACTAATTATTATCGTTCTTTTGTCATTTATGTTACTTGACACATTAGAAATTTAGAATATTTTCCTTCGTTTTGGATTAGATTTTGATTATCACTCTTAGGGTACAAGTAAATTGGTATAAGGATTACATGTATGTTTAGGGTTTTTTGAGACTGCTTCTGGAAAAATAAAAGGATCTTTAGCTCATACAAGCACTCCCCTCAATTGCGTTTTCAAGAAGCACTCAAATTTTAATAAATTTGGAAAATGATTCTAAGACCATCTCCAACCCTTGAGGATAAAGTTTAAAAATTTAAGCCAAAAAATTTTAAGCCATAACCCATAAACTGTTTTTCTCCTCCAACTCTTATGGCTTAAAATTTTAGCCCGATATTATTAAATAATGATTTTAGCCTAATTTTTTTTGTTGGTAACTTTTTTGAAAATAAAATATGTAGATTATCCTAATTTATTCTTACGAACATTTAATCTAAAAATATTTAAATTCCGACTACTAATAAAAATCATACAAATGCATAAGTATTTATAAAGTTTTCAGTTAAATTTGATTAAGACGTTAGATTTAATTTTGGACTGTCAAATCATATTTTTTTTTACCATTAGATTTGAACTCATTTGATCATAACCGTTAGATTATAAGTAAACAAAAAAAAGTTTTAAATGTGACAATTTGATGAGTCTAGAATAATTTAAGTCATGCTTAAATCCTGAGGAGAATTTAGCCTAAAGATATATTTTCGTTTTCCTCTTTGCCGTTGGAGCAGCCCAAAAAATCAGCATACGTGTTTTCTATCGAAGTGATTCCAAACAAGCCGTTATTATCAGAATAACTTACCGCTAATCAAATAGACATAAATCAAAATCTAATTTAACATCCGAACTTAATCAAGAAAACCATTTTAATTACCAAGCCTAGGGAAAATAAAGTTCAGAAAAGCCTTTACGAGATTGAGGCAAGGCAAGCATACCTTGTTGGGCACCGTTAATAATCAACAGGTCTCCGGTGGGGAGGATAAGCATATCTCCCATGACACGGCGAGAGGGCATGTTTTCCTTAACCCACTTAGGATTAGGGTCTGTAATCCTAAGTCTGGCACAATCTTGCAAGGCGGGAAGGAACTTCTGCTTGCCGGCAAGGCCATAAGCCTCGGGTTTCGCACCACCGCAAACAATAACCTCAGCCGGGATGAGCTGAGGGTTGGGGACACTGAGGTCAATCGGCAGCAGGGCTGACATCCCTGATGCTGGGTAGTTTCGCGATCCACCACCCAACACGTGGAACTCTTTGATGACTTTGTTGGTCTGAGGGTTGAGCAGGACGGAGCGGCGGTTGGCGAGGATGAAGAGGTTGCCATCTGTCGAAACGTGGACGAAAGGATAGAGGTTGTTTTCGTCTAGGTCGGTGGTTTCGTCGAGCAGTGGGAAGAAGATGGCTTGCTTGTTGACTTGTCCTTCCGGTGGAACGTACTCAAAGCTGTATGACTTGCGGCCACCGGCTAGAAAGAATCTACCGTCAGGTAGGGTTACTTGTGTTGCATACCTATGATTTAAACAACAACAATCTTAATCAACACAAGTTTATAAATAAACGTTTGTTTGAAAATCTTCATTTAAATTAATCTATACGTACCATCTTGGTTCGGCCAACACGTTGGGGATATCCCTAAAGTCACATGTGGGGCATGCATCGAAGTATCTAACAGCTCTAGTTCCATCCATCCAACCACCGGTGCTTATAAAGTTACCGTCAGCCGTCAGCCCTCCTGATGAGCACCATGGGTCTGTAACGACCTGTTTATAGATCACCACCGTCACTGTAGCCCGTAAGTGGAAATAGATTCGTAAAACATGAAAAACTCAACCATATTTTTGAACGTTCGCATGCAAATGTGCATGGACTGTATATCAACGTAAGCATGCGAACAGTCATGGACTGTATAGCAACATAAGCATGCAAACATTCATGGACTGTATAGCAACATAAGATGCTTATGCATGATCAAGATTCACAATTAACAAACGTAAACATTTATATGACACCAATGTAAATTTGATAAGAGCGTTATTCATGTTGTAATATATGCATAAATTTGAACGACATATGATCCGAACCTTGAGTGGCCTGACTGCATTAGTTTCAACGTCATATTCAACTGCATGAGACCAACAATCTGTTAGCTCCACGCCCTTGTCATTCTTGTAGGGCACGCATTGTCCATTAGGCAATTTGAGGTTGGAAATATGGAAGGCAGAGGCGTCGTACATCATGATCTTGTTGTTGGGGAGCAAATTCAAATGCATGGCCGATACGCCTGAGTCCAATTGAACAACTTCCCACGCCCCTGTGAACTGGGTTGGGAAGTCGGGCTGTGTAGGTACATCCGCTGCTGGCTTGCCAGGCTGAGGATCACCGCCCACTGGCTTGCCAGGCTTGGGATCACCACCCACTGGCTTGCCGCGCTTAGGAATACCGCGGAGCTCTTCTCTAACGTTAAGATCAGCAGCAGGCTCTCCCCTACCTGCAGTAGGACCATCACGGGGCTCTGGCCTATCAGCCCTTGGATCGAAGCCTTCAATAGTAGCAAAAGCCGGGCCCTCACCTATGTTGCCGCTATTGCCACTATGTCGACCGAAACCCAAGGGGTTGAAGAAAGGGATTTGAGGAAAATGAGGAAAATGAGGAAAATGAGGAAAATGAATTTGTGCATCAATCCCATTAATTATGAAGAGGAGAGGGAGAAAAAAGAAAAGCTTGTTGTCCAAGGCAGCCATTGAAGAGCTAAAAAATTTCTCCAATGGCTCTTTATATGATTGCTTTGTGCTTCTCTGTTTTGCTTCCCTGCTTTACCTCTCCATCTCTCCTTTTTATACATTGTAAGTATCGCCACCAATAGGTTATGGCCTTGTGCAAAAATAGCAATGTAGTTGTTAATCTTGTTTGCAAGAACCCCTAATCGTACGTAGCTAGCTACTAATCATTTTTATCGGCTGTCACTATTTCCTCGTTTTGTATCATCGCTTAATTTTGAGTATTAATTCAAATGCACCAGTTCATTAATTTGGGGGTGTTAATGGCTGTGGTGATCCCATTTCTAGCAGTTCCACCGACATTCAGGTAACAAGCAATTGATGTTTTTGCAGTGACTATTAAATTTTGGTAATCACCCCTTAAACCCATCGTAAAGCAATTTCCGAAACATATTAATTGCCTTTGAATATCTCACATCTTGTTTACTGTTACATAACTTTCATTGTACATGTACACTTTTTTATTAAGTAACGATATTCATTCATTAAACTTCAACCGTACAACAAATTTATTTTTGATAGAAAACGACATGTACATTTAATTAGTAGATGAGCCTAGAAAAATGGATCCCAATATTTTTTTTTTACAGCATTTTTTTTTCTGTTCTTTTTTAATCAGAGAGACCTTCATTAAACAGACATTTAACTTGGAGAACCCTCCACACATGAAAAGTATATATCTCACTCCTTCGAGCATAATTAATTAATGATGGTTTTCCAAAAAAATTAATTAATTAATGATGAATTTTGTTTCTTGATTTTATGTATCATATTTGTTGTGTGTATAATGGACCACCTCTATATATCTCCCTTGCCTAGAAGTGTCACATTGAACCAATCTTTACCCACTACTACGAGGAGCCAAAAGAAAGTACTGACAGGAACATAATTAGTTTTTGTCTTTTGATTAAACTTAATTTGTTTCTCTCCAAGAGTCAATTAGTTAAGCACGTAGTTTTGGGACAGTTTATGGTTACAATGACATTCCGTACATTTTAACAAAGGCGTCAACAAATCAGAAGAGTTCTACTCGATCTTGAGTCTTTGCTTTCTGTTTTACTTCGATGTTTTTGTTTATGAACGAACGGAGGGAGATTACTTATCAGACTTCTAGAAGCTGCTAATTTTGAGATATTGTTAGTAAGATTCAGTAAATAATTCTTAATTAATTCATTAGGAAGCTTCGCTTCTTGAACCCAATTAGCAATGTGTGTGTAGGAATCAAGCAAATTGAAGACCTGCAAAACGAAGATGAAAAATAATCTTTTTTCATCAACGTTTTGTGCTTTTAATGGTTTAGGTTTAGGTTTCAGGTAGATTTTGTTCTACAACGAAGGATGTGAGTGACTTTAAGAGTTTGAAGAAAAACAATCTTAGAATATATGTCGAAAATAATTTGGGGTGTATTTTGAAAAGATTTTCTTTTTTAAGTTTATTCGGCCTAAATAGTCATTTTATATTAGGTATATATATAAGTCTCTTAATGATAAATTTTATGTGAAGTGCATTCAACAATATGTGAGGTGCTAATAAAAAAATCCTTCAATTATAGGTTGCTAATTTGTGGATGCAAATTTCTTCCTCCTTGATCTTGGACGATTTTGCACCTACAAAACAATTAACACCTTAGGTTAAGGCCAAGAGCCTCACGCGCCCACGATGAATGGGGGGGGCTTTGGCCGAAGAACCTCCGATGCCAAAGTTAGAATTTAGAGAGAAAGAGTGTTTAGAGAATTTTGGGATTTTTGCCAAAGTGTTGGAATTAGTTTTTGGTGAAAATAGGAACCTATTTATAGGGTTAGGCTTGTCCATTTTTTGAGAAGAAATGGCCGGCCTTAATGGGGATTTTTAGGTTGAAATTTTGGTTTAATTAGCCAATTTATTGGCTAATTAACCCTAAAGGAAGAAATTGGTGGTTAACAAATTGATTAATTTGCATAAATGGGATAATAAAGAGGGAAAAATGGAAAAAAGGTAAAGAGAAAGGATGGTGACCGGTTTTGACTAGCTTTAGAGTTGAATTGGATGTATTTTGTGGTTAATTGGGTGATAAATTTGGTGATTAATAAATTAATTAGGAATTAATTCATTAATGAGCCAATTAATCTCTATTTTATGGGATAACTTATAGGTTGTGAAGTAATTACCTATAATGAGGATGGATGAGATAAATTGGAATTGGTTACCTTTTTTGGAGCATTTTTTGACTTGGTTGAGGATGATTGTCCGCCGCTCGCGCGTAGGAATCTCGGTATGCCTCAAGGGTATTTTTGTCCTCTTTTACCCAAAAATTCACGTGTCGCCTTGTGATTATTTTTGGCTCCACAAATGCCCCCACACCTGTTGGGCTGCTCGCAGAAAAGGGCAGCAGGTGTAGAGATCTTCTTGCTTTAGGAAACTTAAGACTGCTTCCTATTTTGATGTTGATTCTCTCTTTAATAGGAAATTAGATTCTTCTAGGAAAAGGAAATAAATTTCTCTCAAAGCCTATTTAAGTCCACCTTAAGTGGGTTATTAAATCAACTTTGGAGAGCGATTTATTCTACCCTATAAGAGAGAGATAGCTTAGAGGATATTTGTTCCCCCTCCTCTAGCAATCTTCTACATCTTGCCCGTGCAAAGGACCGTATTTCGTTGCTTTCTTCGTCTTCTTCGTGCCGCACCAATGTAAGAAAAATTTAATTTTTCTTGCCTTATTCTTGGATAGTGCTATTGCGGGGTAGCCGTCGGGGTGGTGCGGCACGTCGGCTGGTAGGGGCTAGGAGCTGGCTCGGCATGGGTTGAGGAGATGTCGTGGCAAGGACCACTGCTTGGGTAGATTGGCTTGGCTTGAGCCAAGGGCAGCTTGTGCAGCTGGGGTCGAGGATTGTGGCGCTGGGGCGCAGTGCTAGGCGAGCCGCATGGCTCATGTCCTTTGGGCTCTTGAACCTGACTCGGGCCAGGCTGGTGATTGAGAGAAATAAGGAGATTGCGGGTCTCATGGGCTGCTAGAATGTTGGGCATGCAGGCCTCCTGCCTGCTGGAATGCTGGGTTGAGCTCCCCTGCTGAGTACCATGAATGTCGTTGGCTGTTTAGTCCTCTTTGCTGAAAGAAAGGTGGGCTACTCCAGAAAGAGGAGGTAAAGAGGATCAAGGCGGATGCATTGGCTCGTCTGATCGCTGTCGTGGAGCATACTATGAATGAAGATGGAAAGAAGAGATCTTTCCCGCTTGCTCATGAGGTGCTAGTTAAGAAAAAACTAAAGACTTCTTCTGTTGCTCATGAGGGCCCACTTGCTACCGAGAGGTATGTGATTGACATGACTTCTTCCAATGGGAAGAAAAATAAGGCTGCTAGATCTGAGCATGTGGCGTCTTCCATGTTGAGAATGGCTAGTACAATTGTGGATAAGATTGCTCAGCGTAAAGGTTTTATCATGCCCCCAGTGCCGAAGTCTGTACCAGGACGTTCTTTGGGAGCCAAGTCCGGTTCACCTTTGTAGAGACTTGCTATTATGAAGAGTGGTAAGGTGGACTCTGCTGCTAAAGTGGCGCCAAAGCCTGCTCCCTTTGCTGCTGAGATTGATTCACCTCAGATTCAAGATCTTAAGCTTGCAATTTCTGAGCTTCGTTTTGCTGCTTATGCTAAGAAGGGAGTGGATGAGCTTCTCTATTTCTCCAGAAGACTTGCTTGCTTTTATTTTTAAGGCTTCCATTGGTGAAGTAGTTGGAGAAGTTAGTGCCCAGACTGGGGCAGCCGGGGGTGAAGCGCCGGATGATGCGGCTGCTAAGAGAGTTACGACTGTTGAAGGTGTGGCGACCGAGTAGTCGTGGGATGTCCAAGCTGCTGTAGTGTAGTATTTTAGGTAGCCTTTAGGATTTTCTTTGTTTTTCCTTGTAGCTCTTGTTTTGCTTGAACTCCTTCGGCCTTTGCTAGTTGTTTATAAACATGTTTTCCTTCGTTTTTCTTCATCTTCACTTCTTTTGTTCATGCCCTAACCTTTAGAATTGATAGACCAGTGGCAGGCATGCTACTTTTTTTATAAGCAGACAAGCTCGCATAGCCTATGCAACCGTAGGTGTTGGTGTAGAACTTTGCAAAGTTGTTAGCCATAGGGTTGGCAGCCAGATGCCTTACTTATAGAAGCAGACAAGTCCGCGTAACCACTAGGCTGTTAACCTTGACTTTCTCCAATTTTGTAGGTTGCGTAGCAAGTATCACAACACTTTAGGACTTGGTGTAGGTTGTTCTGCGCTTAGCAGAGGTGAAGCTTATCGACTACGTAGCATGTCGGTAGTGGATAAAACTTTGTATATGCGTGCTAGCTTGTTTAACCTTTCACAAGAATGTGCGGTTGTATAAGTCTAGTGCAACTTTACTGCTCGAAGGGCAAGCCGTAGGCAGTCTTCCGGAATCCATAGGCTACCTTAGTGCACTCGGTAGCAGCTTTAGGATTCCAGGGCAGCCGTTCATCAAATGTACTACGTAATGTGCCCTCTCCGTCTCTAGGGCCCGGTTCCCCACGGATTAGGCCAAGAGACCCAAAATCCTTCAGTTAGCTAAGCCTTGAAAAAGACCATTGCGGCTGCTTCTAGGAATCCCGGCGCAAGCCATCGTGCATCTAGTTATACTAGGGCAGCCAGGCTCATCCACGTCTGGATATTCGGAGTGTAAAGTTTATCCTCCCGTCTTGGAGAGCTGACCCATATGGGTGTCGGGGAATTGGTTTACCCTCTCGCACTGGAGAGCAATTAGTTTACCCTCTCGCACTGGAGAGCATGGTTGGTCCATTGGGGGGCGCAATTCCTGCGATGGGTCCCTAAGAAGGGCGCAGTCTTCTTTTGAAGTGCCGGAGTGATCAGTTGTTATAAACATGCAGCCGAGCCAAGTTGTGATTACTTCTGAATTCCTCATTGAAAAACGAGTGAAACGAACGAGAACTTAGCTGTAAGGTAGGAACTGCATAACAACTGGATAGTCTTCGACTTGTGAGGTGGTGCCCGTCGAGCTTCTTGAGTTTTCGGGCTTTGATGTAGTGGGAGGTCACACATGGTACTTCTTCAGATTGTAGGCGAGCACTACTTTTCGATCTTTTTATCATTTCATGGTAGCGGGGGTATAATTACTCTTGCCGCCTATTCTGCTGAGCTTGTACAAACATTCCCAGATGAGATCCATCTTTTTGGATGTTTCGGCCTGCCTATTGCCTTGAGGATATCTCGGCTTGGACATATGCTGCTTGATGCCATATTTTTGGAAAAACTTCGCCAAATCTTTGCCCACGAATTGCAGGCCGTTGTTGGTGACGATGGATTAAGAGATGCCAAATCGTTAAATGATGTTCCTCCATATGAAGCGCTCTATGTCCGTCTGAATCGTGGTCGTCATGGGCTCTGCTTCCACCTATTTGGTGAAGTAGTCGGTTGCCACAAACCACGGCTGCTCGCGAGCCTTTGTAGTTGGATGCGCCATTGACATGCGAATGCCAGAAATCTCCATTGAGGGAATATGTGCGGCTAAAGTGTGATCGACTACCTTCGGGGCATCGTTGGGTTAAGTTGTTACGTTCATCAGAAAACTTTGCATCTGCCAGGGTCTACGCCTTTATCGTCGCCGGTTTGGATTCGACGGAATAGTACGTCATGATGATGACTGCAGGTAACTGTAAAATACAGGTAGTCGGGCCCCCAACTCTTCTCGCATGATGGTAGAGCTTATTGCTACTTTAGATACCGTCAAACATGCGAATAAGTCCTCCGCTGCTTCTAGGGAGGTGATGTCGGGTACTTCTTCAAGTCCTTGAATATGCATTGGCGAGCCTCATCCCAAAGTGGATGCTTCTCTGCTAAAGCAAAAGAGTCTGCCAGAGTTAGATCTTCTTTCATGATCAATTTTCCGAATAGCGGGTGGTCTGCTGGAAGTCCTTTTTGGATGGCTGCTCTAGCTATCGAGTCGTTGCATCCGACTATTTTTGCCTTCTCTACTTTGAACCTCCTCATATAGTTGCGAAGCGACTCCTTTGGATTCTTCTTGACGTCGAACAAATGGTCAGACTTCTTTTTGATCGAGCGATAGGATGAATATTCTTTGGTGAAAACCAAAGAAAGTTCGTAGAAATTCCGGATGGATTGTGGCGGCAGGGTATAGAACCAATCTTGCGCCTCGCCTTGTAGAGTGGTGGCGAATATCTTGCACATGACATCATCGTTGTTTCGATAAAGGATCATTGCACTTTGGTAACGTTTTAAGTGTCTCTCCGGGTCTTCATCCCCTTTGAAAGATGTGAAATATGGCATGCTGAACTCGCGTGGAGGCTCTGCTTGCTCGATCTCCTCTGTGAAGGGTGACCTGCTTATGTTGGTTATGTTCCGTCGTAGTGCCTCGTCGGTGACCTCGTTGCATTGGAAATCATGTAATCGCTTGGTTAAGAGTCTCTCTACTTCTTCCTGAATTTGCCTTTGTTAAGGTAGCGGAGCTCTCGACTGCCCCCAGTCATGACTTGCTGGTCTAGGCTGCTCTTCCATGTGTTTGACTCGTCTATGCCGCGGATGCAGTGCATGTGGTACGTTCCTAGTAGGCGAGCGAGTTCTTCGCAGGCTGCTGGTTGAACTTGAGTTGGATTGAATGACTGCTTCTCTTCGTCCGTCATGCTGCCTACTCTAATGTGAGGTGGAGGACGCTCCTTGTGGGCTTAGCTGCGAATAGACACTTTACCCGGAAGGTTGTTCATGTTGACTATCGGAGTATGACCCTAACCGTGAATGTATGCTCCTCCGTGGGCCTAGTCGAGAGTGCATGCTCCTTTGCTCTCTAAGATGGGAATGTACATTGCCCAAACGTTCGGCTCGTGGCTGGTCGAGTGGCTGCTTACCGAGACGCTGCTGGAAATGTCCGTCTGCCCTTGTCCTACTTCGGGATACCTCGTCAGGGGCACGTTGGATCCCGATGCGTTGCAAAAGTTGATTCACCAAGGTTGTCTATTGTGCAAGGGCGCTCGTCAACTCTATGACTTGTCGAGACAAGTGTTGTTCGCCATTTAGATTGGAAGAGCTTGGAAGGAATGCGCCTCCTTGGGCAGTGGAAGGGTGGTAGACTTCAGGCGCGAGATTTGAGTTGGGAAATGTCAAATCCGTGAAAAAATGTGGTGAGAATGCTCCAGGCTCGATGGTAGGTCCAGATGGTTGAGATAGTCTTGGGCCGACTTGGGCTGCTTGGAAAGCCACGGGAGCAGTCTGGGCCTTGAGAGTGGGCTGCTCGTCGGGAGCAGGCTGGGTCATGAGAGCAGGCTGCTTGGCAGGAGCAGGTTGGGCCGTGAGAGTGGGTTGTTCGACGGAAGCAGGCTGGACCACGGGAGTGGGCTGCTTGTCGGGAGCAGGCTGGGCCACGAGAGTGGGCTGCTTGGCAGGAGCAGGTTGAGCCGTGAGAGTGGGCTGCTTGACGGAAGCAGGCTGGACCACGGGAGTGGGCTGCTCGTCGGGAGCAGGCTGCTTGGCAGGAGCAGGCTGGGCCACATGAGTGGGCTGTTCGACTGAAGTAGGCTGGGCTATGGGAGTGGGCTGCTCGTCGGGAGCAGGCTGCTTGGCAGGAGTAGGCTGGGCCATGGGAGTGGGCTGCTCGACGGAAGCAGGCTGGGCCACGGGAGTGGGCTGCTCGACGGAAGCAGGCTGGACCACGGGAGTGGGCTGCTCGTCGGGAACAGGCTGGGCCACGAAAGCAGGTTGCTTGGCGGGAGCAGGCTGGGCCACGGGAGCAGGTTGCTTGGCGGGAGTAGGCTGGGTAGCGATAGCAGGTTGCTTGGCGGAAGCAGACTGCTTAGAATGTGATGCAAGCGAATGCGAGGCTTGGGCCCGGGCCCGTGCAAACTTGGATGGCACGACTTGGGCCGTGGCCTTGGCGTCGTAAGCCTTGGATGGCACGGCTCGAGCCGTGGTGAAGGCACCATGGACCTCACCACAGGTGGCTACCGAGGTAGCCACCGTGGTGGTTCCCATGGTGGACACTCGTGGTGGTGGTGGTGCTCCACTTATTGTCGCATTTAGCCTCACGGATCTCCGCAATCCCATTTCTTGAACATTAGAATTTTCACTCGTGGAATTTTCTAAATTTCTAGCCATTATATTTTGCTTATACGTTTTATCAAAGAACCTTTGCAAGTAAAAAATTCTAATAATAAGAAAGTATGAAAAATATTCAAATGGACTAGAAAATAAAGAAAAAACCTTTTTGTGCGAGAGTCTTCTACGAGTATGGATTTCAACTCTCAATGAAAGCACCAATTTGTGTATGCAAATTTCTTCCTCCTTGATCTTGGATGATTTTGCACCTACAAACAATTAACACCTTAGGTTAAGGCCAAGAGCCTCACGCGCCCACGATGAATGGGGGGGTTTTGGCCGAAGAACCTCCGATGCCAAAGTTAGAATTTAGAGAGAAAGAGTGTTTAGAGAATTTTGGGATTTTTGCCAAAGTGTTGGAATTAGTTTTTGGTGAAAATAGGAACCTATTTATAGGGTTAGGCTTGTCCATTTTTTGAGAAGAAATGGCCGGCCTTAATGGGGATTTTTAGGTTGAAATTTTGGTTTAATTAGCCAATTTATTGGCTAATTAACCCTAAAGGAAGAAATTGGTGGTTACTAAATTGATTAATTTGCATAAATGGGATAATAAAGAGGGAAAAATGGAAAAAAAGGTAAAGAGAAAGGATGGTGACCGGTTTTGACTAGCTTTAGGGTTGAATTGGATGTATTTTGTGGTTAATTGGGTGATAAATTTGGTGATTAATGAATTAATTAGGAATTAATTCATTAATTAGCCAATTAATCTCTATTTTATGGGATAACTTATAGGTTGTGAAGTTATTACCTATAATGAGGATGGATGAGATAAATTGGAATTGGTTACCTTTTTTGGAGCATTTTTTGACTTGGTTGAGGATGATTGTCCGCCGCTCGCGCGTAGGAATCTCGGTATGCCTCAAGGGTATTTTTGTCCTCTTTTACCAAAAAATTCACGTGTCGCCTTGTGATTATTTTTGGCTCCACATAAATGTCTTTAAAAACTAACAAAAAGAATTAAAACAAGCCTGCGAAAATTTTGATTGTGAATTGAGAGAGAGAAAAGGGAAATTCCACGTGTCTTTGCCTACGGCCGACTCATGGCTTTTCCTTTTCTTTAGGTTCTTTCTTCCTCACTTGACTTGGTTTGTGGTGCGCTGTTTTGATATGCTGTAGTCATTTATACCTCAACACCAGCGTCTACCCTATGTCGAAAGCGATGGCGGCTCCTCATGGCAGCAAGAGTCACTTTTGGTCTTAGAGGTGGGCTTTTATTTTGGTGGGTGCATTTGCTTAGAGGGAGGGCTGTTGAAGATAGTAATCCAATGACTATAGAGTATGCCACTTGTCAAAGATCAGCTGAGTTAGTTAGGAAATGTTGTTAGAGTTAGTTACTATGACTTATTGTGTAAGAAACAAATATATTGTAGCTGTATAAAAGCATGCTTGTACTATCATAACAGCTTAATGAAAATACAATCGTCTTAGCTAAATCTCTCTCTCTCTCTCTCTCTCTCTCTCTCTCTCTATCTCTTCTCTATCTCTTTAGCACCTAATACACAATGGTTTACATGGTATCAGAGCCTGCAAAGCTAATCGCTTGAAGTTCGATCTTAGTTGCTTCCGCACACAGCAAAGAGTTGCTGTTTCTTTCTCTACATTTCTTGGAGCTTCGTGATTTCTCCATTTCTTTCACCTTCGATTGGTTCTTAATTGCACACGAAGTTCTTGATACAAGTCTTCAGTTGGTTTTTCTATACAGATTTTTTGGTTTCTTGCAACAATGGTGACTAGTGCACAGCTACAGATGATTCAATCTCTTATTACCTATTTGATTTCAATTGTATCAACTTCAGTGACAATGAAGCTTGATGATACAAACTGCTTGACCTGGAATTTTCATATGCAACTTTTTCTTGAAGGGCATGATCTCATGGGGTTTGTTGATGGTTCATCCCCTTGCCCTCCTCGATTGCTCACACCTGTATCCAGTAAATTGAGGCAATTCTTTTTCCTCGGTTGAAAGTGATGAATTCAAGATTTGGAAGATGCACGATCGTGAGTTAATGCAATTACCCACAACTACTCTATTATCTCCAGTTATTTCCTGTGTGATTGGAAGTATCAGTGCCTCTGATATGTGGACAAGATTGAAGGAACATTTCTTTACGGTTACTCATACAAGTATTTTTCAACTCAAATTGGATCTTTAGAATATCAAGAAATGGTCTTATTCGATTACAACATACCTGCAACGAATTAAAGAGGTGTGGGACTACTTAGCTGCTGCTAGTGTGCTGTTTGAGTATGATGACATTGTTATCTTTACTTTCAATGGTCTTCCTTCTGATTTTAACACCATTAGGTCTATTATTCGAGGTAGGGACAATGTGATTTCAATCAAGAATTTGAGGGCTCAATTACTTGCTGAAGAAGTAATGATTGGCAATGCTCAAGCTCCAACATTTCAAACTGCAATGGTGGCTGGTGCAAATGGGGGTCAATTTAAAGGGTCTTCCAATTTTGGGTCTCAATCTCAAGGTTCATCTTCTGGGGGTTCTTATAATCATCAAGGGAGTTCATCTGCATATAAGTTTTTCTTTAACAAGAATAGAGGCATAAATTTCAATATGGATCATGATTTGGAAATAAGCCATTCTACAATAATGCAGCTCCTGGAATTCTTGGTACTTCACCACTAAGACAACAATTTTACAACAATACCTCAATGCTACCTTGTCAGATTTGTGGTAAATATGGTCATCTTGCAGATACTTGCAGATTCAGGAATGTTGATTCTTTTGTAAATGATGGTTACCAGATATGTCGGAAGAAAAATAACAGTGCTCAATTATGTCACTTTAGAAATACCAACATCCAAAATAACACTTCTCCAATGACTGCAATGCATGCTTCTGCATCTGCACCACTTATGGAGTCTCAATCTTTACAAGTTTGGCTCACAAACTTTAAAGCAACAAGCCACATAACAACTGATTTGAACAATTTGTCCCTAGCTACACCTTTTTCATCAAATGAGATGAGTCAAATAGCAAGTGGATAAGGTTTGCATGTATCTCACAAGGGTTCTTCCATATTGCAGACTCCATTTCACAATATGAAATTAAACTCTATTCTATATGTCTCTAAAATATCACAGAACTTGCTCTTAGTACATATAATTTGTCTTGATAACAAATGTTTGTTGATATTTGATGCATTTTGCTTTCGAATTCAGAACAAAGCCACATGGAGAATTCCGTTCAAAGGTCTAAGCAATAATGGATTCTACCCTATCCCAATTTCCTCTAGTCATTCAAAGCAAGCTTTACAACCTGCAACATATATTGGGAAACAAGTAACCTCCAGTTTTTGGCATCACAGATTAGGTCATCCTTCCAATCTTGTTGTGTCTCAAATGCTTAAAAAATCTTATATTTTCATAGCTTTTGATACATTACCTAGTCTGTGCTTAACCTGTTTGGGGGGTAAAATCACCAAATTACCATTTCAAAATGTTGAAAATAGGTCTGTTACACTATTTGAAGTAGTGCATAGTGATGTATGAGGGCCCTACTCCTTGTTTGTATATTGAAGGGTTTAAATTCTATGTAACCTTCATAGATGAATGTACTAGATTCTGTTTGGTTTTTCCAATTGCTAGCTGATGTTTGTAACACATTCATTAAGTTCTATCAGTTTATGTTAAATCAATTTTCAGTTTCAATAAAGACATTGCAGAGTGATGGTGGGGGTGAGTATATAGGAAAACAATTTCAAACCTTCTTGGCAGAAAGGAAACATTGCCATGTTATTAAGACAACCATAACCCTATTGCAAATAGCTCATTTATCTGCAAATTTCTGGTCTTTTGCAATTCAAACTTCAGTATACCTTATAAATAGAATGCCTTCTTAAACCTTGACTAAAAAATCATCATTTGAAGCATTATATGAACTTACACCTGATGTACATCACTTAAAGATCTTTGGATGTTCATGTTACCCTCTTTTAAGACCTTTAAACACATCAAAGCTACGACCTAAAACCACCGAATGCATTTTTCTGAGATATGCATCAAAATACAAAGGGTATATATGTTATGAGGTTGTGAAAAATAGGGCTCATATATCTAGGCATGTAATATTTGATGAAGGAGAGTTTTCATATCAGACACTGAGTTCTGCAAATTATCAACCTAAAGATTCACCATCATTTACAATGTCAAATACATCAGCTACAATACCAAATTTGGAAAATGTCTTAATTATACCTTAGCCTAATATCTATATTACTTCAACCTCTAGTGAGTTTAGTACATCAAACATTGAGGGTTCATCTCATACTTCATCTGTTTCTGTGTTATCTATCTAATATCATCACATTTGTCAATCCCATCCCAATCCATTATTGCAAATGAACAGAATGTCTCAAATTCAAATCATGTGGTTCTTGAATTCCAACTTGAGAGCCTTCAAGTCATCTTACCAATTCCTCTACTGAATATACATCTAATGCAAACTAGATTAAAGAGTGGTATCATCAAGAGAATGGCAGTGTTATCTACTGTTCATGAGAATTGAGGTATTGATTTGACTACTGTGGAACTTGCAACTTACAAGTCTGCACTGAAAAGTTCAGTTTAAGTTGAGGCAATGAAAGAAGAACTTTCTGCGTTACACTCTCAAAGTACATGGAGCTTAGTGCCTTTACCACATCAAAAAAATCTTGTTGGATGTAAATGGGTGTTTAAAATCAAGAAAAATGCAGATGGCTTAGTTGGGAGATACAAGGCTAGACTTGTTGCAAAAGGGTTTAGTCAAGAAGAAATGATTGATTATGGAGAGACTTTCAGTCTAGTTGTTAAATCAACAATTGTTAGACTTGTATTAGCATTGGCAGCTCATTATGGATGGTTATTAAGGCAGCTAGATGTAAAGAATGCGTTCTTGCATGACATATTGCAAGAAGAAGTTTACATGTCACAGCCCCCTGATTTTGTTGATTCTCATAACTCAGATTATGTGTGCAAATTACACAAATCATTATATGGTTTAAAGCAAGCCCCAAGGGTTTGGAATGAGAAATTTACAAGCTTTCTCTCATATTTTGGCTTCATCTCAACTTATGCAGACTTTTCATTATTTGTCAAACAAACTAGCAGTTCAATAGTCATATTACTTCTCTATGTTGATGATATTATCATCACTGTAATGCATCTTCAATTATTAATGCAGTAATTGGTGCTTTGACACAAGAGTTTGAACTTAAAGACTTGGGGCAACTTCATTATTTTATGCGAATACAGGTTATATCTCAATCTGATGGCTTATTTATGTCTCAAGCAAAGAATGTAAGGGATCTTCTTGCCAAGACAAAAATGGAAGATTCAAAATCATGTGCTACACCATACTTGTCTTATAACAGATTGGTTCTTGATGATGGGAAACCTTATAATAATCTAGGATTATATAGAAGCATATTTGGGGCATTGCAGTACCTAACATCTACTAGACCTGATATTGCAGTTGCAGTGCATCATGTATGTCAATTCATGCAAAATTCAATGAAATCACATTTCATTGTTGTAAAAATGATACTTCGATACTTGAAAGGTACAATTAACTTAGAAGTCAAGTATATCAAAGGTGAATTAGATGTGAAAGCCTTTTCTGATACAGATTGGGTTGGTGATCCCAATGATAGAAGATCAATAACAGGATTTGTGGTGTTTTTATGTTTCAATCCAATATCATGGTCATCTAAAAAGCAGCAAACAGTTTCAAGATCTTCAACAGAGGTTGAGTATCGAGCCTTGTCATCAACCACTGCTGAATTTGATTAGATCAAACATTTACTATCATTTCTGCAAGTTTCAATTCCCTATCAACCTGTTCTCTATTGTGATAATATGTCAGTCATTGCCTTGACTTGTAATCCTATATTACACCAGAGAACAAAACATATCGAGGTGGACATTCATTTTGTTAGAGAAAGAGTGGCTAAAAAGCTATTACATGTTCAATTTGTTCTTTCTATAGAACAATATGTAGATATCTTGACAAAAGGATTTATCTGCACCTCTCTACCAAATTCACTATCACAATCTCAGTCTTGGACTTCCCATCATTGAGCTTGAAGGGGGATGTTGAGGATAGTAATCCAATGACTATAGAGTGTGCCACTTGTCGAAGATCATCTGAGTTAGTTAGGGAATGTTGTTAGAGTTAGTTACTATGACTTGCTGTGTATGAAACAAATATATTGTAGTTGTATAAAAGCATGCTTATGCTGTCATAACATCTTAATGAAATACAATCTTCTTAGCTAAATCTCTCTCTCTGTCTCTTAGCTTTTATCTCTCTCTGCACCTGATACACAATGGTTTACAAGGGCTTCCTTTTGAGTTTCCTTGTAGTCTTTCTATAGGTGAGTTGTCTTAGTATATTTTTAGTATAGATCTTTCATCTTAGAGGAATGCTAACTTTCTTTTTTTATTGTCAAACTTTTATGTTTATTTCAAGCAATAAATCTCTACCACTGAAGACCACCATTACGCTATCCCAGCCCCCTTCCAAATCCATGATTTGTGCTCCTCCCAGTTCGTCGCCCCCAACCTCTCTTTCCCAGTCCTGTCACCATCCCACTTCCTGATTTTGGAGATGGCAGACATGTGGAAGTGACGACATTTCGTCCAATTCTTGTGATTACGATATTTTTTTTGTTATATTGGTTTGGTGTTAGTGATTTGGGTGGGAAGATGAATATTTCAATATTTGATTTGTGTTGACTTCATTTGGTATTATCTGAAATTTTTGGTTTTTTTTTCTTTTTTTCTTTTCTGCAATTCGGTTGAATAACATTAACAAAAGAAGTAAGAAAAAATAGACGGGGAACATGAAGTGGGAGGGAGAGCTGACTTTTCAAGTTTAACCTTTGTTAAGTTAATAATGGTATATTAGTGAAAGGATAGAACTTGGCTGCTGAAAAACTAGCAACAATGTCCAGCTGTGATTGGTCATCTGTAAGGGTTGCCACTGATTTTTCAGCAGCCAAGTTCTGTTCTTAGTGAAGGGCAAAATGTAAGAATTAAATAATAAATTTTTTAACACATTAAATATTGAGTTTTAAATAGTAGTGGAGTCAACGTGTCACTTAGTAAATGGGAAAGGCAAGTGGGAAAAGGTAAGAGGAAAATGTAGTTAGCATTCCTCTTTGTCTTATGGAAATTTGTGATTGATTTGTACGTATTAGAAACAATTGTTATTGTAGTGGTGCAATTGGATTAAAGAACATACTAATTTTCCAAGTTGTATTAGAGAAAAACGCACTCCAATGAGGCTAGTCACGACTTATCTATCAAACTCATCACAAATATATATCGCTTTTGCATCTATGTAAGTCAAACATGAGAAATTCTAATAGCAATGGAATGACTATTATTATATATACTTTGTCAACAAATCATTTCATTCATTGACATCAAAACAAGGGTTTCACAAATGGTTTTTGAAATTGACCCACCCTATCAAGATGGTTTCTGAAATTAAAAATTGATTGATGTAGCTCCTGAAAATGGGGGTCGCAAATCAATGTGGTTCGTCTGTCACAATTCTGTCAAAAATTCTATTATGTTTTGGTGTGGCACATAAGTGGGTCACACCGTCTAATCAAATAGAGGTATTTGTCGGTTTGCTCTCAAATATGTATAGAGTTGCCAATTTCCCTCCTGAACTTTAATTTTAGCTAATTACCCCCCTAAACTTTTGTAATTAGCCAATCCCCCCCTCCCCCGAGAACTTTAACTTTAGCCAATTACCCCCTCCCCTAAAATTTTATAAATAGCCAATTTCCCATAGTGTTAGATTTTAAATTTTTCATCCAATTTATCATTATTTCTGCCATACAGTTGTCATATGTTGTCCGCGTGATCAAAATAGATGGAAAATTGGATGAAATTTTTTAAAATCTAGCATCAAGGGGAAAATTGGCTATTTATAAAAGTTTAGGGGGTAATCGGCTAAAATTAAAGTTCAAGGGAAAAACTGGTATCTTTATATAAGTTCGAAGGCTAATCGACAACTATGCCAATTAAATATGATCATCTAAATAAAATATGTTTTAATCATAAAAGAGGCCTCCCTCTACTTTGCCTTCATGGAAAGAGATCTTCTTTGGATCTCTTCCACCAAGGTCACCGGATCAGGTGATCCGGGCTTTTGAAATTTTGGCCGTTGGATGAAATTTCAAATGCCCGGATCACTTGATCATGTGGCTTTGGTGGAAAAGATCCGGAAATGATCTCTGTCTTGCCTCCCTCACCTTCTCATTCTCCTTCTTCCCCGAACCACGAAAGTCGGAAATTCGGCTCCCCAACACTACCTACGATGGCCGAAGAAGAAACACTTACAATAATTAAACTAAAATATAAAAGATGGAAATTCAAAAATGATCAGATTGGTTCCACTAGGTGAAAAAATAATTATTGCACAAATGAGAGATTACTGTGGAGCCCAAATAATCAAGAGGCGACACGTGGATTTTTGGGTGAAAAGGACAAAATTACCCCCGAAGCACACCGGAATTCCTACGCACGAGCAATGGACAATCATCCCTCAATCAAGTCAAAAGTGCCTAAATAGGTATTTATTTATAACTTATTTCATCCAGCCCTCATCATATCTTCTCCACAAGGTAACCCCTAAAACATTCCATTTAAATTAATTAGCTAATTAATGGATTTATTACCTAATTAATCTATTAATGGCTAATTAAACTACCAATTACACCCAAAAAACACACAGGAGGCCGGTCACCTTCTGTCCCAAGGGGGCCGGCCATGCCTTATATATTCTACCTCATTTTCTCTAAAAACCTAGGTCTTCACTCTTGCTAAACACTCAAAAAAAAAATATTCTCCAAACACTTTCCCTCAAAATTCTAACTTTGTCATCAGAGGTTCTTCGGCCAAAGCCCCCCCCCCCCCAAAAATTCATCGTGGGCGCATGAGGCTTTTGGCCTTGACCTAAGGTGTTATTTGTTTTGTAAGTGCAATTTTGTCCAAGAACAAAGGGGAAGAAATTTGCATCCACAAATTTGTGCTTTCATTGAGAGTTGAGTCCCACACTCGTAGAAGACTCTCGCATCCAAGGTTTTTCTATTTTTTTGTCCATTTGTAGATTTTTCGTACGTTTTTATTATTAGAATTTTTTATTTGTGAAAATTCTTCGATAAAACATAAAAGAGAAGTACAATGGCTAGAAATTTAGAAAATTCAACAAGTGAAAATTTCAATATTCAAGAGATAGGACTGCGGCAATCCACGAGGCTAAATGTGATAATAAGTGGAACGACACCACTCCCATGAGTTTCCACCACAGGAACCACCGCGATGGCCACCACGGTAGCCACCTGCGGTGAGGTCCATGGTGTCACCACCACGGCCCAAGCCATGTAATTTAAGCAAGCCCAAGTTGTGCCATCCAAGACTCACGATACCAAGGCCACGGCCCAAGCCATGTCACTCCACACCCAACATGAGCCCAATATGTTGCCAAGCCAAGCCCAAGCCTCACACCTGCGTGCATCACACACCAACCAGCCCACTTTCACGGCCCAGCCTACTCCAATGGATTCCCAAGCAGCCTAAGTCGGCCCGAGAATATCCCAACCATCGAGCTAGGGGTATTTTCACCATATTTCTCCACGGATTTGACATTTCCCAACTTAAATCTCATGCCCGAAGTCTACCACCCTTCTACTGCTTAAGGAGGCACATTTATTCCAAGCTCTTCCAATCCGAATGACGAACAACACTTGTCCTGACAAGTCATAGAGTTGATGAGCGCCCTTGTACAACAGATGACCTTGGTGAATCAGCTATTTCAACACATCGAGATCCAACGTGCCCCAAACGAGGTGTCCCGAAGTAGGACAAGGGCAGAAGAGGAACATCTCCAGCAGTGTCTTAGTAAGCAGCCACTCGACCAACCACGAACCGAGAGTTCCAGCAACGTACACTCCCAATTGGGCCCCCAAGATAGCGTATACTCCCGTCTTAGTGCGCAGAGACGATTGGGGTCACACTCCGATAGTTAACATGAACAACCTTTCAAGCGAAGTGTTCATTCGCGGCTAAGTATGTAAGGAGCATCATCCACCTCACATCAAAATAGGTAGCACAACAGACGGAAAGAAGTAGTCACTTAATCCAGATCAAGTTCAACCGGCAGCCTACGAAAAACTCGTTCGCCTGTTAGGAACACACCACACGCATCGCATCCGCGATATAGACAAGCCAAACACATGTAAGAATAGCCTAAACCAGCAAGTCACGACTGGGGGTAGCCGAGAACTCCACTACCCCAACAAAGGCAAATTCAAGAAAAAGTAGAGAGACTCTTGACCAAGCGATTGTACGATTTCTAAAGCAACGAGGTCACCGATGAGGCACTACCATGAAACATGACCAACATAAGCAGGTCACCCTTCACGGACGAGATCGAGCAGGTAGAGCCTCACGCAAGTTCAGCAAGCCCCATTTCACATATTTCAAAGGGGATGAAGACTCGAAGAAACACTTAAAGCACTACTAAAAGGCAATGATCCTCTATCGAAACAACAACGATCTCATTTGAAAGATATTCGCTACCACTTTACAAGGCGAGGCACGGGATTAGTTCTACACCTTGCCACCACAATCTATCCGGAGTTTTGACGAACTTTCTTTGGTTTTCACCAAAGAATATTCATCATATCGCTCGATCAAGAAGAAGTCCAACCATTTGTTCAACGTCAAGAAGAACCAAAATGAGTCGCTTCACGACTATGTGAAGAGGTTCAAAGCAGAGAAGGCAAAGATATTTGGATGCAACAACTCGATAACTAGAGTAGCTTTCCAAAAAAGACTTCCAACAGACCACCCATTATTCGAAAAATTGATTATGAAAGAAAATCTAACTCTGGCAGACTCTTTCACTCTGGCAGATAAGCATGCACTTTGGGACAAGGCTCCCTAATCCAGATTAAAGGACCATAATGAGTACCTGACCTGACCTCCCTACTATCCAAACCGAAAGCAACAGATGACCTATTCACATGTTTGATGGTATTCGAAGCAGCAATAAACTCTACCATCATACGAGAAAAGCTGGGGGCCCGACTACCTGTATTTCACAATTCAAAAGCTTTCCTCGATGCTACCAAAAATTCAAAAGCGAACTTTGGCGATAATTGTTGCAACCCGGAAGCTCAAGTTTTACCATCAAACGCACGTAGTCATCCTCATGACTCACTATTCCCCCTAATCCTGGCGCGCAATGATAAATGCGTAGACACTACTAGATGCAAAGTTTTCTGACAAACACAACAACATGGCTTGAAAAGCGCGCCAAGGGTAAACGAACACTAGAAGGACACACTTGGAAGCAAATTTTATCCTCGTTGCCCCAAAGATTCTATATAGGAGCAACATGTACCGGCAGTTGAACATCACATCCTGCTGCTTGTCACACGGCCCCAGCCGACCCTTTCTCCATAATTCAACTTTAGAGTGGCCCAATACCGGTAATTAAACATCTTCTGCTACGTATAACATGGCCTAGCTCCACGGCTCCTTACTGCGCATTCACAACGCAACAAGGTGACCCAACAACGACTCTACGACTCCCTATTGCGCATTCATGAAGCAATAAAACTGCCTAATGACACCTCAGAGGTAGCCGAGCATGCCCTAGCAGCGTTTATTCCACCTGATGGAGACTTCTGGCATTTGCATGTCGACGGCGCATCTAACTACAAAGGTTCAGAGGCAAGCGTGGTCCTTGTCACCCAACACGGTTCGATGCTCGAGAAGGCGATCACTCTAGGCTTTAAAGCATCCAACAATGAAGCAAAGTACAAGGCCCTATTAGCAGGCATCCGAATGGCAAAAAACTTAGCGGTGAAAAAGCTCGCAATTCATTCTGATTCCCAACTAATCACTAGCTAGACTACTTGAGGCGTTTCAGACTTACACCCTCACTCAAGTTTCGTGGGTAGACAATGCTCACACAAATGCACTAGCCGGCCTAGGCTCCGCCCTCGACCACCAACTCAAACACTTTATTTCGGTGCAGTATCTAAACAAGCCAAGCATAGAGGCGGAGCCATCAGCCGAAGTGTCACAGGTTTGTACAACTCCAAATTGGCAGAGTTCTGTTATAAACTACCTGGTCAATGACATTTTCCCCACGAAAAGGTTGGAGTCTAGAAAGCTCCAAATAAAGGCATCACGCTACTACATGTGGAACAACATTCTCGTTTAAAGATCCTACATTAGACTATATCTCCGCTGCCTAGCACCTCTTGACGACCTAAAGGTTCTAAGCTCAATCCACGAAGACATTTATGGAAATCACTATGGAGGCCGATCCTTAGCACAGAATGCTCTTAATGCAGGCTACTACTAGCTTACCATGCACCAAGATGCTAAGGAGTTAGTAGAAAAGTGCGACCGCTACCAACTCTACAAACTAGTACCAGCATTGCCCACCAGCGAGCTATATCCACAAATGAGTCATTGGTCGTTCATACAGTGGCAATCGACCTGGTATGACCTATGCAGCCTGCTACTGGGGGTAGAGGCATGATGATCGTGACAACCGACTACTTCACCAAATGGGTAGAAGCAGAGCCCATGACGACCACGACTCAGACGGACATAGAGTGCTTCATATGGAAGAACATCATTCACCGCTTTGGAATCCCTTAGTCTATCATCACCGACAACGGCCCACAATTTATGGGCAAAGATTTGGCAAAGTTCTTCCAAAAGCATGGCATCAAGCAGCACATGTCCACGTCGAGATATCCTCAAGGCAATGGTTAGGTCGAAGCATCCAACAAGACTATCCTTGATTGCCTTAAGAAATCCCTCACCAACAAGAAGGGGAAATGGCCAGACGAACTCCCCGGATGTCTATGGCAATATCGCACCACCAAAAGACGAGCAACTGGTGATACTCATTTCTCTTTGGCATTTGGCCCAGAAGCAATCATTCATCCCAATATCATCAAGCCAAGTATCACCGCTCTACTACCAAGCATTGAGCAGAACAGTAAGGAGATGGCCACAAGCTTAGATCTGGCAGAGGAGAAGCGCGGGCAGACCATCACCCACATCGCAGCCTACCAGCAGCAGCTCCTTTCTAGCTACAACAAAAGGATCAAGATCCGACAGTTCCAACCTGAAGATCTAGTCCTAAGAAAAGCCTTCATCATTGCCCGCAAAGAAGGCTCCAAAAAGATGGATCCCATCTAGAAAAGTCCGTACAAGATCAACAGAGTAAGCATGATGAGTAATTACACATTTGTCACCATGAAACGACAAAAAGATCGAAAACAGTGGAACGCCTACAATCTGATAAAGTACCATGTGTGACCTTCCGTTACATCAAAGCCCGAAGACTTAAGTAGATCGACGGGCACCACCTCACAAGCCGGGGACTATCCGGTTGTTATACAGTTCTTACATTCTCGTTCATTTCACTTGTTTTTCAATGAAGAATTCAGAAGTAATCTACAACTTGGCTCAGCTGCATGCTTAGAATAACTGATCATTCATGCACTTCAAAAGAATATCATGCCTTTCTTAGGGACTCATTGCAAGAATTACGCCCTTCGATGAACCAACCATGTTCTTCAGTTCGAGAGGGTAAATTAATTGCTCTCCAGTGCGATAGGGTAAACCAATTCCCCGACACCCATATAGGTCTGTTCTCCAGTGTTAAAGGATAAACTAATTGCCATGCTCTCTAGTACGAGAGGGTAAACCAATTCCCCGACACCCATATGGATCTGTTCTCTAAGGCGGGAGGATAAACTTACACTCTGAATATCCAGATGTGGATGAGCTGGGTTGCCCTGGTATAACTAAGTGCACGATAGCTTGCGCTGGGATTCCTAGAAGTAGCCACAATGGCATTTTTCAAGGTTTAGCTAGTTGAAGGATTTTGGGTCTCTTGACCTAATCCGCGGAGAACCGGGCCCTAGAGAAAAAGGGGGCACATTACGCAGTACGCCCTACAGACGGCTGCCCTGGAACCTTAAAGCTGTTACTGAGTGCACTAAGGTAGCCTACGATTTTTGGAAGACTGCTTACGACTTGCCCTTCGAGCAATAAAGTAGCGATAAACTTATACAACCGCACATTCTTTTGAAAGGTTAAACAAGCTAGGGTGCATATACGTTATCCACTGCCACATGCTACGTAGTCGATAAGTTTCACCCATGCCAAGCACAAAACAACCTACACCAAGTCCTAAAGTGTTGTGATACTTACTACGCAACCTACGAAATTGGAGAAAGCCAAGGTTAACTGCCTAGTGGTTACGCGGACTTGTCTGCTTCTGTAAGTAAGGCATCCGGCTGCTAACCTTATGGCTAACAACTTTGCAAAGTTCTACACCAACACCTACGACTGTATAAGCTACGCGGGCCTGTCTGTTTATAGAAAAGTAGCACGCTTGCCACTGGTCTATGAAGTCTAAAGGTTAGGGCATGAACAAAAGAAGCGAAGATGGAGAAAAACAAAGGAAACAAGTTTATTAAATTTTCTAGCAAAATTGATATGTGACTAGCAAAGACCGAAGAAGTTCAAGCTAAGCAAAAGCAACAAGGAACACAAAGAAAATCCTAAAGACTGCTAAAAGACTACTTTTCGGCAACTTGGACATTCCACGACTACTCTATTGCCACACATTCAGCAGCCGTGACATTCTTAACAGCGGCACTATCTAGCGTTTCACCCCTGGATGCTCTAGCCTGGGTACCAATCTTTCCAACTACTTCACCAATAGAAGCCTCAAAAGTAAATGCAAGCAAGCCTTTCAGAAAAATAAAGAAACAAGTGTTTATGTCTTCAAGTAGATCTGGTTTCAAAAGCACACAGATCTCAACAGCCTCCCCAGAAGCAGGCTTAGTGGATTTCTCACAGCTGCCCATGCGAGCAGTCTCATCTTTCCCATCAAGCGAATCAATCTCAGTAGTAGAAGGAGTGGGCCTTAGCACCACTTTAACAGCAGAGTCCACCTTATCGCTCTTCATAATAGCAAGCTTCTCCAAATATGAACCGGACTTAGCTCCCAACGAACATCTTGGTACAAACTTTGGCACTAAAGGCATGACAGGACCTCTATGCTGAGCAATCCTATCAGTAATCGCACCAACCATTCTCGACATGGCAAACGCCACAGGCTCAGATCTAGCAGCCTCATTTTTCTTCCCAATAGAAGAAGTTATGTCAATCACAGGCCTCTCGACAACATACGGACCTTCACGAGCAGCGAATGAAGTCTTTAGTTTTTTCTTAATCAGCATCTCTTGAGCAAGCGGGGAAGATCTTTTTTTCCACCTTCATTCATAATAGGCTCCACGACAGCAATTAGATGAGCCAATGCATCTACCTTGATCCTCTTTACCTCATCTCTCGGGAGTAGCCCACTTTTCTCCTGGCAAAGAGAACTAAGCAACTAACGTCATTCACGGTACTCAGCAGACGAGTTCAACCCATATTAGCGTTTCCCTTATTTTTTCTCTCGGACCAGTAGACAAGAGGCCTGCATGCCCAGCATTCTAGCAGCCCATGAGGCCCGTGACCTCCTTATTTCTCTTAATCGCCAGCCTGGCCCGCGTAGGTCCAAGAGCCCAAAGGACATGAGCCATGCGGCTCGCCTAGCACTACGCCCCAAGGTCTCAATCTGAGGCCCTAACTGCACAAGCTGCCCTTGGTTTTAGCCAAGCCATGCAACCCAAGCAGTGGTCCCTGCCACAACACCTCCTTAGCCCATGCCGAGCTGACTCCTAACCCCTGCAAGCCGATGTGCCACACCACCCCTACAGCTGCCCCGTGACATCACTATCCAAGAAGAAGACGAGAAAAATTAAAATTTTCTTACCTCGATGCGGCGTGGAGAAGATGAAGCAAACAATGAAAGATGATCCTTTGCATAAGCACGATGTAGAAGATTGCTAGAGGAGAGGGAACAAATATCCTCTAAGCTTTCTCTCACTTGTAGGGTAGAATAAATTGCTCTCCAAAGTTGATTTAATAATCCATATAGGTGGACTTAAATAGGCTTTTAGAGAAATTTATCTCCCTTTCCTAGAAGGATATAATTTCCAATTAAAGAGGGAATCAACATCAAAATAGGAAACAATCCAAAGTTCTCAAAAGCAAGAAAATCTCTACACCTGTTGCCTTTTTCTACGAGCAGCCCAATATGTGTGGGGGCATTTGTGGAGCCAAAAATAATCAAGAGGCGACTCTTAGATTTTTGGGTGAAAAAGACAAAATTACCCTCGAGGCACAACAGAATTCCTACGCACGAGCAGTGGACAATCATCCCTCAATCAAGTCAAAAGTGTCTAAATAGGTATTTATTTATAACCTATTTCATCCAGCCCTCATCATATTTTCTCCACAAGGTAACCCCCAAAACATTCCTTTTAAATTATGTTAATTATCTAATTAATGGATTTATTACCTAATTAATCTATTAATGGCTAATTAAACTACCAATTACACCCAAAAAACACACAAGAGGTCGGTCACCTTATGTCCCAAAGGGGCCGGCCATGCCTTATATATTCTACCTCATTTTCTCTAAAAACCTAGGTTTTCACTCTTGCTAAACACTCAAAAAATTCTCCAAACACTTTTTCTTCAAAATTATAACTTTGGCATTAGAGGTTCTTCGACCAAAGCCCCCCCCCAATTCATCGTGGGCGCATGAGGCTTTTGGCCTTAACCTAAGGTGTTATTTGTTTTGTAGGTGCAATTTTGTCCAAGAACAAGGAGGAAAAAATTTGCATCCACAATTACAACTGAAAATTTATATTAAAAAAGTTGTCTCTAATTCACAACAATAGATTGAAACATGGTGGAGTTTCGCTACTACAAGAAAAAGAATGATGATCTGGTCAGCTACATATTCACATAAAGCTTCTTCAATGGTTGTTATTTAATGTTTTTTTTTTCAATCTTAGAAATTAGAAAAAGAAAATTGAAATTGAAGACCCCTTATAAACTCAGGCCGCTGTTGTGTGCTTCTCAAAAACTAAAATCAAGCAAGTTCTGCTAGAGGGAGGTTGACATCAAAACCTGCGACGCCGCGAGAAAGATCGTTCTGTTTCAAATCGACCACCAAGGACGAGTCCGAGTCGTTATGGGCATCACCGGCAAAACCACCACCACCACCAACGGCGTGGAAATCGTGCTAGTGGAAGTTAGGCTGATCGAATGTCAACCGTGGTTCTTGACCATACTGGTTTAATGTCCAAATGCAATGGTCGAAAAAGAAAACACTGTCACCTTCGACTTTCCTCTCTTCAAAGCCCCCGCACCCAAATCCCCAAAACCCTCACCTTCTCTATCTAACGGGTTGTCAGGGAAACTAAACTTGGCGGAGGCGGATTTCCTCGCGACTGTTGGTGAGTCGAATTTCCGACTGTGGTGGTTCTGAGAAGAATGAGGAAATGGTGGATAGAGAATGAGAGATATTTTAGTGTGACCGGAACATGGATGGTACACCACAGATTACTATACAAATTGCGGGATATGTATGTTAAAAAGTTAATAACTTAAAAAATAAAATTTTCTACCACTTATATAAAAACGCATGGTGCATAAGGAGATGGTGGCCTATTTTATGATTAAAATTTTTTTTTTTTATATTTTTATTCACATGGTAATATTTAATTAGATTTGTGGAATCCAGTTATGTTCCACATAAGCACATAACATAATTTTGGACAAAATTGGGACGGGACGGAATGGTCCACATTGACCGATTTTTAATTTCAGAGACCATTTTGATGGAATAGGTCAATTTCAAAGACCATTTGTGATAAAAACCCTTAAAACAATTGTTTTTTTTTTCTAGTGTTATTCACATTACATACTGGTAAATTGGGGTTTCACCATAAACCAATTTACATTATGAGAAGTGACTCAACTCACTATAAGTCCTTTCAAAGTTTGGTCTTTCTCAAATGTAAAACTTTGCCTTTTACTTCATCACACGCTCTCTCAAATGACACAAAGGTCACATGTGTATATTGAACGTTATACATGAGCCAACCTGCTATGTAGCTATGTTAAACAATTCATTAAGAGAAGTAGAAGAGGAATAGAAGAAGGAAGAATAGAAACTGAATTTCATTGAAAAGAGAAGTAAGAATGATTACAATCATTATTCACACACACACACACACACACACACACACACACACACATATATATATATTTGTCAAAATATGAGGTATCCCACACTCTGAATGGAAGATTTAAACTCCAATGGGACTTAGAAAGGCTAAAGACATTTCAACCCACTGTTGGCCACAGTCAAATGACACACATCCTCTCAAAGCTTTCAACCAGAGAATCATCCGTGTTGTGTCATCTTTCGTACCTCAAACTCAAGACCAAAAAGCATACATGACCTAGAATTCTACTACATTTCCACTAAACCACTTGTCTTGATTGTTACTGATGCATTCTAAGAAACTCTACAGTTTCACACCTCTCTTTTCCTTTCTTTTACTAACTCCTAAAACTATCTCCAAAGAATATGTCAAATACGTCAACTAGGACAAAAAGATATCCTGGTGTTCTCTAAGGAAGATGTCATATATGACATGACAGTTAAGTCATTTGACCTCTTGCTTTTTAGTTGTCATTTTTACATTAAAAGAAAAATAAAGTCAAATGCCTTTAATTTAACATTTTATATCCAATCGGTCACATCATCAATCAAATAAAATTCTGACATATTATGTTTGACATTTCTTTAAGAGATGTTCTAACTGGCAACCAATTGTATAATTTGCTGACATGTGGCACAACCTTGGCTCTTAATTATAAAAGTAGACAATGTTACTAATCAGGTCGCACTTTGTTAATCAATCATTGCTTTTGTATGAAATTAGGGTTACTCATCAATTTTACCGATAAATAAACCTCTGAACCATTCAATACTAAGAATATTGAACAATACACACTGTTGTAAAGGGCGTCAATTGCCAAGTTAGACATTCGATTAGGTATTGCTCTCTATATAATTTCCAGCTTTGCAGGGAAACCCAAATTTAAATTCATGACTGGAAACTTTGAAACCCTAATAATATTTTTGAAGCATTTTCATGAGAAGAACATGCAACTTGTGAGCCTTGAGAATTCAAATGTTTTTTTCCTTTTTTTTGGTTGAAACTTGAAGAAAGTTGATGTTCCACCATAAAATCAATTGGCAATATGAGAGTAGCCTAACCTCTTATAAGTTCTTGCAAGGTTTATCCTTTCACCAATATGAGACTCTTTTACATTCATATTCTCACACGCTCTCTCACATATGACAAATTTTCAAGTGAAACAGATGGACAACACGAATTAGGTGACGTGGGGTTTCTCCTCTCACCAATGTGAGACTCTTTTACCTTCATATCCTCACATGCCTCCTCATGTGTGGTGAATTTTCAAGCCAAACACATAGACAACACGAATTGGGTGACGTAGAGCACGTGTAGCCATTGAGCATCACACGTGGGCGAACCTGCTCTGATATCAAGAAGAAAGTTGAGATTCCACCATAAAACCAATTGGCAATATGAGGAGTAACTCAACCTCTTATAAGCCCTTGCAAGATTTCTCCTTTCACTAATATAAAACTCTTTTATCTTCACATCTTCACAAAACCAAACCATGTGACGACTTGATCTTGTCATATGATTTTTCCCCAGGATCATTGATATTAATTAACGGAACCGGATCCCCTCCTGAGCTTAGGAGGCTGAGCTTCCTAAGTAAAGGATTCGGGCGTTGAAATTTGATTTAATGGTTACAAACATGGAGCCCCTCTAAAAGTTATAATAATTGCAGCCGTTGGATCAAATTTCAACGATCCGTGTGATTTTCTTAGGAGGCTGAGCCTCCTAAGCTCAGGAGGAAATCCGGTTCCTTAATTAACATTGTAATTCAGTATGTCTAACATATGTTAATTAATTATTATTCGCCCATAAACCTAGCAAAAAAAAGCTGAGCCTAAGATCATGGAAGTTCTGAGGCATTTGCTAGATCTTGATCATAATTACGGTCAGCTGTTCATATTATATGCATGTTGTGTATGAATTTGAAACCAAATCAAGATGCTGCAACTTACTTCCGATATTACATCAATTGAAAAAATGTTGAGGTTTTATTATACAATGAATTAGCAATATGAAGAGTAAGCACATGTAAGATCTCTTCTTTTTTTGATGTGAGATTGATACTTTCAACACGTCCCCTTATGTGTGGAGCACGTGTGGTCATTAGGCTTCACATGCGGGACAACTTGCTCTTATGCCATGAAGTATGTTAAGGTTCTACCATAGAACCAATTGACATTATGGGAATAACCCAATCACTTAGAAGGACATGCAAAGTTCCTTATTTCTTCAATGTTGGGTTAATATTCCCAACAACAATTGCACATTAATCATCAAGTTGCTTTACTGCATTTTGCTACATGATCTGAAGAAAACAAAGAAGGCAACATTTTATTTACTTTCTATAAGCAAATAGTTGTATGATCTAGGTCGAGTATACAACAAGATTTTTTGCTCATATTTTCTGTAATGACGTTATGCTCATTTTTTGTCACTGCATAATGCATATATGTAAATAATGGAAAGTGATTTATACACGCTAATTTTCTCCTATTCTCATGGCCATTGAGATCAATGGACATGAACAAGCCTAATATATATGTGGAAGAAAATAAGAGTGTTTGAAAATGATTTTCTTAAACAAATGATTCCATTCGGATATCAATTAAATTAATCATTGGATCTCACTTTTACTTAACAGATTTAATATCCACTTGACTCAATAGCAGTTAATCAGTTTCCTTAGAATGTTTTCTTTCTTAATTGATTCCCTTTTTATCTTTGGTACAAAATCTTACTAGTTACTATTGTTCAATAGGACTTAGAGATTGTTGACAGAGTTATGTACACATCAGCAAGATGAGGTTTTGACAGATGGCGTACACGTCAGCCAAGGATTGTTAGGATTGTGGTTAGACAGTTAAAAGGATAAGATAAGTTAGTTAGCTTTCGGTTACTTAGTGATGAAGTGAAGGTTGTAGTATATATATTGCAATCTCTCTGTAATTCTCAATCGATCAATACATTCATAACAGTTCATTCTTTTCTCTCTCTTCTCTAGTCTCTCTCTCATTCTACCTTCTTCTGTGAGTTTTCTTTGCTTTTGCTTTCTTTTGAGATACTGAGCTTAGTGTTAATATGGTATCAGAACCAGGTTTCATAAACTCCCCAACATAATGGTACGTCTGAGAGGAAACATAGACACCTAGTGGAGACATCATTGACTTTAATGGCTGAGGCAAATTTACCTCCAACATTATGGTTTCATGCATGTGCTTATGCAACATTTCTTATAAATCGAATGCCTTGTAGGGTGTTAGAGATGAAATCCCATATCAAGTCCTATTTGGTAAAGTACCAGAAATACAACATTTGAAAGTATTTGGCACAATTGTTTATCCTTTCCTTAGCCATACAATTCAAATAAACTGGAAGCAAGGTCAATGCAATGTCTCTTCTTGTGTTATGCTATGGGATGTAAAGGAGTAATCTGCTACAACATGACAACTAAGAAACTGTTAGTGTCTAGACATGTACTACATGATGAATTGATGTTCCCCTATAAGGTATATTCAACTGCAAGTGCAGATCGATCACTTCAAGCTCAATCTATGGGGCAAAGACCTATGGTGGTTCAAATGCCTATACCTAGTGTTTCTAGTCTGCCTCATAGCAATCAAAGGGAAGATAATAGTAGACATCAAGATAATATGTCTGGTTCAATATCTGGAAGTAGTGATACTACTAATTTACCTATACGGGATACTTCATTACAACAGGTACCGGTATCACATGGCTCATACTCACAGATATCAAGTTCCTCTCTAGAGATAAGTTTCAGGTCTAATTCACTGTCACTTGGTGCTCCTTCACAACTGGAGCTTTCTCCCCTCACTTCCACTCCTTCTGGTATGTCACAAATGTTGCTTGTCCATCATGACACACAACTTAAGGTAATACTTCTTATTTCAACTCCCATTTTATCTGATGTTGGTAACTCCAAAGCTACTTCAGTGCATCCAATGAGTACTAGGTCGAAGAGTGGTGTGCTACCACAAAGAAGTTATAAGGGATATCTTGCTGCCTTACCTAAGGTACACTCTTTGCAATTGACTCAAGATGAGTTTTTTGGTGGAGGTTTTTCGTTTGTAACTAGTTCTGTTGATGCTGCAGAACCAACAACTTTTCGAAAAGCTGCATCCATACTACAATGGCAGAATGCAATGTAGGAAGAATATAATTCTATCAGAGCTCAAGGAACTTGGGAACTTGTTCCACCACCTGATGACAGGTCAATTATTGGCAGCAAATGGGTTTACAAACTCAAAAAGAATCCTGATGGCTCAATTTCCCGGTATAAAGCTAGGTTGGTCGCACAAGGTTTTTCACAGGAACAAGGAGTTGACTACTCAGAAACATTTAGTCATGTGGTTAGACATACCACAATGCGAATATTATTAGCCCTGGCTGCAATTAATCGATGGGATTTAAGGCAGTTAGATATTAAGAATGCATTTTTGCATGGTGATTTTCAAGATGAGATATACATGAAACAGCCTCCGGGATTTGTAGATATGGCTAATCCTTCATATGTTTGCAAGCTAATCAAGTCATTGTATGGTCTTAAGCAAGCCCCAAGGGCCTGGAACTCCAAGTTCACAAGTTACTTAGCTGCAATGGGGTTTAAAGCATCTGCTTCAGATTCCAGTTTATTTGTTAAGCAAGACAATGGTGATGTGGTCATTCTACTTTTGTATGTAGATGACATTATCTTAACCGGATCAAACTCATGCAAGGTACAAAGTGTAATCACAGAGTTATCTAAGGTATTTGAGCTTAAAGATATGGGAAAGTTCACTTATTTTCTTGGTTTGCAAATTACCTACAAGAAGAATGGTGATATCTGCATCATACAATCTAAGTATATCAAAGACTTATTGCAGAAAACTGGTATAGAGTCCTGCAAACCGGCATCCACACCGTGCAAGCCTTATGATCCATTGTTAGTCACTAAAGGTACCATATTGCTTGATCCAAGTTTATATCGCAGTATTGTTGGCTCACTACAGTATTTGACCTTTACAAGGCCAGATATTGCATATGCTGTGAATTCGGTGTGTCAGTTCATGGCTTCTCCCACAGAGATACATTTTGGGGCAGTAAAAAGGATCTTGCGATTCTTAAAAGGAACTATACAAACTGGTATCACATTTTCAGCCGACACTGCAGTAAGGATCATAGCCTTTAGTGATTCTGATTGGGTTGCAGATTTGAACACAAGGCAATCTGTAACAGGCTATGTTGTATACATTGGTAATAATCCAGTTTCATGGCAGTCAAAGAAGCAAGATTCTGTATCAAGGAGTTCTACAGAAGCTGAGTATAAGGCTTTGGCACACACTGCAGCTGATGTTGCTTGGATTCAAAATGTTCTTTGAGATATGGTTGTTGTCTTACCTTTTCCTCCAGTAATATATTGTGATAATAAATCTGCAATTGCATTGAGTGCTAATCCAGTTTTTCACTCGAGGATCAAACATTTGGACACAGATTATCATTTTGTCTAGGAAAGAGTTCAAAATGGGGATCTACAAGTTCAATATCTACCTACTAAAGATCAAACTGCCGACATACTAACTAAGGGTCTCCACGGTCCTTCTTTTCTCAAGCATTCATTCAATCTCAAGCTTGGAAACCCAGCTGAGATTGAAGGGGGATGTTGACAGAGTTATGTACACATCAGCAAGATGGGATTTAATGTACACATCAGCAAGATGGGGTTTTGACAGATGGCGTACACGTCAGCCAAGGATTGTTAGGATTATGGTTAGACAGTTAAAAGGATAAGAAAAATGAGTTAGCTTTCGGTTACTTAGTGATGAAGCGAAGGTTGTAGTATATATATTGCAATCTCTCTGTAATTCTCAAGCGATCAATACATTCATAGCAGTTCATTCCTTTCTCTCTCTTCTCTAGTCTCTCTCTCATTCTACATTCTTCTGTGAGTTTTCTTTGCTTTTGCTTTCTTTTGAGATACTGAGCTTAGTGTTAATAGAGACAACAAAAACATTCCTCAAACCAATAAATCAAGAAAGTTGTAATATGTATCAAGTAAAGAATTAGTACTAATGCTGTTCCTTCATTCCCTTGGCAATATTCAAGGATTCAAGAAAAAAAATTCATCATTGTATTATGCAGAAAAAATCAGTAAACTTGCACTACATGAGCTCTTCCACATGAAAATGAAAACTAATTAATTTGTTGCCTATGCTTAATTTGAAGCGCCACATATTTTGACGATCAGCTTTTGCAAGTTAAACGTACGTACGCATGCAGTTGCAAACCCATACAGACTCGAGCAAACTAAAGTCAGAGTCTGAGCTCCAAATCTAGATCTTGGGTGTCACTTGATTCAGAGTTGTGACTGCTTGAGCCCATGGAGCTACTTCTATGTTTTTTGCTCGTCCTGTGATGAGAGTCCTACATATATAATACCATCACCAAATAAATTCAAACTTGGATCACCTGTACATATATAAAACTATGAAATAAATAGAAAGACAGTGCATCAATTGATAAATATTTTTTGCATCCAATTTTTCTCTTTCTACACATCTCTATTTACGGTTGTCTTTTTTCTTTTGACAAACGATAATGTTGGTGGATTAAATTGATAGTTGTTAAGAGGGAGGGAGACTGGTGGGGATCATACCCACACCAGGATGCATAAGCGTCATTTGCTACTGTGGTAAAGCGTCATCTGTGTTTATTCTTATCTCTTGATTTTCCTTTGATTTACTCAAGCAAAATACCAAATAATAACAGGGGTGTACTTGGTGAAAAAAATGGGTGTATTGAAATATGTTCCTATTAATTTTGTTTCATATTATCGAAATGAATGTGTCAAAGTAGAACTACATTTGATATGTGAGAGAGCATGTGATTGTAAGTACCTCTACTGGAGGTGGATTTAGAAGGTGTCTGGTCATGCTGGATTGCACAAAATGTTGGGTGTCTAAAATGGCATTACCGGGGACGTCCCATCTGGTTTTAAGAAATTGAAATTTTACGTACGGGTTAGAAACAAACACAGTTTCAGGAAAAGAAAAACAATTCACAGAAGTCACAAAGAATTCAAGAGAGAGAGCGAGAGAGTAAGCATATGCACCTGGCTGTTGTACTAAGTTGGGAATTATGTTCACCACCATATGTCATGTTTGCTCTTTCATATTCACCAAGACCGCCCATCTGCAAAACCAGGAAATTTTAAGGGATTTAATTACTTAAAATTCCACAAGATTGATCAGAAGTTCTACTCATACAAAAATAAAATCTATTGATCTGAATTACTATCTTTCAAGGCTGATCAAGAGTATGATTTTCAGAGGTAATGAGGATTTGGCTATAAAAACTGGATTTATTGCCACATGTGGCCAGCGACTAGCGACTAACTAGGGTTGGAGCCAAATAACGAATAAAATTAAGAAACTTAGAAAAGTCAATCAAAAGGGGGAAAACCGCTTTTGTTCTAATAAAACCGTTATTGTTCAAGCATTGATCCACATATATGTATGTGCATGTTGACTCGTCAACAAATTAACTTGGAAACGAGATTACAATTAATGAAAATGGTGGGAAATTACACAAACGCACCATGATGTTGGGGTGGAAGCCATGGAAGCCATAAGAGAGTGAAGAAGTGGAGGATGGTGAAGAAGATAAAGATGATGATGGTATGGACGAATAAGCTGTTTGCGCTCTTGTCTCCTCCTGCATGATTATAAGAATTTATATTAAAACCCCATTAGAATTAAAATTCTCTCTCTGCAAATGAACCAAATACGAATTACTCAGACATAGAGAAAAGGTATATGCATACGCACGTTGCTGAAACTAGTGGAGTATGGAGAGTGGAGGGAAGGGTGATAAGTGCTACCCATTTGACCATGTAATCTGATCTTCTCCAATTGAGCCACTCCAAGGCCTCTCTGGGGTTGCTTTGGCTTGTCTGAATTGCTTTTCTTTCCCTTCCTTGAAGAAGAAGAAGAACCACCACCACCTCCTCCTCCCATGTTTGGCTCCCCAAAATAACTGCTCCCCATCTGATCAGTCTTCTTAATTTCGATTTCTCCTCGCGCTAGGTATGTACGTATGTATAAGATTAGCACTTTTAGAGAGAGAGACACGCACACAGAAATAGAGCAAGTAGAGAGAGAACGAGAAAACTGGTTTTGCAAATCCCAAACTTTGTGGCAAGCTACTAGCTGAGAAATCAGAGATCTCCAGTGACCTTTTAAAGCTGGTTTGCTAAGCCAGTAATTATTGCATAGCTGGATCAGATTGTGTGTAGATTCTAATGCTTTATGTACTTAGATTTTATGCTCCTTCTCTTTAGTTTTCCCTTAATTTCATAACTTCTATAATTTCTTTACTTTAATATTTACCATATTATTTGATAATTGTCACATACAATATTGTATTCAATTTATCAAATATTTCTTTTCCTTCAGATGTGGACTTTATAGACTGCCGCTTGAAAGCGATTGTCTATATGATTTGAAGTGTTAAAATATTGTGCATTAATAGAACAAGAAACTACCTTGCCACGCGCTGTAGACGAGTTGCATATGTCAATAGCTAGTTCATGCTGTCTGCAAATTTTATTATAAATTTTTTGTTTTTGATGATAAATTAACAATTAACATTTTGCTTCCCGAACATTTTATTATTATAATATCCTATAATTTTTAATGGTGGCTGCCATTCTTATGACAGAATTTTTACAGTAGCATCTTTAGGATAGATCGAAATCGGATTATATTTAGAGAGTTTGGAGTGCAAAATGAGATTTTTGGAGTGCCAATAACAATTCCCATATTTAATTGGTAATAAAAGATATTGGAAATTTAGAAAAATGCTTTTATTTGGTCAAAGGAATGCAAAAAAATTTTTTTTTTTTTTTAATTTTATTACAAACGATATTATATATTATGAAAATTGTTATTGTCATTCTAAAAATTTCATTTTAACTTCGCACAAGTGTATTTTTATTTCTAAATATAAAAAATTTGGTGTAAAAATAAAAATTTTAAAATGTCATTAACAATTCTCTATATTGTTTTAAATTATATTACAAATATGAGATTAAAGAGAATTTAGAAGGCGATGAGTTAAAAACGAAGACTCTGTCCGTTAAACAATCCATCACTAGCATATCATTTCTTCTGATTTTGCAGGTCTTAAACTTAATTGGGTTCCACATTTGCATGTGGTTTCCAGTTCCATGATCATATTGTATATCAGCTTACGGTGCCCTAAAAGCCCCAGCTGTTAACATTTCTTTAAGCAACTTATTAAGAAAGGAAAAAGCATTATAAAATCTATTATATAGCACATTATGGAAGCTAGACCAAATCACATTTAAATTATAGATTCTAGAAATCTTTTTTGCAGCTTCATAGGGATTGTCTATTACTGATGAGGATTAAATGAAAAAATATTGGCTTCTCAAGCAGCTAACTAGCTGTACGTGTGGGTCGATCTTATATATTTAATTAATTAAAATTTACCTTAATATTTTCCCTATATAAGATAATAGAGATCAATGTAAAATATGTATAGTGTTAAAAATTCTCAAATTTAAGTAGTTTCTCAAAAAGAATGGTAAAATATGGAGAATTGACTAATATATGGTGGGAAATTCGATTAGATATGTTTGTTTGTGAATGGCTAAGGAACCAAATCTAATTTGAGCTGTTCCACGCATGATCTGTGGGTCATATTTTATGAGTTGTTGTGTGGTGGAAAGTGAGAATGCTCCATTTTCTTAAACATACATGTGAACTCATGCAATTACCAAAAAAACCTCGTTTATTGAGGTTTTCTCAAATTAAACATTGAGCATGTCGTGCTAAGTTGCTAACTGTAAGATAGAGATTTCATATTCAAATATCATGAACAGAGTTCGATATAATTTATAGGTGATGTTATTCACACATTTTTATTTTTCACACATACCCTGTTAATTCTTATTATGTTATTTATAAGTTAACTAAGTAAAAAAAGTGTAGGAAATAAATGACATAAAACAAAAGTTCGTCAAATTATGAGTTAATAAAATAATACTAGCATATGGGCACACACAAAGTGTGTGAGAAAATTTTTTATTTTTGTTTTTGAAATGGAAGGAGAGAGGAAGAGAGTGATAGAGAATGTGGGAGTGGGAAGTTTTTTTTTCTTTGTTTTTTTTTTAATTAGAGATATATTAGGATTACATGTAGGTGAGGCTTTGAAGAAAAAAAAAGCAAAATTTGGTTGTGTGAAATTACATTTCTGCCTCATATTTCTTATTCATGTTCTGTTTAATTAGAGAGTTAAACTGGTAATTTCATATAATTTTGGTTGACAATTAGTGTTTTATTAATTAGTAGAGATAAAACAAAACCTCAAAAGGTAAAGGTTATAAAACAAAAGGGAAAGGTTATATTTACTTAAGAGGTAAAAATGTTAATTTCTGTCACAACTGTCTCTTTATAATAGCGACAATTGTACAAAGTTGGCAATAGAAGGAGGCAAATTCCATTTTCTACAGTAATTGAAAACGTGAAATAAGTGTACCTATATAGTTTAAACACCAAAAAATTATTCTTAACTGTTTATAATGAAGTAAATAAAATCACTATATGGCATAAGACTTATATAGCCCTATTTAAGTACAGTGTTTCCTTAAACATCAGTCTTATGGCTTGTGTTCAAAGTATATATCTCGAAGTAATTTCTTAAAGTTAGAAAATTTCATGAAATACGTTACTAAAGATTTCAAAGTATAAGAGCATGAAGCTAAAAGTATGTAGTCGATACCAATACATTGTACACTAGATAAGTTTGGTATAAATTACCTCATTGCATACTCTTGTTAGTTTGAACTGAATTTATATTGTTGCAACATCATCCATAATTATATACTTGTACTACTACTGAAAGTCCTATGGGGCTAGTTGTATACATGGCTTATATTCGCCAAGAACTTTAGTAAAGTGCTTTTTTCAGCTTGTAAATTTTGAAGTATATTTTTCTTTTGGTATTTCTCTAACCTTTATAGGAATACAAACAACAATTGTCGATTCCTAATAAACTTCCACACTTTTCAAAGTCAAATTCTACTCGAGTTCAATTTCTTGAAGACTGAAGTCACATTATTTCAAACTTGGCAAAGATGACTTGTCAAATGATCAAGACTTACTATCATCAATGACGGAGCCAGAATTTCATATGCGGAGAGACCTTACACAACTACAGAAAAAGAAAAAACGAATAGTGGTTATAAAATTACTAATGCAAAACGTCATAAAATATCTACAAATTATTCAGTAGTCAAAATTAACATATGCATATATAATTTTATCTACTTATAGTCATCATAATTATTCTCCACGAATTTTATATTTTGAAACCATTGTATAATGTCATCTATACTATTGAAGGAATTACTAAACACAGTAGAGAGAATTATTACAAAATTTGTAAACCCTAAATCTCAAGTGAGAGGTAAGATAGAGTAGAAACAAATATTTTATAGAGAATAATAGAGTTTTACAAACCTTATTGTTCTTTATTCAATAAATTTGAGATTTGGAATGGCTAAATACATGAAAGTAAAAAAGAATAGGGAGAATAGGTATGCCAGTGTTGAATTTTTAAATTAAAAGTAGATGATGGGTTTTAATTTAAAAGTTATTGATTTGTGATAATGATCATTTAAAATATTAACTTAAATTTGGGATGGATATGCTGGATGAAAAAAAAGAGATATCAATTGGATTTGTCTTAAGTGTTGAGAAGGGTTGCAAAGCAATAAAAATAGGTGTAATAGTACTAATCTTATTTTTTGAAGTCAGGGTAGGCCTAGGACTACTCAAGTTCTTATGTGCCTTTGTCAGTGACTATCATCATGGGAAGTTTTTGACAATATGTTGTAATGAACATATACACACACATATATATATATATATAAGTGTGATGTGCTCTTTTTTCTTCGACTAGGTTTTTATCCCACTAAATTTTTCCTGACAACTTTTTGATGAGGCAAAATTATGCGCATCCAACATCTTATCAATGTTTTTTTGTGCTTGATTTTTTTCTCCTTCGCTTTGGTTTTGTCCCATTGGGTTTTCCAAATAAGATTTTATCGGGACAACTATCATTGATTGGTGAACATCCAATGAAGAGTTTTGTAAATAATATTTGTTATGTGGCTATTCACTTTCGGATCAATATGTAATATGTAATTAGTTAATTAAACCTTTTTATGTAAATCCTAAGCCTATAAGTAGGCGCTCTAATGAAAACGAAACGACACTTCAATTTCTCCTCACAATCTTTCGTATCTCTCAATTGTCTTACTTTTATACTTTATTTCTACTACATATTTGGTTTTGAAACAAAGAAGCGAATGATTAATTAAAACTGAAAGATAATGAAAAATTAAGAACACGTCTACCGTCAAATCCAATTAATACCTCATTCTTTCTTATGGTGTACATGCAACGATTTCAAACGTATCCATTTAATATAAATTATATTCGTTAACCGATTCTTGAAGCCACCTGTGCAAAATGCATTTCAAATTAGAAGCACATTATTATTATAAAATTATATAATAGCATTACTAAGTAGACTGCCTATAATCTACATTATATCATTCAACTGCATGAATAAATTATAAAATCCATGTCGTGAATCATATGATTAATTAAAAACAATTATACAGAAATGTGAAGATGGTGTGGTTTCCTTGGTGCCCTATATTAATACCATGCCATGTGTATCGTTATCATCAGGCACTGACGTACCACAATTCTTACTTAACAATAATGTTAAACATATTTTAGTAAATTCACATATAGTATCACATATTTCCATTGACAATTTTACAGGAAATAAGTAGTTTTATTCATTATTCACAAAGAAAAACAAGAAACTTTGATTTTAAATTATGTAAAAAAACCCTATCGTGTCATTTGCGAATTGTGTATGTATAATGTACCTTATAAAATTATGGCTTGTTTTGAAATAGTTTTATATGAGGCATTTCATTCAAGCGCATTTTCTATGATTATGTTCATTGATGAATATCTAAGAGCTCGTTTAGATGTGCTTTTAAAATAACTAAAAGCGTTTTTAGAGAAAATGTTTTTGGGTTCTAAAAACACTTAAATGTTTTCTGCAAGAAGCACCAGTTATGTGCTTCTTCCAGGAAGTACTTTAACTGCTTTTCCAGGATTTACTTTCATCTTTACTAAATATTGGTTCTAAAAACATTTTCACCAAAAACGTTTTCAACCATTTTAAAAGCACATCCAAACGAGCGCTAAGTTGTTTGATGCAAAACAAAAATAATGCCCATTCAGATTTGAGGTCTATTACAATCCCATACAACATCTTTAAAACATTTCACTTTCATACCTCACGTACTATTTTATTTCAAAATAATACATCTGTTACATTTTCCATCCAATGATCCTTTAAGTGCTGACGTGGCTGCCAAATATGTGCCACATGGAAAAAAAAATAAAAAACTTAGAATCTTCTAAAAAAATAAAAAAACCTGAAAAACCCAGAACCCATCTTCTCACCCACCCCCCACGACTCACCTCCCTCTCCTGCACCCCACCCACCCTCCCTCCCTTCTCTCTCCACAGCCGATGCCCAGAAGAACTCACACCCATAAAAATGGCGCCCTCCTCCTCAGATCCCACAGAGCCGGCGGCTACCTCACCTCCATTGGCTCCCACCCCTCCATGTGTTCCCTCCATCCATCAGCAAAACCTCATCTTCCCCCTCCGTTCGTCCCCTTCCCTTCACCACCAAAACCATATATGCACCCTAATTCCTTCACCCTTCATCTGTCCCCCTTGCCTTCACCACCAAAACCACATCCACACCCTCGAAACCCTCGAAATCACACCACCATGTCCTATCCTCTCTCCCTCTTATATCCTTCCTCTACTTTACCATCAGTCCACTGCACGGAAAGACACAAAAACATAGCAGCCCTCCGACAAGATTTCTCGGCTTTTCGATCTGGGTAAGTGTTGTTCTTCCTTCCATTGGACCTTAGCAATGATCTGTTGCTGCTCAAAACCCTAAATATATGTTTGGTAATGTTTAGGTGCAGATATGCCTCGAGGGAGATTCCCCAGAAATTTTGGAAGTTTAGAACCGTGGTCGTTGGGCCACTTTGAAAGGATTTTTCCGGCCATGTCTGGTGGTGTATGGCCCTTGAAACTGTTATGGTCTTGTCCCCTACATTCCTAACTTCAAATTGACTTTTGAATCATCGAATTTGGTTGAGAATCAAGCTCGGAATGAGCTTTGAAAGTTGAAAGGAAAATCTACCAAAATATGGGAAGGGAAGCGAGTCGAGGGGGAGATGGTTCTGGATTTTTCAGTTTTTTTTTTTAGAGAAGATTCAGGCACTTAACAGATCAATGGATGAAAAATGTAACGGATGTATTATTTTGAAATAAAATAGTACGTGAGGTATGAAAGTGAAATGTTTTAAAGATATTGTATGGGATTGTAATAGACCTCAAATCTGAGGGACTACTATGTAATTTACCCATAGTTATGTGTTTTTTAAATTCAAAAACAATTTTGCTTATTTAATCAATATAAACAAAAGAAAAGCGGTTTTCAATTAGTTATGTGAAATCAATTCTAGAATTTGTCTGAAACACTCAGAAAGAAAGAAGGAAACGAACCCTAAATTGGCTATAACTTGCGGTGCCTTTAACCTAATTAGCTAGGGTTAGAAAACAACAACACCAAAAAAAGGCATAAGCAACTTTTTACAAGGTGAATAAAAGGATTTTAATAGTAGTAGGAAAAACGGGGAATATTTATGTTAACTGGAATTGATTTGATGAGTGATGGGGTTAGTATAGTAATAGAATAATAAGGAGAAGACAAAGACAAAGGGAAGTGGAGTGGAGAGAGATGCAGGGAATATATGATATCTACTGTAGATTTGTAGGCACATGCAAACTTACAGAGTAGATTACTCCATACGATTTGCAAAGCAAAAAGAAAAAGAAAAGAAAAGAAAAGGAGAGGTGAACAATCTGGAGAACGCTGTGTTTGTTTTGTGTCTTTAGGGATTGAAAATTGAAAAGCCAACTCCACGAGAGATTTTATGTTTATTCGGAATAATAGGTCGACGACTGAATTGATATATTTCATTTTTGAAGTAAAAATATGTGTCAGTATTCTGAATGTATTGTAAAATCTCGCCAAATCCACCCTCCACAATTTCCATATCCTTTCAAATCTGCCTCAAATCCCATATTATATAGGATTTCCCAGAATTAAATATTATTCGAATACAGCACACGGGGAGTTGCACCAAACTTCACAACTGGTTAAGGTTATTAAGAGAAACTGATGACGGATTGATGGTCGGGTTGGTGTGCGTACGTGTGTATGTGTGGGATTGATAATTGTATACACATTAAACTCTGTCTCTACAGAAACTTTTGTTGGATCAGTTAAAAATTGAAAAGAATCATCAAAGATTTCTTGATAAAGGTTTGATCCATATCACACTAGCTAGCTTTGCTACCACTCCTCCCCTCATGCCATATTTTTTTTTGTCAAAAAAAAAAATATATATATATCTTTTATAAATATTTCGTTGACCGTAAAAACGATCTTCAAAGCAAAATAACTTCTGTGTAATATATGAACTCACATTTATTATCTGAAAAGAATAGATGATCTCATTAATAGAGTTCGGTTGCGGTCTTTTTTGGTTGGGTTCTAGAGCTACTTCTGGACCGTGTTTATCGCCTTTAGACTTGTTTACGTAAAACTATTAGATTGATTAAGTTGGCCTTATTTTTTGTTTTTTTCAAATCTTTTTGGTTTGGAGACTTTCATATTTAGTTCAAGATACACTCTTTAAAAATTGTATATGTTTTTGACATTATAATAAAATTGCTATCATTTTTCTCCAAGAAAAAAAAATGCAAAACTCTAATCGTATTTCTAGATCAATTAAAGATGAATAGGTCCAAGATATTGCATGTTGTTGGAAATTTTGATAGAAATTTCATTGTCCCACATTGATTACTACCAAAAAGTTCCCTCACTTTATAATGCTTTGTTCCTTATAGAAAGTAATTGAAGTAATGGACCATAGAGAATAAAATTGGGCTCAACCTTGGGGTTAGACTTTAGGGTGTACTAATTAATTGATTAATTATCAAAAGATGGGCCTTGGGAGATGTCTCCCAACAAATACATTCCATTCTCATACATGTTGCGAACAAGCATAAACCTATTATATATACATCCATCTGCATGACATTTAGAATACAGAATCACAAAATTCTTCTTCTACAATCCACAAAACACAAAATTCTTCATCTACAATCCCAAACATCTTCTTCTACAATCCACAAAATACAAAATTCTTCATCTACAATCCCAAACATTCTTACTGAGAGAACCACAAAGACATTCGCCAGAAGTCAAGTTTTTCCGGTGCTGGAATTCTGACTTAGATCGTTGGAATTCTGACTTAGATCGTTGAATCCTGGTGAAGCAAACGTCTGTAGAACTACAAGCACTAAGTAGGGACGAAATTTCTGTTTCAAGGACATTGTGGTACGCAAGCCTTGATCTTCAATTTGTCTGTTTAATATTACTTCATTTTGTTCACACTCTGTTAATTTATTTATTCACATTTATTATTTATTAGCATATATAAATTTATCATTAATTGTTGATATTTATCCAACACATGTATATGGATCGAAAACTACTCACATATAGGCCATTCTAACAACTTGTTTTATTGGTGGATTATGCAGGGTTGTGCATTTATATATAATGCTTTAATTTGCTGGTGACCCCATCCTTAAATTAAGCTGCATGATTGAGTAGTTAAAGAAAACCTTGCAGGTACCTAGATCTCTTATGTATGCTAGCAATAATTTAATTTGTAGCCAAATGGTGAGCTAATTGATTTATAAAATACCCCATGAATCAATGTTTAAGCCTGGGTGGGAGATTCTCTTATATCTTTATATGCAATACAAAAGTGCAAGAGGGTCTAAAGGATTTGTGTAATTAGGGTTAATTATGAATTTATAGGGCAAAAATGGAATATTGGAATATGGGGAGGATGCATTTTTGCTCATCATTTTTAAGTGGTGGTAATGCTCATCATCTTACTTAATTATTAGTAAGTTTAAATTTTGAGAGTTGTGTTTGTATACAGATCTTGAAATTTAAACTCATTCAACGATGATAAATAGAGTAGTGAGCATCACTATTGACTTATTATTATTTAGTGAGTTTAAATTTTAAGATTTATGTTTATCCACTATTCAAATCTTGAAATTTAAACTCATTCAACGATGATAAATAAGGTAGTAAGCATTACCATCACTTGAAAGTGATGAGAAAAATATTCACGACCTTGGAAGCTACAAAGAGAGCTCCGGAGTCCTGACCCACGTGGAATGCTAGAGAATTCAACACTTGGCCTCTCACCTCTATTTAGATCTGCAAGCTTGTAAGAAATTCTATTAAGGTCCTACTCATGACTTGGAAATGAAGCACAATATTAATGCAATTGTCCTCATTGTCTCCTCCTCAATCACAAAACCAACATACCCAGTGCTCTTATGATCTATCTTGGATATCATTTCTGATTTGTTTTCATTTAATATTACATCATTGTTATTCCCTAATCTTCAATACTTAAATTCTAATAATGCACTCTACCATATGATCATTGTTTGGTGTACTTTGATTGTGTTTATATTTAGTGGGGATTTCTCATTAATTTTAATTGGGATTAAAGATGTCCAAGTTAGAAACAATCAATCTATATATGTTCAAAACATGCAACAAATATTCTCCATATCAACGAAAAGTTATTGGGTGATAATGGAATACATTTATGAGAAAAGTATAGTACTATACTACTATATACATGTTTGCAGTTAGCTAGTTACTAAGCCTAGCATTAAGCTTTCCTATGAAAACTCGAATATAAACCCGGTCCAACCTATTTAATCTTTCATGATTTGATTTTAAATGTGTTCAAGCTAAAACAAACTTATTCTCAAAAGATGCAATAGTATTTTCTCGTATTGCGAAAATTATTCTGTGATATTGAAATTACAAAAAGTTCTAGTACTATATATACTCACCTATATATGCCCACATTCACAATTAATTGGCTAACTAGCCTAGCAACAAATATTGAAGCTGAAACTCGAGTCTAAACCCGATCCAACCCAATGATAAACAAGGACACTTGCACTATAGAAAAGCCTAAACCTCATAATATTGTTTCCATATATATCTTTCCTTTCCACGTGTTGGAAACTTTGTTTAATTGGCATGTGACATTGAGCATATATCTTGTCTATAAAGTTTTTTGTTTAACAAATTCAGAACTACACTAGTGATGATGTCATCTTCATGTTTATAAAATAAAATATGTAAATCACCCATGCTCACATGTTTATTTATTCGCTATACTCTGGTGTTGATGAATCTATTGAATTTGCTTTTTTAACTCAACAATGCCTACTTGTTTTGTAAAGTTCATAACTTTATGTTTTGCTTGCATGCATGCATGTGGTCATATTGACATTTTATGCACGTTATACTCGTTGGCAGTATCCCCGGCCCACCATTAGAGATATGCTAGTCGGGAGTCTTGATCTAGTTGTTTATCATAGTGACTTTGTCTCTTTCTTTTGATTTTCTGAAAGTTAAAAAGGTTTATCATGATTCGGTTTCTTATTTTCATTAAACTTAGATTTGAATTTAGAATTTTCTCTAACATAATGCAGACTGAATGCTACACAATGACATGATTAGGTTTTAGACTTGAACTGTGTTGATGTACAAAACCGGAGGTCTTGGAACAACGTAAATCCGACCGTGAATCTGCAAGAAATGTAAATAACACAAGATGTATCGTGGTTCACCCCCAAGGTTTGGGCTACGTCCACACTGATTATGTATTTATCTGAGGGAGAGAGAGCTCTGAGAGTGAGAGCTTTGAGAGGGGGTGAAGAGCCTTAGGAATTGGCCTCTGAGGGTGAGAATGAGGCCCTTTCATAGAATAAGGACTGCTCACTTATTACATATTTGCCCCTTCCTTTATCACATAATTACATTTAAGTCCCCCGAGTATTTGTACGAGATCTAAATATAAGGCCCTAAATATGGTATAAACAATAATCTCCCAAGTCTTCAGTCAAGAGAGTCTTTTGGCTGGAGACTTGAAATTCAGTCCATGTGTGGGCCGAAGTAACTAGATGTTGTCTTGAACTGATGTTCGATATGAGACGGTGCTCAATCTGAAATGATGCTCAACTAGAAGTAGCACATGCTGCGAGGCTACTCGGCTCGTGGCTTATGTTGCCTTGGTTGGCTCGGCTTGTGGTGTTGAAGGTGAAGGAATCCCTTTTATAGAATAAGGGCTCGCTCCTCAATACATGAATGATGGGTTAGAAGTGATGCTCGCGGCGAGGCGGTTGCTCAACTGGCGGCGATGCTCTCTAACGAAGGTGAGGGAGTTCCTTTTATAAAATAAGGGCTCGCTCCTCAATACATAAGTGATGGGCTAAGTCCCCCAAGTATTTTTCATAAGTGCTCTCTAATGAAAGTAAGGGAGTCCTTTTTATAGAATAAGGGCTCACTCTTCAGTACATAGATAATGGGCTAAGTCCCCTAAGTATTTTTCATGAGGCCCAGTTGAGGCCCAATATATGGTACATAATGTAGTCCCCCAAGTATTCGGTCAATAGAGTCTGTTGGCTGGAGACTTCAAATTGAATCCATGTATGGGCCGAAATGGCGGTTGTTCGGATGCAGTATTAGTATACCCTGCACTGAAGCTTTGTAGGTGAAGCTTTGCAAGTGAAGCTTTGAAGCTAGATCTCTGTAAATGAAGCTTTCGAAGCTGGAGCTTTTGTAAATGAAGCTTTCGAAGCTAGAGTTCTGTAAATGAAGCTTTTGAAGCTAGAGCTCTGTAAATGAAGCTTTTGAAACTGTTTGACATAAGTGATGCTCATGAATGTTTATGTTGATTGACAGGAGTGATGCTCATGGATGTTGTCATGAGTGATGCTCATGAATGTTAACATGAGTGATGCTCATGAATGTTGACATGAATGATGGTCATGAATGTTTATGTATGATTGTCATGAGTGATGTTCATGAATGTTTATGTATGAATGACATGAGTAATGCTCATGTATAATATGGAGTACTGGGCGTACTTTTGATCACCTGGTTGGTGGCATGAAAGAGAGTACGGGTTGTACATTTTATCACCTGGTTGGTGGCATGAATGGCTAGTTGCCAAATGATATTAGAGTACGGGTTATACATTTCATCACCTGGTTGGTGGTAATAGCGGCAAGTTGCCGAATGATTTTGGAGCACTGGCCGTACTTTTGGTCACCTGGTTGGTGATAATAGAGGGCCTGACTCTTTTAGGCATATGGGCCTTCGCCCTCTACAAGACATTGCAGCCCATTATTTTGGGCTTGTCGTTTTTTTTTTTTTACCCTCTGATGGGGTTTATACAGATGTCTCCGAAAGATAAGAAAAATAAATTACATCATACAAAAACAAAGGTTTCGACACAAAAGCTTCGACATTTGCAGATCGTTGGTGCATTGCTTTTGCTTTTGCTTTTGTTTTCTGCTTTGCTTTTTCTTTTGTTTTCTATTTTGCTTTTGCTTTTCCACCACTCTCTTTGTCTCTTTACCTGGCAGACAAAATGAATCGTTATAGAATTAATAATAGTAAGCTTTTCTTGATCTCCCTACTCCTTGCGTTTGCTTTCATTTTCTCTTTGCATTGCACCTCTCTCTCTCTGTCTCTGTCTCTGCTTTTGCTTTTTCTTTTGGCAGACTCAGTGCATCTCTCAACTCATTTGCATCAATGAACCCACTTCTGTCCCGGTCGAACCTCTCAAATATTCCCCTCCAACATTTCCAAAGATGGAATCTCACTCGGTTTCCAACCTCTCTAATAAAGAGCTGATCCACTGCACCACCGTCTGAAATGGGTTGTTTTGAATTGGGTTCTGGGTCTTCTCCATTTTATGTGCTCTACTCCTTCTTGCTCTGCAATAGTTACTTTTCCAGTCAATCTAAGCTTCCTTGGCAGTGTAGGGAAAGAAACCTGCAGTTCGTTCTTGCCTTATTTGTTGGATGGTCGAAGTTGAGTTTGCAGAGAAGTAAATCCGGGTGTAATTAGCAAAACGGAGAGGATTAGAAAGCAAAGCAAAGTGAAGAATGGAATCTCTATAATATTATCTACGATGTGTTTCTCTACACGAGAACCAAGGTGGTATCCAAGCCATGCTCTTCTCTCAGATCCAAATTGGCTGGCCACTCCAAAGATATTACTCCCATGTCGTCCGTACTTATACACAGTCTCTGATACTCGAATTTCTTTCCACTAAACTTGTTGTTTCTCTTCCCAAATCAAATCGGATTATGCCGCTACTCAGCCGCACGAAGTGCCTGTCCTCCTTCACCAGCTTCTCGTTCAAGTCTTCTAGCAATTCACTGCATTGAAACAACACCGTCGGACACTGTAGCAGCACGAACCGGTTAAACGGCGTCGGACTGGTGAACAGAACCCACTCCCCGATATCCGAGTCGAATTTTCGCTCGACCGAGTTCGGGTTCGGGTTCGAGTTCGAGTCCGGATTGTTAGAGAGGAAGAGGGCGGCGCGGGAGATGAATCCGAGAGCAGGAGCGATGACTTCGAAGGAATTGGGGGACGGGAATCAGGAAATCAATTCGTGGAATGGGATTCTGATTCCGAGTCGGCTTCGCCAAAGAACTCGCTAGCATGTGTACGGATTTATTTTTTTCTTTCTTTCCCTCACTAGAAAATGGAAAACGAAGTGGGTTTTTGGGTAGTTGGAGAGTTAAGAGCTACCAATAACAGTGGGAATGGGAGTGGGAGTGTCTCTGAGTGTGGGTGTTGGGCTTCTGCAAACTCACGGCGAACAGTGTGAGATTTGATAAAAAAAATGAAAGAAAACCGACATAGCTTTTCGTGTCGTTTCCCACTGACAGCGCTAAATGTTGATGCACAAAATCGAAAGTCTTGGAACAACGTAAATCCAACTGTGAATCTGCAAGAAATGTAAATAACACAAGATGTATCATGGTTCACCCAAAGGTTTGGGCTACGTCCACACTGATTATGTATTTATCTGAGGGAGAAAGAGCTCTGAGAGTGAGAGCTTTGAGAGGGGGTGAGGAACCTTAGGAATTGGCCTCTGAGGGTGAGAATGAGGCCCTTTTATAGAATAAGGACTGCTCACTTATTACATATTTGCCCCTTCCTTTATCACATAATTACATTTAAGTCCTCCGAGTATTTGTAGGAGATCTAAATACGAGGCCCTAAATATGGTATAAACAAATTGAAACTGCAAATATGCTAGAATTGACAATTTGTTAGCATATACCCTTAAGTTACAAAGAAAAAAGAGGTAAATAATTCTTCATTTGTAACGGATTAGACATGAATGAAACATAGCCTTTCTAATCCAATCATTTTGAGAGGGATTTAAATAGATAAATTTCCTCAATAAGTTATTCACTTCCTACCTTCAAATTGGACATGATTTCTTCATTTTTTATCCTTCAACATACCTTTAATACAATGAATTATTCATTCCAATCACATACACCAAAGCAAATCATTTTTTCATATGCTAGAAAATTTACTTTTATCTTGTTGTCATAGATAATGCTATTTTAGTGTTCAACAAATTTCTCTCTTAGGATAGGATAAAAAAAAATGGACCAACTACCCTAGCATGGAGAGATTTTTCAGTGTGACTGACACACGAGGTGATACACCACGTGTCACTATATAAATGGTGGGATATGTGTGTTAAAAAGTTAATAACTTAAAAAATAAATTTTCTCACCGCTTACATAAAAACACATGGTATATCACTCATGTTTCCGTCACAATAAAAAATTTCTCCCTAGCATGCATGTCTCAAGTTTTTTTTACCCAATTAGCCTTCGGCCCTATTGAGTCCATCCCATTACTGATTGAGTGATTCATTGTACATCAAAGTTTTTTTTAAACACCCATCAATTTTATTTAACAGAAAAAGATTTTTATATTTATATATAAGTTTTTTTTATGAAGCCCATATATAAAACTACCACAAAGGACTTGGAGATTTCTCAAGAAGAACAATTATTTTTTTGAACATGGTTTTGAAACAAACAACGTAGTAATCAAACGACTGATAAATTTGACCACTATTGAATTTCACTTTACCGTACTTATCCAAATTTTACTTTGTCGTGCTTCTCTAAAACTCTACTCAAATAACAGAATGGAAGAGCATAGTGATAACTATGATAATCCTGAAAACGAAAAAAAACAAGTTTTTTGCAACTTTTTATCCAATTCTTAAGTACATATTCTTTGTAATGGTGTTGGATTTGGAAACACCATATTTTACAAGAAACTTGTTGGATTAATACACCAAATCCAGATGGTACATCCATAGATTTTTTTTCCAAAATTGATTTTGAGTATCCTATCATTTCCAAATTTATTGTGATAGATCCCAGATTACATGGATTGAAGATCTAGTTTTTTTTAATGGTATTGTAGTTCTTAGTACTCTCATTGTTCCTCATATAGCATCCGGTTATAGTGCAAATTTTGCTTCATGAAATTAAAAAAAAAAAAACCATGCAATCACATGTAGAATAAAAAATTATGCTATCGGTGAAATTTTTCAAATTGAACAGAGAGCCTTAAAAAATAATACGAGGAAATGAGTGTCCAAAAAAAATAAAAATTGAGCAGCCGGTAAAAAAAATGCTTAAAAGGTAAAAGAAGAATACTTTTGAAAGTTTAGTGAATTATTTTCAGTCCAAAGAAAATGTGTGAAAGTAAATTGAATATTCAAAAAAACAAAAGCATCCAGAGACGACCAAACTGTACATAGAACCACTCTTATTGAGTTCGGTTCCGGTTTAACTGGCCCAACACAGCAGATTGAAACCGGGCCGGCCAGAGCTTTGCCTCATCCTTGAGCAATGCAGACAGACACACTGCCACCACAGAAAGGATAAGGATTTAAAGCCCCCACCTTTTTCAGTATGCTCATTCGCCTGCAGTATAGATAAGCTTCACAGACTTGGAAGCTTCAGTTTGCTAAATTTTTTCTCGAAGGTACAAAATTTAGCTGCATTGACTAATTGGGTTGTTGAAATTCTCCTCCTTTCTGTGTTTCGATGAGTTTGCAGTAATGGGTTGTTGATTATTTTTGTGATTTTTTTGGTTTTAATTTAGGATATTGTAATTTCTCTGTTTTTTCGTCAGTCTTTTGCTGGTTTTGTTCTGTTTGTAAATACTGGATTATTGTAATGTTTGCTTAGTGTTCTTATTTTACTTCAATGTGTCATTGAAATGGAAGGGAAAGTTTGGTTCTTATTTTTCAGTGAGAGTGTACAGTTGTTATGAATGGACTCTGCACACAGGATTGGGGTTGATTGTTTGTGTCTGTTCAGTGTTTCGGTTTGATATGCGTTTAAATTAGGTTCGAAATCGGAATGTTAATTTTGTTGAATAATTGAATTTTTGGGGTGTTGGTGTCAGCTTCATTGGTAAGTAATAGGAATTTGGGTGGTGATATCTATGTTTTGTTTTCGTTGCTCGACCAAAAGTAATTAGGTAATCCACATTTGATAATTTTGATGGAAGTTATCAAGTTTTTATCTTTTAGCACTTGTAATGTGCTTTTGATGGATCTATATGTACTCTCGGTGGAACCATGTGAGGATGTATTCTCGTGTTAGCAATTGTATATCGCACTTTGGATGAATCTTTTCGTTTTGTTCGTCATTTTGATATTCTGTGCAGGTGAGCAAGGAATGGAAGTCTTATGTTAGGAGCAGACTCAACTTCTATTTTTCAAGTCAACATGACGCCTGTAATTCCGTATTCTATAAGCAATGTCTCGCATATTCCTGGAACTGCCTTTACTGCAAGAAAGAACAATTGTTTAACAAAATTCAGTTTTTCAAGGAATTCTGCAAAACATGCTCTATCCCCACGGAGTTTTCTTTTACCTTTTTCGACCTCTATCAAATCATTTGCATTGTACCACAGCAGATGCCCCGTATATCATAGATCTAGAATCCATGTATCTGCCACAGGAACCGATGTGGCAGTTGAGGAAGCAGACTCACCAGTTGCAGATGCAGCTTCTAGTGAAGCCAAATCCTCTGATGATAGTCCTGGCCCATCTCAAGATTCTCAACCAAAGCGTTCAAAACCTGTTAGGAAAAGTGAGATGCCACCTGTGAAGAATGAAGAGCTGGTTGTCGGTGCAACTTTTACGGGGAAAGTAAGATCAATCCAGCCATTTGGTGCTTTTATTGACTTTGGAGCTTTCACAGATGGCCTCATACATGTTTCACAATTGAGTGATAGTTACGTTAAGGATGTTGGAAGCATTGTTTCTGTTGGGCAAGAGGTGAAGGTGACATTAGTTGAAGCCAATCCAGAGACTGGGCGGATCTCTCTCACTATGCGTGAACGTGACAATGGCAGTAAGCTGCAGCAAAGGAAAGATGCTTCTGCTGGTAGTGATAGGGGTGGACCTGGTAGAAGGAGTGGCCCAAAGAAAGGCGAAGGGAAAAAAGAGGTGAGGAAAACTACAAAGTTTGAAAAAGGGCAGGACCTAGTAGGCACGGTAAAGAATTTTGCCAGGGCTGGTGCTTTTATATCTCTTCCTGAGGGAGAGGAAGGATTCCTGCCTACATCGGAGGAACCTGATGATGGATTTGCAAACGTCATGGGGGAGACCTCCTTGCAGCTTGGCCAAGAAATAAATGTCCGTGTCCTGCGTACTACAAGAGGACAAGTAACCTTGACAATGAAGAAAGAAGAAGATATTCTAAAGTCGGACTCACAGGTCAGTCAAGGAGTAATCCACACTGCAACAAACCCATTCCTTCTGGCTTTTCGCCAAAACAAGGATATTGCTTCATTTTTGGACAAAAGAGAGAAAATAGAAAAAGCTGCTAAAGCCATTGCAAGCAGTGAATCCAGTATTCCTGAAGTGTTGGACGAACATACAACCAGTGACGAGGGAACTCTTGGTGTCCTTTCAGTGGTGGATGAAACAGTTGAAAATGGTGCTCCTTCAGAGGACCAGGAAAGCCCAGTTTCTAGTACAATTGAAACTCTAGAAACCACAGAACAACCCATTGAAAGAGAAGAGGGGAGTTCTGATATCTTGGCTCCTGAAGGGAGTACATTTACCATGGATGGAGTGGAAAATGCAATTGCTGGTTCGTCTAGTGAAATAGCTAATTACACGTCGACTTCAGAAGTTCCAACAGGCGAAGAGGTTATAGAGCCTCAAGCGGATGATACCATAGAAAAAGGTGAACTGCAACCACCTACTTCAGAGAGAGAAATTCCTTCTGCTGCACTAACTGAAGAACCAAAAGGTTCATAACTAGATTTTTTTCCCTTCAAGTGTAGTATTTACATTTCATTCAATTGAATTCAAAACTTTGCTCTAAGTCTGAGATAGTAAAGACAAACATAAGATGCCTATAATGTGCAAAATAATATGCTATTTTGTGATCCAATATGCTGAAACTTTGCATCGTTTAACAGTTAACGTTAAAACACTTATGCTATAGAGACATCAGACATGTTCTCTTTTTTAAAACAAAATTAAAATGTAAAATCACAGATGGAACATAAAGTGATAGAACTTCTGATCCGTCTGGAGAATTAGCTGATGATGACGTCCTTTTAACAGAAAGTGAGGCCACCAAAGTTGTAGAAGACCTAGCTGACAACATTACAGAGGAAGCTCAGATTCAAACATCTGCTGCTGAGAGTGAATTGCCTTCTATCTCACAAGTGGAAGGTGACAAAGTGGAAAGTGCCCCCAAGAAGAATGGCGGTGCTTCTGATTCAAATCGACAATCTGACAATCCTTCCCCGAAGGAAAGAGAAATTAAAGGTTATTTCATCTTGCTCATTTTAATCATAAATCTCTACATTAAACCAGGTAAACAAACAAATACTAATGACCTGAAACCTGATGAGATATGGTTCGTGGAATATCTGTACACGGTGACCTGAATACTTGTTGCTTTCAAGATGGAAATCAAACCATTGAAAACTATGAGGATCTGAACTAAATTCTAAGAAGAATGTGAGTATGATAGGGGAAATGAATGAATGGTTGTATTGATTTGCTGGGTTGAATTTATCTGCCTACCACACAAACACACACACAAAACACTTGGGAAGTTTCATATGCTACAAACAATTGTTGCAATGTGAAATTGCTGCTCCCTAAATATTTAGTGATCTTAAAAGGATTACACAGATTTTACTGTGCAACACCATGTTCCATCTGATGCTGAATAATGTTGCTAGTGGGCGAGTGAAGATGAATAAAATCCTCTTAAATATGTTGAAGGATTCTTTTAAGTGATTGATTGTCCGGTTCACATTGCAATAGCAATCTTCTATTACGAGATATATCTACCTCTAACGGTTTGTTTTTACATGTGGATTACAGCAATTATATCACCAGCCCTTGTAAAGCAGCTGCGTGAAGAAACAGGAGCTGGAATGATGGATTGCAAAAATGCTTTGTCAGAGACTGGCGGGGACATTGTTAAAGCTACGGAGTTCCTTAGAAAGAAAGGTTTAGCTAGTGCAGAAAAGAAAGCCAGCAGAGCCACTGCTGAAGGAAGAATAGGTTCATACATTCATGATAGCAGGATAGGTATCTTGCTAGAGGTAAACTGTGAGACAGATTTTGTTTCTCGGGGTGACATTTTCAAGGAGCTGGTTGATGATTTAACCATGCAAGTGGCTGCATGCCCTCAAGTACAGTACCTTGCTACAGAAGATGTTCCTGAAGAGCTTGTGAACAAGGAAAGAGCAATTGAGATGCAGAAAGAAGATCTTTTGTCAAAGCCGGAGCAGATTAGGTCAAAGATTGTTGACGGGAGGATAAGGAAGAGGCTTGAGGAGCTGGCATTGCTTGAGCAGCCTTTCATCAAGAATGATAAGGTGGTGGTGAAGGACTTGGTCAAACAAACCATTTCAACTATTGGAGAAAACATAAAAGTGAATAGGTTTGTCCGCTACAATCTTGGAGAGGGCTTGGAGAAGAAGAGTCAGGATTTTGCTGCTGAGGTGGCTGCCCAAACTGCAGCAAAACCAGTGCCCGCGGAAGTAAAAGAGCAGCCTGCTGCAGTGGAAGTCAAGGAAACTGTTGAGAAGTAAGCAACTGCCTTTCACATATCATGTCTTGCTTTTATATAAGATTCTATAATACTGGGTCATTAATATAATAGATTGGATTTTTATTATGTTTCTGTGATAAAAACAAGAGTTGCAACACTCAGTTTCTGTGATAACATACGTGCTTGTTGATGCCAATATGGATGTATATTTTGTGTACGTCACTGATGTAGATTCAACACCATATTGCAGGGCACCAACTGTAGCCGTCTCTGCCGCTTTGGTTAAACAACTACGTGATGAAACTGGAGCAGGGATGATGGACTGCAAGAAAGCTCTCTCCGAAACTGGAGGGGACCTTGAGAAGGCACAAGAGTACCTGCGGAAGAAGGGTCTTTCTTCTGCTGAAAAGAAATCCAGCAGGCTTGCTGCTGAAGGCAGGATTGGGTCCTACATTCATGACGCTCGCATTGGAGTTCTGATTGAAGTCAACTGCGAGACTGACTTTGTTGGTAGAAGTGAAAATTTCAAGGGGTTGGTTGATGATCTGGCAATGCAAGTCGTGGCCTGCCCTCAGGTGCAATATGTATCCATCGAAGACATTCCAGAGAGCATTGTAAACAAGGAAAAAGAGCTTGAGAGGCAGAGGGAGGACCTTCTGTCCAAACCTGAGAACATTAGGGAGAGAATTGTGGAGGGGAGGATCTCAAAGAGGCTTGGGGAGCTGGCTCTTTTAGAGCAACCTTTCATTAAAGATGATAATCTTTTGGTGAAAGACCTAGTGAAGCAGACTGTTGCTGCTCTGGGTGAGAACATAAAAGTTCGCAGGTTTGTTCGGTTCACTCTTGGGGAGTCAGTTGAGACAGTCGAAGATGCAGGAGCTGAAGCATGAATAAAAGATAAAACTCGGAGTTAGCATGGAGCCGAAGAAAGGATAGAAAGGTCACGAAACTAATTTTACATGCAAGTTACATGATTCTTTTTTGTTCTGGTTTTAGTTTTACTATCTGCAGCTTAGGCTGATCAATCTGTTATTTGGTCGGACGAGAGGTGTACTTTTTTGTCATCTACATTGCAGAGAGAAGATGGAAATACAATTCTGTTGAGGCATTTTTGAAAAAATGCATGGAGCTTCTAGTGGTTCGTCAAGAACATTTACCGCCCGAGTTACCTCTCGAGTAACCTCCCGAGTCACCTCCCGAGTTCTCGAGTTTGATTTTCCATTCTCAATGACGTTTGAAATCTAGAATTGATGTTCGCATAATACTTGTTGCTTCCGATCTTATCTTGTGGAGAATGAGATTTTGGATCTAATTATGTCATGGAAAATATAAATCTCATCGCCGGATTTCGACGTGCCATGAAACATGGAAGATTAAAATCCAATAAAATTTGAAGAAAACAAATCAAATTCCTACATCAACTTTTACATGTGTATTTGTTCACCTACCGTACACCCTGCATGATCTTTGGCCAGAAAAACATACACCACATGTGCTAGTTACTCTTGGGAACGAATCGCCACAAGTCACACGGCAATATCTACCTCCCTTTTCTCGTGAAATTTGTACAGCTGTGGTACATCGTATCGAAGCTGACGAACAAAGACAACGATAAAATAAGCTTTAATATCATGTCAACAACAAAAGCATGCTCACTCATCTCATAAAACATAACTACGCAGTGTCTTTAACCACTGCGAAAAATCGAAATAAGCTTATTTTGACCCACCTCACATATAACTTCAGCACTGCTAGCATTGAAGCTCTGCAAGGCTGCCCTTTTCACGAGCTGCAATTGACCAAAAGGGAAGTGATCTCATCATGTGGTCACAGTAAAAAACCATCTAAACCAATGGTGAGGACCGGTGTTTAAGTGTAAATTGTTTCTGCTACAAATACACGCGTATATAGGCCGCTGCAGAGAAGGGTTCTCTTACCTCTCCATCCTAAGTTCTTAATGCTGCACTGAATAAATTCCATATCCAACTGCAGGATTACCAGCAGAACAATATATAAGTCGATCAGCACCAATGCACAAAATGATTCAAGACAGCAAATTATCGGAGCTTTTTTCATCCATGAAATGCCTATTTCTATGAGAGACAAATGTACAATTACTAGCCAAAGCCATATTACGAATTTTACGGCTTAATTTTCATGTATTCCATATTCTGAATAAATAGCACATACAATCCTTGTTACAAAAGGAAACAAAGTAAAGGGCACAACATCCTTCCTAAAACATGACTCTAATAATTACAAGATATTTACATTCCTTTTCTTCTAAATATTGACTTATTCCAATACTCCCCTTCAAGTTGGAGCTAAGATATTAGGGAACTTTAACAAAAAGCACCCGGTACTGTTCACTTTAAAGAAAAACCACATTTTTACACTAAAAAGTCAATCATGGCACTATTCACTTTACCCTTTATTTTGTCCTTATCATTAAAACTCAAAGTTTTCAAACCCTTTTCATTAGTTTTCCTACTCATATGCCCAACTTGACAAGTGAATTACCAAATCTTCTACTACACACGGCATGGGTAAGGATATCTGCAAGTTGTTCTTCTGAGTTCACAAACGGTATTGACACAATCTTTTTCTCTAACTTTTCTTTGATAAAATGTCTATCAACCTCAACATGCTTAGTCATGTCATGCTCTAATGAATTCTCGGCTATTTCCCTGGCAGACTTATTATCACAATACAACTTCATTGCCTCCTTCTACTTAAAACCAAGACTCCAAAGTAACTTTTGTAGCCAAAGTATCTCACACACACCATGTGCCATACCCATATACTCAGCTTCGGCAGAAGATCGTGATACCACATTCTGTTTCTTGCTTCGCCACGTAACCAAATTACCCCCAACAAAAGTTAAATACCCAGATGTAGATCGTCTATCAGTCGCATCACCTGCCCAATCAGCATCAGTAAATCCCTCAATCCTCATATGTCCATGACATTCATACAAAATTCATTTACCAAGGGCAGACTTCAAATATGCCAAGATTCTCATTACTGCTGCCATATGATCCACACTTGGTGACTGCATAAACTGACCAACCACACTTACATCATAGGCAATATCTGGACGAGTGTGAGAAAGATAAATCAACATCCCCACTAGTCTTTGATATCTACCTCTGTCAACCGGTTTTTGATCTGGATAAATCCCCAAATAATGTTTCTCCACGATAGGAGTGTCCACATGCTTACATCCCAGCATTCCTGTTTCCTTTAATAAATCCAGAACATATTTACGTTGAGACAAGAAAATACCTCTAGATGACCGAGCAACTTCCACACCAAGAAAATATTTCAAATCTCCCAAATTCTTCATCTCGAACTCGGCGGCAAGGTTTTGTTCTAGCTTCATCATCTCTTCCGAATTATCACCTATTATTATCATGTCATCCACATAAATAATTAAGGATGTCACTTTACCACTTTCCCGTTTCACAAATAATGTATGATCCGAGTGACTTTGATAATACCCAATCCGCCTCATAACTTGGGTAAATATACCAAACCACGCATGAGGCGATTGCTTAAGTCCGTAGAGTGACTTTCGCAACCTACATACTCCGGTTTTCCCTCCGGCATTGTACCCTGGAGGAAAAACCATATATACCTCTTCTTCCAAGTGCCCATGAAGAAAAGCATTTTTCACATCAAACTGTTTTAGTGGCCAATTCAAATTTGCAGCTAAAGAAATCAGAACTCGTATTGTATTCATCTTCGCTACTGGAGGAAAAGTCTCCTGATAATCAACACCATAAGTTTGAGTATAGCCTTTTGCTACTAACCTTGCTTTATACCTGTCTACCGATCCGTCTGCCTTGTATTTGATCGTAAAGACCCATCTACACCCAACTGGTTTCTTCCCTTTAGGTAGCTCAGTTACCTCCCATGTATCATTCTTATGTAGTGCCATCATTTCTTCATCCATCGCAGTAGCCTATTTAGGATCCTTCAAGGCCTCCTCAACTCGGGTTGGTACTTGGATTGCTTCCACATTATTTACCCAGGCTTGACGTTCTGGTGCAAGGTTTGAGCATGACACATAATTAGCTATTGGATACTTCACTTTTCCTTCAGGAGAAAATCTATCAGGAGGAACACCACGTTTTTGCCTTGGCGGCAACTTATATGTACTCATAACATTATATGGATTAGTTACATGAGCATCAGTAGTACTTACCTCATGAATATTCAGAGAAGACATATTGGGTGGCACTATTGAGCTTGAGAGAGAGGGGGTTGCGGGTTCAGTAGCTAATAGTTACTGGAGCGGTGAAACTAGTTCGGGAACTCCCTGTTGACACTCTGCATCTCACTCGGCAGCACATTGCCGAGAAGACTCAACTGGTTCAGTGCTACTTGGATGAATGATACTCACATTCTCGACAAGACACTGCCGAGATTTACTGTCTCCATTCTCAGCAGTGTCTTGCCGAGAGCTTTCACGGCTTTTTTTGTCAATAAATACTCCCTATGAGCTACATATTTCCAACCACCCAAGATCACCACTCATATTCTCCCCCGGGTGATCAGAAGGTGATGGAGTCGAAACATAAAAGAACTCGGATTCGAAAAAGGTAACATCCATAGTTACATACATATGACGAGTTTCAGGGTGGTAGCACTTATACCCTTTCTGTTGAGGAGCAAATCCCAGAAAAACACACCGGTGAGCACATGGATTGAGCTTACTACGATGAATCTTGTGAATATGAACATAGGCTACACACCCAAATACACGAGGAGAAAGAGTATTAGTTAACACTACTGGAACAAACTCTGTCAATACTTGGAGAGGTGTACAAAAATCCATAACCCGGGATGGCATACGGTTAATCACATACATGGCACAGGTGACAGCTTCAGGCCAGAACCGTTTAGGTATAGATGCACCAATGAGCAAGGCACGAGCAATTTTCAAGATATGACGGTTCTTTCTTTCAGCAACCCCATTTTGTTGTGGGGTATGAGGACAAGTAGTCTCATGTAGAATTCCTTAATCCCGAAGGAAGCCGGACAACTCGGAACCAATATACTCACCTCCATTATCAGAGCGGAGAACCTTAATAACAGAGGAATATTGCGTTGCAACCATTTGAGAGAATGATCGAAACACCATACCCACATCACTTTTATTCTTCATCACATAAATCCAAGTCGTACGAGTGCAATCATCAACGAAGGTAACAAACCATTTAACTCCAGACAAAGTACTAACAGGAGCAGGACCCCAAACATCAGAGTGCACAAGTTCAAAAGGAAACAATCTTTTATTCATACTAGGAGGAAACGAAATGCGATGACTCTTCGCGAGAATACATACCTCACAATGTAAGTCTGATTCTTTAATTTCATGAAATAAACTAGGCAACATACGCCTCAAATAACCAAACGAAGCATGTCCTAACCGACGATGCAATAACCAAATTTCCTGTAAATTATTGGTATGAGATGCTCGAACTGCATTAGCTCTGCAAGAAACAACGTCATCCACATAATATAACCCCTCTCTCTTAGTGCCACGCCCAATGATCTCCTTTGTCTGAATATCCTGAAGTAAGCAAAATGAAGGATACATTAATACAACACAATCCAATTGTTCAGTGACTTGAGGTACAGATAATAAGTGATGGGACAGTGATGGAACCAATAAACAATTATGTAAGGGAAGAGATGGTGTAAGAGATAATTGTTCCTGCTCCAACAACAACAGTAGTAGAACCATTGGCAGCTACCACACACTTTCTATGAGGGTCTTTCATGGACTGAAACAAAGTTCTATCATATGTCATATGATCCGTAGCACCAGAATCTAAAATCCAACCTGTATTCATCATAGTAATAGTACACGAGAACTACTTGCAATAAAATAATCTCACGGCAATCACACCAATATCCAATTATTGCAGTAGACTCCACAGATAAAACTTGTAGATACTTAGCAAAAACAATATAATAACATACAGACAGTAGCAGCACGCCACTGAGAGCTACTGTGATTGTTGATGAACGATAACTAGAAAAACAGAAAGCAGAGCACACAGCAACAAATATATAAAACTGGCAGCAGCATAGCTGCAATTCAGATAGCAGCCAATCCCATTTTTTCCCCTTTTTTATTATCAACACTAGCAGCAAATCCTTTTGTCCCTTTTATTTCTCTTTTGATCAACACGGCACTATATATAGTGCTAAATAGCACAATTAACCACGCTGCAATAAGCAGCAGAGCACGACTTTCCACGTTGCATAGATTTCACACGTTGCAACAAGGGGACAATTCACACGTTGATTAAGGTAGCAAGGCCCCGCAGCAATTACAGGCAACAATTGCTGATTGCAACAGCAGCAGAGCACGACACAATGATACCAATAGTTATCATTCTCGGCACAGCACAATACACACACGGTGCAACCTAACTTATTGTTGCAAGAACCCAGAAATATGTCGAGACCACTCACAGCACCCACGCGGCAGCAAGATCACACTGTTGCAAATCCACTATACATGCCCTGACCGATTTCTGCAACAAGCAGTGCAGGAACAAGTCGACCGAACACAGCAGCAGAAGAAAATATTGTTTTACAGTTTCTAGGGTTACGGCAAACTTGGCTTTAATGTCAAATAGAATTTTACGGCTTAATTTTCATGTATTCCATATTCTGAATAAATAGCACATACAATCCTTGTTACAAAAATAAACAAACAGACACAATATCCTTCCTAAAACATGACTCTAATAATTACAAAATATTTACATTCTTTATCTTCTAAATATTGACTTACTCCAATAATTACTGGATGAAAAGAATCGATTACATCTTCGAAGCAGAGCAAACCATAAAGAGCTATAAACAAGAGTACCGTAGAAATCAAGAAAGTAACAGTACCTCAAGATCCACGGCATTTTCCGCTGCTATTTCAAGTGATTGAGCATCAATGTCAATGCCAATCACCTGTCTGTTCAAAGCAAGAACACATTAACCCGACAACAAAACGAAGAAAGTATTCATTCGAGATTCACAAACTTGATCCGTAATAACCTTCAATTTCGACTAACAAAGTAAAAGGGTTATCGAATTTCCAACTAATACTCAAGTTAAAACCACACTGGGAAAGATGAAACTCACTCTGCACCCAAGAGTGCAGCTGCAACACCCAATGCACCACAGCCACAACCAAAATCAGTCACCACCCTCTCACTCACGTCCCCGAATGAATTCTCTGCCTAATCAATCGAAAACCCATGATTATTAACGCGACGAAACAACCCCAAATTCAAGAATTTAGCAGAAAATCAATAGTTTTAAGCAAAAAGGCAGAGACTTTGAGAAGAACCACTGAGCTAGTTAATTAATGTTGACTATGATGATGGAATTCACTTCTTTCCTCATTTTTCATCTTTTGCTTAATTTTTTTTTATAATGAAATCTTGTTGGTTGAAATTTCTTTAATCCTTCTCATCCTTTTCTTGTTAAATCAGAAGCCAATGAAAGTCTTTCCAACTCACAAGCATTTGGGATTAATTAGCTTTTAACTTTTAATTTGTTTTAAGTTTTAAAGAAGTATAAATATTGTCACTTAGTACATGGGCTAATGACATTTTCTCTGCTTGTAAGTAAGAAATCTTAGATTCAATGTTCATGAATGGCGGACATCGATACCAAATTAAACTAGTCATTGCATGGTTAAGCTCAACTTTTGCATCTCTTTTAACGTAGCTATATCGTTGTAAATAAAAAAATAAAATAAAAAAGAGTACAAATACACTTTAGGATTAATGTTGATGCATTTCAAGAGGTTTAAGTGCTAAAATGGTCTGTGTTTGGACCCATTAGCAATGATGCCATTCCGCCAAACGAAGATTTAAAATTATGCTTGGAAAACAGACTTGTATTGTATTAGACGATATTCTAAATTACTCTGATTCAAGCCATTACCCCAAAACCTTTTGATGCACTTCCCTCCCATCCGGCACCAAGTCTCCTAGCAACCACCATCTCAGTTTGTTAGGCCCGTTAACAAACTAATCATCACATACTTCCCATGAAACCACATTAATACTTTCGGTTTTTCCAACCAAAACTGATGAACACAGCTTCTCAGTTCAGTCACTTGGTCGTTATTTGCGAGACCAATCCACCCATGTTACACCACTCGTTCAATTTATAATAATATTCCGTGAAATATTTAAATACATCGTACATCTATATCATAATACATAAATTAATAACATCCCTGGTCCTGGTCGGTATGGCGGTCACACTCAAACTTTCAGCTTTTTTCGCTACTCTTGCGATACAGGCTTCAAAGCAAAACCAAACTAGTATTCCAATACTGCAGTTAATTTCATTCCTTTATGTAGAGACATGGTCCTCACACTAACCGTTTTTCATACGTAATACAATTACTTCAAGCAGCCAACTATCTGAAATTCAAGAGAGAGAGAGGGAAGAGAGAGAACTAGTTATACTAGACCAGTTTGCAGAACCTACTAGAATGTCATATTTTGTTACACTAAATATTCAATATTTAAGAAGCAATAGTTGACAAGAACAGAGTGCCCGATTTTGGAACCGTTCAGTGCTTTCACCTCAATCGTATCAAGCTCCCTCCAACCTCATTTGCTTAAGAGTTTGATCCATTTCTGGTTGATGAGATGACACTAATTACTATTTTTGCACTTCTGCATGGCCCTGGGGGCTGTAAGAAATCGAAACATAAGGATGTTTGTTGGGGATTTCATTTAGCAAACAAAATCCAAAATCTACATGCCATCATGAAATTTGTCGGTATTTCTGTCGTGCATGTATGTTTATATAAATATATTAAGAAATGAGGATCATACAATTGAGTCAAAATCAATGTAGAAAGATTAAAACTGATCTCCGTAGTGATAAACATGAATAAAATGAATTAGATGGAAATATTAGATCAGTGAAGATACCTAGACCCATAGCCTCTGAACTCTTCATGATCCTCATCCTCTTACATGAGTCGGTAAACATTCTGCAAGAGCAATCCTTGATTCAGTGAACATTCTAACATGGAGAAGCCTCCTTTGAAAAGCTATTTGAGTACTATTGTATCTACACATCCGAATATCTGTATTGGAAAATGAACAGGTAATTTACAAATTTTGTTGAAAAGTCCCCACTTACTCCCAGGGAACATCACCAACTAGCATCCAATCGTCATCCTTGTCTTCATAGGTGAGGACATATTCAGCACCATGTAGAAGATCCATCAATCGACTCTCGCTCAATCCATCTCTCGAAGCTCCATGTGAGCCACAATGACCTGACCAAGATTTAAGTAAGGAGGAAAAAATAAATCGGGATTGGTTTCTTTGGAATCCAAAAGAAGATCCTTTGCAGAATTTGCTAAATTAGATAGGGATTTATTCTCCACCTAGTTGATTTACATATACCAACTGACATGCAAACACTCCACCCAACTCTTGTCACTAATTTACAGTTCCGATATTCCAACTAAAGAAGGAACAAACAACTTTCTTGTTAAGGTAAACAGTCTTCCAATCGTTCTCAAATTCTGATCCAAGCTTCTTAAAGATGGTTTGAATCACATAAAACTACTGCCAGACGTGAAAACTTATGGCAGGTGAATAAGAACAGAGGATGAGTTACAAGGTAACTTACCGATTGTAAAGCAGCTGAACATCTTTTCCAGAGCTAGAGATAACTCCAGATAGCTACCGTAGGTTTTCAGATCAACTTTCCTCAGGTACGGTGCACCATCCATGCTGACCTTAACATATAGACACCCTGCTCCCATCTTGCCTTCAGCATCATCATCATTTTTCGAAGGAACGGAAGCCATTGAATTTTTCCGGAAAGAACGAATTGGTGGCCATCCTACAACCTGTGCCCTGTCACGCACATGACATTGGACAAGTTAAGAGTTTATGATGAACATCTTAAATAACTTCCTACCTATCCAATCTATGACCATATAATGTACATAATGTTACAATTTCGGGTCAACAAGTCCAGAAAGCAGTGAATTCAAAACAATGAAACCAGGCTAACAGATTACAGACTTGGCTTGCAGACGCGAAAAATCTTGCCGTTCTGGGACAAAATTTGAAACATACATGCAACGAAATATTTGAAATTAACACAAAATCTTATGCCCTCCTTCCAAACAAGGAAATAAGTGAAATTTTATGCAATATGAGAAATGAAACAACCAATCTGCAAAATAAACAGCACGTAAAACCATATAATTCTTCAGTTTAACCTAAAGGGACAAAGAAAATCCCCACAATTTTCCCTCGTACTACTAATTAAAAAACTTAAAACCCATAAAAAAAAATTAATACCACAATTCAGCAAACAAAATATTCATCTTTCTGGATAATATTAAAGAAAGAAGAAAAGGGCAGAGAAAGAAAGCTAATTACTTTGCAGCAGGGGCAGTAGACCCAGCAGACCCTTGGGATTTCTTCTCATGCAATGGCTTTGGAGACTGTTGGACACCATCTTTCACATTAGACCCAGCTAAACCAGTTGGTTGCTTGCTGGGTTCACTCCCAGCAGCAAGAGTTTTCCCAGCATGCACACTTCTAGGAGAAAGCAAGTTTCCACCTTTTCCCAACTCCACCTCAGATCCACCACTCCCAGAGAAAACCCACTTTCCAGAAGTTCCATCAATGGCGTCTGAGAATCCCCTCTTGGCCCCAGACACCAACCCCTTAACCCCACATGCTGAAAACCCAGCAGCTTTCTCCTCCACCCCACCACCGCCGCCGCCGCTGTCTCTCTGTGGGGATTGGGAGCCAGGCAAGCCCAGTCTCAGCTCAGTGGCTTTGAGGTTCAAAGTAGCAGACTTGTCAGAGGTTTCCATTGAAGGAGATAAGCCTATGTAATCATGCTCCAAAGAAATAGACATCAAAATATGTCAACCCAGAAAGCATTAAACGGATTTAGAACCAGAGAAATGAGAAAGTTGAGAGCTTTTATTTCAGAGTATATTGGTGTTTTGGAGAAGAAGATGAAGAAAAAGAGAAGCTTCTTTCTATATAAAATGCACTCTCTCTCGGTACTCGGTACTCAGCACTCAGCACTCTGTAACAGAGAAAATGAATATATTAAAAAAATTATATAAAAGAAAATAAAAGGCAAGGAAAGTGTGGGAATTAAAACTTAAAATTGAATAGACAGCTTTTCTTTTTGGTCGATTTTAAAATAGACAACTTGAGAAATAAAAAGTGGAAACCTTTGGGTTTGGCATTAACAATAATAAACTATAATGGGTTAATTTCAAATGTTCCCCTAAAAAAACGACTTTTATTACAAAAATTGATCACTTTAAATATTTACTTTACTTGCTCAAACTTCCTTCTATTACTTAAGTATTGTAAAACATAACAAACCAACCAACACAAGTCAATCGGTTGGTTATGAAAATTTTTATTTAATCGCCACAAAAATTGAAGAAACAAAAAAATTGTTTTTACTAGGGCGGGGTAAATGAACTTAAAATCCAAAAAAACACCAAAATGGGTTGATTTGGTTTTTTTTTTTTTTTTCGTTCAATCGGTTAATAAAATCGAATCAAACCGCAAAAATTGGTTTAGAATGCATTACAAACCGTGATTTAACCAAATTAAACCATATATAATAAAATATATAAATTAATATTAGGATTAAGTACCTAAAATTCTCTAACTTATTCTAAATTGGTCTCAATATTTTTAAACATTCTAAACAAATAAGCAACCTATTGTAAGTGTTACATCCATTAAGTCCCAGTTAATTTTTCGTTAAACATACATATAGCGACAATGAGTCCCACTTATTTGCTTACCTAGATACTAAAATTGTATTAAAAATAACTTCAAAAAAGTCATGAAGATGAAAAAACAAATACACGAATAAAATGAAGATGAGGAAATTTCTTAACAAAGAAGCGGGTTAAGAATTTAGATAAGGTGCCAATGAGCTTGTTTCTGCTAATGTGATTTCCTTATTCGCCAATTTTGGCTAATAAAGCTTTAAATTCTTCTTTATAGCTGGTAAAGATGGTGGTAGCTGCATCGTGGCAATCCATAATATTTCAGCATCCTTCATAACCTTCTTCTTAATTTTGGCGGCTTGAGTTGTAGAGTGGAGTTTATGGTTGTGCGTTGGGTTTGGAGGTGAAAGCCTAAGTGGGGTGATGGTGACCATTACTTGGTGGAACCCATACTTCCATAATCTTATATTGATGTTGGAGACAAAGTAAGCCCTAGGTAATTTAATAGAAATTCAATTGGGATTTAACGGATATGATATTTTCAATAGTTGGGTACTTGTTGAAAAAGTTTAAAACGGTTGAGACTAATTTGGAATAACGCTAAAATGTTGGAGGGTTTTAGGTACTTAATTCTTAATAATATTATATGTACATTATATATGTAAACACTAATATTATATATTTAACTAACTAATGATGTCTCTAGTTTAATATGCATGCCCAATTCAATACAATTCAAATCTCAAAGTGATTTGGGTTGATCGATTTCAAATTTTTATTGTACTCTCTTGTATTAGTTCAGTAAAATATCATCCATGAGTGATGATCCAATCCAAGCATAGGGCTTATTAAACACATGAACACCAATATCCATATTAAAACTCCAATTTGTCAACTGATCAGCCACATAATTCTTCTTCTTGTAGATGTGTTTCAACTCACTTCTCCTCAAAGAGAAATAATTTAACTATATGGTTTGTTCTTAGGAAACATATTCGTCGCCGGCCCTAGCCTTTGGCTTGGTGCCGATGGCAACCCATTTTTTCTCATCCTTCCCTCATTCTCTTCTTCCTTTCCACTCTCTTCTCAGTTTTCTTATGAGTTTTTCTCAGTTGTCCTTGAGTTTTGTCTCAAATTTTCCCTGAGTTTATCTCATATTTGGGTTTCATGCCCCTTCCTCAATTATCTGCCTTATGTTCTTTTGTTTCCCACCCTCCCTTCCTCGTTATCCATCCCCACCCAATCCTTTGCTTTTTGGCTCCAAACCAAAAATGGATACCAGATCCACTTTCCTCGCTCACTTCCCTTCCCTTAACCGGTTTACCGAATTCCTCTCGAGGTCAAGTGCTCTACGACTTCGGTCAAAGTAAGGGTATTTTACATGCCCCTTTAGCCTCACCTTCTACCATATGTTACTTTGTTTGTATATATTTGTTGGGTTTAGTGAAGGGGACTTGATCCGGTGACTGTTTCTCGGTCTGGCATTCTTTATGACGAAATCTAGCTCTAGTGGCAACGACGGAGCTGCTTCTCTCTGAGGATTAAGATTAGGGTTTTATTTTCGGGTAATGTTAGAGAGACCAAATTTCTAAACCAAATTTTGTAAACCAATGATGTGGATGTTGATGTTTGGATTATTACTTATGTATTGTTTAACGTGTTTATTTCCTATTGATGACATATTATTTAGTTTGCAAATTTGGCTTTAAAATTTGGTCTCACTAGCATAATCCTTTATTTTCTGTTTGTTTGTTTATTGGGCTAGGCTTTTGTAGTTTAGCTTTCTCCAAGTGTATTTTGGGTTATTTTGCCTTCCCTTGGGTTGGCTTGTAAAGTTTTCCTTCTTAATGAACATTACTTTTTCGACAAAAAAACATATGTTGTTTGTTAGAACAAAAAAACAACCACCAACTACAAGTGCTCATTTACTACAATGATAGAAAAGAGTTGAACTTTGTATAACGGCGTGGGTTCGAACCATATCGATGACTAATCTAACATTTAATCTAATAAAATTTATCGTTTGACCAAAAATAAAAAAATAAACAACAACCAACTTGAGATGAAAATAAAAATAAAAATATTTGAGGACCAAAGTGACACGAGCCCTAAATTTTGTACGGACAAATTTATAAGAACTCAAATAACAAAAACTTTATGAACCTTTTACATATTTTTTGATTATTTAACCTAATTTTATATTATTCCCTCAATATTTATTTAAAAATATAAAAAAACTTAGCAAAAAAAGGCAAAAAAGCTAGAAAAATTGGAATTCGCGCCGAGAACGTGTGGCTGGCAACAGGAAATTACGGAAAGGGACGGGACTGGAAAACACAGTCGGAATTTTCAAGGCGGATAGGGAAATCCCAGGCGGGGGTGGGGATGGGGATTGTTTTGGCGGATTCGGTGTTTGGATTGCGGGAAAGAAAGGGAAAAGTCGGGTGGGCAAGTGAGAGACTTTGTGAGAAAGCTGACATGGATGGAGATGCCCCTAAACGCCCAGTTGGAAAAAAAATGGAAAAAAACGGCAGTTTGAGGAATTGGGAAGAGAGTGTGGGTTGATGGGGAAGTGACTCTGTGATTTGTGTTTGTACGTGCCGGCAGCTAGCTGTCGTTTGGATGCTCGGAAATTTTGAAAACTTTCCCGGAAAATTTTGACGACAGAAACAAATTTGACTGAAAGGAAAGCACAATCATTTACCCGCAAAACAGCACAGAAATAAAAGAAAAAACAATAAATGTTTCTTCCGTCACAAGTTACTATTTTTTTAAATGTTTTTAAATAAATGAAAATACTTTTGTTTTCGTAAGAAGTACTTAAAATTTTTTTAAACCCAAAATTACTTTATAAAAACGAGCTACTAATTTATAATCAAGAGAAATATTAGAAAAAAGTAAATAAAGCTAATTTGATTTCCTCTAAAGTGACGGTATTTTTTAACCTTTTTTTTTTAGAAATTAATGTCATCTTACAACATGTGTAGTATTTCAATAGTCTGCGTGTGCAACTAAATTTACTTCTTATTTATTGCGACTTGTCATGAGCAGGGATGACGATTGAAAAAATAAAATGAAAAATGAAACAACAGAACATAAAAAGAGAGCAATGTACAAACTAATATATGCTTCTCTCTCTTCTCCATCTTTCCGCGTTGTTTTTGCACGGTACCAAACAACCGTGAACCATTGAATCGGTAGCTGTGGCGCCATGGTTCCAATGGATGTCTGGATTTAAAAGTCATTTAAATGTAAAATTTAAAGGAAAACAAGGGAAATTCAAGCCAAAATCCACCTCCCTTCCCTTCCCTTTCCCTTCCCTCTCCTCCCTTCCTCATCCGTTGATCCCCACTTCTCATCGCCCCCAACCATACCCACCAAATCCTGCGCCCCAATCACTTCAATTGCAATTGCCAGTTTTTTTAAATTTAATTTTGAATTTTTAAACAATGCTGTTATTTTTACATGGTTGTGACGCTCATGTAAAAAACAGTAAAATTTGTATTCATGTAATTACTAAATTGCCAATAATTTTTATTATTGTTCCGTTTTGATTAGAAGGTTAGAGTGGTACTTTATGAAGTTTTGGTTGATAATCTGGCTTCTACAAATATATGGTTTAGATTAACTTATTTACAGAAATAATCTTGAGATTTAATTTGAGTTTCACTTAACACTCTGAAATTTAAACTTCATCACTTGACATTATAAACCTTAACTCGTGTTTCACTTTTCTCTTACCGCTAAACTAGTTAACAAATCATTAAAATGGTTTAGTTGGCATAAATAAAATTGAAAAGTGAAACACGATTGTTAAATTTGGAGAAATTTTTTTATTGTGACGGGAACACGAGTGGTACACCACATGTTTTTATGTAAGCAGTGGGAAATTTTATTTTTTAAGTTAGTAACTTTTTACCACACATATCCCATCATTTATATAGTAACATATGGTGTACTACCTCGTGTGCTGGTCACACTGAAAAATCTCTCTTAAATTTGTAGCATATAGCACTTATATGGCACACTTTTCAACAACAATTATCCTATTTGTGACACACCCGACCCTAATATCCTCCAAACACCAGGATAGTCCGAATGTGACGAAGCCATACTAATATGCATGAGAACCAATGAATATAAAAATGACTTATAAATTTAAATATAATTAATATACAAATGAGGAACGTGTTCAGAGCATACAACTAATCTAGAATACTAAAAAGAAATAATATAAAATTGAATGAACAAAGGAATGGGTCCTACACCGAGAGGACTCGAAATGCCGATGCGGGAGTGTCTTGACATCGGAATTGTACGCTTCAATTCTAAGTCTTGAGGGGGCGCAAAACAAACATAAGTGGACCAAGTTGATATATAAGTAATACTGAAACAGTTATTCATCAACGTACTAACCTCCAAAGTTTATGAAAACTCATATAGCATAATAAGTAATAGGTTTTCCGAAAACCCTAGCATGCTATAAAACTTCATAAAACATATATCATATATAGTGTGCTTAGTAGTTATATCATCTCATGCCCAAAGGCATATAGAACTCTTTCGACCGAAGCCATATAAATATCTTTCGCCTGTAGGCACTACAACCCCCGACCGAAGCCAATATAAGTATCATCGCCTGTAGGCAGAACAATGACCACTAGATAAGCACAAAAATCCTTGAACATAATATTTCCAAACATAAATACATATATCTCAACGGAGCTCAATAGCTCAAACATTATATCTTAAAACATCTTCATAGTATATAGTCATCAATCATATATACTACAAAGAACGTAAAAAATCGATAAAGTATGGTATTCCAAAATATTCTCAATAAAGCATGATATCTCATAAAATGTAAATCTAATTTACTCATAAACGTTTCATAAAACGTAACCATTAAATCATGTTTTTCGTGTATGCATTTCTAATAGTAAAATATGCATTTTAGAAGAGGTCCACTCACAGATACTTCGCCATCGAAGAGCCATGCAAATAAAAGAGGATGGAAACGCCATACACAATTGCACCTAAGCACAAAAAGGTACCAATTAATAAAACTATACTAAAACGGTTCAATTTCAAGAAACGAACGTCATAAACGGATTTAGGACATTGAAAAACATAAGGAGGGACCTCAAGTACCTCCACGCGCCTTCACACGCTGCCACGAGGTGGTGGCACTAGCGTCTACGCATCGTTACGTGCCATTTTGGGTCATTCTGGGTTGGTTCCACATGGGTTGGGCCAACCCCGAGTTTGCACGGCCCAAAGGCCTGAGTTATAATTAGGTTTCTGGGTTTGGGTCAGAACAACCTGGTTTTCAGGCCAGATTCGTGAAGGAGGAAGTCGGAGCTTCCCGAGCTCCGTTCAACTCCGATGCTCCATCCTAGCATGCGATTTACCCACCAAAATGAAGACCACCAAAAGTAGATTAGGATTTTACCATTTTCAAGTCCAGCCGTGGCCGGGAAATGGCTCAAAGCCGTCGGACTTGCCGTAGTGGGCTGGGTAGCCTTTGTGCTTCCTAGAGAATGAGGGAGGGAAAAGGTTGACATTGGTGGTGGGTGATGGTGGTGGTGCTGCCGTCGTTGTCACCGTGTGGGTGGGTGTGTAGCTTGGGGAGAGGGATAAGAGGTTGGTGCGAGAAAGAGAGAAAGAAAGTGAACTCGGGGGAGAGAAGAGAGAAGAAGAGAAAGTGAAAGGAAAAGATGAGAGGGATCCACGTGACGGCCAAGAGGAAGGGAGGGTCGGGGGACAAAAAAGGAAGGTGGGCCCTTCCCGGCTCACCAATTAAGGCCCAAAAATAATCCCCAAATATATATTTCACTCGTGAAATGTCCAAAATCCGTAAATTTAATCGGGACAAGTTGTAACAATTTGTACCGCGATAACAGTTATAAAGGAATTATTAGTAGATTTTGACGGTAGGGGTAAAGTGTGACACGAATTGACTTTTTGAATGTTAAATTGCAGAATTTGAGTTTTAAGATATTCAATGAGACTCGAGTTGATTATTATAAGAATTTAGGTGCGCTCATTGCAAACTTGATTATAATTTTGAAATATATTCATTTTCTTAAAAAAGTTGAAAACAGATGAGTACAAAATATAGCAGTACTCGGTATGAGAAATGCTAAGGAGATTTTCTTAAAGTGAAGACTCTCCATGGATTTTGTACCACCTCATGTTTTTTGCATAACGTCCTATAATGTTGTTGTCACGATAATTAACGATAAACTCTGAGATGGTAAATAATTCATGAAAAATATTTGAGAAAGTCTTCTTAGTATTTCTCGTACCAAAAACTCCCTATTTTGTTCTCATATATTTCGACTTTTTTTTTCTTCTAGAAAATGAATATTTTAAAATTCCAAATTTGACCTATCTCGTCAATCAAATTCATAAATAGAGGCTAAAGGAGTGGACGGTACTAAAGTTTGCACGGTTACAAAGAAGACCGGTTGGTGGGGGACAAACGGCGTTACGCTTGTGGTTGTGGTGTGGATGCCACATTGCCACTACACACTAAAAAGCAACCGGCAACCCATTCGCAACAAGTCCAGCTCAACTTTTTATCATTATTTTTTTAATATTTACCAAAATACAAAATTTACATTTCTTCATTATTTTTCTGGTAAATATAAAAATTAATTTTGGGTCAAGGTAATTTTGTTTTTTACTTTATATCTACCCTTTGGATGCATGGAATTTCACTAATCAAAACAGCAAAAACTTGTCAACGCCTAGGATCAACGCAGTATTTGTAACATTGAAACATATTGAACAAAACTATAAAAATTTAGTAATCAACTCATTATTCAGAAAATTCGAACTTAAAATATTTCACTTACAAGTAGATAGAAATATCAATATACCATAAAACTAACTGGCATGACATGATAAATGTTATATTAAAAAATCTCCATGATTCATATTTTGTTTTGATATAACAATATATTTAACTAGAAGATTAAAAATTTGGCTTGGGCACCACATTGCACAAAGGTATAATAATTTAGTATTAAACTCATTATTCAAATAATTTAAATATAAAAAATTTCACTTACAAATAAATAGAAATATCAATGTATTGTAAAGTTAACCAGCATGTCACGTCATAATCAATATTGGGGCAGAGAATATGCTTCCATATTGTTCATGATAAAATCTCTTTTAGTAACACTTTGAGAAATGAAGTTTTGTGTTGTGGGGTCACCAAATAATGGAGCATAACAGTAATTTAATTGTGTTCTAATCCAAACTTATCCAAAGGTTCAAAAGCAGATTTTCTTCAACTTCATCCCAAGCTTTGGAATTTTGTCAACAATTAGGATAATTCTACTTTTTTATATACTGTATGTCACATCCTGATCCGGGTCCCTACTACATTTCATGTTCAACTCTGCCGTAGCACGATATTGTCCGCTTTGGGCTCCGATCACGCCCTCACGGTTTTGTTTCTAGGAACTCACACGAGAACTTTCCAGTAGGTCTTCCATGAAATGATATTGTCTGCTTTAGAATCCGACCATGTCCTCACAGTTTTGTTTCTGGGAACCCACATGAGAACTTCCCAATGGGTCTCCTATAAAACGATATTGTCCGCTTTGGAATCCGACCACACCCTCACGGTTTTGTTTCTGGGAACTCACACGAGAACTTCCCAGTGGGTCACCCATCATGGGATTGCTCTAGTGTGAACTCGCTTAACTTCGGAGTTCCTACGGAATCCAAAGCCAGTGAGCTTCCAAAAAGCCTCGTGGTAGGTAGAAATGAGAATATATATATTTATATATATATATGTATATAAGGCTTACATGATGCACTCTCCTGGACGATGTGGAATGTTACACTGTATATGGTCTTGATAATGATGTATTATTATTTTTTAAAATTTATTATTACAAAAGAGAAGGGGGAGAGTTTGAAACTTTTAAATTAATTTAGGGAAGTAAAAAATTTTCGAACTCAAGACACATACCCAACAATCTAACATCATATCCACTAAGATATTGAACAACATGCCTGATAATGATATATCATTCTAAACCACTTACTAATGAAGAATTAAGCACCATAATGCAAACTCGAATTTCTTCTTCACCTATTCCTTGAGATAAAATCTTTTCAAAATTTCTGCTTTATTCTAAAGGGTAGTGTTATTTACATTTTCTTGGCCTATTCAAAATTTCAGCTTTATTCTTCACCTATTTTTAACAATTTTTTTTTTCAAAAGGGTAGTGTCATTTGCACTTTCATTTTTATTTCTCATCACATCTCTCTAATTTTCGGTTGTTGAATTAAATGAATTAAAAAAAATCAATAACCAAAATTAACAAGGGTGTACTTGTGGAAGGTAAAAAAATTCTTTTTCAAATAATGAACATGTTGAAAAGAAATCTCCAAAGAGGGCCCACAAATGGTACGTGAGCCTCAAGAACCAAACTTGTTGCCTCTTGTTGGTGGGCCTCCAAGGAGGCAGCAGTAGTGTGGTGTTACAGGTCAGTGTTGGAACAAAGAGAGTGGTTTCCAAGCAGCCAAAGCAACCTACACTTCCTTAGTTTCAATCACAATGCCTTTAAACTTTACTTCACATCTATATACGGCTTGCAACTTACGTGATTAAGAGCGTTTATTCGTCCACTGAACGATTCGTGTTAGAATCCTCTCTTCTTTTAAAATCGCTTGTGTGAAAAACTTACCTCACATCCCTGCTGAGATGTGATACTGTGCTTTTCTTATGGTGTTTGGCCAAGCTCAACTGGTGATCTACTCCATATTTTTGGTGGTGGGTCCCCAATGCCCTGCACTTTTGTTACAGTAATCTCACGAGTTAACAACGTGATAAGATAAAGCTAGGTCCTCCACCAATATGAGGGATTCTAATCTTTTTGCGTGTCTTTGTCATCACATTTTTGAATCCTCTTAGTGCCATGGTCAGTCAATCTAAATCTTATGCAGCAACAACTCAATATGCATGCACTTAAAACGCTACAATGACGGTACCTTAAATCAATAACATATTATCATGCATGAAGATTAAGGCAACAACAATAACCCCATACACAAGAAGAATTTCCATGCACTTAGAGTCTACGATGGATAACTTGAGTTTCAATAACACATTGTCATGCATGAACGCTAAAACATATAACAATGTGTAATTAGATTATAATACCGCCATCGTATAATCTCAAAGTTTAGGACCTTAGATAAGTTTCTCTCGCAATGCACAGATCGATTAGTTGCTTAACGCAAACAAGGCCTTAAACAGATGGCTCTCGAACATCCCAAATGGTTGTCATAATCAGAGCAAAGACTTTCTGGTAAGGGTTAGGAGACAGCATGAATCTTCAAAATAGAACCATCCTGACCCCATTCTGTATTTGATTAAACATGAAAAGGAATAAATAGCCTTTTTCTTTAAGTCCCAAATGGCAAATCCATCATAGCCATATATGAATTATAGCACATATTGCACATCAGACACACTTGATAAGAGAGGCCAATGGAGCCCACCACATGGAGAGGAATTAGATAGAAAACCCTAGTACTAATGAGGCATCATTGCAGATCCATAACCAGAAAAAGCTGAATGTAATCTTGTATTGTTCTGGATGAGCACTAGAAAAGTAACAACATATCACCTTTGGCATTACCTTAGAATTAAGTCTCGAATGTGAATTATAATGTTTTATGTCTTTCAACTCAATCTCAAGTCACACTAATTCGTTTTACTTTATAAGAAATGGACGTGTCAGTTAATTTTGATTATTATAATTAATTCAGGTACGTGTGTAGATCCTAACACTGGTCTTAATCTTTTTTGTGTTACTCCCAACTCCCAAGTTTTATTTTTGGTTGCATATATAACACTATCAATTGTATGTTTATGAGATTTGTGAAAGAACCCTAATTTGCAAGAGAGATTCAAGTGTAAACACCGTATGTGCATAAAGATTCTTGTATGCAACCAAAGATCCCCAGACCTACAAAAAAATTCATCATTTTGTAGAGAAAGAGTTACAAGTAGATTACAAACCATTATAAGTTCCTAACCGTCAGAAATCGTTTAATTAACACTCGGTGAAACGAAAGCCTCCCAGATTACACCAGAATTTGCTAGCAATGTGATTGACTGAACGGTAAAATCACACTGACACAAGCCACATGACTTACGTGCAGCAAAAACCAACTAAGCCAAAGCGAAAGAAACGTGTTCGCCCAAAAAAAAAAAAAAACCGAAAGAAACGTTTCTGTTAGTACCCAAATCCTGCATTATTTGTTTGAACTGGTTTTCTCATATAATCATACTACGTAACTGAAGCAAGGTAGGGTTTATGCATGGGAAGAATAACTTACATGTCACATGAAAGAGAGAAAATAACACACCTGTGACACGTAAATTTCTCTTGCCGAGCCGAGACCTAAAGTTATAGGCTGTTCAGTCCTATGCTCGATTTTTACCTTTTTACTGCAAGTCTTGCAAGCTTTAATGAAGACTACGATTCCAGCTTTGATATTCTAGAACAGTTCATAGGTAGTGACTTACATGTTGCATCCTTCAAAAGGCCTGCAGGTAGTGTTGTACTAGCACTACTTGAATCTACAGCATATAATGGGTCCCAATAAATATATCACAAAATTATTGGAGTCCAGGAGGGGCAGAGGCCCTGAATCTCTACCAGCTAAATAATTCAAAGTTATAATCGGTGGTTTGTCAATGTCAGAATTGCCATCCTACATCAAAATCACTTGGCAACTCAACAAGGTAAAAAGGAAGTGGGTGGTAATCTAAATCTCACACAACATTTTTGTTTTTGCTTGATAGCTAGGTTCAGAACCCTAGCCCTTAAGGGTTCGTCTCAAAGGTCTCGGTGCAACTTAAGAAGATATTCACGTAATATTTGTAAAGTATGTGACGTACAACGATTAGCTAAATATTCATCAATCGAGTGGGGATGTGTGGCTTGATGACTAAAGATTGTATGTGGCATGTCCGTATGTGAAGTCACCGTTGTCCTTCGGAATAAAACTATGAGAGGACATGTACGATAACTTTTCCTAAAATTGGGAGCCCTAGTAGCGTTTGCCCAGCAGAATTTGGCAAAATCTTTTGAGTGAAACAAGTGCATGTGGGTGTGACATTGAGAGCCACCAAAATTCCACAGTCGAATCATTTTTTGCCAGGATTCAGCATAAGTGTGTATGCGTACTATGTAACTTTTGAGCAGCTATTTCACCTCAAGATGGCAGCTTTTGCATGTGCTTGGCATGAAAAAAAAAACATGGTGGGTTTTGACTTTGAGCCGACATACCTAAAAGCAAATGTCAACTAGATGTGTGGTCAACAAAAACTGATTCTACCAAAATGCTCCGATAGGACTGACTACAGTGCTTACAAGTAAGAAATTCTTGAGGATCATAACTTGTTCGACAGAGTGTAAAATTTTATGGCATATTTACTTACTAAGAATGAATAATACAATGGAAAAGAATCGGATCAACTACTCCCTAGTAAATGTGCCAGTAAATGGATTACTGATCTTTAGGACGAGACCCACAAATTCAAATTACTTATGTGCCAGTAAATGTGAAAAAATCGAGGACTAAAATGATTCTTTTTCTTCTCATACCCATTTCCGATAAGTAAACATTACAGGAACTATTGAAATATCGAGATTCATTTCCATGGTTTACAAAGAAGCTACATTCATTTCCAGCCAGCAAGAGTTTAATGGCTAAAGTACAGGAATACCATAAATGTATTTCAGTGAAAGAATAAATGATCTCGCTATAAATCCTAAAAAACAAAGGGAAAAAGAAAAAACAGAAACCCCGAAGAGAGTATTTAATCTGTTGCTACTTTCTGAAGCTCCTCCACGTGGCTAGTTTTTCCCTCGGCTTGTTTCTTAAATTCCCGAGCCGTCTTTCTTCCGAGTCTTATCTTTTCCCAATCACGAAATGATATAACTCTGACATTCCGATCGTCCAGCAGTTGGAGGAGACCCTCCCTGCCTGAGTTAGATGAGGATGTCAATCTTCCTAGCTTAATGTCTTCAGATATGCTTGCAACCTGCAATAGTGCCGTTCAGATCAGTGACGTGACCAACGTAATTAACTATTATCTATGACAATTATCGGCTTTGAGATGCTTCATGAGTTGCTAATGATGGGCATGAACAAACCTTAGTGCCTTTCATCTAAAGCAATACAAAAGACAACTTACAGTTTCTTCTGCACAGTACAGATTTGTAGCAATGATCCCGGTTGGTCCTCTCTTCAACCATCCACATACATATAAACCCTTCTCAAGCAGGGTTGGATCTCCAGATGTATCACTTAGAACACGCCCTCTAACATTTGGAACCACACCTGCAAAGAAGGCCGTCAGATCAGACCATCATTATCATCCTTGATCCTTTTCCTACATATAGGGGTGATCCTGTGAGCTATTCTCATGTGGTCGGTTTAGAACCACTCCTGGTACGAAGCTTATTTAGTAAATCCGATAAACTGGAAAATTTTAGCTAAAATTCAGTACTTTAGTGGAAGAGGTGAATGAGGCCCTCTAAAGAATCAACAAACCAAAATTCCAATTCCATATGAAGTTTGTATTAGAACATCAGATAGAATAATCTTCCTCATATTTGTATAATATCAACTTTGCAAAAACATAGAATTTTGAAGGAAACCCAAAATTCAGATAGAATAATATGCTTACTTCCTATAACAACATCTACGTACCTTTCCGATGATCAAAGGGTAAGCCATCAACTGGCACTGATTTGTAACCAATGCTCTTTAGCACAATCCTGGAACAAGAAAGTATATTGCCAACGTTGTTAGTACCTCATTTTTTCTCTCTCCACACCCACCCTTTTTAACTTTTTTTTTTTTTTAATTTCACATTCAACTGCATGCACATTGCAGGAATATGCCTCTAGTGATAAAATTAATCAAGGATGAATTTCAGAAAAAATACCCGCATCCAAGCTCTTCAAACTGCCCAGTGCCTGCAGCCGTTTGTTCTCCTGGGCTAATACCTAGAAATTGAAATTTAGTGATTTAGTTGTTATCACTAGCGTTATTACAGCTTTCATAATAGCATCATCAGTCCTGATGTGTTTACATGTGATATGGCCTGACCTCATAGCAAAATGCATGAAAATTTTAACTACACATGTCTATGCGGAGTAAATTACCTATGAGTTTTGTCTTCTCAAGTCTGACACCAGAAACATGGTCCCTTCTCTCATCAGACTCTAGAAACTTATTTGGTTTCCGAAAGAAAACAAAGTGCAGTTCACGTGCATCTGAGCTGGGGTGTGATGGTCTAGTCATGGAGAGCAACTCATAAACCCTTTTCCGAATTCGATTATTCTTCATCTCTTCCTTACCAAATCATAGCAACAAGTCATAGAAACAATGGAAACAAAATTACTATCAGTAAGGGAATTAATATACCGCCAATAGCAGCGTAGAATACTTCAAATTAATAACTATAACTGTAGCTCCGGGAGAGAGATACCTCATCTGCTGCAGTTGGGAGAAGATCAGTTTCCTTTTTGTGAACATGCAGATCTTTGATACCTGAAGAACAAAGACATCAATTTTTTTTTTAATTCTGCATATAAAAAGTTCTGCAGACATGAACACCAGTAATATTTGTTACATGAGGGGAAGATGAAACAATTACACCAACGACTTTGACAAAATATACAAATGAAATCTGTTTGCAGATATTATTTCAAAAGGCCTACATGCTTCACTTGAACTAAAATGAGTCTCACTCTCATGTTAAGACTCACCAAGAATTTCACGAAGCTCCTTAGCAGTGCAAGCTGCTTGGACCGGTCCCCGCCTTCCAACCAAATATACTTTCCTGACATGACACTAATATCAATGAACATGAAATCCAGATAAATCAACAATTTTATGTAACTGGTTACTCTCAGGATATGAGATATCAAACCTTATAGAGCTATCTTCAAGAGCTGCCAAAGCATGGCTTGCAATATCAGTTGTGGCCAATTCTGTTGTTGGCCGTAAAAGAATACGTGCAGCATCAAGGGCAACATTTCCCTGAAATCAAAAGGAGCTGGGTTTGCAAGGGATAAAAACTGTTATGTAATAAAAGGCTATATGTTTTGACATGTCCCTCAAGAGTAAAAATGTTTACACTTTCTGAATATCCGAACCTGCATATACTACTAAACTCACCTATGGTTTATTCTTATTACCCAAACTATACTCAATTCCCTCCATGTCACTGTTCACTTAATTCATTATCCTAACTTCAAATAAATAAATTATTGGCCCGACCTTTCAAGGATGGTACCATGAGGTGACAAACCAATGTTATTTAGCACCACCCCTATTGCCTGGCAACTAGTCATAGTTCCCACCTGTATTGAATGCAGCAATAAGTAATCTGGATTAAGCTGCAGCAATTTATATGTGTAGTGACAAGGATAGCAAAGTACATATATTAACCAACCTCATGTCAGTAACTCAAGAGAAGGATAATCATATTTATGAACTTGTTTCCTAAAGTCTGAAGTACTTTTAAAAAATACTTCCGTTTTCTATACACATTTCAATTGTTCATTAAATTGCAGGTTTTCTAAAAGTCCAACGCACGATACACATATTATACACGCACAAACGTACTTTATGCATTTATTACATGTTATTTTCACACATTTTTCAATAATACATGTAAAATTCACGTATTCTATATGTCTTTTTAACATATTGTTGAAGAAATAGAAATAAATAAATATTTGAAGTAAAATATTAAAATTTAAAAAAAGGGCCAAACTTGGGCCTCTGGTGTGACAAGAGGCTTCACCAATTGGAACCCTCATAATTAATCCTTAGCACCGGACCAAAAAATTTTATTTGTATAAACATTGTCATCCTACTGATCACAGAGCACCATAATACTAAAGATACCAAACCAAAACAAGAAAAACATACTTCTCCTGGGATACCAAGAACTCTATCACTCTCAGCTCCATAGGCAAGCACAACCTGCGTATTGCATAGTGTTCATCACAAACAAATAGCCATAACAGTAACAACATTTAGTATTATTAACACGTATTGAATAGGAACTCACCACACCATACAACTCACGTAGCTCCGGGAGAGTTACAGAGGATCCAAGGGTGACGTTTCCAAAGAACGAGCAGTGTTCATGTTGCGCAACTCGCGTAAACTGGTTCACCACAATCTGTTGCGAGTTTTCTGATAAACTAAGCTCAAATAAGAGATTTATTTCCCGCCACACCAAGACTTTAACAAAATAAACAAACAAAATCCATACAATACTCCTTATTCGCGAAAATTCATATCAATTATCAACAATGCATCAGTTCAAAAACTTCAAATTCTCCCGAACTATTTCAATTAAAGTTCTCAAAATATTAAGAAACTGAGATTAAGAATAAAGTGGTCACCTTTGTTTCGGGATGATCAGGCGCGACGCCGGAGCGGACTAATCCGAAAGGCGTTGGCAACCGATCAATGATATCCACCTCTGCTTCCTGGTGCGCCTTCAGCATCTAATTCAGCTCAATTCAAACCAAACCAAACCAAATTAAATTCCAAAACTTTATTAAACTTAATCGAAAACAAAATCTTGATTTCTTTCAGTTCAATCAGTTATCAAACAGTTCAACGCAAGCAAAAGCACAAATACAAAAAAGTGATTACCTTTTCAGCAGTGTAGAAGCCAGCAGGTCCGCTTCCGACTACGCAGACGCGAAGAGGCTGAGAAGCGACGGTCGAGAAGGTTCTGTAAAGCCATGTCCGAGCTTGAAAATTCGCCATTTTTTGGTTGGCATATGAATTTGATCGAGGCAGTGACGGTGTGAGTGTGGCTGAGGAAGTCGGGATGTTCGACTTTCGACCTACGGGTTCTTCTTCTTCTACCTTTTCGGGTTTGCGGGTGAATCTCCAGGGTCGGAGTTGGAGCCCCGGCCCATGGATCGATGGTTTTGGACCGAGTCGGATCTCTGGATTTGACATTTAGACTTTGGGCTTTGAAAGCCCATAGTTCACTGGCCTTATTCATTTTCAGAAATGATGTGTGATATAAGAGTAGTGTGTTCAAATCCAGTCCAATCTTTATTCTTTGCCGAGTGCAATCTAATAATAATTTGGTTGATTTTCTATTACTCCAAATATAGTCTTTCACGAAATTCGAATTCATGACCTCTTAAGCAATGTAAAGACTAAGCATTGTTAATTCTATAAGGGGGCGTTTGTTTGCCCTCACTAAGTGGGACTAGACTGGACTGGACTAGCTGTTAGTCCAATACTGTGTTTGTTCCATGCTGGGACTAACATTAATAAGACTAAAGGGGACTAGCATGGACAAAACCCTTCACTAAGAGGTCTTAGCGAGACCCCCCAATAACCATGGGACTAGCTAAGACTATCCTCTCTCATCCTCGTCATGCTCAACAACCACTCCCGATAGACTTCTCGTCATCTTCGGTCACCTAGATCATAATAAAATATTAATAATTTATATATTAAATAATATAATATTAGAATTTGTTATTATCCAGCTTCTTAGTCCAACACTGCACCAAACGCTTCACTAAGTTAGTCCAGCTTAGTCTAGTCTAAGCCAGTCCAGCTTAGTCCTTGAAGCTAGTCCAGTCCGAGATAGTCCGGCGCAACAAACGCCCCCTAATTGACATGTTTGAACCCAATGACGAGGCCAACTTTCGAAGGACGGTTCTTCAACACGAGGAACGTCATTCAACATGGTCTATTGATAAGTTAAACTCTGTTAAAGTATTTCTCCTTCTATACTAGGGATGTACATGCACAAAGAATGGAAGATGAGATTAATGAGAGAGGAGGAGCTGCTGAATCAAATGATCATGTGCATTATTTTCCACAACTCCAATATAGTAGTCTATAAAATTTGAACTAAAAATATCTTCCAACAAAAATGATCATAGACGTGGGTTAATAAATTTCTATGCAAATATCTAATTTTGATTTTGTACGCGTTCAAATATGTGAATTTTGAAATTACGAATGATCATAATTTTTTTATCTCTTTAAACCTATGCCAAATTATTGCCAACTCTCAACCACAAACTCATGAGTCAACTTCAGAACTATCAAGTTTTCAAGATCAAGCTAAGAATAGGAAGAAAATCTTTCTCACAATAAAAGTCCATATAGAAGATTCTTAAGGAAAAAAAAAATTAAAAAGTGTTGAATGTTTTACTTTTGATTACGCAAGTAACAAAGATTTTCTTTCTAAATGAGCATGTTGTGCGACTTACGTTAATTTATTTTTTCATTCAAGCAATGCACTAATCCAGCACCATTTACGGAGGGAGAATTTAATTCAACAATAATGAAGGAGACAACTGCTATGTTAGACTTAACCGACGTTCAAGTTGAATGAACCCTTTAACAAACAAATAATTAAGATGTCTTTTCCATCAATATTAAAATTTTCACAGTTATTAGTGCTTCAAGTACTAATGATGTATGCAATACATTTTTACCACCGAAAACCCATAATTACGTGCTGACCCCATCACCTATCCAAAATAGTAAACCCATGGCACGTTGACCAGAGTCAACGCAAGTCAGGCGAGCATGCTACTTCTTTGTTTTCATCCTCGGTAGAAAAATGGTGCATAAGATGTCATGGTTGACGCGTTCGTGACGTCATAATAAAAATTGTAAAAAGTATTAAAAAATTGGGGAGCTTGTGGGACCCAGGATGATGATGGGACAGTAAAACAAACGCTGGAAAAATAAGGGGAGAAGTCGGCATCCAGGGGCAGAGGCAGTTTTAGCTTTATGTGAGAAGGGGGGCAAACGGCTGGTAGTGGGCCTTTTCCTGGGACCACCTCACTGGGGACAATATGGTCCAATAACTTTAAGTCCCTTTCACGCATAAAAAGGCCAATGAGAAAGAATTCCGTTCGAACAGAACTTCTTCACCCTAGCGCGTACGGTTGGGCCCACAACCGCCTTACTAACTCTTTTTAGCTCATCCAACAACAATAAAGTTTTATTCCATTAGATGGAGTCTGCTGTTGACTCCTAAAACTCCACCATGCTAGTTATGTGTCAATTTTTCCATAGCTCCAAGTGCAGTATGTGTTTTTTTTTTTTTTTTTTTTTTTTTTATGTTCTATTTCTAAGTCTCTCTCGTATTCGCATATTTTACTTTGAGCATCTGAAAGTCTTCGGTTCACGTGTCCAAATCATATTAATCGAATTTTTCTCATCTTTTTAATTGTAACTACTTCTACTTTATCTCAGATATTTTCGTTTTTAATCTTATCATTTCTCAAGTGCCACATATCCAACTAAAGCATTAATTTTAAAAAATATTTCTCTACAATAATCTGTATAATCCTTAGTTTAAAAATCAACAATTAAAATTTTCATTTAGGTATTATATTAAATTTACTTTAAGTCAACTCAGTCCACTTAAGCTTCCGTCTATGTTCTGCCTAGCCCCCAAGGCGCTAGGCCCTAATCTGTTGCCCAACTAGCACCTAATGTCTTTTTAGAACTTTAGTGATAATAAGAATTCGATTTTGTTTAATCCCATTGTTTCTACTATTTACTACATTTTTTCACACTTATGATTTACAAGAAATTATTTTTCCCAAAACACGGAATATAACACCACATGTTATTATATAATTAAGTGGATGAAAATTTTATTTTCAAGTGGCACCCCATTTATATAATAAAATATGGAGTGTGCTATCCACACACCCTATTTTACTTCTCACACACCTTTGATAATTTTGTCTGTTGATTTTCTTCAATTCATCTGATCCGAAGGCCGAAAATTAAAAAGATGTGTAAAAAGTAAAATGGAGTGTGTAGATATCACATCCCTAAAATATAGTCTACTACTCCCTATTATGGGCACACTAAACAATCTCACATAATTTACATGTATGGCGCCATGTGGGCCGTCTCCCCATCTCAATTGAGGTTCGTTTTCTTCTGGTGTGGATGGGAACTATGAGCATAAAAGCTTTGGTTTCTGGCTGTCAGGCACGTGATCTAGCATGTGAATTATTTCCATTCACCAAATTTATTTTCTTTTCTTATTTTATAATTTTGTCGTGGTTAAATTTTGGGCATACTTGTCAAAGAAAGCCCGTGTATTAATTTTGATCTTTATTTGTTTCTATAATTGTTAGGACATTTTGGTGTATGGAAATATAATATGTGAATTATATATTTGGAGTGGCTAAAACAGTAGTCATTTAAACCAAATTTGCAAATCAAATAATGTATCACTAATAGAAAATAAGTACGTTAATCAACATTTGAGTAATAATTCAATCAACAAAAAACACATCATTTCGTTTACAAAATTTGGTTTAGAAATTTAGTCTCTCTTATGACAAACTGTCCCTAGTTCTACGACTTTATGAATTTTTAAAATGTGAATTTATGAAAATGCCCTAGAGGTGAGGTATTGTTCGCTTTGGACCCCAACCACGCCCTCACAGTTTTGTTTTTGGGAACTCACGAGTAACTTCTCAGTGGGTCACCCATCATGGGAGTGCTCTGGCCACCTTCTCGATTAACTTCGGAGTTCTGACAGAACTCAAAGCCAGTGAGCTCCTAAAAGGCCTCGTGCTAGGTAGGAATAGGAATATACATTTAAGGATCACTCCCCTGAGCGATGTGGGATGTTACAATCCACCCCACTTAGGGGCTCGACGTCCTCGTCGGCACACTTCCGGCCAAGGATTGGCTCTGATACCATTTTGTCACATCTTGGCCCAGGCCCCCACCACATCCCGGGCTCGACTCCACCGTAGCACGATATTGTCCGTTTTGGGCCTCGATCACGCCCTCACAATTTTGTTTCTGGGAACTCACGAGCAATTTCCCAATGAGTCACCCATCATGGAAGTGCTCTGGTCACCTTCTTGCTTAACTTCGAAGTTCCGACGGAACCCGAAGCCAGTGAGCTCCCAAAAGGCCTCGTACTAGGTAGAGATAGGAATATACATTTAAGGATTACTTCCCTGGGCGATGTGGGATGTTACACAACGATACGAACGCGTAGGCGCAAGCGGAATCAAAATCAGATATACGGTTAAAGTTTTATGAAGCTATGAATCCAAAAGTATTTTTGAAGAAATCACTATTTTAATTATATTGTACTATTTTATACTACTAAATTGTTATGCCACATGTGTGTGGCTAAGATGGGAAAAGAAAGGAATCGGGGAAGATGAGAAACATTAGAGAAGAGATTGGGCAGAGCTGCGCAATCGGAGGAGAAAAGAGGGAGACAAGGAACGAATCAGGAGAATATGGAGGAGAGTCTGACCAATCAGGAAGGAGAACATGAGGGAAATGAGAGAAGAAGAAGATGAGGGAACCCAAACTGGGTCTCCCTTGACCCGTGTGACCAGACCCGGCGGGAGCCCTAGGAATTGATGGTTTCCCGGCCAAATTTCGAAAAATTAAGCCAAGCCACCACCTGGAAAATATCTCATGACCTCCGCTCTTCCATTTTCATCCATTAACTAGTGGATTTTAGGCCTAGGGTTCATGAATTTGCACTAGTGGGTTCGTTGGTATCGCAGCTGCAATCCGCCCATTTTCGAAGAGTTTTCCGTCAACCACCACCCCTAATAGACTTCCCACAACCTCAGTAACAAGGCCCAAGCATTGGACGATGAGACGGAGCTTTAGATTCGACGAATTGAGGCACACTCAATTCTAGGGTTCTGCCAGGTTCGTGGCGATTTGAATCTTTTCCCGGCCAAATTGGACTTGGCCACATGTATAAAACTTGCTATACTCGTTGAGATCTTTAATTCTGTAAATTTTGAGAATTTTTGGAAATAATTGAATTTTCTAGCGAGGATGGGCGGCCGGCCGAGACCCCACCTGCACTTCCTAGACTAATTTGGTTACTCTAATTTCATATGTGACGTTCAATTGACGAAATCTTGTCGGTAAGGCTATAGTTTTGATAGAGACCCCCACTTGGACATTAAATAAATCGACGATCTGACCGTTGGTTCGTCAACAAAATTTAATATGTTATAATACGTAATATTTGAGGATATTAGAAACTTACGGATCGAGAATCCGAAGAACGGATCTTCCCGACTTGGATTTGTAAGTTCGTAAAATAAAACGTTGACCGCCATTTGATTTGTGATTGGCGGAGATCCGACCATCGGATCGTGTTAAGATTTTAGTATGTAGTTTTAGAAGCATAATTTGGATCTTTGGAAGTTATGGATCGGAAATCCAAGGTGCGGATCTTCTGGATCTAGTTTCGTAGGGTTGTGGACCCTACTGTTGACCTTTGACCAACGGTTGACTTTTGGTCAATGTGTTTCAAATCATTCTAGAACGTCCTTGGGAATGTGTTTTATGTAAGTTACGTGTTCTATCGATAAGAATTCTAAGACGTGATTTGATAATTGTTCTAGGCGACGATCGTTCGTGACGCCTCGATATTCGTGTTAGGGAGTTGTAGCATGAATTTCAAGTAAGTGTGTCTTTTCCTTTTTATAGTGTGTATATATATGATTGATAATTTCCAATTATGCAATTGAAAAGGAATTTCTTACGTACACCTGGATTAGACTAAAGTTTATAAAAATTAGCGAAATGATGGAATTTATGAAACATGCTACATCCTACGGGATGCACATGTGTGCTTATAATCTTTGATACCATAATTATATCTACGGCTATGAATGTTATTATGTTGATTATAATTATTGCATCATTATGGCATGCTTATATTCATGTAGCCTGCTCATCATTGTTGTACCCCGATGTTAGTGCTCACCCCAGGCTAGTGCCAGTTCTTCATGTGTATGTTCACCTCCCGCACCGTACACTCGCCTTGGATCCAAGTAGGTGTTAGTCTTGTCGTACAGGTCGCATTAGGCGACTCTGACTCATAGGTGACCACGATTATCGACAGTTTTCACGTGATCGTAGCACTAGAGTGTATATTATGATTACACCTAATCCTGTCGTACAAGTCCCATTAGGCGACTCTGACTCATGTGCTAGCATAGATTGATGAGCAATAGGTCAATCGTACAGGTCGCATTAGGCGACTCCAACTGGTGTGCTAGCATAGGTTGTTGAGCACCTAATTTTACTTATATTACTATTAAGATTTTGTGATTTTGTCATGCCTTATTTACGTTTTGCAGGCTACGGTAAGTATTTTCATACTATACGTAGTATGTATATTTTGGAAATTATACATATTTTATGGCGAGGGGTTATAACATTTTCAAAGGTTTTTATTAAAACTTTATTTTCAGGCCCACTCACCCCTGTTTTTCGCCCTTCCAGGTTTTATTAGCTGAGTTTTCATATCGACGAGGATTCTTGGCAAATCTTGGGGTAGATGGTTACCTTTGATGATATAATTTCTCATCTTATTTTACTGTACTGTAATTATGCTTTGTCATCACGTGTGAAATGAGTTCATCATCGCTTACAGCGCACTTTTATATTTAGGCATTTTTAGGTTTAAATTTATTCACATTTTCCACATCACTACACTTTATAGCTTTGTCACATTCTAGGTGTCGGCCATTACAGCTCGAATCCGAGTCTTAGTGGACATTCCGGGTAGAGGTGTGTCATCTCTAGCATTACTCTTTTTTAAATTAGATATGTTATGATGAAATGTGGGTGATGTTTGAAAAATAAAGAAAATTTTGATTTGTGGAAAATTACATTATTGCCTATAACTTTATATAGAATATCAAATTATTTTTTCATCTGCTTTTAATTGTCAAAGCGGGTTAGACTATGACAGTAACGACACCTAAACATTATGTGTAATCTCTTTGCTTAACTTTATTTGAAGATGACAACAAGTTTATACAGTAGTGATTAGGATTAGGGTAACTTAACACATTTTAAAATCTCTCATTTGACTTTTCTTCTCTTTTAGCACATTCGTTTTGACATACATGATACATGCCAGGAAAAAAGCAAAAGCTAGCCTTGAAATAATTACCTCTAAAATAATTGATAAATTGTGGTACGCATACAAAGTATTTTATAGGCAGGAGTGGGGCAAAAAACTGGAAAGTAGGAATTATTCAATATTTAGATTGTAAGAAGACAAATTATTTTATGTAATATTAAATTCTATAAAGCATATGAAGATTATTGGGATCAGTATTATATATAGCTGTGTTTAAGTGGGAATCTGATTTTTTATATCCTAACTGAGAATGATTGAAAGATTTGTTTATGTCTACTGAGATACGGTCTTTTACTTGTCTTCCAAGATTATACCTTTCTAATATTTTACTAGAATTAATTTGTTACTTTACTTTTTTGTTTGTTGGAAAATTTATCACTTTACTTAAATAATACATTTAGCTACTATTAAAGTTGCATCAGTCGTACTTTATGCTACTGCAGAATATTTTTGGTGTCTCTACCAAAAAATAAATGAAGAATGTTTGGGTGTTTTAGTAAGAAGAGAGTAAAATTGGCGAATCCAATCCAATAAAATTCTTTACTTTGTAAGAGTCGTTAGAACATCTATCATTCATTTTGCAAACTGAGTAGGAAGAATTTCTGACAAATTTAGTAGAGTCGAATGGAAATAGATCATGAGAGAATGGTGAATATTTAGGAAGGATTGATTGATTGATCTACATAATATATAAAACAAAAAACCATATATATATATATGTATGTATATGTATATGTAGGAACCTTTAAGGGGGAGAGGGATTCCTTTTTTTTTTTGAAAAATGGAGACACCTTCTTAACTGTTAGATTTGGCTTTAATAAAATTTTGTGGTCTGTGATTTAATTTCAACCATAAAATTTCATTAAAGCCAAATCTAATAGTCAAGATGATGTCCCTATTTTTATTTTTTAAATGGGGATCTCTTTTCTTAAAGGGCATGTGTATATGTATATGTTAGAACGAGGACAAATGGGAAATGCTTCGACATGCGTGCACGCAAAACCAGAAAAATGTAATTGAGCCCGGAAACATCATTTTCTCCTACTCGATGTAGCCATTTAGAGGTTATATAAACTTATAACACAATGCCCGCACCTGAGGTTAAAGTTGAAATGATCAGTGTCTACATAATTAGAAAAATTGAATATACAGACATAAAGAAAAACAAATTATGTTAAGGTACTTGATAAGAGAGAGCAACATCAATCGATAAAAAAAAAAAGAAAAACATGATAACAATTTCTGTATATATTGATATTTTTACACTATGGGGGTTATGAAAAAAAATGAATAAACAAGGGTCTTATGGCTGAAATTGGGGGTGACTCATATATAGTAGTATTGAAGGAAGTTGAGGTTTTACAATAAAATTAATTAGCAAATAGCAATGATGGAGAATGACCCGAGCACATGTAGTGTCATCTCATTTAATAATGTGAGATTTATACTTTGAACAAATGCCCATTGCCGATTATTACAAGACCATTATAAGATGATGTGATATTTTTCTTGTAGTGTCTTTGCGGTAGTTTTTTAGTTTGCAATGTTTAGCCATTGTGAGTTTTTATATCTCATGTGTTGGTTGGATGTGAGTTCCGTTGCTAAAGAATTATATTTATATTTATGATGGGTGAGTAATTGAAGAGTTGTGAGGTTTCTTTTGGAATGTGTGGTATCTTGTTTCTATGTACTCCAGGTGATTAATTTCCCATGTGGTTTTTCACAAGTGAGGTTTGTTACGAGGGTCATGTTGGCATGCATTTGTAAGTTTTTTATTGTTCTTAATGAAGTTTCATTTAATCTGAAAAAACATAGGGTCTTACAGTTGACGCGATTAGGAGCATTTGCAACCAATAGTCCTGTATATTTGACTCCCGTTTTCTGCCATGTCACTTGTATAAACTATAAGCGAGTGCAACAAAAGTCCGGTGTACTTGACTTCTCTACAACCAATGTCGCTTGTATACAGGGCCGTTTTTGAGTTTTGGGTGGCCCAAGGTGAGAAATTAAAATGATGTTTTTTTGTTTACACATTATTTTTACAAGAAAATAAACATATGCCTCATTTCTTTCGACACATTATTTTTAAAAGAAAAATAAAAATATCTCCCTTTTCTTTATAACTCATTATTTTCACAAGAAAAATAAAATGTTGCTTTTCTAGGCTTAAAACATAATAGTTTGACTAAAATAAATATATAAGACTATATTCAATGAAAATTTTGTTTTCTAGCATTTCTAGAGGTAAAATCATCAATCACACATCATTCTCAATGCACAAGATTGTCAATCTATTTAATCTTTCTTGTGTTTGAAAGTAGTTTGTCAACAACTTAAATCGACATCTCTTTTGTAGCTTCTTACCAATGGCAAGAACTAAAACTAGGGTAACGAACTTAAAAGACACTTGAAGGGAGATTGAGAAGGAGATAATGAAAAGGGAAAGAAAAATTGAGAATGTTGTTTGCACTCTAGGTTTGAAAAAGAGATAAGCGCAAAGTTATAATTAATCATTCTCTTAAAATTATCCTATTAATATATAGTTCGTTTGTGCCTTTACACTGTATTAGTGTTGGATCCTTAATTAGATAAAAAAAAAACAATATTGAGATTTAAAAACTTACTTTTGTATAACCTCATATTAAATATTTACGTTTTTTGTGTTTTTGTATATGTGTACTAATAAAAATTTAAAAATTTGGAACCGTATTTGTATTTGATGCTGAGCTTTAAGCAGTCGACCTTCTTGCCCTTAATAAAAAATGGCCCATATAAAAAGAATGAAAATAAAACCGGCATCCCATTTTCCTTTTAATTGCCACCTGAGTCTAAGCCAAGTGTAACATCTTAGTTTTGAATTTTGAACGTCTTTTTATTAACCATGAAAGTGAACTTTTATACCTAGCTATCAGTACCACAGTAAAAGTACGGGGGAGCAGTTAACCTTGTATACCTTCCACTTTCAAAAAAAAAAAAAAAACCATGAGCAAAAGTGAAAGTTATTTTATATATATATATATATATATATATATATATATTGTGGAAGGCTAGTGGAATTCCGAATTCATATAGAACACCACAACAGAAGAGATATTTCTTTTTAAAACATAAAAGTTTTATTGTTTCTATGTGTTTGTCTTCGTTGTCATAGATGGGGGATTTGCGTAGCATTACCTTTTGGTTAAAGTTGGTATTTAAAATAAAATGAAATTAATTAAACCAGGATTATTAGGATTATAATTTACCCTTAGAGCGCTTATTATATAAGATAAACTATACATCTAGGGATCCTAACTAGGAATAAATTAAGGGAATATAAAGCATGTGATGAGGAATCCAATGATGAAGCATGATCAAGATGAAACAAAAGAACACATCCTTTTATGGGGTTAATATTCGACTTCGAGGAAACGACATGCCAAGTATCAAAATTGTCTACTTCATTAATCAGTTGTTAATTTGAGTTATGAAATTAATTAATCTGCATTATGATATAGAAAAACATGCAGCTACTCACAGTCTCACACTATTCATTCAGCTATATATTGCCTACTAGGACAGAAAAAACAAGACAAAAAACATAGAGGTCATGATGATCATGCATGAATGCTGAGGCATGTGTTGCAGCAATGGGAAAAAAGATTGTCCTATTACTAATGTGAAGGCTGAACATTTGAAGTTACAAAAGAATCCCACAAGTAAGTGAAATTTGAAGTCCTAATGTTTTGCGAAAAGATCAACTAAATAATATGGTAAATATGCTAATGTTATGTTTCGTTAACAATCACTCTTTTTTGTATGACATGTGCAGGGCGGAGCTAAAACTAACGTTTATTTTGGTGGTGTGGGGGGGGGGGGCACAACTAAGCAATGACGGATGCAGGTCATCATGGAATTCCTAAATGAGCGCGAGCAATGCCAATTTTTTTTTTTTTTCAATTTTAAGTTAGGTATTTTGTCGAGCACTTGGCCAACTCAAACTCATTGTATGCTTAACATATATCTCCACCCATTGTGTCATTAAAAATGATATCTTTAGAGTCTATATTGTTATAATGAACAAAAAGATAATTATACAGGCATAGGGTTGAGAGGTTGAATTTATTACACATACAAGATGAGGGAATTCTTCTTCATGAGCTGCTAGAATTAGCTGTACAACTAAACATTTTTATGTTATATATCCGCTCTTGGTGGTTTTGAATAAGGAGGAGATTATAGAGTTGTTGGTGGTGGTGAGTTGATTAGTAATCGTAGTAGTCTGATTTGACGTTGTATTGAGCGACAGAAGGAAGCTGCAACTTAAGCGCAACCCTGTTTTTTGCTAAGACCACCATTTTTTCAAGCCAACAACTTGAGGGGGTACGTGCCCCCTCGGACCCTTAATGAGATTCGTCATTATCCATGTGTAGCCATGTTATTGAAGAATAAGCAATTCACATATACACATTAACGATTGACGATATTCAATATGATGTGCAACTAACGAAAACTATCAAACTTGTAGATAAAGTATGATATTACAACAAATTTGAGCCACAAGTTCACATATCTTAGCTAGCCCTCAATATGCCAAGACCTTCAACCTTTTGGTTTGAAGAATAATCAAACTGTAGTAATAATATTTAGTGTTAGAGAGAGAGAGAAGAATATGAAGGAGGGAGGGTGAGGACAAAGGAGAAGTGTTTGTTCTTTGTTTGTTTTATCGTTGGACGACACTGGAGAGAGCCAAAGACTAAAAATAAACAGTGAAAAAGTGGGTGTGCTGGAAAAGACATGGCGACCCCGACAAAGATTTTGGCAGTACGGACCATACATGCCCATTCTTATGGTACCGTTTGTTACGTGGGGCGGGACGAAACAGAGTGAGAGGAGGCGTTCCATTCCACGTTTGATGCGCTTCAAACGGGTGGAACGCGCTGTTCCACATGATGAGTTTTTGGTGAATTTTTGCTCCACCTCACCCCTCTGGAACGACTCGTTCCACATCTGTGGAACACAAAATTATAACCTCTCTGTCTCTTTCTTCTTCTTCCTTGTTTCCATCCGAGGACATCTTTACTTCCTTTTCGTTCCGTCTCATCCTGTCCCGTCCCGTCTGCATACCAAACGATACCATGCCCTAATGTGCCCAAAACATGTTCTTCCTCAGGCAAGCTCGAGATTTAAGGGTGGTTTGTTCATTTGTTTGTTTGTTGCATTAAAATGCGGTTTAAGGGAATATATGTCGGGGAATAAAATCATTAATTATACGAGGAGAATAATTTTAATCTTCTTTTTTTTTTTAATGTGATGCTGGTTCTAATTTGATTTAGTTATTGGAGGGTTCATGGATTTTGCAAGCAAGTGGTACTCGTCGGTTTGGGGTTTTTGATGTTGGGTTGGGCGCTTCCAATTTCCAAACCATAGAGATATTCAACCATCACATAATGGTTCAGTAGACGGGGACAAATTTCATGCTCATATTTTATACTATACGTTTTGAGTTTGATTCCTAACACTAGTGATCACACGATGGTGACCCGAGAGAGACTAAAATGTCTATATATGCGAGTCTTCCCCAAATGATCGATGAAGATAGATGATCTGCCACAATTGTTACGAGAGTCTACAACCATATGACTCTGCTTCTTGCCGGCCCTCGAAAGAGTAGACTGCCGTGATGAAGCCACCATCTTGTCACATTCTTAAGGAAAAAAAAAACCATAGAGATTCTATTTCAATGTTGTAAGAAGTAAGAACTAGTTCTTTACGTGTTATTAGGGAATATAGTCTATGGTATTTGATATTTTATGGGTAATGTTAGGAGATCAAATTTTAAAACCAAATTTGTAAACTAAATGATGTGTCACCAATAAAACACAAGCACGTTAATCGACACTTAATTAATAATCCAATCATCTACAAGCACATTATTTGGTTTGCAATTTTAATTTCAAAAATTGATCTCCCTAACATTACCCATATTTTATTTTTGTTAGACACCACAAGGTCAAAAAAATGTACCTTATGTTTGTGGACCACCATATTGCCAATTATATTTATGTCTTTTACTTAATTGAATCCATTTGTACATGGTAAGTCCTTTTTATTGGATAAATGTATACAAAGTACTCTTGTGTAGCCACATATACATGCAATTATTCTAGGAAATTGCAATAATGATAATTCTAGGAAATTGCAATTATTCTCTTGGAAGACCTGAGATTAGGGATCTCCAAACCCTAGATATTGACCTCTCGAAAAGTGTACAACTGTGCGAATGCCGGTCGTCTCCATACTCTCACGGGTCATCATCCTCACATTTACTACATTTTTTATTACCTGTTTAATTAGTGTTAATTAGACAGTTTGGATTACAGCAATCCTACAAACAGATATGATAGGGTTGCGTCGACGCATACATCATCTACTATAGTCTCTGTGGGTGACAATAATTATAGTAATGCCAATGTTAAAATTTTGATCATCCCCACCATCAATTTCGTAATCCCATTATTTGTTATTATTATAATTGCAAATCAGAGACAAATTCGTTTTGAAAAGTCTTTTGATGGGAGCGAGATTCATTTCGAGGAGATGACTTATAACATTGTTATACCCTAGATTTTCAATTTTATTTGCTAGATTTTACTAAAACATATACCATATATATTACCAAAAAATAAAAAACTATATCCGGATGTTAATCTATGGAGTTAGGTGGCCTGTATACTTTAGAGTGTCAATCACAACTTGTTTCATCCATGTTCATCAACTTTCTTTTCACTTTTCAGATTTTCATTTCATTAGATTAACCCTATGAATTCACATTGCCGATTTACCGACCAGTAGAGTTGGCAATTGAAATTGACATCTAGATAAAAGTTCGAACATAGGGAAGAAGTTGTAATATATACATATTCCTTGATTCATGGTTGTCTTAAATATGTAGCCTCTCTTAAGTTGGTTAAAAAACTATAAGTAACTTGTAGCTCAGTTGGTTAAGAGCATTTGCTTTGCATTCGAAGTTTTGTGTTCGATTCTCTATTTTCTTAGTTTAAATGAATTTAATGTAGATTCTCTTATCGTTTGTCAAAACAAAAAAATCCGTAACAATAATGCCGTGGACTGAAATGGAATTTGCAGTGATTCATAAATACCGTATCCATCATTAACCTAAAAAGTGTTTGCAGGACACACAATTCATCGCTATGTATAAACACAAAATGAACAAGAAGGGAATTCAAACCATGCATGCCAATCAAAAAACTTCTTGCAGCGACTCAGGGCAAGGTAGGCTATATATCTCTCAATAATTCCTACACTGACAACTGACTCATCATGCAATGAATTAATACTCAGCATTGTTTCTTATCATTTAATTAGCAGATCAGGGATATTATTTAATTATTTGAACCCTCCAGTACAATTATTAAAGTCCTTTCGTTTTGAATTTTTTATACAACGATATACGATGAGAGAATAAATTGGCATTAAACTTCAAAATTTATGAGATTTAGATGTAAAATTTTTCATTGAAGGGCAATGCCAAAGATATATTTATGGGGATAAAAGGGGAATTCCCTCTTACTTGTGAAACTCATTTCATCGTCCAATGAGATAATTACGTGTAAAAGGAGAGGCCTCTTTGACAAATTTGCCTCTCCAATCCCGCAAAAAAAGAAACGCAGGATCTCTCCTGCATTCAATTAAGCGGGCAATGCCCCGGACCACAATCCAAAAATGGAATTCACCTGTGTTGGACTTTCATATCAAACACGCTCAAACCAAATATATATGGCCGAGAGCCTCATAATCAATTGACAGAAACAAATTTCATTAATCATGACTTGATCATAGGTTATAACTCACAAGGATTCAGAGACCCGAGACTCAATGGATCATAATTATATTAATTACCGCATCTCTGCAAATCAAACAGCTAATGAATTAATGGGCAAATCATACTTCAACCAATGAATGCATGCCGTGCACATACACTTGTACGAGTTGTCATCGTGCTCAAGCTTAAATTATTTATGATGTTATGTTGTTAAATTAATAATCTTAGCCATTATATATGAATGAATTGTTGTTTGAAGCCTTGAAGGTTCGTGTGACTTAATTGATATATTTTCTTTGTCAAAATAACCCGCTCAGTCTAAATTTAATATAAGAGAATGCTTGTTTCATCGTTCATTTAATTAAATAACTAGCACTTGCCTACACACTTTGTATGTATGAACACTTTTTTTAGAATATGAGAAGGAGAGAGGAGGGGAGAGAGAGAACATGGGGGAGTCTGAGATTTTTGTATTTGTTTTTTTGTATTTATTATTTTTTATATTGGAGGTATTTTAACATCATTTGTAGGTGAGACTTCAATAAAAAAAAAAATTGAATATGTGAAATTACATTATTGCCTATTATTTTTTTTGTGTGATAGAAATGGGACAGAGGTTCAGGGCCGAAGGGGTAGAGGAAGACCTAGGAAAACTTTGGAAGAGACTCTAAGAAAAGACTTAGAGTACTTGGATCTAACGAAGGACATGACACAGGATCGAGCACAATGGCGTTCTAAGATTCATATAGCCGATCCCACTCAGTGACTTGGATTTTCCAAGTCTCCAACCAAGAAGTTTTCCTCACTCGGGAAATTAAGGGAACACTACCCCAACCTACATGCTCCACTCAGAAAGCTTCAACATACAAGCTTCAACAAAAGAAAATTCAAAGAACTTAGCGAAGAAGGCTTTGGTGTATTTAACACAATACGTTGAAATGAAGGAAAGCTTATTTATTGATATCCCCGATAAGCTACAAATATGTACATATACATGAGTCAAAATAAACACACAAGAGGGAGCCTTCACAAAGGTTGCTTAGGAGAAGTCTCAGCAGTCGGTAGAGCCCCAGAAAGAGAAGGCACCGGAGGGGGATCATTTGGAGCCTCAGTACTGGACATAACCCTAGAAGGAGGAGGCATCAGAGGTTGATCATTTGGAGCTTCATTACGCGGTACAGCCCCAGAAGACGAAGGCAATAAATGCCTTTGGAACAAACCCACAAATCTCTGATGATCAAGTAAAACCTGACCATCAGTTTCCTTCATCTGGTCAAGCTTCCTCTTCATGTTTGTAGCATAGTCATGTGCGAGCCGGTGCAACTGTTTATTCTCATGCTTGAGCCCTCTAATCTCCTGTTTGAGACTCATCACTTCAGCCGCCAATGATTCAACTTGGCGGGTTCGAGCAAATAGGCGTTGGGCCATATTAGACACAGAACCTGCACACTGAACACTGAGAGCCAGCGAATCCTTAACAGCTAACTCATCAGACCGTTTGGAAAGTAGTCTGTTATCTTTGGGAGTGAGAAGGTTCCTGGCCACCACCGCAGCAGTCATATCATTCTTCATCACAGAATCCCCAACGGTAAGAGGACCAGTTGGGGAGACGAAGGATGGGCGCCATATGTTGTCTGGAGAAGGCGGGGCTACCTCTTCAACAAGGTTCAAGTCAAAACGACGGTCGGAGGGGCCAGACATTTTCAAAGGTGTTGAAGAGAGAAGAGGTCGGACAAATCAATATCTTAGAAGTGCAAGAATGAAGCTTCTACTGGTGGAGATTCAAGTGTGCTTTGGAACTTAATGCCAGCCTCTATAAAAATCTGCACTCGACGGAGCTTCAGAAATCAAAGAGGCGCCTGCTCAGAAATCGAAGAGGCGTTTGCTTTCTCAAAAGTTGGGCTGCTTAGAGATCACGAGGGTTGATCTCAGAAATCGAAGAGCCGTTTGCTTTCTCAAAAGTTGGGCTGCTCAAAGACCACGAAGGCTGATCTCAGAAATCGAAGAGGCGCTCGCTTTCTCAAAAGCTGGGCTCCCTAGAGACCACGAGGGCCGATCTCAGAAATCGAAGAGGCACCTACTTTTCCAGCCTTGTCAGCACCTGTCACACGCACACTCATCTTTGCGGAAATTATGGGCATTCTGTCAAAGACTTCTGGGGAAGTAGAAAACACATGAATCTTACTGTTCAATCACCCACTTCCCACACGCAACAATAGCTCATGGGTACCACAGATAACTTTGCCAAAGTTCTCTGCCAAAGTTGAGCACGTGAAGCTTGCAGCTCCCACTACATCGCTCTGACCAAGAAGGGTAAAAGAATAGCAAAGAAACAGCACTAACAAAGTTTAGACCCATAAATTTTGAAGGTCTAGCTACCATATTATTACCCACAAGGGTAAAGGAACAGTACCACTGCTGGATAATTGGAAAGTCCATGTATGTCAACCTCTGTGCTTCGTGGCAAGGTAGACTAGCAAACATGCCCAACCTTTACTCACATTCGAGAAAACACTCCCAATAAGATTGCTTGCTCCAAAATCGAAGAGGCACCGTCCTCCGAATCTAAAGAGCCAGACTCCCAACATGACTACTTTCTTAAAAATCGAAGAGAGGGTAAAGGAACAGTACCATTGCTGGATAATTGGAAAGTCCCTGTGTGTCAACCTCTGTGCTTCGTGGCAAGGTAGACTAGCAAACATGCCCAACCTTTACTCACATTCGAGAAAACAGTCCCAACAAGATTGCTTGCTCCAAAATCGAAGAGGCACCGCCCTCCGAATCTCGAGAGCCACTCTCCCAACATGATTACTTTCTCAAAAATCGAAGAGACACTGCTCCCCGAATCTCGAGAGCCAGACCCCCAGCATGATTGCTTTCTCAAAAATCGGTGAGGCACCGTTCTCCGAATCAATCGAAGAGGCGCTCGCTTTCTCAAAAGCTGGGCTGCTCAGAGACCACGAGGGCCGATCTCAGAAATCGAAGAGGCATATACTTTTCTAGCCTTGTCAGCACCTGTCACACGCACACTCAGCTTTGCAGAAATTATGGGCATTCTGTCGAAGACTTCTGGTGAAGTAGAAAGCACATGAATCTTACTGTTCAATCACCCACTTCCCACACGCAACAATAACTCATGGGTACCACCGATCACTTTGCCAAAGTTCTCTGCCAAAGTTGAGCACGTGAAGCTTGCAGCTCCCACTACATCGCTCTGACCAAGAAAGGTAAAAGAATAGCAAAGAAACAGCACTAACAAAGTTTAGACACATAAATTTTGAAGGTCTAGCTACCATATTATTACCCACAAGGGTAAAGGAACAGTACCACTGCTGGATAATTGGAAAGTCCCTGTGTGTCAACCTCTGTGCTTCGTGGCAAGGTAGACTAGCAAACATGCCCAACCTTTACTCACATTCGAGAAAACAGTCCCAACAAGATTGCTTGCTCCAAAATCGAAGAGGCACCGTCCTCCGAATCTCGAGAGCCAGACTCCCAACATGACTACTTTCTCAAAATCGAAGAGAGGGTAAAGGAACAGTACCATTGCTGGATAATTGGAAAGTCCCTGTGTGTCAACCTTTGTGCTTCGTGGCAAGGTAGACTAGCAAACATGTCCAACCTTTACTCACATTCGAGACAACACTCCCAACAAGATTGCTTGCTCCAAAATCGAAGAGACACCGCCTTCCGAATCTCGAGAGCCAGACTCCCAACATGATTACTTCCTCAAAAATCGAAGAGACACTGTTCTCCGAATCTCGAGAGTCAGACCCCCAGCATGATTGCTTTCTCAAAAATCGAAGAGGCATCGTTCTCCGAATCTCGAGAGCCAGATACCACAGACCACTTTTTCAAAGTGCTCTGACAGAGTTAAAACATGTGAAACTGGCAGCTCCTACTACCGTGCTATGACCAAGCAGGGTAAAGGAATAGCATTACTACTTGTTGTTAGGGAGACTCCTATATATGTCGACCTCCATCCCCAACAGACAGGCAGACCTGCAAAAATGCTCAACCCTTCATCATATCTGAGAGGGCACTCCCAACAAAGCCTTTCGAAATATTCAGCTTTCTTTCCCCCCGATAATACCTCTGCAAACAAGCTATACTAGAGCAAGAATATCTCATATCATCAGGGTTAAAAGCAAGAGTATCCCATATCATGCTTTTTCCCTGTTTTTTCTTTTGGCCTTGTTTTTACCTGCAAGACAAGGAGAAAGAGAGCAATCAGTCAGCACTTGGAATCAAGCTTCCAGCCAGGAACTGACTGCCTGGAACCCCTTACCTGATTACTTACCTGGCATTGCTCTCGAGTACTCATCTTCATCATCTTATGTTTCCAGGGAAGATTCCGCATCTGCTTGAGGAACAGATAGGGCAAGTGCGAAGGATACAAGGAAGCATGTGGAGACAAGCGTAACAGCACACGTGCCGATACATCCATTACTCTGTCAAAAGCAAAAGTATCCCATATCAGCAGGGTGGAACGTACTCTAGATTTGATGGACTTGTTTTGACCCTCAAATTCTTCAGTCGGCCTTATACTCTGGAGGAAACCAGAAAACCCTCCAGCTCAGTTCAAGAATAAGCCTGTGGAAAGTTACTTCTTCAAAAGCAAAAGTATCTCATATCATCTCTTCTCATTTTTCTTCTCTTTATCCTTCATGCTGCTGCAAGATGGGGAGAAGGTGAACAATCAGTCGGAGCTCTGATTGCTTACCTTGTCTGTCACCTCTTTCAGCAGACCCCCTAGCTCGGCGACTTGGGGGACTCCTACTACATGGTTTGTATCGCGCTTGACCAAGCCTGAAACTACAAGTAAGCTTCAAGTGAAATTGATACATTACCTTGTGCATCTCCACCAGTTAAAGATACCACCCCTGGATGGAGGAAGAGTACTTCCAGAGAAGATGCCACATCTACCTATGAGACAGATAAGGCAAGTCAAGACGACACCACACTCCGATACTTAGAAGTTTCGTGATTACGAGATCATTCTCCCACAATATTTCCTAATGTCATTTGTACTAAATCATTCACTCGTACTCACTAAAGGAGAGCTTGAACCTATGTACTTGTGTAAACCCTTCACAATTAATGAGAACTCTTCTATTCCGTGGACGTAGCCAATCTGGGTGAACCACGTACATCTTGTGTTTGCTTTCCTATCTCTATCCATTTATATACTTATCCACACTAATGACCGGAGCAATCTAGCGAAGATCACAAAAAGCGACCGTTTTCGTTACCTAGGATCTATCTTGCAAGAGAACGGAGAATTAGATGGAGATCTCAACCATAGAATACGAGCTGGATGGAAAGAGTGCATCCGGCGTGTTGTGTGACCGTCGTAGGCCACTGAAGCTCAAGGAAAAATTTTATAGGACGGCAATAAGGCCAGCGATGTTGTATGGCAGAGAATGTTGGGTGGTGAAGCATCAACACGTACACAAAATGGGTGTAGCGGAGATGAGGATGCTTCGTGGGATGTGTGGGCACACGAGAAAGGATAAGATTGGGAATGAGGATATCCGAGGTAAAGTAGGAGTAGCCGAAATTGTAGGAAAGATGAGAGAAAATCGGCTCTGGTGATTTGGACATGTGCAAAGAAGGCCGACTGACGCTCCGGTTCGAAGATGTGACTACGGGACAGAGGTTCAGGGCCGAAGGGGTAGAGGAAGACCTATGAAAACTTTGGAAGAGACTCTAAGAAAAGACTTAGAGTACTTGGATCTAACGGAGGGCATGACACAAAACCGAGCGCAATGGCGTTCTAGGATTCATATAGCCGACCCCACTTAGTGGGAAAAGGCTTTGTTGTTGTTGTTGATAGAAAACTAAGTAGTATTTTCACCATCTTTTGGTTGATAAAGAGGATTTTATTAATTAATAGAGATATGCAAATTCTATGTATGTTTTTTGTATTTTATAATTTCTTAATAAATTCTTATTATCTTAAAGAAAAAAACATACCGTATTACAATTTACAATACACATGGATAACAATCACCCAGAGTAGTAAATATACATGTATAAACCTTGGCAGATGGGTTGATGGGACGGAGAGAAATATATTGTGAACTCAGAGTCACGCTAGTGAGATCCAATTTTTTTGTTTACTTAATTAATAGGAATTGCTACTACCTTTTCTGTCCCACTTTGAGATAAAGCAAAAGGAGGGAAAAAGTAAAGAAGGAAAAGAAAAACATAAAAAAAAGGGGAAGAAAGAAAAAAGCAGATCATTGTAATAAAGAAAAGGACCCAGCTTGCAAGAGAAATGAGAGAGGAAACAACAAAGACAAAGGCTCTCAAAACTCCATGATTATTCAAATTCTTTTAAAAGCAGGACCTGGGTTTTCCTCCTCCCTCTTGCTAGTAGACAATACCACTACTACTTAATCCAGTGGAGGCAGACCTCTCAAAGTTTCTACAAAGACTTGTTTTGGGAGCTTCAGAAAAAGACCCAAAAAGCTAAGGGAGCTGAAAACCCTAACTGGTTGATTGGAAGCTAGCTCAGTCGATTAGCTCTCATTCAGAATCAGAAGATAACAAGAGGCATGAATAGAGGTGGTTGCCAGAGCTCACCGGTGCAACAAATGATTGCCGGAAACCCTAACTGGTGGAGTATCAACAGCATGAGGCCACCAAGTACCCAACCATCTATGAATATTTCTCCTTTTTTTCAGCCTACTCCTCCTCCTCTTCCTCCTAATTTTTTAATCCCACAATTTGCACCCAGCAACAACAACACTTCCCCTTCTTCAACAACTTCTTCTTCAGGACTTGCCATTCCTTCTTGGCATATTGAGAATAACAACCAGGAGCTTCCAGAGTCTTGGAGCCACCTCCTCTTGTAATTATATTTTCTTAATTAGTACTCTTTTTTCTCTACAACAAAATACATATCTGCTTAGCCTGCTTTGCATGCATGGACTCAAATTTGATATTTTGTTGTGGGTGCTGTTAAAAAAGTCATTCTGCAGTACTCTTCTGTAAAAAAATTTCTCTTATTTTTTGTTGAATTTGGAATATAAAATGACATTTTTGAAGAGTGAATAACGGCTTGCTTGTTATATATAGATCATCAATTACTTATTAATTTTGATATTTTGTTATAGATAGATGACTGACTAATGGGTGCGTGGTTGTGAATTATCAGGGGTGGAATTGTAGGTGAAGATGAGAAAGGGGCAATCATGAGACAATTTCATCAAGCTGCTAAGAAATTGGAAAATTGGGATGAGCAAATATTAAATAGCACTCAAGCTCCAAATGCTCCTGTTGTGGACGTGAAGCAAGAAAACTCAGGAAATAGCAACGGCTTTGTGTACGGACATCATCACGGGAATGATCACATCCGAGGTTTTAATCCATCAGCTGCAGCTTTGTCTTCTTTGTCTCAGATTATGCAATCAACTGCTGCCTCTGCAGCCTCATCTCCTAAGTCATCGTGTGTGACGAGTTTCAGCAACAACAATATTTTGGATTTTTCTAGCAAGTCGGACGTGAGGCATCCACCACCACATCGGTCCTCTGATCAGGTAATAATTAACACTTTTTATATACAAGGTAATTAACCCTTAAGAGAGAGAGAGTCCATGACAAATTCATTTTCAATACGAAAATTATATATTATTGTTTTTCTAGAGTTTCCAAAATTATTCATTCCTTTTTGCTTTCAGATAAATTTAACCAGTTATTGTTAATACATGCTTTGAATGCGATGAGCTTAATTTTAATCTCAATATATGAAGATTAATATGCCATCAAATGAATTATAATTTATTTATTATGTGGTGCTTTTCTCTTTTTCAGTTTTTATTTCTTTTATTTTTTACATTTCTCATTCAAGTTGTTTGTTAAGTCCTTAATTTGGAAATGAAATGAATCAGCTTCCCTTTTTTTTACTCAAATAGTCATAAACTGGTTTATTTAGTATTAATTAAATGGTTAATTGGTTAAGAACTTAATACGGGGGTGATCAGTAAAAATTACTAAAGAGTTTAAGTAATATTAATTAATTGTACTCCTTTTCTTTGACAGAAAATTATACTCCGTTTTCATTTCTTTCTCTTCTTTGTTCTCTGTTTCTTTTGTGAAGTGTAACAGCACTGGAAATGGTGGGGCACTTAAGAGAGCAAGGGTTCAACCTTCTTCAACCCCAACTACCTTCAAGGTAACGCTTACAACTGAACTAATTACTCTCTCTCTCTCTGTCTCTCTCTCTCTCTCTCTCTCACACACACACACACAAAAGACAGGCACAAACACACACACATACACATCTGTAGGTAGAAGTATATAGTTGTCTTTCTCGAATGTCCATTTCTGATCAATCATGATGATTCTTTATCTCGTGTTTTAACTACAAGAGACCTCCACCTCTTATTTATGATAACTTACGTCTACATTCAGGTGAGGAAGGAGAAATTAGGTGACAGAATTACAGCCCTTCATCAGCTAGTTTCCCCATTTGGGAAGGTACGCCATGGCTCTTCCCCCTCAAGCGTCTAGCCTCTATCTTATGAAGCGAACAAGCCAAAAAAATTGTTTAACTTGGTGGTTGAAAATGAAATAATATATAGCACATCACTCATGGAATTCTTAATCAATAAACTGATAAAGTGTGAACTTTTTTTCATCAATTTTCGTACTAAAAGCTTCACTAATATTTACAGGTTGATATTTATTGACATTTTAAAAATATCATCGTGCTATACACAATTTTTTATTTATTTTTTGCTCTTTTATAAATTTATATTGCGTGATAATCTTTTTAAAATGTCCACAACAACTCCCTTATTTATATACACTACTTTTGTATTTGTTTTTGGTTGAAAACCCTAGCTAATATATTACTACTATACAATGGAGGGCTTTCTTTTTTACCTTTAAGCATTAAAAAAGACATGCAAGTAAGTATGAGTATGACTTTGGAGGGTTGTGGTGTGGCTTTGTATCTCTTTTGCAGACTGACACAGCCTCTGTTTTGTTAGAAGCTATTGGGTACATCAGATTCCTTCAGAGTCAAATTGAGGTAATATTTCTCTCTTTCTCTCTTCTTTTCATCAAAGCAAGACACAGGTCTTGAGTTGGTACTTGCAATTGGCCGTGATGGCACACAATCACACCGCTAAAGTTCTATTCTCTTCAGTTGTTCCTTTCAATTACTCTCTCTCTCTCTCCCCATAGTTTTTGAAGTGCTAAAAATACGATTCGTTTCATGCTTTTCTTTTCCCCCTTGGATGCAGGCCCTCAGTTCACCTTACTTGGGCAGTGGATCAGGAAGCATGAGGCAGCAGCCACAGTCCGCTGTAAGTAATTTTAAAAACAGGAAACAAAACTTACATTAACCTACTTTTTTTTCTCTCTTCGCAAAGCAACATCTCCATCCCCTTCCTGTATCTTCTTGCACTTGCAAGACTGTATACATATTAATAATTCATTAGTTATATCTTAGCCCCGTAATTGATTGATAATGGTGAATTAACTAAAAGTTTCTTGTTAATTAGGTTCATGGGGAGAGGAATTGTATGTTCCCTGAAGATCCTGGTCAGGTATATACACATGCTAGCTTTTTTAGTGGACCCATATTTACATCTTGAACTTAGTTTTGGAAAACCGCTAGACAACTGTATATGTATGTATGTATTGTTGGAGAGATTATATCTTGTCACCAGTTCATGTAAGAGTTTATTGGAAGAGTGATTCACTTTTTAAACTCGTGACAAATGTTTATTGAACAAGTAATGTATTAAATGGTGCATTGGTTGCAAGAAAATTTCTTCCTTAGTGTGTGGTATGTTTTAAGCAACTAAAGATAATTACTTTTTGAAAATCATATACAAAGCCATGCTCATCTTTAAAGCTTTCAATCTTTATAGATTAAGATAAAAAGAGAGAGGAATACATTATCATGTGACATTATCTTTTAATCATATGTTCGGGTCAAACTAATTAATTAGTCCATGCTAATTAAGTTGCTAATGCTTTGTTCTGATTACAGCTGCTCAATGACAATTGCATGAAACGGAAAGGAGCTTCTGAGCAGGTATATATTCCAATATTCCATGCATGCTTTGATAACAAGATAGTTAATCCTTTAATTTCTTCAAATATATCTTTCAAAGTAATGTTTAATACTTAATTTCTATAAAATTAAGCTGCTCGATTAAATTGGGTTTCTGGTTACACATTGTTAGGATCCTCATGAAGAGCCAAAAAAGGACCTGAGGAGTAGGGGCTTGTGTTTGGTTCCAGTTTCATGCACCCTCCAAGTTGGGAGCGATAACGGAGCTGACTATTGGGCTCCGGCGCTCGGCTGTGGAGGTTTTCAGTAAAATGACATTTTGGTGGCACACAGTACTACTACTACAACTCTAATTAAGCTAGTGACCGATCGAGCTTCATGGAAATTAATGATATAACATCACGAGCAGTCACTCTGCTAAATTCAAAAGGCTGATTGCTCATGATGCTATACAATATTTATTTAATCTGTGCGTTTATATACATACGCATGCTTGTGTGCGTTAATTTGGCGGGACTACGATGTCCTTAAACTCCCTAATTTTAAGTTTAATGTATCTATCTTTTCTTTTGCTTAATTCTACTGCTTGCTTCTATACCGCTGTATATATTCATGTATGTCCAGTACTGATTAGTAGTACTAGCCATTTTAAAGTTGATTAGAAAGCAGCATTTTGATTGAATCTTATTGATCATACTTTTAACTATATATATTAATTGTCTTGTCACTGACATAAGATTATAAGAAATATATACGTGCTATAAAATAAGTGAATTGGTAATACTACACGCATAATCACAAAAATTGCTATACTTCTAAGCTCATATTGTAGACATGTAAATTTGGTGAAATTAATTTTCACCAACAAATTAAATTTCAACTTGCCAGTTCTTAGGTGGCATGCACCATGGGTCCTACTAAATTGGACACATGGCTTGCGACTCATCTAATGGATGAGTTATCAAGATGGACATGTGTCAGCATCTAAAACTTTCGTCAAACAAATTAAATCAAGTACAAAAGGGGACAAATTAACTCGAATTTGATCAAATTATATCATTTAGGGTTTAATTTTCCAAATTTAAGATTTTAATTTAATTAAGAGTTAAATTTAATAATTAGCTCAAGTTAAATCTAATCACAAAATCAATCCCACAACTCACGAGATTTAGTGACAAGCCCCGATCCCAATGTTCGGGGCACAACCGGATGGCCACATGCTGGCCAACACCTGAGGGTGATGCAAGTCATTTAATGAATGCATATGTCGAGAACATATGAAACTTGAATATAAATTTCACACTAACTACACAAAGAAATTTTTATATACAAACCTTACCCAAAATAATATAATAATATTCAGCTATCAATAAAATGATAGTGATAATGCATGACATGTTCAAAGCATACATCTAATTCAGAATACAAGCGGAATGTGTAACAGAAAGTGCTATTACAAGTGATGTCAAAAGCAGAAAGGATGACACGATATTACTGGTAGGGGAATGCTTCGTAGCTCGGATCGTAAGCCTCGTTCCTATGTCCTGAGGGGACGCAAAACAAACATGAGTGGACTAAGTTGATATATAAGTAGTACAAACATAGTTATTCCACAACGTACTAACACCCAAAGTTTAGGAAAACTAATAGCATAATATGTGATAGGTTTTCCGAAAACCCTAGCATGTCATAAAACCTTTCAATAAAAAAAATATTGTATATAATGTGCTAAATAGTGGTATCATATATACTCGCCCGAAGGCAGGACATTCGCCCGTGTGCGGGACATATGCTCGTAGGAAGAACATACGCCCGTAGGCAGAACAATGACACTAGATAAGCACAAAACATTGAATATAATATCTTTCCAACATAAGTATATATATCTCAATGGAGCTCAGTAGCTCAAACATCATATCTCAAAACATCTTCATAGTATATAGTCATCCATCATATATACTACAAAGAACATGAAATTGATAAAGCATGGTATTCCAAAATATTCTCAGTAAAGCATGATATCTCATAAAAAGTAAAATCTAATTTACTAATAAAACGTAACCTTTAAATCATACTTTTCATGTATGCATTTCTAATAGCAAAATTATGCATTTTGGAAGGGGTCCACTCATAGATACTTTGTCATCGAAGAGCCGTGCGGGATAGGAAGGACGAAAACGCCGCTAATAAACGCACCTAAGCACATAAAGGATCCAATTAATAAAACTATACTAAAACGATTGGATTTGGGAAAACGGAACACGAATTTGGAATCAGGACGTCGAAATTAGTCTAGGAGGATTCCCGGTCGAAACCTGAAAAAGTCAACCCAAAGTCAACGTTGACGATCAACGGTCAAAGTCAAAGGGTTGGGTCAAAGTCAATGGGTCTGGGTCATGGGTTTGGGTTTGGGTTTAGGCTTAGTGGGTTTGGGCTTGGGCAATTGGGCTGGGTAATTGGGTCACAATTATAGGCTTGGGCTTGGTAGCCTGGCCCAAAAGGTCTGGGTTGGGCCGGCTACAAGATTGGATCTTGGATTTGGCTTTCAGGCTAATTAGGTCGGGTTGACGGTTTCAGGCCAAGGTTTGGCCGGTTTCTGGGCACAACTTCAAACGCTAATAACTTTTTCGATACTCAACCAAATCGAGTGATTCAAAAATCAAAGTTGTAATACTTAACAATATAAAGAGAATGATACCTTGAACGATGGCTAACTTGTTGTGGATTGGTCAAAAAATGCCTCGAAAGCACTAGAAATTGGGTAAATTTAAACGTTCATAACTTCTTCAATGCTCAACAAAATCAACTGATTCAAAAACAAAAATCATACTTCTCAACGAGACGAAGAGAATTGTACCTTTCTCGACAGCTAACTCGTTGTGGTTTGGTCATAAAATGGTCTGAAAGCTCGCGCCCCGACAATCTGGAAGGAAGTTCGAGGTGAGCTTGGGTGTTCTAGGCTCGTGAGTACGAGATGAAGCTCGTGGTGCTCTTGGTTTGGGTGGTGGTGGAAGTGTTATGTGTGTGAGTTCCAGAGAAGAGAGGGAGAGTTGTAGAGAAAGGGCTCGGGGAGAGGGAAGAGATAGAGAGAGAGAAAGTGACGGGAGAGGGAGAGAGAGAAAGAGTTGTATTATAATGCAAATGAATAGGAAATATCCCAAAAAGGAAAGGGAGAATCCAGGTAGGGTGAGGGGATAAGGGGACAAAATTTCCATATGGGTCCCCCTTGGTTTGTAGTTTAAGAACGTACAAGACAAAACACATGATATCTGAAAACGTTCGACGTTCGAACGTAGAATCTTAGTTATAAATCCGAATCTGAATTTGTTCACGCCTACACGTTCATGGTGATAAATACGATAAGAATAATTTAATAAAATTAAAACTACGCGTTTCGATGAGACGGTCAAACAAAGTCAACTCAATGGTAAAAAGGTAATTTCATAAGTCTGACCATATGAAAATTACACTTAAATTGGGACGGGGTTTCACATTTAGAATGAGGGCTCTAAACTAAGACTCAATAATTCTTATAAATACGAGGCTCATTCTCAAGAAAGAGGACTTTAGAGAGAAACGAAGCCAGCATAAGACTTTGGAGAAACCGAAAAGCTCTCTAGCCAAAGAAAACACCAAACACACAAACACTTTTGTGTTCTTCATCATGCTTGTGAAGAATTAACTAGCGCAACAAGCACGTGCTGATTCATCTACCATCAAAGTTGAAGATCACCCACCACATGAAACTTCTCGTGGTCCCATTTCATTCAAGATCAAGTGTTCATCACCCTTGTAAAAGAATAACTACACAGAGATTGTAACCCTAAATTCATTAATACAAAATAATTATTTTTGTACACATGTTCTTATTTCTTTCGTTGCAGAAAATTTCGTGTTTACAAATTTGACATGCCCGGTGGGATAATCTCTTCTAATCTCTTTCTCCAAGGGATTTACCTCCAATCTAAGCAATGTCGTTGAAGAAGGCTCTAGTTGCACCCGTGAAAGCATGCAAGAACGTGATTGCTTTCACCACAAGGCGGGATTATGCTAGCATCGTCTCTCGAAACCAGACGAACGTATGCATCTCAACCTGACACATCGCAAAAACAGTGTTTCCGATCAAATCCCATAAAGTTCGCTGCAAGAATCAATCATCCATCAAATTTGTCACTCAAAGTAAGTTGAAGGCTTATGCCTAATATATTGCTGCCATGGCATATCAGCTCATGTCGCACGGGGTCCAAACAAGACAATAATTTATGTTGTTTCACTGGGGACAAAGAAGCTGGTCTCTCGAAGCAATGAGAGGTGTTCTCCATGATTGAGATATTCAATAGAACAATCATCCTTGCATGCTTATGGGTCCATGCTTGGATAGTCACCAAAAGAAGAAGATTGCAACGATGCCTCGAAGTCCTCTGACTCATCTAGTTTCATGGTAATGCAGGTGATGGTGGTGGGAGTCACTTTTGTTGATGAACAAGTAGCCAAATGGCCTAAGCGAGCGAGAAGTTGACGAAGACCATTAAAGAGAAAGACATACAGATCAAGTCGCTCATGAGCAAGCTAAATGAAAGACAATGGTGGTGAGTCAAGCAGCGGTTCACCTCATCTAAGTAAAGAGGCCCGTCAAGAATTCACCTCTGACTAGGAAGGAGAAATCAAAATGTTGTTCTGTTTCAGTGGTATCTTTGTTAGTCCAACAAACTCTATGACATGATCTCAACACCATTAAAGCACAATATCGAAGTCCTTCCCAAAATTCACTCATGTACTCCAAGTCGTACACAAAAAGGTTTAATAACTTCGAATGCTGACGGGATATCAGCCTTTCAAATTCTTGCAGTTCAATGGAAAAGGCAACTCTAAGCAGCATATTGCCTACCTTATTGAGATTTGCAACCATCATCAAAACATTGCTGGCGCCACCACCTATCATCACCATTAGCATTGTTGCCTCGCCACTTCCAACCACAATCATCATCGTCACTGCCATCGCTACTACCACAATTACTTGTCATCGTCATTACTACTGCCACATCCACCATTAGCGTTACCATCACCATCACTCACCATCATCACTGTTGCTGCTACCACAATCCACTATTACCATCACCATCGTCGCCACCATGGTCACCACCATCACTGTCATTGTTGTCGTCATCACCCACCATCGTCATCAACTTCACTGAGCCACCACCGCCACTCACCATCATCATCGCCAATATTGTTGCCTCCAGTAGTACATTTCCTAACTTTTCATGTCACACTTTATATTAATGACTCAATATACACATTAAATTTTGTATTTGAAATTCCTCATTCTTTTAGGTAAGCCAAACAAGAGAATTCACAAAATTTTGAAAAATAAATTTCCATTATTTAAGATTTCATTATTTTGAAATTTCTTAGAAATTTTAAATTTTCTAATGCAAAAATAGGGTAAAGTTAACAACAAAAATTAGAGGTTCATTGCCTTTTGTACTTTCTCTAATTTTTCCTAACGCGGGTTACTCTTATATCCACCTATTTGAGATGGGATTTGGATCCATTAATAAGGGCCAGTGGGACTACTTAAGCCTGATTAGTTAAGATTGAGAAAAACTTTGGCATCTCGAAATTAGCCATGGGCTGCCAATCACCTTATCTACTCACTACTACAAAATACGCTTTACGCGACGAAATAAGTTTGTTGTGCAAAGTACAATTTCGTTGCACAAAACCTTGCGCGACGAAATTTTGGTCTCGCATGGTTCGTCTCGCAAAGCTCGTGGCGATAGGGTTTGCGCGATGAAAATTAATCATCGTCACACAAAGCTACTTTGTGCGACGAATTAGTTTGTCGAGCAAAGCATCATTGCGCAACGAAGATAACGTCACGCCAAGCTTTGCGCGATGAAATATTTTAAATTTTGTTTAATTAAAATAAATTAATTTAATATTTTGCGCGACGAAATATTTTGTCGCACAACATTTTTGACTTTTTGTTTTATTATTTCTCATATATTAATTTAATTATATTAATTGTTTATGCACCGAAATATTTGGTAGCGCAAGATTTTTCAAATTTTTACTTTTTTAATTTAATTTAATTGTATGATTTTATTTTTTTTAAATTACTTTAATTTAAATTGACATATTCAAAATAAAATTACATATGAAAAATAGTGATCAAATTATCCAATATATATATATATATATATATATATATATATAATATATTCAAAATGTACACATAAATTAACAAAGTACAATAATAAAATCCTAATACAAGTCTATTGTGGTGGTAGTGGCGGGAGATATGTTTCGATAGCGTCCTAATCCTCAACTTTAGCCATCAAAGTCTCGACGATTCCGTACAGAAAAAATAGATATGGTCAAATAACAAAAAAATAACAAAAAATTGGCATAATCTCCCCTAAAATTGGTATACCCTAAATTCGACCCCAAACTCCACTCCTCATCCTATACTCGACCCCAAACCCCGCACCAAACTCAAAACTAACTCCAAAAACACATACTAATGAAAAAAATTAAAATTTGGGGAGAATATACCTTTTGGCAAGATTGAGAGTGAGTGAGAATGAGAGGGAGGAGTAAGTGTGAGAGAATTAAAGGAAATAATGAGAGAGAGATGAGAGAGTGAGTGAGAATGAGAGATAGTGAAGAAAGAGAAGAGAGATTAAGTGAGAGGAGTGAGTTTGAGAGAGAGGGTCAAATTTGGGGAGAGGGAAAGAGAGAGGAGAGGTAAGAGTAGAGAAAAACATTGAGAAAATTGTGGAGGAGTTATTTTGGTTTTAAAAACGGTATCACTTTGCGCGACGAAGTATACGAGTTTGCTCGACGAAATATTGGTCGTGCAAAGTCTTAAAAAAAATTCCCGTGTCCCATTTTTTTGCCCACTCAAATTTTTAGAGTTTGGTGCGACGAAGTGTTGGTCGCGCAAAGTTTTGCGTGACGAAAAATTGGTCACGCAACCCCTAAAATTTGGCGCGACGACTAAAATTTTTTTTTAATTCCCACGGCCCATTTTTGGTGCCCGCTCAAATTTTTAGAGTTTTGCGTGATAAAGTGTTGGTCGCGCAAAGTTTTGCGCGACCACTTGAATAAATTTTTTAAAAAAAATTTCTTGCGTCCCATTTTTGGTGGCCGCCCAAATTTTTATAGTTTGGTCTCGTAAAGTTTTGCGTGACGAAAAATTGGTCGTGCAAAGTCTTAAAAACAAAAATTTTAATCCCGCGTCCCATTTTTGGCTTATGTCCAAATTTAAGGATTTTGTGCGACTAATTATTGGTTCGTCGCGCAAAATTTATACAAATAATTTTTGTAAATAATAAAAAGGAAAATAATAAAATTTACTGAAAATGTGACTTTACTCCTTTCATATTCAATTTTTTTACATAAAACCCACAATAATATATTTTTCTAACAAAAACCCGATCCGCACTACAATAATAAATTTAAAGCTACTTAATAAATATATATACCATTCAATTTTTTAAGTGTTATACATACAAAATAAATAAATTTAAAGCTACTTAGTATATATATACACACACCATTCAACGATCCAACCGTCAAACTTGTTTGTATATACTTTGAGATCATATACGCCAAAAATTGCAAAAAAAAATATATTCAAAGATCAAGTAACGGTTATTTTAACTCCGATTTTGATGATTTTTTACAGCTACATTCCTTAATCCTATATGAATACAATGATTGAATTCGATCTTCAATTTAAAATATTTACACTAGTGCAGGTTATACATAATAAAAGTATAAATAAACTGTAAGTGTTAGTGAATCTATTGTTTATATGGGATACGCATTCTACGAAATTGGTTTCAACGATCAACCGTCAAACTTGTTTATATATATTTCGAGATCGCATACGCCAAAAATCACAAAAACCAAACATTCAAAGATCAAGTTACGGGACAAAACCTTTCGATGGTTATAGACGAAAAATTACGATTTAACGGCTATTTTAACTCCGATTTTGATGATTTTTTACAGCTACACTCCTTGATCCTATATGAATACAGTGACTAAATTCGATCTTCAATTTAAAATATTTCCACTATACTTAATGAAAATATAAATAAACTATTTAAGTGTTAGTGAATCTATTGTTTTGATGAGATATGCATTCTACGAAACTAGTTGCAACGATCCAACCATCTTGTTTGTATATACTTCGAGATCATATACACCAAAAATCACAAAAAACAAACATTCAGAGATCAAGTAACGGGACAAAACTTTTCGACGGTTATAAACGAAAAATCACGATTTAACGGTTATTTTAACTCCAATTTTGATGATTTTTTACAGTTACACTACTTGACCCTATATGAATACAATGACTAAATTCGATCTTCAATTTAAAATTTTTATACACTACTCGATACCACAAAATCTTATGTTATACTTAATGAAAATATAAATAAACTCTTTTAAGTGTTAGTGAATATATTGTTTTGATAAGATATGCATTCTACGAAACTAGTTTCAACAATCCAACCATTAAACTTGTTTGTATATGTGACGACCCATCCCAAATTTTCCTATGTAATTTCTCCCCGAGTATGTGTTTTGACGACTATGCCTTACTGGCAAGTGACGTGGACTTATTCTTATCGCTTTCCATTTTATTTCTCGCTATCGCATTTAAATTGTACGCGCTAGTACGAGTAGACGTAGATTTTAAAGTGTAAAAATATCTACTTCGGATAGATTTCGATTTCCTTTTACTGTAGGAAATATAGAAATCTATCCCTTGGATTCCTTTTAAACCCATCCCGTGCACTCTCTGCATCACTCCACTTTCAGCTATTCCATCCCATCTTTTCTGTATGTTTTGTCCCCCCTCTATCAGAAAAAGCAAAGAAAATTTGAAAACTTATCTCTTCTTTCTCTCTATCCCGTGAGCTCTCTCTCCCTCTGCAACTCCATGAGCAAGTTCTAAAACTCATAGATCAAACAAACAAACTACATCATCATGCTCATCTCAGCCCCACGATCACGACCATACCCCTGGTTCGTGTGTTGACCGAGTTTTGAACGTCCAACTCGGAAGGTCCGACTCAGCGAGTTCGATACTATGGTTTTCAAGCCATGCATGGCTAAGGTAAGCCTTAAGAAACCCTTAGAACCTTCATTTCACTTCTATGGGTTGTTATTGATCCTTTGTTTGTGTTTTGAACATGTGGTTTTACCCAGAAACTCGAGAAGAAGGAGAACCCGAAGTTTTTCGTACAAGAACCGTGGCCATTTAGTCATTTTCAAACCATTTTTCTGGTCAACCTCGACCACAACTGGACTTCTTCTAGGTACAAACTTGTTCTCTACATTCCTAAATTCAAAATGGCTTTTGAATCACTGAGTTTGGTTAAGTAACGAGTTAGAAATCAACTCTGGAAGTTGGGAAGAAAATTTTAGTTTTCTAGAAAATTTCAGCCGTGGTCGTTTGGCCACTTTCAGACCGAATTTCTGAACAACACGGACTATATTCGAACTTTCTGTAAATTGGGATCGGTAGATCACATTCCTAGCTTTAATTTGGCTTTTGTTGAAGTGAATTTGGTTGAGAATCGAGCTCGTTATGGGCTCTGGAAGTTGACCCAAAAATCTGCAAAACTGTAGATTTTCGCGAAGAAGGCGAGTACAGTGTACTCGCGGGGGCGCGTCCAACCTTCGGCCGGCTCGTGGTTGGTACGTACGCGTTCGTGTCGTCGAGTAGATCGATTTCATATATTTATACCCTAGGTTTAAGCAAACTATGGGCGTTTTATTTAGGTTTTCGTTATGTGCTTTAATTAATGTTATTTAGTTATTTCACATATAGGAGAAACTTATTCCGAGGATTTTCGAGGCCAAGCTAGGCTCGGGGGCTACGACCCAGCGACGTACTTGTGAGTGGGCAATTGTTTTATACATATATATATTTATAGTTTCCATAAGTGCGTATTTACTTCATTTTTACGCCTATATTGCCTAGTATCATTATTGTGATATAAATTGCGATAAATGCTGCTATATGGTTGCGATATTACTATCATGGCATTCATACATACTTGTGTACATGCTCATCTTGCTGCGCCCGGTGTTAGTACTCGCCCCAGGGCCATGACCAGTCTTTCACGTGTATGTTCACATCTGCACCGTTCGCTCACCTTGGATCCAAGTTTAGGTGCCAGTCTTGTCGGGTAGATTGCATTAGGCGATCCGACTTGTATGTGGTGTGCTTTTGCACCAGTTTCACGTGATCGTAGTATTAGAGCATATTGATTACACCCAGTCCTGTTCGTGTCAGAAACCATCTGTTCGAACTTGTGTGTCAGCTTAGATGGATGAGCACTTAGTTATATTGATTATCACATGATTATTATTGTGGCATATGATACATCATTTACTTGACATATTTCTGGTTATATGGCTGATATATTGGATTTTCATACTTACGTAGTATGTATTGAGGAAACTATACTTGTTTTACGGCGAGGGGTTAGTATATTCAAAGATAAAGGTTTTCTTATAAGCATTGTTTTACTGACCCACTCAACTTTGTTTTTCACCCCTCCAGGACCTAGATAGCTGTACTCTCTGTGGCACTCGAGGAATCACGGCAGTTCTGACATTTCCTTCTGTTTAGATGTATGAACTTATCACTACTATGTAATAAGTGTACTTTGGTTGCCTTGACTACTCTTTCGTAGTCTCACTGTCTATTACGCTCTGAATAATTGCAGTGGGTTCAACCCACAAATTGCGCACTCTTTCACTGTTTAGTCCTAATTAGTTTTAATTTTATTCACTTTTTGCATCACTTACTCTTATGGTTACGTCACCTCACGGTGACAGCCAGCATGCTTCGACCTTTCCAGGTCGGGGTGTGTCAGTATATATTTCGAGATCATATACACCAAAAATCACAAAAAACAAACATTCAAAGATCAAGTAACGGGACAAAACTTTTCGACAGTTATAAACGAAAAATTAGGATTTTGATGATTTTTTACAGCTACACTCCTTGACCCTATATGAATACAATAAACTAATTCGATTGTCAATTTAAAATATATTTTTCGAACAAAAATTCGATATGAACTACAATAATATATTTTTCTAACAAAAACCCGATCCGAACTACAATAATAAATTTAAAGCTAGTTAATAAATATATATACCGTTCAATTTCTTAAGTGTTATGCGTACAAAATAAAAAAACGAAAATAAATTGGTTTAGGAGACGAAATATTTGAATTATGTTGCGCAAAGATTTTAAAAACTAATTTTTTTTAATTTTTGTAATGACTTTGCTCGACGATGTTTTTTCGTTACACAAAATTTCATCGCACAAAATTTCATTGCGCAAAGTGATTTTGTGCGACGATAAATTTTTCGTCATGCAAATTTTTGCGTGACGAACTTTAGAGTTTGGTCGCGCAAAGTGACTTTGCACGACGATGTATGTTTCGTCGCGCAAGAGGTTTTTTTTACTAGTGACTCTTCTGAATCGATGCCCATATTTTGTGGTGTCTTTTAGTTTAGGACAAGGATTGTCTACCCTCCTATTTTTGGTGCCCTTCCATGCCCTCCTGTTTTATGTGGTCACGGTTAAGCCACGTTAATATTTTATATTATTTTTTTTATAGAGATAATAAGATAAAAGTAAATAGTAATATAAAATGTTGACGTGGCTTAACCGTGACCACACAAACAGGAGGGCATGGAAGGGCACCAAAAATAGGAGGGTAGACAATCCTTGTCCTTTAGTTTAAGCCCACTTTCGACATTGACAAGTTCTCCAAGTTCTCCAAGTTAAAAAATAAATAAAAAATAAAAAAGGGTCATCATTTGACTCCACCTTAGTCACGTAATGAAACGTAACGTAACGGAAAGTCCTCCCTCCACGTGTTTTTTTGACCATTGGGAAGAGGGGGAAGAAAATAGAAGGAAAGAGAGTTCTTCAATCAAAGAATTTGAATAGTCTTCAACATTTTGATTTATTTTGTTTCCAATTATTCAATTAATTAATCATGTCACTATGACTAATCTTAATCTCAACTGGTCTTAGCTACTTTTCTTCGTTTTCTGAATAGATCATTTTTTATTTTAGATAGAAGTGTTTATACATATAGCGCTTTACTATAATAGTAGAAAGCAATAATGCATATTCACTTTGATACAAGTTTGATTCTTATCGATTATCTTCATTCCTAACATTTAATTATCTAACCCACTTACGTTATCATTTGTAAAAAAAGAAAGGGTGTTCATATTATGATATAACTCCTATTATATTTCAAGTGTTATTAAATTAAGGGGTTTTGTTAACTTTAATCATTCTAGAAGAATGAAATTTAAAATAAACCTGGTGTTAGATTACATAATGATTATAGTCCCTTGATGTGTTCTTAATTCAAATAATTAATATGCATTTTATTTAATGTCTCCCATTAAATATTTAAATTTAATAAAATACAAATTTTAATTTATTTTTTGAATAAAAAAAGTTTTTTTTTTTTTTATTTTATTTAACATTCTTCAAACTTGAAAGACTCAATTAATGTATCTAAACATATGTATTGAAATGTATTATATTGAACTAATGTATTTAAATGTTAGTACCGAAATGTATGTACTGAAATATATGCACCAAAATGTATTATATTAAATTAATGTACCTAAATGTGTGTACCAAAATGTATGCACTGAAATATATTCTATTGAATTTATGTACCTAAATGTTTGTATCGAAATGTATGTACCGAAATGTGCGTACCTAAATGTATGCAGTGAAATGTATTATAATGAATTTAATGTACCTAAATGAAGAAAACAAAGTACATCGAAATATATTATATAACAAAAATTAGTTTATCTAAATGTTTACAACAAAATATACTACGATAAATGAAATGAAAATTAATACATTAAAATTAGGAAGAAAAAAAGAAATAATTAAAAAAATGCAAATGTAATTAATAAATGAGGTTATTAATGTATTAAGGGACTAAAATTATATTTTAATCTTAATTTTAATCTAAAAGTCATATTTGCCAATTATTAGAATGAAATTTTCTATTAACAACAAAAATTCATATTGAAATGTGAAAGTAAGATAACAGCTAGCCATTCAAACGGGATTTGAAAAGTCGGATCCTAAAACTATGTTAATCCATCTAGCTGAATGTATGGCTAAGTTTAATCTACCAATCAGCTCGAATCTATGGATGATGCCATAATACATGCCGCATTAAGCACCTTGTAAGTAGTTGAGAACATTGGTTCTATCCTATTTGTATGTGTTTATCTATTTCATTATGTCAATTTCAAGGGTATAGTCTAGTGAAAAGTGAAAAAAAATGGTTTGGAATCTCTAACTCAAAGTTCGAATTCCCTTGGATGTATTTTCTTAGGCTACCGACTCTGTTTTTACATGCATATTGTATGACACGAGGCATGTTGTCATTTCATATGGTACCGAAATTGTATGGTGGAATATTTTCTATATTCAAAACAATCTCCCTCAACACATTATAATTGAAAAAAATTGTCGTATCATAATTTCTCATCAATATTGGATAGACACATAACATCTATTATCACCATGTTATATTAGTATATCACTATCACGTGCAAAAAAGAGAACACTTGATTGTATACATATATCATGTGCCACCCAAGAATCGCTCCATGTACCTTGGTGCATAGCGTGGTGTGAATTGTTTGAATAGTAATCAAACCAATCAAATTCTAATTTACACACGTTTATTTAGGTTGAATCAAATTATAATACGTTTTGTGTGTTGACTTCGCACATCCATCAATGAACCATAAGATTCCTAGTGTTGACCTTTTTATGCGTAGACAAAATAATACAAAGAATATTCATTCTTAATATTTTTCTTAAGTTAATAGTTTTCACATTTCTTGATTCAAACCACCTCCCATGCTTTCTTGAACAGTTTATAAATGTACCATTCTCCACTGCAAGTCTGCAAAGGGTCATCAAGTTTTGTGGATTAATTATTAGACCGGTTTAGATGGAGGGAAGGAGGGAGATGGAGAGCCGTTTGCGGATGGAGTTGATGGTTTTTCTTGTGTTGGTTTTGGGGTTTAGCAGTAGATCCTATGGTGCAGTTTCTCACAGTACCATGAACAAGATTTATAGAATAAACAAAGAAGGTCCATATTTGGGCATTGTAGTACCAAATTTCTTTGAGATGAACCCTCTTCTTCAATCTACAAGCTTTGTGGCTGATCAGAAGCTACCGTATTTGGATTTTGCTGGTAAGCATAAAATTACACACACACACACACACACACACACACACACACACACACACATATATATATATATATATATATATTCATTAAGTTTTATATAAGTACATGGGTGTTTTTTGAGTGCTATGTACATATATTTCCTAAAAGAAACTGATTTCTCACTCTATTTTCTTATTCTGCATCTTTGTTGAATTTTTGTCCTTTAATTTTATTTATTTATTTATTCAATCAAAAGGACCAAAATAAACAAGAGTGTATATGGAGAAAAATGAGTATGCGGAAATCAGTATCATTTGCTAAAATGTTTATCGTTATAGCTCATGGTATATATAAGTTTTGTTGTTGTTGCTTTTCTTGCCTTTACACGTTCTATTCTGAAATTTATAAATACATAGAATATTGTAATTGAAAGAAAATTAACTTTGGACCAAATTCTACATACTCAATTTGACAGGAAGAAGGTTTCGAATCGGACAATTGGAAGACAAAAAGGTTATAATTGTTATGACTGGATTGAGCATGGTATGTTTAATTATGCAGATGACCATCTGTTTTACTTTAATTAATTTCTTTGGTCAGTGCATATCATAGATAATGTATTTAATAAATGATGTAGAAATTGGGTTTGGCTTCAATACTACGAGTGTATTATATCTGTTAGATTCAACTTTCACAATTATTAAATCTTTTAGTGTAAATCTTAACCATTTACTTCCCGTATCATTCAATATTATTGAAGTATTTTATGTGGAAACCTGCTGCAAAAAAATTGATGTAGCAACCTGTGAAAAGCTCAATGCAGGCATCTCAACTCAATTACTACAAACCCTATTCATGGTGAAAGGTGTTGTACACTATGGAATTGCTGGAAATGCAGATCCCCAACTCCAAATTGGAGATGTCACCATCCCTCAATTTTGGGCTCATACAGGCCTTTGGAATTGGCAGGTATAAAACACTAATTTTCTTTAGAAAATTGGCTTTTGTTTGGTAATCCCAGTTAATTGAATATCCAATTAATGGAAAAATTGGTAGCTTGCTCTTTAGTAAATATGACCAACTTTAATATCTTCTTTTGTCATTTGAATGCATGCAGAGGTTTGGAGATGGGCCTAATGATGAATTGTCCTTAGAATCATTTGGAGACTACACAAGAGAAGTTGGTTATATAAAATTTTCAGATTTTAGTAACAAAACCAAAGTTGGAACTTCTGTTCCCAATCTCCTGAACAGTGCATGGTATCAGCCAGAAGAGACCTTCCCAGTCCATGGCACTCCGGAAGTTAGGCAACATGCCTTTTGGGTTCCAGTCAACCACAAATATTTTTCACTTACCAAGAAACTAGAGGTAATTGGCATCATCTATATGGAATCCTAAACTAATTACAGAAAATATGAAATTAAGGTTTTTGGCCCAAACTATGATTTTGTTCCATGCAGTTTTAGAGAAATTCCACTTTAGTTTCTCTCTAGGTTCAGTTGTCTCAAATTTTTTTCAACAAAATTAGCATTTTATTAAAGGCATGTCTGCGGTGTTTCTACACCCCAAACACGTCCAGTTTATGTCACTCGCAAGCTAATTATGTCCGAAGAAAATAGACAGAATTAAGCTATTGTTGTTGAATGACATCAGTCACTAAAATACAGAGGTTAAATCACAAAAATTAAAACTACAGCTATCAGATTGGAATTTAACTAAAACTACAAGAACTAAAATCATGATTTGGGCTTTTTCGTTTTGTGTTTTAGTAACTTGTCAGTTATATTTTCAACACAGGGTTTGAAGTTGGGGAGCTGTGTCAATACAACTTGTCTTCCAAGAACACCCAAAGTGGTGGCAGTCCAAAGGGGGATTAGTGCAAATGTGTTTGTTGACAATAGTGCATACAGAGAATTCTTGAATTCCAAATTCAATGCCACCCCAATAGACATGGAAAGTGCTGCAGTGGCTCTTGTATGTCACCAGCAGAACACACCGTTTATCGTAATTAGAGCTCTCTCTGATTTGGCTGGTGGAGGATCCTCTCTCTCCAATGAAGCCAACACCTTTGCGTCATTGGCAGCTCAAAATGCAGTTGATGTTGTACTCAGATTCGTTGCCTTGTTGTCTCCATAGTTTCACCATAAAACGACACACTTCCATTGATCGGTGGACTGTAATTTGGAATAATTGAGGTTTATATATATATGTGTGTGTGAATTTCTTATGCGTAGTGAAAACGAAGCTCAGTTTTTGGTTTTTTTTTTGTTTGTTATTTGAGCCTAGACAACTTTGGATTCATGGTAACATAGTGCTCGTGAACCAATGAATGTCTGTCTTTTACGGAAGTTTATAAGAATGCTTAAAGGAATACAGTTGGCTCCTTATGGAACAAGTCATTATTTCTTACAAACAAATCATCGTTTAAGAAGTCATTTTCTGACAAACAAATGAATATTCAATAGGTGTACAGACAATTTTTTTGTATTTTAAGTTATGTATGTCACGCATTAGAATATGATATAGAGATAAAAGATAAATAACTCCTTATAAGATAAATGTAAAAAGTTAAACCGTGTTTCGTTCTTAATTAAACTGCAGTCTGCAGAAGGTTTCGCCGCACTTTGAATCCCACATGTCACAAATTGTTTATTCCACTGACAAATGGAAGAAAAACAAGAAGATTAATTAAGTAGTTTAGATATATGGCCATCCAGTTTACCCTTTCACATGAAATGGAAATAGTGCTATAAACAGTGCAAGCCGGCTCGGGCGGCATATTTCTATTTATACATGGGACCCTCCGTGACTGTCCCAAAATTTCATCCAAAAACCGGCTAATTTGCCGCGGCCTTTCACCACCGTTGAAAACGCCATGTCAAATGACCAATCTCCTCCTTCCACGTAGCTGTCTCAGCCGTCCAAAGCCGCTTCCCGCCAGTAAAATAAAAACAGTTATTTTCCGTCAAAACAGCTAAAGCCCAAACCAAAAGCCTCCCCAAAACCTCCTCCTAATCTAAAACACTAACACTACCATGAATGTGAATAACTTATGACCACCGCCACCATGACCTCCGCCTCATCCTCCCAAATCCTCGGCCACACTGCCACCTTCATCTCCAAAACCCTATCCCAACCCGAGCTCCGCCGCCACCTCTTCTCCACTCTCCGCCGTAAACTCTCTCCCTCCGCCTCCCAAGCCGCCCTCAAACCCTTAAACCTGGCCGCGGAAACCCTGGAAAACGCAATCTCCACCACCAGCCCCGCCATTTGTGCCTCCTCCCTCACCCTCTCCGAAAAGCTCCTCCGGTCAACCCCCAAAAACCTCTTCTCCTCCCTCCTCCTCTCCCTCATCTACGGTCTCTCCAGACGCCCCATTGACGCTGCTCTCAGCCTCCTAGACATCTTCCACACCGACCCTTCATTCGCCCGAACGGAACTCGCCCCCGTACTATTTGAAGAGCTCTTTCTAGTCCACCTCCTCCCTGTCGTCCATTGGTACAACGAACAAAGATCACAAATATTACCAACTTTGTCCCCGAACATTAGCTATGAAATTGACGACTGTTCTATATCCGACATGTCCGTCGTGTTTTCGTGCTCGAAATCGTTGTCTAAGATGAGTGGGGGGCAGACTTCGGAGCTAAAGGAGTTGGAATGTAATTACGAGAAAGTTCTTGATGAAAATTGCAGGGTTTTTAGTAATTATTTTAAACAAGTTCTGGAAAATAAAGATGCGAGTAGACGGATTGATCTGCCCGCAGTGATTTTGAAGAGAGTTGAAGGACTTAATGAAGTCAAGAATGGAGATGATGATGATGAACAAGGGATCAAAATGGAGGAACCCGGATTCGAAAACGGACGGTATAATGTAATGAATTATTTTCTTCCTTTCCAACTTTAATTATACGTCATTAGTATTTCATTTATTCGAGTGATATTCAATCTGAAATAAATGACATAAGAGGGGATTTGAAGTAAATATAAAAATAGTAGCATACTGTTTTAACTAATTTAATTACCCTCGGGTCGGATCTTCATTATTTGCTAATTTTTATTTGTTATTATTATTGATATTTTATTTTATGTTGACTAATTTTCAAACATGATTTCTTCAAGGTCTTGCCTTTTGCTAATTAAAATGTTAAAACAAGTATGTTTTTATCTTGGCAGATTATTTTGACTTTGTCAAACCAACGAAATGAGAGGCTAATAGTCTGGGGTCTGCCAGCTGTTGGCACATGGTTGGATAGAATTGACAATTGGCAAACTTACATGATACTAATACAAAATGAAGAAAATTACAAAAGATTTGGCTTATTGCAAAAACGTCATTATCCAAACCCTAATGATTATCATTAGGTATCTAATTTGTTGTGAGATTCCATTCACCAAACCCCAACGTGTTTTTTATCATGCATCAATCAAGCTAATTCAAATTATGTCGATTGAGCAAATGAGAACATAGCTATACTAATTATAGCATATGTGATCTTCTGATGAACTTAAATTTAAATTCCTCTTCCGCAGTTTGAATTGGTTCAAAGTATAATATATATATATATATATATATATATATATATATATATATATTTATATAGTCCTAAAAATTTGAAATAAAGCAAGTGTAACCAAAAGAAATGATATACAATTGCAAATGACTATCATCACCTAAAGCCTTCATTATAGTAATTCCTACCTAGCTAGTATCTTAAAGAAATATATATACATCACAAACCCTAATATTAATTGGATTATTTAGAACATTTTACAAGAATGCTAGGTATTGCATGAATATTATTAGTCACATAACAACAAACAAACCAATTGGGATAATCATAATTAGGACTAAACAAGTCTTTGGACTTACTAAACAGTCTGCAGATTTTTCTGAAACATGACATTTGGAGTCAACTTCTAATTTCTCTGTTTGGTTTTAAACCTCCGCAGCCAATATGGGCTGAAGCAGAAAGACCAGTTGAAGTACTCAGCAGCAGAAGAAAACCAAAGTCTCCACCTTTTTATCCTCAAAGAGTTTCAATCAGCAATATCCTCAAAACCCAGGAACAGGAACCTTCCTGGAACTCGAAATCTTCGCCCAATGTGAATTCTTCAGATTCTGAGTCAGAGTCTTCCCTGGAGGATATTTCGGTAAACTCTTCTTCTTCCTTGGGTTACGGAGCAGAAATTGAGGAGGTAATAATATTTCCGATGTTTACAACAACACAGAACATAAACTCTGGTCTGATATTACTATGTTTGTTTTTGTGTTTAATTTTTATGTGTTTTGTTTTTTATGTGTTGGCTTTTTGTCGAGTTTTTATAGGAAAACAACAGAGAAATGGAATTGTTTGAGGCTACAGAGAGCCAAATAAAGAAGCTAAAGCAACCCATTTCTGCAGAATCCAGCCGGTATGTACCCATCAAACCTGTTTGGATTTCGAGCATATCTATTTGCTACTTGAAAGTATTGAAAAATCATCAGACATTAGCATCACATTGTCGATTTCGTGTAAAATTTGGGATTTCTTGTTGTTTGTTAGTTCTCCAGACCAGCTGATCATGGCAGATTATGATAACAATTCTGTTGGGGGAAAAGTACATACACCTCCCAAGGATTTTGTGTGTCCCATTACTAGCACTTTGTTTGATGATCCTGTGACACTCGAGACGGGGCAGACATATGAGCGAAAAGCGATCCAGGAGTGGATCGAAAGAGGGAACTCTACGTGCCCAATTACGCGCCAGAACTTGCAGAGCACTCAACTGCCTAAGACCAACTATGTGCTCAAAAGGCTTATTGCAAGCTGGCAAGAACAGAATCCTAGCGCAGTGTTGAGCCAATCGGAGAGTACAAGCCCATTGATTGAGCCTGTTGTGAAGGCCATAATGCCTTCAACTTCTCCTGACAGTGTTATAACCCAAGGCGGGTTTGATGGCGCAGTTGGTGAGTTAAGACTTGCAATTACCAACCTTTGTATGTCAGAAATTCTCAAGGAGTCTGAAATGGCTGTTCTTCGAATTGAGCGGTTCTGGCAGGAGGCAAATGTGGAATGGGATATTCAGAATTTGCTCACGAAACCTCCAGTGATCAATGGTTTTGTGGAGGTTCTTTTCAATTCTGTTGATCCCAGGGTTCTGTTAGCTGCAGTTTTTCTCCTGTCTGAGCTAGGGTCAAGAGACAATGCTGTGATCCAGACGCTAACGCGCGTTGATTCTGATGTTGAATGCATTGTGGCGCTTTTTAAAAAGGGGTTGATGGAGGCTGTGGTGTTGATATATCTGTTGAGGCATTCGATCCTGAACCTAATTGAGATGGGCATTGTGGAGTCTCTCTTACTGGTTATCAAAAGGAAAGACGATGATTTGCTTAACATGTGTCTAAAGCCGAGAACAGCTGCAGTGGTTTTACTCGGGCTGATTCTTGGTGGCAGTGAAGAGGGTATTGCCTCTTCGATTGTTAACACAGTGGTTTCTGAAAAAACAACAATTATTAGAAGTTTGGAATCTGAATCGACCGAAGAGAGGGTTGCAGCAGTTAGGATCTTGTTGAGATGTATGCAGCAGGATGGAAAGTGCAGGAACACAATAGCTGATAAAGCCGAGCTGGCTCCTGTTTTGGATAGCTTTGTCGGCGCAAGTGATGGCGAAAAGTTTGAGATAGTTCACTTTTTCTCCGAGTTAGTTAAATTAAACAGGTATATACATCTCAATTCTCAAGTTCGCTTGTGTTGTATCCAATTTTTCGATGATTGTACAACTTGAGCTAGTGTGACAAATTTAAATCTTCGTGTTAGACAGAAGGACATTTAATGAACAAATCCTGCATATCATAAAGGATGAAGGCTCTGTCAGCTCAATGCACGCCCTTCTTATTTATCTGCAGACTGCCCCTCAAGATCAGTGTCCTATTGTGGCCGGTCTACTACTTCAACTCGATCTTCTGGTTTGAAACTCTCTCTAATCGTTCATCTATTTTAGATCTTCGTGAAATATTTAATTGATTCAATCAGATTGTACGATTGTTAATTGCATGAAGTAGTCATGTTGCATTTAACTACAAACATTGATGAATCAGTTGTACTAGATAGTCAGTTAATGATTACTGGGTTTGTCTTGTAGGCAGAGCCGAGAAAGATGAGCATATACCGCGAAGAGGCAATAGACACGCTCATCTCATGTCTCAGAAATGCGGACTTCCCTACTGCCCAAATTGCTGCTGCTGAGACAATTATGTCGCTGCAAGGGAGGTTCACCACATCCGGAAGGCCTCTCACCAGGGCTATCCTTCTCAAGCGTACTGGCCTTGACAAAAGTTACAAAAGTCACGTACGAATGGATCAACTTAGCAATTTTTCTGGAGATGACGAAACTCTTGTGAGATTTGCACTGCATTACTTGGCTTTAATATTTCCTTATTTTCGTTTGCTTCGTTTTGGCTACTCCATCCATTTCCTTATCAGTTTCCTTTTCTGGTTGACAACAAAAGGAGGAAGAGAAGGCGGCTGATAATTGGGAAAGAAAAATGGCATTTGTTTTAGCAAGCCATGAGTTTGGTCTACTTTTTGAGGCTTTAGCAGAAGGCTTGAAGAGCAGATATGCGGAATTATGTTCAGCGTGCTTTGTGATAGCCACATGGCTCGTGCACATGCTCAATGTTCTTCCAGACACAGGAATACGTGGAGCAGCCCGCGTCTGCTTGCTCAAACGTTACATGTCGATATTCAAGTCTGCCAAGGACACCGATGACAAAGCCCTCTCTATGCTTGCGTTGAGCAGCTTCATCCAAGATCCTGGTAAGAACGGGTCACCCTTGGATTTCAGTTCATAGGCATTTTTTACTATAATAACTTTAAATCTTGGACAAATTACGTATTCTTGACGTTGTGAATTTCAGAGGGGATGCAAGAGGTAACTTCTTCCATAAAGGATATCGTAAAAGGCCTGAGAGAGCTTAAGAGATCGACTCCCTTGGCATTTCAAATGCTAAAACTATTTTCTGAGGGGCAAGACTCTAGTGCAGTAAGTTCATCGCAATCTTGTATACTGTACCTTGTTCCAGGAAGAAGGGGGGTCATGACAGAATTTTATGTTCATGTTTGACAACAGGAACTGTGGGATCATAAAGAATTAGTTCAAGTAGATTGCAGCGAGAATGGAGAGGTTCTTTCAGTCATTTGCTTCAAGGACAAAATATTTTCGGGCCACTCAGATGGAACTATAAAGGTAACTAAATTCTTGGCCTCACACACATTCTTATATATAAAGGTCGTACCTAGTGCACAAGGCTCCCGCTTTACGCAGGGTCTGGGAGAGGTGAATGTCGGCTAGCCTTACCCCCATTTTTGGAGAGGCTGCTCCCAAGACACACATTCTTATATATGGTGTCATATTTTTCAAAACAATGTTTATCCCATGTGAATTTCTTTTGATGGCAATCTACTTTCAAATTTGGAAGGTATGGACGGGTAAAGGTAGCGTTCTTCATCTAATCCAAGAAACTCGAGAACACACAAAGGCAGTTACTAGCTTGGCAATTTTGCAATCGGGGGAAGTTTTATACAGTGGCTCGCTTGATAGAACTACAAGGGTATGGTCTATTAGCAATGAAGCAATGTACTGTGTACAAGTACACGATATGAAGGATCAAGTTCATAGTTTAGCCGTCACGAATAGCCTCGCTTGCTTCATTCCACAAAGTACCGGTATCAAGGTACTTAAAGAGATGGTCATAATTGATTCATCATTTTACTTCCTTTTGCTTTTAATTTAACCAACAAAGCAAGAGTAGCATGACCTTGTAACTAACGTGTGCTACTCGGTACCAGGTTCATTCGTGGAATGGAGGAACCAAATTGTTAAATTCAAGTAAACATGTGAGGTGCTTCGCTCTAGTACATGGAAAATTATATTGTGGATGCAATGACAATGGTATTCAGGTACGATTTTTCTGTAGTTATAGTAGTTTAAATCTAGCTATAATTATTTCTCTCACCGTACTGATAACGAAACTTGTGAAACTTCCAGGAGATTGATTTGGCCACGGGAACACTCAGTACCATTCAAAATGGCACTCGGAAACTACTCACGAAATCAAACCCTATCCACGCCATTCAAGTTCACAGTGGACTTATCTATACAGCCAGTTCTTCCGCGGATGGGGCAGCTGTTAAGGTACCCTCAGAACATAATTACCACGCCCGGTTTCTTGAAGAAACTCTCAAGAAAATAACAACAAAATAAAGAAAGAATTTCCATAAAACCCATTTGTTTCCATGCGACTGAACTGTTCGATTTGTATTTCCATGTGAAGATATGGAATGCTGCAAACTTCAACCTGGTTGGATCACTTCCGACCACATTGGAAGTGCGGGCGATGGCCATAAGCTCGGAACTGATTTATTTGGGAGGTAAAGGAGGAAGTGTGGAAATATGGGATAGGAATAAGCAGAACAGAATAGACACCCTACAAACTGGTGCCAATTGCAAGGTCCTTTGCTTGGCTCTTGATGCCAATGAGGACGTTTTGGTCACTGGAACTTCTGATGGCCGAATTCGGGTAAATAATCCTTTCCTCCTTATTTAGTCTCCAAGCAGAAATCCTATTGCACGTATACACACATATGCATGTCTACATACTTGTTCACGTGCATGCATATATATACGTATATCGTTTTTTACGTGATCGAACCTTGAACACTTGTATACGTACACAGTAAGTTTATAATTACTGAGAGAGAATTCAAATTTTGCAAGGTTCTACATTGAAAACTAACAGTAAAAACCTCTCTGCTGGTTTGCAGGCATGGGGACTCAGCTAAGAACAGAAGCGGGGTAAAAATTTGGATGGAAGCTGGACGAGCAGCTGAAGATATATAAATATATATACATATAGATTATTATTTTTTTAAATTAAATTCTTTGCAATATTTTATGTTTGTTGGAGAGCATTGTTGGAAATAAAGACATCAGAAGATGTATACCGCTGAATTGTAATGCGTTTTGTTCATGTACATAAAACTGGCTTCACACGAGGGAATAAAAATATTTCAGAATTACTGGGAATTGCATATTTTATTTTTTAGAGTTGTTATCCCTATGCTTGCTTGAATCAAATATGAAACTTCATATGCGTTTAACGATAACATATTTACAAAGCTACTTCTCTACTATGGGCCTCAATTCAATATTGTCGTCATCACAATTTGGTTTCAAACACACTAAAAACATATATTGTCTTTTATCCTTGTGTGAGTCAAATGTAGAAAAGAGAGTAAATGCTGCTAAACCAACAGGTCATAAGAAGAATTGCCTAAACCTGATTTGATGTCTGAACTCGCATGGTCACTCCACACGCTCTCATTTTTATCTTTTGATTTGTTTAATCGAATTGCTAAATTGAGAGAAAGAAAAACTGTAAAAAGATGTTCCCAAAAACAATAATTTTCCTTAATAGTCCGAGATTAATTAGTAGTCTGAAAAATAAAAGTGAAAATTAACTGTAAAAATTCAGACGTGAAAATGGCACAAGACAATCTTAAACCTGGTAGCGGTCACAACCGCATCAACCGGCAGCAAAGAGCTAGTCGGTTTGTTCGTTTGACACGTAAGTGATGAAGTTCCTCATGCACCAAAACAGAGGAACAAAAAAAATACAATCATAACCGATCAAATTGTCAATGTCCTTGATTCTAATTTTTCATAAAACCCTTATTAAATTTTCCATTTTAAGTTTGCCTCCCATTTCTTTCGGTGCATAAAAAATTGCAAAACAATCTTCCTTCGATCAAATCAAACAATTCATTTTCTTGCCTTTTTGGTTCTTCCAATCTCAAATCCAACTCTTAAAACCTTTTTATCTTCTCTTATATATCAAAGATTACGACTTCTAAATCTGTCCCTGATCTCCATACCAAAGTTTATACCTTCCAATTATAGTACGAAGATTGTAATCAAAACTTAATTATGTTCTCGCTTTCAATTTTTCGATTTCGATATCGATTTAGCTTGATACCCAAGAAATGGCTTCAAATCCAGACTCCAGTGACCCCTCAAGGGTCACTTCATCCTTCTTGTCATTTTGAGAATATGTCTTCTCAAATGTTATATCAAATTTGTTCGCATTTGTACAATAATATTGGTTGCATAAAACATAATCTAATATCATATGTACGTAAAGAGTCTGGAGATTGAGGACATTTGGGCTTAAAGGCGCATGTCATTTCATTCCTTGCCTCAAGTTTTTTAATTTATTCACACGTGTCTTGAATTTGTTTGATTTTTCAGTAAATTTAAAAATCAGCATTTGATACTCTTATTTTTTTGTTCATCTTTTCATTCTCTTTCCCTGATAAAATTTCAATTATACCATATTAGAAAATAGTTAATCTTAGCTTTAGTATTATATTATATGATTTTGGAATGATAACCCAATTAGGCTATAAATATCGAATTTATGATATTTCTAAATTAATTTGTAAGATCTACTTATTAAACTTTTTTTTTTTTGGTTGACCCTCTTATTGGAAATTCTGGCTACGCCCTATATAATATTGTCCTAGTTTTCTTATCCTCCACTTTCAAACCATGCTTTTCTTTCTATTAGCTTTGAGTTTACAACTTGTAATCCTTTGTTTCTTTTCACTCTGCTTTTGCTCTATTTTCCTCTGCTAATGGCGCCTCCTAATCTTCCTGTTAATCCGATCAACGATGTTTCTCTGCCTGGCATCATAGAAGAATATTTCGACTTGTCGGATGGAAAGCTTAGTGTTAGAGGTGTTCCACTGCTTGATGAAGTTCCAAACAATGTCACTTTTAGTCCCTTTAATTCAATCTGCCAGCCTTGTGACGATGTTCCACTTCCCCTGCTCAACCGTGTCGGTGCCTTGTCACACAAGGAAGGGTTCCTGGGGTTCAAAGCGGATGTGCCTTCGGATAGGTTGAAGAATTCCTTGGGAAGATCCAGTGACAGGGATTTTCTCAGCATTTTTCAGTTCAAGACATGGTGGTCTACCATGTGGGTTGGAAACTCCGGTTCGAATTTACAGAAGGAAACACAATGGGTGCTTTTTGACGTCCCTGAGATAAAATCATATGTGATCATCATACCGATTATTGATGGATCTTTTAGGTCTGCTCTTCAACCCGGTAATGATGGACATGTCGTGATCTGTGCCGAAAGCGGGTCTACGCAAGTGAAAGTGTCGAATTTCGATGTTATTGCTTATGTTCATGCTTCTGACAATCCTTACAACTTGATGAAAGAGGCCTTTAGTGCTATTAGGGTTCACCTTAATACCTTCAGGCTGTTGGAAGAGAAATTAGTTCCGAATCTGGTTGACAAATTCGGTTGGTGCACTTGGGATGCCTTCTACTTAACGGTTGAACCTGCTGGAATCTGGCACGGTATAAATGAGTTCACTGAAGCCGGTGTGTCTTCTCGCTTTATCATCGTTGATGATGGCTGGCAAAGCATCAGTTTTGATGAAAATGAAGACCCGAATGAGGACGTGAAAAATCTAGTCCTTTGTGGAAGTTAGATGCTTGCTAGGCTTCAAAGGTTTGACGAGTGCAAGAAATTCAAGAACTACAAAGGCGGTTCCATGTTAAGTCCAAACGCGCATTCGTTCGATCCCAAAAGGCCAAAGATGTTGATAGCCAAAGCAATAGAAATTGAGCAAGCTGAGAAGACCCGCAATAAGGCCGTTCTGTCTGGGGTCACTGACCTATCTGTCTTCGAAACAAAAATTCAGAAGTTGTAGCAAGAGTTGACTGAGTTACTTGGTGGACAAGAAACTGGTGCTAGTAATGGAAGCTGTCGGGGATGTACTTGCAGGGTTGGAAGCTATGGACTGAAGGCTTTCACAAGTGACTTAAGAAGCAAGTTTAAGGGTTTGGATGATATATATGTGTGGCATGCTCTTTGTGGGGCCTGGTGTGGTGTTAAGCCTGGTGCAACCCATCTCAATGCTAAGATCACTCTCTGCGTTTTCCCTCCTGGACTTGACGGAACTATGAATGATCTCGCGGTGGATAAAGTGCTTGAAGGAGGAATGGGGCTTGTTCATCCCGATTATGCTTCTCTTTTATATGACTCAATGCATTCGTACCTCTCTGAAGTTGGCGTCACAGGAGTCAAAGTGGATGTTATTCATGTAAGTTTAGTACCCTGAAATTTTAGATAATATTACTACTCTACATTTGCTCATTTTGATAGTAGTATGAATTGTGCAACTCGCGCGTGCTTAATTTTATTTACAATGATTTTTTGTAGATTCTTGAATATGTGTCTGAGGAACATGAAGGTCGCGTGGAGCTTGCGAAGGCTTATTACAAGGGGCTGAGTGATTCTCTTGCGAAGAACTTCAATGGGAGTGGACTTATTTGTAGCATTCAGCAATGCAACGACTTCTTCTTCCTCGGGACAAAGCAAATTTCCATGGGAAGAGCTGGTTAGGAAGTCTAAACAAATCAATCTATTCTTAATGAGATTGCGGACATAAATCAACCTTTTCATATTGCATTCTTGTGTTGCAGGTGATGATTTTTGGTTCCAGGACCCAAATGGAGATCCGATGGGAGTTTACTGGCTGCAAGGTGTTCATATGATCCACTGCTCCTACAACAGCATGTGGATGGGGCAGATGATCGTGCCGGATTGGGATATGTTCCAATCAGACCATCTTTGTGCCAAATATCATGCCGGGTCTAGGGCTATCTGTGGAGGTCCGGTGTATTTAAGCGACTTCGTTGGTAGTCATGATTTTGATCTCATCAAGAAGCTTGTTCATCCAGATGGACCCGTTCCCAATTGCTTGCATTATGCCCTTCCAACCAAAGACTGCCTCTTCAAAAACCCTTTGTTTGACGGCAAAACTGCTCTCAAAATTTGGAACTTCAACAAGGTATAAAATGCATAATTTCTCTAGATTTTTCGATAATGTATGAATACTATGTCAGTACGTTTTGTTGGCTACAATGTTATGACACAATATCAATGGCATATCAACAGTTGGTTCTTTAGGTGCACTAGTATATAATGTGCAACTCAATGTTAGTTAAGTGGGTTAATCTTTGCTTTCTAGTTTGTTTCGATTCAATCTTTAAAGTGTGCTCGCTTTTCTACTTATTTGCAGTTTGGTGGTGTGATTGGAGGATTCAACTGCCAAGGAGCAGGTTGGGACCCCAAGGAGCAAAGGATCAAAGGCTTTCCAGATTGCTACAAGCCAATCCTTTGTTCAGTGCATGTTTTTGATATTGAATGGGACCAAAACTTAGAACTAGCTCATATGGGAAAGGCTGAAGAGTACATTGTCCATCTCAACCAGGATGATGAACTCTGCATTTTGACTCCAAAATCTGATGTTATTCAAATCACTATCCAACCTTCTTCTTTTGAGATTTTCACCATTGTGCCGGTCCAAACCCTCAGCCCGGGCAACAAATTTGCTTCGGTGGGACTTACAAACATGTTCAACAGTGGAGGAAGCATCCAGGAATTGGAGTACACAATTGAGGGGGGAGTTAGTGCAAAGGTGAAGGTCAAAGGAGGAGGCTGTTTCTTGGCCTACTCGAGTGGGTGTCCAAAGAAATGTTATCTGAATGGTGGAGAGGTGGCTTTTGAGTGGTCTGATGAGGGCAAACTGAAGCTCAATCTTCTTTGGGTTGAAGAAGCTGCTGGCATTTCTGAGTTAGTTTTTATGTTTTGACCTAATTGGTTAAACTTTGCATAAGTAAGGCTTAAAAATTAGCACTACTATTAAGTTCAAGCCTTTTCAGTTTACAATATTTCCTTCTTTTAACCCACTTTTTTGGGAATTTTGGGCACTTTGCATCTATATTTTCTTGACTAAATGTAAGTTTCTACAAATATATATGTAATAAAATGCTAGCTTTTCTAATCCTCTGCACTTTATATTTATCTCTTTTACATGTGTTTTCCTTTGAGTAGAAAACATTGACTGTTTTAGTGTTGCCACACTTCACAAAATTCCAAGGTCCATGGTGCCTTTTTAGCTTATGTATGATGATGGATAAGCTTATGAGTTTCTGCACGCTTTTGTATCATATACACAATCTATGAGTATGACTAATTTAACGCGCATAATAAATAACTGTTTTAATTTTTCTTCTTTTGGGTGATTATAACATCTTGAGGTACTTCTAAAATCGTTAACTATAACTATGTAGTGCATTAAAGTGATTAATTGCATGATGGATGACTGATTCATTGTCACTTCATATTAAGGTTAAATTAAGCACGCCCTAAACTCTCAGGTTAATAAAGTATTCCATGCCGCTAACATACGGTAGCAAGTAATAAAAAATCATTAACAATGACTCATTTTACTTTGAATTTTCTGTTCATAGAAAGAAGCCCTATGCACATAAGGGTTCTTTTTAAAGTAAAAGTGGAGAGGAGTGCTTATAATGCCACTAATTCTTTTATCACCGAACTCAATGTAGCAGCTGACAGAAAATAAAGGTGAAAAAAAACCGTAGGCTTTAAAGTCCAAGCCACCAGTGGTTGCTTGGAAAAATGAGTTAGAATTAAGATATATCAGAGAGTCGATCTCTTCTATTTTAATGATTTAGATAAAGTTAAATACTATAGTTATAATTCTTAAACGTTAATTAGTATGTATTGTTTTCACACTTATACACACTCTCACACTCTATTATATATATATAATTTGCTTTAGCTATCAACTAGCTAGATAACGTTTACATTAATCAATAGTTATCGGCTACATGTTTACTAAGACCATCTCCAGTTGAATGATCAATAATCATTTTTTAAAGGAACACATGGATAGTCATGCAAAATATACCCATCAAATTAACATCCAACAACTACCTTGTTTACATCTCTGCATATATTTAAAATATAAAAAAAAAAACCTATGAAAAGACACATTTCTTTTAAAATCATGATCGATATTAATCTTATAAATGATTTCTAGTTATTGATGTGAACACGGAAAATTCCTAAAACGAATGAGACAAGAACAACGTGCACAAACAAATATTTGTATTTGATGATTTTGGGTTCCAATCTCTCTCTAATTTGATCCTCTGATTCGATCTCCGTAAGGTGTTGATTCGTGGATGTTTCGTTGATCCAAGGCGCGTCGAGGCTTGATCTTGGATGAACAGTTGGAAGTTTCTTGGCAGGGCCGTGGGCTTGATCTTTGAAGGTGGATTTGAGCGGATCTTCAAGGGGCTTTTGGGCTTGATCTTGAAGAACAGTGATGAACGGATCTTCAAGGGCTTTTGGGCTTGATCTTGAAGGACGGTTGGATGTGTGGATTTGTCGACGTTTGTTGATCCAAAGGGCCGTTGGGGCTTGATCTTGGAAGAACGATGAACGAAGAACACTTTCTTCAAGGGCCGTCGGGGCTTGATCTTGAAGGTGGATGATTGTTGATCCAAATGGCGTTGGGGCTTGATCTTGGATGAACGGATGATGAACGATGGTGCTTTCTTCAAGGGTCGTCGGGGCTTGATCTTGAGAGAGCGATGGACGAAGAACGAAGAGAGCTTTCTTGATTCTTCGGGAACCTGGATGCTTGAGAGCTTCGGAGTTTCAGAGCTTCAGAGCTTCAAGGTGTAATATGAATTGGTTCCCCTAAATGAATGAAATGGGCTTGTATTTATAGAATTTTCCAATGCCTAATTTTGAATATAATATCCCAGATGAAATAAGTCGTTTTTGCCAGGTGTTGACACGTGTCCTATTTGATGACTTTTCCAACTCATTTCAATTTTCGTTGAGTCACACGCTACGTGTAAAATTTATGTAATACATGAGCGTTGACACTTTGATTTATCGGTCAATATTTATTTACGAAATTTCGATGTCTACAAATGCCCCCACTTCAAGGCACGTCGTATACATGTGCTTGTCACGTGTAGGAGATGCGTTTTGAAGTCCCTTACTGTAGATGTCGATCCAATGGCCGTCGAGGCTTGATCTTGAATTGGGCTGGAGATTTCTTCAAGGGCCATTGAGGCTTGATCTTGAATTGGGCTTGAGATTTCTTCAAGGGCCGTTGAGGCTTGATCTTGAATTGTTGTTTGAAATTTCTTCAAGGGTCGTCGAGGCTTGATCTTGAAGGTTGAAATTGGACCACAAGGAGCTTCATGTGGTAGATGATCTTTGGCTTTGGTAGTGGGTGAATCGACACGTATTTTGTTGCGCTTTGTTGACTTTCCACAGCTTTGATCTTGAACTGGGTTGAAGGATTTTCTAGATTCCTCCAATTGTTGATTTTCCACAGCTTATTCTTGAACTAGGTTTTGATTCAAGGGTGGTAGACACTTAATCTTGAATTGGACTTGTGATTTCTTCCAGGGCCGTCGAGGCTTGATTTTGAATTTGGCTGGAAGCTTCTTCAAGGGCCGTTGAGGCTTGATTCTTGAAGGCTGACTCGAACACACGGCAAACAGGCACGAGGTGAAGGTGACGACTTGTTGCTTTGTTCAATCTTTCTAATTCACACCTGAGTAGTTTGGTCAACGGTATGATCTTCGAGATTAATGAGCTCCTCTTCCAATTGGTGACTTGGTCTTTAAGGATTTGATTCAAGGGTGGTGAATCGGCACGTGCAGCCCACAACGCCTAGTAAGTCGACCCAAGAATTTGAGGGTCAAAACGAGTTCACCGTCCTCGGGCAAATGCGGCATCTTCTCGAGTTCTTCATCTCAGACTCTTTCTGCTGAGTTGACTGTGCATGCTGCATTCTTCTCTGCTTGTTTCTTTAGGCAGATGTGGCAGCTTCTCGAGTTCCTCAGTTCGGACTCCTTCTGCTGAGTTGATCGTGCAGACCGCATTCTTCTCTGCTTGTTCCTTCTGCACCTTGTCTCCACATGCTGCAAGGTATCATTTTCACTTGCCTTATCTGTCCTCCAAGCAGATGTGACAGCTTCTTTGAAAGTACAGCAGCAGTGGAAGGCGAGTACTCGAGAGCAGTGCTAGGTAGGCAATCAGGGAAGGGTTCCAAGCAGTCAGTTCCTTACCCGAGTTTGAGTGGAAGTTCCGGCATATTGTTTTCTTTATCCTTGTCTTTGTAAGTAGGAACAAGGACAAAGGAAAGGACAGGGAGAGTGCATGATATGAGATACTCTTGCTTTCTACCCTGGTGATATGAGATACTTTTGCTTTGGAGTCATTGGCTTGCAGAGGTACCCCAAGGAATAAGGAACACTGAATTACTCGAGAGGTTTCGTTGGGAAAGCATTTTTTGAGATGAAGAAAGGCGCTGTATGTCTGCCTTGCTATGGAAGGTGAAGGTGGACAGTTATAGGAGGTCTCTTAATACCTGTAGAGGTACTATTCTTTCACTCGTGTCGGCAACTAACGCGTGATTGAACAGTAAACTTCACGTGTTTTCTCCTTCACCGAAAATCTTCGACAAATTACCCGTGATTTGCGAAAAGTTAAGTGTGCATATGACAGGTGTTGACGAGGCTGAAAAAGACTGGCGCCTCTTCGATATCTGGGATCGGCGCTTCGACAAATTGCCCGTGATTTTCGCAAAGCTGAGTTTGCGTGTAACGGGTGTCGACGCGTCTGGAAAAGCAAGATGCTTCTCCGATTTCTGAGCTTGCCTCTTCGATTTTTGAATGGCCTCTTCGAATTCTGAGCTCGCCTCTTCGATCTCTGAAATCCCGTTGAGTGCTGATTTTTATAGAGGCATGCAGTTCGTTTCAAAGCACACTTGAATTTTCGCTTGTGAAAACTCCCTTCTTGCACTTCTAAGATCTTGATTTGTCCGATCTCTTCTTTCTTCAACACTTTGAAAATGTCTGGACCCTCCGACCGTCGTTTTGACTTGAATCTTGGTGAAGAGGCAGTCCCGCCTTCTCCAGACAACATATGGCGTCCATCCTTCATATCCCCTACTGGTCCTCTTACCGTTGGGGATTCGGTGGTGAAGAATGATATGACCGCTGCGGTGGTGGCCCGGAACCTTGTCACTCCCAGAGATAACAGACTACTTTCCAAACGATCTGATGAGTTGGCTGTTAAGGATTCTCTGGCTCTCAGTGTGCAGTGTGCAGGTTCTGTGTCTAATATGGCCCAACGCCTATTTGCTCGAACCCGTCAAGTTGAATCATTGGCGGCTGAAGTGATGAGTCTCAAACAGGAGATTAGAGGGCTCAAGCAGGAGAATAAACAGTTGCATAAGCTCGCACATAGCTATGCGACAAACATGAAGAGGAAGATTGACCAGATGCAGGAATCTGATGGTCAGATTTTACTTGATCATCAGAGGTTTGTGGGTTTGTTCCAGCAGCATTTGCCTTCTTCTTCTGGGGCTGTACCGCGTAATGAAGCCTCAAATGATCAACATTCAGTGCCTCCTTCTCCTGGGGTTCCGCCGAGTACTGAGGCGCCACCTGATCGTCCTTGAAGATCCCCTCTTGTAAATTTGATTTGATTTGATTTTTTTTTTTTTTATATTTTATTTTATATTTTATTTTATTTTATTTTTTATTAAATGTATGTATAATGCAAATTTATGTAAAATTTCCAGAAAAATAAATAAAATGGACTTTTATTTCTCTTAATGCTTTTTTTTTTTTTTTAATCATGGTGCCAGACGCACCAACGATAAAACATTTTTTAATTTTTAATTTAATTTAATTTAATTTAATTATATATATATATATATTGCCTTTAATCATGGTGCCAGCCGCACCAAAGTTTAAACATTTTTTATATACATATATTTTTTTTTTTAGAATGGTGTTGATCCAGCACCCAAAACACTTTATAATTATTATATATATTTTTTTTTATTCTTTTATTTTTTATTTATTTATTTTTTCTTTCTTTGCACATGGTGCCTGATGCACCCCTTTTTTTTCACGTGGTGACAGCACCACTTTGTTTTGCTCCACCACCTTTTTTTTTTTTTTTTAATTATATTTTTTTTGTATAAATTCTGATGACGGGATGGGGAATTTGCAGGGATGGACGAAGTCGAGGCAGCATGGAGGATGAAACTCGACGGAGCAGAACTCGCACTGTCCGTCACCGTCGCAGGCGTCGCAGTCACGTGAGAAGCGCATGCTCATGGCTCGGTCAGAGGTGAAGTGCTACTGCTGCGGTTTGACGGAGGAGTGCACGCCGGCATACGTAGCGACGGTGAAGGAGAGGCACCAGGACCGGTGGATTTGTGGGCTCTGCGCTGAGGCGATCAAGGACGAGAAATCGAGGTCGTCGAGGAAGATCAGCACGGAGGAGGCGATGAGGCGGCACGTCAGCTTCTGCGAGGAGTTCCGGATGTCGAGTCCTCTTTGACTACAAAGTTTGCAGGTTCAGTGACCTCAATACGTCCCCATTTATCAACTGCTAGCCTCATCGATCCCTTGAACATGTCAATCCTTGCATTGCGGAGAATTACAGTTGCACCAGGCTTCATCAAGTCAACTTGATCGTTCCTGGCAGTGAAGAGAATGGTCCCAGTCTCGTCCCCAATCAAGCACTCAGAGATTCGAGTCTGGCGAAGGTGCTGCGACACCGATCGGCCCTTCTGCAGCACAGGGTTCGAGCCCAGGACCTTGGCGACGAGCGTGTGGCCGCTGGTCTCCGGCTTGAGCAACTCGACCTTGGTGAACACGGGCTTTCTTAGACCAGGCTTGGCATTGCTCTGCTGGGGTGTCTGAGACGGTGCCGTTTTGGTGGACGTCGTCATTCAAAAACAAGATGAGTTGAGGCATACTTTGCAAGCAGTTCAAAAGCATTGTGGTTTGCAAAGTCTTCAAACTGAACGAGAACTTTCTCCCCGTAATTCTGCTTAACTGCAGTCATGAACTCTTGTAGGAGTTCGGCATATTCCTGCCCAGTAGCCCTCTTTTGCCTCAGCCCTATGTAGAACTCATCATTCAACAGCTTCTCATTGTTTGTACCAACATCAATGGTTACAGGCAAGCAAGCAGAAGGACGAACTCCTCCAAGTGCCGTGTATAGAGCAAGTTTACCCACAGGAATACCCATTCCATGACAGCCAAGATCCCCAAGCCCTAGGATCCGCTCTCCATCAGTGACAACAATGACTTGAATATTCTTCTCAGGCCAGTTCCTTAATACTTCAAGAATCTTGCCCTTTTCTTTCAAACTTATGAAAAGACCCTGTGGTTGCGTAAAGATGCTTCCATATTTCTGGCAAGTTTCACCGACAGTAGGAGTATAGACAACCGGAAGTAATTCCTCAACATGTTCAATAAGAAGCTTGTAGAATAGCTTTTCATTTCTCCCCTGAAGATCAATCATAGCGATATACTTCTGCAGTGGAACTTGATACTGACGGATACTGTTGATCATTTTCTTAACCTGAAGTTCTTGAGAAATAACAATTGGGGGAAGAAGACCACGCAAGTAATGGGCATCTCTCTCTTTCTCTGTGAAAGCAAGACCTTTGTTGTGGTGTGGAGATCGTATCAATGTATATCCACTAGCAACCGAGACACTCCAGGGTGTGACGAGTTGGTCCTCGGTGGCAGTATCCTCACCGTACACGTCTTGTACCCCACCATGGACGGTAGATTTCAGCTCAAACACCTCGGATTCGGCCTTCACGTCCTGCAATGGGTTCTCCATCACAACGCTACCGTTTCGGTCGCTTGTCCGGACTTTTGGGACCACAGCCACCACTTTTAGCGACGTTGACCGCCTCTTCTGGCTCTGAGAGAATGGGCTTGAAGACCCAGCAATGCCCGGTTTCCCCAGAAAACAGCTTCTATTCAAGGACATCATGGCGACGGATTTGTGAAGGGGAGAGTCTTTAGGATCGATGAGCTCTCCTTGCTTGACTCCTTCTCTGTCTCTCTCTCTTATACCTGAAATTTGTGAAACCAAAAAGGAGAGAGAGAGCGCGGGTGGCAAGTGGTGAGGTACGGAGGTCTAGAAGTGTAGCACCGCCTCAAAATGGGACCTGTGATGTCTTCTAACGGACTCGACTCGCTCAGCGGCGCCGGATGGCTCCTCCATGCTCCGGCAACGGCGCCGAGCTTCACTGGAACTCCGGTGACAGCCTTGCCTACCCATTCGCCACGCACCACGTGGAGCTCGACGATGTTGGGCTTGAGGGGTGTACGGACCGAGAAAGAACCGAGCCTGGGCTGGTGCCTTTTGTTACTGCTGGGCCTACACACACACACATATATATATTTCCCTTTTTTCTTTTGAAGAAATTGTATCTTTTTTTTCTTTTTTTTTTTTTTTTTTTTTCGAAGAAACTGTACAAAGAAAATTGCAAATTTTTCTTAACAGAATAAATTTGTAATAAAATTGACATTCTTTAATAAAACATTTATTCTTTTTTTTTTTTAATTTTGATGTGACTGAACTCGAAAAATTGAACATTCGAGCTGCCTACGTACCCCTCCAAAGAAGAGATCAAGTCGTAACGTAGTTCAAAATACATTTTTTTTTCTTGGTATTTTCTTTTGGTGCCATTTGCAGTTTCAACTCGTGCAGACAAGGAGCATTTGGTGCCGTGTTGCAGTTTCAGCTCATGCAGGCAATGAGCGTTTTGGTGTTGCCTTTTATGCTCGTGCAGACTAGGAGCGTTGATGTCGCATTTTATGCTCTTGCGGGTCAGGAGCGTTGATGTTGCCTTTTATGCTCGTGCAGACCAGGAGCTTTGTGTCATGCAGTTTAGACTCGTGCGGGCAAGGAGTTTTGGTTCGTGCAGTTTAGGCTCGTGCGAACAAGGAGCATTGGTGTTGCCTTTTATGCTCGTGCAGACCAGGAGCTTTGTGTCATGCAGTTTAGGCTCGTGTAGGCGAGGAGCCTTGTGTCTTGCAGTTTAGGCTCTTACAGACAATGAGCTTTGGTGTCGTTTGCAGTTTCAACTCGTGCAGGCAAGGAGTGTTGGTGTCGTTTGCAGTTTCAACTCGTGCAGACAAGGAGCGTTGGTGTTGCCTTTTATGCTCGTGCAGACCAGGAGCGTTGATGTTGCCTTTTATGCTCGTGCAGACCAGGAGCATTGTGCCATGCAGTTTAGGCTCGTGTAGGCGAGGAGCTTCGTGTCCTACAGTTTAGGCTCGTGCGGACAAGGAGCTTTGTGTCTTGCAGTTTAGGCTCTTGCAGACAAGGAGCTTTGGTTCGTGCAGTTTAGGCTCGTGCGAACAAGGAGCATTGGTTCGTGCAGTTTAGGCTCGTGCGAACAATGAGCTTTGTGCCATGCAGTTTAGACTCGTGCGGGCAAGGAGAATTTGTGAATTTTGTCAAGCAATCCGGGAGAGGCGTTCCTCACAATTTTCATAGCAAGGAGCTTTGATCGCGTGATTAAAGAAGTCTTCGGGCAAGAAATCGGTCATCGTGATGGGGATGGACGATCTATGTGTCGAAATTTTATCATCTTCAACACGTTCACGTTGCTTTGAAGGTTGACAAGAGTTGCTTTGCCCCCTTTCCGATTGGCGGACTTGTGGAGGAGACGTATGCTTCTTGTGCAATTTCTTAGGAGTGACTTGAGTCCATCCTTCAATTTTGCTTGTCTTGGAGGATGCCCCCAGCGGTTGAGGTGAAAACTTTGAGTCGGAAGAGCCAGAAGTGAAGGTGGTATAGTTTGACTTCACCACATCGTTAAGATCTAGCTCGATGATTCCTTTCTGAGCCAGCTTCATGATGAGATCTTTCAGCACGAAACATTTTTCTGTCGGATGACTGATGAAGCGGTGGAATTTACAGTATCTTGGACTGTCGGTACGATTCATCTCTTCCGGCCGTCTGCACTCAGGCAAACTGATCACCTTCTTGTCCAACAGGTCATCTAACATGGCAACCACATCAGAGTCGGGGAATGGATAAGTCTTCTCCTCAAGCTCCTTCAAAGTGCGTCTACGCATCTCTTGATCACGAAAAGCTTCAGTTTGAATCGCCTTGCCTCGTGTGGATATTTTGACGGGAGATGTGTTGACCGTCATCGCTTCCTTGGTGGGTTTCCATGCAGCCTTTTCCACCTTTGTCCCAAGAACTTTGTCGTTCTTGTAGTCGGCGATCGTTTCTTTCTTCCCATGATGGGCGATGCTCAACTCCATGTCATGGGCGCGAGTGGCCAATTCCTCGAAGGTCCGCGGTTTAATGCCTTGAAGGATGTATTGCAAACCCCATTGCATGCCTTGGATGCACATCTCGATTGAAGAGGTTTCCGAGAGCCTGTCTTTGCAGTCGAGGCTTAGAGTGCGCCATCTGTTGATGTAGTCAATGACTGGCTCGTCCTTCCACTGCTTTGTGCTCGTTAGCTCTAGCATGCTCACAGTGCGGCGGGTGCTGTAGAAGCGAATTAAGGAATTCCCGTTCCAATTGCTCCCAGCTGTTGATTGACTCAGGCTCTAGGTCTGTGTACCACTCAAAGGCGTTTCCTTTCAGCGAGCGCACAAATTGCTTGGCGAGGTAGTCTCCCTCCGTCCCCGCGTTGTTGCAAGTTTCGACGAAATGTGCAACGTGCTGCTTTGGGTTTCCTTTTCCATCAAACTGCATGAACTTTGGTGGTTGATAACCCCTTGGCATCCTTAAGGCATCAATCTTCTTGGAATAGGGCTTCGAGTAGAATAAGGAGGTATGTGAGCTCCCTTCGTACTGTGCCTTGATGGTGTTGGTGATCATCTCCTGCAGTTGCTGGATAGAAAAAGATCCCATGAGTGCCGCTGCTTGGTCTGGCTCCGGCTTCCCATCGATTTTCTTCACCGGGGGTTCTTCGTCTCCGCCAGCTCCTCCCTTTAGTGGATCATCCTCTGGGTCGGGTTTATCGCCGTCATGCGCCTTCAGTCGGTTGACTAGTGCTGCAATTTGCAAGTCTTTCTCTTCCACAGTTCGGGTTAGCCTTGCGATTGCTTCATTCATTTGAGCCAGCTGCTCATCGATTGAAGTTGCTCCAATGGTCATGACTTGCATGGCTGAACTGTCGCTTGAATCGGCATCGGAGAGCATGGATTCAGAGTATTTCCTTGGGCTTTCCCCCCTTGGTGCCCTTAGTGAGGCTAAGGTGATCAAAGGCTCGTGCCTTGGGTGATTTTGTTCCCTTGGCAGAGTTGATGCAGAGGTGAAAGAGGCCGCAGAAGTAGCTCTTGCCATGCTTTGAGTCGTGATGCCCAAAGTGACACCAGTTGCGACGAGGACGCTTTTGTTCTTTGCGCCGGTTGCGGGAACAGTTTGAGCCTTCCTTGATGCCATTAATTTTGGAAGTGCGCTTGAATTTCTTGAACGGAGAAAGAGATGAGAGGCAGAGATTGTCCCACTGGGCGTGCCAATTTGTGAACACGGAAAATTCCTGAAACGAAGGGGACAAGAACGACGTGCACAAACAAATATTTGTATTTGATGATTTTGGGTTCCAATCTCTCTCTAATTTGATCCTCTGATTCGATCTCCGTAAGGTGTTGATTCGTGGATGTTTCGTTGATCCAAGGCGCGTCGAGGCTTGATCTTGGATGAACAGTTGGAAGTTTCTTGGCAGGGCCGTGGGCTTGATCTTTGAAGGTGGATTTGAGCGGATCTTCAAGGGGCTTTTGGGCTTGATCTTGAAGAACAGTGATGAACGGATCTTCAAGGGCTTTTGGGCTTGATCTTGAAGGACGGTTGGATGTGTGGATTTGTCGACGTTTGTTGATCCAAAGGGCCGTTGGGGCTTGATCTTGGAAGAACGATGAACGAAGAACACTTTCTTCAAGGGCCGTCGGGGCTTGATCTTGAAGGTGGATGATTGTTGATCCAAAGGGCCGTTGGGGCTTGATCTTGGATGAACGGATGATGAACGATGGTGCTTTCTTCAAGGGCCGTCGGGGCTTGATCTTGAGAGAGCGATGGACGAAGAACGAAGAGAGCTTTCTTGATTCTTCGGGAACCTGGATGCTTGAGAGCTTCGGAGTTTCAGAGCTTCAGAGCTTCAAGGTGTAATATGAATTGGTTCCCCTAAATGAATGAAATGGGCTTGTATTTATAGAATTTTCCAATGCCTAATTTTGAATATAATATCCCAGATGAAATAAGTCGTTTCTGCCAGGTGTTGACACGTGTCCTATTTGATGACTTTTCCAACTCATTTCAATTTTCGTTGAGTCACACGCTACGTGTAAAATTTATGTAATACATGAGCGTTGACACTTTGATTTATCGGTCAATATTTATTTACGAAATTTCGATGTCTACAATTGATGCTAGTCACTTTTTATCTTTAGCCAGCAACAGCATTTGTAGTTTTGTTAAGAGTAGTCGGATTCGCAGGCATTTTGCTGACAAATAAAAGTTGACCGTTAATCGTTATATTGTCTTGAAAAATAGTTCATTTGTTCTTTGAATTAATAACTTCGAACACATCAACATGATTTCTAATTGCGAACAAAGAAAGATCAGATCAAGAATTTTTTTCTCCTGCTGCTCAAAAATAGTGCTTTTTGGTGATGATAAACACTATGCGGCAATTTTGTAGACTTGGCAAAAATTTAAAACAAATGAAGATTATTTAAGGCCAACTATTTGCATTGTGCAATCCAAACTCAAAGATTCTGTGGCAGAAACAAATGATAAGCGATAAGGAGTTTTTTAGGGGTTTTTAAATTGTGATGGTGATCATATATAATGGAAGCTGTGTTGTTGTCTCCATTCATGCAGTGAGCGAGCAAAGCTTTTAAATCTCTCTCCCTCTCCATTTCCCTTCAACTACTTGATCATCATATACCAAAACAATGGGTGCAAAGATGAAGGTGGTCGCTTCAGACCAAACCAAGACCATCACCAAACAGATCACAGGCATGAAGGGTGGCCTTAGAACCATGCCTTTTATCATCTGTATGCTCTCTTTTACGATCAGGATCTCTGTGCATGATGTTTGTTTTTTATTCGACAAATAAAAACAGATATATGTTCCAGAACCGGACTACTTATGTGACATCCCTAGTTTGTGGTATAATTTTATTTTGAGGATCAAATTAAGGTTTATGTGAATGTTTTTCATGTGCAGCAAATGAGTCATTCGAAAAGGTTGCAAGCTTTGGTCTTCAGGCTAATATGATCTTGTACTTGGTATTTGAATATCACTTCGACGCCGCTACCGGATCTAGCATCTTGTTCTTGTGGTCAGCCTTGTCAAATTTTACGCCTATTATCGGAGCTTTTCTCGCCGATTCTCTCTGGGGTCGGTTTCATGTGATTTCTATGGGAATAATCGTTAGCCTATTTGTAAGCAAATTAAAGTTTGCCCTAATTCTCCATATCATGTTAAGTTGTCACCTATGTTACGTGCACAAAAAAAATTAATCATATTTTTCGTTGCAGGGAATGATTGTGTTATGGCTAACAGCAATACTTCCACAAACAAGGCCACATGATTGCGACCCGTACAAAGAAAAATGTGTTCCGGCAAACACAGCTCAAGTCATGCTTCTCTTCGCCTCATTCGGCCTCATGTCGATCGGAGCCGGTGGCATCAAACCATGTTCCTTGGCCTTTGGTACCGATCAACTGGACAATCCAGACAACCCAAATAACGAAAGGCGCTTGCAGAGCTTCTTCAATTGGTATTATGCTTCAGTTGGAGTCTCAGTCATGCTTGCAGTGACAGTCATTGTTTATATTCAGGATCAAATTGGATGGGTTGTAGGGTTTGGAGTCCCTGTAGGGCTCATGTTCTTGTCCACTGTTTTCTTCTTCTTGGGATCTTCCCTTTATGTCAAAGTTCCTCCGAACAAGAACTTGTCTGCTGGATTTCTTCAAGTGTTTGCAGCTGCTTGGAAAAACAAAAACTCGGCGTTGCCACCAAAGAATTTTGATGCATGGTATAGTCCCAAAGGTTCCAAGTTTGTGGCTCCGACGGATAAACTAAGGTAAAGGGAAAACATTATCTTGTTAATATAATATGCATGGACTTAACTATATATGTCACTAAGCTATCATATTTTATTCCCTAATAGGCATAAAACAAAAACTCTAAAAAGAACAACGTATTTAACGAGTACGTATATATGTCTTCGTATATATGAATCATCACATATCTACCACCGGTTTTATATAATCATGAGCCTATTATATCAATTTTAGCTCGAGCCTGTAACACTGGTTTTACCCTTAACTTCCTCCCCTTCACACCTAGATAACTCACCTCACCTCACATTAACTTATTTAATGAGAGAGATAGACTCATAGTTATATATAGAACCAGTTACACTTAAAAATTTCTCTTCACATGCAAACCATGCATATGACAATTGGTTTTGACTTGATGTATGTATTGATAATTTATATATATGCATATGTATTGGCTCATTTTAGGTACCTAAATAAAGCTTGCATCATAAGAAGTCCTGAAAAGGACATAGGCCCTGATGGTTTGGCCAAAGATCCATGGAGTTTATGCACTGTCAGGCAAGTAGAGGAGCTGAAAGCCTTGATCCGAGTCCTGCCCATTTGGTCTAGCAGCATTATAATCTCAGTTATAATCAGCCAACACGCGTTTCCCGTGCTCCAAGCAAAGTCCATGGAGAGGCATTTGTTTGGCAACATCAAAATTCCAGCAGCCTCATTTTCCGTGTTTGCAATCCTCACTCTCACAATATGGGTGGCCATCTACGACCGTATTATAGTCCCCTTGATATCAAAGTACACGAAAAGGCCACGCGGGCTTAGCTTCAAGCAACGAATAGGGGGTGGACTAGCAATCTCCTGTTTGGCAATGGCAGTGGCTGCAGAGGTTGAGAGGCACAGAAGACAAACAGCAATCCGAGAGGGTTTTTCGAACAAACCGGAGGGTGTAGTCGGCATGTCTGCCAAGTGGATAATCCCACAGCACTGCCTCATTGGACTTGCTGAGGCTCTCAATGCAATAGGGCAACTGGAGTTTTACTACTCTCAGTTCCCAAAGAGCATGTCCAGCATTGCAGTGGCTCTTTTGACGCTAGGGTTTGGAGTTGGGAGCTTGGTGGGGAGTTTGCTTGTTACTATTATCGCTGATGCCACTAGAAAAGGAGGTGTGAGCTGGGTTTCAAGTAACCTCAACAAGGCTCACTATGATTATTATTATTGGATCGTTGCTGGGTTGAGTGTGGTAAATGTCTTTTACTTTTTACTGTGTAGTTGGGCATATGGGCACTGTGAGGATAAAAAGATTTGGGATGAGGGAGAAGGGGAGGCAGAGGAGGAACTGTCCAAGTCCGGGGAGTATGCAGTTATGTTCTCCGCATAAATTAGGTCCCCGATGTTTTTAATTTCTGGGATTGTGTGCACATTAGGGTTTGCATAAGCATAAAACCTTAAATTTATAAATATGTATATACATCCAGTGCTTAGTGTGATTTGTGAGGACATGATATCTGCATATTGTTCGTGTATTATTAGAATATTGCAATTAAATTTGTTCGAATTTACGAGCGGATCGGATTTTTCGCTTGCACGATCTCAATTCATTTTATTTTTTATTTTGTTATACAAGCGATATGTTATATTAAATTTAATTTTTTTAATTTAATATCTCATTTATTTTATAACTTTGTAACGTTTAATGATTAAAATCTCTGTTTTCAAGATCATTCATTAAAAATATGAACCCAGATCCTTTCCGGACAGAAAGAAATTGAGCTCAAAAATCAAATGATCCGGACCATTGAAATTTGATCCAATAACTACAATTATTATAACTTTTAGAAAGCCTCATGTTTGTAGCCGTTTGATCAAATTTTAACGGTCTGGACAATTTGATCCTGAGGCTTAGATTTTTTGAGTCCGAGGGGGATCCAGGTTCTAAAAATATCAACCCTACAAAAAGTCAACAAATTAAACAATTTATGATTTATGTTTTTTTGCATTTATGATTTTCAAGGTAATATAAAAATTGGACGATTTTAATCAACATGTAATATTGCACTAGAAAAACTCGCATGGAATGAATATTCACCGCCACGTGATGTTTTAGAATTTTGATTCAATATTTCAATATAAAGTAAAAAAATAATTACAGATGATATTATTGGTTCGTTTGTAAGTGCATTTAAAATGATTGAAATCACTTTTAAAATGACTCAAAGTGCTTATTGTGAGAACTACTTCACATGCTTTTTCATTAATCATTTGAAATTTTACTAAAAATTGGTTTAAAAAATATTTTCAACCATTTTAAAAGCAGTTCTAAACAAGCCTATGTTATTACTTATTAGAGCAATGCATCACCTGAACCAATGTAACTATGAAAGAGCTTGTTTAATAAGTGCTTTTAAATAATTGAAAGAGTTTTTAGAAAAAATAATTTTTGAGTTCTAAAAGCACTAATTATGTGCTTATTAAGTGATTTTTCATTATTAACTTACATTTTTACAAGAATTGATTCCAAAACATTTTCTTTCAAAACATTTAAAATTACTTGCTAAATGAACTTTAAGTCATTCTTAACTAACTACACACCAAAAATGTCAAAAGAAGAAGAAAACAAATTAAAGACCGGACCCGAAAATATTTATCAAAACCAGTTGAAAAAACCCCTCAAGTCCACCACACCGTCCCTAGTAGTCCTTGATAGCGACTCCTGTACACCAAACTGCGCACCCTATCGTTCATTCTCCACCGTCCGATCAACGGTTAACCGCTAATCAAAAGCAATGGCTCCGATTGCAGTCGGCGATGTTATTCCAGACGGCACTCTCGCCTACTTTGACGAGGAAGACAAGGTCCAATCCGTCAACATCCACTCCCTCGCCGCCCTCAAAAAAGTCATCCTCTTCGGCGTCCCCGGTGCCTTCACCCCCACTTGCAGGTAAAAGCTCGAGTCTTTCGGTTTCCGATTTTATTGGATATAGAATTTTGTGCTAAACCTTACCCACTGTTTGGTTCCCGGGAAAATGGTTGGAAAATGTATAACAAATGAGCCCCGCATTGGTAAAGTTGCTTGCTTCGGTGTGAATTTGTTACTTGTGAAGTGGACGGTTTAGATTGGTGACTGGTTTGAATCGGACGGTTGTAGAAATTTGGATTCTTTTCCGATGATTATTAGTTATTTTTCTGAGAAATCGAGGTTGTTTTTTTAGCTGTGGTTGTACGGTTTGAAGCATTTGCCTGGATTCATTGAGAAAGCAGAGGAACTTAAATCAAAGGGCGTTGAGAAAATTCTCTGCCTTAGCGGTATTACTTCTCACTTAACTGTATTTTCTGTTAATTTCAGTTTACTTGCAGCAATTATGGTATCGCATATAGTAAATGTCGATATGTTTGTCGCGAGTTTCATGCGGGATATAATAATTTGAGGTTAATGCTGAGTTTAGTGATTCCTTTAAGGTCATAGAACTTACATTGAGTAAGGCAAATGCTTCCTGTATATGCTGTTGCAGCTTGTAATGACTAGTTAAGTGTTCCTAGATATTGGTAGATGGTCCTCTGTTGGGATCAAGCGTCGATTGCATTTCTTATCGATTGAGTCAAGAATCTACTGCAGACTTGCGGTTTGCTTTTTCTTATTTCATCCACATTGGACACTAACACACCTTCATAGTAGTTGGTCTCGCAATCACTCTCCCGTTGTCGCTATGCATTGCTGGTTTATTGCTGTTACTCGATGGGGTGCTGTCACAGAGGCTACTAATGAGCTCACGAATGATAGCTTTGTATGTCCATCAACCGCTCATGAGAATGCGCTGCGAATTTGTTTACCGAACTCTTTTATTTTTGTGGTGTACTCAAGGCTTTGATTCGTGTTTGCAGTGAATGATCCCTTTGTGATGAAGGCTTGGGCGAAAACATACCCCGAGAACAAAGATGTTCTTTTCCTTGCTGATGGCTCAGCAAAATACACCCATGATCTCGGCCTTGAGCTAGACCTTCCAGAGAAAGGGCTGGGAACTCGTTCTAAGAGGTTTGCTCTCTTGATCGAAGACCTCAAGGTGAAGGCTGCAAATATCGAGAGTGGGGGCGAATTTACCATCTCCAGCGCCGATGACATCCTCAAGGCTCTTTGAATATTTACATTCCTTCACCCCAAGCTTGCTGCCCCTTGTATCTGAGATTTGTGCCTCCCTTTCTTCAAATTCTCACTTTTGTCAAAATTCCAAATTTAATTCTCACATCTCAACGTAAGGAGTTATTTTGTGATATACGAGGGACACTATTGAAATGATAATAAATGACATTTTGTGATACCGGGACCTAGAGCTCTTTTGTGGAAAATAGATCTAGAAATTGAACGAGATGTTAGAAACAATTTTCAAGTTTTAGGCCTTAAAAACTTGTTTGGTAGGATTATTTTCAAAAACTGAATTCAAGATTAACTTAAAAATACAGTTTATTTTCTAAAAACAGAAAAAGTAAGTTTTTAGAGTTTTTAAACTTAAACTCACTTTTTTCTTTTATCTCCCTCCTCCCCTCTCACTCTAAATATATCTCTCTTTTATTCTCTCTCTCACGCATCTCTTTCTTTTTTTTACCTTTTTCATCTCTTCTCCAATCTGCTCTATTTATTCTCTCGGTTCTTTTTCTCGCTTTTCTTCCTCACTATCTCCTCCGATCTTCTCAATTCTTTTTTTTCCTTTAAATATCTCTTAATTTTTTTCCTCTTCTATCCTCTTTCTCTCTCAGATAGACCTGGCAGTTTTTGACACGACACGGTGACACGATATGAAAACTACACGAAAATAACGGGTTTCGGGTCAACACGATAACTTATCGGGTCACTATCGGGTGACCCGTTAAGAACCCGTTAATAACGGGTTCTTAACAGGTATACATGCGGGTAACACGTGGGTAACCCGTTTCGACCCGTTAAGAAAAAAATTATTTTAATAATTTTAAAGTTTAATTACTAAAAGATTTATTATAAAATACAATAGTCATATTAATATATACAATATATTCTATATTAAATATATAGTTTTGTATTATTATTCTATATAAATTATAAAAAAATAAAAAAAAGTTTTAGTCATTATTTATTTTTATTATGAGAGTTCCTTATTATCATTACTAGGATAAATTTTACATAACATATTCTTGTCCAAAATTAAAATATACTAGTATAGTATTTGTATATGCAAGAACTAAGAAGACATACATACAAGTATGAAAAATGTGAAAGAATATATAAACACTCGTGATTTATCATTATTCCTTCACGAATAGATAATTGTTACACTTATATTATCGTTTAGATTTTTAAAATCCTTCAAACCCTCATGAATAATATTTTTTATTTGAGGGCAAAATTAATAAAATTAATAATAATTATTGTAGAAGTGTAAAAAATGTAAAAAATTATATATACAATCACTCATATATAAAAATGTAAATACTTTAAATTAAAGCTCAAATTTATTCATTACATTCTGATAGGGTCGAGGAGTGTATATGTACAAAATCATCAAAATCGGAACTAAAATAACCGTTAAATTGTGATTTTTCGTTTATAACCGTCGAAAACTTTTGTTCCGTTACGTAATCTCTGAATGTTTGTTTTTTACAATTTTTTACGTTTGCAATCTCGGAATGTGTACAAATAAGTTTGACGGTTGGATCGTTGAAAAAAGTTTCATAGAATGCATATTGCATCAAAACGGTATATTAAACAAACACTTAGAGTTAATATTATACTTCTATTAAGTATAAAATAAATTTTTGTGGTATCCACTAGTGTAAATACTTTAAATTAAAGATCAAATTTATTTATTACATTCTTATAGGGTCGAGGAGTGTATCTGTAAAGAATCATCAAAATCGGAGCTAAAATAACCGTTAAATTGTGATTTTTCGTTTATAACCGTTGATAACTTTTGTTCCGTTACGTAATCTCTGAATGTTTGTTTTTTACGATTTTTTATGTATACAATCTTGGAATGCGTACAAATAAGTTTGACGGTTGGATCGTTAAAAAACGTTTTGTAGAATGCATATTGCGTCAAAATAGTAGATTAAACAAACACTTAAAGTTAATATTATACTTCTATTAAGTATAAAAAAAGATTATGTGGTATCCACTAGTGTAAATACTTTAAATTAAAGATCAAATTTATTCATTACATTCTTATAGGGTCGAGGAGTGTATCTGTAAAAAATCATCAAAATCAGAGCTAAAATAACCGTTAAATTGTGATTTTTCGTTTATAATCGTCGAAAACTTTTGTTCCGTTACGTAATATCTTAATGTTTGTTTTTTACAATTTTTTACGTATGCGATCTCGGAATGTGTACAAATAAGTTTGACAGTTGGATCGTTGAAAAAAGTTTCGTAAAATGCATATTGCGTCAAAACAGTAGATTAAACAAACACTTAGAGTTAATATTATACTTCTATCAAGTATAAAATAAGTTTTTGTGGTATCCACTAGTGTAAATACTTTAAATTAAAGATCAAATTTATTCATTACATTCTTATAGGGTCGAGGAGTGTATCTGTAAAAAATCATCAAAATCGGAGCTAAAATAACCGTTAAATTGTGATTTTTCATTTATAACCGTCGAAAACTTTTGTTCCGTCACGTAATCTCTGAATCTTTATTTTTTATGATTTTTTACGTATGCAATCTCGGAATGTGTACAAATAATTTTGACGGTTGGATTGTTGAAAAAGGTTTCGTAGAATGCATTTTGCGTCAAAACGGTAGATTAAACAAACACTTAAGAGTTAATATTATACTTCTATTAAGTATAAAATAAGTTTTTGTGGTATCCACTAGTGTAAATACTTTAAATTAAAGATCAAATTTATTCATTACATTCATATAGGGTCGAGGAGTGTATCTGTAAAAAATCATCAAAATCGGAGCTAAAATAACCGTTAAATTGTGATTTTTTGTTTATAACCGTTGATAACTTTTGTTCCGTTACGTAATCTCTGAATGTTTTTTTTTTACGATTTTTTACGTATGAAATCTTGGAATGTGTACAAATAAGTTTGACGGTTGGATCGTTAAAAAAAGTTTCGTAGAATGCGTCACATTAGTAGATTAAACAAACACTTAAAGTTAATATTATACTTCTATTAAGTATAAAAAAAGATTTTGTGGTATCCATTAGTGTAAATACTTTAAATTAAAGATCAAATTTATTCATTACATTCTTATAGGGTCGAGGAGTGTATCTGTAAAAAATCATCAAAATCGGAGCTAAAATAACCGTTAAATTGTGATTTTTCGTTTATAACCGTCGAAAACTTTTGTTCCGTTACGTAATCTCTGAATGTTTGTTTTTTACGATTTTTTATGTATGCGATCTCAGAATGTGTACAAATAAGTTTGACGGTTGGATCGTTGAAAAAAGTTTCGTAGAATGCATATTGCGTCAAAACAATAGATTAAACAAACACTTAGAGTTAATATTATACTTCTATTAAGTATAAAATAAGTTTTTGTGGTATCTACTAGTGTAAATACTTTAAATTAAAGATCAAATTTATTCATTACATTCTTATAGGGTCGAGGAGTGTATATGTACAAAATCATCAAAATTGGAGCTAAAATAACCGTTAAATTGTGATTTTTCGTTTATAACCGTCGAAAACTTTTGTTCCGTTACGTAATCTCTGAATGTTTGTTCTTTACGATTTTTTATGTATGCGATCTCGGAATGTGTACAAATACGTTTGACGGTTGGATCGTTGAAAAAAGTTTCGTGGAATGCATATTGCGTCAAAACAGTAGATTAAACAAACACTTAGAGTTAATATTATACTTCTATTAAGTATAAAAAAAGATTTTGTGGTATCTACTAGTGTAAATACTTTAAATTAAAGATCAAATTTATTCATTACATTCTTATAGGGTCGATGAGTGTATCTATAAAAAATCATCAAAATCGGAGCTAAAATAACCGTTAAATTGTGATTTTTCGTTTATAACTGTCGAAAACTTTTATTCTGTTATGTAATCTCTGAATGTTTGTTTTTTACGATTTTTTATGTATGCGATCTCGGAATGTGTACAAATAAGTTTGATGGTTGGATCGTTGAAAAATGTTTCGTAGAATGCATATTGCGTCAAAACAATAGATTAAACAAACACTTAAAGTTAATATTATACTTCTATTAAGTATAAAATAAGTTTTTTGTGGTATCTACTAGTGTAAATACTTTAAATTAAAGATCAAATTTATTCATTACATTCTTATAGGGTCGAGGAGTGTATCTGTAAAAAAATCATCAAAATCGGAGCTAAAATAACAGTTAAATTGTGATTTTTCGTTTATAACCGTCGATAACTTTTGTTCTGTTACGTAATATTTGAATGTTTGTTTTTTTTACAATTTTTTACGTATGCAATCTTGGAATGTGTACAAATAAGTTTGACGGTTGGATCGTTGAAAAAAGCTTGTCATTACGAGTGTTTATATATTTTTTCTATATTTTTTACACTTCTACATTAATTAAAAAACTATTAAAGACTTTAGGTAAGCGAAAATATACTTAAAACAAAATTGCGTTTTTATGTTTTGGATGTGATAATATGGAATGTATATACTTATTTAGTATTATGTTTTTCATTTGATTATTTATTGGTTTAAAATATATTTTCCTTAACGGGTAACGGGTCGGGTCATATTACCTGTTAATATTATCGGGTTGATTTCGGGTCGGGTCATTTTACCCGTTTATTTTAACGGGTGTTACACGACACGACCCGTTAAGATATCGGGTATGACACGAAAACGACACGAACACGGAAAACATGACACGAATGCCAGGTCTACTCTCAGACCTCCTCTTTTTTTATCTTTTTGTCCAGTTTAAGTTGTAAAATTTATAATTTTTAAATCGCAAACCAAACAAGTTTTTGAGTCTTAAAGAAAATTGTTTTCAAGAAAAATTCTTAAGAAATGTTTTGAGAAATTATAAAAAAATTTAAATATGATACCAAACAAGCCTTAACATATCGACCCATTGAGGAGGTCCAACATATATTTGAAGAGGATTTATATGAAATAGAGACGTCAAGGTGACAACATCTCAAGCATTCCATAGCAATGTAATGTCTCAAATTTTGACATTTACGTTTTTTTATGAGTCTCTTTCTCATGTTATAGGTGTTCAATCCCTAAACAACATGTTTAAGCATGTTTACATACTTAGAATTTGAGTTACTCTAATCTTTAACTTTTTCTGTGTTTATTAACACATTGGATATAAATGACTCTAGTTCATTTGTGTTATTTACACACAACATGAAATGTACGTATTATTAAATACTTGAAAAACAAAAGATTAGATTGACTATAACAGCAGTTGATTTTCGCCTTTACACATGACTTGTCTCATTTTAAGTAAATAACACATGCTTTTAAGTATCGAAGTAAACCTCCCTCTAGCTTTTCGTCATTACATATGACTTGTCTCATTTTAAGTAAATAAACAAGCTTTTAAGTATAGAAGTAAACCTCCCTCTAGCTTTTTCAACAGTACACAAAAACACAAGGTCAAAGTTCGCCTTTACACATGACTTGTCTCATTTTAAGTAAATAACACATGCTTTTAAGTATCGAAGTAAACCTCCCTCTAGCTTTTCGTCATTACATATGACTTGTCTCATTTTAAGTAAATAACAAGTTTTTAAGTATAGAAGTAAACCTCCCTCTAGCTTTTTCAACAATACACAAAAATACAACATTTTAAGTAAATAACACATGCTTTTAAGTATCGAAGTAAACCTCCCTCTAGCTTTTTGTCATTACATATGACTTGTCTCATTTTAAGTAAATAACAAGTTTTTAAGTATAGAAGTAAACCTCCCTCTAGCTTTTTCAACAATACACAAAAACACAAGGTCAAAGGTCTTAAATTTCAGGTAGGCGGCTTTGGGTCCACTCCAACAACACCGATACTGTTCTCATTTGGCTGCCTGCTCAATCTGTCAGGCGTGAGGTTTTAATACAAAATGCCTCAGTGTTAGTTAGAGTGAGGTAATTTTATATAAAGAGCTTGTTCTCAAGCCTTTTGGCCAATGTGGGACATAGAAATTCTAACAAAAGGGGAGGAAACCTATCTTATTTCAACAATATTAACAAGAATTTTTCTAGTGTCAACCAAAGCATAATATACACAAAACCATTGTCGTTAGATTATTGATCTCATTCTTCCATTGCTCCAACACACTTAATAAACCAGAGCACCGTAGAATTTTTGCATTAACAAATGGCCCAAATGAACATTATGAAATTGCTGATTTTTGGAGTTTGGGTGATTGTTCCAACCATGATTGGGTGAACCTGGTCCCCTTGGCCCTGCCACTTCTCTTAACTCTGTAACAACAATTCAACTTTTAAAATGCCATCAAACTGTCTAAATAAAGCTTAAAAAACATTTTAATCCAAAAAAAATGGCATATCTATATTGCAATGCATGCATTTGTTTCACCTAAGAAGCCACAGTCACTTGGCATCTTGTCAATTAATCATTCAAACTGCTTAGATTTTGTTTAACAATTGAAAGACAAATAATCTTAGAAAAATGCACTTTCTTATTTAGTAATGTCAAACGAGCTCTTAAGTGTTGATGGACAATGGCCAGCAATCAAGGATGTGGGTCCATATTTTTGGTAACAGTTCCAGGTGTTGCATGTGTATCAACAGAGATAATAGCATTTAGCGACGATGATTATGGATAGATGCATGCACTAGCGACGATGATTAGGGATTGATGCATGCACTGCCAATTTCTTATCATTGTTTTTTTTGATAAATTCTACTGCTACAGCTGACAGTCTATATTCTAACAAAGCCTAATGCGTGAATAATTCGAACTTGCATACATAAAAGCATACTGTTAAAACTAACTTGATTTTTAATAAAAAAAACATTACAAATTCGGCCGAAGTTAAAATTATCTCAATATAAATTAAAAGAGTATTTTGACAGCTAAGAATATACAGTAAATAAAATATATAAAACGCCCTTCAACTGTTGTTCTGTTTTTACGTGACAAACATAATGAAAAATTGACACAACCTTGTTGTCTGTTTCTGTTGGTTCTGCCTTCATCATAGTATTACTTCTCAAATACTACGAAGTTCGGGTTTTTACAAATCTTACCAGAAGCGGTCAAAAGGCGAGGGACTCCATGTTTTGAAAAATTTGGTAAAAACTAGACCTGGTTACTCAAAGATGAATATGAATTCTTACTTTAAATTGTTTCAGTTCATAGAACTTGGTGTTTATGATCAAAACCGTTGATATTATAAATCATTATATAAAGATTACCTCTATAAAAAATCAATTAAAACTAAGATCGTTTAGTCATCGAACTGTATAAAAACAGCTGAACGGAATTGGTAAAAGAATTCCGAACCATCTATGTATTTGGTTATTTGCTATAATAGATTGACTAAACGATATTAATTTTAATTCATTTTTTGCAAAAATGATATTTACAGAATGATTCATAATATGAACGGTTCTGATCATAAACACAAAACTCTGTAATTTAAACACGAAGAGTTTTGAATTGGAATTCCTATGCAACTTTAAGTTGCCAACCGTTGTTCGGGAAAAAAAGAAAAAAAAAAGCCTAAGAAACTGGTTCAGGCATGATTCTGGCAGTTCATTGTTTATTGTTACGTTGAATAATAAATTTTCGCTCGAAAACTTTTTGGCAGCTCGAAAAAAGTTTTGAAAGTAACGTGATTAAGGCATTTTATTGTTATTCTTTTCGAGACATCCTTTAGTTTGAAAGTATATTTGGAAGTTAGGCAGCTAAGTTGACATCAATAAAACTTGAACCTTGGGCAGTTGATGTATCAAAATACTTTAACCACTAAAGTTCTATTGAAAGACAGTAGAAAACCATGTCAAGCAAGAATTAAACACAAAACTAAACCTTTTTTAATCTTTTGAAAATACTAAATACTTTCCAGTATCTAAAAGCAAGGGGGGCCACCTTATTTGGGTAAGAACTATTGTCCAATATATATACACACATAGAAGCGGAGTCATGAATGAACTAGAATGGTCTCAGATCGATATTTTTTTCACATAGAAAAACTGGAATTATCCCTCTAATTTCCAATAATTGTAAATATGTGATGACAAAGAAGGTTTTGACTATTCACATATTCGTAAAAATCAACATCATTGATTCATCGTCACCAAATAAACAAATATTAGAATCTGACCAAAAATATAGAGTAACAATTTAAGTAGTGACTGAGATGATGATTAGATGATGAACGAGATGATGGCTAAAAGATGGATTTGCGAGCGTGTTGCAAATTATTGCATCAGTTTTTAACATTTGTGAGAAGTTCCTCTTAATCCGAAATTCTGACTCTACTACTAATATATATATATAAATTATATATAGGTAAGAACTAATGCAGATGTTGTAACAAAATTGGATTTTACAGTTTTACTGTTCAATTTCGTTTATTTGCCATGAATGTGACGGCAAGTTGGAAACCAGCAAAAAAGATGAAAGAGGAGGGTCCCATTTTTCTGTACATTCAAAAAATATTTCTGTTGGGTTTGAAATTTGCTTCGAGGGACTCAAAAGTAGTGGAGCTATATACCCTTTGACCACAATCAAAACCGTCTCACCTCTCTCTCTCTCTCTCTCTCTCTCTCTCTCTTAAATTTTAAATCTTTCTTCCCGAAATTAGAAAAAGGACTTGGCTTCTATATCATCTCACACCTCAACAAAAAGCCAGACACTGTTCTCAGCTCTCTTTCTTCTACTTCTTCAACTGCTTCTTCTGTTCAGCTTTTTGTTTAGGCTGAACTTTCTGAAGCTCATTTCACATATATACATATATATTCCTAGAAGTGCTTTTGGCTAAAGTGCTTGATTACCAAGTGGCTAGTGTTTATTTCAAGTTGGGGGGTTGAGAGAATGAGTGCTTCAAAGTTCATTAAATGTGTCACAGTTGGAGATGGAGCAGTTGGGAAGACCTGTATGCTTATTTGTTACACCAGCAACAAGTTTCCTACCGTGAGTCCTTAAAAACTCATCTCAAAAATACTTTTTCTTTCCTTGCATTTATTTTTTGGATATTTTTATCAGATTTTTGCCATGAATTTTCTTTCACATTTCTACTGAAGATGTGCTGCACAAATCAAGCTAAAAACTAAAAAGTAAGATAAAAATTACATAAATTTATCAATTAATATAATCTATTTTTGTGTGTGGCAGGATTATATACCCACAGTTTTTGACAATTTTAGTGCAAATGTGGCTGTAGATGGGAATATAGTCAACTTGGGGCTGTGGGACACTGCAGGTAAAGGGTTTTCCTTGTACTGAGCGTCATTTTATTACAGTTTTACTGCTGCTGATTTCTGGGATTCAAAGTTTGGAGATTGGAGGGTCTTGGTTTTTTTTTTTTTTTCTGAGTTTTTACAATTTACCCTTTTTTGTATTTTGTTTTCAAAGGCCAGGAGGATTACAGCAGGTTGAGGCCACTGAGTTATAGAGGTGCAGACATATTTGTGTTAGCTTTCTCTTTAATTAGCAGGGCAAGCTTTGAGAATGTTCTTAAGAAGGTACTAATTCCATGGCTAATTATTGATTTTGTTTAATTATAAGACTTGGATTTGGTGTTTCACTGACTAAGATGCATACAATTCTGATATATTTTCACAGTGGATGCCGGAACTTCGTAGGTTTGCTCCCAATGTTCCAATTGTTCTTGTTGGTACAAAGCTAGGTAAGGCATCAACTTGTCGATTTTGTTTCTCCGATAATTTTTTAGGGTGTCTTTTAGGAGTAAATTTTGTCAGCATTTTGCTTATATGTATATCATCTGTATGTTTAAGATCTTCGCCAGGACATGGGGTATCTAGCCGATCATATGGGATACAACATCATAACTTCTGCTCAGGTAATGGTTTCCGTTTGTTTCAGTTCCTCAAGGTTATTGCTTCCGTAAAGCATTTGGGTTTATGTGGAAGTGTCTAATTATGCTTAGCATGCAGGGAGAGGAGCTCAGAAAACAAATAGGTGCTGCAGCTTATATCGAGTGCAGCTCGAAGACCCAGCAGGTAGCCAACTTAGAAGAACTTAAAATTCCGGGGATATTTCATGTCTAATGTTATCAAAGTCAAATTTTTTTTTGATCAAGCGTGATAAATTAGTATAATGTTCTTGCTTGATAAAGATTGCTGATCGATGAACTCTGCTTGATTTTGATTAGAATGTCAAAGCTGTTTTCGATACTGCCATTAAGGTTGTTCTTCAACCTCCGAGAAGGAAGGATATGGCTAAGAAGAAAAGGCACCGGAGATCTGCTTGCTCAATTGCGTAAGTACTGCTTTCGTTATGTGGTGTTTTATGTTACCCCAATAGTTTCTATTCAACCTCAAGGGATAATAACTTGATGAGGTTTAGCAGTTTGCGCAATGACAATAATTTCATAAACCTAATCACACGAACTTACTTGCTTTTGCGATTTGATAGAGATAATTACCCGGTGGTTAGAAACATAAGTCATTGCCTACCCTTGCTCAGGCTTGAGTCTAGGATCTCGAACTCCGCCTTCTGCTTAAGGATTGATATGTCACTAGATCAACCTGTCATTGGCAAAGTGAAGTGCATGTAAAACGAGAAAATGATCCAAACACCTAACTGGACAAAAATGGTTAGAATATGTGTCTTTCAATTCGTTAAATATTTGCTACTGTGGTCCAAGGAGCTGATATGGCGAACTAATTAGGGATGAATGTAACTGTGTTGTCATATCCAGATATAGCCAAATAATTCCTCAATTATAATTTGAAACGAAAGCGAAAACTTTATGATTGAGCTGGCTCTGTTAATAGGTTCTTCACTAGTTGACAAATTTTAAACGTACACTGTTGTTGCATTGCGATAATCCTTATAATCGTTAACATGGAACATCGAAAGTGACTAGGCATGGTCCGGTTGGTCTTATGGTAATTGTTTTCTTGATCTATCAGTGCAATTTTACCGAGATTCATGTACTAAATCTCTGCAAATAACATATCCTAAAACACATTGTTCTTACTGATACAGGAGCATTGTCTGTGGAGGCTGTGATGTTTAGGATGACGCCGGAGGAATGCTAACCACCCGCCGTGTGGAACATAACGTTGTCTTTCACAGTTTCACTTGGGGGTTTACTGGCTTAATCCTAACATGCCGTATATTCTTATGTGTGTATTGTGTTTTCAAGCATCGTTAAATTAAACCGAAACATGTTCGTTTTTATTTCGCCAGCTGAATGAATGGAGTGGGAAGTGGAGGGAATTGTTCATTCTCTCCTGCATTGTTACTAAGAAAATCTCATTTTTAAGTTAGAATCTCATTTTTAAATCCTCTTTTTAAGTTGCTCGGATTCACCTGCTAAATTTCACTAAATGGCACACATCTAGCCGTTTAATTCAGCAACGTATGCTATACATTGACCGCACTCAAGAGTTCTCGTCCCGAAAGATCCTAATAAATGAGAACAGAGAGAATTAGACGGATCAATGATGGCTGTCAGGTGGAGAAATTATGAATGCAGTGGCCCTCTGATGATTTTGCAGAAACAATGCAGGTGAGAGACCTGCATCAATCTGCTTCCTATCCACAGGATTTTAGCTTTTGCATTCATGGCTTCACCTGCAGTGAGAGACACGAGGACCAAGGGTGGCCATTTCTGTTTGGGAATTTTTATTTAGATCTATTTATCTTCTTTCTACATTCAACTTATTATTTTTTATTTTAAAATTCTAAATGCGCCTAATAATTCTTTTTCTACATCAAACAAGAACAAGAGGAAAATAATAATAATTTAGCAATATGCAACTCCAGCTATCCTATCTCTTCAAACCTCAACCACCTAGTTTCTAACCTCTCCAACTCCCCACCGCCACCTCCCTTACCACCTACAACAATTTGGAAATTAGAACATTATTCCCAACAATTCCCGATTAAAAAATCCAAAAGAAACATGTCAATATTTTTTTTTTCTTTTTTTGGAAAAATTAATGGTATTATTAACATATGGTCGAACACAATTAGATTCAACACGTTGACAATTTCGGTTTAATTCGGATATGTTAGAAAAATTGCATGGAAGAGAGAGCTATTGTGTGGCCGGCGAAAGGTCAGGAAGGGGACATTGATGGCTAAGATCTTTGGGGGTTTCATTGTGGGTGATAAGAATATGGCGGTGGGGGGTTGGGGAGGGGTAGAAATTGGTGGTAGTTAGGGTTTGGAGTAATGGCATGGCCTTGGATTTCTAGTGTTGGAATTTTATATTTTATATTTTTGTTCTTTTTCATTATGGGTGTAGAAAGAAAATTGTTGGGCAGATTTGGAATTTCAAGATTAAAAACTATAAGTTGGGTATAAAAAGAGAATAAATGGGTCTAAATAAAATTTCCCTTTCGGTTTCCCAAGTTTTACAAAATCGGTCATGAAATCTATTTTTTTGAAATTTTTGCTACGCTGTAAGCTTCTTACGCATCTTATGTGACTCAGTAAACTGTAAGACCGCTTTCAAATAGCTTATAACATTTTTTACAACATTCCGCAAAAAGATTTTGCAAAAATTAAGAAGCTATAATTTTTTTTTCCACAAAAACTGCGAATAACTCACGATTTTTTTATCGGTTTTGCCTGCGTGCACATGTAAATATTGGCTGTAATTAGGCTTGGCAATTCCTGACACGATCCAATAACCCAACATGACACGACACGAAATTAACAGGTGTTCCGGTTGACACGATAACAAATTGGGGCGTTATCGGGTAACCCAATAAACACCTGTTAAGATAACGGGTTGGTTCGGGTATACACGTGGGTAACACGATACAAGATAAGCAAAATATTAATTTTATAATTTTATAACCCTAAAAAAATACTATAATAATTATATATATTGATTTAACAATTTTATACCCCTAAAAACTATAATAATTATATATATATATATATATATATATATATATATATATATTTTGGTAAACTTCTCAATTTGAATGATTTTTAATGTTTGGTTTTTCTATACTTAATTTATGTAGAAGAGAGTTCTGACGTGGAAAACCTTACTGAAAACATCATCAACATAACTCTTGAAGGCAATAGATCAAGCTAAAGTTCCAATACAATTTTCTCATGATGATCGATGAAAATTGAGGATTTTGTAAAAGGAATAACATGCAAGCTTTGAGTTTCATTGGCAAGGTTTAAACTTTTGAGAAAGGCTTCATAACTTTGAAAACAAAAACTCTTTCATTTTGCATATCCTTGCACATTTAATATTTTGTAATAGACTAGTAGTGTATGAATGTTTTTTATTAGGTTCTTATTTTCGAGTGTAGATGTAATACTTAAACGAAAAATGTGTTTTAATGTTTTGAAGTAATATTTATGTGGCAACGTGTGGTATGTGCAAATTAAATTTTTTTTTTCTTAACGGGTCATAACGGGTCGGGTCATTTTACCCATTGAGTAAAGTGACCCGACCTGTTAAGGACCCGTTAAAATAACGGATGTGATACGATACGACTTGTTAAGATCATAATTATTACATTAAAACAACATGAACACAACATACACGATCCGTTTGCAAGGCCCTAGCTGTAATAAAAAAAGGAAATAAAAGTTAACGCTCTTTGTTTACGAGCTCACGTGAGGACCTGTAAGTAGGAAGGGGAAGAAAATAAACTTGGCACGTGTTCGCTCGCGCATCTCTTCCTCTTCTTCTCTTCTCTCCGTCACTGTATCTCTCTTGCGCGATTGTCATGGACTCTCCACCAGCGAAGAGCTGGAGCATCCACAGCCGACCCGAAATCATCGCAAAGTACAAGATCCTGGAGCGGGTCGGATCCGGAGCCTACTCCGATGTGTACCGAGCCATCCGGCTCTCCGACAACCTCACCGTCGCGCTCAAGGAGGTTCACGACTACCAGTCGGCGTTCCGAGAAATCGAGGCCCTCCAGGCCCTCCACAGCTGCCCCAACGTCGTCGTTTTGTACGAGTACTTTTGGCGCGAGGACGAGGACGCCGTGCTGGTCCTGGAGTTCTTGACGACCGACCTCGCCACTGTCATCAGAAGCGCCAAGAAACGAGAGGGCGGGATTGGGTGCGGCGAGGTCAAGCGGTGGATGCTGCAAATCCTATCGGGGGTCGACGCCTGTCATCGGAGTATGGTCGTCCACCGCGATTTGAAGCCCTGTAATTTGTTGATTGGGGAAGATGGAGTTCTGAAGCTGGCTGATTTTGGTCAGGTAATTTCAAATTTTTTGGTTGAATTTTGTTTATTTCAGCAGAAGATTGGGAAATTTTGGGTTAAAAATTAGAAATTAGATATGCAGTGGATTAGATTGTGTAGGAGATGCTTTGGATTATCAGATTATAATGTGTAATTGTTAATTATTATATATTTTGATTGAAAGATTGAACTTTTACTATAATTTTAACAGGGTTGAAGAGGAGTGGATCAAATGTTTTTGATGGAGTTTAACTGACCTTGGATTATAAGATTATTTGATGAATGAAATGAATACACAGAGTTTGACTTGCTTGGATGTTTGTATCGAAAATTTTTGCGTTAGAACGATTACAGAGCGAGCGAGCGAGCGAGCATTAGTTGAATGTTAATTTTAGGGAAGCCTGTCACTTTTATCTTTTGTAGTTTAAGAAATGTTTGGTGTCAATTGTTCAACATGCCACTGGCTGCAGAAGACTTGCATCTTTTATTTGTATTGAGAAAATTCATATTGCCAACTTTGCAACCGAAAAAAAGTTTGCATTTCCTATTCGGACCATCTTCTATTTAATATGTCTACAACATTGAACTCTTTGTGTTATGTGTCTTGATCTTTAGGCTAGGATACTCTTGGAGCCTGGATATGTTCCTGATGATGAAAACCCACAACTGTATGAACAAAGCGCTCCTAGTCAGAGTGCCTTTCAGCCACCTGAAGTGATTCCCGAAACAGATGAGTCATGTGAAGAAGGGTACAGAGCTCAAGAACAGGGAACTATGAGCAAAGAGGAATATTTTCGAGTGTTAGATGAGGTCAAGGCGAAAGGTTTGGATAAAGATACAAACGTTCCTGATGGAGATACATCTTGTCTAGCAACATGTACAGCTAGTGACGTAGACGATGATCTTTTCAGGGGTTCGTATTCTTATGAGGCAGAGGGTGGAGATGATAGAAATGGAGCCCTGACATCCTGTGTTGGGACTCGATGGTTCAGAGCGCCGGAACTGCTCTACGGATCCATAGACTATGGTTTAGAGATAGATCTATGGTCGTTGGGTTGCATTTTTGCTGAGCTTTTGACGCTGGAGCCACTTTTTCCTGGAACTGCTGATATTGATCAGCTCGGCAGAATCATCAGTGTTCTGGGCAACTTAACTGAGGAGGTGTGGCCTGGGTGTCTTAAACTTCCTGATTACAGGATAATATCGTTCAATAAAGTGGAAAATCCAGTCGGCATAGAGGCCTGCCTGAGCAACCGTTCCCCTGCTGAAGTCTCTCTAGTGAAGAAACTCATTTGTTTCGACCCAGCTAAGAGAGCTACGGCTATGGAGCTGCTGCAGGAGAAGTATTTCAACGAAGAGCCTCTTCCAGTTCCTCTATCCGAGCTGCACGTCCCTCAAACCAAAGATATGGGTTCCGATTCTCCCGGTGACTGGCCTGATTACGAAGATATGGGTTCCGACTCTGATTTTGACGACTTTCGCCCTGTAAATACTACCTCAACTGGCTCTCACATTCAGTCCTTCTGAGTTCAAAGGGTACGGTGATATCGATTGTTATGTTATTTATTGCGTAAAATCTTTTGGGGGATCAAATTTTTAAGGTACATGCATATCTAGCGATTTCAGCCATGTTGGAGTGGTTCTAAAAGGGACCAGGGATTTTACCACAGAATTTTGTATCTTTTCATTCTTATTAGGATGATTGTTAATGTTACTTATGAGCATAAACAGCATTACTTGGGATTTGTTGTGGATGACTGTTTCTGACCCTTGGATTTAAACCAAAGGCTCAGATTTTATGAAATAAATCCACAGTTTTACCTCAAGGTGAAGAATTCCTTGTATGCTCCCTTTTAATCTCAAGGTTGTGAAAATGTGAAGGACTCTCTTATCAAGAAGTTAAGAAACCCTGCAATAATTTATAAGGAGTTAGGCTACTCTCCAGAGCTAATTGATTTCGATGAAACCTTCTTAACTTTCTTTTTAAGTGTGGAAAGGACGAGCCAGACAGGCACGCTACCCAACATGTTTACTTGGCGAGAATAGAAATTGAAATCATTTTGATTCTTAATTCATCGCATTTACCACAACATAGGTTAAAATCATTTTGATTCCCGACTTCCCCTGCATTAACCCCCTTGTTGGTCTCATTTCCAATCATTTTTACGGTCCTCGATTTATGACTTTCCCCGTTCCAAGCAAACTCGACAATGTTCTCAAGAATTAGGACATGCCCACAGAGGTTGCCCTAGAAAAAGGAAGATAGTGCCTACTAGAAAACAAAATTCTGACTATAAGAACGGGACAACAGTAAGAAAATATAACCATTACTTTTCCTTTCTTCCTGTTAAGTAAAAGAACTATCTTCTCGACAGTAAAGTTCGCAAAACTAGTTCCGAAAAGGTTTATTGTTCCATTCAACAAATAAACAAAAGTACAAGTTCATATAGGAGAAACAAAATAATGGAACAAAAACTTAAGATCCATAGCCAGCTTACCGCACTGGCTGCTGATTGTAGTGATTCTTCTCTTTTTTCTTCAAGGCAGCTAGCCTAGCGTTCCTGGCAGCAGCTTCACTTGCAGCAGCTCGAGCGGCTGCATCCATTTCTTTGCTTGACTTCTTCTTCTTCATGGACGCCACTTTCTTTAGCCGCTCTTTAACATCACCAGAAGATGCATCTTCTCCCTTATCCGTCCCAGTGTTTTCATCTGCTGCTGTACTTCCACCATTTGTGCCATCGGGCTGGTCTTGGGATTCTTTTGGCTCCTTCGATGACTTGTCCTTCTTTTTCTTCTTTTTAGCACTTTTGCTCTCGCCAGTGGCATTCTCCTTCTTGTCCACATCGCCATTTTGATTCTCTACTTTCTTCTCTTGGGTAACACCTGCACGCAAAGGTAGGGCCAAATAAGGCTCGTGTAAGAAATAACAAAAATTGAATTGATCAAATATGACAGGAAGCTGCAAAAGTAGAAGGATCATGATTCCATGAAAGAGATCAAATTTGATGAAACCCCTAATAAAGGAATTTTAAAGAGAGACCAAAAGTTAGTTTTACTCCATGAAAACTTGAGCACATTTAGCGTAAGTATTTAAGCTTCTGGAAACTGATACTCATTTTGCATTGATGCTATGTAAACAATCATAAGACAGATAAGCAGTTACAAAACGATAACTGGCATGCAGAAACTTGTTCATATAAACTATATTACCACTGGAATCATCTTGGCCACTAGTCTCGGTGTTGGTAGGGTATCCTAGCTCAGCAAGAACTGCTTCAAGTTCTTCAAGCCCCTTCTTCTTCAGTTCCTTCTTAGAAAGCTGCCTTTCTGTATCCTTGGGGGCTGGAGAAGGTTCAGGGAGCTTCTTAACTGGCTCAGTTTCCAATGGGGCTTCAAGTTCATTTTCATGTTCCTCATCAACATCATCAACTTCATCACCACCTTCCTCCTCACTTTCACTTTCCTGGAAATCGGGCTAAATATAAGAATTCCACAATATAACCAGAGGAATAGTACCGACTCATATGATTTTGGAGATTGAAAAGGAAAAAAAATGACATCTTCGTTGTAAGAAAGATGAAGTTGACTTTCAAAGAAGACAATAATTGTTACAGCTGAATAGAGAAGCATAAGTACCCTTAAATACACACACACACACAATATAAAAACACGTTTTGGATGTTGTTCAGACATAAAAGAAATACTTTTCAATTATCAGCAAAAGTTTTGGCAATATGCATTTCAAATACCGATCTACTTGACACCTAAGGTTTATACATTTGATAACAAGGATGCATAGTAGGCATGAAATGGCATTGTAGTTCATTTTTTCAAAGACCAAAGACTGATTGTCCAAAATCCACCAAACACAAACAGATCAGGGCCTTTCGAATCAGTCACCAGGTCGGTTCTGTCCACCAAAAACAAATCAGTAATCAAGACCAAGTTTTTTTTGGAAACCTGGGATATACACTGTGTTTCCACAATGAAACTGCCTAAGCTCCTTACAAGGCAATCACTTAGTCTCGTAATTATGTTTTGATTACAGAAAACCAATTCATTCTCTAACATATGCACCAAAAAATACCATGATGAAAACAACAGAAGAAACAAATTTTATAGGGTCCACACTAAAGAACGAGAACCATGTCAATGAAACACATATCCACGTGTGGATATGGTTTTTGTCTCGTGACAGCAACAGGAAGAAAACTATCAGTTGGTCAGCCACACCCAATACAATATAGCAATTTCCGGGCGTTTAAAGGACACAGATCATGGATAATCCATGGTTACTGACAAATGGGATACAGCAACTTCCTAACGGAACAATAAATTCAACTCCACACGTGAAGGTGGCCAAAAGACAAATCAACTTTCTCCGCGAAAGCCACAACAAACCATGTCATAACATCAAAGATGCGGTGACTTATCGTCTGCAGGCAAAGTAGAGTACATTTTAACCGTTACATAAAATGCAGTAACGATCGGGATTCAAAAGATCTCATTCTCTATAAAACGTGGGGTGACTTAACACATGTAGCCACACAGAGTTGATTTTCAGCCTTTACATAGAAAGCAGTAACGACTGAACCTTAAAAGATTTGCATTCTCTATAAAAGATACGGTGAACTAACACGTGTAGGAGAAACGTAGTAGATTTTAACCCTTTACAGAGAATGCAGTAACTACTACTGTTAAATGATCCGCATCCACTACCGTTAAAATAAATGATTGACAGAACGATCCAAATTAGACAAGAACATTCAATAAATTCCGTAACTCCTGCCAAATTTTATCATATAAAACCCTTCACTAATCATCATCTCATTCAATCCAAAAGTAGATAAGAACTACCAAATCTAATTGCTTGAACGAAAATTGGTGATATCACAAGCAAAACCACAGGGTACCTATCAGTTATTTCCTCATCAATTAATACAAACAAACAAAATATCACCTCCTTCTACAGCTTTTACTGCATCATGAGCGGAATCCGATCATATTTGAAAACAGCAAGAGATATATCCACACTAATCCACATTTCTACACACAGGCATACACATATGCAATAAATTTTCCAAATTTAGCACTATCCAAAAACAAGATCACGAAAAACAAAAACAAAAGCTCAAAGAAGATACCAATTCGCCGGCCTCCGCATGCTCAGCCTCCAGCTCGCTCTCCTTCGCCGCCTTCGAATCCTCACCGGCCCAACCCATTTCCGGCGGAGCTGTAGTTGCATAGTAGTCGTCATCGTCCTCGTCATCGACATCGGCCCACGACTTCGCGATAAGGGGCGCCGGCGCCCAAAAGACCTCCTTCTCCGCCTCCCCAGAATCCTGAGCTGCGCCGCCGCCTTTCGAGCTTTTGGACGAGCTCTTGTCCCCCTTCTTCTTCTTCTTCAAGCTCCCAAGAGCCGCAAAAACATTGGTGCTGTTCAGGACCACCGACTCGTCCTTCCTGCTCGCGCCTCCCGCCATCTCTCACCCCCTCCGCAAAGTCCAGAAGGCAGAGTTATCCGCGTCGCCAAACGGCGGGCTTTATGTGAATTACGGCTTTGGTCACGGAGCTCAGGCGGGATGTGTAGGGCAAAATCGGAAATGATGGAGGGAAATGGATTTAGGGTTTTGAGAGGGATTTTGGATTCGCAGATTGGTGCTTTGAGGTTGGTGAAGATCTGAGAGAGGGAAGAGCACGAAACGGCACGTTTCGGTGAGCTCGGCTGATGAGTGAAAGAGTCGGAGGATTTTCAACCCGAACGGGCAGAGGGCGTGTGAATCTGTGAGGGGTTTTATATACGAATCTCGTACTGGGGTGTGAGTGAATCCTAGCCGTTGGATGGGCTTACGTTGGAGATTTTGATGTGCGGTGGAGATGGATGGTTCGGCATGGGGCCGATTGGCTTGGATTTTTGCAAGGAAGGGTTTTTTTCGTGTGGGTGGGTGAGGGAGCGGTCAGGATAAGAGAGGCATCTGGCTTCCATGCATATGATTTGGACCCACTTTTCTCATCGGGCTGTTCAATCGTATCCAGCGAGCCCGCACCGTTTTCGGCGATCATGGCGGCAAGGGCATGTCGCCCTGGGAAGCTCTTCCGGCGGTCGCCGTTGCCGTTGTCCGGCTGGTTATATTAACAGATTTTTAACGGTTATATAATTGCAACTTAAAAATAAGTTTATTTTGAAACGTTTTAACAATGACATGAAGTTGTAATTGGACGCAAATTCGATAGGATAAAATGTAATTTAACCCATAATTTCATAAGGTTGAATTGATTAAGGTGAGCTCAAATAATGAAGTTACGGGATAAATCACGTGTACTTACGTGATATGTGAGACTCTCAAATGACATATCTCAATTTCTTCGTTGATAGAGCTCACAAGTTCGTCCCACAAACTGAATTCGTACTGGGTGAGACGCTCACATAATGATATCACTTAATTAGAATGTAGAGTATCTTCATTCATCCAACAAGCTTATTTTGTGGACTTACTCAAGAAAAACAACAATTCGAATGAATTCTTTGCAAAATAGCGATTACCACATCAAGCAGTTGTGACAAATTGGGAATACAATTAGAAAAGATGGAGACTAACATAGAGACCAAAATATATTAAAATTATGGAATCAAGAGGAAGAAGAAGCAAGAGGAGTGGGGTTGTCGAACGTCGTCCCAACATGTTGAATAACAAAGCCGTAGATCTTCCTCTTCAGCCCATCAACCTTCTCATTCAGCTCATTCCTTCTCGAGACGACTCCATCCAGCCACTCATTCACTCGCTTCAACTGCGATAGAACAGCTGCAATGGAGCCACAGTCGATAGGCAATTTACCGCCATTTGCAGCGCACTCTCCAAACACTCGGAAACCGGCATCCAGAGCCTTCTCGACAAACTGCAGAAACCACATTTGCATCTCGGATTGCAGACTTACTGCAAGCTCGACTGTCTCCTTCATTCCATGACCCTTCATCCATGTTCCAACGCCAGCAGTGGACTGCGGTGAAGAAGGGGAAATCTTGAGATGGGATTTGGCAGGTGTGTATCGTCTTTTTGACAGACTTTTCTGCAAAGCCGATGGAGTTTCATTGTCTTGGGCGGCAAGGAGAGAGACAACGCTGAGATCAGTAGCTAAGGCAGCTTCGACCCAAAGTGAAACAGGTTTCGATTGCTCAGTGGGAATTTGATCATTGTAACATGTATCTGAATTGCGGTTACTAGCAATTGATTCAGTAAGTGTGGTCGATTTAACAACTTCATCATAGATCGAAAAGAAGCGGTCAATGGCGGGTAGAGGGCTCCCAACCTTGGATGTAGAAGCGAGTTCTGCAAACATGCTGCGACACAAAAAGGATAGTGGAATTCAACGACAGCGGCAGAACAAGTCCTTAAACAAATTTAAGGCCACAAGAACAGAATGATAAAACTACCTTAATTTCCTCACTAGAGACTCAGTAGCAATGGCCTCCTCCAGAGCTTCAGCTGCGGCTGCAGAAGCTAGAACTTTCCTCTGCAAAGCTTCCTGCAATTCGATTCGGTTTAGAACTTAGTCCATATTGATCAAACTATTTGGGTAATGCAATTTGCATCGAAAATAAAGCTCGCCCAAGTTGGCATCTAATGCCAAAGACTATACCTTTCCAAGCCTTGCAAGGTCTGAAGAGACTGCATCAAGTGAGACACTTCCATCAGTCCATTTTTTTCCATGAACAGTGATGCCCGGAGCTCCTGCACAGCTGGGTCTCTCTTGGACCACCAAATCTTTCAGTGATCCTGATTTCGTTTTCTCATTGCTGGAAGAATCATCACCGCCGTTCGGAATTCCACCTTTCGCATCGCTTAATCGTCGTGCAAGGGCAGCCTGCGAAGACAGAATTCAGAATACAGAATCAGAATATGCAGAGCAGTAAGTAATTCAAATTTTTTAATCCAGACACACAGAGGGAAAAACTACCTGAGTCCTTATAAATGACTGCAAATCTGGTTTGTTCTTCGCCGCAGGCTTCTCTTTCTGCTCCACCGCCGGCGACTCATCCCAGCCCTTTCGATTACCCTTTCCAGACCCAATGAGGGCTTCCGAAACCTTCGAAATCCCTGCAACTATACCTGCCATCTTCTTCTTGGCAGCAGAGTCCTTCACTCCTCCGGACAACCGCCTCCCGGGAGAAAGCGAAGCCCTCCGTGCATTCGGCGAAGGCTGCCTCCGCTGCCCAACCGGGGACGGCTGTCGGTACCTTGACGGCACTATAATCGCCGCCTCTTTCGACGCCTTCCTATCCTCTTCCTTCGCCACAATTAAGCTTGGAACCACGCATTTCGAGGGGGCTGGAGATCCCGATCTCTTTCCTTTTCCTGCCAGCGATGGATCTCTCTCGGCCGATGCAGGGTTCTTCTTCCCGACAGAAACAGACCTCTTTGCACCTGCCGGAGACGAAAACCTGGAAGCCGGCCGATCTGAAATCTTCTTAGCCTCATCCGAAATTGAATTTGAATTCAAATTCCCTCCCGTATTGACATTGTCTCGAGGAGCAAGAGGCTGCCTTGATGGTCGTGCCTTCTCAATCTTGGCTTCTTTGTTGTCATTCCTCACAACCTGCTCCTGCTGCTTATTGGACAGGTAAATCGCCATGAAATCGGCGGACTGGTCAGAATCCGACACGGGCTGGATCACGAACTCGCGCTTTGAGGTAGAGAATCTGGCCACAAGGGGCTCTGGGGTACCAAGAAAGGGGTGGCGGCCTGCAATGGGGCGGATACCGAGGACGCGTGGGACGGGGGAGTCAAAATTGAAGCGGTCGACGTAGGCGAACTGGCCGAGCTGGAGGCGGTTTGTGAGGATGAGGTCGGTGTCCTGATCGGAGAGGGAGACGTAGGTGGAGTTGAGGGAGTCGGAGAGCTGGACGTAGAAGCCCTGGTTGGACGAGAGGTCAGAGCCGGCAAGGGCGGGGACTATGCCGATGACTTGGAGGAGGGCAGAGCGGTGGTCGCCGGTGACTTTGGTGGCGGAGTTCATTGACTGGAGGAGCTTCAGGAGGATTCCTGGAGTGAGCGACGCCATTGTTGTGCGTCTAAGAGAGACGGAGAGAGAAGGTGGAGGGTTGAATCTGTGGAGAAGTAGTAGTCTCTACTCGGTATTTGCAAAGGAAAAGGGTGGGCCCGGAGATTATTTGGCCGTTACGAAATTTCAAATTCAAATTCCCGCTAACCGTTTGTTTATTAGAACTATAATTGTTTGAATTTCGGAGCTTGTGCTGCGTTACCGTAACGTTATCCCCTATCTAATTCTGGAAAGAAACATACCTACATTCTCGGTAAGCTACCGTGACATCCTGAGCCAATAGCACATTGTAATGTGAAAAATTAAAACACAACACAATATCATTGGTCCCGGATGATACAGTGGCGCACCAAGTGCCATTACTAAGTCCTTTCCTAGTGCCTGGGCAGCCGAATCAAGGGTATTCTGAAGTCCAAGGTTTCATAAATGAATAGATTTCTTGATGTGGGATAAGATTACCATGCACTACAAATCGCTCGAGCTCCCTAATTCAGAGACTGCATTTCCAGGGCCAACAAGCAAGTGCTGCAATGTTTATGTCCTTCTGCTACAAAAACTGCATACAATCCCCAGCAGCGTCGCACATCCGCTTTAAGGTGTGGAAAAATCTTCCCAACAAAAACTGTATACAATGGATGTCTCAACAAGTGACCATTACGACTAGCATGTGAGAAGTATGACGTGATTGCTAACAGCTAAGTTTCTAAATAACTCATTCCCGTTTGTTATCATGACCGTTGTCAAAACTAGATTGTGTACCAGTTCCCATATCTAGAATACAATCAAATCCAAGAAATATTGTCAAAATTACTTTACACTTTCCGTCGCAATTCTTATGTACTATATGCCAATTTTTGAACATCAAATGATAGAAAATACAAGATGAATACCGGATGTCTATAAAAGAAAGCATAGCTCTGTTACTTTGCTTCGTATATTTTTTTTTTTATTATCCTTATGCCGCAAAAAATACAAAAAATATAAGAAATAGAATAAGTACAAAGAATATCTTCATCATTAGCCATCGGTTGGATGATATACTGTTAAGGTACCTGGCCAGCTGCCCTTGCGCTCCTTCCACGTTGGACAGCGTCTCGTCCATGCTCTCGTCAATCCTGACAACCACATGAGTGAGCAAGGATGAGCCCCATGCATTGGTATTTTAAGCATTTAAACAAACATTTATTCTACAAGTTTGTGTTTTCTTTCAGTGAAGACTTCTGAATGCACACATGTACTTTCTAGCATGACCGCCAAACAACAAACCTGATTGCAAGCTCTCCTTGCTGCGAAACCATGGTTGCCAATTGGGTAAATATGTTACCCAGCTCGTGAATAGTTGACTCCACGTTCTGAAGAGCCTCAGAGCGGCTATGCATATAGGTGTCTTGTTGTTCTACTACCTGTTGCTGCTGCTGCTGCAATAATGGTCGAGATTCCTTATCTGTTTGCTTCCTGAAAAAAAATACATACCAATGCCGATGACATGTCAAACTGAAAACATGGATCTATGATATACATTTCACTACATCCACATGTAGCATTAGGAAGATGGTGACATATGGGAACCCGAAAACAGAAGATTCAAATATATATTGGAGGTCGAGGCACCTGATAAGAACTTGCCTTAAGAATGAAACAAATATGCTTACAATACCTACTTCCGTAAAACATAGTGATGCCTGATGGGAAATTTACCTAGGAACTTGCCTTAAGAATGAAACAAATATGCTTTCAATACCTACTTCCGTAAAACATAGTGATGCCTGATGGGAAATTTACCTAGGAAATAACTGTGACGAAGATGCAGAATCATTGGCCCATGGAGGAGGAGCTGTCGATGCATTAGCAGCTGATCTGGCAGCCACAGGACGTTGACGAACAAACGGATTTGTTGACTCTTTCGAAGTGGTTGAAGAAAATAACTGCCTCCTATTTTCATGAACCTTTAAATTCTGCCACACAGATAACAAACAAGGAACTTAGATTGCAGTAAACAGAAAAACTGACGAGGATTATGTGCAGTGCAAGACATACAGTATACCTCTGTCCGCATGGTCAGAACTTCCTTAAACTCCTTCGTAGCACTCATCAACCGGTTCTTCAGGTTATCTACAACGGTGGTTGAATGAGTCGTGGTGTCACTCGAGATGTTCCCACTTTCGTTCTGGGAATTGCAGTGCAGCTGCAGCTCTATCAGTGCTGAATTAAGTCCAGTAATGTCTTGTTTTATAGCTGCTGTCAGCTCTTGGATCTCCAGAGCGGGATCATCAAACACCGATGTCCTTTTCGCCACTGGCGAATACCAAAGCAAATATTTCAGCGCAGATCGCTCCAAATATCAGCATGGATTTCAACTTAAGTAAACTAATCACAAAGCAGTACTTCATTAAACATCAGTGTTTAGAAACAAGATACCCCTTTTGGACCGGAGAGACGCTAAACAAACAATAAAGTGCACTAAATCGTGGTTTATATACGGGTTATTGTTTGTTTAGCATCACCAAGTTCTATTTTCGATTAAAAGTTTGAAAGGGTTTTGTTTGTCCATATTGTATAGGCAGGTACAGCCTTGAATTACCAGCTTATTCATATTCTAATTCCATCACAAACTTTTGCTTAGCGTCCTGATCCTCTCTAAGCATAATTAACACACTAATTAAGCATATTGATCCCAATTTACACATCCATTAGCATAATTAACACACTAATCAGGCATATATAATTGGGATTATACAAAAAAAGCATTGATTTGGGAAAGAGCATCTTGACATACATTGTGCGAGCTTTCCAAGCTTCTGGGAAGTGTGGTGAATCCCGAGCCCAATCTTGGAAGCCCTTTTGTTGAACTCCGATTGAACCGACGCCGCAGATCGAGGTCCGTCGAGCTTCCCACCACTGCTGCCGCTGCTCGACGGCCCATTGAAAGATGGCGCGAACGACTTACGAAGCCTATCCGTGACGCTCTGAAACTCCTGCGTTCGATCTCGGAACGACGATTGGCCGGATTTCCCTTGCATTTCTTTACTTTTATCGCTAATTTTGCAAGAAATTTACAATTACAAAGAAAAAATTGTAGAAATGGAGATTATATGTATGAATGTATAATTTATGGAATTAATGGAGGCTGAACAATCGAAGAAGGAAATGGGGGTCATTGGTGGTGAAATTTTCGGTTTATGATTCGAGTTCGGTGGTAGGGAAGGAAATGGGTCAGAAACGTAAATAGAGGTTCAGCTATGGGCTGAATATCAACCAAGGTTGCTAATTAGGAAAAAAGTTAAATCTAATCTTCTTATTTAGGTACAAAACTAGTCATAATTCCGTATCAAATATGTCATTTATAAGAGTCGAATTTTTAGATACCAGTAAAAATAAATATAAGTGGAACGTAGTACTAGTTGCTTTGTAATTTAGATTAAATTACGCAGATATCGTCCTTTCAAACAAAATCGTTTTATATTGAGAGTTTACCTTCAATATTGAGAGGGTAATCAAGTTGTTGATGCCCTAACTTCTTTTATCGTGGCTGGTGGTGCTTATTATTGGTGATCCACTATTCCAAATTTTGCAGTTGCCGCCAATGCTTGTGCCCTTGAGTTTTGTCCTATTTTTCGTCCCCCAGCTTGTATTCTTTTATTTTCACTTTTCTTTATTTAATAAACTCGGATATAGGTGACCGGGAGGAGGTTATTATGTTAGGGAGTTAGGCCTTTTTAATCGCTTTGAGAGGAAAGGAAGTAGTCTACATGTAGTTGAAGGCTAATTCTAGAGTCTTGATTCTTTCTTTTTGCATTGTGCAGGCTTAGAGAGTAAGGTTTTTACTATTGTAGTCCAACGGTCAAGCCTTATGCGTAGCTCGACTCGCCTAATCCATTATCATTCTTTCAAAAAAAAAAAAAACAAGCACGATACTAGAGGAGAGGAAATCTGAATAGAGTACCTCAAATGCAAAGATGCTATTAATCACGTTTGACTTACAGTTATCCGAATACAAAGTTAAATGCTCTTCATCACTTAAACCATAAGCTCTTTGCAAATTTATCTTAAAGTCTTGTACATGATTAAAACGGAAGTGAAAATTCTCCTCATTAAAACGGAAATGAAGATTCTTCTTATTGCAAGAAATTTTTCTGTATGACCGTCACAATAAAAGTATTCATAAATGCAAACTCCAAAGTCATAGAAATAATTCACATTTAAACTTATGAGTCCACTACATTATAAAGATTGTAGAATCAATGTAAGAAAATAAGAGAAAAAAAAGTTCTATACTTTGAAACCATGGCTTCCTAAAAGCTTTTATGTCATAGCAGAATCATCAAAAACAACGGAAACCCTCCAACAATTTTCATCACAAAATGCAAAACTCCCCTGCTATGCAACAACACTGATGGAGCAGCATACGAAATCATCACTGGAAACTCGCAGTCCCCAACGGAAGGATCCTTATCGGTCACCACAGCGAGACCCGAAAAATTGCACGTCCAGCTCTTCTGGTTGTTCACCTGGTAGTACATGTTGAATGCATACGAAGCATTCCCTTGGAGGCTGAGATTGTTGCAAGAACTTCCATATCCCAAGGAAGTGCAATCTGAGAGTGTGCAAGCATAATCCATGCTTTTAGCCAAATCATCCAAATACTTAACTTTTGGGTCCAAAATACACCAACTCCTCAGCATATATTCCACATCTTCTACAGCTTCCATGGCCTTGTTTTGCATAGTGCCTGACAAATCCAAATTATATTTCGGCTTCCCATCATACTCGAATATCCCCCAGTGCCTCTCAAAGTTCCCGGGGGCAATACTTTTCATGTTTTCGTCAATGAGGCTGAAGAGGTATACATCGAGTTTGTCTTTCCTTGCTGGGGTTCCGTCTCCACTCAGGGCATGCTGAATCATTCCCTGATTGAACCTCTTTGCGTTGCCGATATTCGCGTTTATGTCACCATCAGTTGGCCAGCCCACTTCTCCAACTATGATCTTCATTTCGGGGAAACCAGCTTTGGTGAGAGACCAAAGTAGGGTGTCAAAGTTTGCATCAAACACATTGGTGTACATCAGGTTACCATCTTTAATGGGCTTGCTTGTTCCATCGAAAAATGCAAAACCGAAAGGAAAATAGGTATTGCCATAGAGGCTGAGAAAATGATAGATATTGACTGTGAATAGTGCCTCATTGGTGTTCAAGTACTGGAGGATCTTGATTATGGAGTCTCGAATTTTAGGCCGGAAGTCTCCAGTAGATGGAACAGGGTCTGAATCAGGGGAGAAGTAGATGTCGGCGTTGAAGGGGACGGTGGCTTTGACTTGTGACCCAAGTCCTGCATTGTTTAGGGCTTCTTGTATGTTCTTGAGAGCCGGTAACGTGGTTTGGAGATAGGTACCATTGTATGTTTTGAGAAATGGCTCATTTCCAACTGCAACATACCTGAAAAAACCAAATTCCACAACAATCATGGAGACATTTTCAGAAACAAGTAACAGTCACCGTAACAAATAAAACAGACACGTGAGTTAGGTCAGTTGGCTAGGGCAATGTGCCCGCCCCCTTGCCCCTGAGCTCCATTCCTTTCCATCTTTTGGGCAATTATTCTGCAAAAGAATAAAACTGCAAAGAGTATTCCTTCACAAGGTCCTAGAATCAACTCAACCCGAGTCTCGGGTTATATAAGCACCTGGGTAGAACTTGCCCTTAAAAATCGACTCACACAGTAAAAGGATTGACTCATTCAGACATGTTACAAACAAGTAGCAGTAGTAAACAGTTAAAAAACAGAATAAAAGAAAGCAATCAAAGGGAAACAATAACTGCTTCATAATCATGGGGCAAAAGCATGAAAAACATTGAAAAAAATGAAGAAATTAACTTGATATTCACTTCGCCAGAGTAGCAGTAACTTGTGACATTGGCATCCACCCATGTATCTGCAGCCACCGGATCCTGGCTCATCTTCTGCAACATAAAATTGGGAACTGCCAGCATCACCTCAATTTTAGTCCCTATGAGAGCGGATAATATCCTTCCGTCCGCTTCGAACAATTTCAGCTTGTCGAATCCGTTGTCCTCCAGCATCCGGACAACTTTCTTCGGCGGGAGCTGGTGCGTTGCCATTGTTCCCCAGTTCACTCCAAAGGCCGCACCTTTTTCGACCATTGTCACGAAAACAAGAAGGATTAGTACTAATGCCAAGAGATGCACTCTTTCTTGTGACATTTTTCGGTTTCTTTTGGTAAAGAATTAAAGGGGTTGTCTTAGAATCTTAGTTTTTGTTGAATGGAGCAAGAATCGAGAAAGATTTCGAGGCCTCCAATGATTTGGGAGATGCAGGGAAGAGAGAGAGGGAGGAAGAAGGGAATTCTTTTGGTTCTCTCTTCCTGAATATATAGAGTGAAAAGTTGCAATCTTTCTCTCACTATCTCTCACTCTCTCTCTCTAGAGTTTCAGTGTTAGAACTTTCATGGGGGAGGTGAGAGAAAAGCAGAAAAAAATGTAAGATTCGTTGCTTAATTCAGTTATTCAGTTATGGTGGCCAGCCCATGCTATTTGTTTAGCGTTAGTTTATTAAATATAAATACTAAACCCATGCTAATTTGGCCAGTCCACAAAGAAAAAGAGTAAAATGCATTGCCTATTGGTTTAGGGAAAAAACTTAGGCAGAGTTATCCAAAACACGTCATTTGTTAAGTAACTCTTACAAAATTATGAAATTCCTTGTATTTTAGTTCCACTCGACCCAATGTTGGTCCGCTCAATATGAGAGTTGCATTGGTTAGATAGCCCCAGTCTAGAAAGAAAGAGTAAAATGCGTTGCCTATTGGTTTAAGAGAAAAACTTGTGCAAAAGGCATCTAGAACACGTTATCCGTGAGGTTAGCTTTCATGATAGAAATATGAAACACCCGATATTTTGATTCCACCTGACTCGGTATAGTAATTCACTTAATGTGAGAACTGTCCTAATCAGACAACTCTATCGAAGTTTCTCGACTAGTTTAGTAGTGTTTGTACCATACTTGACCAATCCCGAAACTACCGAGCACCGGCCAACGCTATACTGTCAAGGACCCAGAAGAGTTCCCCTCCGACCAGGAGGCCAATCACTACTCGACACGTGTCAAGATTAAAAGCCAATCAGAGCGCAGCACGTGTCGACATCAAGAACCAATCACAACATGACACATGTCAATGTGACAAAGCTACAAGTTTTTCTATAAATAGGGGTCATTCCCCCACAATATTGCCTAATGCCATTTTGTGTTAAATCATTCACAAGAACTCACTAAATTGAGAGCTTGATCCTTTGTACTTGTGTAAGCCCTTCACTACTAATAAGAATTCCTCTACTCCGTGGACGTAGCCAATCTGGGTGAACCACGTACATCCTGTGTTTGCTTCTCTGTCTCTATTCATTTACGTACTTATCCTCACTAGTGACTGAAGCAACCAAGCAACCAAGCGAAGGTCACAAAACCTGACACTTTCTGTTGTACCAAAGTCTTCGCTGATTTTGTGCATCAACATTTGGCGCCGTCTGTGGGAAACGACACTTATTCCTACTCTCTTCAGCTGTGTCAAGCTGGTTTCTATCATTCGTACACTTTCTTTTGACCAGGCATCCCTCTCCAACATGGGAAGCGAAGGAAGCCACAGCACACAGAATGACACCCCCCTTGCACATAGTGCGAAACAACGAAAGAAGGAAGGAAAACGAGTTCTTCTTCAAGCTAAAGTCGATGAGTTGGAAGCTCAGAACAACAAGATAGCAATGAAGAATGAGGTCCTCCAGGAGCAATATGAGAAGCTCTTCGAGACACTCCACGAAGCTAGGCAAGCTCAGACACGCGAGCTTGTTGCCCCCGTGGAAGTCAACCATCAACTGGGTGCCCTCCAACATGGAGGGTCACATGCATTCGACATAGATATCCCTGATAGGGAACAGATTACCCCTCGACTTGATAATCAACATGAGGCTTCTCTTAACCCAGTTGCTTCAACCCGAACCATGAGAAGTGGAGGGAGACACCTCTTTACTGAAGGGGCAGAAGGATCGAAAGCCGTCTTTCGCGATTGTCGGGATTTCCTGAAGCAACGTCGAGAGAATTCCATCCATATAAGCTCAAAGATTAATGACCCAAGGATTTCTGAGAGACTCGGTCCCCTGCCACGGCCCAAGCCGGCCACCAATTTGGGGAAGGGGCAACAAGTCCCAGAGAGACATGAGGGTACAGGGGACTCAGAGGTGTTCCGACAGACATACCCTGGAAGCCAGTACAGCGAGTCCAGGGAAAAATCACATGCCCTTGATCAAACCTTCCTAATTCCAAGAGGAGATGGAGATTTACGAAAGAAAGCTCCAGTGACACATAACTCCGCTCAGGACCCCCTTGTCCTACAACTTCTTGAGGAAGTAAACAAGTTGAAGGCTGAACGTCAGGCTGAAATACCTGACTGGAACCAACCCAGGCCTGGCCCTCTTACAAGGAGGATCCTCAACACCCCCCTTCAAGCAAAGACAAAGCAAAAGCTTGGCTTGCAACTTTATACTGGAAAAGAGGACCCGATTGAGCACCTTAACCTCTTTGAGTCCACCATGGCATACCGGATGCACACCGACGAAGAGCGATGTCTTCTCTTCCCCTCCACCCTCTCTGGTGGAGCTCTAAATTGGTATTGTCGTCTTACACCTGAGACGGTAGACTCATTTGAGGAATTGAGGAAACTATTTGTTTCCCAACACATTTTCCAAACCGATCGCTTGCACTCTGCAGATGACTTATACACTATCCGCCAGAAGCCAGACGAGTCATTACGTATGTATGCTGGCCGCTTCAGCCATGAATACTCCCGGTGTGCCGAAGCAGATGACAAGACTGCCCTCAAAGCCTTCACGGCAGGCCTACGTGATTGTTTCTTTAAATACATGATCAATGCCAATACTTGGAAGACTTACTCTGAGGTGATGGCGCAGGCTTATAACCATGCCTCCGCCGAGGCAAAGACATATCAGGAGAAACCCCCTACAACCATCCTTTATCAACAAGTGGGAGGTGGAAGCCAGACTCACCTAAATGAGAAGACCTCGACTTCCCAAACAGCAGTGGCACCTCCCCATGCCTTGCATAATGCTTCACCGAATCAACAGACATATCAATTTCAAGGCAAGAGGAAGGATTTCCATCCTCACCACTCTCCTTTCAGTAAAAAGAGTAAGGGACACTATCCCGATAACCAAGGGTATCGCCACAATAACGCTCGCCCCCAGGCAGTCAATGCAGTGGGTCAAACCCGCGTCAAGATACCCCCTACCCCAAGGTATGAGACATACACGCCCTTGAATGCCACATGCGCGGCCATTTACCCCAGCATAGCTCACCTGATACCAAAACCAAAGCCGAGGCACCCAGATTACACGCCCCCGAATAACGCGGGCACGTTTTGTTGCTACCATGAGCATAACGGCCATGATAGCGAGAAATGTATCATCCTCCGTGATCGTATTGAAGCTTTGGCACGAGAAGGAAAAATTGATCAATTCCTTCTTCACCCTCAAAGGGATAACCGTAACCAACGCCAGGTGAATGTCATATATTCCATAAGCGGCGGCACACCCATATCTGAATCTTCCAATAGGGCCATGAAAAACAGTGAGCGAAGTCTGAGGCCTGGTCACCAAGTGTTTCACGTGGAAGACATCAGGGGAGGGAAGTATCAAAAACCTAACTGGGATCCGATATGTTTCTACCCTGAGGAAGAAAGAGGCATCATCTACCCTCATAACGACCCATTGATCGTGGAGGCTCACATAGCCAACTTTGATGTTCGACGAATCCTCGTAGACACAGGGGCTTCGGTCAATATCATGTTTGCCGAAGCTTTCAGGGCGCTCAGTGTAGCTGAACACTTGCTCGATCGCTCGATTTCTCCTCTGATAAGCTTCTCCGGTGATATCGTGCAACCCTTAGGGAGCATACATTTACCCTTTACTATTGGTACAGGCCCTTACACGGCTACCATTACCACTAACTTCCTAGTGGTTGACTGCCCAACGGCATACAATGTCATCTTTGGGCGCACAGGCATCAATGATCTCAAGGCTATGGTATCCACGCATATGCTGTTGATGAAATTTCCAACCCCCCATGGCAACGGCTACATCAGAGGAGATCAGCTTAGTGCACGATCATGTTACAACACTTCAGTTAAGCAACAACACTTGCCCGGACCCAAGGAAACCCTGTCTGTACATGACCAAGTCACAAAGACCAGCTTAGATGAAGCGAACTTGGATCTTCCTGATAGCAACAATCAACCCGATGATCCTCGAGATGACTCTTTCACCCAGCAAGCCCAACCTGCTGAAGAGTTGGAGAAGGTACCTATCTCAAGAGATTATCCAGATCGCATGGTGAAGATTGGCACCACATTGTCACCACCCCTTCGGTTAGCATTGATATCTTTTTTGAAAGAGAACACTGAAGTCTTCGCCTGGTCATACGAGGACATGCCAGGCATCTCTCCCGATGTCATTTGTCATCGTTTGAGTATTGACCCCAAGATCAAGCCGGTGAGACAGAAGCGAAGATCTTATGACGCTGAACGATACGAGGCAATGAAAGCAGAAGTTGAAAAACTCAAAGGCATAGGCTTTGTCCGCGAAGTCAATTACCCGACATGGGTAGCAAATGTGGTCCTTGTTAAGAAAAATCCGACCAAAGAAAGTCTTTTGCTTCAAAAGGTCTTGTGGAGAATGTGTGTTGACTACACCGACCTAAACAAAGGGTGTCCGAAAGATAGCTTCCCTCTTCCTCTTATTGACAGACTTATAGACTCTACGGCCGGGTGTGAACTCCTGAGCTTCATGGATGCTTACTCAGGATACAACCAAATCCTCATGAACCCTTCGGATCAAGAACACACAGCCTTCACTACCGACAGAGGACTATACTGCTATAAAGTCATGCCTTTCGGCCTAAAGAATGCAGGAGCGACTTATCAGAGACTAGTCAACTCAATGTTCGCCGAGCAGATTGGGAAGAGCATGGAAGTTTACGTTGATGATATGTTAGTCAAGAGCAAACATGCTGACCAACACATCACCAACCTATCTGAAACTTTCACTATTTTGAAGAGGTATCGAATGAGGTTAAACCCCAACAAATGTGCCTTCGGCGTAGGCTCTGGCAAATTCTTAGGTTTCATGATTAGCCAACGAGGCATTGAAGCTAATCCCGAGAAGATCAAAGCAATCCTCGACATGAAGGAACCGGTAACTTCAAAGGACATCCAGAGCCTTACTGGCAAGGTGGCAGCCTTAACCAGGTTCATTTCTAAGGCCACAGACAAATGTGCTCCCTTTTTTAAAGCACTTAAGGGAAGTAGGAAGTACATTACATGGACTGATGAATGTGCCGAGGCATTCAAAAACCTCAAGGAGTACATGAGTAAAGCCCCTCTACTCTCCAAGCCCGAGGTAGGAGACATTCTCATTATCTACCTATCGGTATCAGCTTCAGCCGTAAGTTCCGTTCTCATTCGAAAGGATGGGAATATTGAGCGACCTGTCTACTACGCTAGCAAAGCCCTACAAGATGCGGAGACACGATACTCCAACATTGAGAAATTAGCTCTAGCATTGGTCATGTCTGCTCGGAAACTTCGCCCTTATTTCCAAGCACACGCCATCATCGTGCTTACCAATCACCCTCTTCGACAGATACTCCAGAGTCCTGACACGTCTGGGCGAATGATCAAATGGGCGATAGCATTGGGCGAGTTTGACATCTCCTACCAACCAAAACCAGCCGAAAAAGGTCAAGCAGTAGCAGATTTCATTGCCGACTTCACATATCCGGTTGACATTGCTTCTACACCTGAAGCAGTGGCTTCATTACCCCCGGAAGCTCAGAAGGTAGAATCAACGACCTCAGCATGGAGTCTGTATGTTGATGGCTCATCCAACCAACAGGGCTGTGGAGCGGGACTAGTCTTGACTACGCCCGACAAAGTAGCAATGGAGTATGCTCTTCGTTTCAAATTCAAGGCATCGAACAATGAGGCCGAGTATGAAGCCCTTCTAGCAGGATTACGTTTGGCCAAACACCTCGGGGTTAAACAAATTGATATTTTCAGTGACTCCCAATTAGTGGTCAACCAGGTTACCAACAACTTTGATGCTAAGGACAGCTCCATGGCAGCATATCTTGCGCAAACACAACTTTTGCTCAAGCACTTCCACTACCAGATCACCCAAGTTCCTCGAGCGGCAAACAGTCATGCAGACGCCCTGGCTCGCCTCGCCTCAGCTGTGGAAGACAAGATTGGAAGAAAAATTCATGTCGAACTGTTGGCAACACCAAGCACCATGGCCGCAGAAGTATGCAACTTACAACAGGGGGATAGTTGGATCACCCCGATCTATAATTTCCTTGCTCATGGCACCCTTCCAAATGATAAAGTCCAGGCTAAGCAAATTCGATACAAGTCTACCCGCTACCTGATCATCAATGATCAACTCTATAAGCGAGGTTTTAGCCTGCCATACTTAAGGTGTCTTACGCCTGCCGAGGCGGAAATCGTCCTTCGGGAAATACATGAGGGAGTCTGTGGAGATCATGCTGGATCTCGGTCCCTAGCACACAAGACTTTTCGCCAAGGATATTACTGGCCAACACTCCACCAGGATGCCATCAAAGTATCCCGCTCATGTGACAAATGTCAACGATATGCAACTATTCCTCATTCCCCTCCAGAGCCTCTTACTCCTATGATCAGCCCTTGGCCCTTCGCCCAGTGGGGACTTGATTTGATCGGCCCAATGCCGGCAGGGAAGGGCAAAGTCTGTTACGCAGTCGTTGCAGTGGACTACTTCACAAAGTGGGCCGAAGTAGAACCCTTGGCAACCATTACTGAGGCAAAGATAGAAGACTTCGTGTGGAAGAACATCCTTTGTAGATTCGGCATTCCCAATGCGATAGTCACTGACAATGGGCGACAGTTTGACAACAAGAAGTTCAGGTTGTTCTGCTCTAAGTTCAACATCAGCTTATGCTTTGCCTCTCCAGCTCATCCCCAGTCTAATGGACAAGTTGAGGCCATCAACAAAATAATCAAGCGCACTTTGAAAACCAGCTTGGACAAAGCTAAAGGCTGTTGGCCAGAATTTGTACCCCAAGTTCTTTGGTCATATCGCACTTCATATCGGACTTCAACAGGAGAAACTCCATTCTCACTTGCCTTTGGCACAGAGGCGGTTGTCCCTGTTGAGCTCGAGCAAGCAACATTCCGAGTCCAGAACTACATTCAAAGTGAAAATGACAAACAACTCACCCTCAACTTGGATTTAGTCGAGGAACACAGAAACCAAGCTCACTTGAGGAATGTCGCCTACAAGCAGCGCATCTCCAACTATTATGACTCTAGGGTCAAGCTTCGTTCTTTCAAAATAGGAGACTGGGTCTTAAAGAAAAGATTACTCTGCGACAGAGTCCCGAGTGAAGGCACACTTAGTCCAAACTGGGATGGACCGTATGAAGTCATTGGCATCAGTCGCCCTGGCTCTTACACACTTAGAAGCTCCGATGGCAAGACCCTTGGCCATCCATGGAACGCTGATCACTTAAAGTACTACTACAAATAGACTCACGATGTACAAGTGTTGAGCTATAGCCGTTCGGCATCCTATGTAATGAAGGCCATTTGGCAATGAATTCAATAAAGAGGTAATTTAGCCAACTCAGCCCTCACTCTTTTACATTCCTAGCAAGGGAACACTCAAGTGTTGAAACCTCAAAGCAGATATATCCAACACGAAGCAAAATCTAAGTATGTGTCGACAAGACTATACAAAGAAAGGAACAACCAAACAATGGCTTATATCCAAACAATAGATCTATTCATACATAGCCAAACATGCATTAATAATAGTGCAAACACTCATAAACACCTAAAATCCAAAACTCTCAAGCTTATAACATGGGCACATGTTATACACACATCAGACTACTACATCCAGAATACATGCAGATAGTAAAGACACTGCTATTCATTCTCATCTGAAGCCGAACCCCTGGCAGTATCACTCCGCGTCCTACCATCATCCTCTGCATCCCCAAGATCCTCTTCACCATGCTGAGTCTGTGCATCAACACTACCTTCATTATCAGACTCATCTTCGCTGCTAGGATCAACAGCAAGGACAAATGTCTCGCCCTTTCGATGATGCTAATCTATATCTTCGTGGTATTTTCGAAGAATGCTCCCATCATCATAACGATCAAGGACGGCCATCCATTTCCTTTTTTCAAAGCGAGCTTCTTGAGCACAGTAGGGTTTAATAACAAGATGAAAGGTCGAAGAACTTAAGTATTCTTGCACAGCAGCCTCCCTTTCAGTTGGAATGCTCTTCTCCAGTTCAGAAATCTCAACTAAGGCACCATCCAATTCTCCCCTAACCTTGGATACTTCCAAGGTAGCCACCTCCAACTGTTTTTTAGTTGCCTCAAACAATTTCTTAAGCCTTAGGTTCTCACCATTTCGCCTTTTCAAGCTCTCCATGGTTTCGTCCTTCAGTTGGAGGGCCTGAGTCAAAAGTCCCTTATTCCTCCGGGCCTCGTCCACAAGCTGCTTATTCTCCTTCAGTTTTGCCTTGTACCGCTCAACCTCTTGCAGTCTGTCGTGATACTCGGCCATGACCTGCATGGCAAGACGATCATCACTACCTAAATAATGATAATAAAGAGGAAAAAGTAAGGAAATGACAAAGTAACACTCACATATGAAGACAGCTTCAACATCCGGTCGCAATCCGATTCATCCTTAGCTAAGGGCTCTCCGAGCTCATCGAAGGCGAATCGACGCCCTGCCAAGCAATTGTTGATATCCCCAAAATCCTTTGGCCGCGTGGCAACCCTCAAGTCCTTCCACGGGACACTGCCAGCTCTTTCCTTGCCTTTCCCCTCATGGCGGGAACCAGGATCACTTTCCTGGACAGTGTGCTCCATAGTAAGAGGATGAGGCAACAGTCGGCTCCCTTCTCCTGCAACTACGGCAGCAGCATTATCAACGGCCTTGACTCCAGTCTTCCTAAAGGCAGGCCCCTTAAGGACCACATCTTGGGACTTAGGTCTAACGGATGGTTCCCCTCGGAACTTATGAATTTTCTTATGCGGTAGGATGTCTTCCGAAGGAACTAACACTGGTGCTTTCCTTTTATGGGTGCTAGTCCCTGTTTTCTTGCTTACCTTCTCCACTGCATAAGGAAAATCAAAATAAGAAATACAACTTTCCAAATAAAGTAAGGAATTGAGCTAAGTTTACATGAAGGATACAACTTACTCGATCGTCCCTGGCTCTCGGAAACTAAGGGTTGGAAACCGTACCGACGAAATAAGGGTCGTAGCTTGCTTAAGTGTCTATCCTCTTTGGGCACCCTCAACACCTTCTCTATGTCAGATAGCTCCTGCCCAAACAGTTGGATGGTGCCCCGCGTCACTACATGAAGCAAAGTGTTAGAAGCAAGAAAAGACCACAACAAATAGCAAATAGTACGAACGGTTGATACGTTACAACCTACAGTCTGGAAGTGAGTAAGCACACGTCGCTCAGGCGTGACACCCTTATCATACTCCCAATCATTATACAGAAAGCACCAACGGTTTTTCCATGTGTAGTATGCCTTTTTCTTACCATACACAATACGCTCTCTCTCACTCCGACATGCACACTCGGCATAACCAGTGCATGATTTTGCTGGGCGCATCTTGTAACAGTAACGCCACTGATGGAAGGAAGGCTCACACAACCCACACTCCATCCAAATGATATAAAATCCAATCAAAGTATCCCAGAAACCAGGATTGAGTTGCCCAGGTGCATATCCGATCAAAGATAACATCTTTTGCAACCACGGATGTAAAGGTAGTCTCACCCCTAAAGTCAGTAATATCTGGGTGTAGAACATAACATGACCCTGGGGAGGCTCAGAAGGCCATTCTTCATCATGTACCAAACGTATCCCTACACTACGAGGGATATTACATGACTGCCTTAGCGCCTCAACCTGCTTCTCATTATCTAACAAGTTATTCTTTAGATGGTCTGCTGTGAACTCAGAGCGAACTATGGGTATGGCATCAAAAACAACCCCCTCACCCAACGCCATGGAGGAAGAACTAGCAATAGCTAAAGTTTGACGGTTGGGAAGATCATCCAATGTTTCTCTAGTACCGGACTCTAACAAAGACCCTGAAGACTCCGACATTGCAGACTCAGACTTAGAGCTAAAGCTAGAAGAGCCCTCATCACTAGAACTTCCAGGCTCTGACATCTACAATAAGAAGAAACAAATTCTATCACTACATGCATGATCAAAACATAAGGAAGTTCCTATATTACCCACATGAAGATGGTGCAAAGCGATGCCGGAACCCTTCTCAATCAGAAAGCAATCCGTCTTCCACAGTCACTACAAAACAAGCAAATGAAGACCGTGTCAAGCGCCAAAAAAAAAAAAAAAAAAAAAAAAAAAAAAAAAAAAAAGCTTCATCCAAAAAGCTTCACCCGAAAAGCTTCACCTCCAAAGCTTCACCCACAAAGCTTCCCCTAAAAAGCTTCACCCACAAAGCTTCACCCAAAAAAAGCTTCACCCGAAAAGCTTCACCTCCAAAGCTTCACCCACAAAGCTTCCCCTAAAAAGCTTCACCCACAAAGCTTCACCCACAAAGCTTCACCCACAAAGCTTCACCCACAAAGCTTCACCCAAAAAAAGCTTCACCCGAAAAGCTTCACCTCCAAAGCTTCACCCACAAAGCTTCCCCTAAAAAGCTTCACCCACAAAGCTTCACCCAAAAAAAAGCTTCACCCGAAAAGCTTCACCTCCAAAAAAGCTTCACCCGAAAAGCTTCACCTCCAAAGCTTCACAAGGGCCCAAAAGCTTCATCCAAAAAGCTTCACCCGAAAAGCTTCACCTACAAAGCTTCACCTAAAAAAGCTTCACCTAGAAAGCTTCATCTACAAAGCTTCACCATCAAAGCTTCACCTAGAAAGCTTCAACACCAAAGCTTCACCTACAAAGCTTCAACACAAAACCTTGCTCCAAATAAACAAATTTTGTTCACAACACCTAAACATTTTTTGTTTTACACCCACAAGGGCCCAAAATCTTCCTTCTTATTTATTCACTTATATATGTTCCCAAACATATTATGATAGATCAAATAATAATTCAAAGTCCAAAATTTCGTTATGGACAAAAATACAAGCAATTCACCAGTACTGAAGTTGCTACAAAAACTGGAATCTTCCCCAGCCTAGAAATCCAACAAAGCTTCGCCTCCTTTTCTCTATCAAATTTTTGCAGCTGCTGCTTCTCTCCAATGGAGCTGAATTTTGGACACCCTCTAGTTCTTGAGCAGATGAACAACTTTCAAGAAGGAACCATTTCTGTTTGAGCCACGGAAATTAAAGTGTTAAAGCTCCAAGCATGACAGTCGGATTCTTGCAGATTTCGAAGCTGCTGTGATGTTTCGAAGATCTGGAAATATTTAACCATTAGTTCATTCTGAATTTTTGATATGTTATGAAAGAGACGATGAGGAACAACTTCAATGAAGAAAGCATGCTGATCTGAACAATAGAAAATGGAGTTTCGAAGCTCACAACAAATCTGACGGGTTGACAGAAAAATAATAACCAGTCATTCATCATACCTGAATTTCTTGAGTTATACAGCTCCGAGGGATCTCAAATTTGGATATGTTGTAGTTAAGGAATTAAAGAACAACTTTCATGAAGCCAACTTTGTGATTCGAGCTACAGATGATGGTCTTATATTGAAAACCAATTCCGGGTGTTAGGGGAAATGAAAAACAATTCCACCAAAGAAACATCATTATGATGTTTCATCATTATGGTGTTTTCATCATTATGATGCTTTCATCATTGTGATGCTTCCATCATTGTGATGCTTCCATTATGATGTTAATGCACCAACGGTTACACCTTCTGCAATTCCACTTATTCGGGCCTAGCAACCTTCATCAACAAAATCTATGAAGAAAAAGTCCGGGGCTACCACTTAGAAAACAAAAGAATGAAGTTTTGGTACTTACGACATGGACTATTAGCAAGACACCTCATTCGTCAACTCCCTCGACTAGAGACTTGGGGGACTCCCACCATATGCTACTACGCCTTGGTACTCAAAAGTTCGTGACTACTCAGTGACTTGGATTTTTCAAGTCTCCAACCGAGAAGTTTTCCTCACTCGGGAAATTAAGGGAACACTACCTCAAACTACATGCTTCACTCACAAAGCTTCAACAATACAGGTTTCAACAAAAGCAAAAATCCAAAGAACTTTATGAAGAAGGCTTTGGTGTATTTAACACAATATGTTGAAATGAAGCAAAGCTTATTTATTAATATTTTCGATAAGCCACAAATATGTACATATACATGAGTCAAAATAAACAAACAAAAGGGAGCCTTCACAAAGGTTGCTTAGGGGAAGTCTCAGCAGTCGGTAGAGCCCCAGAAAGAGAAAGCACCGGAGGGTGGTTATCCGGAGCCTCAGTACTTGACAAAACCCCAGAAGGAGGAGGCATTGGAGGTTCATCATTTGAAGCTTCATTACCAGGTACAGCCCCAGAGGACGAAGGCAATAAATGCCTTTGGAACAAACCCACAAACCGCTGATGATCAAGTAAAACCTTACCATCAGATTCCTTCATCTGGTCAAGCTTCCTCTTCATGTTTGTAGCATAGTCATGGGCGAGCCGGTGCAACTGCTTATTCTCATGCTTGAGCCCTCTAATCTCCTGTTTGAGACTCATCACTTCAGCAGCCAATGATTCAACTTGGCGGGTTCTAGCAAATAGGCGTTGGGCCATATTAGACACAGAACCTGCACACTGAACACTAAGAGCCAGAGAGTCCTTAACAGCCAACTCATCAGACCGTTTGGAAAGTAGTCTGTTATCTTTGGGAGTGAGAAGGTTCCTGGCCACCACTGCAGCGGTCATATCATTCTTCATCACAGAATCCCCAACGGTAAGAGGACCAGTAGGGGATATGAAGGATGGGCGCCATATGTTGTCTGGAGAAGGCGTGGCTGTCTCTTCTCCAAGGTTCAAGTCAAAACGACGGTCGGAGGGTCCAGACATTTTCAAATGTGTTGAAGAAGGAAGAGGTCAGACAAATCAAGATCTTAGAAGTGCAAGAAATGAGCTTCTACTGGTAGAGATTCAAGTGTGCTGTGGAACTTAATGTCAGCCTCTATAAAAATCTGCACTCGACGGAGCTTCAGAAATCGAAGAGGCGTTTGCTTTCTCAAAAGCTGGGCTGCTCAGAGACCACGAGGGCCGATCTCAGAAATCGAAGAGGCGTTTGCTTTCTCAAAAGCTGGGCTGCTCAGAGACCACGAGGGCCGATCTCAGAAATCGAAGAAGCACCTGCTTTTTCAGCCTCGTCAGCACCTGTCACATGCACACTCAGCTTTGCGGAAATTACGGGCAATCTGTCGAAGATTTCTGGTGAAGTAGAAAGCACGTGAATCTTACTGTTCAATCACCGCTCTCCATATGCACCATCAACTCCTCGGGTACCACATATAACTTTGTCAAAGATCTCTGACAAAGTTTAGGCACGAGAATTTCGAAGTTCCAGCTACCCTACTATTACCCATAAGGGTAAAGGAACAGCACCACTGCTTGACAACTGGAAAGTCCCTATGTGTGTCGACCTCCGTGTTTTGCGGCAAGACAGGCAAGAACGTCCAACCTTTACTCACATTCGAGAAAAGACTCCCAACATAATTACTTTCTCAAAAACCGGAGTAGCACCGCTTTCCGAATCTCGAGAGTCAGATCCTCGACGGGATTGCTTGTTCGAAAACCGAAGAGGCACAACTCTCAGAACTTCGAGAGCCAGATTTCCTTAGATAAAGCTTGTCTGTAATCTTCACACGTAATATCAGCTTTCCAGATACCACATACCACTTTTTCAAAGTGCTCTGACAAAATTAAAACACGTGAAGCTGGCAGCTCCCACTACATTGCTGTGACCAAGAAGGGTAAAGGAATAGCATTACTACTTGTTATTGGGAAATCCCTATATACATTGACCTCCCTCCTCAACGGACAGGCAAACCTGCAAAAATGCTCAACCCTTTCTCGCATTCGAAAAGGCACCCTCAACATAACCTCTCGAAATACTCAGCTTTATTTCCCCCCGATAATACCTCAGCAAATAAGCCACACCAAGAACAAGAGTATCTCATATCATCAGGGTCGAAAGCAAGAGTATCCCATATCATGCTTTCTCCCTGTCTTTGTCTTTGTCCTTGTCCACACCTGCAGGACAAGGAGAAAGAGAGCAGTCAGTCGGAACCTGAAATCAAACCTCCAATTTGGAACTGACTGCCTGGAGCCTTTGCCTGGTCGCTTACTTAGCATTGCTCTCGAGTACTCATCCTCAACTGCTATCAAGGTCACGAATTCCACCGGCAAATACCTCATGACAGTTGATCAGATATTGGCTCTTTACACTGAAGCTGCCAAGCGTGAATGAGTCACTATGAAGGAATGTTCTGAAGGACCATTTAAATGCAAAGGTTGCACACCACTTCTGCCATGCAAAAGATTGAAGCAGAAGGTTCAACGGTGGGCTGAAACAGATCACTACAGCACGACACCTTTCCATACCACATTCATTATTCCGTCAACAGCAAAAGTATCCCATATCATCAAGGTCGAACGTACTCTAGATTTGATGGACTTGTTTTGACCCTCAAATTTTTGAGTCGGCCTTATACTCTGAAGGGCACCAGAAAACCCTCCAGCACAGTTCAAGAATAAGCCTGTGGAAAGTTACTTCTTCAAAAGCAAAAGTATCTCATATCATCTCTTATCCATTTGCTTCTCCTTATCCTGGCAGTTGAATGAGAGACAAGGAGAAGGAGAACAATCAACCGGAAGCCGAAGTCAAACCTCTGATCCTGGGTTGCTTACTTGGAAGTTTGACTGCTTACCTTGTCTGTCACCTCTCTCGGCAGATCTCCTAGCTCGGCGACTTGGGGGACTCCTACTATAGGGTTTGTATCGCACTTGACCAAGCCCGAAACTACAAGTAAGCTTCAAGTGAAATTGATACATTACCTTGTGCGTCAACATCAGCTAAGTACACCATTCCCGGATGGAGGAAAGGTACTTCCAGAGAAGGGCAGATGAAGATCAGACCACACTTCGGTACTTAGAAGTTTCGTGATTACTCAAGGGATTGGATCTTGCAAGTCCCCAACCGAGGAGTTTCCCTCACTCGGGAACTTAGGGGAGCACTGTTTGTACCATACTTGACCAATCCCGAAACTACCGAGCACCGGCCAACGCTATACTGTCAAGGACCCAGAAGAGTTCCCCTCCGACCAGGAGGCCAATCACTACTCGACACGTGTCAAGATTAAAAGCCAATCAGAGCGCAGCACGTGTCGACATCAAGAACCAATCACAACATGACACATGTCAATGTGACAAAGCTACAAGTTTTTCTATAAATAGGGGTCATTCCCCCACAATATTGCCTAATGCCATTTTGTGTTAAATCATTCACAAGAACTCACTAAATTGAGAGCTTGATCCTTTGTACTTGTGTAAGCCCTTCACTACTAATAAGAATTCCTCTACTCCGTGGACGTAGCCAATCTGGGTGAACCACGTACATCCTGTGTTTGCTTCTCTGTCTCTATTCATTTACGTACTTATCCTCACTAGTGACTGAAGCAACCAAGCAACCAAGCGAAGGTCACAAAACCTGACACTTTCTGTTGTACCAAAGTCTTCGCTGATTTTGTGCATCAACAAGTAGCTTTTGAGAAAATGCATGGGAACATGAAAACTTATCTAGACCAAGGGAGCAAAGATGGTGAGACCATGAGAAGAAAGCCATTGACTGCCCTTTTAGAAGAAAACTTAAAGAGAGTACTCCAAAACGCCAACTTTCCAGCCAAAACCTACGTGTTAATTTCACCATCAATTTGCAGGCTCCATCTTTTCTGTTGCTTTTTCCAACAAAGTTTGACACTTTATCGTCACTAAAAGTGTTTTGCTACGCAAGTTGTGCTATATAGTATATAGCGCAATTCCAAGGGAGAAGGAAGGAGAATGCTAAATTCACACATGGCACTACCAATTCCTATATGCCTCTGGCGTCCCAAGTGCCACACATTGGATTTATTCAGATTTTGTTGCCTCCCTATCCCTACAGTTTGAGAAGCAGTGGTATGGAAAATCTTCTATCGTCCAGTGCATTTTAAGGATTTTTTACCGTTTAGGATCTGACAGCAGAAACCTGCGCTATTCCATAAAGTAGAAACTTACATGAAAGTTGCGTGTTTTTGTCACGCGTGATGGTACAACACACTAACTATGAAGTAAAAGTACTCCCACCACAGTACAGATAGTATGAAAATTTACTGGACGGTGGTAAATTGGAATATTATAAATTTGTTACATTTCTTAGAAGCTAGTTCATATCTGGCACCGTCTACACGAAAGGTTACAAGTGATTCAACAGACAGCAGCGGATCGTATAGAGTGCAGGGTTTTCACCTTCTTGGCCGTTAGACTGTTCTCGGTGTGCTTGTTTCTGTATTAGCCGGGTGAACAAAAGCAAACCAGCAACAACAAGCCGAGTTTGCGTATTCTTCCCCCTACCAGATGAGTTTACTATCCAACAGCAAAACGGGTAACACTTAGTGAAGTATTAAACAAGGCATCCTTCTGGCAGCCTAAAGCTTAAGCCAAAACATTGCCTGTGAGATGAATCAATCCAAATACGGAAATTACCACAAAAGCATATTTGTATAGGCCTTGTTTGGAGCGACATCCTAACCCTGTGAAATATTGAATCCTTTATAGTGGCAGAGTCAGTAAAACAAAGCTGACTCTGCCACCTAGATATAGTTGAAAAAGCAGTTTATGTGAGTGCAGAAGTGTATGAAGTACCGGAAGCTCATTAGGAAAAGAGCGAATGCGATCAAATCAGCACTTCTACTGAACCTGTAATGTGTCCACGTTACTAATAACAGCATATGGTACTTCTTTCGCCTCAACTGCAAGAAACCACATTATTACTAGTTAACCCATTGTGAGGCTTAACTCGCTCCCTACGCTCTTATTGTAGAGAATATTGTTTGTTCAACAAAAAAAAAACTGCTAGAAACCAAAGGCTAAGAAGGTTGCAAGTGAAAAATTCACATGAACTGAAAGACCACAATACTTTTAAATGTATATTACCAGCTAGCGTTCCATTTTCAGATTCTGATTCTTGATTGCCCTCAATGGCATTCTTCAGCATGGGGCCGTCGGAATATCAATTTTCATCACAGTCAGGCACATCCATCAATTAAGAAATAAATTGTCTTGCATCAATATTGTATGCACGGACACGATTGTCAACCTTGTGAGTTTCTGCATTGATCTTCAGATAATAAATGCTATCACGATTCAAGTCATTTGCACAATTAACTATGCATCCTCTCTGTGTTGCAGGGATAGCAAATGGAGCCGTACTAATTTGAACCTCGCATGACGTTGTAACGACTTATGAGCTTTTCTTTTTGTTGCCCTATATATTTTCTTGCATCATGTTTTTTTGGTGCTTTGAGATTAAACACCAAAACCTATGGCATTTCTTGTTAGGCCGCCATTTTTCTTGTTTTTGTCCTCTATCTTTATTTACCTTCTTGAGCATGCATTCGTCATGTTTTTGGGGTGGGGTCGACCAAGAAGAGAGGGATTGGGGATGTGGTAGCCGGAGAAGAGAGGGATTGGGGCTGGCATTCGTCGGAGAAGAAAGGGTTGAAGTCCGGTTTGGTCGAAGAAGAGAGGGATTGGAGTGAGGTCACCGGAGAAATAGGGATTAGGGTTGGTGTTGTAGTTGACGGAGAAGTGAGGAATTAAAGGTGTTTGGTTGTTGGTTGAGCCGCATGCATCGGATTCCATTAGAACTCCCAAGTTAAGCGAGTTTGGGCAACAGTAGTACAAGGATGAGTCTCCTAGGAAGTCCTCATATTGCATCCCCCACCTCTAGTTTCCTTGGGACTTGCATGACCGCGTTGGGTTCAAACATCACTGGTGGCTAATCTAACATCTGATTTAACAAAATCTACAAGGATGCAATCATATCCCTCACATAGCAAGTGACCATTTACTACGGTGGTGGAAATATATTGAGCCCTTAGATGACGATGTGGGTTTGAACCTCGCTAATGACTAATCTAATATCTAATCTAATAAAATCTATTGTTTGACCAAAAAAAAAAAAAAAACTAAAAAAATTTCAAATTAAACTACGATATTAAAAAACTTCGTACATAAAAAAAATAGAGTGCGTAAAATGGTCTCAACATAGTCGAAAGAAAAAAAGAGTGTCGCAACGTAAAATACATTAAGCATGACTATCCTTTAACAATATAATCCAGTAGCTCCTCGGCCAAGTTACATCATTTCAAAACATATTTAGCTTGACCATGCAGTCCTTACAATACGCATTGCTGCAATCTTTTAAGTCAACCCACTCGAGCGCAGAGGGCTTGGCTTCCATGCACATAGTACAAACGAAATTACCTTCTTTTGAAGGGTATAGGGTTTGAAGACTTGAAGAATTATCTTCTAGGAAATTACTCGACTTCTTCTTCATCGCGTTACTCACTAAATTATTATTATCTCTTGGCTTTCTGGTGCGAAGACAACCCTTGATGGGTCGTAAGATTGCGTTGCACCACTTGGTGGAAGCCTGCCGTGGCCTTTTCGGGGATGACATGGGTGTGAAAAATAAAGTATCATCGTCTTCGTCTGCATCCGGTTTCACCTCAACGTTTGGACACGCCATATGACCTAGAGTACAAACACTTTTCTTCTTCACCTTCGAGTTCTTAGTTTGTTGATATCTTCTTACGTTCCTCTTCGTCCTTGCATATATATAATGTGTCCGGTATCCCCGATTCCTAATTAGCCTAGTTTATATAATGTACGTTTGTGGTTTATGTTTCCTCTTCTACCTTATTGGATAAAAATGTAAACAAAAAAAAAAGAAAAAGATTTTCCTCTTCTTCCTTCCTTACTTTTTTTTGGACAATATCTTAACATATTCTAATCTTCAGGGAAAAAGATTGGTACCTGAGTACATGTAAGCGCACGCACTAATTTTTAGCTAACATAACTCGTATCTGCACAGTTAAATCTTAATTACTTTGAAAGAGTTATGTGACTAAGAAACTATATAGTGTATTATTGCAAAGGATAGGATATATATATATATATATATATATATATATATATATGAGTTGTGTTAGCCTGTTAGGTGTGTCTGAATGTCTAGCAACAAATAACAACCATTGATTGGCTGATTATTCTCTAATTCAAAAGTCAATTGTCCATCTAATTTCACTTAATCATTGAGTCATAATAATATATGTCTAAATGAAGCACGTACAAAGCACATCAATCTTTTCTCAAGAGCATATCAATCTTTCCTGGGGATGTTTCTTCTTGAGTTTTGTGTGTTTGAGAAATTGAGCTCTTCGTCCCAATGGAAAGCAACAATGCCCAAAATACAATCATAAAATAGGCACTAATAATATACATCCAAAATACAATTCGATAGCTATATAACGTATCCAAAAGAATTGACCAGGGTGTTGTACTAAGTGAGGTTTTTTTTATAATTTTTTTATTTATATAAACTAAATGTTGCTTTTAAAGAGTTATAGATGTAAAAACCTTATGGTATTGTTTGGTACGCAAATGGAACGGAACAGAACGGAGGTTCCATGCTACGTTTGGTGTACGCTCAGGCCGGAATAGAACGAAGGATTAAATGACAATCATACCCATCCACTCCGACGAGTTTGACCTTGCCTGAGCCACCGTCGACGAGTTCAACGCAATCCCTCACATCTTCCGCCTAATCCTCGCCGTCCCATCCCTCAAGCGATAGCATTGGCCACATCCTGCGAGTGGGTGGTCTTGAGGTTTTCGCAGCAGAGGGCAACAGTCTCGTCATGGGACTAGCAGGGAGGAGGGAAGCGGTAGGAGGAAGGTGGGGTTGGGTTCGGATAAGCTTACTGGGATTGGGTTAGCCTGGGTTGCTAGGCTTGTATTTAGGAAAAATGGTAATCATAATAACCAAAATGTCGAGATGAATCTCTACTGATCTAATCTGGTAACCAACTAATCAATGACAATAAAAAGTTGTTTCACAGAACCTCAAGCCATTAACTTCCAATTGTTTTTCCCTGTTATTGTTGAAATTTCAAATTTTCTATGTGGTTTCCTTGAACTTTCTCAGCAACCAAACAGAAAGCAATGAATAATCCAAGTAGATGAGAAATGGGAAAGAAAAACGTTGTTGATGCACAAAATCAGTGAGGACTTTGGTACAACAAAAAGTGTTAAGTTTATGACTTTCGCTAGATTGCTCCGGTCACTAGTGTGGATAAGTGTGTAAATGAATAGGGACAGGGAAGCAAACACAAGATGTACGTGGTTCACCCAGATTGGCTACGTCCACGGAGTAGAGGAGTTCTCATTAATTGTGAAGGGTTTACACAAGTACATAGGTTCAAGCTCTCCTTTAGTGAGTACTAGTGAATGATTTAGTACAAATGACATTCGGAAATATTGTGAAAGAATGATCTCTATTTATAGAAGAGAGTTTCTAGTTTCATTCAGACTTTGACACGTGTCGTGTTGTGATTGGCTTCTGATGTTGACACGTGTCACTATATGATTGGCTTCTGATGTTGACACGTGTCACTATATGATTGGCTTCTGATGTCGACATGTGTCGCGCTATGATTGGCCTCCTGGTTGGAGGGAAACTCTTTTGGGTCATTGACTGTATAACGTTGACCGGTGCTTAGTAGTTGGATTGGTCAAGTATGGTATAAACAGTGATCCCCTAAGTTCCTGAGTGAGGGAAGCTCCTCGGTTGGGGACTTGCAAGATCCCAGCCATTAAGTAATCATGAAACTTCTAAGTATCGAAGTGTGGTATCATTTTCACTTGCCTTATCTGTCTCATATGTATATGTGGCATCTTCTCTGGAAGTAATTTTCCTTCATCCAGGGGTGGTATCTTTAACCGATAAAGATGCACAAGGTAATGTATCAATTTCACTTGAAGCTTACTTGTAGTTTCGGGCTTGGTCAAGTGCGATACAAACCCTATAGTAGGAGTCCCCCAAGTCGTCAAGTTAGGAGATTTGCCGAATAAAGTAACAGACAAGGTAAACAATCAGACTTCCATGCAAGCAACCTGGATTTGAGGTTCGACTTCGGCTTCCGGTTAATTGTTCTCATTCTCCTTGTGTCGTAAACAGCAACAAGGATAAGGAGAAGCAAATAGAGAAGAGATGATATGAGATATTTTTGCTTTTGAAGAAGTAACATTCCACATGCTTATTCTTGAACTGGGCTAGAGGGTTTTATGGTTTCCTCCAGAGTATAAGGCCAACTCAAGAATTTGAGGGTCAAAACAAGTCCATCAAATATAAAGTACGTTCGACCCTGATGATATGGGATATTTTTGTTGTTGACAAAGTAGTGGATGTATCGGCACGTGTTCTGTTACGCTTGTCTCTACATGCTTCCTTGTATTCTTCTCACTTGCCCTATTTGTTCCTTAGGCAGATGTGGTATCTTCTCTAAAAGCATAAGATGTTGAAGATGAGTACTCGAGAGCAATGTCAAGTAAGTAGTCAGGCAAGGGGTTCCAAGCAGTCAGTTCCTGACTGGAAGCTTGATTCCAAGTATTGACCGATTGCTCTCTTTCTCCTTGTCTTGCAGGCAAGAACAAGGCCAAAAGAAAAGACAGGGAAAAAGCATGATATGGGATACTCTTGCTTTTAACCCTGATGATATGTGATACTCTTGCTCTGGTGTGGCTTGTTTGCAGAGGTATTATCGAGGGAAAAATAAGCTGAGTATTTCGAGAGACTCTGCTGAGAGTGTCCTCTCGGATGTGAAAAAAAGTTGAGCATTTTTTTTATTTACAGGTCTGCCTGGCTGTGGAGGATAAAGGTCGGCATATATAGGAATTGTCCCAACAGCAAGTGGTAACGTTGTTTCTTTACCCTTCTCGGTCATAACAATGTAGTGGGAGCTACAAAATTCACGTGTTTTAATTTTGTCAGAGCACTTTGAAAAAGTGGTCTGTGGTGTCTGAAAAGCTAATGTTGTGTGTGAAAATTGCAGACAAGTTTTATCCAAGGAAATCTAGCTCTTGAAGTTCGGAGAGCGGTGCCCTTCGGTTTTCGAACAAGCAATCCTGTCGGAGATTTGGCTCTCGAGATTCAGAAAATGGTGCCTCTTCAATTTTTGAGAAAGCAATCCTGTTGGGAGTCTAACTCTTGAGATTCGGAGAGCAGTGTCTCTTCGATTTTTTAGAAAGTAATCATGTCGGGAGTCTGGCTCTCGAGATTCGGAGGGCGGTGCATCTTCGATTTTTGAGCACGTAATCCTGTTGGGAATCTAGCTCTCGAGATTTGAAGAGCGGTGCCTCTTCGATTTTTGAGAAAGCAATCCTGTTAGTAGTCTGACTCTTGAGATTCGGATAGCAGTGTCTCTTTGATTTTTAAGAAAGTAATCATGTTGGGAGTCTGGCTCTCGAGATTCGGAGAGTGGTGCCTTTTTTATTTTTGAGCAAGCAATCTTGTTGGGAGTGTTTTCTCGAATGTGAGTAAAGGTTGGGCATTTTTACCAGTCTGCCTTGCCACGGAGCACGGAGGTTGACACACATTGGGACTTTCTAGTTATCAAGCAGTGGTGTTGTTCCTTTACCCTTGTGGGTAATAGTAAGGTAGCTGAACCTTCAAAATTTATGTGTCTAAACTTTGTCAGAGATCTTTGGCAAAGTTATCTGTGGTACCCAAGAAGCTGATGTTGCGTGTGGAAAATGGTGCCTTTTGGGAATTTGGAGAGTGGTGCCTCTTCGATTTTTGAACCAACGGCCCTGTTGCCCTTTCTTTTATAAGGGCACCAATTGTGTGCAAGAAGTACGTTCAGAGAGTTATTGCTTGTAGGAATTTTCCCCTTACTTCAGAGAATTATTGCACCTCATTTCTCCTTCATCATTTCTGGGAATGTCTGGCCCATATAACCGTCGTTTTAACTTGAACTTTGGTGAAGAGGTAGCAATGCCTTCTCAAGACAACATATGGAGCCCATCCTTCTTATCCCCTACTGGTCATCTTACCTTTGGGGACTCTGTGATGAAGAATGATATGACCGCTGTGGTGGTGGCCATGAACCTTCTCACTCCCAAAGATAACAGACTACTTTCCAAACGGTCTGATGAGTTGGCTGTTAAGGATTCTCTGGCTCTTAGTCTTCAGTGTGCAGGTTTTGTGTCTAATATGGCCCAACGCCTATTTGCTCGAACCCGCCAAGTTGAATCATTAGCAGCTGAAGTGATGAGTCTCAAACATGAGATCAGAGGGCTCAAGCACGAGAATAAACAGTTGCACAGGCTCGTACATGACTATGCTACAAACATGAAGAGGAAGCTCGACCAGCTACAGGAATCTGATGGTCAGATTTTACTTGATCATCAGAGGTTTGTGGGTTTGTTCCAAAGGCATTTATTGCCTTCGTCTTCTGGGGCTGTACCACGTAATGAAGCTCCAAATGATCAACCTTCGATGCCTCATCCTTCTGGGGTTCTACCTAGTACTGAGGCTCCGAATAATCACCCTCTGGTGCCTCCTCTTTCTGGGGCTTTGCCAACTGCTGAGACTTCTCCTGAGCAACCTTTGTGAATGCTCCCTCTTGTTTGTTTATTTTGATTCATGTATATGTACATATTTGTAACTTATCAGAGATATCAATAAACAAGGTTTGCTTCATTTCAACGTATTGTGTTAAATACACCAAGGTCTTCTTCACTAAGTTCTTTGAATTTTTCCTTTTGTTGAAGCTTGTATGTTGAAGCTTTGTGAGTGAAGCATGTAGGTTGAGGTAGTGCTCCCTTAATTTTCCGAGTGAGGAAAATTTCTCGGTTGGAGACTTGAAAAAATCCAAGTCACTGAGTGGTCGTGAGACTTCCGAGTATCAAGGTACAGTAGCATATGGTAGGAGTCCCCCAAGTCTCCGGTCGAAGGAGTTGACGAATGAGGTGTCTTGCTAGTAGCTAAGTTTCCAAAGTAACAAAACTTCACCATTTTCCTTTCTAAGTGGTAGCCCAAAACTCCTCATTCATATATATTTGTTAAGAAAGTTGTTAGGCCCAAAGAAGAGGAGACCTAGGCAATTTTTTGATTTTTATTTTTTGATTTTTGATTTTTTTTGAATTTTCAAATTTTCAAATTTTAGAATTTTTTATTTTTCGAATTTCCGAATTTTTGAATTTTCGAATTTCCGAATATGTGTGTATATATATATATATATATATATATATTTTAAGCTTTATAGGTGAAGCTTTGAGGTTGAAACTTTGTTGGGTACCATGAATTAATTTTGCTTCACACTATCTTGATCAAGATAGTGTGAAGCTTTTGTAGGTGAAGCTTTTGTGTTGAAGCTTTTGTAGGTGAAGCTTTTGTGGGTAAAGTTTTTGTGGTGGGGGAAGCTTTTGTGGTGGGTGAAGTTTTTGTGGGTGAAACTTTTGTGGTGGGGAAGCTTTTGTGGGTGAAGCTTTTGTGGTGGGGGAAGCTTTTGTGGGTGACACTATCTTGATCAAGATAGTGTGAAGCTTTTGTAGGTGAAGCTTTTATAGGTGAAGTTTTTGTGGTGGGTGAAGCTTTTGTTGGTGAAGCTTTTGTGGTGGGGGAAGCTTTTGTGGTGGGGGAAGCTTTTGTGGGTGAAGCTTTTATGGTGGGAGAAACTTTTGTGGGGGAAGCTTTTGTGGGTGAAGTTTTTGTTGGTGAAGCTTTTATGGGTGAAGCTTGGTGGGTGAAGATGGAAAGAAGATGATAGAATTTTAGGGTTTGTTTTATGATTTAGATGGTGTAAATATTGAAAAAGATAAGGGGTATTTTTGTTCTAAAATTTTATAATTTTGTGTTCCACAGGGTGGAACGAGTTGTTCCAGGGGGGAGGTGGAACGGAAATTTAACCAAATTTCGTTTCGTGGGACAGCACGTCCCACTGTCTTTGGAGCACCAAACGTGGGACAAGAGTGTTCCGTCGCATTGCGTTTCGTCCCATCCCACATACTAAACGGTACCTATATGAATGACAATGAACTACCGTTTGAATTACTTGAGTCTCAAGTAACTTGTATACCAAGTTACTTGTTACTTGAGCGATCTGGTAGTCTTAATGAAGTAAGAATCATGGAGTCTTGACTATGCAACTAATTTATAGGTAGTCTTAATGAAGTAAGAATCATGGAGTCATGATGAAACTTAATATGATTTGGCTGTGATTAGGGTAAATATCGCTTTCCAATAATAGGTGGGATCGAGAGAAACCTAAATGCATATAAAGATGCAGTCCATGCTCTCGCACTACACAATTCTAACATGCAAAACCCTATTCATATAGCAGAAAATAATTTAGTGTGATGAGAGTAGAAGACTACTTCACATTCTTCCTTCACCGCGACATCTACAAGCAAGTCTTTTGTAGAATATTGATTGATGTAAGTTCATGTATATTCATTTGTCTGTGTGAATCGCATGTAACCCTAATTTCATGTTGATGCTTTAAAATAACAACTTACAATATATATGATTAAGTTAATGTGTTGAATTATTGCCCACGATGCTTATATATATAAATCGTATTAGGTGCGTGTGATGTGTAGCGACAAGAGCAGGGTTGAACGTCACAAATCAAAGAAGAAGAAGCTGATCAATTGACCTAGCTTGTATGAAATCATTGAAATGCATGTTCATATTTCTTTCTCAAAACTTAACTAATTGAAAACTCGATTTCTGTTTGCACCAAACTATTGGGGATTATCAACCTTTCTTTCTCCTTAGTTTTTTCTTGTTTTTTGAGAGATGTTATTGGCATTTTAAAGAAATTACCCTGCACATTTCAAGAACTTGTAAATAAATTAAAAACATTCATTTTACACTTGAACGTCTAAATTTAGAACTTGAAACATGTAAACAATTTGGAAATTTGGATACGTACCAAATATATAATAGTAACACTAATAAATTTTAAAAAAAATCTAATGTTTATGCACATATACAACTCTTATTTCTGACTTTTTTTGTATATTGTATATTATATCTTGCTGCTCTACTTGACGGATTAAAATAGCTCAACAAGTCGATCTACCATTTCATTCACAAATTGACATTTTGCAGCAACTTCAATGAATTAAATAAGACTATAGATTTTTTTTTCCTCATTCCATTGGGGCTATAAACACTAGGTCTCAGGTTTGAAATCCGCTGCTGGTGTGGAAGCTAGATTTGTAGCTAGGGGGAGGCTGAAATGCCTCTGTGAGTCTTTCCGACCCCCGAAAGAAGTGAATAACTGTAACTTGCCACCAATTGTTCCCTTTTTTTAAAGAAAAAAAAACCTTATGTATCTCATGTTGTATGTCACATTCTCTCTCTCTCTATATATATATGTCGCATTCTCTCTCTCTCTCATAATTTAGTTTCTCTTCCTCATGGAACTTGTGTTCGTCGCAGGAATCTCCTGGCGGACGAGCACACAGCTCCCCTGGGAGAATGGCGTCGGTTGAGGGTATATGTCGTACTTCTGCTTTCTTCTCGGGCTCGCTCGGGCAAGCCTTTGTCGGGCAGATCTTGGTCGGGCAAGACACACTTCGGGCAAGGCTCGTCGGGCAGTTCTGAAAGAGAAGGACAGAGTTAATTTGAAAGGGTGCCTTTGTGGGGCCTTAGGTGTAGGCATTAAGGCTCACAATCAAGATTAACTTTGTCGTGCTCAGGCGTGCCACTGCCATCTTCAGTATGGCAGATGTTGAATGGGTGTTAAGCTTTGATTGAATATGTATACGCCCGAGAAACCAAGTTAGATATAACAGGTGCCTTTGTGGGGCCTTAGGTATAGGCCTTGAGGCTTCCTGTCAAACTAAACCAGCGCTTGGATGTATCATATTTGGTCTTTTATGGTTGCCAGAGTCTTATCACTATTATACCTTTGATTATCTGAATCCAAGAGGTAGGACGAACCCAAATGAGTGCCTTTGTAGGGCCTTAGGTATAGGCCTTGAGGCTTCCCATCAGAGTTAATCCTTATACTCGGACCAACTAGACCGCAACATGAAATGAAGCTAAATAGATGCCTTCGTGGGGCCTTAGGTGTAGGCCTTGAGGCTTTCTATCAGAATTCACTCCATGCTTAAGCATTTTCTACGAATCAAGATATAATAGCAACAAAACGGAGAAATAGATTGATTACTTGCGCCCCAAGTAACTTCGGACTTCTCGCTTATCAAGGATTGTCGTGGATGGGTTGAGTCCACATAGAGTTCTTTTTATGCCTTGAGGCCAAGGACTTTTAAACTGATCTTTAAATTACATGCCCGCCGGGCTTAAGACTTAGATCTGATTTGAACTCTGACGCGATTCAGATCGGATTCAAGTGCTGAAGACTCATTTTCATTATGACTTTGCTAGAAATAACTTGTATATAACTGGGAATATATAACATGTTATTGTGCTTTTAAAAGAAAGAAAAGACAAAGACAGAGCAAAGATAGTCGGGTAAGTTTGAACCTTATTGGCCAAGGCTGAACTTCTTACAAAATCTATCTTTGTGGCTCTGTCAGAGGTCTAAAAGCTTTTAGAGGGGTTGACGGGGGAGAAGAGGATACAAAATGAATCGATACCACCATGAACAAGGTAGCAGAGCTATTACAGGGGTTTGGGAAGGTTTATCCCGAATGGGATGAAGGCTTGTGCTGACTACAGCTTCGTTGAAGGCAAATCTGGCTTGAGCAGAGTTTTGGCTTTTGTTTGTTTGTTTGAGTGTCCTTAATTCTGTCTTCTCTTCCTCCTTTTATAGACGACTTCAGCTTGGGTTCCTGTAGCAATAGCGGTGCCCGAATGCGGTTTGGTGATGACTCACTAGCTTTTTTACATGAATGCCACCAATAAAGTACTTTATTGGGCTGTGTAGTGACTGAATAGCCTACCCCCTGTGGTCTTTGAGCAGGTAAGCAGGTGGCCTTTGTAACTTGTGCCCAGCCGAAAGCCTCTTTCCTGCCTCCTAAGTTTTCCTCTGGGCCTTGGGTTTGGGCCGACTTTCTCTCTGGCCCAAAGTTCAGATTTTATCCCAAACAGTGCCCCCTTCAATTGATGTTAAGGTTGGGATCCCAAGCGCCAACATTAAATGAATAACAGCATGCGTGCCCTTTGAGCTTCTTGCGACCTTTAAACTGCCTTCTGGTTCTCTATAAATTCTGGCTTTGGAAACCCTTTTCAAATCATCACCTCTTCTTCATTTTGGTCTTCACCCTTCATCCACCTTGAATCCTTCCGTCTCCCCACTGAGAAATGGGTTCCTCAGGTTTTGAGTGGAGTTTCCTGAAACTCCCCTTTCGTGAGAAAAAAGAAAGTTTTCACCTGATGATTGCTACCTCCAACACCTTTGGTCGATCACCCCTCTACCTCCAACACCCTTGGTCAGGCGGTCTCCTCTTGATGACTGATCTTCCCACAACTTGTGGTGATAAGTCGGGCTTCATCATCATACATGGTGAAGATCTTGTGGGAGGGTCCTCTACCAAGCTCATGTTGGCCGCACAACCCGATCACCTGATTGGGTTTCAACCAAGAAGATAGCGGGAAACCAGTTGAAGACACCAACACTTTCAGAGAGGATCAAATGTAAAACATAAGATTTGGTATCTTGTAATCTCATCAATTTGTCGACATGAAATAAGTATTTTTATCTATTTCTGCATCTCTGCCTTCTTTAAATGTTTGGATGAACAAAATACCGTATGTGAATTTCTAAGGTCCGTCTCACTCTGCTCCCTCTTCGATATAGCAATCCCTAACATCCCATAATGTAGGACAATATTTCTTCAAGAATTTTGCATTAATAGGGTGTTTCTGCTCATTGCCTTCGAGGTCTGCTAGATAATATCCTCATTTGTTCAAAACCCGACTAATAATAAAAGGACCTTCCCATGTCGGGCTCCATTTCCCGAAGCCACGCAGCTGAGCGCCTAGCGGGATGACCGCTTTCCACGCTAAATCTCCTTCCTTGAAAGACTTTAACTTCACCCTTTTGTTATAAGCTCGGGCAACAGCAATCTTTCCTTCTTGAATCTGGTTCAAGGCTTCAATTCGGGCTGCATCCAGATCTTCAATACCTTGACACATGGCTTCGATATATTCTGCACTATGCAACCCAAATTGGTTTTGAATTCTTACGGAACTGACGTTGATTTCCATAGGAAGCACTGCATCTTGCCCGAAAGTCAAGGCATAAGGAGTCGTGCCTGTCCCCGCTCTTTTAGAAGTCCGGTATGCCCACAACGTGTTCCCTAGCATCTCATGCCACCTTTCTGGACTATCAATCACCATCCTTTTAATAATGTTGACCAAGATCTTGTTGCTAGCCTCTGCTTGCCCATTTGACTGAGGGTAGTATGGACTGGATTGGATCATCTTTATTTTGTACTTGCTTGCAAACTCTTCAACCTCCTTTGAAATAAAAGATGGCCCACGATCCGTTACTATAGTTTCAGGCACCCCATACCTGTGCAGGATCTTGGTCTCAATAAAATTCTTGACCACGGCTGAAGTTATGGATTTTACTGCCGATGCTTCTACCCATTTGGTGAAGTAATCCGTTGCCACAATTATGAAAGTATGTCCCTTACTAGAGGCCGGATAAATCTGCCCGATGAAGTCCATTGCCCATCCTCGGAACGGCCAAGGCTTGACCACTGGATTGAGAGGTACTGATGGTACGTGCTGGAGAGGTCCATGTCTCTGACATTCTTCACATCTGCGGGCATAGGACTTACAATCTTTTTCCATGTCGGGCCAGAAATAACCATACCTTCTGAGTAGCCATCTCATCTTTGTTCCCGCTTGATGTGCTCCACATATTCCCTCATGTACTTCGGCCATTACTCTCATGGATTCCTCTAGGCCTAAGCATTTTAATAGCAACCCATCTGGGGTCTTTCTCAACAGATTTTTTGTCCACAAGACATACTTGGTTGCTTGCTGCCTGTTCTTCTTACTTGTGGGTGAAGAAGGATCTTTCAGATACTGAGTAATAGGTGTCCTCCAATCTTCCACCTCGGTCACTAGAACCATTACATCCAGACTGAACCTCCAATCTAAGATAGAGGGAAGGTTTCTTGTTTGGATCTCAACATCAACACCATACTTCCTTTCTTGCATTGGCACTCCTGAAGCTAGTTGCGCCATTTCATTGGCTGCCAAGTTAGATCCCCTAGGAATGTGATTGACTGATATCTCAGACTCCCACAAACTCAGCAGTTGTGTTGCTGCCATATAGTACCCTGCCATAGTGATATGTCTGCATTTGAACTCGCCATTTAGTTGATTTATCACTAACTCTGAATCACCAAAGATCTCTACTTCAGTTGCCCCCAAGTCCATCAGGATTTCCAGGCCGATAATCAATGCCTCATACTCCGCCCGATTATTGGTATTTTCTTGATAATCAAGTAGGAAGGAATAGTAATGATAAACCCCTTGAGGGTTTATAATCACAATTCCAGCTCCTGCTGCCTTCTGAGTGTAGGATCCATCGAAATATAGCTTCCAAGGTGTAATCCAAAGACCTGCTACTCTCCTTATCTCTTGCTGGATCCAATCTTCTTTGCCCGAAACATCACTTCTTGGTGGGATCCATACATTAGCAACTTCTAAACTTCCCGGGATATTGATTTCCTCGCTTTGAGACTCCTGATGTTCGGTCAGGAAGTCAGCAATTGCCTGGCCTTTGACTGCCCTCTGGGGTATGTACTGAAAACTGAATTCTGATAATGCTAGAATCCACTTCCCAATCCTCCCTGCTAGCATAGGTCTTGACAACATATACTTTATCACATCTGTTTTGGCGATAATGTGCACATGACAAGGTAGCATGTAATGCCTTAGCTTGCTGGCAGTAAAATATAGAGCCAAACACAGTTTTTCCACCGGAGAATATCTTGTTTCTACCTCGGTCAGAATTCTGCTGAGGTAATACACAGCCTGCTCTTTTCCTCCTTCATTATTCTGGGCTAGTAGACTCCCAATTGATCTTTCCGATGCAGAAATATATAGTTTCAATGGCTTTCCCCTTTGAGGTGGCACCAGCACTGGTGGGGAAGTTAAGTAAGCCTTGATGCTATCAAATGCCTGCTGGTGGGTTGGCCCCCACTCAAAATTCTCCCTATCCTTCAATCTCAGTAGCGGAGTTAGTGGCTGGATTTTGCCCGCCAAATTGGCAATGAATCTCCTTAAGAAGTTGATTTTACCTAGCAATCTCTGAAGCTGTACTTTGTTGGTAGGTGGAAGTGACTCTAATATTGCTCGAGACTTATTTTTGTCCACCTGCACACCTCTCTGATGCACCAAGAATCCCAAAAAATTACCCGCTCTTACTCCAAAAGCGCATTTCTTTGGATTCATCTTCAACTTGTGGATCCGCATCCTCATCAATGCTTGCTTGAGGTCCACGAGATGCTGCTCTTCTATCTTAGATTTCACCACAATGTCATCGATATACACCTCCATGCTTTGGCCAATTAAATCATGAAAAATGGCATTCATTGCCCTTTGATACGTGGCGCCTGCATTTTTGAGCCCGAATGGCATGACCAGATATTCATATGCCCCCACATGACCAGGACATCTAAAAGCTGTCTTATGAATATCCTCTGGCGCCATCTTTATTTGATTGTAACCGGCATTTCCATCCATAAACGATAAAACTTTATGCTTTGCTACAGCATCTATGGATAAGTCAGCCATGGGCATGGGATATTCATCCTTTGGTGTGGCGCTATTAATATTCCTATAATCAACACAACACCGTACTGCTTTTGTTATAGCTTTTAAAACGGGTACAATGTTGGCTAGCCACTCTACATATTTGGCTGGTCTAATAAAGCCAGCTTTCACCAGCCTTTCAATTTCTTCTTTGACTTTTTCTTCTATCTCCTTTGACATCCTTCGTGGTGCCTGCTTGACAGGTTTATATCCTTCCTTGATGGGCATTCTATGTTCCACTAAGGCTGGGTCTAATCCTGGCATCTCGGTGTAATGCCAAGCAAAACAATCTTTGAATTCTTGCAAAAGAGAGATAATCTTGGCCCGATCCTCAATCCTTAATAAACCGCTGATTTGAATTGGTCTCGGATCCTCTTCTGTGCCTAGATCAATAACTTCCAATGGATCCTGGACTTCTGGAGGTGGCTTATCAGGTTCTGCACACAAAAATTCAACTAACTCCGGGTTCTCGGGCAGACCGTCTGGCTCGTCTATATCGTAGACGCATTCGGCCATTTGAATGGCCTTATCTAACTCCTCTGTGCAAGATTCTTCCTCATTTTCCTGCTGGCTAGTAGAAACTTTCCCCTGCCACTCCTGCTCTTCTTTATCCAAGAGCTTTTCTTCCTGTCTTCTTCCCTTTCCATACACCAACAGTCTTTTAATCAGGGATCTGACTGCCATGACCTGATCTTTCTTCTTTTGTTCGATCATTGATGGTATAGAGAGTTTGGTATAAGACAGGGTCTCTCCCACTCCTCCTTGGTAAGGAGCATCCCTTGTTCTAGAAGCTTTCGGGCCGTCACCTTGGTAGGGCGGCCGTTCTCATCAGCTCCTAAACATTTCAAAATTCCCACGTTGGGATTGTAGAAATTTGCTTCTGCAACATTAGCTGAGGGGAGGAACGGCCGTGATTCGGCCTCTACCAACTCCCAAAAGCTTGATCCTTCAGTACTTGCCTCGTGGTATACAGCCACTTGTTGATGAAGAGTAGAAGGTATGGCTAAACTTTGATGAATCCAATCTATTCCAAGTAGGGCCCCGTAAGTGGAAGTGCAGTCTACTACAAAGAACGCCAACATTATTTTCTTGGACCCCAGATCTACCTCCAAAGGTAATATCCCATGAGTCCTGGTGATGGCACCTAAAAAGCTCGAGACTGTAAGGTTTGTGGGAATAAGATCTTCAGTGCTTCTCCCCATCCTCTTCATCTGCTTGGCTGGCAATATGTTAACAGCCGCTCCTCCATCAATCAAAATTCTTTTGAAAGGTACACCTTCCAGATGAGCTGAAACGTATATAGGCTTCAGGTGGTTGGCCAACGAAATACTTGGGCGGCTGAACACCATTTTATCTGTGTAAATCCGTAGGGGACCACCTTTAGGTACTTTTGAGGATTCAACCTTGCCTGAGTCTTCCTCTGTAACTACCTCCACATTGACGTGAGCCATCATCGGCTCAGTTGTTAAATAATCACCTTCCATGGTAGCGGGCTGGTCAGGCCTGGCGCCAAACATGGCGGATAATACATACGTCATGTTGATGTGGAAGTTGCTGGGTTCGAGCAAGTCCTCCTTCTTGCTCCCAATGTGATCCATGAACTCGTCTAACCAGGCCATTGCATCGGCTGGTAGTAAGGGCTCTGGTATCCCTTCCTGTTGTGGTTGATTCATGTCTCCGTACAGCGCTTGCTTTGGAACTTCACCAAACGGATCCAAAGGCAAAAAGGTTGGTCTCCTCTCAGATGCAACAGTTTCCTCATGGGTGGGCCCTGGCCTCCAACCAGGTGTTGGCATCATAGTCAGATCTTCCTGAGCCCTTCTTAAGATCCTATACTTGCCAGGATGTTGGCTTTGTGGCACATGATTCCCCATACCCTCAGTATTGCCGTTGGCCCTTTCTACTTCTTTCTTACTTCGCCAACGAAGCTGACTACTACTTCCAGATGTTGCCCTCTCTGGCTTTTGATTTTTTGAGGCTTCAGAGGTGATGGGGGTCATCAGGGAATTCATGTAGGCTTTGTGCTGCCTTTGAACCCTTCTGACCATGGATGCTCCCATTGGTCTAGTGGGCTGCCCATCTTTTCCAACTACATACCATTTCCGCCCACGATATGCAGGAGTTGCTTTCTTAACAGGATTAGCTATCCCATCAGTTCTTCTGACTTCCTTCCCCTTTTGGCCATTTTGAAGCTGCTCTGTACTTCTTTGGAGTTTGGCTTCCATGTCCTCTGCCTCGTCAGAAACTTCATAGTTTCGAAACTCGTCAGAAACTTCATAGTTTCGAAATACTTCTGACAACGCCTTGGGTTGGGAATCACCTCCTAAACGTTGAAAAACGCTTCGGGAAGTATTTTTTCTTGTTGCCTGCTTAAGCCTTTCGCGGGCTTCTCTTTTAATTAACTCGTGATCAATAAGGACTCCAGCTGGGGGAATCTCGAGTTCACATTCACACTGGCATTTACTACACATAACCAGCCCTTTGATTATGGCAGCCTTTGGGTACTCGGATGGTTTGCCTATCCCTTCCGTAGGTCGTTTGGCTAGTTTCCCTTCTTCTTCTTCCCTTATAATTTTCCCTTTTCCTTTCTCTGCCCAGGTCATGTTGAGCATGTTTACCGGGGCTTCAGAAAAGGGCAACACAGGGTTGACTATGACTACCTCATCTGGTTGGGTAGTCCTGTGTCTTTCTCCTTTGGGAGGAGCCAAACCTGTCTCATTTCTAGAGCCTAGGGAGGCTTCATTCAGTCTCTGTAGCATTTGAAACAATGTATTCTGTAAATCTTCTGGCATGTTTATCTTTATCTTCAGATCAGAGGATCCCACCGGGCGTGCCAAAACTATGTTCGTCGCAGGAATCTCCTGGCGGACGAGCACACAGCTCCCCTGGGAGAATGGCGTCGGTTGAGGGTATCTGTCGTACTTCTGCTTTCTTCTCGGGCTCGCTCGGGCAAGCCTTTGTCGGGCAGATCTTGGTCGGGCAAGACACACTTCGGGCAAGGCTCGTCGGGCAGTTCTGAAAGAGAAGGACAGAGTTAATTTGAAAGGGTGCCTTTGTGGGGCCTTAGGTGTAGGCATTAAGGCTCACAATCAAGATTAACTTTGTCGTGCTCAGGCGTGCCACTGCCATCTTCAGTATGGCAGATGTTGAATGGGTGTTAAGCTTTGATTGAATATGTATACGCCCGAGAAACCAAGTTAGATATAACAGGTGCCTTTGTGGGGCCTTAGGTATAGGCCTTGAGGCTTCCTGTCAAACTAAACCAGCGCTTGGATGTATCATATTTGGTCTTTTATGGTTGCCAGAGTCTTATCACTATTATACCTTTGATTATCTGAATCCAAGAGGTAGGACGAACCCAAATGAGTGCCTTTGTAAGGCCTTAGGTATAGGCCTTGAGGCTTCCCATCAGAGTTAATCCTTATACTCGGACCAACTAGACCGCAACATGAAATGAAGCTAAATAGATGCCTTCGTGGGGCCTTAGGTGTAGGCCTTGAGGCTTTCTATCAGAATTCACTCCATGCTTAAGCCTTTTCTACGAATCAAGATATAATAGCAACAAAACGGAGAAATAGATTGATTACTTGCGCCCCAAGTAACTTCGGACTTCTCGCTTATCAAGGATTGTCGTGGATGGGTTGAGTCCACATAGAGTTCTTTTTTATGCCTTGAGGCCAAGGACTTTTAAACTGATCTTTAAATTACATGCCCGCCGGGCTTAAGACTTAGATCTGATTTGAACTCTGACGCGATTCAGATCGGATTCAAGTGCTGAAGACTCATTTTCATTATGACTTTGCTAGAAATAACTTGTATATAACTGGGAATATATAACATGTTATTGTGCTTTTAAAAGAAAGAAAAGACAAAGACAGAGCAAAGATAGTCGGGTAAGTTTGAACCTTATTGGCCAAGGCTGAACTTCTTACAAAATCTATCTTTGTGGCTCTGTCAGAGGTCTGAAAGCTTTTAGAGGGGTTGACGGGGGAGAAGAGGATACAAAATGAATCGATACCACCATGAACAAGGTAGCAGAGCTATTACAGGGGTTTGGGAAGGTTTATCCCGAATGGGATGAAGGCTTGTGCTGACTACAGCTTCGTTGAAGGCAAATCTGGCTTGAGCAGAGTTTTGGCTTTTGTTTGTTTGTTTGAGTGTCCTTAATTCTGTCTTCTCTTCCTCCTTTTATAGACGACTTCAGCTTGGGTTCCTGTAGCAATAGCGGTGCCCGAATGCGGTTTGGTGATGACTCACTAGCTTTTTTACATGAATGCCACCAATAAAGTACTTTATTGGGCTGTGTAGTGACTGAATAGCCTACCCCCTGTGGTCTTTGAGCAGGTAAGCAGGTGGCCTTTGTAACTTGTGCCCAGCCGAAAGCCTCTTTCCTGCCTCCTAAGTTTTCCTCTGGGCCTTGGGTTTGGGCCGACTTTCTCTCTGGCCCAAAGTTCAGATTTTATCCCAAACAACTTGCTAATTGTCTAATATGATTTATGAAAGAGATGCGTTTTAGAATAATCACACTCATAGGCTAAAGTCCCTGCTTTGTGAATTCCAAAAACATGATTTCTCAAATCATCTCATCTATTTATATATGCATGACTGATTTTAACATTTTAATTGTTCTTTCTCAGGGCATCATCTAATATGATTTATGAATGAGAGGATTGTTAGGATTAGTCTTACTTGTGCACTAATCTAGGCGTTTATGTTTTCTGTTTTATGAGTTACTTCCCCCCATATATTCATTTAACCAACACAAAATAGTAGGGAGTATGTGAATCATTGTTTTCCATTTGATCTTTGATCTCCTTTCAAATTTCTCAACATGTGTACATGAATTATTGTATGTGTACGTCACATAAGTCAAAAGAAGCAAAATCTAAAGTCACAATTACAAACAAGCACACTTTAGCTTCATTTCTGCATCATATTTTCTCTTGGCTTGCAAAAGCAATTGCCGTTGATCGAGTCCTTTCGACCCTAAAGCTCTGCCACCAACCGCGGCTTTTCTTCAGCTTTCAGTTTTGACTCCTGGGGGAGTTTGGAGAACAGAAAAATGAACAGGATTCTGCCACTTGATCCTTCTGTCGTAAATTCCGCTGCATCACACGGACCAATCAGTTTGGGATTGTGGAACTATCTAATCTGAGATGGAGTGGTCGTGCCAGCAGAGGAGCATGGAAACGCAGCGTCTGAGGATGTAGAACCGTGTCTTCTGTTGCTTTGCCATCATCAAGCATCGTTTTCCGAACCCGATTTTCCGGTGGCTCTTGCGGCGGCGAGTTTGGTCTGTTTGCGGTTGTTGGAAGTGAGAAGTTGTCATGGGGAGTCGGTGACGGCGGAGATCGGTGGTGGGTAACAGAACAAGATAGATTAGTGCTGAAGGAATATGGATGGTGTGGTGGTGGTTTATATAGTTTATAGGATCATCCTCGAGAGAGAAATGAGTGCAGACATATCCGGTCCCACATATTCAGATTGTTGAAGTCATTCATGCTCAATTTTACGTTATTGTCCCTTCCCTTATTTCATTCAAATTCTACCATATATAATTAGTTTAAAAATACTTTTAAAATGACTTAAAACGTTTTTGATGAAAATGATTTCGAAACCAACCCTCAAACATCTAAATGGATCCTTTAAAAAACACTTTATGCGCCTCCTACAATTTACTGTTTTTTTTTCGAAAAACACTTAAAGTACTCGAACCCAGAATCAATTTTAATAATTTTAAAAACAATTTCAAACGAATCTATAAATGTGGATCAATAGTAGCTTTTGTAGCACACCCATAATTGTGAATCAATTGTAGCTTTTGTGGCACAAAGGGCATTTTAGTCATTACGCAAACAAGAACAAGATTCTGGTCAAAAGATTGTAGGGACAACATTGCAATTCGCAACTGTCTGATGATAAAGCGAGGAGAAGCCGTGTGGAAATGCAGATGGGCCGTCTGTGTCCAATGACCAACGTCCACGTGCAGCCCCCACCATGCAACATCCTACGACTGCCCCTCGTGTCACTTTTGTCCTTATCCAATTAGACTAATTTGTTTTGTGTGCTGACGTTCCTGTGTCTACATTATCCACGTTTTTTCAATCTTTCAAGACGCGAGAGGCCGTGTTAGGGGGCGTGAGAGCGACCGGCAGGTCGGCCAGCGCACGCATTCGATAAACGACATACCGTATGTGACAATGGGGGTGATTCGTTGTCGACGTTACACCATTTGTTAGTAAACAAATAACAACGGCGCCTAACAACACCGGGACTCTACTGGATTAGTTAGCGAGGCGGGTCTCTCGGGCCATCTCCAGCAACGGAGGGCTAAATATAATTCGAGCTTTAATAAATTTTTTATAGCTTTATATGATAAATGATCGGTTGATGATAATTTCGTGTTTTAATTTTAGTTTTAATTGTAATTTTGGTCCGTCACTAAAAAAAATATTTTCTTTTACCCTCTTAGTCGAGATAGGTTTTTATTGTTTGAAGGCTATTATGGGATTTTGTTCGCCGTTGGAGATGATTTTCTGTTCGAGAGATTTTATCTACAATTGAGGAGATTAAGTTTTTATAATCATCATATGCTCCGATGATTCAAGAGAATTTCCACCGGTGGCGGGTAGGAAGTGGGATTGGATTTCAATACTATGTTCGGTACTCAAACTAGTGGCAGAAGAAAGAAGGGTATGCAAATGTTTGGTACTCAAACAACCATGATAATTCATAAGTCAATTTAAATAAGAAAGTGATGGAAGAACAAATCTGCCAACAAGAAATGAATCGTGCAAGTGGAGAAACTTCCATCGGTTTAGTTTAGGTACTACATTGTAATTAGATCTACCAAATACGCAGGGGTTTATCATTTATGTTTTCAGGTGGTAATATTTGTCAAGGAGCTTCTCTGAATACTCTCCAAAGGAAAGAGCAGTGTTTGGTGGAATCAACTCAAACACGAGACCCGAATTAAAAACGAAAGAAGCAGAGCAGAGGAAAGCAGGCCTTGAACATTTTGATTTGTGTCAAGATTCTAAAAGACGCTAGGCACTAGTCGGACGGCGGGTTGGGGCCTAGCACCTTAGTTCAACTGCACTTTCGTTTTACCTATGCTCTGATATAGGTGTATCTTATATTTGATCACTTTCACACACTTACATAGTATCTCTAGTTAAATAAGTTTAGTTTTGGTTTTTATTTATTCACATTTCTTTTATTAGTATCACTACTGTTGCTCACTTGGCTACATCACTCCCACGTGACGATCAGCACGTCTCGACTCCAGTCAAGGTTTGTCATTGTTTTTGTATATGTCCCCATAATAAATTTAATTGGGTACATTATTTCCCTTAATACTACTTGATAAAATTTGCAGAAATATGGGCACTATTTTTTATTGTAGACATTTTTTTTTAAGTCTCATAATATGTAAGATTTGTAGATCTATGATCCAATAAATTTTGGAAATTTTAAATTTCATAATTTTTTAGATTTGATATTGGATTTAAATCCTTTAAATCCGTGAGATATGAGTTACATTAATTATTTGATTTAATCCCTTAAATGTTGTTAATTGGAGTCATTTTCAAATAATAAAAAAACAAGAAGACAATGAGGTGTTTTAAATGTTGGACTCAATCAACAATTTTTAATTTAAAATACAAAAAATTGACATGAAATTATAATAAATACTAAAATGTTGAGGTGTACAAAGTCAAAAGATTTTGATAAAAAATTTAAAAACTATAAGGTTTCAATCTAACAATCGAGATGACCAAGAACCGCAACCAAAATAACTCATGTTTTATCTTTGTTTTTAGTTCATCCCTAGTATCCGGATAGATATAATCCGGTGATGAAAATTTTAAAATATAATAGAAATTATGAAAAGAAAATAGTGTAATAAAATACTAGTTTAAGAGCAAAACTTTAAAAATGTCAAAGTGTCACGTAAGCTGTCAAATTCAAATTTTATGTTTAAAATTTGACATCTCATTGGGAGATGCTCTAACATATCAAAACAAAGCTAGAGAAGATTAGAACAAGATTATACCTGTTTGGATGCCAAATGGTGACTGCAGGTGGCCGAAAAAACGCTTGTAAAGTGAGATCTTTTTGCCGGAAAATTGGGGAAGGTTTTCCCAAGGTATTCTGCGTCCAAAGGTTACCAAAACTACTCAAAATCACACCAGACGTACTCCAAAACACAATCTACCAATTTCCCCTTGATTATGGCTCGTAGGGTTCAGAGAGAGGATGAGAGATGGTGGTGGGAAAGTTGCTGCTGTTGTTGTGTGTTTGTTGTTGAATTATATACATTAACATGTGCGTGTTGAGCTCGGAGAGAGAAAGAGTTAAGGGAGAGGGAGTCACGGGAGGGCGAGAGTGAAGAGTGGGAAGGGGTAATATGGGGAACAAGGGGACAAATGTGGGCCTTAGTGGCTCACAAATGAAAGCCACAAAAAACGAAACGGAAAAATATGTCTCGAAACGTAAAATTAAACTAACATGTTGTTATAAATAGGCAAAAGTAGAGAAATAACCTTTGGTAAGAACGAGGACGAAGTGGTGCAAAATATCACACTGACAAAAGTATTGCAGATATTAGAAAATGAGGGATACTGAGAGTATTATATTTCTTCATTTTCTCTTCTTGATGTTCTCCTCTAACTTTGAACAATTGAAGTGCTCTATTTATAGAGCCACTTCAATGGAAAATTACAAAATGATTACTATTTAGCTTGTGAGTTTATGCTATATACATGTGATACTTTACTATACACATGTGGGCAAACATACCCACTTTTTACAACACTCCCCCTTAGATGCCCACATATCAACATCAGTTGCCTTATTAAAACCTTGCTTGGAAAAACCCAGTGGGAAAAAAATCATAGCGAAGGAAAAAGAGTACAACTTTATCTGGATGGTGTTGAGCATGCTTATGTTGCCTCGTTAAAACCTTGATAGGAAAAACCCAGTGGGAAAAATCCTAATCGAAGGAAAAAAAGTATAACATGCATGTATCATGGATGCTCCCTCTGAATTGTATCTCCCCCTGATTCCGCATTCTTCAAATTTGTAAGCCGACGTAATCCGATTCCTTACACTAACTTCTGAAATGTGCACTTTGGTAGAGATTTGGTGAACAAGTCTGCTAAATTTTCATTGGAACAAATTTGTCTGACTTCAATAACTTTACCCTTCTGAAGTTCATGTGCACTGAAAAATCTTGGAGATATGTGTTTAGTCTTATCACCTTTGATGAATCATTCATTCATCTGGGCGACATAAGTTGCATTATCTTCATGGATGACAGTTGGAGTGTCTGTCTTTGAAGGTAGACCACATGAATTCCGAATGTGATGGATCATTAATCTTAACCAAGAACATTCACGACTTGCTTCATGTAAAGCAATTATTTCCGAGTGATTGGAAGATGTAGCAACTAGCGTTTGCTTCGTTGATCGCCATGAAATTGCAGTATCTCCATTAGTGAACACATATCCATTTTGTGAGCGGGCTTTATATGGATCGGAGAGAAAACCAGCATCTGCGTATCCAACAAAGATCTATTCATTTATGAGCTTGTTTGAGTAGAAGAGACCCATATATGTTGTCCTACGAAGGTATCGTAGAACATCTTTGACTCCCTTCCAATGACTAATTGTTGGAGCAGAGCTGTACCTAGCTAACAAGTTAACTGAAAAAACTATATCTGGTCTAGTACATTGTGCTAAATACAATAAAGCACCTATTGCGCTCAAATATGGTACTTCTAGACCAATGACCAGTTCATCATCTTCTTTTGAACGGAATGGATCCTTCTTAATGTCCAAAGAACGAACGACCATTGGGGTGCTAAGTGAATAAGCCTTGTCCATGCCAAATCGCTTCAGTATTTTTTCAATATAAGCTGATTGATGGACCAAAATTCCATTAACACAATGCTCGATCTGCAGGCCGAGACAATATTTGGTTTTTCCAAGGTCTTTCATTTCAAATTCGCTTTTCAAATAGTCAGCAATTTTGTTGAGCTTTTCAGGGGTTCCAACTAGGTTCATATCATCGACGTATAATGCCACTATAGCAAATCCATTATTTGATTTCTTAATGAACACACAAGGGCAGATGACATTGTTGACATATCCTTCTTTAATCAAATACTCACTGAGACGATTATACCACATTCGCCCAGATTGTTTCAGCCCATACAGTGATCGCCTTAATTTGATTAAGAACATACCTCGTGGTTTGTTAGTTACTCCAAGCAACTTAAGTCTTTCTGGGACTTTCATATATATGTCAGTATCTAATTCTCCATATAAATACGCAGTGATGACATCCATAAGTCGCATGTCAAGTTTTTCTGAAATCACCAAACTTATTAAGTAATGGAACGTAATTGCGTCCATTACAGGAGAGTATGTCTCTTCATAATCAATTCCAGGTCTTTGTAAAAAACCTTGTGCAACGAGTCGTGCTTTATATCTTGCAATCTCGTTTTTCTTGTTGCGTTTCCTTGTGAATACCCATTTGTAACCTACGGGGTTCACACCAGGCGGGGTTTAGACTACTGGTCCAAAAACACTTCGTCTTTCCAAGAAATTTAATTCTGCCTAGATTGCATCTTTCCACTTAGGCCAATCTTGTCTTTGTCTGCATTCATCAACAGAGCGATGCTCAATCATCACTTAATATAATTTCAATGGCTATTGCAAATGCAAAGATGTCGTCAATGATTATTTCATTTCGATCCCACAATTCATTAGTACATGCATAATTTATGGATATTTCTTTGCTTTCATGTACTTCTGTCTCTTCAGGGACATGTGTTTCATCAAGGACATTTTCTTTTTCTAGAAGTACAGAATCATAAATTGTGGATTTATCATTCAATTTCTTTTCTTGAATGATATCATTTGGGTTCAACTGTGCCCTCATCTTTCTCTTTCGAGGGGCTGAATCTTTTGAACCTGGGGGTCTACCACACTTCAGTCATGCACTAGATGAATCATTCGCTGCCACTTTATTTTGTCCAACAAGGACATCAATCCTTACTGGTGCGTTTGCAGCTGGTATATGTGACTATGTCACTTTCGAAGCATCATTAAATGGATCTGACATTTGATTAGCAATACCTTGAAGATGAACGATCATTTTCACTTCATTTTCACATTGAGTGCTTCGTGGATCAAAATAAGATAAGGTGGGAACAACCCATGTCAGCTTTTGCCGTTCTTCTGGAACGGTCTTTTCTCCCCCTAACGACCGAAAAACTATCTCATCAAAATGACAATTAGCAAAACGAGCTGTAAACATATCACTAGTCAAAGGTTCCAAATATCTAATGATAGATGATGAATCAAAACCCACATAAATTCCCAGTCTGCGCTGAGGTCCCATTTTAGTTCGTTGTGGCTGTGCAATAGGCACATAAACAACACAACCAAAAACTCATAAATGTGAAATATTTGACTGATGTCCAAACACGAGTTGTATTGATGAGTATTGGTGGTTGGCTATAAGTCTCAGTCGAACAAATGATAATGCATGTAAGATGACATGTCCCTATGCAGAGACCAGCAATTTCGTTTTCATGAGCAGAGTGCGGGCTATTAATTGAAGCCGCTTGATAAATGCATCTGCTAAACCATTTTGGGTATGGACATAAGGAACATGATGTTCAACATCAATACCCAGTGCCATGCAGTAATCATCAAAGGTTTGAGACGTAAATTCACCAGCGTTATCAAGTCAAATGGACTTAATGGGATGATCTGGGAACTGTGCTCGCAACTTAATTATCTGAGCAAGAACTCTCGCAAAAGCTACATTTCGAGTAGACAATAGGCAAGCATGTGACCATCAGGTAGATGCATCAACCAAAATCATAAAATATCGAAATGGTCCACAAGGTGGTTGAATAGGACCACAAATATCCCCTTGAATTCTTTACAAAAATGATGGGGATTCATCATCAACCTTTAGTTGTGATAGTCTAATTACTAACTTCCCTAAGGAACAAGCCTTGCAAGGGTTATCATTTAAGACATCAATATGTCTGCTCAATAATGGATGTCCATTAGAGTTGGTAATGATTCTACGCATCATGGTAGATCCTGGATGACCTAAACGATCATGTCAAAGCATATAAACCTTTGAATCAATGAACTTCTAGTTCATGACAGTATATACCTCAACTGTCTTTATGTATGTATAATACAATCCACTCTATAAACCATGAAACTTCTCCAATATACACTTCTGGGTATCATTGGAGGTAATGCATAAATATTCCACATTTTCTACACTTTTCGTTTCAATGTGGTATTCATTCAGACGTATGTCTTTAAACTCAACAAATTTCGAATGAATCGAGTAGCATATAATGCATTCTTTATGGATAATATTGTTCCATTTGGTAACATAATCTGGGCTTTTCTTGAGCCTTTAATTACATCTGATTGACCTGATATTGTACTTTTGCAAGTACCAAATTCGAGAAATTCGATCTCAAAGTATTGAATGCGTGGTTGCGCTGTCTGCAAGACAAAAGTCTTCGTCATTGCTCTTGTTTTGAGAATAACCATAATTTTTATCCATGTTCTCTGAGTAAAGAAAAAGCAGTTTATTCATACTGGAATACTACTTTTATTGAATTGAAAATGCGAGCATTAAACCACAAGGACAAATAACAAGAGTACATTAAACATAAATAATTCAATCGGACCCATAAACTTCATTCCCTCTTTCATTAATAAAGTCTGTAGCATCCAGGTGGGTTACGCTGTCTGCAAGACAAAAGTCTCCGCCATTGCTCTTGTTTTGAGAATAACCATAATTTTTATCCATGTTCTCTGAGTAAAGAAAAAGCAGTTTATTCATACTGGAATACTACTTTTATTGAATTGAAAATGCGAGCATTAAACCACAAGCACAAATAACAAGAGTACATTAAACATAAATAATTCAATTAGACCCATAAACTTCATTCCCTCTTTCATTAATAAAGTCTGTAGCATTCAGGTGGGTTGTGTTTAACTGTCCTGATAAATTGGTCACTGGATCAGGTGTTTCCATTGGTTGAACCTGGTCGAAGAAATTGATATCGACACCCTTCTCCTTGAAAGAAGCTTGATACAGTTCCACCAGATGCTTTGGGGTGCGACAAGTACGCGCCCAATGTTCGTTGCCACCACACCTATGACAACCTCCTTTAGGATTTCTAGGAGTGTTCATATGAGCTTTTCATTTCTGGCGATTTGCATTTTTAAAGCTTGGGCCTAGATTATGCCTTGGAACCTGGTTGTGAAACTGGTTGTGAAACCGGACACCATGGTTCTTGCCTTTCCCTTTCCACCAGCCTTGCTTGTGGCCACGTCATCGTTTGTAATTATTGCCACGGGAGGATATGGTATTCCTTTCAAGGGAAGCAGCATTCACTTCTGGGAACGGTGCTGATCCAGTAGGTCGGGAATTATGGTTTTTCATCAGGAGCTTATTGTTTTGTTCAGCTACCAGGAGCACACATATCAGCGGGTTGTATTCAATGAAGCATCGCGCTCTATACTGCTGTTGTAGGAGCATGTTAGAGGCATGAAATGTACTGAAATTCTTTTCCAATAACATCTCCTCAGTAATAGTATCCCCACAGAGCTTCATCTGAGAGGTAATTCTGAACAACGACGAATTGTACTCAGCCACTGACTTGAAATCCTGGATCCTTAGGTGAGTCCAGTCATAGCGAGCTCTTAAAAGAATCACAATTGTCTGGTGATTGTATTTGTTTCTCAAGGCCTTTCAGAAGGCTAACGAATCTTCAACCGTTAAATACTCGCTCTTTAGTGCCTCATTAAGATGGCGACGAATAAAAATCATGGCATTTGCCCGATCTTGAGATGATGAGCTGCTCTCTTCCCTGATGGTATCTCCAAGATTCGCTGCTTCCAGATGGATCTTGTTATCCAGTACCCAGGTAAGGTAATTCTTTCCAGTAATGTCCAGGGCAGCAAAATCAAGCTTTGCCAAGTTTGCCATTTTCTTTTCTGAAAGAAAAATAAGATGTGTAAGAACTTGCAATAATATGTGTTCTGGAGGAGTACACTGTTAGAACTTCTGGTTCTTACAAATTTTTGATCTTCAGGCCAAAATGTTAAGTACTCGAAACTTCAAGCTCGAGATTTACATGATTAATGAGAAGGACAATTGTACCGCACCATTCTCATCGAAACAAGTAAAGGATGGGCGATTATTCCGCACTACTTTAAAACAGCAGGAAAATTTAAATATGTAGAGTAAGGTGGATGATTATACTGCACCACCTAAAATTGCGATAAAATTTAAATATGCAAAGCAGGGTGGACGATTATACCGCACCACCTGAAATTGCGATAAAATTTAAATATACAAAGCAGGATGGACGATTATACCGCACCATCTGAAATTGCGATAAAATTTAAATATGCAGAGCAGAGTGGGTGATTATTCCACACCGCCTAAAATTGCGATAAAATTTAAATATGCAGAGCAGAGTAGGTGATTATTCCACACCGCCTAAAATTGCGATAAAATTAAATAGCAGGTAAATTTAAATATGCAGGATAGAGTGGGCGATTATACCACTCTACTTAAACTTTGCAGTAAAATTAGATCTGCAGTCCAAGATAGGCGATGATATCGCACCATCTTAAATTGCATAAATAAACATTTAGTTAATAGTCAAGAGTTACACCAAACAAAAAATCAAAGATATAAGTAACTGTTAGATTGAAAACTAGAAGTAAACATGGTCCAAATAGTTCTTCGCAAGGATATATCCAGCAATTGAGGCAGAGGAAGAAGAAGAACAGTAAAAACCTTAGAGGAAACTTTTTTTTTTTCTTTCGATGAAGGGAAATGAGAAATTATTACAGAGTCGTACTGATAACGTGTTATAAATAGGCAAAAGTAGATAAATAACCTTTAGTAAGAACGAGAACGAAGTGGTGCAAAATATCACACTGACAAAAATATTGCCAATATTAGAAAATGAGGGATACTGAGAGTATTATATTTCTTCCTTTTCTCTTCTTGATGTTCTCCTCTAACTTTGAACAATTGAAGTGCTCTATTTATAGAGCCACTTCAATGGAAAATTACAAAATGATTACTATTTAGCTTGTGAGTCTATACTATACACATGTGATACTTTACTATACACATGTGGGCAAACATACCCACTTTTTACAACACATCTATACTTTCGAGCATAATCCTTATTTTCAAGCTGCATTCTACTGCCTTTATATAGCAAGGAACCTTGAGCATAATTAACAAACCCGATCCTAGTCCACCAAAACTGCCCGCACACCTTCAGCAAAATCACTCTGCAAAGACGATCTTATTGCAACGCGATATTCAATTTTCATCACACCAGTTAACTGGTATTGACCAAGTACAGCACATGTTAGTTTCAGATTTGTGAGCTACTAGAACACAACACCTATCAAAAGGATGTGACCGCCACATGGTGAAAGAAACGAAAAGGTAGAAACTGCACACTCACTGCGGATAATTGATTCTCATTTTTCCCAAGCGCAGATGCAACTTGGAGAAATAATTTTGTGTCAAGTAAAGTGAAAAAGAAGCAACCTTTCCAAGACCTTGAAGAGTTTCATTAGCCCACTCCACCACTGCAATAAAAACAAGGAATCGGCTAGAACAACAAAATAATAATACAAAAAGGAAAACCACAATTTGAGAGAAAAATACTCGACAGTGACATACAAACTTTCAATAGAAGAGTACATGAGATTTCATTTCATTATCAATAAACAAATGGCATTGACAAAGTTACCAGTAGCATCTGAACTCTGCTGCTGCTTTTTAAGTTCATCAATTGTCTCGACAACTGACTTATTTGCACCAAATGTGGAAGTTATTGGAGGCAGCAGCGACTTAAGTTGGGGTTCAGAATCTGGGTTGCTGCTGAATTTCGTCAAATTTGTTTCGATGTCCTGATGTGGATCCTGAGAACTGCATCAACAATGGCGTTGCTTTTATCTCAACAAAGGTATTGGACAATGGGATGATGCCAACTAAATTAATCCCCACTAGTGCATCAGATATATGAAGGAAAGAAAAAAAGAACGAAGACAGAATGAAGAGAAACATACAAGTTGGTTGACAAAAGGGCCTCCTTTAGAGAACCTAAGGTTTGAGATGGGACAAAATGTGCATATAGTGCATCCGATGTTGTTGAAATCCTTTTACCAGTCAGTCCAAGATAAGCACCTAGAAAGACATAACACTGTTAAAACAAACTACAGAACTAAGAATTGATGCATGAAGCTAACAGAGAAATTGTATAGGCCATTCTCCTTATATAATTATAATCTAAACGGTTTCTCCTTAGTAATGAAATACTAGAGTAAAAATATCTAGATTTATATACCTTCTGATTGTAGTGCGTACTATAGTATGTCAACGCTTGAAAAACAGCATGCTCCAGTCAAAGGAAAGAAATTGCGTCTGAGGATAGAAAAAGCATACCTACAGATCCTCCCCCTGGACTCTTTGCCGCTATATGGGAAAACCCAATTCCATTCTCTGGCATAGCAAGAGCAGTTCTCCGAAATGTATCTTTACAAGGTTAGACACACAAAATTCAAAAATCCGCAATGTAATTGCATGCATTTACATGTCCTTAGCATAGGCATGTTAGGATCGCTTTCATCACCCTCGGGTGTCGGCCAACACATGTCCATCCTGGTGTCCAAATGACACCGGGATCAGGGCGTGTCATTGCAACCGTCTTCGGTCTTTGCAGGCACCTCAAGAAATTCTGAAGGACAAGAACGAATGTAGCAAAGAAGAAGCATGCAAGTCGGTTGACAAAAGGGAAAGGAAAAAAAAAGAGACGGAGAAGAAGAAGAAAAAACACGAGGCAAATTTTAAGCCAATTATTTCATTTTAATTAAAGAGCGACACAGAGAAGAAGAAACAGCTGCATTTGGAGATAGCTGCTTTATTTGCCTAGTTTGTAACATTAGCTCTTGATAATTTTGGGGAAGAGTAAAAAAAAACACACTTAGGCAGTACCAAAGAAGAAAAATGTACAATTAAGAACAATCGCCGCTCCTCAAACTTTGTAGCAGATCCAGGTATCCGAAGGACTCGGGCCTAATGTACCTGCACTGATAAAAAAACAGTGATCAGATTCGTATGAGGGCATCACATAGTAGTTAAAATACCTGGCCGTGCATGAATGGTTTGAGATACCACCATAGTGGCATCCACTAGGTGTGAGTTTCTCTTGGAAAGGATCACTTATTGTAAGAATGTCAGCTGTGAAAGTGAAATACCCGTGTCGAAAAAGGAAGTCAATGATGACGAGAGAGCAATTTGGCTTGAAAAATTGCGTCCTCCGTATGATGTTTGCAACATGAGTCACTGGAATCAACTTGAAGCTCTCCACCTCTCCATCTGTCAAATCTCAAATGTTTAGTATGCAGCATTGTTCAAGTTGTCTCAATCAGTGGGGAAATTGCGGATGGTTTTGAATGAAGGCAGGCGAAAATTCATCATCCAAAATCAAACGATGAGAAAAAGGGCAAACCTCGAGGCATGGTTTACAACTACTATTTGTAAAAGCTAAGCTCTAAAGGTCTCACCTTGATTCTTTGGCATGAAACTCTCAGGAAGCTTTAAATCATAGCAAAACAAAACATCCCTTTTGTATCTATACCCATCAATGTCCATATAAGAAACAGCTCCAACTGGTACAGCTCTGCATGCATGAGATCATTTTCAAATCAACGTCACCATCAGTGTACGAGACAGAGAGAGAGCGAGAGAGAGAACTTACACACTGGAAATGGGTCTGGGTATTCCGGCTTCCTCTTCACATTCCTTTACAACATTTTCCCCACATGCAACCCCGTGAGGCTGCAATTATCAAAAATTGGTGCGAACTAGATATTAGGTTTAGTGATGAAAGGATTATGCAAGCTTTATCATTTTTGTAAAGGAACACTTTGCTTCAGATTACAACAATAAAATCCGGCAAGTTCTCAGGTCAAGTTTAACTTTTCAATCTTGTAGTTTCACCAACTACATTTCACATCAAAGTGCACCAGAGCGGTCTAATTTCAAGAACATGTCATGTAATGAAAGTTATTCTAGTTGCCAAAAGCAACCTCCCTTTCACAGCCTAAATAGTGAAAGAACAGAAACTAAATTCCTCGTATCAAGATGAAATCTCATTACAAACCAGTCCCCCAGCAACGAGCTGATCAAGCATCCCTGGATAAGTGGATTTCTGTTGGCTTCTCTTCCCTATCCATAGAAACTTCTGGCCATCCTTTTCAACATAGCCATTCATTTGCACTCCATAAGCCTATTCCAAAAGTATAGATAAATAAGTTCAAAATAAAATGAAAATAGCACGTAAACCAAATGTAACAACAACAAAACAGTCAGCTGGCTTCTATGTGACCATTTAAAATCGACCAGATTACTTAATCCTTCAACACCAACACCAAAACTTTAACCCTTCAAAAGCTTTTATATTCCTCTCCTCGAACCACAAATACAATACCACACAACTGGTCACCTTCCAAACCTCATCAAAATCTTTTTACAGAATATCCATGCCAATCTATTAACAAACCATAGGCGCAGCTAGGTGCATAGCACCAATAAATCCAATGAACAAGTTCCATTCATATACAGATCAGTATGGCCAAAATGGCTTGCTAGCCATTCATAAAAAAAAGATCCTAATTTAGAACCTAGACCAAGGTAAAAAGGCTACGCAAAGAGCAAAAACAAACCTTTATTCCGAAATAAGGCGCAGCAGCACGTTCTAGAGAGAAACATATGGGTGCCCCAAAGGATGATGCCACCGGGTATAGCTGATCATCCAGATAAAAACGATTCCAAAGTTAAACTCAACTGTAAAAACGTATAGTTGTCGGGGTGTTTTTTCTAATTTTCTAAAATTATAAGCACATTTCAGCCAGTACAACCAAAATCATTACCTCATTTCTTATACCTGGAATCAGTTCTTCTTCCCCTAAGCTTTTGATTACATCTCCCACCGCTCGCGTCCTATCCTCCGCCGTGCGCAGTGAAGAATGCAAGGTCATTGAGCCGCCACCATCATCAGAATTTGAATTTTCTGGCGGGAAAACAAACACGTCCTTGAAACTATGTAACTTCTCAGCAAAACTGCATAATTTCGGAAAATTATTCAGCAACGCATCTGATCGAATTGGGTATTTGAATTCACAGAATTTAAGCTTACCCATTGTGAATGTAACCAATAATTTGGTCCTCAATCACAAACGGCATGAACTCCGATTGAGATTCCTGCAAGATATTTCAATAAAATTTATATCTTTTTTTTTTCGGGGGGAGGTTGGATATGAAAACGACCAATCAGGTTTGTTTGGCAGCTAAGAAAATGCAATGGGCAACTTACCAGTCCGCGATTGCAGATTTTGATCTTGTCAGAGTAGCCTTTGAGATCTGAAGGGTCGTCCTGAAGGGCATCCGGTTTGGAGATCCGGAGGACGTCGTCCCAAGTGAAGACATCTGAGGCTGCAGAGACAGATACGCTGCGAGAAGTGAGGATTTCGTGAATAGCTTTGGGGGCGGATCGAAGTGGACGCGACGTCGTGAGGGAGTTGGGGAACGCGCGAAAAGCTTTGGCAGTGAAACGTGAGACCAAAGAGTCGACGAGAAGACTGCCGCCGCTGATGGAGGCCATGAGAGCGGGTACGACTCCTTGATTTTACAGTATTACCAACGGACTTAACGACGTTATCCAACCACCACCGTGGCCAGTGGGCGAAGCTACCAACTCGTTTCCTTTTTAAAGAAAAAAACCGACGTTGTCCAATGGGAAACTATCTTTTACATCCAATTAAGACATTTGGGTCAATTAATCTTTACAAAAGGTAAAACTATTCTGGAATTCAATGTCCAGTTTTTCCCCAAAAAAAAAAAAAGGTAAAACTACTCTTTACATCCAATTACGACATTTTGGTCAGTCAATCTTTAGCTAGCAAACGCGCTACATCAGATGTGAATATTTGAATAGAAGCGTCACATGGTCGGACTTTAAAAAATTAAAGAAAAAAAAAGATCAATTGATGAGTTCGTCACACCAGTCCATTCTTGCGGAGGCCGGTAAGACTCACATAGACATTATTGATAGTTCATTGTGAAGCTAAACCTATTGTGAGGCTAAATCAACCTCGTTCCTTTATTGTAGATAATATCGTTTGTAAAAAAAAAAAAAAAAAAAAACGTTCAGAAACGAGAAGCATAATTCATATTCGAACAAGTCTATGCATATAATCACTATCACAATTTTAGTTCATAACTGGCCACGTACAACGCAGTACAAAAGCACTAAAAGCGTCCAAGTGAAAGTGCTTTCTTCTCAAGTACTTTCATTAAACTTAGTTTCCACAACGGTAAATATATTTCAACAGTTCCGTTTTCACATGCCAATCCATCACACGCTCAACTCCTCAACGTTCGGGCTCAATGGCTCGAATAGAGCTTCAACTTCGCTTTGATTAACCTCTTCTAACTTTGACGGGTTCCACTTTGGATTCTGCATTGGTAATAAACAAAAGCAAATGATAAGGATTTGTTCTGATATAACGGAAAATAAGATGATTATTTCACCAAAATGGTCTTATTAGAGAGAGTAACCGTTTATCTTGCAGCACTCCGTCTATTGAGAGTGCTTTTCAGAAGGAAACTGTATAATTCGGATAATTAAAGTAAACTAACATCTACATTTTAAAGCATAATATTAACTTCAAGCTGCATTCTACTGCCTTTTTATAGTAATGAATCTTGAGCATAATGAACAAACCTGATCCTTGTCCACCAAAACTGCGCGCACACCTTCAGCAAAATCACTCCGCAAAGACGATCTTATTGCAACGCGATATTCAGTTTTCATCACACCTGTTAACTGGTGTTGGCCAAGTTCGGCACATGTTACTTTCCGATTTGTGAGCTACTAGGACACAACAACTATCAAAAGGATGTAACCGCCACATGATGAAAGAAACGAAAAGGTAGAAACTGCAGACTCACTGTGGATAATTGATTCTCATTTTTCCCAAGCGCAGATGCAACCTTGGAGAAATAATTTTGTGTCAGGTAAAGTGAAAAAGGAGCACCCTTTCCAAGACCTTGAAGAGCTTCATTAGCCCACTCCACCACTGCAATCAAAACAATGAATCGGCAAGAACTACAAAATAATAATACAAAGAGGAAAACCACAATTTGAGAGAAAATTACTCGCCAGCAACATACAAACTTTCAATAGAAGAGTATGAGAGATTTCATTTCATCATCAATAAACAAATGGCATTGACAAAGTTACCAGTAGCATCTGAACTCTGCTGCTGCTTTTTAAGTTCATCAATTGTCTCGACAACTGACTTATTTGCACCAAATGTGGAAGTTATTGGAGGCAGCAGCGACTTAAGTTGGGGTTCAGAATCTGGGTTGCTGCTGAATTTCGTCAAATTTGTTTCGATGTCCTGATGTGGATCCTGAGAACTGCATCAACAATGGCGTTGCTTTTATCTCAACAAAGGTATTGGACAATGGGATGATGCCAACTAAATTAATCCCCACTAGTGCATCAGATATATGAAGGAAAGAAAAAAAGAACGAAGACAGAATGAAGAGAAACATACAAGTTGGTTGACAAAAGGGCCTCCTTTAGAGAACCTAAGTTTTGAGATGGGACAAAATGTGTCCCAAGACCCACATATAGTGCATCCGATGGTGTTGAAATCCTTTTACCAGTCAGTCCAAGATAAGCACCTAGAAAGACATAACACTGTTAAAACAAACTACAGGACTAAGAATCGATGCATGAAGCTAACAGAAAAATTGTATAGGCCATTCTCTTTATATACTTATAATCTAAACAGTTTCTCCTTAGCAAAGAAGTACTTTAGTAAAAATATCTGGATTTATATACATTCTGATTGTAGTGCCTACTATAGTATGTCAACGCTTGAAAAACAGCTTGCTCCAGTCATAGGAAAGAAGTTGCGTCTGAGTATGGAAAAAGCATACCTACAGATCCTCCTCCTGGACTCTTTGCCGCAATATGTGAAAACCCAACATCTGGAAACAAACCAATTCCATTCTCTGGCATAGCAAGAACAGTTCTCTGAAATGTATCCGTACAAAGTTAGACACACAAAATTCAAAAATCCGCAATGTAGTCTGACAAGGTAATAATACCTCTGTAATGATCCGGTAGCGACCATGACCTGATAGGCCAATACCAAAGCCCATTGTTATGCCATCCATGAAGCTTATATAGGGCTTCTTGTACTCAGATATTTTACATATTAGAGAATACTCAGCAGTGAATACCTAAAAAACGTGCAACCCAAATATCATGTTGGTAGTCTTAAAAATACGACAAATGGTAGCTCAGAAAAGAAATGAATAATATCCAACCAATACAAATCATATCACCCAAGTTCAAGCAAAATCAAAACTAAACAAATGATCATATGTTGTAACTTGTAGGTTGCCCGAGAATGTCAAACACGAAATTAGAAAAGAAAAAAATGGCCGTATGTATTCAACATTGACTAACAAATAAATACATGCTGAAAGCACAATCTTAGCTGCAATTTATGACATTTATACGACATTTTCCCTTCGAAATTTTAGGCCTATCAACAAATAAGTCATTACGATTCTAATGCATGAATTTTGTGAAAACGGGCTTGGTTTGTTTCTATTAAGGCTTAATCATCAATGATTTTGCAAGGGTAAACCGTATTGCTAGTTGTAAATTCTATTCACTATGAAAATTACCAAAATTACATCTAATATGGTAGTGAAGGAAGTCGCCTTATATTATCTGGACTTTAGCAAACTGTATAAGGTTATAAGTCTGTTATTAAATATACTTAAAAGGACACAATTAGACCACAACCATATCCGGTAGTTGGTTTTTGGCCGTGATCTGCTTCACATCACCGCCTGCAGGTAAACTAAAATCTGGGTTATCAATTATCAATGAATCAACATGCCAACTTAACGGACACCGTCTATCTCTACATGGGAAAAATGCAGCACAAAAAGCAACAATGAGGTGAAACAATAAACATCATGACATGAAACAGCACGCACATCAAAGACCAACAATCTATCACGTAAGCACCTAAACAAGAAACAATTCTAGTTCAAAACAAAGCGTAATGTAGAAACCTTCGGCACAAGAGGTGTGTTTTTGTCCTTTTGAATTTCGGCAACAACCCCTTTAATATCCATTCCTGCATTAACCATGATAGGTCACTCTCAAAACCTAACCTATGAGACCCAAAAAACAAAGATAACCACCGAAAGAGCTAAACATACATCTATTGGAAAACTTATTTAGCTACATGCTAAAATGGAAGTGTAAAATTGCCGAGAAAGAAAGTATTCAAATACGGATTCTCCGTGTTTACCAGCACAAAAGGCACGGGCCGAGCTGCTATCGACAAGAACACACTTCACACTCGGGTCTGATTCCCATTCATCCAGATAGCTTTTGTATTTCACATCCATATCTGCGTTTCCAAACAATTCCCACTCAAACAGAAACACAAATTTCTTCATAAAAAGCTAACTTATTCAAAATTTTAATCCAAAATTTCGTCATCATATCACAAATGCAATAACACAGAACTGTAATCAATACGATGCAATACAGTTCAAGCTTAAAATTTCAGCTCCAAATGCAAAAGCAATTACAGATATAATATATATATATATATATATATATATATATGTCTGCGTGTGGGTACCTAGGTTCATGGCGTTGAGAGCTCGGGGGCGATCGAGGGTGATGACTGCGACGCCGTTCGGGTGGACACTGCCCTTGACGAACTCGTCGGCGGAGGCCATGATCGCGAAGGTTCGGAGAAGGAGAGGGGATTCGGAGAGTTTGCACAGAGAGAGTTTGGAATTTGGATTGAGGAAGAAGAAGAAAGCGGAAGACGATTTGCTCAGAATTTGGGTCGCTCGTCCGAATAAGATTCGCATTACTTCTGTTCGAGAGTGACTGTGTCAGTGATTCAGGGTGTAGAGAGAGAGAGAGAGAGAGATTTGGTGTTTCTGGACCAGATTACCCTTGATGTTTCGGTTAAATTACCGGGAAAAGAACCGTCGTGGTGACGAAGTGAAAGTTGTGATAGTGCGCGGTGGCGGGCGGGTAGCAACTAGCGAATGGGTTGTGCTGTGTGGCCGGAGGGTGTTAACGGTATTACGGTTTTTTGTGACCACAACATGAGGCACGTTATTGGGCCAGCTAAATCTAAAAGTGAAGCCCAATTTAAGAAATGACAGGTAGCCCAAAACGTGAATCCGTTTTTTCATCAGAGAAATGAGAACTTTCCTAAATCTTGGTTGTGTAGGGCCTTTAGAGCAGCTCCAGCAGGAGCAACTGCTCGAGGGACAGGTTGCGGAACAGGGTCTAATTGCCCGAGGAAGGAAGTCCAGCGTTGGCTGGCAAGCGAGCCCGAGTAGGTCCGAGCTCCAGGCCCGTTGATTCGTGCATGCCCGAGCGCCCGAAGGTTGTCTGATGTGGGCTAATGTCAGATGCCTACCAAGTGAATCGGAGGGCCACCAGACGACTGTACGACCTCCAAAACATCGTCATCGTCCTCGTCGGCGTCCTCCTCCTCTTCGTCTACGCTGTCATCGGATTCGGACTCGGACTTGGACTGCGACTCGTACAGCTCCAATTGCTCGGCGATCAAAGGCTTAACTTCGTTTTCCTCCGCAACTTCCTCCATAGCCTTCATCCTCTTAAAGCTCACACAAATTTGCAAAGAAAATCTCCTCTTTGTATTCTTGAGAAAACGAATTGGGATTGGATTTGGGAGAATGAATGAGATAGAGGGAGGGAGGGATGAGAGAGGAGCTGCCAATTGGGATTGGATTACAAATAAAATTATTTTGTATTATTTTATAAATAAAATACTAATATTTTATTGTCAATTGCCAAGGCTATTCAAGTGCAATGGTGGAGATGCAAAAGGCGATTACTGTTCATTAAGGGCAATTACTGTTCATTGGGTGGATTAAATAATGAATAGCCTGGGAGGAGGGCTCCGACGCTGGAAGTGCTCTTATGCCATTTGATGTTCATGTTCTTTAGGGGTTGCCTGCTCATTTACCAAAATGAAAAAGAAACGAAAATGTATCTTTTGGTCATAAACAAAGTAACAAAAAGCACGGAAAATTTCAGTTTGACACGTATATAAAAATAATTCATAACACAAACTAAAAGTTTCTTCACACGTGTACATCAAACCGTGACTGGTAGGTAAGAGTAAAATCATTACTTACAAGGGAACGAGAAATTTTTAGTTGTGACGGGAACACGAATGGTATACCAAGTGTTTTTATGTGAGTGATGAGAAATTTTATTTTTTAAGTAATTAACTTTTTAACACACATATTTCACCATTTATATAATAACACGTGGTGTACCATCTCGTATGACGGTCACACTGAAAAATCTCTCCAAGGGAACGAGCTAAACATTATCTATTAGCAAATAACTCTGAAACTAAAAGTACACATTAACCATACATAATATTTTACATGCTAAACATTCTCCATTCTAGTCTTTTGATACAAACTATTTTGACGATTGACAACTTAAACATATAATTTCGAGTGTATAAGTGAATATTCTTAATTACTTCAGCTATTAACCCTTTGCAGCGGACGTCTTTCACCAGACAAATTATTCTAGCTACCTAGCTACTACTTACCTAGAGAAATTAACTAATTAATATAGTCCGCTTGTATAATTTTTAGCCAATGATATAAGGATCTTGATCAAATTTAAGCCCCAAGACTTGTCCTAGCACATCAAGAAGCTCAAGGTGTGCAGTCAACTGCGGGAAATGCCCGTCTGTATTTATAATCTTGACATTAGGGTTTTCCTTCATCTTCTTCTGCATGTAGAACGCAACCGATTTTGGAGCAACAATGTCGCTGCTGGTGCTGATGATGGTGCATGGAGTCGAGACCTTGTCTATAATGTCTCTATGGTCGCTGTAAAAGACGGTTTTCGCCAAGGCGAGGGCAATTTCAGGCCTCATTCTGCGCAGGCACTTGACGAATTTTTCGACCGAGAGAGGGTCATTTGTGCCCACAGCAAGTGTGGCGAAGCTGGCAGCCCAGTTGTGATAGTTGGATTCTATGGCTGAGATGATCTGTGTGATATCTGACATCTCAAACCCACCTTCATAGTCGTCTATATTTATATACCTACAAATGTATTGAATTAATATGATTTCTTTGTTCATATAAATGTGGACCCAAAAATGTGATTATATTTTATATAGAGACAAGACAGAGTAAAGGCACTCTCATATATTACTGATATTAATTCATTTGTGACCACAAATATAAACATATATGCATGCATGCATGTATGTATGTGTGTATGTATGTATGTATGTATGTATGTATGTATGTATGTATGTGTGTACGTATGTATATACAACGTTTCTCTTTATGGACCTTTACGTCATGTCTTTCGTGTGGATGCCTGCAGCGGTGGTTAGATTGTTCTTTTCGGTCGATTGGCAATATAATTTTTGCCATTTTCAGTTGATCAACGCAAGAGTTTTGCTCAAAATTAGGATTTACTGTTCATATTTTGGGCACATCCGCACAAAATTCGAGCATTAACGTAACATAATTTTATATAAATAACTGGATGTTTGAAGTGTCTAACACAAAGTTAGACAAGGACTAAAACAAAATGATGGAGAAATTTTCACTAAGGAAATTATAAATGGATTAATTGATGCAAAAAAACCTGGAACAAAATAAAAACCTCTGTATATGCTTGAATATTCAATAAAAAATTAGAGAAATAGAGAGAGAAAGTTGTATATAAGAGTGAGAAAGTACCTAGGAGAAGCTCCAATGAGGATGAGGGACTTAAAGAGGTCAGGTCTTTTAACTGAAGCAATACATCCAATCATACCAGACATGGAATGACCAACAAAGACAGTAGATTTTAGGTTGAACTCGTCTAAGAGAGCAATTAGGTCAAGGGCAAATGCGTCATAGGAGGAATATTTCCCAGCTGGATCAAACAGTTTCAGGTCATCACCTTCCTTATTATTCACAGCGCCGGAGAAAGGCCAGTCGAAAACAAGAACACGGTAAAGCTGAGCCAAGTAGGGCACGATTTTGTCCCACACAGACTGGTCTCCTCCGTAACCATGTGCCAGAACCACCGCTTCAACACCCGAGCCCACGATTCTTGCGTTCATGGCGGTCGAAAGGTTTTTTTCTAGCACCATTTTTGTGGTTTTTTTATGAAGTATTAACCGAGAGAGAGAGAGAGAGAGAGAGAGAGAGAGAGAGAGAGATGGAAGGGGGATGGCTAGAACAAACTGTGTTTTGCTCTAGTCTCCATTTTATAGGAACAAGAATGGATTAATTTTGGGCAAATGGGGATGAATAGGAATTTTTTTTTCTTTCTAAACAATTGATATTATCTATACTAAAGGGAGGAAATAGGCTTAGCCTCACAGTGGTTCAAATTCGTTTTTTGCGATAATCGAATCTAACACCTTTCACTTACAAGTAAAGAAAAATATCACTAGACCGTAGTACTAAGTGACAAATAAGAATACTTAATTAGTGTGGTTAATAATTCAGATGTGTATTGCTTGGTGAATAAATAGTATTTTTATTTTACCAAATATTGATTTTAAAACGTGTGAAGTTATTGCATATAGTTTTGTAGCTGGAAAGAACCTTGATGGTTGATGAGTGCAAATTATACTACTTTTTATTATGCCAAAAACTATATATTCTTGTAACGTTTTAGACTTAAATGTATAGGCTTACATGGTTTTGTGTTCTCGAACTAGATTGACAAGATGAACATAAATTAGATGTGACTAGTTTTTGTTGAATTAAATGGGTCAAGTATAATTCTTTCTCAATATTTTGTTTAAATAAATTGACCATATGTGCTTTAGGCATATTTAAGATCACATATTTTTGTTTTGGGTTTTTAGAAGGGAAGTATTATTGGCACTTCAAAAATCTCATTATACATTCCTCACAAGTGTATTTTTCTTTCCTAATATAGAAAGTTTGAATTGTAGAATAAGATTTTTGGAGTGCTCAGAACAGTTGGCCTTTTTTATTAGCACCCCACATATTGTTGAATGCACCCCCACAAAAAATTCAATATTAAATTACTTATTTATTCTACTATGCAATGACAATTTCGACCTTATAAAGTTAAAAAAAAAAAGGAAATTTCCAAATACACCCCACATCACTTTTAACGTATTATTTATCTTCTTCAATTATCAAAACCATTCCACCCTCCATTGTTGAACAAAATCCTAACTAATGAAACTACAAACACATAGATTGAGAAAAACCTAACAAAATGTCTATGAATATGCAATGCTATTAATCACTGTGGCAAGAAATTATTTTCTCTCCAACCACACATTTTATCACATCCCGGCATTTACTATGTCGAAAAACTTCAAAGTTTATACCTTTGAACCAGCTCTGTGAATTGCAATGCCAATAGCTTGAAACTTTTGATAATTTTTTTTATTTTTTATTTCTTTTGTTATAGAAAAGTTACATAAGATCTTGAGTTTGGATAATTCTTGAGTTTGAAAGTGACATAAGATTTTCCAATCTGCACAAAGATAAAAAAAAAAAAAAATTTAAGATAAGTGTTAGCGTCCAAATCGGTTAATGATAATTTGCTCTCAAGCTGGAAACGAAAAACAAGTCAATCACATAAGTAATTAGCCTGGGAACAGCAGAGTATCTAGATTCAATCCATCAAAATTAAAAATGAGAATTATAAAATTTGAAGAAATTGGGATGTATATAGAAATATAATGTGTGTTTTGAGAATGTGGGGCATGAGGGTATTATGGAGAGGTATGTGGGGTGTATAAAGATAACTTTTAATTGAAAAAGTAAATATGGAGTGTATTAAGTATGTATGGTTTATTCAACAATTTGTGGGGTGTTAATCTAATAAGCCATAACAATTTCCTTTCCGAATACGCTTCTATTTTCATTTAAATGTTATGCAGGTGACAAAGCAAAGCACATGACCGCTTCTACAACAAGGTTGCCCTTATCCTCTTAATTGTACCGACATAAGAAAAAAGGCTTAATTCTCTCTCCCGTTTCCAAGAGTTAGCCGCACGAAATTAGAAGAAAGATGGGGAGTCACCTACTGAAATCAGCTACCAATTCGTGGGTCTTCGAAAATGTCATAAATTTGGATATATGGCTGCTCAATTTGTTCGACTGGTGTGGAGTTTTGTTCATTCTAATTAATGGTTGATTTCATTTGGAGATGCAATTTCAGTGCAAACTGTGCAGCTAGCTGAAGAAGGCAGCAAAGGGAGGCGTAGCCAGATGGAGAAAAAATCAATGAAGGCGTTTAATCATACAAAGTGGCCAGCAAATAATTCAGGAGCCCTTCAGTTTTCTCTCTGTTATTTCAGTCAATAAATCGTCGTTAAGCCGTTGTAGGTTACGAAAAAGAAAATGGAAACATAAGAGGGAAAAGAAGAGGACAACTGATCATTATTCAGCAGATGAAGAGTTCAACGACGAGAGCTGCAAATTTGTTCCGGCAGCAAGAGAAATTCAGGATTTTCCTAAACCCTATACGGAACTTTATACATCACTATTGCATAAGAGAGATTATACTATGTAATCGGGCACATAACAATTTTCATGTTATGTCGTTTGTAAATATAAGACAATATATATTCAATTGTATGTTAGAATCTCTAAGTAAATTAAATAGGCGTGTTTCAAGAATTTTGTTCAACAAAACTCACTCATTAAAGCACTCTACAAAAGTGTGTGCGTGTATATATCAAATATGCGTGATGAGATAATCAATCTCAACCACCCTAATATATAAGCTATTACTGGTTTAATCACTTAGCAGGCTGATTAGAGCACAAAAAGAACAAGATTTGAGGAATCTATGGCAGCTGTTGGGGTCATTTAGTGCATGGCCTTGACTTTTGGCTCCTCTTACTTACTAATTGAGATGGAGTTAGGTCAATATTCCTACCAAATAAGATGGAAATTAACTTTACTGGTAGGAGACTAGAATCTAGTAGTAGTATGTATGGTACTGGGAAACGTGGTTTCAGACCCCAAAAGGACCCGTTTGTCTTTTTATGGTGATCGTGTAGTGACATAAGAGAGAGGGTTTGGAGTTGGTGATAAGTCCAAGGCCAACCTTTTTCTGCCATTAAAGCTGGCGTACCCCACCACCACGTTCTTCCTATCCCTTATCACAAGTTTAAACCACATATGCCGACGATGCAGGTATGATTGCATACTGATCATCGAGACGATAACTGTTATATTCATCGATGTTATGTTTTTATCTACTTATTTGACAACCGAGATGATATTTATAATGCGAATATAGTAATAACTGTCTTCAGTTGGTTGGAGGAGGTCGTATCGTATATATGTTCAAATGCGAAGACAATGTATATTTGTTTTTTTTTCAAGTTAATCAATTTATTTGTGATGTCGTAATTTTATTGTCGATGAAAATTATTAAAATTTTATTTTAAAGAGTCAAATGTAAAGAATTTATTTCCAAGCGACTCTAGAAATGATTATATGTAATAGCAAGTGAATAGCTGTTTTTTAAATGATTTTTTTTATTAGCATCCCACATAATATTGAATGCACTTTACATTAAAATTTAATATTATGTGGCTTATATAACATACTATGCAATGACAATTTCGACATTATGAGGTTTAAAGAAAATAAGAAATTTCTAAATACACCCAAAGTTACTTTTAACATATTATTTATTTTCTTCAACTATCAAAACATCTCTCACCCTCCACTCCATTGTTGAATAAAATTCTAACTATTGAAACTATAAACACGTTGATTGAGAAAAAATTTAACAAATGGAACACGATATCAATATTTCGGAAACTTCACATGACGTAAAATTTCATATTTGTTATTGTTTTAATTCAACGACATCGGTAATTATTTAAGTCTGCTTTTGCTTTCCATACTACCCAATTTCATAAGAGGCCAACCCAGCAACGCCTTTTTCATTCTTATTCATCTTTTGGGGTTTACTTTACTCTGTTAGGTTCCTCCCAGTTGCCATTTTTTAGCCAAAATACTCTTTTTTGTTAGCAAAAGGCTTAAGAGACAAAGAAAAGGAGATTGGCTGTGATGACCCAATGAAATTCAAGCTCAACCGACTGGATTGTAGACTTCTCTTTTTAGAGAATGTTAGGGTTTTTAATCCTAAGTCAATTTAATTTATAAAAATTGAAAATGAGTATTATAAGATTTAAAGAATGTGGAGTGTATAGAAAATGTGGGGTGTATGCGAAAAATATTAGGTGTATGAGAATGTGGGTGTAAGGGTATTATGAGAAAGTATATGAGGTGTATTAAGATAATTTTTAATTGAAAAAGCAAATGTAGGATGTATTAAGTATGTAGGGTTTAATCAACAATATGTGGAGTATTAATAGAATAAGCCCTTTTAAATTTATAGTCATTGTTCATATGCTAAATATTAAAAATGTAATAAAACTCAACGGTGGACCATGAGCCAAGAAGAAAGGGAAGAGGGAGTGTGAATTTAGAAGAAAATGATTGAGTTCATGAGTTTTTCTTTTTTTTTTTTCAATTGATTAATAATAAAATATTCAAAGTTTGTTAAAATAAAAGTGATATTGGAGATGAAAAGTTAAAGAGACTATTTAAAGTAATTATTTGACACTATTCACTCGCTGAACAAGCAAAAATTTAACAAAACTATTAGCGATGGGCGATCCAATGCTTGCCCACCGTCATTGCCATTGGCGACGAGAGGAAGACGGGCCTCCTCGTTGCAAGGTCCAGAATTACTAGGTCCGCTCTGATTGCGAGCAGAAAGGATCCTTACTCAAGGATCTGGAAAATTCATAGTGGATTGATCTGAAGAGGATTCTTACCCGTTGCTAGAGGTGGTAACTTAAATTAGCTAACTAAATTAACTTGTGACACTACTCACTAACTAGACTAGCAAATTTTAAAGTAACTCTTGGAGATGCTAAGACCCCTAAATAGTGGGAAGGCCACTGAACTTTTTATATATTATGGACAGATCCTAGCAATGGATTTTGTAATAATTTTCCACAGATTTGGATTATTCTTTTGTCAAACTAAATAGTAAAATGGAAAAAATTTATAAAAGTACAAAAAGAGAGGACAAAACAGAGAGCAAAAAGGGGAAATGTAATGTATCACGTGAGACAGCTGCTGGCTGCAACAAGGCATCACACCCAAATTAGACTTCTATTTTCTGCATGTTATCTTAAGATGATAAAATGATTAACTAAAACCACTATCATTGTTTGGGTGGTACTATCCACACACTTATTTTTATTTTCTACATATCTCTTATTAATTTTTGTTATTTGACTTTCTTCAACTCATTATATATGATGACCGGAAATTGAAAGAGGTGTGTAGAAGATAAAAAGAAATGTGTGGATAGCATCATCCTAATGTTTTTGGCTTGGAAAGTAAACTTGTTGGAATAGTTATTGGCATGGATGGTCATGTATCATGTATGTATATAACAAAAATGTTAAGATCAACTGTTATGCGTGTATGGGATGATCTTGGCCACTCATGTTCGGACTCACAAAGCAGGAACAGACGGAATCAACTGATGTTCACGTAGGCAACTGATTCCAGCTTTTCTTATAAAGCATAAATGTACTGCATTTTTCTTTCACAAGCTCAAGGTGAGAGCTAGACCACTCAAACCTTGTCGTTCCAGGTGGAGATGTCTGAATCAAATGGCTAGAATATGGTTGAAGAAAATCCTGGATTCCTGGGAATATTTTATAGGATTAGAAAAATCAACTTTTAGAACAGAAAAATTCCCGTTTCATGAATGCTTTCTCACATATTATCTCATACGTCACTCATACGATATAGCTAATGTGAAAGATCCGTTTTATTAAACCGACAAGTAGTGCTTCAGTCACTTTTAGTTTTAAATTTGACAACTTGCATAAGAATCTGGTTAAGGTTACTGTGTAAATGCATGCTGCATGGAGGCCCCAGTTACGTGAAGGAAGGCCTCGTTTGCCAAAATGCATACATCCGACAAAACATGTTTCACAAGATTTCTCGTGAGTCGTGGCCACAAAGCCATTAGGAAAAATAATAATTCCTCTGCAAATTAACAACAGTTTGTTGACCAATCTGCAGCAAATAGGTTTGAACTGTTTGGACTGAATCTTGGAATTGTTCTGATCAGGATATATCAAATTACTGCAATCTTTTCAAATAATAAGTAGGTGAAAAGTTCACTGTCCAATTAAATTTTCAATAGCATCGACTCAAATGGTTGATACGTTTCCTTTTTTTTTTTTTTTAAATAATGAAAAATTGTAACCATGTGACATGTTTAAGACGTGGCTTTGAGACATGAGAATACAAATTAAACCCTCTCACGGATGCTTTGCTTTCATTTAACTAGTTATTGCGAAAAAAAAAAGTCGCATGCGATAATGTTTATGTAAAAGGGCAAGAATATACTCATGGGTTCATGTACAGTATGATTTTGCATTAAACACGATCCCGTTGTTTGAATCGTCCTAGACAGACCAAGCCCTAATAATAAAAGGTGAACTTAACAATCTAACGGCTACAACTGCATTAAGATACAACTTGTCATGAAAAAAGTTTCAAAAGGTATACATGATCAAGTTTAAGCAATGGTTTACATCCTGCAAGAGCAAACTCCTTTTTATTGCAGTTGCCATTAAATTCAAAACACATTCAAAGGAAGAACATTGACTGTTACAAAATGACAAAAGGTTAGTGTGAAAATTAAAAGCTAAGTGGGAGACTGGAGGCAATTAGGTCCCAATACAAAAAAGTTGAGCAAAGACATTTACACGACCACCACCACCTATCATATCACTATCACGGCTGCCGTCACCATCACATACCGCTGTCTCTTCCGTCGCTATTGTCGTCACTATCTATCGTCATCACCGTCGCCATCACCACCCACCATCATCACCATTGTCTTCACCACTATTACTAGTACATTTCTTAACTAATATCTCTCATTTATATTTTAGTAACTTTGTACACACATTAAATTCCGTATTAGATTTTATTCTTTTAACTTAACCAAACAATAAAATTCATGAATTCTACAAAATAAAATTATCATTTCAAATTTTATTATTTTAGAATTCCTTAATAATTTTAAATTTGTTTATCTAAATGCAGTGTTATAGTTCCTTGTGAAATTAAAACACTTTCTGGGAAAATATCTTTTCTGTGCAGATATGCTCATTAATTGGACGGCTCCTAATATGCAATAACCAGCAGACCGTTTGAGAATTGTTTCACGGCTGCTTAATGTTTTTGAATTGAGTTCTCACTGCTATGATGTCTGGTCAGTTGTCCTTTGCTTTGCATTAACTTTGCGGCTGGTAGAAGATGCCACAAATGACGATATTTCATCATGCAGTATTGTGCGTTGTCTTGTAGAAGAGTTAAAACACATGGTAGGGGCATGATTCGTTTGGAATACTGCTATCGTAATATCTCATGTGTAGGTGAGATGTGAAACAGGTGTGTCAAGTATAAGCTCATGCGCTATTCATGGGAGTTTCAAAATCCTTATTTTCAATTTATCAAGTGAGTGGCACATGAGCCTATATGTGAGACGCTTGTTTCACGTAATGGGGTACAGGCGAAAAATTCAATATATCACGTTAGTGGCACATGAGCTTATATATGAGACACTTGTTTCACGTAACAGGTATAGGCGCGTCCATTTTGGTTTGTGAATGGCTTTGGGCTGTCCCAGTTTTCTTGTAGCAGTTGAAAAAAGGATAAAAAAAACAAAGATTTTTGCAGCTGCAAGTCATATATATGTTGAAAAATTATCTGGTTGGAAAGCTAGATATGAAAATGCGGTATGAATGATACAATTTGCTAAGAATCATCAATATAAAATTCTCATGTTCAACAATGTATGACATACATGCATGGCGGACCGGACGTGCACTCAAGAGTCAAGGGAATTGAAGAGGATGAGAAAGTGAATATTATTATTGGAATGGTCTCATACGTACATGCCCTGAATCCAGGAACTTCACAACTCCAGCCTAATTTTACAGTAAAAACTAGTAACTGTGTAAAGGATCCGTGAAACCGTATAATCCATTAATAATCACTTGAAGCAATCAAACCTGTATTAGGGAAGGTAAAAAACAGCATTAATATTATTACCATTTAAGGCTGATGCAGTGAAAAATTATGGTAAGAATGGTAACTTGCCTGGGACGGAACTAGCCGAGGAACATCAACTAGCCGCTCGATTGTCTGCAACTGATCGTAGGGCGCAATCTGTGCCGTAACGTAGAAAATTCATACATTGATCATAACAAATTGCAATAGAAGACCAATGATCATATCTTGTGAGGTGCAATTATGGATGTACCTACTGTGCATGCACTCAATTCATTATTTTACTGCTACGGCACCAGTTAATGGTTTTTGATGTTCAATCGTTGGAGAAATCCTATTTTCGTAACATTTTCGCAATTTCAATTCACATTACTTGTAGAAATTTGGCATGCTTTTGCATTTCAGTCAAAAGGAGTTAGGTTGTCATGATTTTCATGAAGTTGACACTTACCTTTTGCATCATGCCGGTCCATGTCAAAAACTTTGCAAAGTAAGCCAGCAATAAAATCATTCACAATACCACCTTTTTTACCTGACTAAATCCGTCTGGCCACGTTATTGAAACGGCATAATTCCCCATAGGCCGAATCTCTTCAGGTTCGATGTCTTCTGGAACATCATCAAACTGCAACTTTTGCTCCCCCGTCCACTCATCCTGATTTTGCACAAAATTCGAAGGGCGAAATATTAAGTCAGGCATGTAGATTATTTGGAAATTATGACATCAATAATCAAAACTCAACACTAAAGGAAGATTTGTCGAAGCCTTTCTTTTCTACCAAAGGTCCTACAAAGAGTCTAGTAACTTCTACCATCTTACCCCATCAATTAGCCTCTTCATAGTCTTTGTCAATCTGATTAATCCATCGGATCTACTAAATTTATGTGAGAATTTGATAGCCGGATTACTACTTCCCCGTGATTTAGAACGTAGTTATTACTGATGTGGAAAGATGGAAGAATGATACTGATGGGTGAAATGTCATATATGCACATAATCTGCATATTATGTAGCAGCAATACTTTGACAACAAAGATGCTTCGAAAATAAACCACCACGTACCACACTTTGTGCAGAGCGGTCATTCCGCCTCACAGTTGCAGGATGGAGAAGAAATTCTTCATCTGAATCCGGTACCTTCACTCTTATTGCCTTGATAGATTTATCGTACATCACAGCTGTTGACACTGTAAAAGAAAATTAACAAACTCAACATATGTTCGAACAGCGAGTAAATTGCAAGCCTCTAAACTTTTGCGGAACACAAAACCATCACCACAACATTTTGATTTCAAAATTTTGAAAGTAGAATAACCTTGTATAAAAATTTCAATATAGTACCTTGTTGGCGAATCTTAGCACACTGTTGCACGACACATATCCCGAGATCCTGAAATGTCTTCGAAACTTCACCTAGGGGATCAGCTACCACTTCGGGCGTTCCACTATCTCCGGAAGCAGATAGCTGCCAGATAAATGTTATCAAAATTTAAAATACGTTCCTGCGCAGGACATATCAAACATTGACGGAAGACAGAGGACTTACAGTTGGTCTAATGGGAAGATCAAACAGATTCGGGATACCAAACTGCTGCACAACCTGCAGCGGATCAAACTATTCTATTTCAAATACAATGGACATGAAATTTTACTGGTAGTGCACAAATTGCCTGCACTAAGATTATCCAGATGTTGAGAAAGGAAGTGAATTCTTCAATAGTGAGCTTGCCTGAGAGCCTGATCCTTTACCAAATGGGTAATAGCGTTTCCCATCAGCTTCAAAATGGCTCATATTCTCGACTACAGCAACACACGGTACCTGAATGGTGAAAACGAAAGTAAGAACGTCGAGAAAGAAATAATCACACCTTCGTCCTTTTGGAACAATGTTAACTTAGAACAAATTATTGGTTACATGGTATTGAAAAGTACTTCGCAGTAACGGTTGATTGTGTGGTGGAAATACACACCTTAAGCTTTGAAAACATGCGAACTCCTTTTGCAACATCAATAAAAGCTAGCTTTTGAGGGGTGGTAACGATAACAGCAGCAGTTAATGGAACAACCTGCAAAACCAACTTTGTCTGTATTAAAACGTAGAAACCTTGAAGTAAAAAATATTCGTGCAGAGCATCCACATAGACATACTTCATAAACTAAATACAGAGCGACAATAACCGAGACAAAAAAGCAGGACCTGGCACAACGTAAGCTGAATATCACCAGTTCCAGGAGGCATGTCAATAACAAGGTAATCCAGCTCTCCCCTACATAATGAAATATTCGGGATTAGAAGATGACATGAGAATCATACTTAACGATAATGGCGGAGTTTCGTGTACAGAAGCATATCATACCACTCAGTTGTAGTTAGAAGTTGGTTGATGACACCAGAAACCATAGGGCCTCGCATTATGGCACGCCCTTGCCCGGCAAATCCAAAAGACACCAATTTCACTCCCAAGTATTCTGTAGGAATTATCGTTTTCGTCTCTGCGTTCTAGAGGATGTTTTGAAACTGTCAGAACTGCAGCACCTTACTAAATACGAGAAAAATTCTGCTAAATTTTCTGATATTACCATCACTAGTATTCGGTTCTCAGGGGAGACCATTGTCGGTAAACTTGGACCATAGACATCAGCATCAAATATACCAACCCTAGCACCCATGCCAGCCAAAGTGTATGCCAAGTTTACCGCTACGGTTGATTTTCCCACACCTCCCTGCACACATTTCACAAACAGCAGAAAAAGGGTACAGAATTAGCAGTCTACACTGATGGTAGAAACTTTCCACCAAATGTAAATTGCTTATATACACTTTTCTTAGCTTTTCCTTTCAAGAAGAAAAACCTTGAGAATCACAAATTCTTTGCAAGTGAAGCATGAGGACAATGGTAATTTTATGTATTTCTTTACTCCGCTAGTCGATATCCATGGAGATTCCATAGTTATTACTAGTTCAGTCAGAAAGAGCAATTCTCCTAACTAGAAGAGACGGAAATTCAAGCTAAAAGATATGGCTCCCTGAATTTAAAATGTTACAAACAATAATCAAATCCTAAGAATTGAACCGAACCATGTAGAGCGCAAGTCACATTCAACAGAAAAGAACCGAAAACAAAGTACAGATTCTACCTTACAACTAGAAACTGCTATAATATTTGAAATAGTCTGTAACCCTGCCGGAAGTTGGCCAGCATAAATTGGTTTCGCTGGCTGCGCTGACATAGTCACACTGACACTCTTAACCCAAGGAAGTGCGTTCACCACCTCATTTGCCTGTTGTTCAAACTGTAACGCAAACGAAGCTTGTTATGTTTGCTAGGTCCTAAAATGTTATTATAAAAAGGATAACAAATTTATTTTTGCCATTAATCATAGAAGATCGAAATCATGAAACTGATGGCAATTGCATCTTGCCATGCCAAGCATCACATAACTCCATTAGTAGGGAATATCAAGTGGAATATGAATCATATCTACAATATCAAACATATGCAAGTTCATGATAAAAAAACGGTGATTGTCTCAATTACCATGTCCTTTATTGGACATGCCGGTGTAGTGAGCTCTAACCGAAATGAAACCTGAGACAAAAAGGTCAATATATTTTGGTAAGGACATTAAGCTCTATACGTCTGTCACTGAAAATTTTCCCATGCAAGCTCTAAATGACCTCTCCCGAAGCATCATTGATGTCCAGATCTTTCACAAATCCACACGAGACAATGTCCGTCCCAAAGTCTGGATCGATGATCTGAGACAACGCTTTGAGTACATCTTTCTCAGCTTCCACCTTTAAAATTTCATCAGCACCAACTACATCTGAACAAAAGGAATAGGAAAACATAAATAAATAGAAAACAATATCATCAGATGAATATAGATGTTCTTTGAAAAATTCCCAATTTTATTCATAATCATAGAAAAATAATAACTTTGGATTGTTGTTGTCACCTTCATTGCAGTTTTCCTAATTGAATAGGAACGCTATCCGGACTTGGGCTACTAATTCAACTGCTAAATATTTCAAAAGATAAATTCTTGTAGAGTGTTTTTCTTAAATTTTCTGTCTTTCACTAAATCTCGAAGTCGAGATTCCACAATAAAACTAGTTAGTAATGGGGAGTAGCCCAACGGCCCCAAAATGAATACTAGCACATGCCATTGCCACACTAATAAAGTGAGTTGTGCAATCTAGGAAAATGGGTTTAGTCTAGAATAAGCACTTATAATTTAAGCTGCTTGCTGGGTTGCTGAAAAAGAAGGTAGAGAGAGAGAGAGAGAAGGTGCTTTTACCTTCCAAAGAAGCAGCTTTAGTAGTGAAGGAGCTCAATACAGAGTCTCTGCGCGAAACCCATTTGGACCTTTCAGGTCTTTGTTGCTGAAGCGAACAAAATACAGCCGTTGAAGACTGAAGAGGCTTCTCATATGAAGATAGTAATCCTGCAACAAATCACCAAACCATAGCATAGTAAGTGCTTCAACTCAATCAAAACGAGCGTGGCAAATTTGAGTTAAGCTAGTTAGTCAAGTCAGTGTGTCCGCCCGCACACAAGTTCCATATCGATGTCTTCAACTCACCGGCATCTTCATGTGATTTCACGTTTTGGAATGAGAGATACAGCGAAGAAGGAACATGAAGAAGTTGCATGTTTTTGTTAGAGAGAGAAAGAGATTAAGAAATGTGTGGAGATGATGAGAGAGAAAGAGGAAGTGATGATGAGTGGGCTGCGTGAAGTGTGAACCTCATGTTTCAAGCCACCAGGAATAGCCTGCTGATGAGGGTGTGGGTAAGGGATTGGGGAAGATTAGGTCCCAGGTTCGAGGCCTGGTGTGGGTGGGGTGGGGTGGGGATAAAAAAAATAAATAATTAAATAAATAATAATAATAATAAATATTAAAAAGTGAACCTCATGTTTCCAAAATTTGAGTCATCTGCGTGTCTATCTGTAAATGCAATCTCGTAATCTTATTCAGAATTTAATTTTGTTATCCACGACGACGTGTTTACCTTTTTTGCTGACTTGGCACCAATATGGTTCTTAGAACTATGGATGACATGTTGTTCCAAGTTAACTGTCAATTAAACTTCTGATTATCCATAATTCTCTACCAAGTCCCTTATTTTCTCCTATACAAGTGATATTTGAGGAGAGAGTCGAAAAATACCTTGAAGCAAGAGAGATTTTTCACGTGGTGAGAAATAGACTCATGATCATTTATAACCAATCTCACACATTGTTTACACAAGATGAGAGAAACATTTCACATACGATCGTATACAACTGAAAATAAAACATATTTCCTTATAGAGGTACATGCTCTTATACGCTCTAAGTTCATGTACTCCGCCGATCTAAATTTAAATTTTGTTTTAAAAATTAAAGCATCAATTTCTTAAAGAAGAAAAAATAATAAAAGCAAAAATATTTCCAATGGTACCCATTTCTTTCCATCTTACCTTACTTACAAGGCAAGAATCACCAACCACATTAATTTGCCAAATACCAGATCATGGAATAAAAAGGTGAAGATAGAATAAAAGAATGAAAATGTAAGAAAATAGCAGAAAATAAAGCTAAATTCATGTACCCTTCTGTAAGTTTTATGAAGACAATGACAGCAGTGCTTATAACTATATCTTCAATGATTAATTCTACAGCTTCAAATGTAACTACGACAACTTCGGGAATGAAATGCGACCTACAGCCAGAAACCTTGCATCTGAGCATCTCCTTCCCAAGAAAAATGAGTCTCTTCCAGATCAATGACCGAAATCTTTTAGCCGGACAAATCTTGTCCGCGGTACAAATTAAATCACTTGTGACAATGACTAAGGAAAAAATGCCTGTACAAAGACTGGCAAAATTAATCAGAGGCTACTTATCTCAGGAGAAAGAGTAATTCAATATGAAGCGGATAGTACTTCTTATCAGAATGCCTGGCCTTGCCTCCGCCCGCCCTTATTTAATGCCACAGCTTACTACAGAATCCATTTCGTGGCCTCTTGTTGGACACGATATCTGAAAATGAGTCAACTAACTGTCCTGCCAAGCTACTTGGATCCTCGATCATAGTATGAATAAAGGTATTGACCACCCTACGCTCCTGCTCAGTCGATCTCAAACTAAACCATGTTAGCAATTTCAACCTGAATTCCTGCGTAATGTGACCCTCACATTCCAGCCACCGGATTATTTTCACACAGTACTCAAAGTTCTCGTCCAAGCAATAAGAACCATTAGAAATATGTGCCGGTGGCCCGTTTATTAGTGTGCTATCACAATCATATATCTCTTCATTTGTGTTTGCTGCCCTCTTCCTGCCAACTTCTGCCCGGGAATCAACAGCTGGGACATCTCCATTAGGCCCGTGAGTCCAGGTCTGCGAATCACCACTACCATGTGATCTTGCTAAACCATTCTTCACTAGGTCATGAGAGGCAGCATCATCATCTGCTTCAACAGCATGCTGCAAAGTGTATCCATTGTCTTCATCTCTGGAGGATTCAAATGGCGGGGTTAGCTCTTCGTTCAGATCGGGCATTGAAGCAACATTTAAGTCAAGCCTGTGCGAAACTGAAGGCAATGGTTCTTGTGGAGTTTCAGTTTTTATTGTGCTGCTTACTCCACACCACGTTTCTTTATCAGCACTACAAAACCCCTCAGAGTTGCCTTGCTCTTGAGCCCAAGCCAGACGAAGTACCTTTCCAAGATCTCGAACTTTAAACTCAGAAGAAGGACCAACTGCTGTTGTAGTTTCAGACTCTCTCTTGGCACTAGAATCTGCTTCGATGATCGGATTCTCTTTCGTATGATTCCTGGAAACTGGTGAAATGGAGCTTCTGTGAATTATCTCAACACTCTTGGTGAAACACTTTGCCTCAGAGTGACCCAAGTCACCAGCCTCTGTATAAGATATTATCCTAAACGTATACTCTGTGCAAGGCTGCAGATTGGATATCAAAATCCTTCTCTGAGATCTTGGAAAGATACAACTAGGCTCTTTTGTGTGTGATTCTTCTCGACTCTTGTAATACCAGAGCTTGTAGCCCTTAATATCGTCAGACGATGCATTAGACAATTCAATCAATATAATCACAACAGAGGATGATGCCACTTCTTGAAAAATAAACTTGCAAGCTGCAGGAAGTGAACCCTCTGCAAATGAGGGACAGAAAAAAATATGTAATCATTCCAGTTGTCCATGCATAAACAATGGCCTGTAAAAGGCGAAAAGAGGACCAAGTGGTACAGTTTCCTACCTCGGGAATTTGGATCCGCATTAGAAACACTGGCCAGCCATTCATCTGCTTTCTGAATTGCAAGGGAGCAGAGTTTCAGCACGTCACCAGCAATTGATAGTCTGCTGACTATTCCTCGTGCCATCTTTGCAGAAACGCCATTCACTGGGCCAACTTCTGTCTCTAGTTTAGACTTTGCTTCTTTCACAATTTCATGTAGTTCATTAAATTTTGAAGTCCCATGCATGAGTCTGTAACTCAAGTATATCCTATAACAAAGTACATCAACACGGCGAGCATCCTTTGCCACAATGAGCTGCTTCTTCCAATTTCTGCTAGCATTAATCAAATGACAGCAGTAACATCAGCTCGAGGCTAGAAACCTATTAGGCAAATTACAGACGTGTACATGCAATAACTCCTCCCTAAATTTTTTTTTTGATTTAGATTGTTGGTGGTGGTGGTGGTTTGGTGCGGGGTGGTGTCCGGATTTTTCTTTTATTTCTTTCGCCCAAAGTGCTTGGCAAAGATAATTTGTACAGAATAGCAAACATAAGGAACAAACCTGAAAACAGATTATTAAATGGGATACAAAAAAGTTTCTTGTTTAGGAACTCTCAAACTCAAAAACATAAATTTGGAGTTTTCAAATAAGCAAGAAAATTACTTACCCCAGTATCCCCGAAACTTTACCACAGGAAGCGCAACAATAACTACCATCTAGCTGCATCAATTGCCCGAGATCAACAACTCCCACCTTTGCACGTTGAAGGGCGCACTCAATGTGACAAGACAACCCACAGGAATCTCCGCCACCAGATTCAGATGTGCACACTAACCAAAGGCTAGGGTCCTTGTTGTCATCAAACAAATGACATATACAGCAAGAGCACCTCCTGCAAAATGCGTCATCTATGGATAGAACAGCTCTACAAGCAGAGTTTTTACAGATCCATGAGCTTGAAGATCCAAATTCTGGAGACTGATCAGAAGCTGGTGAGAGCCGCATAGGATTTTCCCCCTTTCTGCCTTGTTTTTTAGGAAGAATATTTGGACTAGAAGAAGCTTTCTTTGCATCCTGCTTCTTACTCGTCTTGTTAGTAGTCTTCAAAGGTTCAGTCATTTTATTTTTTGATGAATTCAAGTTTTTCTTGTCCTTTTCAAAGCAAGTTCTAAGCAGTTCCTTCTTGGGACCTGATTTCAGAAACTCTTGAAGAAGCTCTGGACTTTGTGAAGCATCATCTGAATGCCCATTCTTCTCGGGAGTGCTTTGCACACTGGAAGAGAGGCTTTGAACACCAGAAACTGGATTGTGGAAAATAAAATAACGAAAAGAAAATGAAATTTAGGCACATATATCAAAGCAACAACGAACTTCAAGTCTACAACTCAATAATAAGGGAGGGATAAGAGAAAAAGGAAAAACTGTGATAGAATGCACAAGCGATAGAAAAAGCTCTCAAGATCAAGTGGTGAAATTCTGTTTTATCCTTCTCATTTCCCTTCAGCGCATAAAAAATTTCATTTACAAAATAATCCTTTTTGTGGGAAGTAGATTCTGTACATTCCAACATCTCAGTCGGTTTGTGCTTATTTCTGTTTATTTAGCCAACAATATCCAAAACACAACATCTCCTCTCAGACCTCATTCCTTAGCGCACCTTCCTAATCTCTTAACTCAACAACTATTAACAATCCCTCCATCGACGATAATGTAAGTCAAAATATCATCTCACATATTGTAGGAAATGAACATCTAGTCCCACTTACAATAGCTCTATGCATTTGTCCAAGAAATCTGTCCTTCCCTGGGGACCCTTAAGCAAGAAATCAAAAATTCAGCTGGTAGGTTTTATAGGGTGTCGGATGTACATCACTACATCTACATCTGCACAAACTTTATTTTTGAATAGAAAAAGTTCAACACTTCAAATGCAATTCAAAATAACTTCAAAACAACCCAAGTGTCTGGCAATAGAAAGTCACACATGAAGTACCGAAGAGCGTGTTCAACACCGTTTGCTATATCCAACATATCACCAGGCTACAATGGACAGGGTCCCAGGAACTCTTCCACGAAGCTTCTCCCTCTTCTATTTTCTACTAAAGTTATGTAACCAATACTACCAAACATTCATCGCGAAACCACCATGGATAAAAGCTTCAGACTTTACGAAAGGAATGCACGCGAAAGACAAAGATCGTACCTTTACTAACAAATTTATCTTCTAATTCCATATTACGCAATAGTTATACCCGACCTCCCTGCAACGATTAATTGGTATAAAAACATGGACAGAACAATTGAAGGGGGCTACTAGTTCGTCAGTTTCCATAATGTAGCTAGTCGATTGAAACAACCCGAAAACCGCACTACACAACGCTTGAAGCTAAAACTAGAAGCAACAAAAATTAAATAAAAAATAATTAATTAATTAATTAATTAACTGCTGAAAGAGAACTAAATGTGCTTTGCAAACAAGCTAGCTACCACCCATGCAAATAAAAAATATACTTATTCATACAAATTGTAATATTTATACAAAATTATAAAATATAAAATGCATGTATTGAATTTATATAACAAGATAACCAAATAAATCTTTGGCATGCACATTGTGTGAATTTACAGCAATTAAATCAAAGCTTTTTATTTAAAAAAAAGAAGGGAATACTTCGATTTAAATGGACAATAAAATAATAAAGATTCGAAATTTTTAAGAAAACGAAAAGTGGCTAACAAGAAAACGCAGAAAACGAAAGCGGACAAATGGATCTGCGCTCGGAAAGAGGTAAGAAATCGGAAAAATTTAAAGGAAAATACAGAAACGAAACCACGGCGGATTGAGAGACGGACCTGACGGAGAATGGGAGCGGAACCCTAGGGTTTTTGGCGCTTGCCGGCTGAAGAATTTGCCTTCGCGGAGCAGAGAATCAGAGAGAGAGAGAGAGAGAAAGCGAGGAGAGAGAGAGACTCGGTTGTTAGTTGGTTTTGTGAGGGAAGCAGCTTGTACGAGTTGTTCACGTTTTGGAGAACGGGTGTTGAGGGGAAAAATCACGCGCAGAGGAATCGCGTCGGGAACGCTGGAGAGGGGTTGGTTCTGCCCCGCAGAAAAAGTACAAGGAGCACTTCCAGGCGATGTGATTGGTCGGTGCGGCATTATATACTTTAAAGGCGCGTGAAGTGCATTATCCATATTTACTTTTTTATTATTTTGGTCATCAGAGATTGCTGGAAAAAAAATATATATATTGTATTTACGTCCATGTCATTCATCATATAAAAAAAAAATCCTTATCATTCGGTAGTTTAGACTCTGGTAATTTGTTCCATGATGATTAGGGCGGAATTGGATCCCCTCCTGAGCGAATGGTAGGGATCGAGCTATTAACACGGACTGTTGAATTTTGATTCAATGGTTACAAATATGAAATTCCTTTAAAAATTATAATAATTGTAGCTGTTGAATCAAAATCCAACGGCCTATGTTAATGGATCATGAGGATCCCCACCATTTGCTCAGGAGGGAATCCAATTTCGATTAGGGCTAGCAATTTTGGACAAGACGACTCAAAATTTGTACGAAGATAGACCACGAGTATATAATCACGAAATATTTGTGTTGACGAAATATAGATATGTAGATAAAAGCATACATACGTCTTTATTTGATTAGTACAGCATGTCATCGTGAACTATGACAGTATACTCGTGTCATACAAGTCATTCTCGTGAGTAGATAAATTTGGTGGGTGATTCAAGTAGTTGGAGATTACAGTCTTTTTATTTATTTTTTTGTCAGGGTGAGATGGGGAGGGTAAAAAATGGGAGAAAATGGACTCAGAATTCCATCAGATGCTTCCATCTTTCTTTGTCTATCTCTTTTTGTTATTGTTCATGGCATGTTACAGTGTTACATGTACGTACCCATCTTTACAAGTTATGAAATTTCAGACCAAACAGTGACCTTTTTGTTGCTACCTATTGTTTGGTTTCTGAGAAAATTGTGGGAACAGAAAAGGAAAGGGGTATTGAATTGTCAAATAAAGGTACCCAATGACAAATTGATGTGTTTTATTCGTCAGTTACATGGAAATTCAAACAATATTTTGGTCGAGATAAACTTCAATAAGACTGGTATAGAGTAGTCATCACACAGATAGAATAAGTGTTGAGTTAAATAAAAAAATACAAAAGGCTCTCATGATTTTGTGAGAATATTCAATAAACGACGGGTCACATTCCTAATTTTATCCAACATGTAACGTTGTAGAAAGTACGATGTAAATTTTTCCGGTCGCATGGATTCTACCTAGCATGACCAAGAGTAATTATTTGCAGTAGGACCAAAATTGAATGGCCGGCCAGAAGTCATGTCTTGTGGCCTTTGGAATGATGATTCCGAAAACAATTAGTTGCTTTGCTTGTGCTGCTGGGAACGGCTGCAAAGTGATTGAGGGCTTACATAACGACAGTAATCACAAGGCATTCTCAGAAAACAAGGACGATTGCCTTTAAGTGAAGAGTATGGATGGCATTTACGCATATTAAACCTCACCCAAAGTAGAAAGCTATTTAAGGATTTCACCCACCAAAACTTTGATAAAGTTGCTTGTAATTTTCCCCAACTCACTTTACATGTAACAAGTAAATCGCAACTCTAGCGTTCTTGGTCAATCGTACAAAATGGCCATTTAAAAATCATGTTTCTTACTTGAAAACAGTAAAATTTTAAAGCGTGTTTGGTACTCTACTTGAATTTAACTTTTTAAACTCAAAAACAATTTTTAAATTTTAGGCCTTAAAAACTTGTTTGGTAAGATTATTTTCAAAAACTAAACTCAAGACTAACTAAAAAATATAGTCTATTATCTAAAAACACAAAAAATGAGTTTTTAGAGTTTTTAAACTTAAACTCACTCATTTCTTTTCTCTCCCTCCTCCCCTCTCACTCCAAATCTATCTCTCTTTTATTCTTTCTCTCTCCCCCTTCTCTTGTTTTTTTTACCTTTTTCGTCTCTCCTTCAATCCGCTCTCTTCATTCTCTCGGTTCTTTCTCTCACTCATCTTCTTCTCTATCTCCTCCGATCTTCTCATTTCTTCTCTTTCCTCCAATCATCTCTTACTTTATTTCCTCCTCTCTCCTCTCTCTCTCGACCCCCTTTTTATAGATCTTTTTGTTAAGTTTTATTTGTAAGATTTAAAAATTTTAAATCGCATACCAAACAAATTTTTTAGTCTTAAAGAAAATTGTTTTCAAGAAAAATTCTTAAGAAATTATAAAAATATTCAAATAAGATACCAAACAAGCCCTTAACAATTTGAGGTGATTTCTAATTTGATTGATGTTTTCACAGAATTAATTTTTAAATCATTATCTATAAAGTAAAAAGTTCCAATCATCAAACAGCATTACAGGATGAGTAAGAGAAGCCGAGAAGGTAAAATTAGAAGGTTCAAGAGAAGGTTACAATGCTTTGCAAGTATCTCCCCATGTGACATTGTATTATTCAGACGTCACGATACCAGTGTGTATTCAGTACACTTAGGTACCGTTTGGTACGTAAGACGGGACGGGACGGGACGGAACGGAACGAGCCGTTCCGTCCCATGTTTGGTGCACCTAAAAACTGTGGAACGAGTTGTCCTATGGAGCGAAACTTGACTGATTTTTCGTTCCACCTCTTCCCCCTAGAACGTCCCGTTCCACATCCGTGGAACAAAAATTTATAACATTTTATGACAAAATTTCTCCCTATCTTTTTCAATAATTACATCATCTGCTCCGTCCTGTTCCGTCCCGTCTGCGAATCAAACGGTACCTTAAGTCTCCATCGTTGGAACGACATGAAAATATTCGTACTTGTGACCCCCAAGTGCAATCACAGCAGTTAAATCATTTTCAAGGTGGATGATTAGATTATGTGCAAGCACTAAGAATCTTATTAAAATACTAATCATGCTTATTCCTCAAAGCCATAAGGCAATAAACAAATAATTAGACAGTCAAACCAATGTTAAAAGATAAATATATTAATATTTCTAACCATCTTACAATTCTTAGTCAAACCGAAAGAAAGTAACAACACTGCAGGCCGTGGCATATATTATAATAGTACTTGTATACATACAAGACAGAAGGATCACTTATTGCCCCTTTCATTGTTCGGATCAAACAAATGTCTTAATACCTAATTTGATTTGCTTAAGTAGCATCGGTCTTCGAGTCGGCAACTGGGCGTCGTCGCATATGAGAGGCATCGCAACTAGAGACCCTGCAAAGTGGGAATAACGAACAAAAAGAAAGTTTGACATCAATTTACGAACAACAAATGTGAAACTGTTAAAAAGTGCGGTATTTGCAAAAGTTCCACCATTTCTGAGGTCAACTACTTTAAAGATTTGAGCCAAGATATTGGTGATTAACTGCTCAATAGGTAAAAAGCAAAGAATCAAAAGGATACCTAAAATCTCTGTCATCACAAAGATGGCTTTCAGGAAAAGCAAACTAAACAGATCTGATGCATGTATTTCATATATGCACCAATCAAAAGGTCTTCAAGAATTAGCATCTTAACCGGACACGGACTTGCATTCACAAGGCCAAACCAAACAAAGCCAAGATTCTAAAGTTCAAATGTTCTCCAACAACAATTAGTCTAGCATGCCTAGATGCAAATTCGCAGTTCGCAATCAGCTCCATACCAACAAGAATCTTGGGCCTACAGCTATGACAAAAACACACAACCCTTCAAAGGTTTTGTATAAAGGATTTGGTCCGCACCGAAAGTGTAACCAACCAGAGCACCAACAAGTAACAACTTGGCATTCATGTTTGCACAACGAAAATGATATATCTTGTGAGCCATCGTTGTTGCTAATGTATTTTCATTAAAAGGTAACCTGATTCCCTAGTAATCTAGTATGCAGCCACATATTTTTCTACATTCATCGTCATTGTTGGAAATGAAATCCGCAAGCATCTTGACTGTAAGGTCCATAAGGCTTAAACCAAGGTATATTTCCATTTACCATATATGCCATCCCATGGCATTTTCCAAAAATACCAAAAAGTAATGGCCAGATAAACCCAAATGACAAATACTGAGAGCTAATGACTTGATATCAAATTATTTCAACGGCACACTAAGAAACTCATACAATATAGTGCTCGAATTCTAAAAATCCCACAAAATGGAATTTTCTCCTATGCATAATTGGCATAATTTCATTATTCAGATACAAGACTGATAACAAATGATTTGATTATTTTACAATTCCAAAACCACCAGAACTAGATAAGAGCCCAGCTCATATTCAGAACTGCTCTCCTAAGGTCCTCATTTTGAGGACGTGTGAGGCCCTTTTTCATATGAGCCCTCAGATTAATCTTATGGTACACTACAACTTAAAACTATTAACAATCGAGCAACGTTGCGAATTAGCTTTAGAATTTGAGAATTTTGGGTCACCTCAATGCAAAATGTTGGGACATTCTTTAAAGATTCAGTGGTTAAAACGTCAACACGTTGTCACGAAAGAGATACATTTAACAAGTATTCCCCTTTCAGAATTCTTAAGAACAATCGAGTTTTGGGATTGGTTCAGCAACTATTCAAGCTAAAGAGAATATCACATTCACAGCGCGTCCGTAAATATTAGCATAAATTCGATTCCTTTAGTTTATAGAGATTAAAGCAGAACTCAAAATTCATGGGCCAGTCATCAAAATCTGAACAAATAGCTTTCAATTCAACAACCACACATTCAAAAAGCATTCCAGCTGATAGCTACATACCCCAATCGCAATCCATGCATATACAAATCACAAATTCAAAACCCCTGCTCCCAAATTAACCAGTTAAAAATCTGAAAAAAAAAATGAATTAAATTAAATTAAAACCTGCTAAGAAGAGGAGTGGCGGCCCGGACGCTGATGCCGTTGATCTCAGCGATTTTGCCCTCGACGATCTTTCCGGTGATTTTCTTCGAGTAGGTGGCCAGGTAGTTGTCAGGAGGGAGGGTTACCTTGCACGCGCCGCCGAGGTCGACGATGAAGTCGCCGGTGGTGCGGTTGATGGTGTAGTTCTTGACGGCGGTGGGGAGGAGGCCAATTGGGAAGCCGTAGTTGGTGAGCTCGGTGTGGGCCGGAGATGGGCTTGAAATTGAGTTTCGGTTCGGGGTGCTCGGGTCAGTGGTTTGGGAGGTGAGGCGGAGGAGGAGGAGGAGAGAGATGCAGACGAAGAGAGATTTTGCCATGGCGGTTTTTCAATTTTTTGCTTTTTCTTTTTTTCTGGTTTTTCGGTTAATAATTTTGTAGATATTTTTCAGAAGTGAGAAGAAAGAGCTGCGAATATTCGCTCTCTTTTGTATCTGTTGGCTATGATACCGAGACCAAGCAATTTTTAACGACTCGACACGAAATGATAAAAAAATAATAAATTTTGAATTAACGTATTAATTAATCGGATCACTTGTTAACAGATTTTTTTTTAATTCATTGATATTTTTACACAACGAAGAGGAGGGGTTCAGTTAAGTCACAAAATGAGCAACCTAATTTGGTATCGAATTCACCATTCACAAGATTCGAACATAAAACCTATCACCTTTAACTTTTTAAGTAAAGAGGAATATCAGCAAATCGTAGTACGTATTAACAACATGTTTGTAAGTTAGTAACCCATTACAACCCGTTAACCTAAACGATAGTTATATGGTCCTTTAGATTTGTAGGATTTAGGATTAAGATATGTAGATACCAATTTAATGACGTAATTTAATATGATGTTGTTTATTCAATTATTTATTGAAATAAAATATATTTTTTAAATGAATTTGACACGGCAAACACAATACCATATTGAGGTCCACCGCACTGATATCCCACTCGTTGCGCTGCCTTTTTAATTAAAATTGGGCCGAATTCGTTTCTAATATAATCATAATAGGCCTAAGCGGGGCCAAGTCCAATCCTAGAATCATATTATATGACTTTTGCCCACGGTATTTTTTTTTTTTTTTTTTTGTGTGAACGGTGAGATTTAACCAAAACTCAATTAGTTAAATTTGGGCAAGTAACCTTTTACTATAGTAAGGTGGTGAGCTTTTAAATGACGGTGTGGGATTCCCCAAGTTATTAATAGAAGACAGGACTCGAAGAATCGAAGAATTACAAACGCATGTACAAAAAAAACTCAATTGTGTAAACCGAAAAGAGCTCAGATGATTAGAGCACGTGGCTACGAACCACGGTGTCAGGGGTTTGAATCCCTCCTTGCCCACAACCGGCCAAAAAGGGAAGGACATTTCCCTTTGGGGATTCGAACCCTGTTGGTGACTAATCTAACAAAATATATCGTTTGACAAGAAAATAAATTAGTTAAATCTGGACCGTTCACTCATGCAAAAGAAATGTGTGAAAAAAATAATTTCTGCCAATTAGACATTCCTTCTTCTCTCTTACTCGGTCCTCAGTCTCCGTTACTCAAAAAGAAATGTGCGGGAAAAGAAATGTGATAATGCTGAGGAAGAAATAAGGACATGTTATTAAGTTAAAAGAAAATCATATTCTCTGATGAAGACAAAAAATCGAATTTACTCCTCATATTCAGATACACAAAAAACCGAATCTTTTTCTTAATTTTGATAAATTTAATTTAGACTAATCCCTTTGTAAAAATATAAATATTATAATAATCATAACAAAGCGATCTTCAACATTAGTTTGCGTGAGTGTGATACCTACATATAAGAATCAAACAATCTAAGTTTGATATTAGACTAAATCTACACTAGTGTGGGTTCAATAACATTAAGAGTCATACTTTTTACAAAATTAGATTGTGCATATTTTTAATTGTGTGGTGCTCATATTTTTATTGCTTACTATGCATAGAAATTATATCATTGAATTTATTTTAATAAGATCTTTAATATGAGTCTAATATTGATAAATATTTTAATTTTAGTACTCAAAGGAAATCATAATCATAAATAATAGAAACATAATTGACAAGCTTAGAAAAGTTGACAATCTCTTATTTAATGGTGACACGAATCTCTTGTAAAAGGGAAAAACTTCGGTAGGGAAGAGGGCCCCACCTCTAGCTCCACTCTCACCCACTAATACTTGTTTTTGTTGGTTAATTCGACCTCACTCTTGATAACTTGACATGTTTTTATTAAACAACTCTACAAGTCTAACTATATGCCGCTCTTATTGAATATACATTAATTCAAGATATAGCGCAACCACTCTGGTTAATATGGTCACCATCATGTATGCGTCCCACTTTGTAGTCAGGTGGCTTCACTCTTGACAATGTGATAACTTTTTATTAGACGACCTTACATGTCTGGCCACCTGGCACTCCTCCTAAATGCTCACTAATTCAAAACTCCAAATTTCTAATTGGTTCTAGCCAAAATGGTTTCAATTGTAAAGAATAATTTGACATTTACAACTGTAAAGAGATCTTATTTAGGCCTCAAATCTAAATGCCCCAAACCTGCTAAGAAGACGAGTGGTGTTAGGCACCTGGGAACATATTAGTTAATTGTTAGGCTGCTAATTAATTTAAATACCTCCTCTCATTGTTCATTACGGTTTTCTGCTCTCATTGAATTTGCCTCTTTTCATAACCAGCACGACACAATCCAAAATTCCAATTCATGCATATTTTCCTTGCAAATTGGGCTTGTCATTTCATAATTTATTTTTTTTTAAAAGGGACCAGCTGGTGGCTTGCCACGCTAATCGATCATTTCGAAGGCCAGGAAAATTCACAAAAGCATTTCAGTTTTTCTTGGTCCCCATCGTATGATTCACTAGCACTAGGAATCGAATTCAAGACGTGCCATGTGATAATTGTGTTGGATAATTAGTTCATTATTATTATAAGTTTTCTTGGGAGCCAAGGATTAGAACGAGGCGGAGTCATGGGTTACTTAGGAAGGAGACGAATAGAAAATATGGTCATTCTTGAGAATAAGAAAATAAGGAATGCCGTAATGCAAGAAATGCAATCCTTACAAGTGAAAAGGAACTACTAAACCGTACAACTCAATGAAAAATACAAACATCTAATTCCTAGAAAGTTAATACGGTTGTGCTGGCATGCATGCCCTTTAAAGTTCATACCAGATGTCTTTTTAAACCAGAAATAAACTAGTTGCTATAGATACGCAGTCAAGCAATCTGGTACAAGTTTGCAAGGGTTCCAAGTTAGAACAACCCATGGTGTTATGCTTCTAATATTATATTTGGGTTTCTTTTTATTTTTGCTTTTTATGATATCTTCCTTTTGGATATTAATTTCCATTTTCTTTCAGTTTGTGTATCAGTACTTTCAGAAGTTGAAAATCATTGATCTCAGTTTTCTTTTTTTTCTAAAAAAAATCACCAGACCTTTCACAACTCCCAAATCTTGTAGAATTGATATTGGAAAGCTGTGAGAGTTTGTCCGAAATTCAATGGAACTTGCTTACTTCTCTTCCAAGGGATTTCTACGAGTCGAAATATGTTGAGACTCTTATACTTTCTCGTGTGTGCAATGTTGAGAGAGATATAATGTGCAGAGGAATGGTGAACGATAAAGCATAATTTGAACTCTATTAAGGAGGTAAACTGGATCAGATTAATACTTAATATCATACATATATGTACATAGAAACAGTGCTCAGATTAATGCCAGGCATCCTTTGAGGCTATCATTGATTTTCTAACCTTAAAATTTAGTTCCTGGAATATGTGGTGAAAAGCACTGCAAGTATTTATGCGAATTCGTGTAGCATTTCTCAAATATTCAGGTGAATGTCTTATATAGATTGATGTTGAAAATGTTTCTAGAAGCAATATATCTTCAAAATTCAAAACAACTTATTGAAAAAAATCATAAAATCTGAAGAAAAAAAATATGAAATATAGACTTGTTTTCATAATTGAACTAGGAAAGTGAAAAACTTCATTTTTATCCTTGGCAAAAATGATTTTTAGATCAAAATCTAATTTTAGTCCCTTGATACATTAATCACCTCATTTATTAATTATATTTTTTATGTTTTAATTATTTCTCTTTTTCTTCTTAATTTTAATGTATTAATTTTATTTCATTATAATTGTAATTTTCATTTAATTCATCGTAATATATTTTGTTGTAAACATTTAGATAAACAAATTTTTATTTTACAATATATTTCGATATATTTTGTCTTCTTCATTTAGGTCCATTAAATTCATTATAATACATTTCGGTGTATACATTTAGGTACACACATTTCAGTACATAAATTTCGATACAAACATTTAGGTACATTATAATACATTTCGGTACATTAGTTTAATATAATACATTTTAGTACATACATTTGGGTACATACATTTCAGTACACACATTTAGGTACATTAGTTTAATATAATACATTTCGGTACTAACATTTAAATACATTAATTCAATATAATACATTTCGGTACATACATTTTGGTACATTAATTGATTTTTTCAAGTTTGAAGAATGTTAAATAAACTTAATAAATTAAAAAAAAAAACTTTGGTTTGGTAAAAAAATATATTAAAATGTGTATATTAATAACTTTAAATATTTAAAGGGAGACGCTGAATAAAATACACATTAATTATTTTGAATTAAGGACACATTAAGGGACTATAATCAATATGTAATCTAACACCAGGTTTATTTTAAATTTCAATCTTCTTCAAGGATTAAAGTTAGAAAATCCCTTAGATTAACCCATATTCTCCTGATTCTCATTGTCATGGGACAATTTAGGGCTCGTTTGGATGTGTTTTTAAAATGACTGAAAGTGATTTTGGTGAAATTGATTTTGAGTTCCAAAAACACTTTAAGTGCTTTCTGAAAGAAGCACCAGATATGTGTTTATTGCAGGAAGCACTTAAAGTGCTTTTTCATGATACATTTGGATTTTTACTAAAGATTGGTTTCAAAAGCATTTTCACCAAAAGCGCTTTAAGTGATTTTAAAATCACATACAAACGAGCCATTATGTCTTCTGACACTTCAACAATTACATCTACTTTATTCCCGCTTTGCAAATTGAGCTTATCGTTTGATAGTTGTCCCTGCCAAACAGTGGCGGAGCCAGGAATTTAGACTAGGAAGGTCCTTTAAATACAACAACAACAAAGTTAACATTAATTTCAAACCAAATTTTAAAATCATGGCTCAATACTATTATTATGAGATTTTTCTTCAACATAAATTAACCTTCTTCCATATCAACTAACCAAAAAAAAATTGCTAATAAAGAACTTGGAGGAAATTCACCAGCAAGTTTCGAACCCCTGACGTGCAAGAATAAAAATACCCCTTCAACTACCAAGCCGCATATTCTTTAGTTACCAAACCAACAGATAAAGTATATAAACTAATATTTCAGGATAGGCCCGTGCCCATCTTGGTCTCCATGTGGCTCCCCCACTACTGCCAAATGTAATGGGCATCATATGATTCATATATGTGAAATGATTTATTAATGGCTGTACAATTTGCTTCAAGAATTCTCAATGATACCATCTTCCCTAAATCCTCATGCAGTTCACTGAATGATGAACAGAGGGAAAGTATAAGAATCTCAACAGATTTGGACTTATAGAAATCCATTGGAAGAGAAGCTTGCTTGAGAGACATCCCTCAACGTTCACCAAATAAAGTCTTTTAAGATGATCAATGGAGGGGTGAATCTTGGACAAATTAAAACAGTATTTCAATATCAATTCTTCAAGATTCGGAGCATTTGAAGAGATTATCTTAGGCTATAGGAATAACTGAGATTAATGATTTTCAATTTCTGAAGCGACTGTTACACAAAACCAAAAAAAATTGAGATTAGTATCCAAAAAAAAAAGATCTCATAAAAATAGAATAAAACACCCAAAAAAATAATATTAGAAACAGAACATCGTGTATTATTGTACCTTGGAACCCTCCCAAAATTGTACCAGCCTGCAAAACTGCATCTCTATAAAAACTAGTTTCTCCTGATTAAAAAATAGGTCGTGTTCCAAATTTCCAATAGCTTTTCAATATGCTAGATATGAGAGTTCAGTTCGTACAGGATTTTCTCATCTGTTTTTTTAATTAAATTTTATGATGCTGTATAGGATTTGTTTTGTTTTATTATAATGTTTAATGTTATTTTTTTAGTTTGACTTTATTTCTTTATTCACAAAGATTTTTTATTTTTAGTAATTAATTAAAAGGTTAAATTTGTCATTTAAGGGGTGATGTGAAAGTAAACCAAAACGTCAAGGGGTGTTAGTGTAATTTCTTAAACGTGAGAAAATTTTGTGAAAATATGATAAACTTCAGGAGATATTAGTGTAATTAACCCAAAACGTAATTAATCTAGTAAAGATTTTATTTTGGCGGCTAAACTTGAGAAACGACTGAGTCCGAGAGTAAAGGGGAAAGGGAAAGAGGCAGGAAAAGATCAGGAAGAAGAAACAAGCACAAATTGCAGAGAACATGTATCATAATACACAATTTGCTTGCTATAACAAGTCAATTTAGTTTACAAATTGTAGAGACCATGTATCAAACCCTTATCATCCAATCAAACTGATATGTGGTTGTAAGATTGCTACGTCGCGTATTATGGTGCTATGCCTAGTTGGCATCCTATTAGAGCAACTCCAGCGTAGAAGCCCTTCCCCCAAACTATTCACTATTTAATCCACTAAATGAACAGCAACTGCCCTTAATGAACAGTAATTGCCGTGACAATTGTCTTTTACATATCCATCCTTGCATTGAATAGTTCTGGCAATTGTTAATAAAATATAATTATTATTTTATTTATAATTAATATTATATTATTTACTTTGTATAAATTAATATTATATTATTAATTATATTAATATTATATATTCCTCCTTCCTTTTCTCTACAGATTTCCTTCTTCTCTGCAGATCTGGTTCTGCTTCTTCTTCAATTATTCATCTTCTTCTCACTTCCTTCTTTCTTCTTTGTTTGTTTATCGGAAAACTTCTTCTTCAATTATGCATCTTCTGCATCTTCTCCGACAACCATCTTCGAGGAAGTCACGACGCCGGCTTCGGGAATCGCTGGCAATCGCTGCCGGGCCTGTCCCTCGGGCTCGCATAGGCTGAACCTCATCCCCCGGCCTATTCGGTCCTGTTCCGCAGCCTGTCCCTCAAGCAGAAGCTCCCGCTGGAGCTACTCTTAGTAAATAGTAGCTGCTAACGTTCAAGGAGGTTTTGGTCGCATCAGTATTCCAGCTGCAGCACAAAGATTTGTTGTTGGAGGGATTATGCACTATACCAGCCCCGTTCTTGGAGAACTTCTGCATTCGTAAGGTAGAAGGACAAACTATCAAATAGTGAAAAATGGTTGGCGCGCCCTCACTAACCCATATTAGTGAAAAATGGTTTATGGCATCATCAGCCACTCTGGTAGAAATAAAAAAGACATAAGCATATTATATCAAAGTGAATAGTATTATGATTGATTTTTTAGAATAAAAATGTGATTTTTCATTAAAGTGAACAGAATTAGAAGTTTTTCGTTAAAGTTTTCTAAACATAAACTATCAAAAACTTCAAAATTTAACACACTAGGCATGGATAAATGTATATATCATAAAATACCTTGCAGAAGACTCAATCCCAAGTATTGTAGGAATAATCATAAGCATGAAACATACTTAAGGTCCCCTGAATTTAATGCAATTAAATTTTGGCAACAACTTTTGAAAGAATTATGAATTTATATTAATTTATGTACCATTTTTTTTGTATTACACTTGTATATTATCTAATGTGATAATAATATATAAATGTCACGCCAATTAATGTATTTATTTCATTAAATGTTAATTGTATTCATTACTCGTCACATGAGATGATACATCTATGTAGTATAAATATGTAGTCGCTCTAGCATTACTTCTCCTTTCAATAGTAAGGGCTTTAGAGAAAAACGACATCCTTTTTGCCTTTTGTTATATCAAGTTAGGATGGGGTTAGAATTAATTGGGCTTTTGTACTAAGACCTCAAAGAGAACTTTTTCCTTTGGGTTACGTTCAGTAAAGGCCCAACATTGAAAACCGAAAACCAATTCACAATAGGTAGAGAGGCCCAAATTTATATTATTAGTCAAATCAAATGATGTGAGAGTATATATGCCGTCGTTTGGTATGTAATATCATGTTAACCTAAAATTAATTGACAATAAATAAAAAGACCAACATCTTCTAAATACCTAATACAAGACTTTCATTTCCGACATAACATTCTCAAACCCAAATTACTCTGACGCAAATAATATAGAGCACATATAATATACAGTGTGATCTTACAATTAAAATATCAACCGATGGTTCGACAAGAGATTGCAATTGCATATATAGGGCACATACACCGAAATTAAAATTGTGTATCATAGTGTACATTATGACAATGGACACACACACACACACACACACATATATATATATATATATTTCATCATCTCAGCATGTGGAGTTCCAGATCTCTGCATTTTTAACCTTGGAAATGCTCTCTAGCACTTCGAAAGGAAGAACGTCTCCGATCACAACCACCATCTTGCTCTCCAAATCTACTTTGTACGACGTCACGCCTGTTTTATTCGTGACGCAAAAACAATTACAGAATCATTGTGAGGTTTGACAAAAACAAAGCATCGTGAGGAAGATGATAATTATTATTTTTTAAATACAAACATGCAAGATCTTGTAAAAAATACAAAAATTCACACACCAGCCCAGAAAAAATATACGTAAGTGTATATATGTGTGTATCAAATTCTGACTTGTCTTCAATTCGTATTTAAAAGTTCGACATACCTTCTATCTTTGAGATATGTTTCTCAACTTTTTTGGCACAGCCATTGCAGTGCATGGAAACCCTTAGCATTACCATCTGCATAAGGTTTTTCGCCAACAGGAAATCAATCATTCATCTTCGAACAAACATTGAATCTACTGAGAGTTATCCAATCCATTCTAATATTAGCCGCCAAACGAGGCCAACAGAGAGAAATGAAACGAGAGAATAATACCTTGGGCTTCAACTGAAAGGCCAACGTCTGTTTTCCGGCGACAACATCCTTCAGTTTTAGAAACTGATCCTTTTCGCCGGTTACCAACGGACTGCTTTCGAACTCGTCAAGATTTTCCGACCAGTTCATGCAGAAACAAGAACCAGAGCCAGTTGAAGAAATACAAAACCTGTCCAGCACCCTGCCCATACTTAGCTTCCCCATTGCAACAACCAGAACAAACTTCGTAGCCAAACGGACACAAATCTAAAGCCAAACAGAATTTCCAAACACAAGAAATCTCTACAGCCGATCCGTCCCTCCCAGTCCAGTTAACTAACCAAACTGCCTCAGTGTTGTAAGCCAGTGCAGACTAGTGTGAACATTATAATAGTGTGGGGGATAGAGAGAGAGAGAGAGGGAGGGAGAGTGAGAAGCGCTAAAGGTCAAATATTCATTGGGGAAGGCAAAAGTTGAGCAGAACCAATGAAGCCATGAAGGAGGAAAGGGAACAAGACCCCAATAGTTTATAATTTATAAAACTCAGCTGGTCAAAAAAATGTAGAAGGGGATCCGAAAACCCAGAAAGAAATAAAAAAAAAGCAGCAACTTTTTAAACTGTAAACCAATTCTTAGACCAAAGAACAAAACCCCAACTAGATTTTGTCATGTGATCAGAGACTCCTAAATTCTTCAAAATACAACTGATGAATGAGAAAGTTCAAAAGTTCATTTGAGATGAAGCTGCAAGTGATTCCTCTCTCTCTCTCTCTCATGTGACAATCCTTCAAAAGATAGAAACCCAATATGCAATAAAAGCTGGTGAGGATGTGCCTAATATTTCATATGATCGAGAGGTGGAGAGAGGGAAGCTCCAAAAGAAAAGCTTTACAGTGACCAATGGAGGAAGTAGCAACATAACACGCTTTATGACATGTGATGACTATAGGTACACATCCAAGTTAGAGGCAGAGAATATGTTTATATATATTACATAGTTGAATTAATTTGGAAACATACCACGCTTTATGACATGTGATGACTATAGGTACACATCCAAGTTAGAGGAAGAGAATATGTTCATATATATTACATAGTTGAATTAATTTGGAAAGGCATCACGGGAATTGAGTTCTGCACACTATTTTTCACCTTCTGCAAACCGCTTTAATTTCGGTTCTTTACTCTGCTTTGATTTGTTCAATTCAATTGGTTAGAGAAATAAAATGAGTGTGCATAATGTTGAGAATGAGTCCCACATAGGCTTATAAGAGGTTGAGTTACTCCTCATATTGCTAATTTGTTTTATGATAGAACCCCAACTTTCTTCATGATATCAGAGCCAAGTTGTTCCACGTGTGAAGCCAAACGACCACATATGTTCTACGTCACCCTGTTGTGTTGTTTATGTGTTAGGCTTGAAAATTCACCATACGTGAGGGGCGTGTTGAGAATGAGTCATACATTGATGGGATATGGGACTTTGCATGGGCTTATAAGAAGTTGAGCTACTCTCTATATTATCAATTGATTTTATAGTGGAACCTCAACTTTCTTCACATAAATCATTTCCCAGCACCTTTGCTCGTCATGTTTGAACACGAAAAACATTTAGGTGCAAAAGCTCAATTGAAGTAAGAAAAAGCAGTTATATTTAGGGAGCATCAGAACGAATTATCGAACAATTTTGCATCTAACAAACAACGTGACTATGTATATTGCATCTAGATAAGTGTATGTTGATCATTTAACAAAATATTAAGATAAAGTGAAGTGTGATTGACCACCAAATCCGCATGGATTGATGAACCCTTCAAGTAACCCGAAAGTGCTTGTGACGATGGATAATATAATTTATAAAAAAAACACTACAAGAATTGAGATATGTTGACAGTTTTGTCATGGCCTTGAATATCAATGAAAAATGGGACAGACGGGCATCCATTATTGGAGCCCCATGAGCTCACATTAATAATTATACGAATAGAATAATTTCAAAAAATTTCTTTAAAAAAATGAATGGTTTCTATTCTATTCTTCACAGGTTGGTCCATGTGAAATGGTTTTTTAAAACGGATCAAATGAAACCAAATTTGAAAAAGATGGTAGTGAAGACATGTTAGGCACGTGAGGGGCACATGATTGTTGCTAAATGCAAACAGTAAAAATGTGGTGATATGTTGCATTATGGATCACTAGAGGGGAGCAGCACCACTTATATGGCCTGGTTTTGTTGGGTGGCCAACTGGAGTGCACCTTTTGGTCATGGAGTTGGTCGTGGAGTGATGGAGCGCACTGCAAATGATATGACAAGATATACATACACACGAAGCTTCATTTTCTGCTGATGGACTTGACAGCAATGATGTGGGATTTATTAGGTTGTCCCACTAACATGCCAAATTCTAGCATGATGGACGTAGGTCTGCGCTGCGGCACCTCTCACACAAAAGTGAGTCCAGATGAAACCCACGTGTAAGTGAATTCATTTTTTTACGTAAGAGGTGTCGCATTGAGACGTTATATATTAGAATTCTTCTGCTAGTGCACCCACATCAATGGCAAACCACACTTACTAGAGCTCGATGTATAGTGGATACACATGTTTGTAAGTATTTTCAAATATGTGCATTGTGCAATGCATGAACCTAGATTTTTGAAGGTGTTGCTCTTAAACTGATTAAATACGTTATCAACACTAAAGAAACCAATAACCAATAACAACCACATGAAGTGAAGGACATAACCTTTAATTGAAATTGTTGATGCACAAAACCGGAGGTCTTGGAACAACGTAAATCCGACCGTGAATCTGCAAGTAATGTAAATGACACAAGATGTATCGTGGTTCACCCCAAGGTTTGGGCTACGTCCACACTGATTATGTATTTATCTGAGGGAGAGATAACTCTGTGAGAGCTTTGAGAGGGTGAGAATATGGCCTAAGAGTTGGCCTCCCCCTTTTGTGAGGGTGAGGAGGCCCTTTTATAGAATAAGGACCCCTAATTACATATTTACCCATTCCTTTATTACATAATTACATTTAAGTCCCCCAAGTATTTATACGAGGTCTAAATACGAGGCCCTAAATATGGTATAAACAGTAGTCCCCCAAGTCTTCAGTCAAGAGAGTCTTTTGGCTGGAGACTTGAAATTCAGTCCATGTGTGGGCCGAAGTAACTAGATGTTGTCTTGAACTGATGCTCGATATGAGGCGGTGCTCAATCTGAAATGATGCTCAACTAGAAGTAGCATATGCTGTAAGGTTGCTCGGCTCGTGGCTTGTGTTGCCTTGGTTGGCTCGGCTTGTGGCGTTGAAGGTGAGGGAGTCCCTTTTATAGAATAAGGGCTCGCTCCTCAATACATAAGTGATGGGCTAAAAGTTGATGCTCGTGGTGAGGCGGTTACTCAGCTGGCGGCGATACTCTTCTAATGATGGTGAGGGGGTCCCTTTTATAGAATAAGGGCTCGCTCCTCAATACATGAATAATGTGTTAGAGTTGATGCTCGCGGCGAGATGGTTGCTCAGCTGGTGGAGTTGCTCTCTAATGAAGGTGAGGGAGTCCCTTTTATAAAATAAGGGCTCGCTCCTTAATACATAAATAATGGGCTAGAGTCCCCCAAGTATTTTTCATGAGGCCCAGTTGAGGCCCAATATATAGTACATAATGTAGTCCCCCAAGTCTTCGGTCAATAGAGTCTGTTGGCTGGAGACTTCAAATTGAATCCATGTATGGGCCGAAGTGGCGGTTGTTCGGAGGCGGTATTTGTATACCCTGCACTGAAGCTTTGTAGGTGCAGCTTTGCAAGTGAAGCTTTGAAGCTAGAGCTTTTGTAAATGAAACTTTTGAAACTGATTGATATGAGTGATGCTCATGAATGTTTATGTTGATTGACATGAGTGATGCTCATGGATGTTGTCATGAGTGATGCTCATGGATGTTGTCATGAGTGATGCTCATGAATGTTAACATGAGTAATGCTCATGAATGTTGACATGAATGATGGTCATGAATGTTTATGCATGATTGTCATGAGTGATGCTCATGAATCTCTATGTATGAATGACATGAGTAGTGCTCATGTATAATTTGGAGTACTAGGCGTACTTTTGATCACCTGGTTGGTGGCATGAATGAGAGTATGGGTTATACATTTCATCACCTGGTTGGTGGCATGAATGGCTAGTTGCCAAATGATATTAGAGTACGGGTTGTACATTTCATCACCTAGTTGGTGGCATGAATGACTAGTTGCCAAATGATATTAGAGTACGGGTTGTACATTTCATCACCTAGTTGGTGGTAATAGCGGCGGGTTGCCGAATAATTTTTGGAGTACTGGGTGTACTTTTGATCACCTAGTTGGTGGTAGTAGCGGCAGGGTGCCGAATAATTTTTGTAGGACTGGATGTAATTTTAGTCACCGGGTTGGTGCTATTGTGGGCTTATTGGCCTTTGCCCTCCATGCAACATTCCAGTCCATTTATTTTGGGCTTTGCCTGTTTTTTTTTTTTTTTTTTTTTTACCCTCTGATAGGGTTTATACATATTACCCTTTGATGGGGTTTATACAGATGTTTCCGAAAGATACGAAAAATAGATTACATCATTTAAAAATAAGGAAAGTAAACCACATCACTCTGGTGGGATGTTTATTCCTTGCTTTTGCAGTAGGGGTCCTTGCTTTTGCTTGTGTTTTTCTACAGCATTCTCTCTGTTTCTGTCTTTGCGTTGCCAGAGATCTGGCTTCCACTTGGTGACGCTGTTCCTTTCCACTTTGGAAAGTAGACAGCTCCTGTTTGTAAAAGCAAGAAGATACCGTTTGTAAAAGCATATTTTCCTTTTGCTTTTTTCTTTCACTTTGTTTCCCACTACTTTCCCTCATTTTCCGGGAAAATAATAGATAATTGAGGTAGTGCAGAACCAACCTAACAAAGATTAACCTTTTCCAGGAGGGTGTCTAATCAGAGAGAAAGAACAGCTCAAAGGATGGAGAGAGAGTGTGGCAGCAGCGATGTGGAGATCTGACAGTCACTAGTATGGTTGTCTGCCTTGTCGACGGTCTTTCCGGAGAGGATCGAAACAACGGAGTCGTCGGAGGGAGGGTATCTCGGACGAAATTTTTTCAGAGAAGTTGTTGCCGGCGAGGTAGAGGAAAATAATCCCAGTTTTCTTTATCTTCAGGAGATGTTCGTGCCAATCTTTGCGTCATTATTTTCTCGTCTTCTCTCTAGCAGCCATTTGGGCTTCATAGCTATCCTCGAGGACGTAAGACACCCAGGACGGATCTTCGCCATCCATTAGCCGCTATTCTTCTTCGTCGAACCAGTGTCAATGAAGTCTACCCGGAATCGCCAGCTCGTCTTCATTCGATGGAGGCAGGATCTGCTCCTGATCCTGGCTCTGGCTAAATTCTGGATTCTGGACCTGGATTACGTTACATGGTGGTGGGTATGCGACGAATGGTTTGCCCATGGCTGGAGCTTAGAGGGAGAGAGAAGGAGATTGCGATGGTGAGGGAGGAGTGCGAGTGCGTGACGACGACTATGGCGCTGAGCGAGAGTGGTGAAGTTTAAGACTTGTTACACACCGGGCGCTGGATAACGGGAACCATACGATAAGCGGCCTGAAGCACTTTCTTGTTGCTCTCGCTGCTGCTCATCTCTCTCTTTCTTAAAATTGCCACTTTCTCGTCTTTTCCCACTCTCGCCAACCAACAAACTCCTCTTCCTCAAACACCCAAATTTCCACTTTCTCGTCTTTTCCCACTCTCGCCTGATTGTAGTTGTTAAGGAGCCATTCTGATTCGGCGGCCGTGGGACGGCGTTACGGAGGTGTTGGGCAAGGAGAAGATGGGCAATGTTGGCGGCGGAGGGGGAGAGACAACCACTCTGCCACCATTCTCTCCGAGCAGCGCAGAAAGCTCATGGCGTCCCAAACTCTAGACTCCGACCTCGGAATGGCCTTCAAGCTCCAAATGCAGGAAGCCATGACCGCTTCTCTCGGCTTCGTACCCTCTTCGAGCTCGCACAACTCTCCACCGCCGTCGCTGCCTCACGAATGCTCAAACGACGCTGTCTTGGACATAGCCGCCGTTCTGATGCTCGAGGACGTCGAGCGATTCGCTCAGGAGCTTCAGGACCACGAACACACGGTATTGGAAATTATGAAGGCGAAAGACGATCTCAGCCGTCGGATTCACGATCAGAAGTTCACTGTCGAACCCCGTGCCATGCCCGAGGACTACTGGGCCCAGCACAGCGAGTATTACGAGCGTCCATACTGTACGGACGGCGCGTCTTAATCAAAACCTGCGGTGGCGGTGGAGACTTAGAATTTGAGGCTGTATTGCAAGGGTTTGATGAGCGAGGAGATGGTTAGGGATGTCAAGTTCGTGGTGGGTGTCGCGATCTGCGACCCGATGGACAATCTAATATTCGAGGCGAGGAAGAATCTGGAGGCGGTGGTTGACGGCGTGCCGAATTGAATAAAGAAGTGCAAAACGAGAGAAATGGAGGGAATTGAGGAGTGTTTCAGATTTGGATCTTTTCTGTTTTTGGGTTTTTTGTGGTTTTGCAGATTCTGTGATTTTGCAGATTCACAGCGGAGGTGAAAAATTGAGAAAGAACCAACATAGCTTTTCGTGTCGTTTCCCACAGACGGCACCAAATGTTGATGCACAAAACCGGAGGTCTTGGAACAACGTAAATCCGACCGTGAATCTGCAAGTAATGTAAATGACACAAGATGTATCGTGGTTCACCCCAAGGTTTGGGCTACGTCCACACTGATTATGTATTTATCTGAGGGAGAGATAACTCTGTGAGAGCTTTGAGAGGGTGAGAATATGGCCTAAGAGTTGGCCTCCCCCTTTTGTGAGGGTGAGGAGGCCCTTTTATAGAATAAGGGCTCCTCCCCTAATTACATATTTGCCCCTTCCTTTATTACATAATTACATTTAAGTCCCCCAAGTATTTATACGAGGTCTAAATACGAGGCCCTAAATATGGTATAAACAGAAATCTAATGTGCGGAAAAAAAAAAACTCACCTTACATTCTTTTTATCAATTTATCTCATCACATGACATGTCACTCTAAGTCTAAATTTCGGAAATCTCAATTCATTTAGCTTATATTGTTGTTCCACTACATTTTCCTTGAGAGCAATTCCACCCCAGTGGATATTGCCCAGCACCTAGTCCAAAAAACTGCCCAGCCCCTTGTCAATTTGCTCCAGCCCGCAAAAGAGCCTGGCACACAGCCCAAGCTGGGCAACAGGCCAGCCCATTTCGGACAGACCCAGAGGCCGGCCTGTTTAGCAGGCGCGTGCAGCACTGTGCGCGAGTAGCAGACCGGGTTGCAGGCGGGGGGGCCCGCTTGTCAGCCCACTTATGTTAACCCGGAATAGGGCTACGTGGCCCTCCTCAGTGCCGTTGGATTTCCAACGGTAAAAAAAATTTAAATTTGACTTTTAAAATGGACCGTCCGATCATAGATCAACGGTCCACGTTTTTTTCACAAAAAGTAAATAAATAAAATAAAAAAAACAGCCCAATGGTCATAAATATGACCGTTGGCCACGTGGCACGTCCCTAGCTCTTGGATTTGAATATTTTTCAAATCCAACGGTCCAGATTAATTAACTATATTAAAATTCATTAAAAATTATTAAAAAATACATAAAATTTTTAAAAAAATACAGAAATTTTTGAAAAATGTTAATTTTTTTCCTATAAATACCTAACCCTCATCTTCTACCTTTACACCACATTTCAATATTTTCTACACTTTCTATACTATCTACATTTCAATATTTTCTACACTTTAAGAGAAAAAATCTTATCGAAATCTTGGCTAAATTATTGTAAACCGGAAGTGACATGTGGCGTGTCGGGATTGGTCGAAAATATTATCGGAAATCTATCCACAAAATAGTACGTTCAGATAATGACACGTGGCATGACGTGATTGGTTGAGAATCTTATCGAAATCTTGGCTAAATTATTGTAAAACGGAAGTGACACGTGGCATGTCGGGATTGGTTGAAAATCTTAGCGGAAATCTATTCACAAAATAGTACGTTCAGATAATGACATGTGGTGTGACGAGATTGGTTAAAAATCCTATCCGAAATTAAAACTATTTTATTTTTTTATTCTTTTGACAAAATTTAAAAATATTTTAAATGGGCTGGGTGCCAGCGCATTTTGTAGGGATGGAGATCGTTTGTGCCAGCGCATTTTTTCACTAGGTGCCAGTGCATTTTTTTAGGGGTGGAGATGCCTTGGCCTATTACTGTTCATTAGAGTCTGTTACTGTTCATTTGAGTGGATAAATGCGCTGGGTGCTGGCGCAAAGTCCTTATGGGTGGAATTGCTCTGAAAAGACAAAAAATAGCAATGTGAAGATATCCAAGGTTATATACATTCATCATTCTCGAACGCAACATTCAACTCTCCGTTGTACACTTGTACTACATCTTCTTTTAGAAGAAATTGAAGAATTTGTTGGGAATCTATATTCCACATGTTTGAATATTACAATTCATTAATTAGCAAATGGTAATAGCAATAAGAGAATTCCATACCTGGCAAATGGAAGTGCAGATCTGACTCTACTGACTCTATATAAAAGAGGTTAGTTCATAAACGGCATTGTTTAGAGATAATATAAAACAATATTAGCTACTGCAAAGCATCTAATTTTCACATGGTATGACATGAATGGCTGGTATAATATTTGTATATAATTTAGGTTTAATTAATCAAAAGCACGAGGGTTTAATTAAATACAAGCCTCAGCCTAGTTACCGTAGACATGCATGCTGATCATAATATATAACAAAAGCGCATTCTTCCTTTGGGACCAATTCATGGAATCATATAGTGCAAGCAATAGTAGATATAGATATATATATGATATACAATGAAATTGTCCACTTTTCGTTTGACTTAAGTCACATAACAACCAAATCCCATGTGCCCAAGTTATGTTCCAAAATAAGGTCGGTGATTTTTATGATAATGCACATCATTTACGTACAGATATCAAACTCTCATATCTCGCAATTATTCTACAAGATTTGTCCGACATTAAAGAAAATACGATATATAATACAGTGGAGATCCATTATAACTAGCAATGGTAGGGGAGGATAAACTTGAAAGTTGAAACTAGCAATACTAGGGAAGGATAAATTCAAACGCATTACCTCGGCTGGAACACGATAAACACAATTAATCACTTGAACTACAACTCCATTTCTGTTATATATACATACACACACATTAGATATACTAGGAGTGGTTAAACTGCCCAGTGTGCCAGGGCGGTGAATTGGCACGCCAATGCAGCAATGCGGGGCATCATTCATGTCCAGAGTAAAAGGAATTTTAGACAGCAGATTCTACACCGACATCAAATTAATAAACTAATGATAACACATGATTAGTCATTAGGCTTTTCATCCTCCGTTTCTTTCGCTTCTTGTCCGCACAAAACCATAATCTCAGTCGACAGTTGCACGACAAATCAAATATTGAGTACCTGATCTGCCTCTCGAGCTCCGACTCTCCGCATCGATCACCGTCACGTCTCACACGAATCGCAACGCTGCGTTCTGCGGATCGCTCTTGTGCTTTGCTTCTTCTACTTCTTTTTCCTCTTCCCAACTCCCACAGCAGAAGAATTGACGAGGGCGCCAAATTGGAAGCTGCGGTAGAGAAATAAAAGGTGAACACTCGAGCCCATATCAAACAAATAAGCAACGCCAAACCCAAATATTGAATGGGCCGATAACCTGGCCCATTGAGATCAAGCCTACGTTTTTTAAGATTTTACAAGAATTCTAAACTTTAATATTTTACTGACAAAATAACTAACTTCATCTTAAAAATTGAGAAAAAAAGAAAACTAGATTAGACGTTATACAACTTAGCGATACATGTATCGTAGGTGTACTTTGGACTACATAAGCACGAAGGTACAAATCACGTAATTGTTTTCGTTTTTCACGCAATATGTATCATATATTTCACAAAGTTATACAAAACGATGCAGTTGTTTTGATTTTAATTTGTAAGCACCATATTTTACTCACTCTCTCGATTGATATAAGGTTGATCGTAGATGTTGATTGTTTTACATAACACGTAATAACATTGTAAATGAGTAGCCACTTCAGTCTTATAGAAAAGCAGAAAACTAAGACAAGAATTATTTTATTTACTTAAGCTCAACAAATTTATAATATAATTATATTATAAAAAACAAAAAACATAGACTTAGGTCACATGTTTCAAAAATACTTTTGATTAATAAAGATACAAAAGCCGGCATATTTGATTATTCAATTAAACATGGTCGAATGATTGTGATGTGAGGCCAAATAGATGAATACGTTGGATTCATCTTATCCATTTTGCAACTATAATCTCAATTCTCAACCAAATATTGACTTTGTACAAGGTCATTGCCCTCTCACAATTCTCTTGTTATAGAGGGTGCAAATTGCGGATATCGTACATAGTTTTAATAGTCCTGAGTTTAAACTTTTCACCATTTTCTTAGCGTATTTTTTTTTAAATAAACCAGAATCTATACTGAGGGGATGAAGGAGTGGGCTAAGCCTCACAGTAGTTCAATTTGCCTGTGACGAAAATCAGACATAAGACCTCTCACTTACAAATAAAGAGTAATATTATTAAACTGTAATATTAAATGGGTTCTTAGCATAAATTAAAGTAAACACTTCGCATGGATAAGATAAGAATGTATCTTTTATAATATGTGATTAAGATTAATTGAATGTTATATTAAAAGTATGACAATTACAAATGCTTGCATTTTAATAATGATAACTAAATGCCGGTGTGACATAATAGGCCAACCTTAACAGCAAAGTGGCATGATAGTATGGCATTATTGCCAGCTAAGGTTTGGAATTATATGCATGCCATAGAGACACGTAGCACCACAAACTCTCGTGAAATTTAAGGTTAACAACAAAATCACATATCAACAAATCCAGAACAGTACAAAGTATGAGAAGAAATAAAATTAAAATAATTTCGGACTGTAAATATTAACATTTCAAAACTAATATATTTACCGTGTTTAAAAGAAAAACTCCAATTGAAAAGTATCTCAATTATGTGAGAGTTTTTGTTATTCTAAAGTATGACAACCCGTTCCTAATTTTATTTTAGTAAAACATTTCACATCGTCCAGGGGAGTGGATCATGTAAGCTTCTCATCAATACCTAGTGCAATAGGGAGTCTCAGTAGGATTAATAACCCGGAAGGGAATCTGGCTTGGTTAAGGACTAGGTTCACAATCCTAGTGAAAATAGGACTGGCCGAGTTGGTGCTGATCAGGAGAAGAAGACCTAGTCCGAGTAGGGTTTTAACTCGACCTTGGGGGGAGCCGTTGCTATAAATAGAAGAGGTTGTGCATCATTCAAGCCCCCTGCAAATCAATACAAAACTACCATGCGCAAACTCTCAACAACTTGAGATTTTTTCTTTTTTTTTCGCTGACACATCTTCCGTTGGCATCAACAGCACTGTGGAAGCAACCGGTGATATCTTAAGTAGGCATAAATAACTCTGTCACCGTAGAATCAGTCGGTCTTGCAGTATCTTCCGTTGGCATCAACAGCACTGCGGCGAGAACGGTTGATTACCTATCCAAGTCTCGGTCGAGGAGGATTTTCGGATCCTTATTGATTGAGGTCATCTCATTAGCCTTCTCGGCGAAGTGAGGTGTTACGGTATATCGAGCTCGGCGCTTTGCTCGCCGAGTTATTTTATGATTGGATATTCCCAAGTGGGATTTAGAGTTCGGCATTCGGACGGCCGAACCACGTTCACCATTAAAACTTATATTTGTTTTGAGTATTTGTGCCCTTACACTCTGGTGTCGATTCGGCGTGAGTTTACTTTGATGAATAACATCACTGTGACTGAATCCGACGACGACTCGTGAACTTCGTAAGAATAGCAACCTTGTCTTCAGGTTCGAGAGCCCAAGAGGCCGAGACGTGTTCCTTTCTCGGCCGCAATCGCAAGACGCAGAAGTCAGCCGCGCACCCAACGCAACATCAACAAATTTTACTCCTCGGCCGAGCTCGGCCGACGAGTTGGCACGCCCCGCATTCACCGAAGGACGTAGTTAGCTTATAGATTACTCGGCATGCGCGCCACGTAGGCTTGGTAGTTTCTAGGGTCAACAGTTTGACAAACAAGTTATAAATGCTTATGTGATCTACTAACACGTTTTTAATGCTTCACCGTTGATAATTTATCAAGAAAGTTACACTTGTTAAGTGATTCTTCAAGAATAGACGCAATTGGAATACTTATATAATTTTTTTTCTTTCCAAAAGTAATAATGAATTTCCCTCAAACATCACTCAAAACCAGTACATTAACGAGCATGTGAAAGAAAACGACCTTTAAAACTTTAACCGAGTAAAACCCGGTGAAAAAGTGCTTCCTGGATAAACATCCCAACCCAAATGATGATTAGTGGAAATTGCGATGGTAAATTGACCATTAATCAGTCAAGTCGCCTTGTGTGACCACGGACTTGTTTCTTTATTTTATTTATTTTTTTATTTTTGGAAGCACCACGGACTTGTTTCAAGCAATAGCGATAGCAACGCCCCCATAGCGAACGAACACCTCGACCGTAGGGACAGGGTAATCCCCTGTGTCCGTGAACACCGTATAATATCCCAATTTCATCCTCTCTCTCTCTTAGCATTCTGTAGGAATCAAAAGCAGAGTATGGTTAAGCTCTGAGCTGTACAACAGCCATAGCTACACGCCCTCCAAAGACCTGTTGCCTTCCATTTGACACACACGAAGCGCGGCAGCGGGTGGATCTCTGCAACGACGTCGTTTGGCTAGAGTTCTGAAGAAGCAGAACTGCTTCTTCTTCCTCCATCCGCAGCGAATTGAGGTCAGTACTATTCGTTTCTGCTGTTTAAATGCTCGTTGGCGGCTCTGATTTTTCAGATCCGCCGCAGTATGGTGGTTTCTGTACTGAACAGGTTGCGGTCTGTTTGGTTGCTTAGAAAATGTTGGCTGAGAAAAGAATATTTGGAGTTAATTGTTTAGGATAGGACTTTGAATTTTGTAGAAGATTTCGATTGTGTTTGTCGACTGATTGGTTTGGTTTAATTTAGTTTCAGTTCATTGGTTTCTGGAAATGAAATCGATGCAAAACTTTAAAAATCGCGTAATGATTTCAGCTCAATTTGTTGGAATTCTAGTGGCCAAGTTATGATTCAACTCCGCGTCTTGTCCGAATTTATGTGTTTTTGGTAGTAATTATGGTTTAAGATGAAACAGGGAGTGTGAGAATGGCGAGTCGAAAGGAGGAAGAGAAAAATGAACGAATTATTCGCGGCCTTCTTAAACTTCCGGAGAATCGCAGATGCATCAACTGCAACAGTCTGGTACACAATTCATTGCTTTCTTGTTCAAAGTTCATTCATTGTTGCTTTCGTTGTTTCACACGTCACTTGTACATTTGATAATTGTATTATTTGTATCTCATTATGGTTTAATGGAACTAGATGGAATTCGGTCCAAACTATGTTTACTGAAATTATGTAAAGTCAAATTAACTTATATTTTACATTAGTGAGTAAGAAACTATATGATAGATGCGATTGAATTATTGGAGAATGTAACTTGAGCAAGTCAGATGAAGTATCACACAGACCATATTTTATATGAACCTTAGGAGCAATTTTTCTGTCCAAAAGATTTGTCATGAGACTAATACTATGGTTTTGAGTTCAAAGAGTGCACGTGGGTAAATTTATTCGTAAAAAGTTTGATTTTGTTGTTACAACTTACATTCGTCTTTAAATTTCATTTTCTGCCAAGCAGGGGCCACAGTATGTTTGCACAAATTTCTGGACATTTGTTTGCACGAACTGCAGTGGAATACAGTAAGTCATGATGTGCTCTGCTGCATTATTTCTTAAAGATATATATTCCTTTTCTCTGTATGTTTGTGTAAAACTGTAGATTCAGTAGAGGCGGAGGGGGATGCAGTGGTTTTTTTATTTTTATTTTTATTTATATATATATTTTAAATATTCTCCTTTCATGTTTTGAGCACACCACTTATTGATTTGCTTACATTGTGTTAATTGCATGAAATGTTTCCAGCCGTGAGTTCACACACCGTGTAAAATCAGTATCGATGGCCAAATTTACTTCACAAGAAGTTAATGCCCTTCAAGAAGGGGGAAATCAGGTATTCATGCATCTCTCTTCTCAGTTCTTCGAGATACGTGAGATGTTCTTTCTCTCTGTTGCTTATCTTCTCAGTTTATCTTGGGCTCCTCTCTGCTTCCCCATTACAGCGTGCAAAGGAAATTTATCATAAAGAATTGGACCCGCAACGTAATTCCTTTCCTGACAGCAGGTTAGTACTCTTTTATTCAGTATTATGTTAGTGCCAGTAATGACTTTGGTGCTGATTCAAATCTTTGATTCCAGTAATGTTGAGAGACTTCGAGCCTTTATTAAGCATGTATACGTGGATAGAAGATATACTGGTGAGAGAAACTTGGACAAGCCTCCAAAGGGGAAAATGGTGAGCTATCCTTTATACCAAGTGCTACCATATACCTAAAGTCAACATACTGATGACTTCCAAAAAAAAAAGTCAACATACTGATTCAGTTTATTCTTCTATCACAATGAAATTGTTGTAAGTGTTTCTGGGTTTAATTTGTTAATTACATGTCATACAGGGTGAGAAAGAAGATTCCTATGACAACAGAAGAGTGGATTCATATCAGGGTGGCTCTCGAAGCCCGCCATATGATGATAAATATGACCGTCGTTTCAGTGATAGGTCTAGTCCTGGTGGAAGAAGTTATGATGGGCAAAGAAGTCCGGGATATGATCAAGAAAGTCGGCAGTCTGGTGATTATAGGAGAAGTCCTGGTCGACCAGAAATTGTGAATGATTGGCGTCGAGAAGATAGATTTGGAAATGGGAGTCGAAGTGATGATCGTAGAATATCTGATGGAGATTCTAAAGTGGAAGGAAAATCACCTGAACGACCAAGAGATCTAAATTCGTCCAGTCCCCCTATTGTACGGCCTGTTAGAGAGATTTTGGGGGAGAACACAATACCTCTCCGTATAATTGAACCTCCAAAAGCTAACAGTGCTAGAGCTACTGATAGCTTTGTGCATACACAGGTGATGATGCTTCTCATCTGAATCATCTTGGTGTTAAAATATGGTCTTCCCAAAGTATTCATTTTGTGATTGAAACATTTGATGGTTTTTTAATGCATATTCCTCTATTACACTGTTTTCATTTACATGTGAGACCAATATAATGTTTCAGCCATTATATGTAAAAGAGCTGCTAGTGCCTGTGGATACATATTTAGTCACAATCCACGTGATTGTGATCCCCTGCATCTGCAATTTTAATCTGTATTTCCGAACTTTAGTGGTAAAAAATCTGCAGGAGTATTTTCTTGTCTGATTATTCAGTTCACTTTATGATTAAATTGGCTTGAACTAATACATTGCTGGTTTGCATTATGTTTGGTTACTTTGAGTTTAATTGCTGCTCATTATTCTCATAAGTTTGTCTAAACAAGTATAGATGCTCTATTTCTACTATTTTTTATGTTTGCATTTTTTGCTTGCTTGATTTAGCATGTCTTCATGTCAGCTTACCGTAATGCTCCACACTTTCCCGTAGTGATATCTGTGTTAGTTATGTTACATAGAAGATGATCGCATAGTGTATTTGTTTGGTAATTTTGTCTTTTCATTATCATTCCCAAAATAATATAGTAAAGTTGCTTTTATACTTTTTTTTAAATAATTTCAGAGAAATGTGTCGTCCAGCAGCTTGGCCTCCTCTAATGGGAACCCAGTGGAAGTGAAGCCGGAGACTTCTGGAAGTTTAATTGATTTTGATGCTGATATTGAACCTACTCCAGCTGCTGCAGTTCCTCAAGCGCAACAACCTACTGTAGCTCAATCCTTCCCACAGCCAGCAAATTCAACCAATGACAACAATTGGGCCTCTTTTGATGTTGCTCCAGCAGTGACAGTACCTCAAGCTCCTGCGAATGTGAATTCATTAGAATCTCTACTATCACAATTATCAGTTTCAGCACCTGTCCCTAGTTATACTTCTGGGACTGCTGGTAATATTGGTGCTCCCACAGTTGCACCAGTAAGCAGCTTGTCAACATTTCCCCCTGTTGGTGCTCCGGTTCCTGCCCCCGGATCTCAAGCATTCCCAGTAAATGGTGGTAATTTCCATGTTAAAGATGCTGCTTCTGGCCAATGGCCTACCATGCAGCAACATCAACCTTCATTATACCCTGTTGCTGGTATTCAACCTGCTGCACAACAATACATGCCTTCCGTCGATGGAACTTCGACTATTGCATCACAATCGTCAGCTGGGGATGCAAAATCTACTGGAAGAAGAGAACTTCCTGCGGTAATTGTACTTTTTATTGGCTTTGCTGGTATCATCATAATATATAAGCTAGATGTACTTTTTGGTCCTGTAGTTTAAGCCCAATTCCTCTTTAACCCTTGTTCTAATTTAAACTAGTTTACTCTGTAGTTGCTAGCATTTTTGTTTTACATTTTGTCACACAGAGAAAATGTGAATTTTTGCACTAATTTCTCCAAAATCCAATATCAGTGTGACCAATGCAACAAATGTGGAATTGAGACTCTCTGAAATGTGAACTTTACGTATAGAAACTTTTCAATTTTCCATCAACCATGTGACAAAAGTGAAAATTTGGTCGCATTGAAAATGTTGCAAACTATAAGGGTAAATTTGTTGAGGTTACACTACAGGGACCAAAGTGCAGTGACCTAAACTTTAGGGACCAAAAGTGAAATATCGATTATATATGTATGTACGCATGTATTTGATTAAATCTGAATTGATTGCAGGATATTTTTGCAATGAACTATTCATCCTTTCCTGCACCAGTTCCTGGATGGCAAACTGGTCCTCGTGGTATGGGGTTTCCTATGCCATATAACACTGCAGTGGTATTGTCTCTCAATTTGACATTTTAAAGATAATGAGTTGGTCATCTTCACAAAATGACTGGTATAAACCATTTCTTAAACTTGTTGTATTTGAATCTCTGTTTATAGCCCATGCCCAATTATCAGCAGTCTTCAAAGTCAGCAAACCCATTTGATGTAAACCGTGAACCTCAAATACAAGCCTCAGCGGTATGTGATTTCAATTCATCTTAAGTTATCCTAATTAATGCACCTCTACTTTTTTGGTGGTATTTTATATTGTTATTTGACAAATCTGTAAAAGAATATATGATGACATGCATGTTTGCTGAACTTGTGAATTTCGTATGGTTTATCAATCCGTTAGAAGATTGAGTAGACTTGGAAAGGGAAGTTTGAGTAAGAAGTAGAACTATAACAGGAAGGTTGTATCACTATTAAATTCAAGAGTGAGGAAATACTTTATTTCAATAAATTTAGCAAACTTAAAGGTGGCTGGAATCGCTTGCTTGTGTTAGTTTGATGTACATTATTGGCCAATTCTTTAACAACATAAATCTTGTGGTTGTCTATATATAATACTGGAAGAGTTTGAAATCTTGAATCCTCATTCCTTATTCTTATCCGTAACAGAACAAGTTTTACGTCCCGTGGTTGTTTAGATAGATTGACTTTTAGTTTGCTCAAATCAATGACTCACCAGAAAACATACTTTATTAGTTGAAATCAGGACTTAAGCATTTGTTTTTAGCTGTATATGTTCTTGATATCTCATCAATTGATGCATCTATTTGAGCTTCTTTGATGTGTTTTCTGTTGATGCAGTTTCCTTCCTTGCAAGCTCCCCTACCAAATGCCCAGCCTTTATCCCCGTCGGGTTTAATGCGCATGTCCAACCTTGGTGCTCCCTCGTCAGCATGGATACCCCTCCAATCATCACCATATTCATCAGCGGTGCCTCCCCAAGCACCACAATATGCATCACAAGTGCCTCTCCAAGCACCACAGTATGCATCACAAGTGCCTCCACAGCGACCACAATTTGCATCACAAGTGCCTCCACAGCCACCACAATTTGCATCACAGATGCCACCAAGTAAAATATTGCTGCTTTTTCCCCTTTTTTTTTCATCAAGTAAATAGTGAAAGGTGTGTGGATAGCACACCCCTTTTTACTTCTATCACACATCTTGTTATTTTCCGTCCTTTGGTCTTCTTCAATTCATCCAATCCGACAGCCGAAAATTAGAACGGTGTGTGAGAAGTAAAAATGAGTGTGGATAGCACACCCTTTTCTTTATTAGAAATGAGTGCCTAATTGTGGTTTGATAATCTCAGGGGCCTACATGGTGCAACAAGTTCCGAGTAGCATCCCACCTTCCGGGTAACCATAAGTTTGAGTTTTTTTTTTTATTTACTATCTAAAGTTAGTAGTTGCTCTAAGATTCTCTGGTTCTTCTACTTTACTAGCTGTCCTCATAGTTTCACAAATGCGGAGTGTTATATCCCCAATTGGAACATAAGACTTTCTTGCTTTTCTGAATATAAATTCTGCATATGTCAAGTCCCCAAAAAAATAAATACGCGTGTGAAATTTTTTGAGTGATTTATATATTTTGATGAGATTATTTGTTAATTGTGATTTCCCTAACCTATTTTTCCTTCTTGTAGGTATCAATGGGCAGGAGGCTTTGGCACCGATGGGGCTTCTTTTGGTTCATTAAATATGGATCAACAGCTGGCAGGTAGATTCTCAGCGCCCGCTACCCCAAATCCTTTCTCTTCAATGGGGGGAAATCCATTTGGGTAGATGAAAAAACACAAGATGTCTCCAATCCCATGTAGGGTAAGCATCGTCTTGCTGCTCCCGCTGCCCATCAAATTGCTGGATGGAAAGTTTTGGTTTCTATCTCTGTAGTTTTTAAGTTATCCGATGCAGCCTAATGCGAGATTGTTCTGTTGGATCATCACCGGGGGTCACAAGTCAAAAGGTCGACTTCCCGTCATGTACAATTTGTTTGTTGTTTGTAAGAGAGAGAGAGAGAGAGAGAGAGAGAGAGAGAGAGAGAGAGAGAGAGAGTATAGTTAAGAGGGGGATTAAGTTGTAGAGTTTGCTTCAATAGGGACCCTAGGTATCTTCTTTTTTCTAGCCAAGGTGTTACTTTTTTCCTTTTTAATTTTCTTCGCCTACTTTGTTGTATGATGTTGCATCTCATTATTCTGCTGTGAGCTCATCGAGTCTAAGGAAGTTGGTGGAACAGTATCAATGATTTTACAGTGAATGCAGTTTGTACGTTAATACGATCGTCGATCAAGTGGTGGGATTATTTTCCGATACGTTATTTTCCGGTTTTGCCTTTGGTTCTCTGTTTTCAGTAACGTTGCAGCTTCGGGTTTTTCTTTTGGTTTCTTAGCTTCCAAGTTACTTAACGTCAAATTTAGGCGGACAATATTATTTGGTTTTTCTGTTAATTACTCGGTAATTATCACTGCTTAATTAACATGCTAACCTTTGTATAAAAACTAAAAAAACATTTTTACTTCCGTGATGTTTTGTATCAATGTACACGTGGAGAGGAATTCAAAATTTTATTATTGACACGGAATGTTATGCTGGTGGTGTACCCGTGCCCAGAGCCAGAAGTCAGAGTAGCTAAATCAGTCCTCAACTGCAAGAGAACCAATTGGCAATTTGGTATGGTATTGAACATAACAAACGACCTCTTGGGGTCAATTCGTGAAGAGCAAATATAGCCTACTCCGATGCGTACAGATCCCTTCTTGTTGGACATACGATCTTCATAGACATCGTGAGCTCAGGTGTAGCCAAATTGCTTTACACATTGCGCATCTTTTTGCACTCTAATTCGAATTTCCTCTCTGTAACTGTAAACCGTTAGAATATGCGTCAAACATTTCAACAACCAATCACGGACCTCAAAAAGATAAAGAAACTTTCCGAGGACCCAAATTATATTTTCTTTTTCAATATTATAACAAATAATAACATGCTACATATGGAGAAGAAAGTGTTGTTAATTCACAACACTATATGGTATTTTGGGTAGGAGGACTTAAAATGCTTCTAAGTATTGGGTAACTTGTACATATTTTTCTTTCCCTCCTTAATCTTCACACAGTAGGAATTGGAAGTTGCAGTCTGTTCATCGGTGTAAAGTGCTGGCGGCGCTGCTGCCCATGGTGGCCTGAGGAGGCTCTTCTAGAGTACGCGCCGAATTTTGATCCTCGAGGCCGATGCTTGGACACTCCCATATGTACAACCGATGACTGGGGCAAGATGTAGAAATAAACTTGCTCAACTTAAGCGGATTCCGCCGTTTGTCTGCTCTTCCATATGATTGGAGCCACCAGTATCCATACTGCAAAACGTAAAAGTTTCGTCTCAATTGAAATCCAGAAAAACTCAAATGCAGAATCTTGTCATCAATTTGTAAATCAATCGATTTCGTTTTGCATTCTGTACTCACAATACACGCAGACGGCGATCCACTCGTTCACAATCCTCACCCAAGTGCTGGCCCATCCCACATCAAGTGTAAACCTGCAGAAGGAAGAAACTTGTTGAGCAAGCAAGAAAGAAAGGGGCTCAATTTTAATTCACAAAGGTGGCGAAAAATACTTTTTCATGGACTGATGAGTATTCCAACCAATCAGCAGCATTGCAAAGTACATTGCTCCCGTGGCAAAAACGAAATGGAAGAATCCATAACCATATGGAACATCATCCTCGGATACAGGCTCGTCCTTCCTGAACTGCAGATGTTGTCAGGCGCATTCTAAATGAAATATAGGTGATCGATTAAAAGTTATTCAGACGGTGGAGCAAACCTGAAAGCATTTGGAATCTATGCCGGTTGAGAATGTCGCGATAACCATTGCAAGCACGGCTATAACGAAGCTCTGTCAACAAATAAGTCATTGTCACAAGTTTGTGTAGGAGAAAAGAAACCATCTGTGAGCAATATTAAGAGCAGAGTATTACTATGATGGTGAGCCAATCTGTTTTGGTTGAATCCTCTGCCTTCTTGTTGCAAGTTGTCCCCGCTGGTTCACTGCACTCGAAGGCAACAATTATGTATCAACGGAATTCACAAATATAACCAGAGTCACACGGTGGTGATCAACTATATGCATGATTGTAGATATTGAAAGATTATGCAGCAATGCCATATAGCATCTGTGAAATCTCAAATTCCACTAGCAAAACTTAAAACCGTACCTTCTAATAGCAAACCAGCAGATGAATACTATATAGAGCCCCATGAGACCCGGAGTCAAGATGCCGGCATTCACCTGTTCCGGGTGGAAATTAGCCAGCAAAACCACATTAAAACAAGGTTGAAAACCCGAAGGCAGGGTGATTAGCGGAACTTACATTCGGGTGGAGAGAGACACTGGTCATGAGTTGCAGTAGCACTAATGTCCAGGTAATGAAGAAAATGTTGAGGAGGCAAGTTGGTTCTGGTGCATACCATATGTACATCAATATGATCCCCACTAAGCATACAACATGTGCAGTAGTTGCAAGTAACATCACATAAATCCGGCTGCAGTGAAAACCTAAATTTAAATTAGCCCAAAATTCCGAGTAACGATATGGCTAGTAGCTACATTGAATTTGTTTCCAATGTCTGCGAAAAATGGAGATCCGATTTAGTTTAAACAAAGTCTTACCATCTTTCTGATTTGGTAGACTGACACCATTCGTTCAGCCACTTAATGAAACAGATTATGCTTATTAGCTGAATCAAGAGAAAAACCCTGATAGAACAATACCAGAACTTGTTAAAAGAATACCCAAGAAACACATTTCGAAAGGTGAAAAGAAAGTGCATAGGGAATAAATGTAACAACATCGAATCATACCCGGCACCAAAATGCGCAATCTCTCCTGCAAAAAGATATGTATCAGGTGCACGAAATTGGGTAGTTTCGAAATGAAAATGCAATTTAAAAGATGAATAGCAAAAAACAGTTTTGGTTTATTGGGCTGACATTACACTAACCATATAGCTGAATGATTTTAGCAGGAAGCACAAAGGGAATGATGATGAAGGAAACCCACATGACAATCTTGGCAGACCACCATCCGGATTGCCACAAATCTCTGGGCTCGTTCAACTTCGATGTGCCAACAGTCGAAAGGAACATTGTGAAATAGAACAACTGATGAAGTATTAAGGTTTTACTTTACTTTGATCCACACGTAGACAACTAGAAAAATCATATGAAAGAATGATGTAGAAGAATTGATGTGTTTACAAGGAATTTGAAAAAGCGTTTACTTCTTCGAATTCAGATGCATAAACAATAGTGAATGGTGTTGCCATTTTTCTTTAAAATCTTCACAAAATTTTGTGTACTACATGATAAACCTCGTCTCACCAATTGAAATAGTCCAGTTCAGACCGAGCCACGCAAAACAAAACAGAAAAAAAGGATACAAAGCAACCCAAGCTCACACGTAGGACTCCTTCTGCACCCAAACAATCCTTCACACCATGACATCCTTTTAATCCTGCACTCACAGCCAAAGGGTTTTAAACATTCTGCACTAATAATGTTTTGATTAACCCACATGTTTAAGATACTAATCATGTTTATCGAATCTATAGCAATGTGTTCATAAGCAAGTAGAGTAGAGGAGAGAAGGCAAATCTTACTCTCCATCTCCGTCAACAAACTGCTTCCGTAATCCCGGACAGCCCATGCCATAAGATTTGCTATCAAAAACATGAATCCATAGACATATCTGGCCATCCATGGATTCGAGCCATTGCGAAATTGGCTGAACCATGAATCAACCTTGACTTTGAGTCCACTCCACTGATAGTTTCCAGCTGATCCACCCTCCTCCATTTCTACTCCATTCAACACTTCTTCAAGCTTTCTTCATCAAACAGATTTAAATCAGTGGGGTTTCTCTCTCTAATTGTCGGATTCTCTCACTCTCTTCCCTGCATAGTTGGGAGAAAATCACATGCATTTCATAGGAGATCTATACGTACAGGTACCAAATAGTCAAGACTAACAAATTAAAATAATGGGCTCAAATCTGGTTTGGTATTTAACAACATGGGTTGGTGATAGATTCTGTTCGAGGAGAGCAACTTTTATTGGTGATGAACTCGTTTCATGCAAGTTCTTCTCATGTCTCATAGCCCAAATAAAATGCAATCTTTTCATAAAAAAATGTGATTTAAACGAAACCCGTTTCTACACATGACTAGACGTGCACCAAAATAAAATCTTTTTTTTCCCAAAAAATGCAATCTTTTACCTAAAAATGGAATTTTGGACAAAACCCATCTTCTATATTTCGCTGAAAGGTGTACCAGAATAAGCAAAGACTACCATGCCATACTTGTGTTTGTCACAAATTTCTGCCCAAAAGAAGGAACTTTGGGCACAAATTATGTAAATAAAACACTCAAAAGTGTCAAAGTTCATGGAAAAGGTGTCGATTTTGTTAACAAAAGAAAAAACAGAGAAAAGTGGGATAGAGAGCATTATCCTTGAGGTGGTGGTTAACTTGGCTTGCACTTGGAAACAAAACATTCTCAAGATCACCACAATAACTGGGATGCTTTTTGGTTGAGTGGGTTTTTTTTTTGGTCAGAAGTTTGGTTGAGTGGGCTACAACGACAGAGACGGGCGTTGCACGACAACACCAATACCATAGTTGATGATAGAGAGCTAAAGAATATTCTTCCACAATTCTTATTCTAACGGTCACACTGTCACGTAGTGTTATAATCTGAGTGTTACAGTAACTGACATAATTAATTTATCAAAGACTTTATATATGTTATAAAATGAATGAATTAATAACTCTACATGACAGTGTAACGATGGTTCCGAAAAATGGTTTCATATTCTCTCCTAACCGATGGAGCTTGATTAGAATCAAATGCAGCAGAATAAGCATTAAGCAGGCAGGCCAAATGGATCTACTTGAGAGTTATGGAATGTAGGCGGTGAATATTTTACACGGCTTAGATTTAGAGCACAATGGTAGGACCCACAAGTCCACATATTTGATGAAGCAAGAAAAAAGTAGAAGAATCCTAATTCGATTGATCTGCTCCACTTCGTGGGGAGGATAACGTGGTAGTCCACAGCTCCAAGCTCTCAGATTTTTATTTTTATTTTTATTAATTTATTGTTTTTATCTCTACTAATTAATAAAACACTCATTTTCAATTAAAACTTTATGAAATTACCAGTTTAACCATCTAATTAAGAAAGAATATGAATAAGAAATATAGGGTAAAAATGTAATTTCATACAATCAAATTTTGCTGTTTTTTTTCAAAGCCTCAATTACGTATAATCCTAACATATTAATCCTCTAATTAAAACAGAACATGAATAAGAAATATGGGGCAAAAATGTAATTTCATACAATCAAATTTTGCTGTTTTTTTTTTCAAAGCCTCACCTACGTATAATCCTAACATATCTCTAAAATTAAAAAATTAAAAAAAAAATTCTAACTCCTACATTCTCTATCACTCTCTTCCTCTCTCCTTCTATCTCAAAAAAATAAAAAATTCACACTTTATGTGTGCCAATATGCTAGTATTATTAAGTAGGAGAGCATTTCTTCAACTGCAAGTCTGCAAGGGTGCTCCGTGCCTGAACATCTTCCCACTGAATTCTGCAATTTTGCTCTTAGGACGATTATACCCTCAAATTCTTTACTCTTTTGTTTTTTGGCAAGTTTATGCTAAAGAAATAGCTACTTATGGAGATTTATGTTTTGATAATTAGATGGGTCAACTTGTAATTTGACTCTTTATCACTAATATAATATAAATCTGCATATTTTTTGCTTTACCCTGTCTCCAAAGAGCACAAAAGGAAGACAACCCAAGAAGGCAAAGTAGAAAAAAGGTGCCAGAAAAAAATATTAAAAAAAAAAAAAAAAAAAACTGACTTTACTCTTTGAGAAAAATATTAAACAAGACAAAAAATTCGTGATAATGTGAATATTTATATGATTATATGTATATGCTTCGATTTTGTTTTCCTTCGGTTTCTCACCAACCAAACAGAAATTCCAGCATTTGAGCCTTGTGATCCTCGGAACAGTTTTAAAACTTGAAAGGGGTTCTCACTTCTCAGTTCTATTGCAATTATATGAATCAAAATTTTGGATTTTGAGAAGAAACAACAGAACCCAGATTAATATCAACTCCAACACACAGAAAGATCGAATCTTTACCATCTAAAATAATAATAAATAAATGTCGAGAAAAATTGTAGAAATTAAAGATTAGTGAGTGAAAGATAGAGTACCTGAGAGATGAAGTGGCAAATGGGCAATGCACAAATGGAGGAATCAAGTAGTGAGTTGGGAGCTTCGAGAGCTTCTCTCTCTCTCTCTCTCTCTCTAAACCTCTGACAATCTGAGACTCTCTCTCTAAACCTCTGGGAGTCTGAGACTCTCTCTCTCTATGTCTCAGATTACGACAAAACAGAGAGAGAGGCAGCTCTGTTTTATTTTGTTTTAGAGAGAGAGAGTGAGAGAGAGAGCTTTGAGGAGGTTTTGCTTTGCTTTGGGTGGCTTGCTTTATTCTTTCTTTTTCCCGCCGTAAGCTTACTGTCTCCGCTTCTCGTCGTATCTTTCAAGGTTTTATTTTACTATTTTACGGTTTCAACCTAATCAACCAAATATTCATTAAACCAAAATTAAAGAGAGAACAAATTGCCAAATTTAAACTAAACGACACAAATTATAATGATTGGTGATTAGCGTTTGGTGAATGCTCTCATTCTTAGTGATTAACTGTTGAATATGTGAAGCCGGTTAATAATGCGGAAAACAAACAACCCAACAAAATAATACAAGCAAGGTTGACAAAGAGACAAAGAAACATACAACAACTAACGTGGTTCGACCATGTGTTTTGTCCACAGAGCAGCAATAATAGATCTCCACTATGTCGACGGCGGGTAAAACAGATTTTATCAATCGAAAAGTTTACATATTTTAAGGCACATCTTACTTTTCAGAGTACTTTACTTTTATCCTAGCTCCTTAAACATAGTAATTAACTTCTTTTTTAGCTCGTTGATACACGTAAGAGCGCAACAACAATCCTTGTGTATCAATTGGAATTTGATTAAGAGTACATGAGTTCTTCTTTTTTAACAAGGAACGGTATTGTATTGATATAAGAGGATTACAGCTAAAAGAGAGAAAACGAACTCTGAGAATTAGGCAGATCATAATAAATATCAGAACTTGGTCATCGTACTGCTCTTGCAACGTACATTTCCCGATTCAAAAGTAATTGGGATGGAACCAAATCCCTAATAGAACGCTTTCGGCCCGACTACCTAATCAAATTGGGAAAACAACTCCAATTAACAGCATGATTCCGTCCTCGAAAATTATTAGTCGTGATAAACTTTGGGAAACTAATGGTGGACAAAACAACCCAACAACCTCACGGCAACATTAGTATTCGAGACATGCTTGACATAATCATGTTTTTAAGTTAATTATGATCTATTATGATACCAGCTTTGCATTCAACAAGAAACCCTATGTTATTTTCGTTTATGCGTATATATATTGCATAGAAATCCATCTCATAAATCTTCTTCTTTAAAATCACTACAAAACAGACAGTAATTTAATTAAATTCAGTGATATTGTTGATTATATTAGTCACACAAATCACATGCCTCTTTTTTAAATTACAAATGATATTATTATTTTAAACTACACAATGAGAGATAGAGGGTTTAAACCAGAAACAAAATGAGTTGAAGAGAAAAAAAAAATTATCTATCATGCCAATTTACAGATAATTCAAGCATATTCATATACTTAAAAAATCAATGCACAACCCCCCATATTTGAAGTCAGAAGTATTTTTAGGTCATTTTGACGTCACTTAATTTAGTCACAAGTTTAACTTCACAAAAAATAATTGATAAATTGATGTGTAGAATCTTTTGAAGGCCAAAACTTCAAGAATATAATATATTAAACTTAAAAAGATTATATTAAATTACGGAAAATTAATGAAAATTGCTTGAAAACTTTGAGTTTTAATGATAATGACAAAATAAAGGGTAAGGTGAATAGTATCATGATTGACTTTTTAGTGTAAAAATGTGGTTTTTCATTAAAGTGAACAATATCAGAAGTTTTTCGTTAAAATTCTCATTAAACTAAGGTTGACTGCTTGAGTTTAGTGGGTGATCAGAGTATAATTGAGAAATGTTCTCTAAGATCAATAGGTAAGCTCACAATACAAGGGTTTGATGATCACCAATACCATAATTATTCCTAATAATCTAAATTAAGACATCAATCGTCAAATTGAACATCTAGTAAACAAATATGTACACATCAAAATTGCAAATCAGAAGGTCGATAATATCTAATAAAATTGGAAAAATTCTTTATTTTGCTCATGATAGATAAATATTATAAAATTCACTTTTCAATTCGGCGGAGCTCCATATAAATTATAAATAAAACAAAAATGATTTTTAAGAATGAAGAGAAAGAAATGGGGAAGTTACAAATTAAAGAAGGATTCTTTCATGCAGTTTTCTGCCCGCAACGTTTACGTATGGATCCGTGCATGCACGTGCTTGTAACTTCAGGCACATAGTAAGATTCTCTCTGCTCTTATTTTTATTACCTTTCATTTCCTCATCTCACAGTTTTTTTTTTTTTTTTTTTTTGTATTTCTTTCTAATAAAATTAATACAAGATGTTAATGTAACTCAATCTTAACAGTTTAAATAGAAGGGAAGAAAATGAAGAGAGATTAGGAGGGGAAATAATCCTTCTCCCCATCACATATGTCCATTACGAAGGATGATGCTACTTAAATAATTTTTTAGGAAATTTTTTTTGCTCACCACACTTGGTGATAGTATTTATCATTATTAAATAGTTTAACTGTTAAGATCTGTGTAGAGAATAAACATAAATTTTAACATTTAATCTCATCCAATGGAGATATATAAGATGGTGAACAAAAATACATCATTTTAAAAATCATATTTCATAGATTTTATGATGCGGCTAGTGATAGTTAGATTATTTTTGAAAATCATTAAAAAAAGTCAAACCATCAAAGCATCAACCGTTCACATCATGTAATTTTACAAAATATGATATAAAATATGACCACCCATACATTCTCCTAGTAGGAGCGTATGAGGAGTTCAAGTTCTAGTAATATTCTATTCCTACTTTCTAATTCTTCTTGTAATGTTGCACAATAATTCAAAATTGAAGTCTTTTAAAGATTGAATCTACTTGCAAGCGAGTGAGTGAAAGGCGTGACAAGAGAGCGAGTTCGACTCGCAAACAATCGGCAAGTGATGGTAATCTATAGGTTTTAAAATAAAGAGATGAACTATGTTATTTAGTTGAACACAAAATTTTCATTTTCGGTAATCCAACAGCTAACGGTTTTTTGTTTAGTTGATTTTGTGCTAGGTCAATTTTAAAAATTTAACTAAAGCGAATAATTCTACCATAGTCTGATTTTGCATAATTAGAAACGGAATCAAGAAGATAGAACCAGAAAAATCGACTTAGTGGGTAATCTCCCCCATTCAACATATACAAATGAATATACCTCAATATAATTTTACTTTTGTCAGTTAGTATTACGGTCTAGTAATATTCCTATTCACTTGTAAGTGAGCGGTCTTAGATTCGATTTTAGCCAAAAGTGAATTTGAACCATATTATTGCTAACCTATTGTGAGGCTTAGCTTATTTGATAATATAGTTTGTTAAAAAAATAAAATAAATATAAATCATGTCACTTTCACTTTTTCTTTTCACTTAAAATGGGTAAATTTGAAAGATTGATGTTACATGGGCCATCAGCGTCAATCAAGGAGCCTCTTGTATTAAATCAAGATGAAGTTTACACTTTACTTAATTTATTTTATGGCTATCAACTCACATGAGTCACTGGTCATGATTACGCATGAATAGTCATTAGGCATGGTTTAATTCGTCATTAAACTATTCAGCTCTCTCTAACTTTCGTTTTTTATTGTATCTTTTGGGCTTTAAGTTGTCAAATGTTCACCAGCACATCGAAATTTAGGGAGTGAATGGGTCATTTCACATCTGATATGTGACTCAGAAATGACCAGAGGATGAGATGGACACTGCCAAAAGCCACGAAAATTAACGTAAGAAAACAAAAAGAAAATAACTACGACTAATTTGATCACTGTTTCGTTTTCAGTTTAATTTTTATTTTTTCTTTTGCTTTCTTCTCTCCGACATTTATTAGCTTATGTTTCGCTCGTAGACTTTTTATATGCTTGTAACCTATCAAGTGAAATCTAAAAACGAAAGTAGTTATCAAAGGAGACATGATTTAACGTTTTTCTTCAATTGTGCAATCGGCCTAAAGATTGTTGGGAAGAAGCTAAACTGGTTTTAGTGGAAATTGGATGGGCTTCGATTTAAGGCCCATATTCTGGCTAAACCTTATCAAGAAGTTCAAACATTTTGAAGGCCGGTGCGAAGAAGCCCAAAGCTTTCCCATCACAATTGTTTTAGGCCCACATCCATTGCTTCATGGTTTTATGATAAGTTCCCAGCCCATTGGATCACTTAGGCCCGTTTTCGTAACTCAAAGCAAAAGCCAACTTCAGATTTTTATTTTTTATACTTGTATATGACCACACACTGTGTAAGAATTTTTTTGTTCTTGTTTGTAAAATTGGAGAGAGGAAGAGAGGAAGTGAGAACGTGGGAGTGGAGAGAGAGGGAAAAAAGTGTATTTTTTATTTTTTTAAATTAGAGATGTTAAAATCATCTATAGGTGAGGCTTAAACCAAAACAGGTAAGGTCTGATTTGGTACTGAGGTGATTCTGAACAAAAAGTGGGTATACAAAAAACTTGGAGCTTTTTTGTGTTTGATAAACATTCAGCTTCAGCTTTTTTTCACAGTTTTTGGTGAAAAAAAAGCCAAAAACATAAAGCTGCAAAACCCAGCTTTGAAAAACCGGCTTTTTTCACGTCTGTTTTACATAAAAGTTTATCAAGCACTATAATATTGCTTTTTTTTTCTTTTCAAAAGCACTTTTATAAAAAAGTTTACCAAACACTCTACTGCTTTATTTTACAGCTGCTTATTTTCACAGCACAGCAGAAACAGTTTTTTTTCAAAGCACAGTAATACCAAACCAGCCCTAAGTTTGGTTTTGTAAAATTATGTTAATGACCTTACTTTTTTTATTGTGATCGAAGATTAAATTGTCTTTTCATCCTATTTTGATTGACAAAGAGTTCTATTAATGTGTAATTTAAATTATTATTCTTAGTAGCATCATAGTGTCAATAGTTTAAATAGTTAGTTGTTAGAGAGGTGAAAAATCGTTGGAAATCGAATCTATACCAAAATGTATAAGTATTATTATTTTCTGTCACGTCATGTGATGTGTACGGTGTACTATGTCTCAAGGCTATTACATACTGTTTGTGAAAAGAGGTACATGATAGGCTGCACCATTCAATTATTGAGTCAGTTATATTTGTACGAAGCTGCATTAATAAGCCAACTTCCTAAAACTAATTTTAATAAAAAATAATTCGTTGAGTTTCTTAAGACCATCTCCAACCCTTGCGCTAAAAGCCAAATTTTTTAGCCCGAAAAATTTAGCTTTTAGCTCAGAAACATATTTTCTGCTCCAACCCTTCTACCCTAAAATTTTAGCCCAGAATTATTAAAGAATTGAATTAGCCTAAATTTTTTTCTTAAATCAATTTTAAAAAAAATAAATAAATATGTAGATTATTGTAAATTAATTTTATGAGCATTTTAATCTAAAAAAATTTAAATTCCGATAAACATTTCGCATTTAGCCCGGGGGGAAAGCTGGGGGGGGTATTTGGCCCAGAAATAGCATTTGACATTTAGCCTAAAATTTTAGCATGGGTTGGAGAGTGTCTGGGGGGGTAATTTGGGGGGTAATTTGGCTTTTAGCCCAGGGTTGGAGATGGTCTAAGGGGAGTATTTTTGTTCATCATTTTAAGTGATTATCACCCTATTTATTACTATTTGATAAATTTAAATTTTGAGATTTGCGTTAGTCTACTACATATTTGAAATTTAAACTTATCAAATAATGATAAATAAAATGGTGAGTATCACCATCATTTAATGATGATGAACAAAAAGAATTCTTTAAAAATGCGAGACTTTTTTATAGAAGTGGTTCCAAACTAATCAAAATATCCATTAAATTAAGTAGATGATGCGCATCACGAACTGCTTAGAATTTGCCGGCCATCTTCAATATGCATATAGTTTGCCAAAGACCCTAAAAGCATTGGATTTTTTTATTAGTAAGAAGAAAAAATAAACTATATATATAAGTGTGTGTGTGTGTGTGTACCTAATATAATGTTCATATGGTAATGGCATCCATGTTCCTCTTTTACTTTTTATTTGTAAATCCTTTTAGTTTGTATGCATATGTGATGTTGCTCTTGCATCATCAAACTAATGGATTTATTATTAATACAAAATGATAAAAGCTTAAAGAAAAAGTAGAACACCGTTATATGAGGCTTAATCGTAATTATGTATCAAACTCGTCGTAAATATGGATTTTTAACGTTGTTTATGCGAGTTGAATTTCAAATCTCTTCTAACTAAGTGAAGAGAAATAACACTAGCTCAATAACATTTAGTCAACACTCTTAGCTAACGGGAGATGAACAAGTACACGATGATTGTTTTGAATTGCAAATGTAAATTTCGGACTTTAATTTTTTGTATTTTAATTTTATATGACCCGACGCCATTTATATGTTTGACCTAATCACAGGCTGTCGAAAGAGGCCCAACATTAAATGGCAGTTATGTCCTATCTCAGGTAACCATAGCAAGTCAACTAACTTGTTAAATTAATCAAAATTTTCATGAGAAAAATGATAGCGAAAAAGTGCTAACATCCCATGTGGGCGTTTATCGAATGAGGCCACATTTCTACGACACATCGCCATCCCTTGATTGGATATCTTTGCATCTTGTTTTCCACAGGCGACGAGAAAACGACATGGGGAACGAAGCAGTCTATATACATCTATTAGGTTTGGAATCGAGACGCAGTAAGTTGAATGCCAGTTGCTTAAATTTATGATCATCAGATAGAATAAATCAAATAAAACTAAGGGTAAATTATACAGTAGCCCCTCAGGTTTTGAGATCTATTAAAACTTTATATAACAACTTTAAAATATTTCACTTTCATATCTCAAGTACTATTTTATTTCAATATAATACATCTATTAGATTTTACATCCATTAATCTGTTAAATGCTGACGTGGCTGCCACATTTGTGCCACGTGGCTGCCAAATGTCTGCCACGTGGCAAAAAAAATTACACTTCCTCCCTCTTCTTTTTCTTTTCTTCCTCACTCGATTTGGGTAGTGCATGTAGTTAAAGTTTAGAGGGCAGCACATGAAAAGTTGGCCATTTGGTCATCGCAATCAAGTTCCTCCTCTTAAAGATGTGAGCGAGAGAGAGATGCTGCGTGTGGATGGTGGCATTACAGCATTGGGCATATGAGGTAAATACATGGTGAATCCGCATCACATCTTTTTTAAAAGATGATTCCACTTGGATAGTAACTTACATGGACCATGGTAAAAAAGTGTTAAAGTAGGATATGCTGTTAATAATGCGCAATTTTGTTGGTCACGTTGGATATACTGAATGATTATTATATATTTCACCCTGACAGAAAAATTTTAGGTTAGATCGCCTGATCACGTGGTTGGTTTGATCCATCTCGTAAAAATGTGGAAGTTTCAGTATGTTCGTCTCACCCAGTTACATGTTGGTTTTACTCATGTGAGAGGGATGTCAATTTGGCAGCCTTACTTAATAATCTCTTCGCCCAAGATGCAGTCGAGAAGAACTTGGTTGGACTTCCCTACCACATGACAGAGTGTGTGGTAGGCATTGTCCACTCAAACATAACAAATGTTATTGAAGGTCTGCCACTCATCATGCCTCTCCACCAAAATATTTCTCTATTGAATCTTTGATCGACGACAACCGAGCAGGTCGGGACGGAGACCCTCCCAACCACCCCCCCCCCCCCCCCCATCCCGAAGAAACAGAAATCCGGTCAGAAAATTAAAAAGGGCCTATGAAAGGTGAAGTTACAAGTTACAAGAGGAAAGGAAAAAGAGGATTCGGCAAATATTTTGAAAGAGAAAAAGAGTGAAGTATTAGCGACAAGAGTCAACACCGACAAACACCTATTCGTGATGACGAATGATTTCAGGAGCCAAAAGATAACCCATTGGGCCATTTCAAGGCTTTTTTCATGATCAAAAGCATAAAATGTTTCAAATTCCAACGCAGGAATTGAGGACGTGTGAGCGAGAAGCAATCAGGGAGGTTTCAAATTCGAAATTTCAAAATTCAAATTTGATACGATATTAGGGAAGTGCACGTGAAAGATGATGATAACAATCCCAAACAAAATATTAATCTAACAAAAAAGATGAGATGAGAAATTGAATGGAGCACCAAATCAATAAGACTTTCGGGGGCACTATTCAGCAATTCATCATCTCACATTCTCGTTTTGTTGGATCAGCCGGCTGGTCGACCGGTGGTGTTTTACCGCCTTATCGGTCGGCCAGCCGTAACTGATCTTGCATAACGGAATCCTGCCCCTGTATGAGCATATATGATCGAACGATCATCGAAAACCAAGTACAGAGCCATTTTCTGACTTGCATTCCATCAAGCAAATGGAGACTGAAAGTGAAGAACAAATAACATAGCATGCAGATTTCAATCTCATAACACAAACATAAGCTAATAGAAATCGGAAGAGAACCCGGAAGATGCGAACTCTGAAACTTAAATAATACAAGTAAAATGTTCAGGAATATACTATAAAATTTGGAAATTGAGAAGAAACAAAAGTATGATATGAAAAAAAAAACAAAAAAATAGAGACAGGAACAATAAAACCCACCACAAACCCAGCAGCGGCGGAAGGAGGTGGTGCTGCTGTGTTTGTAGCCTGAATTATGATCTCCGAAATGCATCACCTATACATACACATTCTCTGCAACCTACTTTCTCTGCCAATTTTATTTTCCACAACTCATCAAATGGATATCCATAACAATTTCAAATAAATATGGAGAGACTTTCTTTCTCCTCTTACCCCTCTCTCTATCTCTCTCTCTCTCTCTATACTGATATTACATCTCTATGCTTTCACCTCTTCTTCTCTGTTTCTTCAGACATTTGTTTGCCGTTGCCAATATGGTGATTGACTCCAACAATTGCATCAATCGCAAATTTTTATGCTTATTACACGAGCGATGAGAATTGCTCGTAAGAGAAAGAAATGTTGGTGTGGGGGAGGGAAAAGGAGCCGTGACTCTGAACAAGGACTGCTGAGTTTTTGGTGATTGTGCTCCGGGAAAGGTTAGAGGAGGAGAAAATTCTCAAAAGAATCAATAGAAGGGTGGTGGCGGAGGAGACGCGTATGAAACTCCAAAGATGGGTGGCAATGGGCCCTCATATACAGGAGTGGGAGGCGGCGGGCTTTCATAACCAATTGGCGGTGGTGGAGAATTGTAGTGAACTGGTGGTGGTGGTGATGGATGAGGTGGCGGGGTTTCACATGGAATTGGGGGTGATGGGGATGGTGGTGGTGGGGGAGAACTATAATGAACCGGCGTTGGCGGTGGTGGTGGTGATTGGTATTGGACTACAGGGGGAGGCGGTGAAGGGGATGGTGGGGGAGGGGACTGGTACACTGGTGGAGGTGGAGAAGAATAGATAGGAGGTGGTGGTGGGGGTGAGGGTGAAGGTGGCGGCAAATAAACAATGGGAGGAGGTGGAGGGGGAGGTGAATAATCAATACATGGTGGCGGGGAAGGTGGAGGGGGTGGTTCTATACAAAGTGGTGGTGGCGGCGGTGGTGAGAGGACTGGGGGAGGTGGGGAATGTCCAGGAGGTGGCGGTGATGGATAGACATATATTGGTGGTGGCGGTGAATGCGGTGGGGGTGGTGGTGAATGTGGAGGTGGAGGCGAATGTGGAGGTGGGGGTGAATAGTACATATAAGGAGAAGGTGGAGGTGGAGAGCTCAATGGAACCGGTGGTGGGGGTGAATTTGGTGGCGGAGGTGGTGGGGGCCGCACGCAATAGGGTGGCGACACCGTTGGTGGAGTTGGAGGTGGTGGTGATGGTGTTGGCGGCGGTGGTGATGGTGGGGGTGGCGAGTAAACCGGAGGGGGTGGTGAATAGACTGGTGGGGGAGGAGGTGATGGTGGGGGTGGGGGAGGAGGTGGAGGGGGAGGCGATGGTGATGGTGGGGGTGGAGGGGGAGGTGATGGTGATGGTGGGGGTGGAGGCGGAGGTGGAGGTGGAGGTGGTGGTGGGGGCGGGGGTGGTGGTGGAGGTGGAGAGTAAACCGGTGGTGGAGATTGGGGTAAAACAACCGGAGGGGGAGGCGAAGGAATTACAATAGGCGGCGGTGAAGGCATAGGAAGTGGAGGCGAAGGCGGAGGAGGAGTAGGCAAAGACGGAACAAAAGGCTTACATCTAAAAGAACTACAATCCACAGGCTTCGACAAGAACGACTTACACTGCGCTGCCGTTCGCTGCGCTGGCCTATTCGGCAAGCAATTCCTCTTGTCGTCAAAGCCCGCCAGTCCCAGACACGCCGGCGGCTCACCCGTGAAGAAGTTATACGAGTAAGTGAAGTTCTGCAGACTCGGCAGCGAACAAATACTCGCCGGAATCTTCCCCGACAGCAAGTTGTGGGCCACATTGAGCTGCTCCAAGCTCACCATCCCTCCAATCGTCTCCGGTAGCGACCCCAGAAACTGGTTGAAGCTGACGTCAAACACCGTCAAGTTCTTCAGCATCCCAATCTCCGGCGGCAAACACGACCGGAATCCATTGTTCATCAGGATAATCTCGTTGAGGTTTGACATGTTCCCCAAACTAGCCGGAACGCAGCCGTGGAACTTGTTGTTGGCGAGGACGATGACGGAGACCGGCGAGTTCCCGAAGTTATCGGGCAGATCGAACCGGAACCGGTTGTGGTTGATGAAAATGGCGTCCAAGTCCTTGTCGAACAGCTCCTTCGGCACCGTCCCTTCGAACTCGTTGAACCTCAGATCCAAGAATTTCAGCTTCGGCAGCTGGAGAACCACCCGAGGGAACTTTCCGGCGAACCGATTGTTGCTCAAATCGAGCTCGAACAGCAGCTTGAGGCGGTTGAACTTGTGAGGAACAGTTCCACAGAACCTGTTGGAGTTGATGTGGAACAATGCGAGATCCGTGAGCAGCCCAAGCTCCTCCGGCAAGTACCCGGCAATGTCGCCGTGGTTGAGGTCGATCCCCGCCACAGTCCGGATCGTTCTGTTGTCAAGCGCCTTGGTGCAGAAAACTCCGGTGTACTTGCAGACATTAGATCCGACCCAATTGCCCGTGATGTTGAACGGGTCGGAGAGAATGGCCTGCTTCAACGCCTGCAGAGCTATGTAAGCGTTCCGGAGGCGGTCGTTCTCGAAGACCAGCGAGGGGTCGACCGTCACATGCTCGCCGCGGTCACCGAACTCATCGCGGTAGTAGAGGAGCTGGCGGTGCTTGATGTAGAGGGCTTCCTCGTCGGAGAGAGGTCCATGGCTGACAATGTGGCTGCTGCGGCGGTGCTGGTGGTGGTGCTCCTGAGCAGCAGCACCAGAGAAGAGTGATGACGCGGCAAGGAAAAGGGCAGTGAGGAGTGAGAGGTGGAAGAGGGTGGTGGTCTTCTTCTTCATCTCACACCAGACATCTGAATCTCCAAATGCCACTTCAAAATTTTCTTTGAGAGATTAAGAACCCAAAGAAAGAGGAAATTAGCAAATATATATATTATTATATATCTTAATTTCTCAGGTGAGATTGCAAATGAGGTTTTGGAGCACCTTGAGATCTGAGAGAGGAGGAAGAAAAGGGGAGAGGGGAAGGGAGGAATGGGGGCAGATTTCTAGGGAGTTTTTGAGAAGTGTGTTTGTTTGTTTGTATAGTTTCTCTACCGCCAGTGAGATAGAGAGAATGAGAGATTACACATCAAAAAGACAGCTAAATCACAGCTCAAAGCCCACCAGAAACTCTCTCTCCTTCTTTCTCTCACTAACTCTCTCTCTCTCTCTCTCTCTCTCCATCAATTTGGCTCCTTTTTATTCTTTTTTCAAGAATCCCATTCCCATTATTCAACTCTCTATGCAAGCTAAAGTTTTGGAATAAAGTCATAGACCCCATTACAAAATAATTGCAAACATGTTCATTTGGCTGGTTTATTAGCAAAGAATTTTAACGAAAAGTTTTTGGTATTGTTTATTTTAATAAAAAAATTATATTTTTACATTAAAAAGTTAAGCATGGTACTATTTATTTTATTTTGTCCTTATAGTTAAAACTTAAAATTTTCAAGTCATTTTCATTAGTTTTCCTTTATTAATAATGTGGACAATAATTATTCTAATCTTATACAAATTGAAGTTGTTAGGGGGGGGAGTTGGTAGCTTGTAATGGCCATACCCAAAGTTTGATTTTGATTCCTATACTTTTAGGGAAGTTTCACTTTACTTATTATAATATAATTCCAGTTGTTGCCCTTGAAACTGTGAATAGTTTAGTAACGTTGCATGACTGTGGATTATCGATTGCTTTGAAATGAAAATTTTAACTTCTTTAATAATAGCAACGACAACGACATATAGACTTCAATATGAATGATAACGCTCGCATATGCTTCACGTCATTCGATTAGTGCTATCCGTAAGTTTTGTTGGATGCCACCATGTGAGATCGTGACGAGAGTCATGCCACGCTAGAATGCTACAGAACCTTGCATAAGCTTACAATTTGCAATTTAATGAACCAAATTAGCATGTAAACAATACACGTGCGGGGTAAACAAGTGAAACTACATGGACTAAAATGAAACTTCATAAAATTGGAGGGACAAGAATCATAATTTGGCATCTATATCACGAGATGTTAAAAATTTGGAGCAATTGGTGGGGGAAGGGATTTGAATGACTCCACTTATTGTGAAGGTGGGGGTGGAGGTTGTTTTTGTCAAAACGGACGAACAGACGAGTCCCTTGGAAAAGTAGATGAACTTCCAGTGACGTGTGTGAAATTACGTAACTATCCGCGTGAGCGTTTTCATTTTCGAGTTTCTCCTCATCACGGGGGGTTGGGGGTGACCGTTCGGGAGCGGGAGCGGGACGACATTGGAAAATTTGGAGGAGCGCACTGGATCCTTGTCTCTTAATCAAGCGGCCACAAAAGTTTGTAGTTGGCTATAAAATCAACAAATCACTTTCACAATTTTCATTTGTCATTTTTTGTGTGTATATTCTTAGGGAAAAATTTCAGTTAAATGAAGTGCAATTCTTTAAATTGTTGCGTAATTTTATGTGAATCATTAAATTATTGTTCTCCTTATAAAAGTGCAGATAGTATTAACGTTACAAAAACAGTACTTAATACTTTTAGGTCAGAATGTAATAGTCAATATCACTTAACCAATGCTTTTTTGTTGTTTTATGCACTTAACTTGGTTAAGTAGAAAATAACACTTAACCAATGCTTTTCTTTTTTAGTTTTATGGATAATGATTTGGCGTTTTTACACTTAACTTGATTTGACGTTTTTACACTTGGTTAAGTAGAAAATAGCGGTTAACCATTGCTTTTCTTTTTTTAGCTTTTCTATCATAACTAATTTTTTACAACAATCTCATTTTGTTAGTTTTTCTTCCTACCAACTGCATTTTGTTAGTTTTTTTTCATAGTTCATATTGTAATGTCATAGTGGCATTATATTTTCGTCTTTGGTTTGATGAAGAAGGAGTATTTTCCGCGTGACCTCAACTGCAAAAGAAAATAAATACATGTCTATGTTAAATATGAACAAAAATAAATAGAAGATAGCGAAAAAAAGTCTACGAATAAAGTACATAATTAAAACAAACTAGTTATGACAACAAATTGTTTATTAGTTGTCCTAGCCCGTCCCGAATTATTACTATCGACGATGTAAAATGACAGTTTTATCCTTGGACGTTGAAATTGTAGTGTGTGTGTTATGCTTTGGGACTTAGATGTTATTTTCTTTGGTTGGTTGGTGACCCACGTGGAACACAAATACACACTTTCACTCCCCTTCTCTCTCTCTCTTTTCTTCCCGTACATTCTCTCTCTCCTCCCTCTCGATTTTCTCCTGTTTCCGTCAACCTTGTAAGGACGAACGTCAAGTTCACCATTCACGCATGGATCCACGTTAAAAAGGTAAGGTTCTTGTTCCCTACAAGCTCCTGAGTCCATTCGTACCATTTTTAGGACCTGAAAACCTCAAAAACCCCAATAACTTTAACCTCTGATTTGGTGCACTGTTCATGCACACGTAAATGTGAAGGTTTCAGTGGATTTTAAGCTCACAAGGAGCTTTAGAAGGCCCTTACGAAGCTCAGAGAAGAAAAACCAAGCGATTTGGACGTCGGGATCATCAGTTTCAAGTTTGGTCGGTTTTCCTCAAATTTCTCTAGCGAGATTCTGTGATCTTTGGAGCTTTAAACAGGTAAGGAAATGTTCTACAAGTTAAGAGGTTCAATTTGGTACTGGTTTCATGAATTTTGGTTGAAAAACGAGTGAGATATCAAGGTTTAAAGAAATTCCCAGTTTCCGGTGCCGGAGTTCTGAGGTTAGGGATGACGGAATATTTCTAACGGTGTTGGTTAGTTTTAACATAATATTCCTAACGGCGTCACGGTTACCTTCAGTGTGCCTGGCACGTGCCTGCGCGTGGGCGGCACGTCTGGCAGTGCCTTGGCCGTCGCATGACGGCATGTGGGTGGTCGGAAATTTTTTCTAAAAATATGAGGATGTTCGTAAGGTTGTGTAGATCACGTTGGTATATTCAAACACCCTATTTGAGCATTGTATGAGAATTTATTAGCTAGTTTTATCTATGTGCTTTAAATAACATTTTTATAGTTATTTCGCATATAGGGGAGGCTTATCCCGAGGACTAGTGCAGTCAAGGGCGACTCGGAGGCTACGACCCTTCGACATACTAGTGAGTGAGCTTTTGGTTTTCAGTATATATTTATATACTTGATATTTTCCCAGAAAATGCGTTTAAATGAAAGTATGCTTTGAATGCCATGCATCTAAATTTATATTTCGTATATGAATTAGTATATCATGCATATATATTATTGTGGTGCTGTGGACGCTCAGGTAAGCCCATGCGAGTTATGAATTATGAATGTGATTAAGGTGATGATTAATTGAGAAGCTTTGAGCTCATAAACATGCACCTAGGATGTTAATGATTAGCCAGAGATTATGACACATGCCTGTTATTATAATGTCACCTCCCGCATCATATGCTCATATTGGATCCAATTTAGGTGCACAGTCCTATCGTACAAACCATCATAGGTGGTTCCGACTCGTAGGTGACTAGCGATTTATCGCCCAGCTATCATGAGAGAATAGTATCAAGTATAATTATATTACACCCAGTCTTGTCGTACAGACCCCTTTTTAGTGGTTCTAACTTATGTGCAGTGTAGTGTCGTATAGATCATAGTAGTAACTCCGGCTAGATTGACTAATGAGCTATGAATTCAGCTGTATAGATTTATGCAGAGGTTTCGACTAATATGTTATTTTCCATGAAGTTATTCTCACATGAATTACTTACTCTGTTATATCTTGGCATGGCGTACTAATGATTATGAATATGTGAAACATGAATTGAATTGATATATTTACGTGTGTGTATATATATTTGCATATGCTTATATTCTATTTCTGGGAAAAATTATATATGTTTTACGGAGATGGGTTAGAACTATTGAGAAATGAAATGGTTTTGTAAAACATTTGTTTTTGCCCACTCAGGTTTTTTGTTTTGCGCCTCTCCAGGTTTTAGGTATACTGATGTTGGTGGCGTACGAGGATTCTGACAGTTCTGACATATATAAATAATTGTTGGACATTTTATGGTACTGTATAATTAGTATTCGTCCTACTGGATGGCACCTAGACTTTCTATGCTCTGATTAGGAGTATTTACACTTGTATCTCATTCTTAACACTTCCTGTTTATTAGTGCACATTAGTGGCTTTCGTTTTTTGTTTATTCGTTTAACTCTTATCTTTATCATTTCCGCACTGTGCACATGGCTACGTCACCCTTACGTGACGGCCAGCATGCCTTGATCTCGGTCGGGGTGTGTCATTAGTGGTTTAAGTTCCAACTCTAATGCAACACTTGCTATGTTTCATTTAGGTAAAAATTGATGCAATATAAATGGTGGCAATTGACGTTCTGCTACAATGGTATAGATAAGTGTTGTTCTTATTTTACAGTGTGAATTCAAATCTCATTAGCTTTTTATTCTAACAATTCTATTGTTTGACGGAAAAAAAAAAAATAGTGACCAGCAGAAAATAAGATATTTAGACTAATGTAATACAAAGGAGTTATGACTCCAAGCGAAAAAAAAAATAATAATAATTAAAAATATACGTTACTTTTAGTTTAGCATCACGGCGAAGGGTATATCTGAAATTTAACGAAATAAAGATAAATCCCATGCCATGCAAATGCAATGCATGAATGTCACGATGCTACGCGTCCTTATCACAGCTGATGCTGATGCACGATCACCAATGATGGTGAAAAATCATCAGTGATGTTCTTCCGGTTAGCCCTCTCCAGCACGTTGGTGGGGCCTATCAAAGAGGATTCAAAAAATTTCCAGATAGCGACACATTCACCACGCCCAAGGCAACTGTGTGTTCCTGGGGGCCACGCGTCACGTCTTGCTCGGCTGGATCGTCGGCGTTGATAAGAGTCCCACGTTCGTGTGGTGCACCGCGTCCAGGTACGCGTCTACGCCCACCGCAAAAGCGCTCCAGTTCGGAACTGGGTGAAAAGACCATACTGCACCTCACACTTTTTTTTTTATTTAATTTTTTCCATAAAGCAACCCAAGCAAAAAGGCCCAACCACCTTTTTAGCGTTTTTTTCCCCTCCGCCCAATGGACCCGGTGCTTATTTAATTTTTGGCACCGCCGTGTTTAGCGTTTTATGTAGTTTTTTTTTTTAATTTATTTTTTTAAATTTTTTATTGCTTTTGTTCATGATTTTAAAAACCATTTTTTACCATACACCGGTGCATACGTTAAGAGATTTTACTACCCTTAAGTTTTGTGGTTTTCAATATTTAGTATATGAAATTTTTTTCGTCCCAGAGTCATACCTAAAATGTTAATTTTGGAACAGTCTCATACATCCGTTAGTCTGACTGTTAAGTCTCCCGTTAAATGATGATGTGGTGCTCATGTGGACAATAACTAGATGCCATGTGTCATTAAGGGGTCAACGTGAAAATTTAAAATTAAAAAAAAAAACAAAATTCTCGCCCAAATATTAAAATACTTAATTAAAAAAAAGTATTTAAAACAAAATTAAAAAATTAAAAAAAAAAAAAACCCAGAACCACCTTCCTCTTCCCCACCCTGCACCCCATTCATCTTCACCTACGGACACCCTTCCCCTTCCCTGATACCCACCTCTACCACCAAGCATTTTCTCATTTCCCAAAAACCCAGCCCCTTCCCTTCCCCCAAAACCTGAAGGAAAATGCTAGGTGGTAGGGGTGGGTATCAGGAAAAGGGAAGGGTGTCGGTGGGTGAGGGGTGGAGGGGTGGAGCCGTGGAGGGGGTGGAGGGAATGGAGGGGTGTCGGGTGGGGAAGACGAAGGAAGTTCTAGGTTTTTTTTTTAATTAATTATTTTAATATTTTAAATTTGGGCAAGAAATTTTTTTTGAATTTTTAATTTCCACGTGGCGCCCAATCATTGTTCACATGGGTGCCACGTCATCAGTTAACCGGAAACTTAACAACCAGACTAACAAATATATGAGTCTGTCCCAAAATTAACATTTTATGTATGACTCTGAGACAAAAAAAATTTCATGTACTAAATGTTAAAAACCACAAAACTTGAGGGTAGTAAATTGAGATTTACTCTTTTCTTTAATTCTAACTGGCCGCACATTCAACGTTTCATATCAAGTGGCCATGCTTCTAATTTATTTTGTTAATCTGGTACCAAAACATAATGGAAGTTTTTTTTATTTGCCGAGAAAAAAATTGAACTTTTTGTTACTTATTCTTAAGGTTGAGTAATTTCAGTTGCGGTTGTGAAATAATGTGTGAACATGAGACCTGTGATGGGTATTTGATGATTGGTTTTTGGAGTAGGTAGGGTTCCACTTTGTCTCAAAATGTTGTGCATATCATATAATTTAATTTGTTCTAAGATTTCACTCCAAAAAAAAAAAAAGGTTCTAAGATTAAATTGTAGCGGCAGCAACACCGATCCAGTCCAGGCGATATTAGGTGGATTAATTTACTAACTCATTTTAGCTTACTCGTATTAATCTAAGATTTAAACAAACTAATTAATTAATTAATTTAAACGAGAACGATTCAAAATTAGACCTTTTCTTTTCATCTCTTTGTTTTAGATTTCATGTGATGGGATTGCACATTTGTTTGCATCGTCAACCCGATCATACTTTGTTTTTTGTTTCATTCTTTAGGGTTTGAAGCATTTTGTCAACCATTTTAACTTAACAAAGTCTAAAGTTTTCGCTAATAATATTATATGAACGACACAAGTTTAATATTCAACCCTAAAAATGTTCACACACTCTAGCGAAAACGTTAATTCTTCACCGTCATCGTTGTCATCTTCGTCGTCCTCATATTTTTTTTAATAACCTAAACACCATAATCTTCGTTTGGCTTAATTAATTACTAACAAATTGTTATTCATCCACTTAAATTAAATGATTTTGCATAATTGTCAACCAATTAAGCAGTCAGTTTGAAGCTGCCTCCAATCAAACAACCTGTCGTCCCAAATGAGTGGTCAAGATTAAACAAGTATTCACATGAATTCCTAAGCAAATATGATGCCAACATGTAATAATGCGTATGAATGAAAGCCTGTTAATATGTATTTCTGCATGGGGCCAAATTAATCAATTGGTGTGAATGTAAAGCATGTTATATTTTTCTCTCAACAAAAAACAAGCATTTTATTTTATTTAATTATATTTGGCCAACAATTCTCATATAATATGATATGACCCACCGTTAATAAGGTTTGAGTTTTGAATTTGAATGTGTATGGAACACTAGTCACTTTTTGTACCATTTTACGTTGTAATATGCGATAATATTGATATGCTTTATTTTTTACAATACATTAATAAATAAAATTTATATATTATAATTTGAATAAAATAATAATATCATGTGACGGTGTTCATATGTATTATAATTTGAACGTGCTTGTATATATGGTGCGTATATCAAACCACAAATCTATGGTGGTAGTACGAATATCTAAACGATATCTATTTGAGCGTGCAGATAGTGATTCAATAATAATTTATACTGAAGGTCTATTGCGTACATCACTTTGTATTGTAAATATACAACGAAGAATCATTTTAGGGCTTCATGTACTTAGATCAAAATTTTACTTCTAGGGTTAGAGACGTGAGTGCATTATTCATTCAAGGCAACAACAACGTTACCAACAGTTTCCCCACTGATAGATTGTTGATACAAGGGTCTAATAATACATCTACTGTATGCGGTTATTCTCTTATGCGTGACCGACATATGTTAACATATATGGTTAGTTTTTCATCAATGTTGATCATAAGCAGGGGTAGATTCAAGATTGAACCTTGGGAGGTCTTAGTGTTAAAGTTTGAAGTCTTTTCAGATAGAAAAGAGCACAATACGCGAAAAAAAATTCAGTTTATTCACTGATGCATTTTGTTGAACACTTAGTGGACTTGTTGTCATTAGCAGAATCAAGTTGCCGACATGTCAAAAAATATTGACATATGCAAAAGCAAACTTATGAGTGTTATTAAGAGAATTTGTCAAGTGTTGTCGACATAACCTGCAATATGATATTGTCAAATATTTGACGGGCACAAAAAGAAATCGTTCCAAAGATTCAAAAAGTCATCAGAAGACTGCACATGTATATTTTTCAAACTCTAAATGATCTTGAGACCACCTTGATTCCAGTGTATATCCGCCGCTAATCATATGATCATAGGGCTCAACTTATTGACGGACAATCATGTAGATATATATGGTATATGCTGTTAGCTAGGATATATATGAACATAGTATAATTCCCAAGTGCGTGCATCGTGATTTGATCAAACTTGAAAACGTGTGGGACCAATATTCCACGTAGGATACTGTAGTCAATGGAGTTGATTAGGACAAAAATGCCAGCCAGCAACCCAGCTGGGACGCTTAGTCATCACGCTTGTCGACCTTAACAATCCTATATGTGGAAAGGGATAATTTCCTAATAATCTACCAAATCAGAAGATTTGTGCTCATGAAATTTAATCAAATGGATTAAAACAGAAACTCACTTTAATAGTTATAATAACTTTAGCCGTTGGATCAATTTTCAATAGTAAGAATCCTCTGATTTGGTGGATTAGGATGAAGGGATTACAAGAAGATCCCCTTCCCCTGTATGTATGTATATATGCTTTCATCACTAGCTGTTGGTTAAGTGAAACTAAGCTACAAAATCCAATTTTATTTTTGGCCATAATTAAACCTCTTCATAAACAATTATTATTTTTATTTCTTTATCTAGGGTAGATGTACTGTCCACGTAGCAAATCCATGACTCATCCCATCACGTAGGGTGCGTTTGGTACGCAGACGGGACGGGACGGGACGGAACGAAGGTGTAATTTTTTAAAAAGACATGGGGTATATTTGTCTTAAAATGGTAAAACATTGTGTTCCACAGACGTGGAACAAACCCGTTCCAGGAGGGAGGTGGAACGCAAAAACATCCAAAATCTGTCCTGTGGAACAGCCCGTTCCACCCATTTTTAGCGCACCAAACGCGGGACGGAACGCCTCGTCCCGTTCCGTCCCATCCCGTCCCACGTACCAAACGCACCCGTATGTCACACAAAAAATTGTATTGGTCTTGATAATAAAAAATAGATGATGTGTCATTCAACGTGTTATAATAAAAGAGATAAACATAATTGATATTAGTACATTCTACTTAATGATGTATATATTAATAATAAAAAAACATATCCACGAATTATAATCTGTAAAATTATAACGGTCACGTCGAGGTGTACATGAAGATATTAAAATTTTGCTCCTGCTGACTAACCTTGAGAACTATTCAAAGTTGCATGCCACTTGTCTTACGTGCCAATCGATCAAATTGTTCACATTGGATTTTCTATGTACGTAAACGTTTTTGCTACATTTAAACATTATTATTTGAGCAGTAGATAACTTACACAGTTTATATAAATATCGTATCTACTTTTTCACAGACGCATTTTACATCATGGCAAGTAACAACCGTAAGGGATTTTCAAGCATGCGTTGAAATGATTACAAAGTACGTGGATACGATATAGAAATATAAACCCCATGTATATACGATGACGCTACTCACACACTCATTTTATTTCGCATACACTTCTTGTTAATTTATATCTTTTTTAATGTTTTTGGAATTTATTTAGGGAAAATGATCTTCACCGGATCTTTTTCTTGAGAATTTCGTGATCGTGACCGCTCATCGTATATCGTACGGTCAGAAGTTATTTTAAAATTTAAAATTAAATATAAATAGAACATAACGAAAACCTACTGCACGATATACGATGAACGATCACGATCATGAAATTCCCAAAAAACCAACAAGGATCCTTTTCCTTTATTCAGTTCGACATTGAAAATTAAAAAAAATATATATATGAAAGACAAAAAGAGGTATATTGATAGCAACATACAACATTGATGCACATGGTTTCCAGTTTTCTATGTCATTCTATGATGACGGACAAAATGACTGTGTAGCAATCATCTCCGTAGTACCTGGTCAAAAGTAACAAGTCTGTCGTGGTTAAAAAAAAACAGAAAAACCAAAAACAGCATAAAGTGGGAAATAGAAAACTTAAATAAATAACTAAATAAAAAATAAAAATACATTGTAATTGTAGAGACTTGTCTTCAATAACGCAAATTACGGACAGAATTCGAGAGCGAAAATTATGTTGAGAGTAATGCTGCAATTGAATTGTAGGGTTTTGCTGTTAGCTTTCATTTCGTCGGCAGGAGGGTTTTAATTTTTTAAACATTTGGTTAGGGTTTATCTGGCTCTGGGAGTTGGGTAGGACCTTCCATGGCTTGCTGGAGCCACTGTGCTTTCATTTCATGGGCCATGAGTCTACGACATACACATTGAGACTTATACCTTCGGGGCGGGGTTAAGATTTTGTCGAAATTTTCAACCTGGTCGAAGGGGAATAGTATCCACTAAGGCCATCTCCAACCGAAGGTTGGCCAGAGGGCTCGTTTGAGCCCTCTAGCCCTCCAAGATTCCCCAAGATATTAATATTTTAATGAACAGTACAGGACCATATTTGTCTCCGTCTCCAACCGAGGGTCAGAGGGCCAAAGGGCTCGTTTTAGCCCTGTCACAAAAAACCGTCTCCAACGAGGGCCAAACATAATTTATTATTTAAATTTAAAAACTACAACAACTTAAATTTAAAAACAACAACTTATATTTAAACACTACAAATTAAATTTAAAAACAACATTAACTTAAATTTAAAAATTACAACGACTTAAATTTAATATCCATAATCAATATTATCTTCATCATCCGCCATTGTAGGAGTATAGTCAGAGATAAACAATTGCCGCCGAGCCATAATTTCTTTTTTTTTCCTATCAAAATAGGCCTTACTCATTGGAGTGTAATTCGAAGTGTTCCTTTCCATATTCTTATCATCCATCTCTTATTGTATTTGTTTGGCTCGCTCTTCATGTCTACACTTCCTTTCTTCCGCCTCACGGGCATTTTGCTCCGCCAGTAATCGAAATGAGGCCGCCACTTCATGTTGAGCGGCGTAATCAGCATTTGCCTTGCCCTTTTCCCTCAACCTTCGGGCCTTGTTTCGTCCCATAGGCCTAGGTAAAGAAATTTCGGACGGAGTCGGATTTTCTACCCTTGTTTGTTGAATGGTAGGAGATCCATCTTCATTCATATCTACAGATGGGGATGCAGCTTCCAAAGGATCCACTCTATGTTGAGGTGGATCTTCAAATAACACCCACCCTTTACAAATTTCCCAACAACCGTGAAACTGAAAGGGTTTTGAGCTGCCCTCCATATACAATTCCTCCGCTTGGCGTACCTAGAAAATATAATTAAAAAAATTTTAGGAAATTAATTCACGAAATTAATGTAGTATAATTAAACATTTAAAATAAACTGTAAAAACACTAACTTCGTCATAGTAATTGGCGCCGCTTTCATGTCTACTTGCTGCTGCTAATAGTGCTTGATGCCATTTATTCAAACTTGGATGAAGATGTTTCTTCCATCTTGAAGAACAACTTTCGTGGTTTCGGGTATTCGGTGGAATGGTGCCTTCGTAGAACTCTAAGTATTTTTTGGACACACGAGTCCAAACACCTTCACTTGTTTGAGAAATCCCCCTCACACTATCTTCTGAGATCCATCTATAAGCCTTGCAAAGAGCTTCATCTTCTTTTCGAGTCCAAGCCCTACCTTTCATTGCAGATGAGGCCATTTTTTTTTGAAAAAAAATGAAGGAAATATTGAAGGAAATATTGCAAATGAAATGAAGAAATATTATAGATGAAGGAAATATTGAAAAATTGAAACAAATATTATAGATGAAGGAAATATTGGAAAATATATTGAAGGAAATATTGAAAAATTGAAACAAATATTATAGATGAAGGAAATATTAGAAAATATATTGAAGGAAATATTGAGAAATGTATTGAAGGAAATATTAAAAAATATTGAAGAAGGAAATATTGCAAATGAAGTGAAGAATTGAAAGAACTTCACCATATTTATAGAAGAAAAAAATGTTTAAAATAAATAAAAAAAAAAAAAAAAAAAAACCAACGGCTAGCTGACTCAGCTAGCCGTTACATTAAAAAATATTTCAAACTATTAGTGTCGGTTATAACCGACACTAATAGTAGAACTATTAAAAAAAAAAAAGCTCTTCAACGCTGTCGGTTTTAACCGACTGCAATAGGAAACATTAAAAAAAAAAATAGCCAGCCTGGGGCTGGCTGGCTGGCCGAAAGCAGCCAGCCCTCCAGCCCTCCAGCCCTCTCCGATCCCGTGGGGCCCTCCCAGATTCCAGAGCCCTCTGGCCTAGCCCTCGGTTGGAGACGGTTTTAGGGCTATTTTCGGCCCTATGACCCTCTGGACCCTTCGGTTGGAGATGACCTAATTAACCTACAAATGTGAGCTATCCCCCAATAAATCATTCTTGTTCTAACTTGTTCGTAGTTGTACACCGCAAATCCGCAGAAGTCAAATAACTCTTTGGATCTTTGGAATTTTTATTTTATTTTTAATATTTTTGGTATATAATATATTCACCACAAGTCAAAACGGTATGGTCAGTTGCAGTGCAAACACATGGTTGAAACTGTCATGTAATTGTCGCTCGGATTACACGGATAACGTTTACTCGAAATTGTGTGTGCATCCACTCTTTTAACAATACTTCTTTGGTGCGGCTGACCTATGTGGTTACTCCCTCTCGAGTTTATCTAGGTATGAGTTCGAAAATTTTAGTATGCTCAGGTGTATTTATAGTTTAAAATTATTTACCGTCGAATTTAAAAGTCTGGAACTAAAGATTTTACAGACTTTTTATCAATACACAGAATTTCGAGTGTGTTGTCGCATGACTCCAATACCTAAGACATCCCTTTATAGGTATCAGGTAGTTCGAAAAAGTTTCATTATACTTCATTTTTCTTATATTACAAGATTCTAATTGTTGAATCTATCATTAACCAATAATCTAACGGCCAAAAATCTCATATAGTGAAGCATTATCACTTTTAAGTGGTTTTCCACTTGTTTAAAAGCCTTGTACGGCTATGCTTAATAATGTGTTGTGAAAGAGTGACACGTGTGTAGCTACCAACAATTTTAATTTGGAGGGTTCATGGGCGATCACGAAAGAAATAAAACGGAACATGTGTCCCCCGTTTTGGTTCCAATGTGCCATGTGGTGCTGTTTCATCAACAACAAAGAACTTGGTACCCCTTTCAAAGATAGATACGGAATAGGGATCCCTTTATGTATAGGACCCCCTCCCTCCCAAGGGTCTCTGTGTGGGACAGTTACACCATTCCAACTTTCCGTTCGAATGGAGCATATTTATTGTTGTCATGATACAATGTGGGTTTGGACTTTGGAGTGGAGCTTTAGCTGTGTTTAGAGAAAACAGGCATCACACTGCTCTAGTCTAATCTAAAGCCTATCTCACCTAACTTGCACCACCGTTCGAGCACAAAAAGTGATTGTCACACTTTTTATCACACTCCCATTTTTTTTTTCAAGCTTTTTGATTGAATAAATCAAAAGACAATAAACTATGGAGATACGAAAACAAGGGCATAAATGTAGAGGGAAAAGACGGACGTGTACCTAGTGTTATTTACCTAAGAACCATGGGGAGAAGAAATTAAAAGGGGTTGTACTTGACCTTGCAGGAAGGGACCAAAAAGCTATTTACCTCCGCTAAAACCTTTCACCTTCCTGCAAGAATGATGAAGGACAAAATAAATATAAATAAAGCAGAAGATGGTTGCATTCGCCACCTGCTTCTCATGTGAAATTTATGGAAAGGTTCTCCAATTATTTCCTTTCCATAAACCAGCAAAAATGTCGGCACATGAAAACAAACCAACCTACTAAGTTATATCATACAAACCCTAGCCTATAGTTCCATAACCAGACTCAAATAATTGTGTCATGATTTATGAAAAAAAAAATACCACTAATTATAATTTCAAGGCACTTGTATATAATTAAACCCATATCTACGTTGTTGAACCTTAATCGAGAACCTCTCCAGGTCTGTGTCAAGAGTCCAAGGATTCAGAGATCCGGGTGATTGAAAAGGAAGATCCAGACCCATGGCTTGTGCGAAGTAAATAAGTGGAAATGGGTAATAAGGGCCGCAGATTTAAAATGAATGGTCAGGATCTCCAAGTCCAATCTCAATTTGTTGAACCTAATACACTTATAGCCGAAGCCACCAAACCAAAACACAATTAACGAAAATGTAAGATTCCAACAAAGGACAAGGATTGTCTACCCTCCACTTCCGGTGACCACACAAAACAGAAGGGTACAGGAAGGGCACCGGAAGTGAAGGGTAGACACTCCTTGTCCTCCAACAAATATTAAAATTTAAAACCCATCAACGTAATACTTTTGCAAGCATGTTTCTATAATTTTTCGGAATGAGATTCCGACAAACCTTTCGCAGCCGACGACACGCTAATTAGACGATAAACCAAATGATTGGCAACGACCAAAACATTCTTTAATAATGATTACCAACTTGAACAAGACGGAAAACGAATCAAACTAACCTAATTTATATAATACGATGATGAACATTGAACAGGTCATCAGCAAACAAAACAAACTTCTTTTTCTAATGCAGAACAACACGTAATCCTACATGCTTACACATATGATAAGGGAGATTTCGTTTAGCTGCAAAATCACGGGTCACACATGGGAAGCAATCCGCCGCCCGCCACCCGCCACCCGCCACCGGGGGTTCTCTCTTTCCGACATTTTATGCTCACCTAATAAAAGTTGTGTAATATAAAGCGACCAATCCGATCAAAATCTTTACCGGGTTCAATAATTACGAGAAGCTTTTTTCTTCTTTGACATCCTTTGCATCCGCAAAAGTGTAGAGTGTCACATGAATAACTGGTCTTAATAGGAACTACAAGTGGTGCTTTCCAGGTTGTACATGGGAGAATTTTACAAGTCACCCTGCAGAGAAAAGAAAAGGCGAGAAACTCTTGTCAGAGGTCGCGAACCTAAAATTTACAAGGAAGCATGTAAGAAATTAGCAAATATATGGGTCCTATGGATGGGATTGATACGTAGACCTAACACTTGTAGAAATAATAACTTATGCCGGAACCCACACCATGCGTTTTAGGGGTCACGATTTAAGATGCATGAAAATGTTTAATGATAGAGCAAACAAGATCTGTTGTACGAATGGCAGATCTTAAGTTGGATTAACGATTGAAAGCGCTCAACTAACTTGGGACAAAGTACAAATATGAAATTTGTCATAGGACCGGACCAACCCTCCACCAACTGAAATTTAAGTTAATTGCTCAAATAAAGTTCAGCTGCTTGATGAAGCTGGACAAAGATTGAGTAGCTGCTAGTGATTCCCAATACCCTACTTGATTCTAATTGTTTAAACTATATACTAAACAATTTTGTAGAGATGAAGACAATTCGACATAGAATGGCCCAAGCCCTCGTTTAGTGATAATGTTAAATTTGAAACTGCACTGATCTTTCCAAATGCTAAGTGCTACGTGATCTCTAAGGATGTAGACAGATGAGCAAGCTCGGATGTAGACAGATGAGCAAACTCGGATGTAGACAGATGAGCAAGCTCCGATGAAGGAACCAGGAAGTCATGTTTATTTATTTTTGTTTAATACGTGAGCGACTAAGTAATATAGGCTTGTAAACAGAACTTAATAAGAAAATATTTAACATGGTAAAGACATTTATCTTACCTGAAGATTGGTGTACAACAGCTGGAGCTAGCTGTTTAAGAGAACTATTGATGTGGCTTAAACACTGCATTTTCAACCCAGAAAAAAGAAAAAGAAAAACTATCAGCATCAATTGACTTCTAAATAACATCAAATATTAGATTGTTATGATGTGCATCTGTAGACAGATAATGCTCTACGATATTTGAAACACCACCAAATTCATTATTAGACACAATAACGATACAAAGGGAAGCATGCTTCTTCTTTCCCTCCTTGGGCAGATGTGAGGAACATCAAATGTTACTAATAAAGGTCGTACCCAGTGCACAAGGCTCCCGCTTTACGCAGGGTCTGGGAGAGGTGAATGTCGGCTAACCTTTCCCCCATTTATGGAGAGGCTGCTCCCAAGTCTCGAACCCGAGACCTACCGCTCATGGGCGAAGGCACTTGCCATCGCACCAAGTGCGACCTCTAACATCAAACGTTACTAATAAAAAAAAAAAAAAAAGGTCGTACCCAATGCACAAGGCTCCCGCTTTACGCAGGGTCTGGGAGAGGTGAATGTCGGCTAGCCTTACCCCCATTTATGGAGAGACTGCTCCCAAGTCTCGAACCCGAGACCTACCGCTCATGGGCGAAGGCACTTGCCATCGCACCAAGTGCGACCTCTTATCAAACGTTACTAATAAAAAACTAAAATCTAATTCAGATTCAAACATGATATTGCTGACCAGATTTATAATTTCAAAAACATCAAACGTTACTAATAAAAAAACTCAAATATAATTCAGATTCAAACATGATATTGCTGACCAGATTTATAAGCAATACACGAGGAATCTTATTAGTAAGTTTAGGGGGTGTGTTTTTTGTGTGTTTTAAAGATGAAATTATCCTCAAATATTTCTATTCAAATATTTTAAAGATGAACTTATCCTCAAAAGATATGAATTCGCAATGCATCAAGGGATATAAGGAAAAATAAACGTGCCTAAAACAGATTCAGGAAAACCATATTTACTAGGCCAAGAAAGCTGGCCATTCATCGAGAGCTCGTATAAGAGCTCTGATGATTGTCATGGTATTCAAAAAGTTACTAGGTAAAAAATTAATGGATGCTTGATGAAAAGCCAAAAATAAAGATTGGACTCACAACGACAATATTGAGAAGAAAGAGAGCAGCAGCAAAAACCACCATAGCAGCAATATCAATAATGATAAAACACCAAATTCAAAATTTAGAGTGCTGAATTAATCACCAGAATATTCACACATCCTCAATCGCCCTTAGGGTGATGAAGTAGTTTCATCATTTTTATCCAACTCTTCATCCTGGTTTCCATTTACAAGAACAACACCGTTCATGGAGTCAGCATCCTCCTCAACAGCCTCTCCTTCACCTTGATCTTCTCCATTCTCCTGCACATCCTGAAACAAAGAAACACACAATCCAATTAAAAAACCGGTAAAATCATCCCTTCATGGAACAAACATTAGAGGTTTTTAACTAAAGAAAAGCTGAAAGAGAAGTCATTTTATAGTTGACGATGCTTCAACTACATAATAAAGTTCCTAATGTACCATCTACAGTTGGATAGAATCACCAACAGTGTGACAAAGTTTCAAAATGAAAGAGGCGAGAAACAGAACTTTGTGTTCTAATCTCCCAAAAAGAAAAAAAAAGGCCAAAACAAACTTTAGCCGCAGTTTTGTAAGTTCGAGAACTTATTTGAACTTCTGCACTCTCAAAGATGAGTTAAAAAGTGAAGAAATACTAATAACTATGTAAGCAAGTAACTCAGATGTGAATCACCTTTTATCATTGATTCAAGAATGTTAGCTGGTTATAAACATCTATTTGTCATCAATTGGACAATTTACCTCATGATCCAGATCTCCATTTTCGATTGTCGCTTCTTCATCAATTTGCATGCTTCTGAACCTTTCCACTAGGTTGGTGGTTGGCTTCTCAGCATAGACTGGGTATTGTTCAGCAGGAGGATAAATGCCTCTGCAAATGACCACAAAGCAATCCACAATCATCTAACAAAGTATAAGCACAATTTATTGGCAGTCAGTAATAATGGTGATATCTACTCTACTGCAGCGCTAAAAAGTAGAATGTTAATGTCCCTGATGTTGAACAGTGAGATGAAGGGTGGATACCTATTTTCTGCGTCTTTAGACTCAAGGGCAAGAGAAACCTGCCAGTCCTCGAACAAATTAGGATACTCTTGTGGATCGGCCAATGATTCGGCAGCTTTTTTATTGACCTGTCATATTGAAAATTAAGAATATTTTAGAATAATCAAGTATTTGCACAAATATTTCCTTGCTTCAATTGGTGAATAAAGTAGAGTATATAACAATTTTCCGTTGGTATCACTTCCTTCTTCATCTCACCTATACATTTCACTTAAAAGAAAAGCATCAAGTTCATGAACTAAAAAACATGCAAAAGTTTAACCTTGTTCAGGTCATTTCTCCAAATTGAAACTATCTCTGAGACCTTGCTTGGTAGGTAAGATCGTGCCATTAAAGCTGCTTCAGGTATCCTTTCACTGTAATGAAAGATGCCAACGCTTTAACAAACAAAAAGGACAACTTGACAAATTGAGTGGTCATAATTAGGGTAAACAGAAATTTACCTTTCCAACAACAGCTGTATGCATTCTTCCAATTTACCCAGCATAAATAAACAAAGGAATGCAACATTATTCTTTCCTTGTTCTTTGGCAAGGGATGCAAGTTTTGATATTCCTTGGGCATCTCCAAGAGAAGAATAGAGAAGCAACAAGCCAGAAAGGTCCATTCCATTTGATAGACAATCTTCAGCCAAATCAAGCTGCATTACCCATTCAAGCATATGAATCAAGATTTTGAATGTAAAAACTATGTGAGTGAATGAGGGTCTCTGGGTTTGTTCAATAGAGTTCAAACAGAAGACAGCGGTAAGGGAATACCTTCCCAGTGGACATAGCTAATTCTCCCAGCCGCTTCCATTTGGATTCACTTTGGTCTCCTGTAGCAATTTCCTGCCAGAAAGAAGAAAACAAAATATCTTCAAACAACCAATAAATAGTTATTAGAAAGAGTTTTTTCTATATAAAGGAATTACACACCACAATTTCTCTTCAAATTATCCAGAGCAAACCTTCCTGACAAACAACAATTAACTAAGTAAACAAATCTCACCTTTGCAATCTCAAGTCTACCCAGCTGTACAGCAAGATCAAATTTGTAGTCAGCATCTGTTGCCACTTCCAGTGCATCCTCCAACATACCTCGAGATTCCAAAAATCGAGCCACACTGGATAAAAGCAAAATTTACATCAATATGTCAGTCAATTTACAAAAAAAAAAAAAAAAACATAAAAAAAAACGATCACCAAAATAACATCTACGTATCAGGACAGAACAAAAAAGGAAACACATGTGATAGAGATAGTAAATCAGGAAAGATAAATATAATATACTTGTAAATCAGATAATTATATTAGGATCCTTTTTATTGAACTAATAATTATACTTGTATGAGGACCAAAAAGCAATATGAAATGCGGTTTTAGGTAAGAAATGGATCTGGGTTTTAAGCTATATCTAATATCACTAGATGGTGCGCAACAGTTGCCCATACAAAATATGGTTTCCTACCTATTATGTTGCTCTGGAGGAATTGTTGGAAAGATTTGCTTCGCACGCTCTAAATCTCCACGTATAACAAGTGTTTTGTACTCGATCAAGCTGAGAAGCAAGGTGTATCCAATGACACTGCATAGGTAACAATATTGACAAGTTAAAATAAACACTCCGAAAGGCATGAGTTGACTCCCCTTCAGAACTGCAGCTTGTACACTTACTTAAACTCTTTATCAATTAGAAAGAGACGACTTTGATTGGCAAGATATCCCAGCAAGTACATGGGCCGGTCCAGGTGAAACATTGTGGTCACCTGAAAAGTCACCGAGTCAAAACAGAGTCCTATCTCCAAGTTTTTTTTTAATGCTCTAAATAATATTCTGAGAACAACAGTGATATAATAAAAGTCTGGTCCAGAACACTGATTTTAAAAAGACACAAATTTTGTATACCTCGCCACCAACACAATAGTTAAGTCGCCAAGAAGCGTTATTGTAAACGAAACAGTCCCCGACCCATAATCCAGTTCTGACACGCTCATTTATTTCATAGAGGAGCTCAAAAGCATCCTCCACACCTAGTTCATCAACTGGCCTTCCACTGTCAAAATAGGATGAGACTACATCCCTCTGCCAAATCAACCACACTAAGTTAATTATATGAATTACTTTTAGCTCATATGTACAGAAAAAACTACGCACATGTAAATGAAGAAGGGATAGGAGAGCTTAAATGGGAGAACTTTTACATCGTATTTTAGAATGTAGAATGATGAATCACTTGTGATTGCCACCAAATCGCCACTATCAGCCCAATAAACATTCTTGAACAGTCAAAGCAACCAAAGGAACGTATTAGTACCCATGCCGCTAGAATAAGAAGTCTGATAATCAAAATTTCGTATATGTTACACCTTAACATTGACATCAATACGTCTAATCAATCTGCATTCCGCCCAGTCATAGAAGCATATGAAGTCATTTGAGCGCATTGCCAGTAAGACCCCTCCATAAATATGTTCTACAGAAAATGTTGGTCGAACATTCTTCTTTTCCTGAAATCGAATTTTAACTCGATCAGATTTGCAAACAAGGCAAAGTATCCTGTTAGGGGAAAATTCCATCTCTTTTCATAGACCACATATCTGCATGAATTAGCCATTGTTTTAATTCAAAAGGCAATGGTTTTTTAAGCAAAGACTAGATCTGCCACCCGACTCATAAGATGAATACAGAGTTTCTGATAAGTATTCTCACTTTCAAGTTCAAACATTGCATCATTCACTAACTTTTGTCCAAACTGGTGTCTACAGTTTAACCAATACATTCATTGTCCCTATACAGTCAAGGCATTGCCTTACTCGTGTAAAATTCTAGAGAGCACAACTTGTGGAGGAAAATGGGGCAAAAGAGAAGTGTTCTTGCAAAAGTAACATTAGCAATAACTTACAGGAATTTATTAATGGAGAACAAAGGAGTTAAAAAGGTTCAAAACCTGGAACGTTTTGCTATAAACTTTTATCCTTGATGTAGTTTCCCTAACAGCACATTCTCCATCCGAGGACCAAACAAATTCCAATGCTGAGCCAAAGGATCTATTTCTCCATGCTAAAGCTGTGTATATTATGTACTCGCCATCTCCACAAACAACAACAAACCTTCCATTGGGGTTGTGCTTCAAACTCTGAAATCAAACTCAAAATAAAATCCGTTTGTCAAAACAATGTAATTAAAATTAGGCGTTTAATAGTCATAGTCTTATAAGAATCTATAAGTGCGGGCGGTTTTGAGGAAAAAAAAATAATAAAGGATTTGGGACTTCAACAAATTGCTAAAGGTACGGAATTGCTTCACAGCTGATGCCTTGTTAGTCGTGACTTGACCACAACTTGATCAATTGGAAATTCAAAAAAAATTATAGTATAAGGTTGGGTGGACACGAGCACAGTCACACCCATACAGAACTTAGAACCAAAACTGAGACTCAGAACAATGAGGAGACAAGAATCTTGTTTCAAATTGTTTCACATCTTCCTCACTCTCCTCTATATCTCTTCATGTTAAAATAAAATCTCTGCAATAGTTATGCATCATGGTTAAAAAGCCAGATCCACAGTAACTTGAGCTGATGTATCATGCACATTCATGAAAAGAGGACTGTTCTGTCTATTATGGACAAGATAAACATCACAGCAGAAAACTTTGAAACACCTTAATAATGTAATAAGGTAGGTAAGTTGACCAAAACAAAAATCACTGGATTAATGTTCCTCAAACAGATAAACTTACTTGAGGATAAAGGTCACAGGTTCCCAACTCCTTCACGGCCAAAGGCAATCTTTCTCCATCTGTAGCCTGAGTTTTACAATCATCAACGTTTATAAATTCAAGCATAAGAATATCTAGTTCTAGAACCATGTCACGCAGAATGATCAAAGTCTGAGCAAGTAGGGATATTGAACCTCAAAATCTGCTCCAACACTTTTGATATTCACAGTTTGAATCTCATTATGCTTTGCCCAAATAATTTTTCCACCACTATCCATGCTAGCAACTGGTACTTCTCGACCAATTTTAACCATTATGGCTCCTTCATCATAACCAATTACAATCCTGTATGCATATAATAGATCTTATGAAACCATCACATCAAACTATATTATAGTTCACAAAGCACCCACTCAGATTCCAGCATTCCAAGGTATTGTAATAGTGAAGGTCTGGTCTTACTCAATAATATACATCAAAAGCTAACTAATAGTTTGGACACATAGAAAACAAATAAAAAATAAGGACAACAAGGCTTACCGGCGTGAACCTTTCATGTACCCAAAAGCCCAAACACGTTCAAGTCCATAATTCAATGTGTTTTCAAGCCTGCAAAGTAATTATTCATGTAAAAAAAATTCCCTTTTCTCTGAGAGAACCAGTAAATCAACAAAATGATAGTGTAAAACATGGAGAGGCATAAAAGGTATGACAGAATCCAATAGCCTGCCCGTAAAAGGAAGAGAAACATAAAATGCAAACTGAACAGTATGTCTTATTCATTAAAGACCTAAAAGAAAAATACCATTTAATAAAAAGTAGGCAAAGTCTTTCAAGAATGCAATATACTAACATAACAAAATTCTCATCACATGGTGCAGGTGCATTCCGGGTAAGTGGGCAAAACACTACTTTATTTTTTGAGCCTTAACAATCCAAAGGCAAACAAAATGATCCTTGGCAACTAAGAATAAATGAAATTGACGATAGGACATCCAAAATAGCTGAAACAAACACTTGTACACTTGAAATTTAAAACTTACCGATAAGTGGTCGAGTGCCATATTCTAACAGTTCCATCCTCTGAACCAGTAATTATAACTGGAAGTTCCGGATGAAAGCAAACTGCAGATACATTGTGAGTATGTCCATCAAGTGTCTGAACACAGCTTTTTGTCTGATAGTCCCACACCTGTTTACATAACTTCCAATTACAGTGTTTTCAAGATAACTATGCATGCATGCACAAACAGTGAAGGTCAGTCCACACAATAACACTGAATTTTCAAGAAAATGGTGTGTACCTTTGCTGTATGATCATCTGAACCTGTGATTAAGTATGGTTTATCACCGCCAGTGAAGTAATCAACACAATTTACCCCTTTCGAGTGAGCATCCAATGTAAAATTTGGGTCAGGGGAGACAAGATTCCAGATCTGGAAACAAGATAATGACAAACAATTAATAGTATGCACAACTGATTATTTTCTAATATAAACTTACACGGGTTACTGAGGAACATTTCTAAACCCACCTTCACAGTATGATCCAAGGAAGCACTTGCAAAAGTGTTGGTGTCTTTAGGGTTAAAGGTCACTTGCATCACATAGTGAGAATGTCCTTCAAATATCTGAGTACACATCCAACCTTTTTCCCAATCCCACAGTTTGATAAGCATGTCATCGGATGATGACAAAACATATGGAAGTGTTGGATGGACAGCCACACATCTAATGTAGTCCGAGTGTGCTTCAAAGACTTTAACTTTATCCATTGTATTATAATTGTATACACGAATAAACATGTCATCAGCTCCAGCAACTACCCACTGCTTACGCACTACAAACTTTGCTGACCGAACTGCAAGCAGTAAATTTATACATCAAACATGTTTGAATATCTAGAACATTGAGCTAATACGAAAACTAACGTGCAAGTACCTGGCAAATCAGTGACTTCAAAAGACTTTGCCATGCTCTGTACGTAAATTAGGAAAATTACAGTCAGCACTAACATAATTACACCCGCAAAAGATTTGATATCAAAGAAGCCAAACATATAAAGTCTCACAAACAAAGAATCGATCTTTGAAGTATGGATCGTCCAAAGACATCAATGATGGTTAAGAGCAACAGAATAAGGTAATTTCTACAGAAGGAGGGACCACCCGTATGAAACATCTTAACCTGTGCCATTTTGAAAATATGAAATTTTCATTCATTAAAAGCTCAATTTGTTAGTCTTAGCGGTCACTCACTTATTGTGTTCTCGACTAATGCAGGCTACTGACAATAAAGAAAAGCTTTCTATGACTGTTCAATAATCACGCAAAGAAAAGGAGTTTCCAAGCACGGCAAATACAACAGAGAAGCGGTAATTTGAAAATGCAACCATGTCCGCGAGATCAAACCCCGAAGCAAGTAATGTGTTAACCCGAGACGAATACTAGAATCGGACAAGTGTGACATACCTGTGACTGGTAATTGAAGATGTATACGGTTCCCGAATACAGACTCGCAAGGATCCTGCCACAAAGATAAACACAGTATAAGTAGCGGCCTCACCGATTCGAAACAAATTCACAATTACAGAAACAGTGAAAGAGCATAGTATATTAGGATTGGTAAAAATTACCATGGCTCAGATGGATGTAGATCTAAAGACTTAACTCTCTCGGTTCTTTGCACAAATTTCCGCTGCATAATTCGCAATCACAGTAAACAGAATATCAAAAACTCCGAAATCGAAAAGCTCAAACTTGAAACGGATAACACAAGCTGAACGAAACTGAGAGAAATCTACCTTGATATCGAGCCTGAGAGGCTGCAAATTCAACATAGAAACAGCAGAAAAATGGAGCAAATCAGTAAAAATTCACCAGAGAAAACAGTAAGAAATGCAGAGATGAAGTTAAACCAAGTAAAATCTTGAAATTTAGAGTGAAATTTCGGTTCACATTTTCAGATCCGAGCTGAAACCAAAATCTGGAACGTTACCATTTTTCGAGAGCTCGAGGAAGTCGGTGCGGAGCTCCGAAGAGGGAAGATGGAAAGAATCGGCGGTGAAGAGATCGAAGCGAATTGAGTTCAGAGTTCGAACGGAGGTGTAAGTCTTGTGGGCTCGCACGTTCAGTTCGCTCGCGAAGAACAACGGTGTGCGTGTTCTTCTGAGAGAGAGAGAGAGAGGGAGAGAGATCGAAAAGCTAATGTAGGCTTTGGGCTCGGGCTCGAGTCCACATCTACATTTTGGATTTGGATTTGGATTTAGATTTAGATTTGGGCCTAATATTACGTCCACTATTTTTATGACTACAAACCATGGGCTTGGGCTTGAGACTCACTTGCAATTATTTATTTATTTATTTTGGAAGCGAGTTTCAGAACTAGCTACAATACATAAATGTATTTAATACAATAACCATTTGACGATCAGATGTAATTCATGTGAATATATATATATATATATATATATATATATATATTTAATACAAACATTATCTGACAGCCAAATTATAATTATATGAAATACATGTAAGTATTTGTTGACCCTAAAAACTACCAAGCCTACGTGGCGCGCAGGCCGAGTAATCTATAAGCTAACTACGTCATTCGGTGAATGCGGGGCGTGCCAACTCGTCGGCCGAGCTTGGCCGAGGAGTAAATTTTGTTGATGTTGCGTTGGGTGCGCGGCTGACTTCTACGTCTTGCCATTGCGGCCGAGAAAGGAACACGTCTCGGCCTCTTGGGCTCTCGAACCTGAAGACAAGGTTATTATTCTTATGAAGTTCAATATCAAATTCGGCTTTCAATGTGCCGAATGTAATAACTGTAACACCTCACTTCGCCGAGAAGGCTGATGAGATGACCTCGACCAATAAGGATTCAGGAATCCTTCTCGACCGAGACTTGGATAGGTAATCGATCGTCCTCGCCGTAGTGCTGTTGATGCCAACGGAAGATGCTGCGAGACCGACTGATTCTACGGTGACAGAGCTATCTATGCCGACTTAAGATATCACCGGTTGCTTTCACAGTGCTGTTGATGCCAACGGAAGATGTGTTAGCGAAAAGAGAAAATAAAAATCTCAAAGTTGTTGAGAGAATTTGCGCAGGGCAGTTGTGTGTTGAATTGGAGGTCCCTTCAACGATGCACAGCCTCATGTATTTATAATACTATTTACTAGCCATGTTGAAGTTTATCCGCCACGGCATCCAAGCTATCAAAATAATATTCCTCAGAATATTTTCCTTCAACAACCCCACGGATTGCTTTTCAATTGTTATCTTTTGCATGCCCAAAAGAGACCATATCACTTGGAACTCTACTTCCTGTCAGATAGTACCATAAACATCACCAACTCTTGCTTGGTCAATCCTAATCTTTCACCCATCCACATATGCTTTATCCACGCATACATGATAATTAAAACAAATGGTTAATGGTTTTTGCTTTATCTGCAAAACCACCATGATCCTATCACATCACCTTGTTTTGGTTACTCCCCACATCACTCAATGTGCTGATCATCCCATTACATTATGGAATTGCTCCCCACGGTTCTGTATACCAAATAGAACTCTAATGCTGCATGGTATTTTACATAACCACAATTAATTCAAACTCTGTTGTTGTTGCTTTCATTGAAGATAATGAAAATCCCATTTATTCCTCCGTATAAGAAAAGGATAAATAATGATTATGATAAAAATCATAATATTATCCCTCTATCTTCACTCTTCGATCGACGGTGTAGAAACGTGCTTACTCAACGGTCTTGATTACTCGGGCCGATGGTGTAAATTTGGGCCCAAACAGTATTATAATAAAATCCGTGATTGCTCACTTTTTTTGTTATTCTGCACAATTGGATTTCTAGTTGTTCAATTGAATAAATAAATAAAATAAAGGAATAAAAACCAAGACAAATGTGCAAAATAAGAAAATAGAAGTGTAAAAATCGTTGCGTTTTTATATTTCTACTTTATCAACAAAGAAAGTGCAGGTCTAGGCCTAATCGAGTTGGGTAATGTATGTGGGAACAGGATCCTCTCCGGATCCACTCAGGATCTCCACGTCCTAACCGTTCATCGTATATTGTGAGATCAGTTTTCGTCAGATATTATTTTTGTTTAATTTTAAATAAAAAAATCAAATAATTTCTGACTGCATTATACACGATGAATGATTAAGATATGAGGAGATGGGATCCAATTCCATGCATGTGCTCTCTTTTTGCACTCAAGTTGGCCTAACCCCACGTCTGCAAATCTTTATTCAAATTGTACATGCCGTTTCAAACATGCATCTCGATCGATAATACATTCATAAAAGTAATAAAACTTTACAATTCCATCAATCATGGGCAAAAAACCAAGAAACCTGCTGATAAACTTGGCAACTGGTGTGGCATCACCAGGATGGTACGGTACCAGGGAATCCAAATTCATATCCGGTGGTATAACGTGACGAAGTGTTCATGGGCGAGCATAGTACAAATGCTTCATGTCTGCAACTTCTTCTGCGAACTCACTCTGATGGTTATTCATCAGATCTTCATTCACTACCACAATTAAGGGCTTACCAAGCCGCAAAGTCTCGAATATGCTCCCTGACACTACACCGCAGCAAATTATGTTCACATCAAACATCAAGGCCAAGAAAAAATATCAAGCATCAACGAAAATAAAAATGGCTCGCAATCAACAAAATTTTTATACTTTTTATAACGTGACAAAGTGTTCATGGGCGAGCATAGTACTTTTTATACTATTTTGACAAAAAATCATTTCAAAAATGATGAATCCAAAATCTTGAGGGGAAAAATAAATTTCCTGCAGAATATAGCACTCGTCAACTAAATTTAGAAATTATAGACGAGTGTTGCATTTACGACAAGAAAAGAGATGAAACTAATACATTGTAGCTACTAAGATTCTAAGTGATGAATTAGCGCTGCAAGTATTTTAGCTGAAGATGCTAAAGCCAAATATTTATTAAGAAATACATCGGTATCTCTGCAAGTCTTCTATTATTCAGATGGTAAAAAAATGCAGAAAGATAAACAGACGCTATCAGAATCATACCTGCATGACTATCACAAGAGACGCTGCTCTCAGATGGTCTGCAATGCTCGAAGAAAAGGTGTAGTCAACAGCAAGGGGCTCATCTCCTCCTTCAGCCTGCATTACAACAATAATGTCGAGGGGGAAAGATGTTGCACAAAGTATGTCTGACATAAGAGAGCATAGAAGTCATTTAACTTAACATTCCTCCATTCTGTTGCTACAACATTACTAGCAACCAGGCTATTTCAGAGTAGCAGAAAACCAAGCAACAGATGAATTCTTGTTCGAATTTATGAAAGCACGGACAAACTAGTTTCTTTTCTTTTAACCTCTATCTGCGCAGGAATTGAATATCAACACTACAGCCACCCACAAACCCAAATCTAAAATAGCAAACTGGATAACGCATTCGTTTACAAATCCACTTTGCACCACTAAAGTTTGTTACTTCGCAGTAGATAATGAAGAGCAGCAACTAATTGCATAACTCGGTTGAGAAATATCTTCGTGGGAATGTAGGATCCGCAAAACATTTGAAAGAGAAGCCGAGTTTACCAACTCTTGTTTAACCTCACGCGTATCCACCTCTCGAACAAGAGCATCAAAACTGGTAGTTCCAACAGTTACAAAAACTATCTTCTTAGCCTTCACATTAACCTCACTATATCCCATATGTAATCACTTAAGTTTCTGAAAAGCACGAATCGCTTAACCCTATAGCTAATCACAGGCAGCAAGAAACAATATCACCATAAAACAATTAAGGAACAACTAGGAATTATGAGAATAAACTACTTTCCAGGAAAAAAAAAATGCATTTGTAACAGCAGTTTTGATAAACTAAAATTCTTATGAAATCCCAACTTTAAAGAATTCAAGAGCAGCATCAAAATAATAAGTGAAAATGCACTTATTAATCATAACAAAATTGATAAAATCGAAACGGATAACACAAACTGAAAGAAACTGAGAGAAATTTACCTTGATATCGAGCCGGAGAGGCTGCAAATTCACCATGGAAACAGCAGAAAAATTGATGAAATTAATCAAAATTCACAAGAAAAAACAGTAAGAAAGGCAGAGATGAAGTTAAACTAAGGAAAATATTTAGAGTGAAATTTCGGTTCGCATTTACCATTTTCCGTGAGTTGGGAGATGAAAGAGCTCGTGGAAGTCGGTGCGGAGCTCCGAAGAGCGAAGCTGGAAGGCCTTGGCGGTACAGGGATGGAAGCGGATTGAGCTCGGAGGCAGAGTTTCGAATGGAGGTGTGAGTCCTATGGGCTCGCACTTTCAGTTCGGAACAGAGTCCAAAACCATGTTTGGGTTTGGGCTTGTAGTTGTGTCATGATTTATTAATATTTATTTCGAAAATAATTTTTACTCTTCTTTTTTTACTCTGCACTATGCATTTCCGGTTGTTGAATTGAATAGAATTAAAATAAATAAAACATTAGATAAGAACTAAGAGAAGAGTTTATGACGAGAAAATGAGGGTATGAAAATCATTACTATTTTATATTCATATTTAATAAATAAAAATCGCATGTATATGCGTAGTTAAGTTGGTTAGAATAATGTATTATTTCTGTACTCAAATTGGTTTAACGCATATCTACAACTTGCAAGCTACAAGAAAAACCGCTCGAACTGCAAGCCGGTTTTAACTACAAGAAAATCATGTATGTTCTGAACTCCTCTCATACTTTGGTTATTTCATTTTTTCAAAACAAAGTAAAAGTTCTAAATCTTCGATCCATGATCCATATTATTGCCAATAAAAAAAAAAAGAGTAATGCTACACTTATTTCCTATCAAGTAAGAAAAATACTAATTTCACATCGGAGAAATAAAATTCCACTTTTCCCCCTCAAGAACAAACCCCAACAACAACAACAACAACAACCAAGTGTAAATTTCTCGGAGTACCAGCAACTGCAGAATCGAAACCCAGAACACAGCGTCAAACTTGTTGTATGCATCATCGCTTGCGGTTTATGATGAACCTTCGGCTTCACCGGACTTGCGAATCGAAAACTTGCAATTTACGATTGCATCCTCGATCGATAAGTAGATATTTTCTTTTCCGATCTTGTCTACGAAATGTGACGTTTGTATTTTCTCCATCACCTTAATCCTCGGGTTTATTATGCCCATCTAAAATGACAAACAACTACAGAAATTATATTTTATTCTCGTTATAATTAACTGTTAAGACGAATAAATGATGAACAAGTACATGAATGCATGCATTACATCTTTACCTTAACCCCTCTTGCAGCTAAGGTTTTGTGTACTTCCGCCAACGTTTCAATGCCAGTCATATCGATGGTTATAACTCCTACGAAATCGAGTTTGAAACATTTAATTTAAATTGGAGAAACAGTCACGAACGATGCAAATTTTTTATTTTTTTTTATCAATGAGGCAGGGAGATTTGAAGATATATATAATCAAGTTTAATCGTACCTGACAATTCGAGCAAGACATGCTCAAGCTGGCCTCCGCTAGCATCTAATTGTTCTTGCTCATCCCAAACCCATCTCAAAATCCTATTTCCAAATATCTACTAATTAGAAAAATTTACTACTAATACTATAATTATAGATCTAAAAAAAATTAGTTAAGCAATATCATTAATTTTGAAATGTATAATATAAGCGAAACATAAATATTTACCTTTCCCTGATATAGTTGCCATTTGCAAAGTAAACTGGGGAGCCAATTTGTAGTACCAGGACTCCTGAATTCCTCGCAGCTTCTGGATACTGCTCTATGTCACGGTAAATAACCGAGTCTGGTATTTTTCCAAGCTTACAAGTGCCAGGCCTAGCCACATAAAGGAGAGCTCTCACAAGACCAAGTACGATCTAATCAAACAAAGACCCACTATGTTAATTCAAGTTTAAAACCCTAATAAGATTAATGAATACGTAAATGGCTACAAGCCTGCAAGTTTTAGGGTTTAGGGTTTTGAATTCTGAAAGCACTGGAGAAACAACTATCAAGTTCTTTTACAAGAGCATTTGCACTTTTGAAAAAGCACTTAAATGCTCTTTTGAAAAAGACTTAAAGCATAAACGTGTGCGAGAAGAAGTGCTTACTGAGATACCGAGACCGATGTCCATGCTAATGAAGGCAACACCTAAAACGGCAGCCATGCAGATGACGAAGTCAAACTTGTCAACCTTGAAGAGTTCATAGACTTCATTGTATTTGATGAGTCCAAGCATGGCGGACATAATAATTGCAGATAAAGCAACAAGAGGGGTGTAACTAAAGAGAGGAGCCAAGAACAGAAGAACAATCATCATAAACAGTGCCATCACTGCGTTTGTCATTTGTGACCTTGCTCCCGCATTGTAATTCACCGCAGTCTTTGAAAATGGTCCTAATTAAATTATAATACAAAATTAATCAAAGAATTATAGAATATGTGAACAGTGATTAGTGAAATGAATTGGAGATATGCAATGGGGTGTGCTATCCACACACCTTATTTTACTTCTCACACACCCTTAATAATTTTTATCTGTTGATCTTTTTCAATTTATCTAATCCGACGGCTGAAAATTAAAAATGTGTATGAGAAATAAAATGGGTGTGTGTGGATATCACACACCCATATGCAATTTATATGTAAATATAATATACCAGTAGTCAAGTAACATGAGGTGAAAGATCCAATAATGTTCATGAAGCCAAAAGCTATCATTTCCTTATTCCCATCAACTTGTTCGTTCCTCATTATGGCAAAGCTCCTTCCAATTGCTATTCCCTCCTGAAAAAGGTTATCTGATAATTTAAATACATATTAAACTAACCTAGCGGTAGCTAAAAACTAAAGTCTCTCTTAATTTAAACCAGAAATGAAAATTAATGGGAGAAATAATTAGTAGGTAGGTTAAGGTCTTTCTCACAGCCAAAGCAATAAGGCCAGTAATAGCCGCAGCCTTCACAACAGCCGGAAAATATTTTTTGTCAAAGGTCAAATATTGAATGGAAGAAGGATTGATCCCTTTCTTCAAGTCTCCCACCTGAGAATAGAAATAGATAAATAAATATAAGAAAATAACAACAAAAGAAATGAGATATGAAAACTAAGAGACTTTCATGTCATGAATACACTTTAACCGTGGCATTTCGTGCCATGAACGTTTTTCTCGTAGTTTTAATACAATTTGAATGGAAACATTTACTTTTATTTTTATATTAACTATTCTATTAATAAATGAATATTTGAAACAAGTTAGCACACTTACAATTGGTATTCCATGGTCTTTTGCATGGGCAAAATAAGCAATAAGGCACCCAACAACCACCACGAAAAGTGGAGTCATGGCCGACACCCAAAATAGCTTTGGTTTTCTATTTCTCTGAAAAGTAAGTGAACATTATTAATATAGAGGAAGAGTAATTAATTATTTATTATCTATAAACTACATTTATTTATTGATCATAAGCAGTGACGGGACCATGAAGGCATTAATTGGCTGCCACTGACTCTAACAACTTCAAACACCTCCCTTTCAAAATTTTCTATGACTCCTACAATAGCTAAGGCAAACAAAATAAAGAGACCATTTATTAATATTTTTTTATTTAACAAAACTACGGCCTTTTCCTGGGGATCCCATGATCATAGTCATTTATCGTATCTCATGCGGTCAGTTTTTGTTAGGTATTATTTATATTTATATTTAAATTTTAAATTTCAAATGATTTCTGATCGCACGATGTACGATAAACGGACATGATCACAAGATTCTCCGGATTCCCAGAAAAAGAATCCAGCTAGAATCCTTTTCCCAAAACTACAACCTTTCCAAAATAGGGAGAGCTTTTTAGTTGGATGATAACTTGGTTGTATACAAGGAAACATGAATGGAAACCAATGAATGAATGATAACTTGATATTATAAAATGATAAATATATTTGATTTTATTGATAATGATGTTGTGATACGATATTCTTAAAATATAAGAACATGTCTTTGCCAATTATAAATTAAAGTATATTTAGTTTTTAGGAGGCTCATGTTCGTAACCCATTATTGTAAATTCCACCTCTAGCACTCACAAGATAGATATATTTTTTTTAAAAGCGGGAACCATATATCCCAGTGAGTTTTTGTTGAAGAACAGAGAACTCACCAGCCACCTGGTGAACTGTAGTAAAAGGAGGAAGGTAATACCCAGAACTGCACTCTCCCACCTCCACTGCAAAAAGGGAAAAAATATCATTAATTCTTTTCTTTTCTTTTTTCTTTTTATTACAAATGTCATTCAATTTTAAAGCGCGTCCATGCACCTAATCCACGCCACTGTGACTTGTAATAATCGACATTTTAGGAAGGAATTAATCAACTGTTACCAAATTAGGAAAAAAACTATATATGCACTAATTTCGCATTAATACGTGGATAAGCACAGACCTCGTTTCTATGCTGGAATACTGATTTCAAAACGTTTACAACGTCGGTTTTGGTCGTGAAATTCTTCAACCCTAAAAAGCCCTTCAACTGTTGCAAGCAAATTATAATTGCAGTCCCTCCCATGAAGCCAGTGATGGTGGAATGTGATAGGAAATCCACCAGAATCCCCAGCCTGAATATCGACGACAATAACTTATATATAATTAGGTTAAATTTGCATTAAAAGGTGCACACACATATACATATACGGTACTTGTTTGTTTCAGTACTACACAATAATTTCTCACCTTAGAATACCCAAAGCAGTCTGAATAATGCCGGTGATAAAGGTGGCCGTAAAAACTAAGTGCAGGTACAATGCAGGGTCTGCCTTTGGATCAGCTACTTCTCCAATGATTTCGGCAATAAGCAACGAGCATGCTGCCACTGTTCCCACAGCGAGGTACTTGGAGTCTCCAAAAATTGCATAAATAAGAGGAGGAACAAAGCTTGAATCTACACAATTATAACACAACCCATTAATTATTTATTGGTTTGGTTGCACATAAAATTATCGAAGAAATATTCTCTTGCGAGACGCTGAACTTGGACTGTGTGTACATATATTTTAGAAGATAATATTCAATTTAATCAATTAGTCAGATTCGAGGGCCTTACAGAGGCCGATAATGGGAGGAATCTGGCAGAGTTTGGCGTAGCTAATTCCTTGAGGAATGGCGAGACTGGTGATGGTGAGTGCGGCAAGGACGTCGTATTGAAACGTTTTCAGACTGTATTTCGGAAGCCATCCCAAGATGGGAACGAAATATTGGAAACCCTTCCTGACCTTCCCAAGTGGTTTCTCATTTGCGAATGCCTTGAAAGGGTCGTCGGGAAAAAAGGTCTCCTTGAGGTCGGATTTGAAGGCGGTGCCAAAGCTTCGCGGAGCTGCGAAGCTGACTGAGCCGCTTGTTTTCGTCGTGGAATTCATGAAACAGGCCAGGTCAGTTCAGATAAGAGATCGTAAGAGCACGAGGAGAAAAAATAGGAGTGCGAGAGTTAGAGATATTGGTTGTGAAAGAAAACTACCCAAAGAACACGCACATTTATAGGAACAAAAGGGAATGGTTGGAATGATGGAATGGGAATGGCCAAGATTAATGGGAATAGTGTGGCGCACTAATTTGACAAGTCACGGTAGTATATATGAACTTGGATAAGAACCTCTCGTGTCTGACTCAAACTATTTGATTTTATAGAAAATTGCAGTCAGAATATTATTAATGCGTGAATATTTCTAGATTACATTGTTAACTATTATGTTTTTGTATTTGTTCAAAATTACTATTTTTAGTAATATTAATCCAACATATTATGACGATATTGCTATTATTACATGCTTCCATAATTCACTATGATAATGTTGTGTGCCATGATTTGTGTTTTCATTTGGCCGGACGCAGTTATTTCGTTAGTAATTCGACATGGAAGTGCTTGTTTGTGATGGATTATGGATCTTTTATTTATTTGCTTTAGATGTAAATCTTTCTATCCATATTTTTTTTATACTAATTACCTTAATTTTGAATATAAGTAGTATTTTGTATTACCCTGTTAAAAGATAATGATAAAGACTGATTAAACAGATCTTACATCCTAATGAACAAAAAGGCCAAAATACAATGAAAAATTATCGCATTGCTCTCATGTATGGTAATATTTTGAATGGTGAAAATAAATAAAACTAAATTTTGCTAATGGATGTGGTTATATCATATATTATATGTCAAGTTTTTTGCTTATCTCACAGTCACACTCCCGGATAAGAATAAGATTAGCCAATTTAACATTGACTTAAACATCTGCCTATATGGATTATTAATATCTTTGGAATTGGATTAACCTTTTTACCTAATAAAGTAAATTCTTTATCAATTGAAAAATGATCTAATGACAATGTCCCACAAATTTTATAACAACTTGTTATCCTAACCGACCCAAATCCTACCCATCGCATTTCCAGTACTTGTGGGACAAATAAACCACCCAACAAGTACCGTATTTTTCTGCTATGTAGTAATTATTGGATTTCTTTCTTTCAAGTAACGCACTTATTGAATCACACGAGAAAAATATAAGAGCATGAGAAGAAGTAAAAGTGTACCTGATATGTATGTTTCTCTTCAAAACACATTGCATTATATTTTTCCTTTTGCGTTTCATCATTCTTGCATCATGTAAACTTAAAAACTAAAGATACAAAAGTAAGAAAGGTACTAATCGTCTTCTTCTCTTTTTCTTCAATCTCGAGGATACGTAATGGGAATACATGAAGCATTTGGTTTACATAAAACATTTAGATTTCATTGTTTGTCGAAGGTGGCACACACAGTGCCGCATATTTTGTACATAATGTTAGACTATGAGTATAAGTGTAGATGTATTTTGGCCGGATGTTTTAGTTCAAATTAGTTTAGAATTCTTAAGAAAAGAGGATTACTTGTTCTAATTTATATGAAACTGAACTTAGTACGTAATAAACTGGTATTTACCACATTGACAAGGAGACTTTTTTAGTATTCTATATGGATCCTAATAAGAGAATCATATGGATTAATTGTCTTTATAAATAGTGGTCAATGATCTCATAGAAAAAGGCTCATTATTTGGACCAAAGATCTATTGTTTGGTTGAGCATATTGTGTGTCTGGCAGAGAGGAAAAACTTACTATTGAAGTTAGCTAGCTATAACTTCATCTTCTTCAAATTTTTAAAGGTCATATTATTCTTACACACAATTCACAAGAGTATGTGTCCTCGTTGATTGGGCCTAAGGGAAAAGAGTTCCTCTCCAGATCTCTCCCTCTAAAGCCCAGGGATCAAGTGATCTGGGCTCTTAAAATTTGATCATCCGGCTAAAAACAGAAAAGTTTGTAAAAACTTTTAAAAGTTATAATAATTTTTGGTCGTTGGATCAAATTTCAAGGGCCCGGATTACTTGATCCCTGGGCTTTACAGGAAAAGATACGGAGAGGATTTTTTTTTGGCCTAAGGAACACTTTTAGCCGAGATTATAAGTTTTATTTTGTATAAATATTATTTACACTAACGGATGGAAGATAAGATAGTTGCAAATTCGCCATTCATGAAATTTGAAGACATGTCACTTACAAGTAGCTTAATTAGTGTAAATATGTTTTGTTGTTTGTGAAAATTTGTGTAAATATGTTAATTTGCTTCCACAAATGCCTCCCAAAAGTGAGTTTTTATTTTTTATTTTTATATACAGCCTCCTAAAAGTGATTTGAAATAAGGGTCACAACCAAATAAAACCTTCCTCAGTTACCCAGAGAAATCCATCCTTTTGAGTTTGAAACGCAACTATTCGGTGAAGTTTTTGTGTTTAATCTTCAACAACTCACAGCTAACTTTTCAGCATCATTTCAACATTCTCAATCATTTTTTTCTTGGCCGTGTTGACCTTAACCAATTAAGATATCAGAGGTATATTTCCTCGTACGATCGACGAAACATCTTTAATTAGTCGGTTCCACTAGACTATCGTGAAGATAATTATCCTCAACTCAAGACAATTATCACTAGACAAAATGCTAGTTATCTGTTAATGTACATATCAATTAGAAAACTTGATCTTAGATTATTTTTTAAAATCTCAATTGTTGAAATAATTAGTTTGACTCGATATTTAATAGTTATATCATCAATTTTGTTTTATCAAAATGTCGTTAATATTTGATTCATATGTCATCATTGATCATTTTAACATATTTGATTTATTATCATTTTAGTCGATTCCTACGAAAACTTACATTTTAGAGTTTCAAAAAGTCAAAGAAAATTCACCTTTTGAAATTCTGCCTTAGAGAAAATACAAGCCTGAAGTCAACAATTTCTGATTTTGATAACAACGGAGAAACTCAGCCATAAATCCCAAGGAGAATTCAAAGCAGGGCTGAAATCCTAATCTTACACCTACGTGGATTCCACTTTTATCTATACATACATGCATTGTAGCACCTTAAATTGTTACAATGTTTGAAACAACTACTGCATGAAAAATATGTACCAAAATGACTAGGAAAAGAATTCATTCATAACAAACCAGAAATGAAAGAACAAAGAGGAAAAATTTGAACAAAGAGAAATGTGAGAGAGTATTATATTATGTCAAAGACTAACTTTACAATATAGTTTTTCTCTAGTATTTAAAGTAATCTAGTAGCTTACTGAGTAAGCTTTCTCTCTAACTAATTGAGTCTACTAGATGATGACACTTGGCACTACAAGATTATGACACTTGACATTACAAGATTATTCCTAATTATCCAATCATCACTCAATACTCCCCCTCAATCCAAACTGAGAATTCACAGAATTTCAGTTTGTGATTGGTACACCAATTATCCAATCATCACTCAATACTCCCCTATTCCAAATTCAACTAGGAAAACCAAGCTTGAGGTTTGAACAATGCTGCAAAAACAATGGTCCATGAAGACCCTTGGTAAATATATCGGCAACTTGATCGGATGTGGAAATATATTCAACCTGGAGATCTCCTTTCTGCACTCTTTCATGGACAAAGTGAAAATCGATGTCTAAATGTTTGATCTTCGTATGAAAAACTGGATTAGAGCAGAGTGCAAGAGCAGAAATATTATCACAATGAAGAAGAGGAGGTTGTGGTAGAAAAACCTTCAGGTCGCGAAGAATGAGCCTAATCCAAGCGACATCAGCAGCAGTATTAGCCAAAGCTTTATACTCTGCTTCTGTTGAACTCCGAGACACACCTGCCTGCTTTTTAGACTGCCAAGAAACCGGATTTTGTCCAAGAAAAACAACATAACCCGTTGTGGATTGTCGGGTATTAATATCTGAGGCCTAATCAGCGTCACTATATGCCATGAGATCAAGAGTAGGTGTACAAGAGTATGTAAGACCACATTCCATAGTCCCTTGAAGATATCTAATGATTCTCTTGACCAAAGAAAAATGAACATCAGTAGGACAGGACATAAACTGACAAGCATAGTTGACAACATAAGCAATATCTGGGCGAGTAAGTGTTAGATACTGTAATGCCCCTACCAAACTGCGAAACACTGTGGGATCAGTCATCACGGTTCCTTCATCTTTAAGTAGTTGTGTATGAGGTTTGCAGGGTGTAGGTGAGGCTTTGCAAGAGACCATACTAGCTTTCCGAATCAAATCCTTAGCATACTTAGACTGTGAAATAAACAGGTCACCATTAGCTTTGTAGGTAATCTGTAATCCAAGAAAGAAAGTGAGTTTGCCCATGTCTTTCATTTCAAACACAGCACCCAGATCGTCAATGACTTGCTGAATTAACACAGTATCAGATCCAATGATGATTATATCATTAACATATAGCAACATAATAACCACATGTCCATTCACAGATTTGACAAACAAACTCATATAAGATTCTGAGACAATAAAGCCCAAAGATGGCAAATAAAAGGTGAATTTTGAATTCCAAGCACGAGGTGCTTGCTTGAGACCATACAGAGATTTGACCAATTTGCACACATAATCTGGATGGTTTGGATCTTTAAAGCCCTGAGGTTGTTTCATGAAAACTTCTTCTTGTAATTCCCTGTGAAGAAAGGCATTCTTCACATCTAGTTGCCTTAAAGACCATTTATTTGCAGCTGCCAGTGCTAAAACAATCCTCACAGTACTATGGCGGACAACAGGACTAAAGGTTTCTTCATAATCCAAACCTTGTTCTTGGCTAAAACCTTGTGCAACCAACTGAGCTTTATACCTTGATATCTTCTCGTCTTGATCCCGCTTAATTTTATATACCCATTTACTGCCAATTACATTCTTGTCAGAGGGTTGAGAAACTAACTCCCAAGTTCCTTGTTTTTGTAAGGCAAGAAACTCTTCAGTCATGGCATCTCTCCATTCAGAAATAACAACAACATGTTTAAATGATAATGGTTCAGTAGGTTCAATAATGTTTAGAACCGTAGTGAAACCAATACAAGAACCTTTACAGAAAGACGAATCAGAATTCTCACACCCATGTGTAATAACAGAAAAAGCATTATAATCTCTCCTAGTAATAGAACCAATCTTTAAGCGTGTTTGCATGGGATAGGTAGAAACAAGGACATCAGATGCATGATGTTGAGTAGAACTAATGGAAGAAGTTGAATGAACAGATTCCAAAGAGAGAGGTACCTCAATTTGAACAGGGTCATGGACAGGTAACATGGCATCTTGTGAGGGAGAGGAAGAAGGAGTTGTACCCAAAGGTGAGGCCTGTAGTTGAAAAGAACCACTCGAATGCTGATCCAAAGATATAGACACCATTGATGAAGAATCTGAAATCTGTGAAGTACCCACTGACTGAGTGAATGGTTGTGGAACCTCAATACTTGAAGATTGAGATATACTTCTGGAATGCACCGGCAAGACTATGGGAACAAGAATAAGATGTCTACAAGTAGAATGAGTACTATCATGTAATTGCTGGAATTTTTCTGAACCTTGAAAAAGAAAGACTGTCTCATCATGAATTACATGCCTAGAAATAAACAGCCTTCTTTTTGTCTTGTGATAGCACACCACTCTTTTATATCCTAACACATATATAGCTTCCAGTTTAGTCTTATTATAGGGTCTCAAAAGTGGATACACTGCTGTACCAAAGACCTTTAGAGAATGCAACTAAGGATGATAACCAAACAGTTTATAGAAATGAGACTGCATAGCTAAAGAATTACTCACCATTCTGTTTATAAGAAAAATTGCATGAGCACAAGCATGAGTCCAAAAATTATGAGGTAATGCTACTGTAGACATAAGAGTGATTGCAGTCTCTATAATATGGTGGTGCTTTCGCTCAGCAATTCCATTTTGCTGAGGTGTATGAGGGCAGGATACTAAGTGCATAATTCCTTTTGAGTCCAAAAATTTCTTAAAGTTTGTACTAGTGAATTCCCCGCCACCATCAGATTGGAAAAACTGAATTGTAGCATTGAAATGATTTTGAACAATCGCATAAAACTTTTCAAACACAGAGAAAACTTGAGATTTATACACCAGAGGAAAGAACCAAGTAAATCTGGTATAATGATCCACAAAAATCACATAGTATTTATATCCTTCAACAAATACAATTGAACATGGTCCCCATACATCACTACTGACTCTTTCAAAAGGTCTCTTAGCAATATAAGAACTAGTAGAGAACACTTGTCTAGTCATTTTCCCACTAAGACAGAATTGACACACATGTCGATCCACATCAGGAGTATACAGTATTTGAGAATGAGAAAGCATACTATGTAATACATCATTTTCTGGATGTCCTAATCTATGGTGCCACAAAGAAGCCTTCACAGCTTGTCCCAAAAATGCCTTTGGAGCTATCTTGAACTGCTGCATATTATTCTTGAAGAAAAGACTCTTTGGAATATAGTGCAGGCCTCCATTACTCATTCCTCTCATTAAGATTTCATTTGTTACCTTGTCCTGCACCAAAAAACCCCATTCATCAAGAATTACATAGACTTTGTTATCCTTGCATAAAGTATACACAGATAATAAGTTTGCAGCAAGAGAAGGAACATGCAACACAGTAGTAAGATATAAGGGTTTAGAGTGAGTTCGAAAAGAAGAGAAACCGGTATTCTTTACTGGTAAACATTCTCCATTGCCAACAATAATCTTTTGATCTCCTTCAAATGGTGTTAGCATATCCAGATCACTTGCTTGTCCTGTCATATGATGAGTAGCTCCAGTATCCATAATCCAAGCTTGATCAGCATTGAATTCGGGTGTAGACTGAGCAGTCATTGCAGTTAAAGTAGGTGGTGTAGGTGCGCCTTGATAAGCATAGTTGCTATGATGGAAACAATTCAATGCCACATGCCCCATTTTCCCACAAATTTGGCATTCAAGAATGCTATTTGGCTGCACAGGTTGTTGTTCATTTCTATAGTAGCAGTTAGGAGCCGTATGACCACGTTTATTACAGATTTGACATTCAGGAATGATCCCAAATTTCTGCCCACTATAACCATTCCAATGATTCCAGTTTGAGCCCCTTTTTGAGTGAAACTGATTACTACCAGAAAAACCTCAATTACCTCTGTTAATAGTTTCATTACCTCCATTAAACCGAGGTCGAGAATTATACCTTTGACCATTGAAGCCCCTATTAGACCTGTTAGAAGGAAATTGATGTGGTATACTGCCTTGAGAAAAATGACCTCTAGTCGGGCCATTACCATTAGATCTTTGTGAGTGTCCCACAAAACCAAAGCCATAAGACTGAAAACCACGCTGAGCTCCAGTATTAGACGACTCCCCTTGGTAGAAATTTCTATTTGCACTAGTTTGAGAACTTCCCCTTGACAAAACATTCCAGCCATGGATAACTATAATGATCCCTGAGATTCTTCGGCAGTTTTCTCTGCACTCAGTAATTGTGCTCAAAATTCTTTGAGAGTAATGGATGACTCCCTTGCCACAATAACAGTCTTAATCATGTTGTACTTTGATGGTAAACCAGCAAACGCTGCTACAATTAAATCATTGTCTGAGACTGTTTCTCCTGCAGCTAGCAACTGATCTTTCAAGCTTTTAAGTTGCAACAGATACTTCTCAATAGATTCAGGACCTTTCTTTATTGTATGCAGCTCAGTTTTAAGATGATTAATCCGTGCTCTCAAAACTGGAGCATATCTATCAATCAGATTAGCCCATGCTTCAGATGCAGTCTTGCTACCAACTACATATTCAATAGCTTCATCGCCAAGAGTGGCAATGAGTAAACTCAGTAGGGCTTTATTAGTTTTAACCCATGCACGATAAGCTTCAGTGATTTCTTTAGTCACTCCTTCCTCCAAAGAGATAACATATTTAGGAGGACACACATTGGTACCATCAAAGTAATCAAACAAGTCGTATCCTTCCAACACGGATCGAAATTGAAACACCCATTTTGCAAAATTATCTTCTTGTAAACGCATAGTAAGCATACCCAACAACCCTTCAATCTTAACCACTGGAGATGTCATTTTGACTGGGAGACAAACAAAGTTTGCAAATACAGAAGCTTAGTGCTTAAAGAGATCTTCAAAATTCACCAAATTTCACAATTTTGGCTTCGTGCCCTAACAATCTTGAACCCCAATTAGCAACCAAATTCAACAAAACAAGCTTCGTGCTCAAACAATTATCCTTTAACTCAAATCTTTAAAACAACCATATAGCTTCAAGTTCCAACCATATACACAGATTATCAAAATTCATCATTCAAGTTTCAACCACACCAATTATCAAGAAAATTTACAGAATGGCTTCGTGCCTCCAATTCACCAATATTTCAATCAATCCAAACAATCTGAAACAAAAATTTTCTTGAACACTACACCAAGAACAAAAATTTCCAACAAAAAAACCTGATGAAAGTCGAGAATCGCAGATATCCGCACTTTTCTTGTAGGCGCATAACAGATCACCAACCACAACCACTATACGTCATCGATCTTCCATCGAAACCTCTCTGGATCAAGAGAACCTGGGCTCGTGATGCCATCATAACAAACCAGAAATGAAAGACCGAAGAGGAAAAATATGAATAAAGAGAAATGTGAGAGAGTATTATATTCTGTCAAAGACTAACTTTACAATATAGTTCTTCTCTAGTATTTATAGTAATCTAGTAGCTTACTGAGTAAGCTTTCTCTCTAACTAATTAAGTCTACCAGATGATGACACTTGGCACTACAAGATTATGACACTTGACATTACAAGATTATTCCTAATTATCCAATCATCACTCAATATTCATTGCCTTTTTCTCTGTAACGACCTGTTTTGGAATTTTTGAAACAGAAGGGTAATTTTGTAATTTCACTAGAGTTGAGATGTTTATTTTTAAAATGGTACTTTTGGGCTTTAATTCGTGTGTCCTGTGAGGCCCACATTGACATTTTGGTTCCCCCCAACTCACTTTCCCTTTCCTTCCTCTTTTATCTTCTCGTGTTTCTCCCAGAACCTCTCAGTCATCTCACTTTCTCTCCCTTTTTCCTTTAGCCCCTGAGCCCCATTTCCTCTGCAACTTCCCTTTTCCCTCCAAACTGGACTCATACACGCACAACCATCATCCCTCTCTCTCATCCTTACGTGTTCCACAAAACCTGGAATGAAAGGACATCGTATCGCTTGCACGTGGCTGCACCACTATGCAATTCCTTCTCCGGCAAACCCTCGACATAAGTAAGTCTTTGAACCTCTTGGCTTACATTTTGGGGTTAGAGTTAAGTAGATTTTAAGTTATTTCACTCATTAGTTGCAGAAAACACCCCGAGAAAACCTTCCCCATATTCCGAAGAGTCCGACGGCTTTCGAGCTGATTTCTGGCCAACTCCGGCCATTACTGGGGAAATGAAAGGTATAATCCTAAACTACACTTATTGGTCTTCATTTTGGTAGGTAGATTGTATGCTAAGGTTGAGAATTGAGGTTGATCGGAACTTCGGAAGCTCCGGCTTCCTTCTTCATGAATCAGGTCTGAGAATCAGGTCGACCCTACCATGTAACCCAAACCCATTAACCCATTAACTTGAAATACCCATGGAACCCAACCCAGGTCACTATTCGGCCTAAACCCCTGGGCCGGGCTGTCATCCCCAAAACCATTTGTGTGACCTACTAAACCAAGCCCAACCTACGCATTCGGCCCATTTGGCCTGGCCTAGTCCTAACAACCTAAGCCCACAACCTAATTGGAACTGGCCAAACCTAACGAACCCAAAACCTGGCCAACGAGTGGGTCCGCACGTGGGCGTCTGCCTTGGCCGATGCGTAGAGCACACACGCCTTCACCAGAAATATTGTGCTTCGCCGCCGTCCACGGCTGTGCCGGCGACTTTTTCGGCCAACTTTTCGGCGACCCAAAATGGCGCGTGGCCATCTGGGCCACCACCCTGTGGTGGGGCGTGAAGGCGCGTGCAGTATAGTTTTATTAATTGGTTCCTTTATGAGCTTAGGTGCGTTTGTTAGTGGCGTTACTATTAGAAATGCATATATGAAAAGCATGGTTTAATGGCTACGTTTTATGGAATGTTTATGAGTAAATTAGTTTCACGCTTTATGAATTATCATGCTTTATTGACTTTACGTTCTTCGTGGTATATATGATTGATGACTATATACCTACTTATGAACGTGGTTTTACGATATGACATTTTAGTTACTGAGCTCCGATTGAGACATATATATATATATATATATATATATATATATATATTAGAAATATTATGTTTATGTTTATGTACTTATTAGTAGTTATTCGAACGATACTGCCTACGGGCGAATGATATCTTTATATGGCTTCGGTCGGGTGATGTAGGGGCTTACATGTCGATTGATATTTATATTGGCTTCGGCTGGGCGTTTGTAGACCGGGAGATATTGTGCTTTCGGGCGAATGAAGATATATGTTTATATATACACACACACACACACACACACACACACACACACACACACACACACACACACACAGAGCTTAAGGGGAGGGATCCCCATTTTTTGAAAAAAATGGGGATTAGGTGTGGGGCCCACTTCACATCAAATTTCAACGATCCGGACCGTCTATTTTGTTAGTCTCGATTCATAGATCATCCTTGCAAAAATTCAATTCAATCCGAAACCATTTGCCTATTTAATTATCAATATCAAATTTCATATTTTCTTATATAACAAAGTATTCGTTCATTTCCTTGAACCCAATTAGATGTCTTAAACATTTCCAATTTAGCTAATATTTTGCAAGGATGATCTATGAATCGAGACTAACAAAATAGACGGTTCGGATCGTTGAAATTAGATGTGAAGTGGGCCCCCACACCTAATCCCCATTTTTTTCAAAAAATGAGGATCCCTCCCCTTAAGCTCTCTGTATATATATATATATATATATATCTTGTGCTACTACTACTAAGCAACCTATATACGATATATGTTTTATCAAAGGTTTTATGGCATGTTAGGGATTTCGGAAAAACCTATTACTTATTAATATTATGCTATACGAGTTTTCTAAACCTAGGGGTTAGTACATTAAAGATTAATTGTTTTAGTATTACTTATTTATCAACTTGGTCCACTTATGTTTGGTTTTACGCCCCTTTAGGACTTAGATTTGAGGGGTACAATCCATGCGTCAAGGCACTCTCGCATCGGCATCTTCGAGTCATCTCTGTGTAGAACTCATCTCTTTGTTAATTCAATTTAGATTATTCTTTTTTAGTGCCTCATATTAGTTGTATGCTCTGAACACGTTCCATAATTGCATATTCATTATAATTAAATTTACAAGTTTTAGTTATGTCGGTTAATTGTTTCTAGTTCTCATGCATTCTAATATGGCTTCGTCACCTTCGTGTCGGCCAACATATGCCTACCCTAGTGTTTGGAGAATATCAGAGTCAGGCGTGTCAATTTGGTATTAGAGCGTGGTTTGTTCAGAGCATACTTAATATCTTCTGTTACTGTAGTAGAGTGTCGGTCATGACATCATTTGGATGTCACGACTTCCGGATTTGTTGTCATTCGGCACGGTTGTGCAACCCTCAATCTGCGTGAATAGTCACATCTTATTAAAGAATAAGAAATTTCGTGTTAGGATTGTGCCTCAGTGATGACGTGATGGATTGTTGGACGACTTTCGACATAGGATTAATACTCTGCAACATGCGTTCCTTAGAAATTGCGGGCATAGTCGATTTTTACATTGAAGTGACGTGAATTAGAAATCTCAGTAAAAGAAAGTCTGGTTAAGACCAACTGAAGATCCGAGATGACAATGCCACTCTGCAACATGCATTCCTTAGGAATTACGGGCAAAGTCAAATCTACATATGAGTGTTTAGAAACATAAAGTTTTTAATGGTATGAGTTGGTTAAGACCAACTAGAGACTTGAAATGGTGATGCTATTATGCAACATGTGTTCCTTAAGAATTATGGGCAGAGTCGTATCTACATATGAGTGTTTGGAAACATAAAGTTTTTAATGGTATGAGTTGGTTAAGACCAACTAGAGACTCGAAATGGTGATGCTATTATGCAACATGTGTTCCTTAATAATTGCGGGCAGAGTCGTATCTACATAGGAGTATGGTGAAACAGAAAAATCTAAGTGGTTTGAGTTTAGAAGATCTAAATTGGTGATGTCACTCTGCGACATGCCTTCCTTGGGAATAAGAGGTGGAGTCACATCTATATGGAAATTGCTCGAAACATTCAAAGTTCCTATTAGAGAGACCGAGTAAGCACTAGATGTTGCGAAGTGTAGTAAGTGTTATTTTGGTGGGATCGAATCAATGTCCTCTGACTCGTTCCCACTGAGAAAATTCATGCAAATCCTTAGAACAATTGTCGGTGATTGTTCTATCGATAACCTTCTTGCTTACTCCAACCACGAGGTTAGGTTCATTAAACATCTACTATCAGTTGTACGTCAAATTCTTCGAATGTTGTTTTGTTTAAAGTAGATACTTTTCTTGGGAGTTTATGTGGTAGCTGACGTTCTTCTCATCAATTTCCAAAAGGGGTTACGACCGTTGGAAATTGAAAATCCTCACAAGGTATTGTGAAATATGAAATGTCTTTGGTCTTGTCAAATCCTTTTAGCAGTTCTTAATTATTCCTTGAGCTTAGACCTATTTCCTTTTTGGCTAAGAAACCAGTCAATTTTGTTGTGATGCTGACGGTGAACGAAGTTTCTGACAATGGGGTGTTGTCTCAGCTGATCTTAGTTCTTACACTTTTCGAATTATACGGTGGTGTATTATTAAATGTTTGGTTGCACGCTGATGCAGCAAAATCAAGTCACGTGTGTGCCTCTTGACGATTGGAATCGCACGATGTGAACCATCTTATCTTTGACCTAGAGTTGATAACGATCTTTCTTAATGTAAAATCTGGTAACGTTTTCTCTACAGTGAGAAATGTTGCATCTTTTTTACCAAAGAAGTTGTAGTGTGTCTTCACACAAAAATTGTTGAGTTGGTGACAAATGAGGTGGATGAAACTTATTGGTGAGTTGATTGCATTTTTGAGTACCATCTTGGTCAGGCAACTGTCGTAACTGATGCTCTTAATCAGAATTTCCCATGATTGTCCTTCTTGGGTTGTCAGGGACCCACTAGGGATGCGAATGGAAATGGGTGAATGTCACCATAGATTTCCAGTACAAACCACCTTGTACACGTGGAGATTATGATGATTTTTTGGTATTTGTTGATCAACTCACTCGTCGTATTATCTACCAGTCTGCGAGGACTATACTTTTGACCACTTGGCAGAATTCTTCATCCTAAACTTTGTTAGACTGACGTCTTGATTACCATCGATTTTAACTGTGATCTCAGTTTCACCTCCTGATCTTAGAAAACATTATAGTCAACTTTGGGTTTGTGCTTACCCTACGACACTTCGTATCTTTTCTATAGCAGAAAGACTATTTAGGAGGACCACTCAGATCTGAAAGTTTTAACCGGGACCACTAGTCATTCAGTCACCCATTAACATCCTATCGAGTGAATCATTACCACCGGTGATTGAATATCCTTGAGATTATCATTCCTTGAGTTTATCATTGTAACAAGTTTTATGAAAGTTGGAATGGGGAAAAAATTTAAGTTCTCTTCTATCAGATTACTTTAGACTACCACCAAGTCAAGCCCGCGCTCAACCATCCCGACTTACCATAATCAAGTTAGGTACTTACTCGTATTCTTGCATCAAAGATACGCATTAACTTCGGTTATTTTGTTTCCTAGCTTTGATGGATTTGTTTGACCCTTAAATTCTCGTGTGTTCGGCATAGCTATTTGCTAAATCCGAGAGAAAATTTTCAATGAATCAGCTTGCATAGGTGTTGTGAATTACATTGCTTTGGATCTCGGTGTATCGTCACTTTTGTACCTCATCGTGATGCGCGCTTCACTCCTAGGTTTTGTCAAGTTCTCGTGCAGGTCTTGAGTACTAAGTTATTTGTCCTGTATCGTATTTTTATTTGCAGATTGTTGAACAATCTTGAATGAACTATTTAGATCTTGAAAGACGTGTTGCGTTCTTTTGATTTGTGGTCTTTTTCGGAGTAGTTACGACGATAGTTTTATTTTCAGTTTATGTATGGTACTATTTGCTACTTATGCTTGGGCGAGACCCACTTTCATTTTCAATTTTGATCTTCAGTACAAGTATTTTAACTTACCTTATTATAGTAATATATTTATATTTTTTATGTTACAAATGTTCGGTTGAATCTTTTCCACTTTCAGTTTTAAGTACAGTACCAGTTTTTCGACCTTTATAATACTTATCTATTTTGACGTTATCGTATTATACGTACATATTTTTGACCATATGTTATTATGGAACTTCGACTTTATATCTTTATAAAGTATGTTTCTACTTTTATACTTATTGGGATGAAAGTAGGAGTTTGGAGGCATGAAAGAGGATTTGGCAACCCGCTCGCGACGGTGTGGCATATCCTCTTTTATGCAACCATTCTGACTTGATTTCCTCTCTATACATATATCATTTCCTATCTTCGAGTTATTATGTATAGTACATTATTTCAAATTTCAAGACGAAACAACAACCAATTCACCCACCATCCATGCCTCAACCTGCATCACCACCAATCCAGCCACCGAAGCAACAACCAATTCACCCACCACTACCATCACCAAAGCTTCCACTTGCACCACCAATGCCTCCACTAGCACCCCCTCCATTTCCATTACCCCCACCAGCACCAGCACCGTTACCAACATCCCCTTATTTGCCAATGCCACCGTCTTTGCTAATGCTGCCACCAGCCCCCTCACCTTTTCCAATGCCGACACTAACGCCCCTTCCTTTGTCAATACGTTTGTCACCTTTAATTATGCAAAAATGCTACTCTTACTATCTCTAGTTGTATCATCATTTGTATCATCTCTCTCTAATAGAGATGGGACCCCACATGCGCTGGCAGGACCTATCCCTGTTAGAAAGATGATACACATGATGGAATAATTAAGTGGTAAGTGTAATATCACTCTTAATTATGGCTCTTTCCTATTCCTCCTCCAGCTCCAACCTCCACCACCAATTCCTTTACCTATGCCTCCCCCATCGCTACCGACTTGATTACGCTTCTTCTCTTTTTTATTCGTATGGTGGCTTTAACCACCATCAGCCCCTCCACCTTTTCCAACACAGTCAGGCTTCCCAAAACTAATTGCTTTATTGGTAGGTTTTCCAGAGTACCATAACTATAATTGTATGATCCCTTCCCTCCAAAATTAAAACCAAACCTTTTCCCCTCTTCTCCAAACCCACCACCGCATTAATCCCACCTGGAATGTTAGGATTTCCTGCAGCCGGCACATCAAAGAACCACTCTGGTTTTTTCACTAACTGATTTCCATCATCACTATACATTTGTCCGCATGACCATGATCATCTATCTTCCTTATTCCCTACACAAACGACTCAGACATTAAACTCGTCGCCATGGCCACCTACAAAACTTGATCTCAGATTATTTTTTTTAAATCTCAATTGTTGTAATAATTAGTTTGTCTCGATATTTAATTGTTATATCATCAAATTTTTTATCAAAATGTCGTTAATATTTGATCCATATGCCATCATTGATCATTTTAACATATTTGACTTATGATCATTTTAGTCAATTCCTACTCAAACACTACAAAAAAAAAATGAGCACTGCACACAATAAATTATATGTGCCTTTTGAGGCCAAAAAGCACCAATAATTGTGCTCATAGACCAATAACAACAATGCAGCAACTATATTTGTATATGTGCCCTCTATGGGCATCACCATTGTTGATAGCACACAATATGATGTTTTGTGCCCAAAGAGCTGAGCATAAATAGGAGTTTTTTGTGCGTTGTTCTGACAACCTTGTCAGATGACTTTCCCAAGCTATGTTAGCACAATTTTAGTAATCGTGCCCCATAAAAGTTAAATAATAAAAAAAATTAAAATTTATAATAACTCAAAACTCAAACTAGCTTACAAATTGATATTGAGGGTAAAACACAAAATAATTTTTTTCATAAAATCAAAACAGCCCACAAGGGCCTAACCATAAGCATCTAGAATATTATATTCAAAACCATCCATCAAAATATATTAACAATTGTATTCATGATCAGTAGATAGAATGTTAATCTAGAGTCATATTTTGGTCATCATACACCAAAATAAAATACACCATATATTCAAACCACTTCCACAATCCATCTCAAATTACACAAATGAAAACAAAAATTAAAATCAATACCTATTTGGATTCGAAACAAAAATTAAATCTCAACCATTTGCAACACACAACACGTCAAAATGAAGCTGGGATTAAGAAGAGTTTGGTTTTACCAAAATCAAGGCCAATGGATGGCTGGATATGGCAGGAAATTAGCCTAAAAGTCACGGCCAATTTAGGTCTGTACAAATCCATGATAGATTCGAGCATGCAAAGCTCAAATCTGGTCCCTGGGACTTTGGGGAGTTCGTTTGTGGTGTCAATCTCGTACAAGACGACGAGATTTGGCCAAATGCTTGGGAAACCTGCAACTCACGTGAATAGTGGAGATCGTTAATTCTCCTATCAATCTCACAAACGTAGTCGAAATTTTCACATGCGAGGCTAGAAATCAACTTAGAACATCAAAAAGTATTAAGCGGAGGTAGTTATGGACCTTACCTTGGTCGAGAAGGTGATGAACTGACTCGAATTCTCTCGAATTCAAGACAGAGCTTGTGGTTCTCCGATTTGAGGTTCGAGTCAAGGGTCTATGTACTAGTCCCGTGTTTGGTGCGAGGTTGGGACTAGGGTGGTGGTGGTTTAGTGTTTGAAGTCATTGGATAAAGTAGTGTTGTGTGGCTCAGGGAGAAGTGAGCCGAGAGAGAGAAGAGAAGGACGAGGGAGAAAGAAATGAGAGAGAAGTGAGGCAATTTGACTGAGAAGAGTAAGAATGAGAATGGGGAAGGAAAGAGAGAATATAATTTTTAATTGCAATTTTAAAATTTATAGTTAGGGTTAATTGTTGACCCCAACATAGTATTAATACTTAGAAGAAATAAACACATGGGTAGCAAGTCCTGTTGGACTGGCTTTGGGAGCAAGTCTAGCTATAGCAAGTCTGTACTTTCATTTGTTATTGAGCACAAATACATCCTTCGTGTTCTCTTTCATAAAGAAATATATACATTTGGGAAAAAGTCGTCAGATCAAACGGCACGAAATTGCTTTTCGTGTGTTTTTAAATTAATAAAAAATTATGATGACTGATACTTATAAATAGTGCCACGAATTTTGTGCTCAAATTTTAATAGGCACAATTATACTTTGTTAAGGACACAAATTAATGTGTCTTTTTGTTAGAGGGCACATTTGAGATGGATTTGTGTTCAATGCAATTCAAAAAGCACCAATACATATTTGTGTTGAATGACAATGCAAAGGGCACAAGTCATTTGTGTTCTTAGCCTATTTTTCTTGCAGTGAAACTTGACATTTTAGAGTTTCAAAAAGTCAAAGAAAATTCACCTTTTGAAATTCTGCCTTAGAGAAAATTCAAGCCTGCACTCAACAATTTCTGTTTTTGATAACGGAAAAACTCAGCCCTAAACCCCAAGGAGAATTCAAAGCAGGGCTGAAATCCTAAACTTACACCTACGTGGATTCCACTTTTATCTATACATGCATGCATTGTAGCACCTTAATTAAATTGTTGTCACAAAGTTTGAAACAACTACTGCATGAAAAATATGTACCAAAATGACTAGGACAAGCATTCATTGCCTTTTTCTCAAGGAGTTGAACCCTCACTAGCAATAAGATCAATGATAATACTTTTACCATTGGCTTTTCTTCACGATAAAAAGCCGTACATGGCAATAGGCAGCTCCATTAACATATACGACATGGATATATATATTTTTTATGATCCCTCGGACGATACATATACAAGTGAGAAGGTATGTAAATTTTGATTATATTAATTTTAGAAGCAATATTACATATTGATACAGGAATCCTTGAAGCCAATAGTTAATGTAGGTAGCGATAAACAAAGCATTAATAGAATGCATGCAGATAACAGGGTCAAGATTGACCAATGCCTTTAGCACCATACAACTTTGAACTCATAAGAGTTTATGATGTCGTTACTTTGGCTCAACATACATGGTTGAATAGAACACCTGTTTTACTATCTAGTTGTATCATCATTTGTATCATCTCTCTCTAATAAAGATAATACTCACATGCGTTGGAATGACCTATATCAGTTAGAGAGATGGTACACATGATAAAAGAATGGTCTCATTTGGCATACCATATAGGACACCGGATATGACTATTTTATACGATGTTTGGGTACGATGTTTGGGCACTTCTGTGTTAAATTGCCACCGGATAAATAAGCAGGGCCATTTTTATTAGTACGCTCCACAGCGTACTAACAATCTAGTCCAAAAGCCATGTATAATTTAGTCGGGTTCAAATATACTGAACACAATCCAAAGCCAAGCCTAGCATCATCATCATCTTCCTCTTCGTGCTGCCCGTTGGCTCGTCGTCTTCTACACAGGCACTAACCCATCATCACCATTTGAACCCATTATGTGAAGTCCATATCAGAGCATCTAGTTCTCCACTCGCTCAACATCGATTCCGTGATTCCAGTTTTTGATATGTCGATCTGAGTTCTCCCGTTTCCACCTTTCAATTCCATCCCCAACAACTCCGGCGAGCTCTCCACCTCTAGCGAGACCAGTCCCATCGTTGCCGGGAGGGTTTGATCTGACAGACCCACCCCTCCTCGTCCATTCGCCGACCCTTCCTTCCCGTTGATTGTCGACCCACCCATTTCCCGTCTACCTACCCTATTCGCCTATTCCCCTGTTATTTTCCTTCTATTTACCCTTTGCTTTTCCAATTTTTTTTTTTAAAATTTTATGTATTTATTTAGTAAAATTTATGGTTTTTAGGCCATCTCCAACCCTTGGGCTAAAAGTCAAATTTTTTAGCCCGGAAAATTTAGCTTTTAGCCCAGAAACATCTTTTCTGCTGCAACCCTTCTACCCTAAAATTTTAGCCCGTAATTATTAAAGAATGAAATTAGCCTAAATTTTTTTCTTAAATCAATTTTTTTTTTTTTTAAAATATGTAGATTATTGTAAATTAATTTTATGAACATTTTAATCTAAAAAAATTTAAATTCCGATAAACATTTCGCATTTAGCCCAGGGGGAAAGCTGGGGGGTATTTGGCCCAGAAATAACATTTGGCATTTAGCCTAAAATTTTAGCATGGGTTGGAGAGTGTTTGGGGGGTAATTTGGGGGGTAATTTGGCTTTTAGCCCAGGGTTGGAGATGGTCTTAGAAAATTATATTTGGTTTTCTCCTCTTTTTTTTTTTTTTTTAATTCATTTCAACATCAATCATTCTGTAAAATGTTTAGAAAATTATTGTAGTCCAACGACATATCCGACGCACAGATTAATTCGACACCGCAAACGACCGACTAATTTAGTCAGTACTGTTCGGTGACTATTTATTCTATCCGATTGAAGTAATCGGTACAGTCCAAGTTGCCAAACGAGACCTTAGATGGTAAGTGCAGCATTACTCTTAATTATGGCCCTTTCCTACTCCTCCTCCAGCACCCACCTCCACCAATTCCTTTACCATTGCCTCCCCCAAATCCACCTCCACTATTGCTACCGCCTTGATCTTTTTTATTCTTATGGTGGCTTCCACCACCACCAGCCCCTCCACCTTTTCCAACACAGTCAGGCTTCCTTCCCAAAACTAATTTCATTATTGGCAGGTTTTCCAGAGTACCATAACTATAACTGTATGTTCCCTTCCCTCCAAAATTAAAACCAAACCTTTTTCCCCTCTGGTTTTTTCACTAACTGATTTCCATCATCACTGTACCTTTGTCCGCATGAGCATGATCATCTATCTTCCTTATTCCCTGCACACACGACTCAGACATTAACCTCGTCGCCATGGCCACCCACAAACTTATCTGACAGCTGCATTGCTACATAATAACTCGAGGATCTCTATTGTTTGATAGTTGGAAGTTGAGATGGCAGACGGTAGTAGTAGTAGTAAATTAGTAATGCAGCACGTAATGGCCCCGCCGCTACACTTTACAACACGGTGAGGAAGTCAGAGTTGAGTAAGTTCAGCTCAATTCCATGCTCCGTTTCGTGATTGGCTTAACTGTTATTTCTACATGGATAATGGTAGGGACACCAAATTTCAAAATCAAAATTGCAAACCAAATGGTGCGTCACCAATAGGAAATAAGCACATTAATCGACACTTAAGTAACAATCAATCATCAACAACCATATCATTTGGTTTATAAAATTTAATTTAAAAATTTGGTCTCCTTAACGTTACTCTTTTTGCATTACGCACCTTGTGACTAGGTTTTATACCGTACGTACATACTCGCGGACCACTGTCATGCATCCAAAATATTAGACTGAAGCCCTAGCTCCACACAATGTCATTTCTTTCCTGCACTTGAGTCTGATTATCTCTTTTTGTAATTTAAATATATTCACATCGTTTGTGAAAGAAATTTAATTCTCAACTCGTTTCCTTCGTTTGTTAAATTATTGTTTCTCTTTAGGGATGAGTTCAGTTTCATTCAGTTCGGTTTTTGGGCAAAATAAGAAACATATGTTAAATGAAGGGAGCGGGAACATTTAACAAACAAATGTAATCATATCATTCGAACAAGAAATGATCAACAAATATTTCGGGTTAGTGAGAAGTCATATGAAATGATTAAATAAGAGAACGGAGATTTCGTAGATTTGAATTGGCAAAATTTTGTTATAAACCAACCCAAACAAGTCACAAGACTCACAACATGGATTCCCCGCAAGCGTAAATGGTTAACCTCACTAGTTATATATAATTGGTTGAGGTGAAACTGTGCATGAGAGCAGGCAGAAGTGATGATTGAACAAATGATAAAATTTGAAGATTTCGCTTGAGGTCATGCACTCCAAGTTCCAACCGCTAGTTGAGATTCATTTCATGTATTTTGATTGTTGATATATAGGATAAGTTTTCATGATGCAAGTTCAAGTTATCGCTGGAAAAAAAAGAAAAAAAAAACTGTGCGGTATTGAATTGTTTGGCTACTTAAGAATGAGTAGAAACTTTTGCTTCAAATTCAATGTGTTTGAATTATATAGCTTGGTATTTATGATCATTATTGTTCATATTATGAATCATTATGTAAAAATTATCTCTGCAAAAAATGAATTAAAATTAAGATCGTTTATTCAATATATTGTAGCAAATACATAGAAAAATCCGTTCATCTGTTTTTATACAATTCGATGAGTAAGTCACCTTAGTTTTAATTCAATTTTTTTTAAAGACAATTTATATATAGAGTAATTTATAATATAAAGAATTAATTAGGAATCGGCAACGATTAGTCCAACGTTCAAGAATAACAATGGGCGCCAATGTCCATCAATGACTGTCCCATAAAAGGTTGGGACCATCAACCATCAACATTCCCCATTCATCTGCATCTACAAACCCATTCGGGTAAACCCGAAACCTTTCGATCTTCTAAGCCGCCAGCCAAATTAGGGTTTTTGTTTCAGCTCTCGGAGCTTATCCCCCTTTCCTCTAATCTCTCTCAATTGTAAATTCGAATTCTTCGGAAACAAACAATCTACAAAATTACATTACTTTTCAATTTTTCCCACACAAAAATCCTCAATTATTTTTGCGTCATTGGGTATTAGGGTTCGAGCTGCTGTGAAGCTACCGATTTTGTGCTCCAATGGACGACATAGTAGACGACCCAAGGTACCATCCGAAATCCTACTCTGCAAGCCACCATGACTCCTCTGATCGCCGTAAAATCGACACCCGAAACACCCAATATGCTCGTCCGGTTCCTAACCGATACGCGGAGGAAGACGACTACGAATTGGACGATTTCGACGAAGGAAATGGCCCGGAAGACCAATACAATGACGAGGAAGACAAGCACAGACATGGGTTTAATCGGAATTTTGACGCGGAGGAAGATTTTGAGAGGCTTCCAAAGAAGAGGAAGGCGAAGAATTTGGAATCAAGGTACGAGTTTGCCCCTCGGGTGAGGCCGAACTGGGAACTGGGTTTTCGGGCTGAAGAGGAGTGGACGGAGCACGCGGTGTTTATGCTGCTGGAGGTTTGGGGCGATAGGTTTCTTCAGCTGGGGAGGAAGAGTTTGAGGTCTGATGATTGGCATGAGGTAGCATACAAAGTCTCAGAGGCGTCGAAGATTGAGAGGACCGACAGGCAGTGTAAGTCGATGTTGGATATGCTTAAGAGGAAGTATAAGAAGGAGAAGGAGAAAATGGAAGAAATGGGGTTGAACTCTAGCAAATGGGCTTACTTTAAGAAGATGGAGATGTTAATGGCATCATCTTCGAGGCAGGAATTTGGGCTTGCTTGTGGGATTGATTCTGGGGAGTATGTGTTTATGAACACGAGGGTTTATTTGGAACGGTCGAATGGGTTTGATGAGATGAGGGATAGTCCTGGTGAGTCAGAGACAGATGATGATGATGAGATTGGGAATGAGGATTTTGATGTGTTTCCACCAAGAATGGCAGGGATGGGTGGAGGGGACGGGGATGAAGGGTCTTCATATAGAGTGTTGACGGATTCAATTCACAAGTTTGGGGAGATTTATGAGAAGATTGAGAGTAGTAAGAGGCAGCAGATGAGGGAATTGGAGAAGATGAGGAAAATTTTCAACAAGGAGTTGGAGTTGCAGAAGAAGCAGATTCTAGAGAGGGCGCAGGTGGAAATTGCGAAAATTCAGGAGGCAGATGACGATGATGAGACAGATGTTTCTGTTGAGGATCTCAGTGAATGATGCAGGTGAGGGGGTGTGTGGTTTCTGACTTTTGCTTCAACTTAGTTGGCAACTGAATTGGTGCTACAATTATTCTCTAGATATAATTTTTGTGAGATTATTGTTTTATAATATGCTAAGTTTGCTCTGATTGTATAATTTTGTGCCTCTAACATTGTGATGCTTGCTCCGAAGAAATTAACGGATTGGTTTTGTTCCTCTGTTAAGTTATGTGATATGTTTCATGGCATTTTCTCCGTTTGTTGAGTAGCTCTGTTTTGGAAAGAATTTGATTTACTTTGGCCCCATTTTTTTTTTTTTTTCATTCCTAATGTTAGTATCAAAAACATTAAAGACATGATTTAGTATCAAAAACATTAAAGACATGATCTTAATGTTCTACCTTCGAAACCCAAAATCCCACAAACAATGGCTTTCGTGGTTATGCAGGGGCTCATGCATTGTGTTCTATGGCTTCAGTTATGTTTGAGATGCGTTATTTTTTTGTATTTAAAGAGAAAATTGTTGGTGACTGCTATTAGAATTGATTTAAGAAGATAAGAAACATTGATTCGGTAAATACTAAATGGAGAACATACATGGATACAAGGGCAAGATACAACTTTGTTGTGTTCATCTCGTACTTTGTTAGAGTTGAGCCTGTAGACTGTCAAACATTAGAACTTGCTAGCCTCATGTTTTAGCGGATGATCCAAAATACAAGCTCGTTTGAAAGTGCTTTTAAAATGACTGAAACTGCTTTTGGTGAAAGTGTTTTTGGGTTCCAAAAGCACTTGAAGTTCTTGCAGGAAGCACCTCAAGTGCCTTTTCAGGATTCACTTGCATTATTTTACTAGGATTGGTTTCAAAAGCACTTTCAATCATTTTGAAAACGCTTCCAAACGAGCCATACACTTGTATCAGTCTTGTGTGTGCTTCAGAACAAGATGTTAACATACTCTTCAAGGTTGAATGTTATCTTGAGATTTAGGAAAGCATCTTCTTCTTCTTAATGAAATTTCTGAATTTGTCCTAATTTCTTGTCTCAGGACATATTATGATCGAGAAGGACGGGAACATCTAATCGCTGTTCTCAACTGTTTCGGGGATTAACTTGCAAGACATTCATCTTTAATCTGTTGCTCTATCATCTTCCGTTATCCTTCAATTTTATCAAATTATTTTTATTTTTGAATATGTCACAAAATCGATTAAAATTTTTATAACTAAAATTTTCTGTGAAGAGTCATAAATATTTTCTATTGACTTTTTTTAAGTGAAAAATAAGAAAAATCCATATTTGAAAAATCCATATTTATTACAGACTTTCTTCTGGAAACAGCTCCTCCTTGATTGAAGGAGCAATCCACTGTATCTGAATATGTGTTAACTCCCAAAGATCATCACCCTCCTGCACTAATATCTCCTTCATCTTCATCTCCGTAATCATCTTTCTGAACTCCGGCACAATTTCCGGCAGTTTTGATTCGCCATATGCTCATTGGGAAATCGGTATCAGAAACTGCAAGTACACATCTGTCAGGAGCTCCAATGCAATCTTCAAGGTCCCTTCCATGCCTCTCATCTCCTTCTCTGCGTTCTCTCTTTGCGAGTACTCCAGCATCTTTTTGTGCAGATCATCCACCATCACGAAGATAACGAGGTTGAAACAGCTGGTATAGTTGGTTGGTGTGAATTCTAGTTCCTCAGCAAGTTTGAAACTTTTTTGAAGAGACAAGACTGCATGGTTTCTTATTTCTTCTCGCCGAGCTAGGCTGATCTTTTGAAATGCCTCCCCAAGCTTGACAAACAAATTCATGGCAAAGTTGTTAGAGCTTTTGAGTCTTCTAAGGAGGAGTTACTCGTGTTGCTCGCGATGCTGTAATTGTTCCCGGGATCTGAGTACTGATTTCTGTACTATTGGATCAACAAGTTTACAGAGTCTGCTAACAGGTCAAGTATCTTCAAGTTCTTCTCCAACGGGCTGTTTTTTAGAGCAATAAAACCAAAGGCATGGTCAATGCAGTAAGCGTAATTTGTCCGCGATACATGGGTTCCATCAGACATCACCATGATCAGGGTCTCAACTCCCTGCCAATAGGTGTCAGGGTGTCGCCCGGAGACTGATAACAAGTGAAGAACTGACTTCCATCCGAGTTGGGTTTGCAAATTGGCAGGGTACTCAACGAGAATCTTGTTTACTGATTGTGTAATGGACTCGCTGCAGGTGTCCGAGAATTTCTTTTTCCAGCTTCCACATTAGATTTATCGACTTGAAAATGAGCTCCTCGGGGATTCTGTCAGGTCGGTATGTACCAAGGAGCTTGAGACAGACCTTGAAGAGGCCTACAATGGCTTTTTCGGAAAATGGGATTGGGGAGAACATGGGAAACTGAGCAACCGCCAGCAGATAATCATGAAAACTCAGCCAAAATGCTTGGAACCTATGGACGTTGGCCAAAGAGATGGCAACTATCAAATCCCAGCAGAACCCAACGGTCACTTCTTTTTCAATGGATGTGCTAAACTTCTGCCCTTTCCCTGCAGCTGCATATATTAGCGAACGCCCGAGGTTGAGCAAAGAGTCCTCGGGAAAGTTTGAACTAGTGCTGAAGATGTCCCCAATTCGGCATTGTTTGATAACCTTCAGGTTCTGTTCAAATTCACTCATGCCAAGAGATACAGCATCTTCCGGACTCTCTAGTGATAGAAAATGTGAGAATCGACTAATCATGCCAGAAGCTTGTCGTCCTCCAAATTTGGGATCGTGAGCAGGGAAGATTATACCGGATTCAGATGTTGGTTGAGCATCAGATGAGGTGGAAGCAGCATCAAACTCAAGGACATTTTGGGGAAGTAGTTTAAGCCTCTTGAGTTTCAGCAAACAGTCCACAATATTCCTCCAACCCCCTCTGATCGACTCTCCAAAGTTGTTTGCGATGGTGAAAATAGCTAGTGTAGCCATTCTTGGCTTCAAATATTTGCTAAAAGCAAAGAGTGTTTCTTCCGCAGAGTCATAAGGATTAAGCATCGTGGTGAATCGCAAGAAGGTGGCAATGAGCTCATCGAGTGTGTCCTCTAGGCCGTACTGTGCTATCCTGGCTACCGAGAATAATCCTTCAATGCATTCATGGAGCAATTCCTGTTCTTCAGCTTGCTCGAAAAATGCAGAAATAGCTGCGACTGAAGGGCCAGCGATGCAAGCAAACATGTCTCTGCCTAGCCGACGATCAAAATCACATAGAATGAAAGGCTGCACAGTTTTGGAACGGTTCATCAACTCAATCCATCTGCTCGGCTTCATTAGTACTGTCATACTGGATTGACCAAAAAGCGTGATTGCATTGTTCGATATGGATTGGAAAAGCTCGGACAGATACTCTCTACGAAGATCCTTCCCTCCATTGATTGCCCTATTATTCCTGATGAACTCTTCTTCCGTCATCTTCTTCTTCACTTGCGGATTGTGCTGATCAGTATTGAGCATAATGAGAGTAGCAAAGAATGAATAGTGTCTTTGTTCACGAAAAGATCTGCAGACTGCTGCTAAAAAAAACACTCTGAAAACGCTTCGAGAATCCTCTGAATCTTCTGGGACTCTTCTGGGACTCTGTGATCTCAATCGGGTAGGGGTCGGAAGGGCTTGTATCATTTTCTCTATCAATACTATCTGCAATGTTGTGGATCATGATAACTAACACTTCAAAGGCTTGTATCTGTAAAGTTAAGGGCTTGCGACCGGAAAAGACTGCTTGCAAAGCAACTTCCCAATCTCCTCAAACACATTATGGCAAAGCGGATCACAGTCGTAGTTCACATAGACCTCTACGACGAACGTCAGTTGTCTGCAGAAATTTATAATCCCTTCAAGTGCAACCTCTTGAAGTTGGATTGACACTCCGGGAGCTGAAACTCGAAACAGCACAAACGTGAAGAATGCTTCTAATTGAAGCCGATTGAATCTGCAAAAACAAAGCAAATAATTCTCAAATTCGAAATGTGTTTAATTCACAGACATCACAAAATGAACCCGAAAACCTCACCTCCGAAGAAAGTGATACATGTTCAAAACCGTACTGCAAATCATGGAAAAAACAAGCGGGCTTGAACTCGCGCCGTAGTGAACCAAATGGTGAAAGAGGCATCTTTCATCATCCTCAACAACTTCGAATGCGACCCGATTCCATCCCCGCTCAACTCGATCGCGGAGTTGATCAGAACAAGAGCGAAAAGCTGCACATCCTCTTCGGCAGTTTGCACGGTAGACCCCTGATCCGTCTCAAGTCTCAACCACCTGAACCACATTCAACAACGAACACAAGAAGTGAAAAATATCAACCGCGCACCGGATCCCATACCCCGAATCCATATTCCCATCGTCTGCATCGGCGTCTTCGGTGTCAGTACTCGCCGAGCTGTGCTCATCTCGGAAATCGATTTCTGGCAACCGTGAAAATATGATCTGGATCTGCTCGTGCATTGTGTACCTCGCACTTCGCATGAGCAAGTCTCCTCTGTTCGCCGATTGCTGAACAACCTGAAAACAGGTGTTCACGATTGTGCAGCCGGCCTGATCGGAGAGCAGAACCGAAGCGCGGTGGTTCATGATTCCGGTCAGGATTTGGAGGATGTTCATCATCACGGCGTCCTCGTTAACAGAGTCGGTTCTTTCAAGCCGGCACGTGGAGATGGAGGTGACCACGGTGTTAATAGCTTCTTTCGCCCCCGGAGTCTTCTCGTCGAAGACTCCTTGAGAATCTTCTCAGCGTGGCGGAGAGGGCGACGCGGGTGGCGGAGGCGTGGACGTGGTCGCTTTGGATGACGTCTAGGAAGGGGGAGAGGTAGATGGAGGGGTCTATTGTGCGCCATTCCTGCTGGGGTTGAAGATTAGGGCACGGAGGGATTTTAGGGATTGGAGAAGGGAAGGGTCGATGATGTCCTCCGGGACGGCCAAGCAGTGGTGGGTCGGGTCCAGGGGACGGCAGATGACGGCGAGGACGGCGCCAACTACGGTGTTTAGCATGCACGACAATCCCAGCTCTTTCCTCTTGAGCTTTGTTTGCTTGTTTCGGCTCGTTTTGCCGTTTTCATCACTGATCGGATCTTTCTCCATGCATGGCAGTCTCAGGGGAGAAGGGGAGAGAAGTTCAAACAAATTTCGAAAACCGGTTAGGTTAGTTGTGTGGTTCTAGTGTTGTAGAAGGACCATTTTGGGTTTCTGGTGTCAACTATCGACAGTGTTACTGAAATTGTAAGAGTGAAACAGGAGGTGGTTTTGTCATTTGACAAAGTTGTTCAAAAACCCGAATTGCCCGGGAATATTGAGGTTAGTTTAGTTTTTAGTTAATTTGTATGGTTAAGGATTTTGATAATTGATGATTTCCACCACAATTATCTCCTTTTCTTCATTTCTGTTAACGGGAAACATTTCCGGATGCAGTTTAGTAAAATACAAAGTTACAACGGTCGGCGAGAGGCATCAAAACTGTTTAAGTTTTTATGCTGCAATCGATAGAAATCTGGTGCCTTTTGTCAGTTGCCCGATCGATACGAGCTCTTAAGTTCGTGCTGCAAACAAAACAGCACATCAAAACAATCTTCGTCATTGTAATTACCGGTCAACGTGGCAGCTAGCAGGGTCTTCAGCCAGCTCTCGTGGAGAGTAGAAAACTCTGATCTCTGTTCGCTGGTCTTGAAACTTTGTCCAATGGATTTCTTCATTACTTGGCCGGCCTTTGAAGCAGCTTCGACCACCTGCTCTGGGATCCCAGCCATCATTACTACTTGCAGTCCGTAACTCTCTGGGCATGCCCCATTGGTTAGGCGATAGAGAAATACCAGCTCTTGGTCACTTTTCGACGGGCATGCAGATTTTGACTTGAAAGAACATGCCATGTGTTGTAATGTAACGTGTGGATGAGAAGCAAATTCCTTGGTTAGCGGGTGATAGTGAGTCGCAAACAATAATCTGCAGTTAATCTTCTCGACAAGATGGCGAAAGACCTGACCAACAACAAAAAACATAGTAATGAATCTATTGATACATAGCTATGGCATAATTATCAATAATATGATGGCCTAGTAGTAAAGAGCGAAATCTTACAGCATATGCAATTGCGTATCCATCAAAAGTGCTTGTTCCACGACCCAATTCATCAAGAATAACCAAAGAATCTTGAGTGGCAAGTTGAAGAACTGATGCTGTTTCTGTGCATTCCACGAAGAACGTACCTACAAAAGAAATTGAGAACACTTCCATGGTCAGATTTTGCAATTTAAGATATCACAAAATTGTCTTTTTCGTAGGTGATTCAGAATACGAAGAATAAAAGTAAAGGAAACGAGACTGTTGGTCTGCTAAAAAAGGCTTACTCTCGCCAGTCATGATACGATCAGTGGCACCAAGGCGTGTGAAGATGACATCTACAAGTGAGAGAACACATGTCTCACAAGGCACGTAACAACCAAGCTGCAAGACGTCAATGAATCAAATGACTAAACATCAAATGGTCTTCAATGACCAACTTCTGGGTTTAAATTACAGAAGAAATCACTCAAGGCAAAAAGAACCTGGGCTAGTATAACAGCAAGACATGTGGCGCGAAGAATAGTTGATTTTCCACCCATATTTGGCCCGGTCAGTAGTAAAGTGCGTGGATGATGGCCATCTGTACCCTGGCCTAGGACCATGTCATTTGGGACAGGCAGTCCTCCATTTTCCCCAAGAGCAAATGGATGCCATAGTCCTTTAGTTGCAAGTGTAGGACTTTGGTTCTCTCCATTCAAAGTCATATCTTTAGATTGAGGCAAAATAACAGGTCTGGACATGGTCCCAGATGGGAAACTTGCAGTAACTGCAAAAGATCTTAGTACATCAATACAGTTGATGGCATGTACGGCATCGGACCATTCTTTTGCTTTCTCGATAAATAGCTCAATCAGGATGGAGAGTGTTTCGACATCTGAATCAGTTGCCTCGTGATTCTGGCACCAAATTCAATGTCAGTATACTTCACAGAGGTTTAACTCTTGAAACTAAAATCAAAATTTTGGTCATGCAAAAAAAATTCATACAATATGCAGTACTAGTTCAATGATTATCCCGATATAGAGCAGTCCAAGAAAAGTCAAAAAGATAATACCTGAAAGAAACTGAAGATTTATTGCACTATTTAAACCATAAAAAAGGGACAACCAGAGAGAGAGAGAGAGAGAATTATTTAACAAAAGTTGTCACCACAAATAATCAATTAGCAAGGCTCCTGCTTGCACACTAACGGAAGAACCAATAATAGAACACAATTGAGGAAATGGGATCTATGAAAGAGCAGATTATTGACTATCCACGGAAATATATTACACTCGCTGACAGGAGTGTTCTACATGAACTAATTAACACCAGAGAAGAGATATGGACACTTCTAATAGAGCAAGGTATGAGAATTGAAAAACATATACCTGGTAATTTGGGAACTCACTATCTACAGCAGCTTCAAATTGGGTAAGATGTTGATCAAGCCCATCACTGCCACTCAGACTTGGAACTTTAAATACTTTCGATAATCGTTCAATGATATGCCCTTCATTCTGTAATAGCTTTAACAAATCCAATCCAGATCTCAGGCCCTTCACAAGAGTCCCAAACACTTTTACCTGTACAACATTAAAAGTTTGTGTTTGGTGTTATCTTTTCTTACCATACATTGATGGTTAAGGAGAATGGGTTGGTAAAATCAATGGAATCTATTCTCTGAACACTCAAATTTGAACAGCAAAACATTTGCCATATTTTATGAAGTTTCAATATAACTTCCATATTAAAGTAGAAAATGCTTACTCTCTGTTTCAATACTTTTTTGCCAAACAACGGGAGTAGGAGAGAAGCTGAGGACCGAACACTTGCCCTAATCCGTCCGAGTAACCTTTCTAGGTCTGGAATCTTGCGAAGATATTGAGCAATAAGTGGTATCATTTCTGGATGTACCAGTAGATCTTCAACTACATCAAGCCTATTATTAATGGCTTCAACAGATTTCAGAGGATGGCAGAGCCACTTCCTCAAAAGCCGCTTACCGGATGATGTTACACAGTTATCAAGATATGCGTACAGTGTACCTAGTAAAAGATACCAAAAAGCACAATAAAAAAATGGACTCACTCAGTATTCTGGTTGAATTCAAGAAAAGGATTACACTTGCCTGATGGACCACCATCAGCATTATTACTGAAAATTTCCAGATTTACCAGTGTCTGTCCATCCATTTTGAGGCAACCCCTATAAACTTGGTAAGGTAATATATCTCCATTTCGTAAAGTATCATCAAACTGCATAAGAAATGGAACGCATCAGTTACTTTATGGCAGACATAAATTCACTGGATAATTATTTTTCATTTTTGAAAGACATTTAAGTGAGCTTACCATCAACCTGGATAGATGGCCAATAAGAACGCCAAGTGCAGATAAAGTGATTTCATGGTGTATCTCACTGTCAAGTCCATGATTCCATGAATTAGAAGACCCTTTGAAATACCCTTTCAACTGAATTACATTTCTAACTTCAGAAGCATCCGAAAAATCAGTGAGTGACTGCACTGGAGTCAGTTGCAGTGCAGCAGAACCTGCATGATAAACAGAAACGCAGTCAGAATCACCTACACCACTCACACACACATGCTCTCTCTATCTCGATCACTCGGATTTGTTTTCAATTGGGAAAAAGAAAAGGATAGCTCAAACCTGTTGAGTACTTTTTTAAGGCCTTTTGAGCTTCTCTTGACAGCCCTGCGTAGATTTGAGGTTGTATGTTTCAAGTGATGAAATGATTTTCATGCATCAAAATTGAAATCTGCCAAATAAATAGGCAGAAAGGGCAGAGCAAGAATATTTACCTCTACTTTCATATATAACTTCTTTAGGCGACACCTAAATCAAACACCATCAACAAAATTAGAATATCGGTTTTCAAGCCTTTGAAACTACTTCACTAAAGATACTACACAATGAAAAGAATACAAGAACATACTTGCATCAATAAAGCCCCCAAAGCAGCACAGGAGGCATCGTCACTTATGGCACCAATCCAGAACTTTAAAGCAGCACAATCAACAAAAGCAAATCCATATACAACTGAACCATTATGCACCTCAGAGCTCACCTGAACACACCAAACCAGGGAAGTGCATTTTAAATTCTATAATGCATAAAACACTTCTCTAGTAGCAAAAATATAGGAACTTATAGAAAAAATGAAAATCCTCAAGCACATATACAAGGAAAAACATCGGAAGATGCTATAAGGCCAACTACTACATATGATATAAAGAAACTGTGAAAAATATGTCAGCTTTAAAATGGCCAGAATGATCTTAACAAAATAAGAATCTGTTTTGGTGCTTCCCTCTAACAACTCTGAGTTCGCCTATAAAAACAACTCCGAGTTGAATAACCATTTTGTTCATGGGTCTCTCGATTGGACCATATTACAAGGAAATTTCTGTGATCTGTAATGCTAGTGACATCACTTAGAACAAGGATTGTGAGGTATCAAACAGATTGCAAAAAACTTATGTAGCATGCACATTCACAAATTTGAGATCAGGACGCTACAAACCTCTTTTAATGCAAGAAGATGAACAGCATCAGGCCCAATATTTCCGTCAGTTGTGGTTGATGGTGTGACTACCTGAACCAACTTTCTCGGAATGACCTGTAAGACAGGGATTAAAATTCAGACTGTGCAAGTACAAGGTCACCTAAACAATCACAATGTGTAGAACTAACAGTAATCTTTAAATCTTAGATTAACATGGCCAACTTACAGCTTTGGCACCTCTGGCTTTTGCTTGATCAGAAGTCTCCAGCTGCTCTATCCTTCCAACTTTATAGCTTCACAGATGTAACAGATAACAAGTCAACTATGCTGTAGCAATGTAGGAAATGAGACAATTGCCTGACCACATAGGATGATGTGATCAAAGGCATCGTTCAACAAATAAATGCAGATGATAATCAAATCAATATAAGACTAGTGAATCACATACCCACGCACAACCAGCTTTTCGACAGCATCATCAATCCCACTTTCAGAGATACCAACCTATATCATATGGGTGGAAATACTCGGGTCAACATATAGACATATAGTTCTAAAAGCATGATCAGAATAAGTAATGTGAATCAAACGATTTAGTGCATCAAGTCACCTGACGACATTTCCCTACACCACTTAAGGTCATTTTCCAATCAAGCTCCTTATGGCCAATTTCAGCATCTAGTTCATAAAGCTCATAAAATTTTCCCTGAGGTTGATCACAAGCCATGAGATTAGGTAATGCAGTTCGAAAAACAAGGATTTAAACTTCGGAATCTGAATTGGATGAATAGAAATCATCCCAAAAGTCCTAGTACAACAAACTACACTTCCACAAACAATTACAAATTATATTAACTATAAGCAAATAAGCAGTTGTAACTAACCACTTTGAAGAAGAGAACAACGTCCATATATTGACACTTGACATCCCAATATTGTCTTTGTGATGCCGACATCTTCTTCAAAGCATCAGGTGGTATATACAGCGTTGTTTTGTCATAGAGAGGATCGTCAGGCCGCCTTCTATTTCCATCTCTGATTCGGGACGGGTCAAGCCACTCAAACTTGCTAGTCATATCAGATGCTTCTCCATTACACTTGTCCAAGGTTACTGCTGGCTCCTGAAGAAGTTTCACTCTTTTGCTAGAATTTTGCAACGGACCATCTACCTTATCCCCAAACTTCGGAATATCATCTTGAATCCGTTTCATTCGGGGAACCAGACGCTGTGCCCCAGGCGTTTCTGGCCCGACAATGTCACTTTCAATATGCACAACAGAAGCTTCACCAGTTTTCTTATTGGAATTGGTAACATTTTTGTTAAATAGAAAATGTTGAGATGCCACTGCTTGTTCACACAATCCTTGAGGTTCGGTAAATTTACCAGACTCTGTACAACCATTAGAGGAACCAGCATTTGATTGCTTCCTACAAAAATCAAATTAAATTTATAAATTGATTGCAGAACTTGAACAGAAATTTAAACCCTAAACCCTAAGTTTATCGTTAAAAAATTATAAAAATAATTAATATTATTGCGCATCATCGACCTTCATAAACCAAAATAATAATTAATAAATAATACCTCTGGCTCTGAGGAGCTTTTTGCGTATCATCGACCTTCATAAATTTAAGCATGATGCTGGCAAATGGAGACGACTCTTTCAGGCTCTCCACATTCCCATGCAAAATCTGACGTGGAGCCTTCTCCGGCGGAGTGTCAGTTCCGGTAACTTCAAGAGCCGCCGTAGTCTGATTAGAAACGGAGGTCTTTTGTTCCTGCTGCGTCACCGGAAGCTGAGAAGCTCGGCGGCCGTTTGGTGCATTTGCGGCGTCGGAGCTCTGCTTTTCGGGCGATGGTTTCTTGAAGAAGGAGAGGATCGACTGCTGGCGTTGCATTTTTCCGATTCGCAGAGAGAGAATGCTGATTGCTGAGCGCGAATGTGGAACTGGAATTTATACGGAAATGTAGAATTGGCGCCACATATTGGGAGTGAAGTTAAATTGCGCGGGTGAGTTTTGACCTAGGTGACACTTTACCTTCTGGTAAATATGCCCGCATCTGCAAAAACAACCAATTCGCAACTCGCCACTTTTAAGACAACACACATTGGGGCCAATTCGTGAATAAAACTAATATATAAAGTCGGTTTTACCCCTATATAGTACTAACATGCAAGGGCATTATAGGATTTTTGGCTTCTTTTTTTTTTAAGAAAATTAACGGAAAAATCCTCAAAAAACTTTAGTTTTAATAAAAAAGATAAAATATTGTTGTAAGTGAATAGTATCATAAGTGACTTTTCATAGTAAAAACGTCTTTAATGTTAAAAGTGAATAGTACTAGAAGTATTTCATTAAGATTCGCTTTTTTATTGTGCTATATTTCAAACCGTTGAAGTTTACTGTCCATTTTTGTGACAGCCCGTCCCTAATTTTAAGAATTTTTAAAGTTTTCATAAAGGATTTTACAAAAATGCCCTTTGAGGCACGCACATCATTCGAGGTTAATCGTTGTGTCGTGCCATCTAAGATTTGTTTTCTTGACATATCCTCATAGTACTCGTCGTTACGGAAGCGTGGGCGCAGACGGTTCATGATTTGGAGTTATATCGAAGAAGTTGTTAACGTTCGAAATTTGGGATTGTAAGGAATTATAATTTTAGTAAAGTATAGAAATTCTTTTATGAAAATGGACGGCCCAGATTTAATGATGAATGAAATGGATGGTTGGGATGAGGGAAAAGTTTTGTGTGTGTATGTATGGGAAGCTGTCGGGAAAGGAAGGGAAAAACAGAAAGAAAAAAAAAAATGGGGATTGGGCAAGGCTGCCCAGTCTGGAGCTGAGAGATGAAGCCGAATGGGAAGGAGAGAGAGAAAGATGAGTGACGAATCAGGAAGAGAGCAGGAGGGAAAGGAGGAAGAAAGGAAAGGAGGGGATCGGTCGGGTCCTGGCGACCCGCGCACCCAACCCGCGCGACCCGGAGGGAAGTCCGGCCAAATTTGGCCATTTTTCAGGCGATTTGGACCTAGTTTTCACTTGGTATCGCCATGGCATCATCCCAGCTTCCCTTTCCATTCGAGTTTGATGGTCTTTGGTCTTGATTTCGTGACAAAAGTCCATGTCGAGCCCGAGGGCACCCACGATGGAATCCGCCAATTCTGAAGCAATTTCTTCCAATTGACACTACTCATACACTTCCCTTGAGGCTTAGAACATTGCCCAATCGTTGGTTGGAGCGGCGGAGTTGGATTGAAGTCGAATTGAAGACCACCCATTTCTAGGGTTTGCACGGGTTTGATGAAATTAAAGTGTTTCCAGGCCAAATTGGCCTTGGCCACAGGTATGAAAGTTGTTCTACTCATTGAGATCTTCAAATCTGAAAATTTTGGTAATTTTTTGAAATAGTTGAATTTTCCGGCGAGCCGGGGGCGGCCAACCGCCACCCGCGGCGGCCCGTGCGGCGGCGCGTGGCCAATGGCCCGCCAATGTCATTATTAGCTTGTGATTAAGGTTCTAGGTTCTGTTTTGATAATTGATGGACGTAAATTGAATAATTGAACCTAAGTTGGTTACGATTCGTGGTTAGGTGAAAGTGTGAATTGACGATCCGACCGTTGGATCGTCACCAAACTTTGATACGTTGTAATACGTAATATTTGAGGATTATAGGAAATTACGGATTGGGAATCCGATTTACGGATCTTCCGGAATTGGAATTGTAAGTTCATAAAATAGAATGTTAACCGTCACTTAGTTTTGGAAATTGACGGAGATCCGACCGTTGGATGGTAATGAAATTTTAGGATGTTGTCCTAGAGGTATATTGTGGACCTCTGGAAGTTACAGATTTGAAATCTGAGTTGCAAATCATCCGGATCGAACTACGTAGTGACGTGTCTTATATAAGTTATGTATTTTATCGGCATGATTTCTGAGGTTGGATTTAATTATTGTTCTAGGCGCTAATCTTCATGACGCCTTGATATGTGATGCTAGGGAGTTGTTGGGCGAACTCCAGGTGAGTGGGCAGTTTTGTTTTCGTATTACCTATATACTACTGTTTTTCCAGAAAAATGTTTTTATATGAAAATATGTTTTGAACATGCCATGCATAGAATTATTTGAAAATCATGAATTGGTTTATGAATTATATGATTGATATATGATGCATACATATTGCATGGTGCTGTGGAGGCAAAAGTAAGTCAGGTGAGTTCATTTATGCATTGAATTGGTTGATGTTGATATAATTTGAGCTCATAATCTGCACCCTAGGTGTTAGTGCTTATTAGTATTCACCACACCGCACGCTCGTCTTGGATCCAAGTAGGTGGATGTCGTACAGACCATGTGAGGGTTCCGACATGCTAGTCGTATAGATCACTAGGCGTGATTCCGACTAGTGGGTGACATTAGTATGCGCGCTGATGATATGATGAGAGAAGCACTAGAGCGTATTTTTACACCTTTCATCGTACAGACTACCTTACGTAGTTCCGAGTGATGTGCAGAGTAGGGCCGTATAGGTCACTGTGGTGACTCCGGCTGAGAGGAATATTGAGCTATTGAATTAATCGTACAGGACCAACTGCAGGGTCTCCGATTGATTCCCTATTTTCGCCTGATTTACAATTTGATTTATGGTATGGCATATTTTTTCTTGAAAAATGTTAAAGATTCGAGATTTGAATTTTGAGATTATATATGGTTTTATATATATACTAATTTCTGGGAAAGTATACAGGTTTTACGGTGAGGGGTTAGAGATGTTTTAAATGAAAGGTTTTCGAAAGACTTTGTTTTACTGACCCACTCAAATTTGTTTTTCGCCCCTCCAGGTTTAAGTTAGCAGAGCTTTGGTGGCAATGAGGAACTCAACGGCGTTTTGACAGAATTCACAAAAGTAGGACTCACCCTCGGGGGTTCCATTTAGTAATTGTATTTTAAGAGCTTCCGAACTGTGCAAATGGTTACGTCACTCTCACGTGACGGCCAGCACGCCCTCCTTCGGGATGGGGTGTGTCAGTTGGTATCAGAGCCTAGGTTGCAATCCTGGACATCTTTAGGATTTCCTAGTGTCTTATGTCAGAACTTTACTGCCTCGTTGTGAGCCAGGTCGTTTAGATGAGCTTAGTTTCCCTAATTTAGCAGTTTAGGGGGAAACTATTGTTATTGTGATTCAGTCTATTATCTAAGGAACTTTTGAAGACTGGTTATAAGTTGAATTTGAATCACTTTATGGAAATTATGAACCTGAGGGATCAGAGTGTTGGCTTACTCACTTGGAAAAGACGTTTTGGGTTATGCAAGTCAAAGGAATCTTTCTTCTGACAGGTGGGTCGAGACGACTACCTGGTAGTGGGTTATGAATTTATATCCTGGTGGAAACAGGAGTATTATTCGTTGTCACCGGAGGAAACAGCCGATTGAGAATTGTTTAAAGAATTGTTAAAGAAAAGATTTATTCCTCCGGCATATTATGATGGTAGTAAGTAAGAGTTTGCAAATGTGAATCAAGGAAGATGACGGCAAATGAGTATTATAGAAAGTTTTTAGACTTGCCTCGTTTCCATCCGGATATTATTGCTAAGTTGGTTGAGGGTTATGTTGTTTTAGGCTGGATAATAAGAAGAAGTGGCGTTCTTTGGCAATCACTATCCAATGTACTATTTACCAAGAATTTACAAGAGGTTGTTGAGAATTGAGGACTCTGAGAACATGATCAGTGAGAGTAAAGAAGAATAAGAAAAGAATGGTGATTAGAAGAAAGACGATAAGGTTAAAGATTCGTCATATCAAGGACGTCGAAAGACTCAGAGTTTCAAAAGAAGTGAAGTTAGAACTAATTCTTCCAGCTGAGGTTTTAGTGCCACTAGTCCGAGGCGAAGTGATAGATTTACGGGTGATCCCAGATCTTAGAGACAAGGTGACTCGAGTAAGGGAAATGTACCTTTGTGCCATAGGTATAATATTAGACACTTTGGAGAGTGTGGGAATCAGTGAATGTGTGCATGTGGACGGATGGGACATAGAGGTATGAATTGTCCCTGGGATCAGTTGTTACCCAACAGTCTTCCTTAACCTATCACTTGGAAAATTGACGGGTAAGTCGTACAGGTCACTATATGTGACTCCGACTTATGTGCTAGCATGGATGGTCGAGTTGTAGACTCAGTCGTACAGGTCATTCTAGCTGACTCCGGCTGATATATTTCTTATTATGGTCGATGTTGCCAAAGAAAGTAATGTTGGAGCACGATCGAGGCGTATTTATGTATTTCTAAGGAAGAACAAGATGATAATATTACACCCCTCAGGAATTGTTACTTACTTATCGAGACAACAGTGAGTTATTTGTATTGCGGGCTGCAGACCGTAATATTTATAACTTATTTGTTGGATTCGTTAAGTAAGTAAACAAGTAAGGCACTTTATGTTGATTTGGTTTTTTAAGGGTGTCCAGTGATGGTGAAAAATGTCATGTCAGTGAATTTTATTCCGTTGGATATTATGGATTTTGAGGTGATTTTTTTGGCACCAGTGGGTGCAGTATAAATGTGCCAAGCTAGATTGCTATGGGAAATCAGTTAATTTTTGTCGACCTGGATGACCAGAGGATTACTTTTGTGGGTAAGCAAGTGGAGTGAGTCATGCCATTATTCCTGTTGAGAGAGCAAAGAAGATTGTTATCAAAAGGCTGCCAAGATATTTAGTTCATATGGTGCTAAATGATGTTGATCCTAATGGTATGGAAGATGTAAAGATGGTTAGACATTTTCCTGGTGTATTCCCAGATGACTTACCTAGATTGCCGCCAGGCAGAGATGTGGGTTTCACTATTGAATTGTCTCTAGGTGCAAATCTTATGTTAGAGATTGGTTCAGGTTGAGTTAAAAGTTCCATTCAACTTAATACATCACATTGGAAAAGCTCTGGTTTATTTGTGAGGAAGAAAGTGAACATTAAGGCTAGGCATTGATATTAGGTAATTGAATCGAGTAACGATTGAGAGCTGTTATCCATTGCTGCGTAATGATGATTATTTGATCAGCTCTGAGGCGCCTGGGTACTTTCTGAGATGGACTAGAGGTCTGAATAATATTAGTTGAAGATTAACAGTGAGGATGTTCATAAGACTGAATCCAGGACTCGTTATGGTCATTTCAAGTTGGGATGCCATACGGAGTGACGAATGCACCTGCTACTTTTATGAGTTTGCTGAAGGAAGTATTCCAGTGATATCTGGACCGGGTTGTTATTGTTTGCCATTGACGAGATTGATAAGATTAGAGCAGTGCATGCTAGATATTTAAAGTTGGTGTTGCAAAGATTGAAGGAACGTTGATGTATGCTAAGTTTAGCAAATGCTAATGTTGGATAAATTAATTATATCTACTTAAGGTATTCAAATGGATTCTTAAAAGAGTAGCAACGATTGAGAATTTGGAACAATTGCGAACTGTGACTGAGGTTCAGAGTTTTCTCGGATTAGCAGGATATTGTCGATAGTTCGTCCAAGATTTTAATTATTGCTTCGCTCTTGGCGAGATTGATGAGAAAAGAGGTTAAGTTTGAGTGGGATGAAAAATTGTGAGTAGAGCTTCAGCAAGTAAAGTATTCCCTCACTCATGCATCTGTTTTCGCACTCCCAGACGATAGTGGTAATTATGTGGTCTATAGTAATACTTCTTTGAATGTTCGTGAATGCGCGTTGATGCAGCATGGTAGGATGATTGCCTATGCTTCATGGCCATTGGGATCTCATAAGAAGAATTATCCTACGTATGATTTGGAATTGGCGGCTATCGTTCTTACTTTGAAGTTATGGAGACATTATATTATTGGTGAGAAATGCAAGATTTTAATGAATCATAAGAGTCTCCAATATATGTTTACGTGGAGAGATATTAATCTTAGGCAACAAAGGTGGATTGAGTTGCTTAGTGATTATGATTGTGCGACTAGGGTGGTCGAGCTAATATTGTGGCTGATGCATTTAGTAGGAAGACCCCAGTGAGAATTAATGCTTGGTACGCTTGCTATGTTCATCTTCTTGTGGATTTGAAATCTATTGGAGTAAAGTTGGGTATCGAAAAATTGAGAAGAAGCCTTATTTGCTAATTTCCAAGTTGGACCCATTTGGTAGATCGTACTCGAGACTCAAGCGTTTGACGGAGAAATTCAAGAATTTATTTAAAGCAAGGAATAACGGGAAAAAGAAAGACCTTAGAGTTAGAGAATCAGATGGCAAGCTTATGCAAGAGAACAAAGTGTTTATGCCTAATGGTATGGAATTAAAGAAAGCAATTTTGACGATGTACATTGTTCCACTTCTACAATGCATCCCGGAAGTACTAAGATTTATCATACCATTCGTTCATGTACTATTGACGGGCATGAAAAGAGGAATGGCGAAGTATGTTAGTAAGCGTATCATCAGTCATCAGGTTAAAGCAGAAAGAAATAAGTCTTTTGGAATAATGTAGTCATTTCCCATTCCACGGCGGAAATGGGAGAATATTACTATGGATTTCATGGACAAGCTTCCTCGTATACAAAATAGTTAGGTTGGAATTTGAATAATAATTTATCGACTGGTGACGTCAGCGTATGTTACTTCAGTATGAGAACATCAGACCATATGTGATCATCGAGCGAGTCAGTGAAGTTACGTATAGGCTGAGTTGCCTCCATAGTCGACAAAAGGGCACGATATGTTTTATGTTTCGATACTTCGACATTAAACCTCATATCCTTCACGAGTGATACCTCATCAACCTTTGGAAGTCAATATGGATTTGACGTATGATGAGGAGCCAGTGCCTACCTTGTATTAGAAAGATGATGTACTGAGAAATAAGACTCTGAGTTTGGTGAAAGTTTATGGAGGAATCTTTCAGTGGAAGAAGCTACTTAGAAGTCAGGGAATCGAATGAGAGAGATGTGTTTTCGGGCTGTTTCATGGATATTGATGGATTGTAAAGATTGTGTAAATTTCGAGGACGAAATTTCTTTAAGGTGGGTAGATTGTGACAGCCCGTCCCTAATTTTAAGAATTTTTAAAGTTTTCATAAAGGATTTTACAAAAATGCCCTTTGAGGCACGCACATCATTCGAGGTTAATCGTTGTGTCGTGCCATCTAAGATTTGTTTTCTTGACATATCCTCATAGTACTCGTCGTTACGGAAGCGTGGGCGCAGACGGTTCATGATTTGGAGTTATATCGAAGAAGTTGTTAACGTTCGAAATTTGGGATTGTAAGGAATTATAATTTTAGTAAAGTATAGAAATTCTTTTATGAAAATGGACGGCCCAGATTTAATGATGAATGAAATGGATGGTTGGGATGAGGGAAAAGTTTTGTGTGTGTATGTATGGGAAGCTGTCGGGAAAGGAAGGGAAAAACAGAAAGAAAAAAAAAAATGGGGATTGGGCAAGGCTGCCCAGTCTGGAGCTGAGAGATGAAGCCGAATGGGAAGGAGAGAGAGAAAGATGAGTGACGAATCAGGAAGAGAGCAGGAGGGAAAGGAGGAAGAAAGGAAAGGAGGGGATCGGTCGGGTCCTGGCGACCCGCGCACCCAACCCGCGCGACCCGGAGGGAAGTCCGGCCAAATTTGGCCATTTTTCAGGCGATTTGGACCTAGTTTTCACTTGGTATCGCCATGGCATCATCCCAGCTTCCCTTTCCATTCGAGTTTGATGGTCTTTGGTCTTGATTTCGTGACAAAAGTCCATGTCGAGCCCGAGGGCACCCACGATGGAATCCGCCAATTCTGAAGCAATTTCTTCCAATTGACACTACTCATACACTTCCCTTGAGGCTTAGAACATTGCCCAATCGTTGGTTGGAGCGGCGGAGTTGGATTGAAGTCGAATTGAAGACCACCCATTTCTAGGGTTTGCACGGGTTTGATGAAATTAAAGTGTTTCCAGGCCAAATTGGCCTTGGCCACAGGTATGAAAGTTGTTCTACTCATTGAGATCTTCAAATCTGCAAATTTTGGTAATTTTTTGAAATAGTTGAATTTTCCGGCGAGCCGGGGGCGGCCAACCGCCACCCGCGGCGGCCCGTGCGGCGGCGCGTGGCCAATGGCCCGCCAATGTCATTATTAGCTTGTGATTAAGGTTCTAGGTTCTGTTTTGATAATTGATGGACGTAAATTGAATAATTGAACCTAAGTTGGTTACGATTCGTGGTTAGGTGAAAGTGTGAATTGACGATCCGACCGTTGGATCGTCACCAAACTTTGATACGTTGTAATACGTAATATTTGAGGATTATAGGAAATTACGGATTGGGAATCCGATTTACGGATCTTCCGGAATTGGAATTGTAAGTTCATAAAATAGAATGTTAACCGTCACTTAGTTTTGGAAATTGACGGAGATCCGACCGTTGGATGGTAATGAAATTTTAGGATGTTGTCCTAGAGGTATATTGTGGACCTCTGGAAGTTACAGATTTGAAATCTGAGTTGCAAATCATCCGGATCGAACTACGTAGTGACGTGTCTTATATAAGTTATGTATTTTATCGGCATGATTTCTGAGGTTGGATTTAATTATTGTTCTAGGCGCTAATCTTCATGACGCCTTGATATGTGATGCTAGGGAGTTGTTGGGCGAACTCCAGGTGAGTGGGCAGTTTTGTTTTCGTATTACCTATATACTACTGTTTTTCCAGAAAAATGTTTTTATATGAAAATATGTTTTGAACATGCCATGCATAGAATTATTTGAAAATCATGAATTGGTTTATGAATTATATGATTGATATATGATGCATACATATTGCATGGTGCTGTGGAGGCAAAAGTAAGTCAGGTGAGTTCATTTATGCATTGAATTGGTTGATGTTGATATAATTTGAGCTCATAATCTGCACCCTAGGTGTTAGTGCTTATTAGTATTCACCACACCGCACGCTCGTCTTGGATCCAAGTAGGTGGATGTCGTACAGACCATGTGAGGGTTCCGACATGCTAGTCGTATAGATCACTAGGCGTGATTCCGACTAGTGGGTGACATTAGTATGCGCGCTGATGATATGATGAGAGAAGCACTAGAGCGTATTTTTACACCTTTCATCGTACAGACTACCTTACGTAGTTCCGAGTGATGTGCAGAGTAGGGCCGTATAGGTCACTGTGGTGACTCCGGCTGAGAGGAATATTGAGCTATTGAATTAATCGTACAGGACCAACTGCAGGGTCTCCGATTGATTCCCTATTTTCGCCTGATTTACAATTTGATTTATGGTATGGCATATTTTTTCTTGAAAAATGTTAAAGATTCGAGATTTGAATTTTGAGATTATATATGGTTTTATATATATACTAATTTCTGGGAAAGTATACAGGTTTTACGGTGAGGGGTTAGAGATGTTTTAAATGAAAGGTTTTCGAAAGACTTTGTTTTACTGACCCACTCAAATTTGTTTTTCGCCCCTCCAGGTTTAAGTTAGCAGAGCTTTGGTGGCAATGAGGAACTCAACGGCGTTTTGACAGAATTCACAAAAGTAGGACTCACCCTCGGGGGTTCCATTTAGTAATTGTATTTTAAGAGCTTCCGAACTGTGCAAATGGTTACGTCACTCTCACGTGACGGCCAGCACGCCCTCCTTCGGGATGGGGTGTGTCAATTTTGAATTGAGTAATTAGCTTCCAATTTTCTCAAATACCTACATGTATATATAATTATTATTTGACGGTAATTTATGAGAACAAATTTAGTCATTATTTAACCTTTAAAATAATGATTATATTAAATACATGCAAATATTATAATCAAATCTCAAATTGCAAACGGCTGTTTTGAGATTTTTACATTGTGTGAATTTGCGACTTTATTAGGTTGATTGTAGTCAACTGTGAACGACGTACTCCTTAAACCATTAACCTTCCCGCATAGAACACACATTAAGGCCATGACACGTAGTGATTTTCAAGACTCATTTTCTTCTTTTTGCATTTTTTTATGTTTTAATTTTCTTTTTTAATTTATTAAATTCTATGACTAAAAATAACATAAGAGTGCAAAGGAAGAAAAAGAGACTGAAAATTATTTATATTCGAGAAAAGTTGTAAATCAGTTGAATGTCAAAACAATGAGCTACCATTTAAAAAATTAAAACCTCGTAATTTTGGTAATCTCCAAACGTTGCTCATCCTATTTTCTATCACTATAAGTACTCATTTAATAACAAAATTAGTTTTTTTTTCTGCTAAAAAATAGAAATTAATTTATAAAAGTTACTTTTGTGAGCTTTCAAATTTTGGTTGGTATTGAAATAAATTTTTATCTTTATAAAAATTAAAATTGGTTTCCAAAGAAAATTTTAAAAGTTTTAAACAATAAAACGATTATCAAACAGTCATCTTCTTCAGTTAATTGTATCCAAATCCAAAACCTTCTTTTTCTCCGTAGTATTGAAAAACTCAATGCAAATTATCCTAGTATCTGTAAATTAATTTTAAAAAGGAGCCATAAGTTTTACAACATTTTTTTTGCCAATAATTATATGAGTTTTTAATTTTTTTTTTTTAGGGAAGAAGGGAGAAAGGGGTTGGGGAACCCTCGCGCTACAAGAGTTGTTAGATTTTCACTATCACATTAGCCTGCCTTAAATTTTCAAATTTTTTATTTTTTAATTTTTCAGCACATATTAAGCATTGAACTTAGGTCATCTCCAACCGAAGGGTCCAGAGGGCCAGAGGGCCGAAAATAGCCCTAAAACCGTCTCCAACCGAAGGCTAGGCCAGAGGGCTCGGGAATCTGGGAGGGCCCCACGGGATCGGAGAGGGCTGGAGGGCTGGCTGCTTTCGGCCAGCCAGCCAGCCCCGGGCTGGCTATTTTTTTTTTAATGTTTCTCATTTCTGTCGGTTATAACCGACAGAAATAATATAATATATATAATATATATTATTTCTGTCGGTTATAACCGACAGAAATAACAATTTGAATTTAAACTTCCAACGGCTAGCGCCACTAGCCGTTGTAAACCTTTTTTTTTTTTTTTATGAATTTAAACCTTTTTTTTTCTTTTTTTTTTCTATAACTTCCTATAACTTCTATTTTACAAAATTTGTTTCAATTTTTTTAATTCTATTTTTTTCCTAAAACTTATATTTTACAAAATTTGGTTCATATTTTTTTCATATAACTTCTATTTTACAAAATTTGTTTCATTTTTTTTTTTAAATTCCATTTTTTTCCTATAACTTCTATTTCACAAAATTTGTTTCATATTTTTTTTTAAATTCTATTTTTTTCCTATAACTTCCTAAACCATTATACAACATTAAATTAAATTAAGTAACATGAAACAACATTAAACAATATGAAACAACATTAAATAACATTAACCAACATAAAAATTATACAACACTAACCAACATGATTTTTAAATAAAATTAAGTTGTAGTTTTTAAATAATAAATTATGTTTGGCCCTATGGCCTTTTGGCCCTCGGTTGGAGACGGTTTTTTGTGACAGGGCTAAAACGAGCCCTCTGGCCCTCTGGCCCTCGGTTGGAGACGGAGGCAAATATGGTCATGTACTGTTCATTAAAATATTAATATCTTGGAGAATCTAGGATGGCCAGAGGGCTAAAACGAGCCCTCTGGCCAGCCGTTGGAGATGGCCTTAGCCGTTGAGACCTCAAACTCTTAAATATAAGAATCTTCCAGCCAAGCACCAATGGTAGACAGCCACGTTTTCCAGCAAACCAGCATTACGCGGCGAAGGACAACCGGATAAGAAAAACCGGTTCCACATTAACCGCCCACGAATTTTCATTTTCCATGATAAAAATATCTAAAAAGAACCTTTGAGAACGTTCCAGAATCTTACCCCGCTGTAACTTGCGCACCAATCTTCACCGTCCTCATCATCGTCTCCACCAAAATCCAAAAGCTTTCTCTCTCTAAAATCTCTCTCTCTAGATATCCGACGAATCTCCGACGATGCCGAGCCGAAACTCAGGAGTTATGGTCCAGGACTGGGAGCCGGTGGTCCTCCAGAAGAAGCCCAAGTCCAGTGCCCTCCGCGACCCGAAGGCGGTGAACCAGGCGATCCGGTCGGGGGCGCCGGTCCAGACCATCAAGAAGTTCGACGCGGGATCAAACAAGAAGACGGCACCAGTTTTCAGCGTGAAGAAGCTCGAGGAGGCGGCCGAGCCAGCGGCGCTGGACCGGGTCTCGACGGAGGTGCGACTGGCGATACAGAAGGCGCGGCTGGAGAAGAAGATGAGCCAGGCGGAACTTGCGAAGCGGATCAACGAGCGGCCTCAGGTGGTGCAGGAGTACGAGAACGGGAAGGCGGTGCCGAACCAGGCGGTGCTGGCGAAGATGGAGAGGGTTCTGGAAGTGAAGCTCAGGGGCAAAGTTGGGAAATAGAAAGTGTCCTGTGTTGAAGGTTAAAACGACGGCGTATTACGGTTGTTCTGTGTCATGAAAGTAGTGGTGGTGTTGTCAGTTGTGTGGGTGCTTGTGTGGGTCTGTTTTTGTTGTGTGATCAAAACTGTAAGGATGTACAAAGAGGCAAAAGATACGTAGTAGGCTAAACTCGCCAATGGACTTCATGAAATTAATAGAATCTGATGTTTTTGTTGGTTATTTTGTTAATACGTCAATATTTTTACAGTAAAAAGAGAAGGAGGTTGGCTAAACCAGCAGTCAAATTTAATATCGAATTCGTTATTTACGAGATTCGAACTTAAGACCTTTCACTTTTGAGGAATACCGGAATACCATCAAACCAAAGGAATACCATCAGCCTTGGTTGATAAGGAGTCAATTTTTCCTAATCGGCAATAACAAATTTTGAAATTTCGAATTTGATTTCAGATCAAAATTGGTTTTTTGCCTAATTCTTCTTCTGATGATAGATTTAATATCTAATAAAAAAGATATACCTTTGTTATATCGATAATCAAAATTTCCAATGCAACTTTGTACTTTTTTACTAAGGATCAACTTAGTAAGGAGGAGTCATTCTTTCTTAATCGATAATCTCATAAACTGGCAGAATTTTATTTGGGTGTGTCAAGATAAAAAACTTTCGGATCAAAATCAGATGGAACAGGAATATATCCAATATGTACCTCTTGGCAAATAAGCAACCTATTACCCATCGAGTAGGGCAGTGATACTACCCATATGAATTTCATAATTTGTAGCCTCTGCTACTATATTTCAAACTCAAACTTCTGTATTTTCCATTAGTAAATAAAATATAAAATCTCCCACAACAAAAGGAAACAGATATACAACATAACATATAAATATATATATATGTATATATATAGGTGTTTTATTATTGTTGCACAATTTGCCAGCCTTAAGATTATATCATAATTTAGAGCCAGGGAGAGTTAAAAAGGGGAGTGACAACAGATTTGGTATGGAGATAATGGTACAGGCCCTGCATACCAAAGTCTCTTCCGAACCCGCTCATCTTATACCCTCCGTAAGGGCAGTCTCGATCGAAAGCAAAGTAGCAGTTGATCCAAATAATGCCTGCGCGGATCGACCTCGAGACAGTGTTGGCCACATTCAAGTCCTTGGTTATGATCCCTGCTGCTAGCCCGTATTTGGTGTTGTTGGCTCTCTGTATCGCCTCCTCGATTGTCCTGCAACATTTTCACACGCTGTGAGTTTAAGACAATGTACATGTTGAAGGCAAATCGAACAAGAGAAATCAGACTTGTGGTACTTACTTGAACTTCATCAGCGCCATTACTGGTCCGAATATTTCATCCTGGGCTATGAGCATGTCATCCTGAGAAAATCGTCATAAGATCATTGAGACGAGAACGATATGAGGAAAAAGAACACGAAAAATAATTCTATGGATTTGATGTTCCATTTGCTTTGCTAAAGTTGGAATTTGTAAATGTACCTTGACATCAGTAAATATTGTAGGCTCAATGTAATATCCCTTGTTGCCCACAGGCTTGCCCCCTGTTAACAATGTGGCTCCTTCCTTCTTCCCATGCTCAATGTAGGATAGGATTCTTTCGAACTGCTTCTTATCAACCTGCAATTTTCAGTGAATGTCATGGATGTGAATTTGTAGGGCATAGATGAATCATAAAACTTCATTGGCGGTAGAGTCAGTTACCTGCGGTCCTTGACGGACATTAGGATCAAAAGGATCCCCGACTACCCAATCTTTCGCCTTCTCTTGTAACTTCTTCACAAATTCATCATAAATCCCTTCTTGAACATAAACACGAGAACTTGCCACACAAATTTCTCCCTGAAAATGCGAATGACTAACACGCAGTTAGTGCTGCTACATAAATCTAGCCAAGTCATAAACAAGGAGATGCTAGTTAAAACCAAGTTGAACGGAAATTACAAACTTCACCTTGTTGTAAAGGATTCCCAAGAGAGCAAGATCAGCAGCCATATTTATATCAGCGTCATCAAAAATCACAAGGGGTGATTTGCCTCCTAGTTCAAGTGAAACTGTCTTCAGATTGCTCTTTGCTGCAGCCTGCATTACTTCGCGCCCTACCTCGGTGGAACCAGTAAAACTGACCTGAGACATCAAGAACAAGCGTCAACATTACAAATCGCAGCAAGGAATTCAAGTATTGTCCTCAGATTTCATAAAAATTGTTCACATAAATGATACAACAATTGAACAAAAAAACGAGAGTTTACTTTGTCAATGTCCATATGATAGCTGATGGCAGCACCAGCAGTCTTTCCAAATCCGGTTATGACATTGAGCACTCCGTCAGGAACACCAGCCTTCATAAGAATTTAAAAGAGAAAGTCAACAACGGCGAGCCACATTGGCAATAAACACAAACAAACACAGAGCATGACTGAGCTTACCAACTTAGCCAGATGAGCATAGTATAATGCAGATAGAGGTGTTTGCTCAGCAGGTTTGATGACCATGGTGCAACCAGCAGCTAAGGCAGGGCTGACCTTTCCGAAAAGCAAGGTGCTCGGGAAATTCCAGGGAACAATGAGCCCCACAACACCAATGGGTTCAAGCAACGTATAACCATGAAGTTCGCGCGACATTTTGAGCACCTCTCCATGGATTTTGTCAGCTGCACCTGCATAATAACGTAACATTTCTGCTACCTGCGGTATGTCCATGGTCTTGCCAACGCTGAACAACTTCCCGGCATCAACGGTGTCCAAGATAGCTAGTTCTTCTGCATGTTTGTCAATTAAGTCTGCAAACTTCATCATTATCCTTCCCCTCTCCTGAACATAATTACATTCAAGGCAGTAAACAAATTAGATCCTTCGTAACACATTGATCTATACAGATTTCAGGGTTAATTCCACACTACTCAAATAATTCAAAATTAATATCAAGCTAAGTCATGCACAGAAAATTTATTCTTTATTGCTGAAATATTATGAAAACTAACTTGAATTAATATTAAAACGTCAAAAAAGAAAAAAACTAAAATGTCAACGAGCTATGATACTGGCTCAGTTGGGAACTGACCCTTTCTACAGTTTCCATCCTTTTGGATTGAATTTTATGATTAATTAGTTGTTGTCATTCATAATTTAAGTTTTCGTGTAGTGGCCTACTTGAGTTTGACATGAAAAAAATAGTTATATTTCAGCCGACGGAATTATCTTATCAAATAATACACCGAAAATAATTATGATTAATTATTTTTTTAATTATAAAAATTAGAAAATTAACAGCCACCGTTATTAGTCTAGTGGCACGTTAGACTACAAATTTACTTTATTATTTAGAAGGGAAAAAAAATTATTTCCATGGCCGCCATCCTTTTGAATATATAAAGATATGTTATCCAATTTGCTATATAGTAGAAAGAAAGATCTAACTTGTCTCTAAAGCTAACGCTACGAGGGCTATCTTAATGCAAACAAATAATAAACAACAAAAATATATTCACGACGACCATTCACGTTCAGAAAACACCCTGGATGGGGGAGAAGTCATCACATCAGACAACAATGAAATTAGTAAAAAATATAGTACAACAAGACTAGTGGTATATATTTTAAAGTAAACTTCAACACAGCCCATGTGTTTTGTATAATATTTTTTTAATAAAGCGATAGTATCAGCGAGCTAGGTAATTAATTTTTAGGAGAAATAGAAGTGATGAAGATTGAAACTGCACTATAGTGCATAGATATGTTGTCTATCGCTATTATAATAAAGCGCCATATATATAGTAATGGAACAACGTAATACAAAATCCATTATATCCCAATAAATTTTTGAATAAATGAATTTAAATCATACTCGTCAAACGATTTTTACTGAACAATTTGATCCGTACCAACTGCCTCCAAAAATTATTAGAGACAAATTGGACAGGCTCTTCTGATCCAGAGCAAATAATAGCAAGAAGAATAACAGCCTCAATAATTCTCTCAAAATTTTGCTTCAAATAAATAATTCTCTAAAAATAGTATCATTGAGGCCAATGCTGTTTTGAAAACATAAGAGCAATTAATCTATTAGATATAAGATTGTGATGTTTAGTAATTAAAGAATCACAGGAATAATTAATTGACAAGGACTTCCAACTAGCAAATTAACTAGAAGAAAAATAAAGCAAAATACTCGGCTTCTTAAGCGCAAGCAACAATTCTTTTTAACTCTCAAATTACGTATGTACAAATGAATTATATTTACCATGTATCAAAAATATGATTTGCACGTAAAAAAGAATGACCGAGCGGTGTTCGAAAATGAGGGTAGCTAACAGGTGTAAAGTGCTAGAGTAGAGTGTTGGAGAGTACATACAGCGCCAGGCAAGCGAGGCCAAGGGCCATGGTCGAAGGCAGCACGCGCCGCCTTGACAGCCAAGTCAACATCTTCCTTATCTCCTTCTGCAACTCTGGTTATCACGTCCCCTGTTCTTGGATCTATCGTCTCAAATGTTTTACCTTTCCAAGTTTTATTGGGGTTCACAAAAAAGAAATGCAAATATGTCAGCGAGTCAATTGATATACATATATATATACATATATATATATATATATATATATATGTTCATATATATGGCATTTACAAGCTTAAAAAAAAAGACAGGTTCTTGAATTTTGAGAGGTTGCAAGTTCGGTTGAGGCAACAACACAAACAGTACGTAGGCATAGTGAAAATGGGCAGTAAACAAACGGTGTTCACCAGCTCGTAGCATCTGAGAAGAAGGGGAAAACGGGGAAAAACCTGAAACGGAATCGAGGAATTCGCCATTGATGAACAGCTGGGTGAACTTTATCGTGGGAGTCTTGACGAAGGAGTCGGAAGCAGAGGTGCCGTTGAAATCACTCCCCATGGCTGCTGTTTCCTTTGGTCCTCTCGCTCTGCGTTTTGCTCTGTTTGTTGTGCGGAAAAAGGAAAGAGAGGCTCTGATGCGTTTGTTCGTGAATGGGAGGGCATATTGTCTGCAGTTAAATAGAAGTGGGAGGGAGGATGAGCCAAATTTCATTTATGGGGTGGGGTCCGCTTTTCGAATTTTCAACTTCCAACACGGAGTAAGTAATCCCCGAGTTGAAGGTCCATGATAAGGCACGTGGGCTTTTCATCACATTACAATTATTACACCGTAAATTTTTAGACACTTTTTTATGCCCTGAAAAATAAACTGTCACTTTGCATTCTGAAATTCGATTTTCTTAATACCTTATCGAGATTTTGTCAATTCTGTAAAAAAGAGACGGAAGGATGATGCAAAGAAATTTCGAAATTAAAAAACTTCATTTTAATTCTTGACAAAGATGGCTTTTAGATTAAAAAACTATGAGAAAGATAAAAATCTAATTTTAGTCTCTTTAAACATTAATAACCTCATTTGTTAATTATATTTTGATTTTTTTAATTATTTCTTTTTTTCTTCCTAAATTTTAATATATTAATTTTATTTCATTATAATTTTCATTTTCATTTCATTTATCGTAATATATTTTGTTGTAAACATTTAGCTAATTTTTGTTATACAATATATTTCGATGTACTTTGTCTTCTTTATTTAGGTACATTAAATTCATTATAATACATCTCGATGCATTCATTTAGGTACACACATTTCGGTACATATATTTTGATACAAACATTTAGCTACATTAATTCAATATAAAACAATTCGGTACTAACATTTCGGTGCATACATTTCGGTACACACATTTAGGTGTATTAATTTAATATAATACATTTCAGTGCATATATTTCGGTACATACATTCTGGTACTAACATTTAAATACATTTGTTCAATATAATACATTTCGGTACACATATTTAGGTACATTAATTAAGTCTTTCAAGTTTGAAGAATGTTAAATAAAAGGGTTTTTTAAATCTAGACCCTTGCAACTCTTATTCCTTAGATAAAAACTCACCTAATTCTAAACATCCAAATAAAACCCAAATTTGAAAAAGATTACAAAGTAAAAAAGTAATTGACCTATTATTACAAAATATTTACAACTTGTGCCACAATATTCAAATCAAATCAATAAATGTCATTACTCACCTTAATTATAATGAACAAATAATTATTGCACATACTATTACCCCTAACATATATATATAGATATATATATATATACATATATATATATACATACATACATACATATATAGACACACATACGTCAAAAGTATATAGTACTACTATAAGTTCAATATATATATAATTTACCAATACGTACTACTATACGTCTTACCTATATATGTAAATTTATGATTAGCAAATAATATATATTTTGTAGGTAAATTAATAATGAATCAAATAACTTTTTTTTTTGTAGGTAACTTATTGTTCATATATTATTACATATATTTGACACATTTTATTATTATAAGATATGTACAAATAATAGGTAAATTAACTTTGAATCAAATAACCTTGCTTTATTTTGTAAGTAAATTAATTTTGAATCAAATAGCATTCTTTTGCTATGTAGGTATTTTATTTTGTATGTATCAATATCATATATATATATATATATATTTGACACATTTTATTATGTAGGTAAATTATTTTGGTTGTATTTTGCATATTTTGGGTTTGTTATTATGTAGGTAAATTATTTTTCATGTATTTGTTCATGTGGAATCTAATCAATGAATTTGTTGTTACATATATCAAACATAATTAATGAATTTGTTGATGTGGAATCTAATCAATGGGTTTTATTCAAGTAAAAAATCTATGTTGGGTTTTATGTAGAGAAAATTAAGTTTTAAGGGCTAAAGTTATATTTTCAGTAAATAAAATTAATAAATTAAAAAACTCTTTTTTGGTCCAAAAATAAATTAAAATTTGTATGTTAATAAATTTAAATATTTAATGGGAGACATAAATAAAATGCACATTAATTATTTTGAATTAAGGACACATCAATGGATTATAATCAATATGTAATCTAACACAAGGTTTATTTTAAATTTCAATCTTCTTAAAGGATTAAAGTTAAAAAATCCTCTTACGAAATTACCCTGCCACGTCAGCACATTCTATCCATTTTTCGGGAAATTGACAAAGTGGAGCCAAAATTGAATTTCAAAGTGCGAAATGACGAATTTTATATTTTAGAGGAGAAAATTAAATTGAGTTTGAGTTCCATAGGCATACAAAAATGCCAAATTTTAATGGGATTGTACTTGGGCGGACCAATTCAATGGCAAAGGTGTCGAAAAAATTCTTTATCAGACTGGATTTTGCTCAGCCAACAATTGGACAAGGCATTTGACAAAAAAAATAAAAAGCAATTGGACAAGGCAGAGTGGCGTGAGGCTGTAACGAGCAGCATCGGCATGCATGTCATTAGTTTTCAAGATTTGGATGGTGAATTGGTGATTATGAATTAATGATTATTTTGAATTGGTAATTTGGAGTTTTGTGAAATATGATTAGTGTTTTTTAATTGTAATTTTGTAATTCAAAGAGTATTTACAATGTTTAAGACGATTAATCTGAATTTGTTAATTAATTGATATGTAAAAGTTTTTAACTAAGAGATCGATGCTCATGAATAGTTCGACTAATCCACTTGCATTGATAAAGAAAAGATAATGCAATATTTTCATGAAATAAAAACTTGTTGAGAACAATTGTAATTTGATATATCGTCTAGTCAAAACATCTTAATTTTGGAGAAGTGAGACTAGACTTAGGATGTACGGTTATAATATTTTAAGGCAACTCAAATATTTTGTAACATGTTGAAGTAAGCTACCTTGACGGGCCGGCATCGGCCAATGAACATGTTATTTTATTTTTTTGGTCAACATCAACATGCTATATGATAACGAATCCCACTTAAACTTTTCTTGTCAAACAAAGAATATGGCTTGTAAAAGGAAATGAATGAACAATACGAATGGAGAAGATGTACAATGTGGAAAATGTCAAATGTTTTGTCTTAACCTTTTTATTGCAAGTGAGTCGACAACAAGATGTAACTTGTGACCAGTAAAAGTTCTTACGGTACAATTTATTTATTCAAGAAAATAAAGAAAGAGAGACGGATGTGAAAGTAGAGATTAATCCATCAAGATCCTCTTCAGATATTTTTTGTGAGGATTTTGGTGATTTGTAAATCGTATTCATTTATCATACATCATATAATCAGTTTTTATTAGGTAATGTTTGTATTTAATTTTAAATAAAAACGTTTAAAATGATTTTTGATCGCACGATGTACGATAAACGAGTATGATTTACGGATCCCTGAAATCTTCATAGAGAGAATCCAACGAGGATCCCAATTCAAGATAGATGCCAATTGACGTATTACATTGCAAATTGAGTGACATGTAATATAGAAAGTTTTTGTCACTCAACCAGTCATGCACCAAAGAAATTTTTCTAAAGTGTTTTCGTACATTGAAAATGAATGGTTAAGACACATCGTCTGGTCAGTTTTTGTCAAAGTATTGTTTGTATTTAATTTTAAATAAATATTTTAAATGAGTTTTGACCACACGATTTATGATGAACTGATATGATTATCGGATCCTCGAAATCTTCACAAAGAGAATCCGGCAAGGATCCCAATTTGAGATTGATGCCAATTGACGTATTACATTGCAAATTGAGTGACATGTAATATAGAACGTACTTTTCACTCAACCTGTCACGCACCAAAGAAATTTTTCTAAAGTGTTTTCGTACGTAAAAAATGAACTGTTAAGACCTAAAGTGTATGAAATGTAAAACCTTTGTGCAAAATTAAATGACTAAAAGGGCAATTTTGGTTTGAAAGGATATTAAAAAAAAGTTCATTGCCACTTAGTATTATATTATAGTGGTATTTCTCTTCACTTGTAAAGGAAAGAACTTAGGTTCGATTCTCGCCAAATGCGGATTCAAACCACATTATTGCTAGCCCATTGCGAGGCTAAGCCAACCATCTCTCTCTAGTGTAGATAAAATTGTTTGTTAAAAAAAATAAAAAGTTCATTGTCTCCCCTGGGGCAGCAATTGTGTATGCTTCCATTAACTATGATATCTGTTATCAGTAGTGAAGCTACGTGAGGGCGAGGAGTGGCAGCTGCCCCTCTCATCGGCGGAAAACACGCATAGGAGCGCTGGTTCAGCCCCTCCGCTCTCGCCGGAAATGAGAATTCTCGCTCTGGTGATTTGGTTTCTGTAGCAAAGCTAATTGTTTTTTTTTTTTTTTTAGATTTTGGAGAACGAAATCTGAAAAATAAGGGTAAAGCGGCAGAACTTGCGAAGAGATGGCAGCTTATCAGTTTGATATTCCCTATACCAAACGGCGACAACTGGAGAAAATTAAAGCCAACATAAAACTCGCTGCACCAATTCATCTCCGCCATAAATTTGATGCTCATCATATTTCATATCTTATGCAAACACAGTTTGATTCATGCATGTGCAAAACATGATAGGCAATAACATCAATTGACATAGGATAAGAATGATTAAAACTATAAAATTAAAAAAATCCCAAATTATTGACCATGGACAAGTTGAGCAGCAGAATGAAGAGGTCGTCAATGGTGGCTTGCTTCGACGACAAGAGTTTGATGCCTCTACTTCCAACGACAATGCTCTTGGTCTCCTAATTCTGATTCTTGTGGAGATGGTGGAGGTTATTGGCGTTGGGGTCGCCGGAGAAGGAAGGAATTAGGCGGGGTGTAGTCGGGGGCGACGAAGAAGAGGTATTGAGGGTGATATCTAAAGTGTTTGGTTGCTAGAATAGTAGATCTATTGTTGTTTGGTTAGAGGGTTAAGAATGACAATTGTCGTAATTTTATTAGGCCACAAAGTCTAGGGAGTAAAATTGGTACTGAAGTATTGTCTTCCCCCCATCTTTTAAGACCTCACCATATTTATCTTAACCTCTCACTTTATCTATAAATATTATATTACTTTTTAAAAAATAATGGAAATATTGTTTAATGCTTATTTTACGATAAAAGAAATTCATTCAAATCCATTTAGGCTCCTGCCTAGATCTCACCTAGGCGCCTAGCTATTAGACCCTATTTCGTTGCCTGACTAGCGCCTAACGTTTGTAAGCGGTAATATAAAAAACAATGTAAGAAGTTTAAATTCTGGCTTTACCACTGTTTGCCATCATGTTATTTTCTTAGTAGGCATGCACTAACTCGTACTCGAGTATGTCTTTGCCTTGTGGAGTATAATACAACTAGTATTCCCGTCCGCCGTTGTTTAGTCATTGCACACGTCAATGTTCAACTTTAATGCCTGGACGTTTTGTCAATGTTGAACTTTAATGCCAACAAAATCATACAATCCAGTTTCCATAACAAACCCAAAACCAATGAAAACTTCAACTGCATCGTTTGATTTTTTAGCAGATAAAAAGTGGCTAGTAGTACCTGGTGGTTGAATTAATGCCGCTAAAATAGGCGCATATTAGAGGGAAATGGAATGTCTGCATTTGCAATTTCTAAATTAAGACAACGGACAAAGAGGGGAACACAAAGCTTTCCATTTTCTGCCTAACTTATGAGTTTGACAACATGTGGCACCGCACAATGCAACGATCCAAACGTGACATAAATACGGGATATAAAGCGTACACGATTGAAATACAATTGACATTTTTGTATGAATAGAATGTGTTGTTGTATTGATCTAATATTGACAACTTCTCGACTTTTTAGTGTAATTTTAAATTGATTCTAATCTTCTAAACATTCTAAATAAGTACCCAACTTATTAAAATATCATATCTTTTAATAATAGTTGCCTCAAAATTTAAATTTCAAACATAGATTATATAATTTGGAATATAGTTATCAAACCGGTATTGAATTGAAAATTTACATTAGGAGTGCAATCTCCTAACAAAGAAAAGGGTTAAGAATCCAGATAAGATTTCAAGGAGCTTGAATCTGCTCATGTGATTTCTTCATTCGCCAATTCTCGACTCGTATAGCTTCTAGTTCTCCTTTGTAGACGATGAAGAGGGTGGTGGCCGTATCCTGGTAGTTCATACCATTTGAGCAACCTCCATGACCTTTTTCTTGAAGTTGACGGCTTGAGTTGTAAGATAACGTTGGTGGTTTTGCGTGTGGTTGGAGGTGATGGCCTGATGGGGGTAGTGGTGACCGTTGGTGGAGCCTAAGCTTCCATGACCTTATATTGATTTTGAGAAAGGTAAGCCCTAGTTAGTTTAACAGATTATTCATTGTTGACTGAATTCATCTTACAGGACTTGAATCACAAAACAACAACCCACCATGAAAAGAAGTTGTAGTAACATGAAAGATCAAACAAAGAAAACATAGTAGTTTATTTTAATTTAATTTGACAACCACCTCTACTCGACTACTAGTCTAAAGGGAAGAGACAAAACTGAGTAGATGCCAAGAAAGGGAATAGACAAAACATCAATGGCAAATTGCCATGGAGGGATTCATGGAGCATATCCTTCCGTACTAACTACAAGGATGATGTTATTTTATTTCTTTTTGTCCAAGATGGGAATTCATCAAATATTGTGGTACATAAATCATTAATTTGGAAAGGACATTGAAAATTATGGCACATAAATGATAGCATTGTAGCACATTGTATTGGAGTAACAGTGACTGATGAGAAACGGTCGGTTATGTATGGTTCATTGTATTTTGTTTAACCTTTGATTGGAATAGTTGAGAGAGGCAAAGTACACAAAACAATACAACTCTCTAAAGTCTAGACTAACAGATGTAATAGGAGCATTGTACGGTTAGGAGGGATTTGTCTCAAGATTACACACAACTATCATCTGACCTATGTTTTGCTTCTTGCTATTGCGGATACGAGGGAGGCTGGTATGCCGGTGGAGCAACATTCGAGTAATTATATGGGACGTAGTTGGTCTGGCCGCCACCATAAGCCCCACTGCTTCCAAACCTGGCAGCGCCCATGCTGTCCCCAGGGAGGGAGTAGTGTTGAGGAAGAGCAGCGGGGCTTTGAGCAGGGGGTGCTCCATATGTGGATCCATACGATGGTGCTGTCGGACCGTCGAACACACTTTGGCTCGGGTAACTGTAAGGACCAGAATATCTTGTTGGGGGGCTATGTTGTGGAAGAGGATTTGGGTTCCTCCTGGTAAAGGAGGGGTAGGAATTGGAAAACTTGGCTGCTTTGGCAGGGCGGAATGACGACTGTCCTACCCCTTGGCCGCCACCCCCACCCCCACCGTAGGCTCGCTTATTATTATGGGGCTTGCTGGAAGATGCTGAGCTCTTCTTCCTTTCTGTCTTTGCTTTCTCCAAATGAGTCGCCCGCTTTCTTAAGCTCTCAAGAGAAAACTCTGATTCAAGCTTGTGGTCTTCTACACATTTGATGATTGCTTTGATGGAATTCAACTCCAAAGTGCTCGACTCCTCCTGTAAGATGGACTTTGATTAATAAATCTCCCTAAAGTGTGCAGATTACAGAGTGAAAAACAAAACTACATTGGGAAACTAAAGACAAAAGGAAAGTTACACATACAGTTGCAGCCACACTATTATTTCCGTTCTTCAATATGATTGTAGCACTCCTTCTGGAGTTCCTGAGATACGATTTGAGCAGAGAAACAGGAGGAAAACTCTCAGTTAAACCAGACTCAGAAGCAAAATATACGGCCTCTATCTCCTTGCCATTCTTCACTAACTCATCAATGACATCTGTAAATGATCAGAATTTTTTTCATCAAATATACACAAGAAGGAAATACTGCCAAGATAGAATCTACGAAATCAAACATTGATGCTGCACTGAAGAGAGAAACGACGACAAAAGAAAGATCCTCTTAAAATACACAAATGAGTGTAGCAAACACTTAATCAAGCCACAATCACATTCGTTTCAGAAAATGGGCAACTGACAGATGTACATTGGAATCACATTCTTAATCAGTATCACCTAATACACATCAAATACCCTGATATTAAAATACTTCAAAAAAGTTAAGAACCTAAATACCATTGATAACAATACACAAAACATTAGCCAAAGAAGTGCTGATTTTCTAAATTACAATTCAAATTCAGATTTCAATTGGGAACAAAGCAACAGTGAAACTGAAATCAGTCCTACTGACTTAGTAAGTGTCTACATTAACTTGACTTTGGCTTTGCTAGGCTCAGAAAAATTTTAAAACCCGAAGCACATGCCCACTAAATCACTTATGGGATCTGGTTCGATTGGTTATGCCTCATTATGCAAGCAGAAAGACCATTCGAAATACAAGTTTCTCAACAAGTGGTAGCATAAGTTTCTTTGGAACTGTAACAATGTATGTACCAGGGTTCTATCCCTATTATATACGTATATATTCGTGAGCAATTGGAAGTTCTATAACAACAAATTACCATAAAGAACATGGTTTTACAAACCATTTGAGTTTTGATTAAACAAAACCGTACCTCCCATTTTTTCTCCGAGTTCTAAAGCCCCTGCGAGCTTTGCCATATCCCTCCTCGCTGCGTGCTCCATTACCAACTTCCGAAAGAACTCCTCACCGAACTTCTCCTTCAATCGAAACCCAACGAGCATTTGCACAAACATCACCGCCTCCGCAGCCCCCAACGTCCAGCCACCACCGTTTGAATCTCCATCCATACGCGCCTTCCACGTATCTACAATCCCGGCCGCTCTCTCCACCATGCTCCTGGAAAACTCCGGCCCTTTTGGGCCGGCCTTACCCTCCGGAAACAGAGCTTGAACTAACAGCCCGCACGCCCACCGCTTATCGGTAACCCCCAATTTCTTGGCTTTAGAATCCAAAAACTCTTCCAATGCATCAAGCACCAATCTTGATGGGTCCACGGCCTCCGCAATTGCCTGCACAATCTCCGCCCTGAGCGATATAGACTCCTTCCGCTTCGAAACGATGAACTTCACCAACCCCTGCGAGTCCATTTTCCTGCAAAACGATTTCAGGGTCTCCGGCAAATCCAAATCTCCGGATGCTTTCTTCTCCACCTCTGCCAAGGCCGCGGCTTTCTGCTCCTCGATTCTGGCGGCGGCGGAGGACCCGCGCTCCGGGATGGAAGCCTCCCGGTGGTCGAGAGAGTGTGAGTTTTCGCGGGTACGGGATTCGAGGGATTGGGTTTTGGATTCGAGGGAATAGGATTTCTCGGAGATAGATTTCTGGAGGGAATCAAAGTGGTCGGAGAGGGTTATGAAAAGCTTGGTGGAGGTGGAGAGTATCGCCCTCTGCTCGTCCAGGTCGCCAAAGAACTTCTGGACTCTGTCCGTTGTGACCACCAGTTCGGTCCCCATTGGCGTGAATGTGGTGATGAAACGACGCTGTTTTGAAGTCACTGAATTGGGGATTTTCCGTAAACGAAAACCCTAAACCTATTTTCGGAAGACGAAGAAGAAGAAAGATCAGTCTCTCTGTAATATTTTCCAGTTCTGCACCTTCTGCTGGTGAAAGCGGATTTTCTTCGATTCCTTTGTTTATGGGTAAAACGGTGCCGTTTACGTGCGGAACCCATACTGAATGCGCAACTCTCTATCAGCGGAACCCCTATGCCCCTTTTTTTGTCTTTTGGTCCAATACCAATATTTAGTTGGACAAGTGATTAATATAAATTATCAAATTTAATTTGTATACACTTAACCATAACACTAATAGTTTATCACATCTTATACATGTAACATAAGTTACGTGGTGCGCTATTTCACGTGTTATAATTTGAGTAAAATAATAACGTTATGTGACTGTGTTCTGGATACATCGAAAAACCGCTCACTTACTGCGTGTAAACTTATGATGTAAGCGTAGACAATAAGGCTTTTCACATACAAAACTTTAGCAAGTCACCCTTCATACTTTGCGATGGGAAAATGATTGTTGCAACTAAGAATCGATTGAAACATAAAAAGCGAATAGTTAAGGGTTTTATTTTTTTGTTCTTCAATTGAGCTCTTGTAGTGTTTTATCATTTTATAAATCTTATAATTGTTAGGGTGTTTTTTTCTCTAATTTACCATAGACGACACCAAAATAATGTAGGAATTTGGAGAAATCTTTTGCTAAGATACATCCAGACCTCATGAACTGATGAACATTACTGCATATGTATACATGGCAACAAAGAACTACACAAACAAGTTCATTTCTACTCTTAAATCATCGATTCGTTCTTTGAAAAGATCTTCGAAGGATCTGCGAAACGCATGGAGAAGGAGCGAGATACGTCACCGGGTTCATCCCATTCTGCACATCCTCCGTGATCAAAATTCTGAGAGTACGTGTAAGGATCATATGACACTTGCACAGGTGATGGAGAGTCAAAAATCTTCCTCTTTTCTTTCTTCAACTTCACCCACAAAACTTTCCACCTCAACTTATTGCCGTTTGATCTGCTTGCGGGGTGATCATCGTCTTGTAATCTCGTGTGATCGATCTCGTCGTAGTACATCCGCCCGCCCAATCGGATGGTTCTGCTGCCTGAGCTGCACCAGTATTTTCTCACATCCATTGCAGCAACCTGCAATACAAGGTACTGTGTTTTGAAAGGTGACCTAATTGATGAGAGTGCATATATATATATATATATTGAAAGCAGTAGTTGGCTGGCTATTTGCGACTCAAATAGTCCAACCTGGATGGCTAATGGAAAAGCTCATTGCTCAGTCAGTTTAGAAGTACAGGACTAAAAGCTTCACCTAGAAGAATAAACTAATTAACATGTGTTTATTAAATTGTAATCCGGATTAGGTGGATCCTAAACATCCTATTGTGTCACGTGATGCATGTGACTAGCTTGAAGGGTGCATGCAAGTCAATTATACTTAAAACTAGATCATACTAGTATAGATAAAGGGTGTTTTTGGGTTACATAGAAGAATTCGAAATCCTGGACCTAACATACTCTTACCAGCCCGCATTTCTACCACCCTCACTATTAGAAAAGGGGGTTCAGAGTTGCCTCGGCCTTCATCACAATATAAACTTATCTAAAGTGGCATACCACTGCAATGGTCAATTTGGATTATGCAGATCCTAATTATAAATTAAAATTTAGACATGATAGTTCGTGATTAGCTTAAAAGTCACCGATGACATCCTCATTGCACGAAGGCCCTTTCTCATATCAGTGTCTTTGTACAAAAAGGAGAAATCCTTTCATCGCAACATCATCAACGCAAAGAAGATAACGTGGACTAATCTACACCCTACAGAAACGTATGAGAAGGAAGCTCACACGTTCAGTAAAGGAATCAATGAAACATGCAGCCACATGAGGAATCCCACTGGAAATTGGAAAAACAAAATCTCAGGCAATGGATCAGTAAATTTTTTATTATTTTTGTTCTATAATAAATATTACAATTAACAATAGTGGTACAATTCCTTTACACACGATTACCATTGGGGGGCAACTTTTTCTTAAACTTGGAACTCTCCCCCAAGGGCTTATGTTTTTTTCCTTCAAATTGGAGCATTGCATCCCTGCTACAGCCAAAATACAACATACCAAGAGTACAAACTTCTCCGTGTTCGAACTACCTCCGATAAGCACGAATGCCAGTACATTTTAGTGCCCTCTACTGATACGTTGTCAATGAAAGCACTTCTCCCTTCTCTACATAGTACAGAACTTTCTGTATCATCGAGCAGGCTAGACAAAAGGTGCAGTCAGCCGTCCGCCAAGAAGTACATAATGCCGCCTTAGTGTCACTGTAAAATCCCATTTTAAAAAAATGTTAAGAGCTTAAAGTTTAGGTATATTGTTTATTTAAATAATGCTTAAAACTGGACGGAGGAGGCTTAAGTCCGAGGTTCAAGCCCACTGCTTAGAAGTTTAACGAATCAAAGTCAAACTCTTAAAAATCCATATTATACCTGCATTTAACATCACGCTGCAGCTTTTTTACCGAACCTGATCCTCAAGACACTGTTCTTCCATAGCTGATGGATGCAATATAGAGATTCTTCAACCATTTTTCCTGCCATGGGCAAAATAAAACAGTATAACTTACTGAATAATCAAGAAATCCACCAAACGTTGAATTTATCAAGCTAGTACCGGTGCATCTAAATTTTAATTCTATTGGTCTCCCCGTTTAATTTTATCTCAGCAATCAAAATGTACCTTCACTTGGTATGTTGGAAAAATTGATGTCCGTAGAGTTTCTTGAGCAATATCTGGTGATTTCTTTTTGGGTACACTAAGTATGAATGCAGCTTGATCCTCTGTAGCAGCAGTTGAGGTAATCCGATATCCATCCTCCCATCTCCTATGGATGCCTTCACTGGGATATAGGAAATCAAGTTCAACAACCTAGAAAGACAACACATATTACACGATCAATTTTCTGCAGTGTTCCATCTGAAACAGAACAGTACAACGGGGTTCTAGACTGGTGTACCTGACTAGAATAACCTGCATTACGGGACATAACAATACCCCATCTGCTACCCGCAGTAGTCATGGAGGTAACAGAGAAACCTTCTTTCCACTTCTTATGAATCCATTTGAAAGGGAACACATCACTGACTTTGTAGGATTGTTGAGTATAAGGTACACCTTCAATGACGAGAGCGGAAAAATTAGCTACTAGAAAAGAGTAGCTCAACCAAGTCAGAATGATACTTTGATGAGATATATCCTGCTGATTAAAGCTGGAGGTTGAGGAAAAAGAAAACTGACACCAGTGCAGAAACCAAGTCCCAAGTTGTCCTTATCTAATACTTATTAACTGTGACATTCATTACCATCAGGGACCAGACCCCTATGGCTACACCACCACGGACAACAGGAAGCTGTAGCCAGACAACAGGAAGCTCTTTAAACTAGGATCACTTACCTTGGGACATTACCACCAGGGCACTGCCGTTGAATGCACCAGCAAGTGAAGTGATGTAGTAGTTCTTGTCCCACTGTTCCATTATCCATTCCTGGCAAATAATCAGAAATAATTAGCTTTCAGGCAGAAGATAATTAATTGCAAAAGTGAAACTTGATGGGAAGTAGTTTCAAGAATGGCTACCTTGTGCAAGAAAATAGATGACCGTTCATAAACCTGGGATGTAAAGCCAGTCCCTGCATCCATGACGATAGCCCACATATTCGCAGACGAAGCAACGCAACTAATATACAAACCATCTTCCTTTCCTTTATCAATGTGCTGGTCCAGTCTTTGATCCAAAACATTGTAGTGATACCTGCAGAGAAGGTAAAGCCAAGAATAGAGTAAAAACAAAACGGAATTTAGATTAAAGGTAAACCGGGAAAGGGTGATTTAGGATGGGTGATTGGTGAGACATTGTCAAGGCTTTTCTACCTTGCAGGTGTTAAATAAAGTAAGATAACCTGAAAGGGATTTTATGAACCCTTTAACAGAAACTACCTTTGCTTCATTGATGATCTGGTATTATAGACCGAGATCCACTGAGTAGCTGGACTACCTTGGCGAACTTTTTTCTTAGGTTGCTCATCATCTACCGAGTCAACAGGCAATCTTCCCCTTTTTTGACCCGCCTATATTGCATAAAAACCAATAAATAATTGAACTAACCAGAAACTTAAAATTTTTCAACAAATCAAAACACGAGCAACCACCTTTGCAGCTCCATCAGTTCTAATAGGTCGCAGAGAGGCAATTGCACCAATGCTATTATCAAATAGGGAAATAAGCTTTAAGTAATTTGGTTCTTCATCGAATTTCATATTGGTCACTATCTCAAGAAACTGTTGAAATGGGGGAGGGCATAAGCTGCATAGTGTCTCAGCAGAAGTTGCCATCTTCTTCTTACAAACAAGAAATCCTTTGTTCTCTCCCTGCTGTCCAAAATTCCAGCTTAGCATTTATAAACAGAAATAGGCCATCCAGGGTGGAATGGTAGTGCACGGTGAAATACCAAATGAACTTACATTGTAGCCTTGCCAGGGAAGTTTTCCTCTAAGGAGAAATATTAGGGTATAAGCTAACGATTCAAGGTCATCCCTTCGGCTCCCTGTCCTGCCTAAATGAGCATGTACACTTGCATAACGTACAGTTCCCCTTTTAAACATACCAGATATATTAGGCCACTTCAGATCATGAGTAAATTTCATATAATGAAAATTATTCTAATGGACTTGTAATTTAATGATCAGATTGAACTTATGCTTGTTGCTACAATTAAGTGACACATGAAATCGGTCAACTGAACTATTTTCTGAAATGCTATTAAAGCAGTTGTTTTTCCCATGATACTTAAAAGATAACAAATTTTTTTCTCCCCTCAATCCCTCGTAACCATCTTGTAACCTGACCATCGAACCTACACGCCATAGCCAAGGTTGTAGTTACCTGAAAACATCAGGTTTTTGGTCATAAACAACATGACGTCCAGAAGACCCATCTCTCCATCTGGAAGCTGAGGAAGAAAAGAAAGGTCACAAGTTGTTTCAAAATTTCGATGACATGAAAACACAGAATCACATTCAGCTGTGGTTTAAGAGTTTTTCCTTTCCGAATACTTGTATAATAAAGAACACATACCCAAACCAAGATCAACAAGGTATAACTTCTTCTCATTAGATGTTCCAGGTAGACCAAGTAAAAAGTTTTCTGGCTTAACATCTCCATGCACAAAACTGCAGTGAAAATCAATAACCATGAACAATGTATGCGAAAGAAAAAAATTAAAAGAAAAAGAAAGATGGAGAAACTAATTAATAGTAACGTACCCTCTAGTGTGAAGCTGCTGCAGAATCGATATTGCCTCCACCGCTATACAAGCAACCATCTCTTCAGACAGCCTTTCAAGAAAACAATAACAGGGGCACAAGAACAAAGTATTTAATATAGCCCATAAACTTGGAAGGGCAAAATTTTCAGAAGTATTGACTCTGAAACTCAGAGCATAAAATAAGATGAGAACAATATAGTTTCTTACAACTGATTGCGAGAATTCCAAACATCCCATAAACTTGGGCCTAGCATATCCATGATCTGTATTCACATTAAGGAATAATTATTCAAGAATGGAAAGTATTAACAATATTTACAACATTTGGAAAACCTTCCAAGAAAACAAATATGGTAGACAAGATACTCACTAGGATATAGTACTCTCCCTGTTGACCTTTGTAATGGACGAGTGGAAGCCCATAGCATCCATTAAGAGTACTGTTTACCGTAAAACACAGGTCAGGATACACAGGTCAGAGTTTAACTAAAACAAGGATGAAACATTGCATTACCTGTATACTTGCCACTCAGAAGGAGGGCCGTGACTGCAACCTTTACCATTTTTACTTTCAAGCTTCAGAGCAACCTACAATGAACAGGAAACAACCATTAGTATTGCAATCAACTTCCTCTGAGAATTTATACAGATATACTAGAGATGCACTGCAAATATGAAACCTCATATGCATCAGCTCCAGAGCACCCTATGCCGCCAGTCATCCTTCTTCCCACATAAACTTGTCCGAAACCCCCTTTCCCCAACTTTCTGTCTAGCTTGTACATAGGAGATTTGCCAACTTGTACCTGGAAATTAAAAAAAATTATAGAAATCATATACTATATTAAATGAACGCTTCAGTAAATAATCTACAGATAGCTAATAAAAAAGGTGATAAAAATTACTCTGTCCGGAAGTGCATTAGTGCTTCCTTCATCCTCCATAGCAACCAATTTCTGTGCACCTTTCTGAGCTACCAATTCGTCGTGAACCGGCACTAATTCTCTCTCTGGAAAACCCAAACCTCTATGCCCTTGGCCACCAACTCCAGCACCAAATAGCTTGGAATTCTTACCTTGATTCGGGGCTCTAGGCCCTCTACCCCTACCTTTACCAGTCAGAACTGCAGTTAAACAAACAAACCACAGTGTTAAACGGATTTCAGAAGATATCAAGGGTAGAATGTTGAAGCTATTACCTTTTCCAGCACCAGGCCGCACAGCTGGAACTAGAACAGCAGGATCTTCGTGAACATAATTGATCCTCTTTGAACGTCGAACTCCACTTCTTAAATCTGGCATTCTATATTCATGCAAATAATTGCTACTTTCCTTCTCCAGCCCCAAAAGAATGTTGAACAATTAAAGCCTTAGATTCAACCTAACAAACAAAAAAAAAAAAAGATTTTCACTTGACTTCAGATACTCACCATACAAAAATTAAACTGACACATAATCATATTAGTCACGTCATTCAACAACATACAAATGTATACAAGATCTATAACTCATAAATGCATAATAATTCCATTGACATATGAATTTTTATAGCAACCATACGTTTTAACTGAACCATTATATATCACAGAAACAAAATTTGGTTTTAAAAGTGCTGCATTGCAAGTCGATGTCCATCAGAAACATAATAGACATTCGAAACTTTACTCAATACCACTACAGCTACATTAGCATCCACGCACAACAACATTAATTTCCAAACGATACAACATCATTGATCTTCATCCAGCCAAAATCCCGGTTATCCACGAGTTCAAAGTTCAACCAAAGTCTTAAATCCCAAACATTAATTCAAACAGAATGACATATACATCTATCACCACAAAGTAAAATCACCACTGAAATCCAAAACATTTAATCCATAAACCACAAACATCACACAAAAGCCCAAACTTTTATCCCCAAAAACCCCCTAGTGGGAATGATTTCAGCTCAAATAAATCAACCCATCTCAGTTTTTCCACCCATCAGTCAGATAAATCCAAAGACTTGTGCAAACATAGCAAGCACAAAAATCCCAGAAAATAAAAATACAAAAACAAGAACACCCACATACAGATTCACACCAATCGATACACTGCAATCGCAAAAACATCAAAACAATCAGAATCAAAAGCAAATAAACGGCATAACCAAATGGCAATACACAATAAAGTAATGAACTTTATCGAACAAACACGTACCTTTTGATAAAAAGCTCATGAATTCGACAACCCAAATGGATTCTTCCGCTGAATAATAAAGAAAAATTGAAGAAAAAATGGGGGATTTAACTAAATGGGGTTTGTTTCATGGAAGAGAGGCTACCAAAAAATTTGACGGTGGGTGACTTAGGTGGGTCTGAATGTGAGAGAGAGGAGAGGTAGAGAGAGAGGTATCCGCATGGGAAAGACGGGGTAAGCGACGAGTTCTGGTGTGTACGATATCACAGCGGGTGACGTGGAGTGAACATATTGGTGGAGCAGAGGCCTTATCGTGGACATTGAGTATTGTATCGTAGCTTTCTTCGAAGTGTAGAGAAATTTTTCATTGTAACGGAACGTGTTTTTATGTAAGTAGTGTGAAATTTTATTTTTTAACACACATATTTCACAATTTGTATAACGACACGTGATGACAGGTCAGCAAAATTGGAAATATAATGAACTATTATTATTCTTTTTTTGGCAAAAGTTATAATGAAGTGTATGTCATCTCCTTTTTTTTTTTTTTACATAATATTTTATGAAGGAGAAGAATGATCGTGCTGAAGCACAATCTTCTTGTGGTCTCGTTGGATGTTTGAGTGAGTTTTGTAAAAGAACGATCGTCGATGAAGGTTGTCTAGTTGCATTGGTTATTTGTTTGGACGAAAATACCCATAGGAGTTATATTTATGTTTTTTTCTCTAAGGTGCAGTGTTTATTTATTTGAGGGGCTTTTTAGTCTCATTATTTTTTATGAAGTCTTGAGACACTAAATGTATTTTTGGCATTCTATTAGTAGAGGTAATATTAGCACGAGAATTGCATTAAAGTGTCAGATAGCAGAGATTACATGAAAAATCCAACTTTTAAGACAATTCCCTTAGTATATATTGTTTTCTTATCACAGTAAAGTGAGTAAGGTCATGGTGATGTTAAACATTTTATTGATTATTGTTGGATGAGTTTAATTTAATCTGTTTATAACAAACATCTCGAAATTTAAATAATTTAGAGATGACTAAAAGGTGTAGGCAAAAATACATTCAACAAAAATGAGCCTTGGTCACTCAGTATTACAGTCTATTGATATTCCTTTTTACTTGAAAGTGAAAAGTTTTAGGTACAATTCTCGTGGACGGTAAATTTATAACAAATTAGATTGCTAATTGTATGTCCTAACCGAACTTTCTCTCTCATTAATTTAAAAATATATCAATGTACTGGTTACTGAAAGAATTTTTGGGCTAAGCATTTATTCGTAATTATCGGAAAGATTTTGTACTAGACTCCCAAATTTTAACTAGTGTATTTTACCAAACCAAAAAAAGTCATGCGTATTTCTCTTCGATAAATGGGATGTTTCCTGATCCTTGATTCTTTAATAGTGTCGGTTTTGTTTGGAAGGTGATTTTTCGAAAATGGATCATCTCCGGATCTCTTCCTCATAATTCATCAAGTTTACGAATTCGAATTATTAAAATTTGATCAAACGGCTACAAACATGGGTTCACTTTAAAAGTTATAATAATTTTAGCCGTTTGATTAAATTTCAATGGTCTGGATCCACAAACTTAGTGGATTAACCTTTCCCTTATAGAGATAGGATTTTCGTTGGATCCTCTTTGTGAGGTTCCGGGAATTCTTTAATTCTATCCGTTCATCGTACATCGCGCGGTTAATTTTTATCAGGTACTTTTGCGTTCAATTTTAAATAATATAATTTAAAAATAATTTATGACCGTACGATGTATGATGAAATAACAAGATTAAAGAATTTTCAGAACTCTCACAAAGAGGATCCGGCAAGGATCTTATCTGGATTTTATACTCCCTTATTAGGGCTTCTTTACTTATATATATTTGAAAATGTGTGATATAAAATAATAAAGAATTATATCTAAATAGTTGGTTTATAAGATAAATATATCCTACACTGTTAATGATATTTTGTTAACATGGGACACGCTAGTTTATTCATTTATGATGAACACGACATTTTTATTCAATTGATTATGCTATGGTTCAATTCAAATCCTAATTTAGAGTTCGTATCTCTTGTATTAAAATAAAATATGCACGTTTTCTAAGTGTGTTGACCCTAAAAACTACCAAACCTACGTGGCGCGTAGGCCGAGTAATCTATGAGCTAACTACGTCATTCGGTTGAATGCAGGGCGTGCCAACTCGTCGGCCGAGCTCGGTCGAAGAGTAAAATATGTTGATGTTGTGTTGAGTGCGTGGTCAACTTCTGCGTCTTGCAATTGCGACCGAGGAAGGAACACGCCTCGGCCTCTTGGGTTCTCGAACCTGAAGACAAGGCTACTATTCTTACGAAGTTCACAAATCGTCGTTGTCGAATTCGGTCATAGTGATGGTATTAGTCAGAGTAAACTCACGCCGAATCGACACCAAAGTGTAAGGGCAAAAATACTCAAAGCGGATATATGTCTTAACAATAAACGTGGTTCGGCCGTCAAAATGCCTAACTCTAAATCCCACTTGAAAGTATCCAATCATAAACTAACTCGGTGTGCAATGTGTCAACCCTAATAAACTGTAACACCTCACTTCGTCGAGAAGGCTAATGAGATGACATCAACCATAAGGATTCGGAAATCCTTTTCGACCGAGACTTGGATAGATAACTAGTCACCCTCGACGCAGTGCTATTTATGCCGACTGAAGATGTTGCGAGACCGGTTGGTTCTACGGTGACAGTGATATCTATGCCGACTGAAGATATCACCTGTTGCCTTCACAGTGTTGTTTATCCAAACTGAAGGTGTGTCGGTGAAAAAAGAAAAGGAAAAAGTCTCAAGGTTGTTGAGAGAATTTGCGCAGGGCAGTTGTGTGTTGAATTGAAGGGGGGTTTGAATGATGCACAACCTCCTCTATTTATAGCGGCCAACCTGTATTGAATCACAATCCCTCTCGGATTATAACTTTTTTATCTCAACCAATCCTATTCCCAATAGGACTTTAAACGTAACTTGTTATCAAATGTTATTCAATCTCATTATCCTGATCTCGTCGTAACTCCTTTTCAAAACAGGATTCGTCTACATTCCAACTTCCCATATGATATGGCCAAATTTAACCGTGTGGCCCATTGACTAAATATCAATAACACCTGTACATGACTTCTGGGCTGAGAACGAATCTAAACTCGGCCTATCCGATACTGGGCCGAAAAAGATCGAAGCTCGGCCCAAAACAATATTTTTGGGCCCAACCAAAGTGCTAAAAAAATTATGAAATAATAAATTAAGAATGCAAGTGGATAACCACTCAGTACTATGGTCTGATAGTATTATTCTTCATTTAGAAGTGAGAGGTCTTAGGTTCGAATATCGTGAATAACGAATTTGATACCAAATTATATTGCCCATTGTGTGGTTTAACTTAATTTCTCATTGTCTTAGTGTAAAATATGTAAAATATTGATGTACTAAAAAAAAGAACATAAGTGAATAAAATTTGAGCGTGAATCAATCCATTTTTTTTTTTTTTACAAAAGGAAAAGTTAATACCATTTTTGTTTGGGTATGTTGATGCACAAAACTGGAGGTCTTGAAACAGCGTAAATCTGACCGTGAATCTGTAAGAAATCTAAATAACACAAGATGTATCGTGGTTCACCCCAATGTTTGTGCTACGTCCACACTGATATTGTATTTCTATGTTTGTGAGGGAGAGAGATGGATAGAGCTTCTAAGAGTCAGAGCTTTGAGAGGGTGAGGGGTTAGGCCTAAGAATTGGCCTCTTTTAATTGAGAGGGTGAGGAGTCCTTTTATAGAATAAAGGCTCCTCACTTATTACATATTTGCCCCTTCCTTTATTACATAATTACATTTAAGTCCCCTGAGTATTTGTACGAGATCTAAATACGGATGCCCTAAGTATGGTATAAACAGTAGTCCCCCAAGTCTTCAGTCAAGAGAGTCTTTTGGCTGGAGACTTGAAATTCAGTCCATGTGTGGGCCAAAGTAACTAGATGTTGTCTTGAACTGATGCTCGATATGAGGCGGTGCTCAATCTGAAATGATGCTCAACTAGAAGTAGCACATGCTGCGAGGCTGTGAGGCTCGTGGCTTATGTTGCCTTGGTTGGCTCGGCTTGTGACGTTAAAGGTGAGGGAGTCCCTTTTATAGAATAAGGGCTCACTCCTCAATACATGAACGATGGGTTATAGTTGATGCTATCTAATGATGGTAAGGGAGTCCCTTTTATAGAATAAGGGTTCGATCCTCAATACATAAATGATGGGTTAAAGTTGATGATAATGGTGAGGGAGTTCCTTTTATAGAATAAGGCCTCGCTCCTCAATACATAAGCGATGGGCTAGAGTTGATGCTCTCTAATGATGGTGAGGGAATCCATTTTATAGAATAAGAGTTCGCTCCTCAATACATGAATAATGGGTTAAGTCCCCCGAGTATTTTTCATGAGGCCCAGTTGAGGCCCAATATATGGTACATAATGTAGTCATCCAAGTCTTCGGTCAATAGAGTCTGTTGGCTGGAGACTTCAAATTGAATCCATGTATGGGCCGAAATGGATGTTGTTCGGAGGCGGTATTTGTATACCCTGCACTGAAGCTTTGTAGGTGAAGCTTTGCAAGTGGAGTTTTGAAGCTAGAGATCTGTAAATGAAGCTTTTGAAGCTAGAGCTTTTGTAAATGAAGCTTTTGTAGCTAGAGCTTTTGTAAATGAAGCTTTTGAAGCTATAGCTATGTAAATGAGACTTTTGAAGCTAGAGCTTTTGTAAATGAAGCTTTTGAAGTTGTAGCTCTGTAAATGAAACTTTTGAAGCTAGAACTTTTGTAAATGAAGCTTTTAAAGCTAGAGCTCTGTAAATGAGGCTTTTGAAGTTAGAGCTTTTGTAGATGAAGCTTTTGAAGCTGATTTACATGAGTTATGCTCATGAATGTTTATGTTAATTGACATGAGTGATGCTCATGGATGTTGACATGAGTGATGCTTATAAATGTTGACATGAGTGATGCTCATGAATGTTTATGTATGATTGATATAAATAATGCTCATGAATGTTTATGTATGATTGATATGAGTAATGCTCATGTATAATTTGAAGTATTGGGCATACTTTTGATCATTTAGTTGGCGATAATAGCGGCGGGGTGCCGAATAATTTTTTTGGTCACCTGGTTGGTGATAATAGCGGCAGGGTGCCGAATAAATTTTTGTAGTACTGGACGTAGTTTTGGTCACCTGGTTGGTGCTTTTTTGGGTTTATAGGCATTCGCCCTCCACACAACATTCCAGCCCATTTATTTTAGGCTTTTCTGTTTTTTTTATTACCCTCTGATGGGGTTTATACAGATGTTTCCGAAAGATAAGAAAAATAAATCACATCATACAAAACCAAGAAAAGTAAATCACATCATTCTGGTGGGGTGTTTATTCCTTGCTTTTGCTTTCTCTTTTGCTGTTTCCTGAAATATTCTCCCAACGACATGATCTTTTTTTCTTTTTCTTTTCTGTTCCTTTACCCTGATCTCTCCACCTCCAGGCACACTCACTTGCTTTTGCTTTCGTTTTCTGATTTGCTTTTGCTTTCGTCTTTCTTTTTGCTTTCTGCTTTTGTTTCCCGCGGCTCACTTGATTACTTTTGCCTTTCTTCTGCATCTTTTCTGGTTTGATTTTGTTTTCCTATGTGCTCTCGCAGAGAAATTGAAGAGAGAGAGATAAAGAGAGAGCATATATGCGGTGGTTTTGTTGGAAATGTGCCCTAAAGCCAATCATGTGATGATACTTTACGGACATTTCACATGTTAAACTAATCCAGTTTAACATATAAAGGGCATACATTATTGTTTGAGCCGTCTCATATAAATGTTATATGCTTAAACAATAAAGTCCAAGGAATATGTGATTGGGAGAATGTAATCTAATGAAGTTAGATTCTTGAGACCATTCTTTCGTAGACACATCTTAAACGTTCCTGATCATAGGATTGCCAATTGGGCATTGACAGTCCGTCAAGATCGGTACGTACTATGTCTTCTCTCAGGGAGAGTGATTAGTCTCTAGTCATTGGTGTGTGTGACATCAAGACAAGTACGGTAGGTGCTCAATAGAGAATGAGTTCACTGAACGCGATCAACGAAGAGTTCTCATATTCCATGTCACATGAGAACTCATGGTTGGGATAATGCAAAGTAGTCCTTTGACCTGAGGCATCATAGTTGTCTTGTGGTTAAGACCTTGATCTTTGATTATGTCAAAGTCATCCCACCAGGAGGGTGTCCACGGCATCGTTGGGGTCAAGCCGCTTAGCTATGGAGACAAGTGAATGCGCAACAAGGGATCTCTAACCTTCAAACCGTTTGAAGGAGAATACTCTCTGATATGATTTGAATCTCTGGCCAGAGTATGAATGAGATTTGGGAATGCGTTCCTAATCACATTCAAGGTAATCATATAAGCACAAGACACACATTGGATAGTAGACATGAGAAAATAAACTATCAAACCAAACAATGTGGTCAAGAGTATTAGATTAGAGAAGGACCGTATTGCATTTGTAATCCCAGACTGAATAGGTTCTCCACCTCTTCTGATTAGCTTGGGTAACCATGACATACGGCTAGGTGTCACTCATGGTTTGTGGAAGCCCTAAACGTGTGTAATCACTAAAGGGAGAATTGAAAATAGTTTCAATTCACAATCGATGTAAAATGGTTTTAATCGCCCACTACCTCGCTAAAAGGAACCTAATGGATCGTACACCGTGTAAGGTAGAGATGGACGAAATAAATGAAATGAGTAAGATTAATTGAATGGTTTAATTATTTATGGCAAGGATTAATTAATATGTTAATTAATCAAACGAATAAGTTCGTTAAAGACCACGGGATAGTTTTGGACCTTAAGGCCCAATGGGCTTCGAACGTCAAGCCCATTAACTTAAGTTGTATGACAATTTAATGAATAAAGATTCATTAAAGCCCAAAAGCCCAAAAATCCCTAGGTGGCCGGCCATATTAGATGAATTAGGGTTGTTTGGTTATTTAGGTCACTTAAAGAAGTGACTATATAAATGACTTTATAACTAAATATTCATTAAGTGAAATAAGGGTTTATTTTTGGGGAAAATGGGTGAGAATTGTCTCTCCATTTTCTCTCTAAAGAGGCCAACACCTTGGAGGTGATTAGCTAGTCATCTAATCCTCCAAGGTCACTCATTCATCATCCTATCTCTCCTTGGTGTAGAGACTTAGAGGTTCTCAATTTTGGCAACTTGGAGAACCTATTCTTCCATCCAAATCCATGGATCTAAGAAGCAAGGAATGAAGGCCCTATCTCTTTGGGTGATTAGCCTTTGCTTATGCAAAGAGGAATCTACAAAGGTATTAATTTCAACTCACTTATTTTTGAGTTGATTATTGGTTCACCAATCTACTAGGCTTTGAATTTCATGGTCATGTTTTGTTTTTGAGTACATACAAGCATGATTCCACCTTTTAATTGTTAATTGCATGCTATATGATGTTGCTCAAATGAACATGTTTTACAAAATAATTCCTTCAAGTGGTATCAGAGCCTAGGTCTAGTAGTTGGTGAATCCTTTTGTGTTTTGTAGTTCATAAGTTTGTGATCTAAAAGTTGTAATTGTTACAAGCTTTATTCTTGCTTCTTTGAAAGTAAATTTTGTTGGAAAATTTGCTATCTCAAATGTTGTAGATGTTGTTCATATGAGCATGAATATTGGAGCTAAAATTTGGTGCCATGCTTTTGGGAAAATTCGGCCAAAATCAAAGGGTGAATTTTTGGGTTCTTGTTTGACTTGTTAAAAGTGTTTTAATGTGTTCTTTGGAACCCCTAAGTACCCTAGTTTGGTTAGATGTTATTTCCCTTAAGTAAGAATGGTTTTGGAATGTTTTTGGGTGGAAAAAGTTCATGGAAAAATTTGGGTTTTTCATGGATGTTCTTCATTGTTCTTGATGTTCTTGCCAAGAACAAAAAGGTTTGGTGTATTGATTCAAAGTTTTGAATTATTTCATAAAGTATATGTGATATGTTTTTAAATGATTTATTATGTATTTAAAGTGTTAGATATTTGTATAAATGATGATTGAAATAATTGTGATTGAATTATTTCAAAAACTTATCTTACATACACTTGCATGATTGTTTTTGACAAAACTCACAAATCAACACACACTCCCACCTTATCTTCCCCTAAAACCGGCCACTCCCTCAAAGGGAGTACTTTTGGGGCTTTTATGCAATTACATAAAGTTTTGATACTTTTGTGTATTTGCACTTTGGCCCAAAAGTTTACGTTTTTACGTTTAGGTCCAAAAACGCTAAAGGACAAATTGTTTTGATCCTTTAATGATGTTTTTGCATTATTAAAAGTTTGGGTTCTAGTTGTATTTACATGAAGTTGTGACTTTTGTGTATTATACAAAGTGACCCCAAAAGTTTTTGTTATTGCAATATGGCCCAAAAGTTGAGGTTAATTGCATGATGGCCCAAATAGGATGAGAACAAAATTGTTTTGTCTCTTTAAATGAGAATTGGATTTTCATTTTGTTTAGCTCCATTTAAATCAATTTTATGGATACAAAAACCAAATGAAAATGTTGCATTCATTAATTAGTTAAAGTGTTAATTAATTAAAGGGTGATTATGAACCTAAGCCTAATATAATTGAGCTATGTGAAAGGCGTTTCAAATTTGTTTGAACCATGGGAATGTGTAGATTAGATTTTGGTTGTAATTTGATTTGATCAAATGTTGTAAAAGGGCTTAAGCTCTTCTTTACTTTAAAGTAATTTGTTATATGCAAATGTTGTAATGAGCATAAGCTCACCTTTACTTTGAAGTACTTCTTTCTTGCTTTATACGATATGCATGAAAATGAAGTAGTTGGGTCCAACGCCCATAAGACAACACGCCTTAATGTGATTAAACGCGTAACTAAAATCAATCTTCATTCCTAGACTGAGGTTCAACACAAGGCTCGTGTTGAATCTAAACAAAGGTTCATAATCATCCTTAGGCCCTAAGGCAACTATGTAGTCCATCAAATGAATGCAAAGTTTATGTTAGTAGTATCATATACTCTTACTTTAAAAATCGTTTTAAAAGCATAGTGGGAGTATTATGTACAACTAAAACAATGAGATGGACCAATAGTTGTAATAGGACTAAAATAGTTTTAATAGAGATTAAAATGTATGTTTATATGTGATGAGACCTAAAACCCTCAACCAAACCAATATTAAGTTGATAAGCGAGAGATGTTTAGAATATCTCTTCGTGGCCTTCCACCGTGGTGGGATCCAATCGTTTATGACTTGTACACCGGCTTCACCCTATCATGGGGGAGTACACAGTGCATGCTTATACTCAGGAGGAATCCATATACATATGATGAGGTGAGTGTAGGCAACGAGGATAGCTATATATCGTATCATCGTGAGGCTATTCTTGAACCCCTTCACACACTAAGCATGGTGGGAAGAACTTAACTAAGTGCAATGGAACCAATATCATATCATTGTGAGGTTACATTCTCTAGAGGCCAAATAAGATGGGTACTTGCATGAGTTGCAAATGAGTAAGCGTACTCTCTCATTATTATTGTTGCTAGCCATATATCGTATCATCGTGAGGTGGGCTTGGTAATAGTGAGCCTCCCATAACCTACTAGGAGTTTCATCCAAAACTCTCGAATTCCTATGAGGGATATGGAATTTGCCAAAAATAGTGGGTGGTGCTATTTGATTTAAAGACCCAAATCAAATGGCTTAAAATCAATCAATCTATATTCGTTATGTATTTGATTACCAATATATTTGCAAACGCTATCCAACACTTGACAAAACCGAACGTTTAGTTTACGGACTTGGTACTACAAAACCATAGATTGTCTTTAATGGCTTGTAAAAGTACCAAAGTAGTCTCATCCTCACAATCTTCCTATTGATAATGTATCATTAGAAGAATATGTTAGAAAAGGTCTATCATAAAGAGGACAACACTTTTAATGTCATAATTCTTCAATTACAAATTGTTGTATGAAGAAATAGGAGTTGCTTTGAACAACTCTTAGTCAATGCAAACACTAGTGCTTATTTCTTTGTTAAATGAACAAAGAACTTGAGAAGAAAGCACAAAGGCATGAACACTTTATGTGCCATGTTTCTTCACTTACAAATTGTTGTATGAAGAAATGAGAGTTGCCTTGTACAACTCTTGAAGGTTTGTAATTATGTTTAGAACATAATGGTTGGTTGACAAAAATAGTCCATTAACATGGACTTATGATGATTTTGAATCATTGAATGTTGAAGTGATAAACCACTTAACGAGACGGAAACTAGGCAAGGACTTCACCTTTGTTTCCCTATCCTAATCGTTCACTAAGTTTATTGTAAACTATATAGTGAACAATAACCACATACTCTCCAAAATTGTTTGATGTGTATAACACAATTGAAAAAAGGTTTCAAGAGAGATAGTGGGAGTTTAGGGACAATGACTAATGTAGTCAAAGGTGAAAGTCAAATAAAGAAGATAAATAACTCCAAGGGAACAAACTTTCTTTATGAAAGGATGGACATTGGAAGGGGTATTTGCAAGAAATGTCTTGCAAGTGTCAAGAACACACCTTTCGAAGGTGTTGAAAATTGTTCTTGAAAAGTTCAAAACAGTTGGTTCTTCTACTTGAATGCTTGATTTCGTATTAGCAACTATGTTTTACAATCGTTGTAAAAGTGTGACTAATAAGAAGTAGAAGATATATGAGAGAAGAGAAGGTGCTTCACATTCGGAAACGTGAATCAAATGTAGATCTCTGCGAAAGCAGATGGTACTTACTTCCTCATATGAACTACCAAAGAAATTGGAAAAACATAGATTGTCTTTGTATTCCAATTTTAAGGAACTAAATTCCGTCACTATGTGAAATGGATAAATGTTTTGTTTGACAAAACAATGTTCTTTTTTAATCAATGATTAGATTATGGTAATCTAATTAATTGTCTCTATAGTAGAGATAATATGGTAGTGTTAACTGTTTAGAAAATAATGATGCTTAAAACCCAAAAGGTTGCAAGGTAGTGACTAATCCCAACTAAAGTTGTGATACCTCTAAAACATAAATTACGAGTTGGTGAAAGATGGATGCTTTGGATCGTTAGATCCGGATCCAATACCTTCTTGTTAAAATTGTATGGAGGCGAAATGTTCGAATCTTTATTCTTTTGGAAAGAAGAAAGAATCACAAAGTTGTTGAGGTTAATTCACTTAAATGTTAGTGGCACTTGTCCACAAACATAATATTACTCATGTTGAATTACATTCACCGAAGATCACTCTCGGTTGGACTATAGTTTATTTTGAATAAACACAAGTCCGAATACTTTGCAAAATGTTTCAAAGAATTCAAGTAATGTAAGTTGATGAGTAAGACGTCTAAAGTATTTACCTCCTTAGATTTGATCCAAGGAAAGGTAACACTTTAGATGAGTTTCCTTGAAAGATATCAAGGAAAATAGCATCATAAGATAATGTATTTCTCCATTAGGAGAAGAACGAACTCGAATAAGATTTAGTTCGTTAGATGTTATCTATTACCCATATATAGGATATATACTTCTAAAAACAATATGATTGTCAATGAGAAGATCTTCCAATATTTTCATGACTCCATAAGATGTAGTTGGAAAAGAAAGACAAATCTTAAGCATGTTAAAGATTTGGGGTTGTGTGCTAACAAGCAATATTTGTTTGATAACAATCTTGTAGGATATCCTTAAAATAACTTTTGGATATCGCTTCTATAAACCAACTAACAAATGTTGTTATGTTGGGTAGTTCATTGTAATTCTACAATGTGATTTGCCTAAAAGCAAATGAACGAGAGATAGAACTCAAAGAATGGGTTCTTTGAGAGACAAGAAAGTAATCAACAAATATAACAACCTAGTTCCTATACCACAAGCTCCAAGGTAGTCGATAAGGATTTATAAACCGTCTCAGTTGAATGGTTTTGAACTTTATGACTACATTGAGTGCATATACGATATATACTCAAGAAAATGGTAAAGTATCATTTGACTCGAAATAATGAAACCTTCATAGCTAATTGGTAGCTTAAGGTGACTACAATCAAAGAGAATGGTTGACTTTGAAGAAACCATCTTTGAGATAGTCATGGTTTCAATTAATTCGAAGATTGCTAGCTACAACTAAATGGTGATTCAATGTTTTGACATAATATGGGTTTCCGAAACCATTATTAAGATAGTCTTGATAATATATGTCTAAAACTATAAATCACAAGACATGTAAGTTGTAGAGATCCATCCATCATGGATCTTAGCAAGTTAGTGGGAGCTATTTGCATTTTATGAGAAAATGATCAAATTGTTTGATTTCTCATAAAAATCTTTTGTTTACTAGTTTTACAAAAGATTAGTGGGAGTTAATCATGTTCCTAAAATTTAAATATATATGATATATTAATTTTGGAAATGAAAAGAATACTTCTTTGTTAAAGTTATGACTTTAATACATTATATGACGATAGAATGTATATGGGAGATATAGTCTATATACATGGGATGGAAATCTATAATGATATATTTCATGATATAATTGGATTATATCAATCCCTAAATAATAGACAATGGATGCTAGGAAGTTTCTCATATGATGATAAACTTCAATAAGAAGGACGATTCTAGTAAGACTAGCAAGTTGCCCTTCTCAAAGGGAATGTACCCCTTTGACTCCCAAAGAAATAATGCGTAAATTGAATCCTTTATGCATATGCAGAAAGGTGATTTATGTATTTCATATTGTATGAAAAACATTGATATGAGTTGTACCTAGAACGGTACAAGACGATATCAATGCAAGCCCAGGATCAGAACCATGGCAACTGTCAAGTGAGTCCTTAAGTATTTAAGAAATACTAAAGGATAAATTCCTCAAAGAATGAGGAAGAATCAAAGTAACGTAATGGAAGCGTAAATGTATTAGATTATGAATCTAATCCATCATTGGATGTTTCTTCATTATGAATGAAGAGATAAACGAATATCTCTTTATTATGACTAAAGAGATATTTGGATGGAAACATTAAAGTAATGACTTTAGTGTGTTCCATTATGAATGCAAGATATATTGCCATATAGAAGTTTACAACAATGTTGTTTGGATGGGAAAGTTCATTTATGAACTCTCTATTCGGTTCCAACCAAAAAGTGTATGACACTAATGGGGCGATAGCTCAAGCCTGGGAATCAAGGTCTCATCAAGATCCGAACACAAATGAGAGACTGAACCACATGATTGAGAATCATGTATAATGGTGACGTCGTTATTCTCAAGGTTGCTTCTGTGGATAACACATATAGATATCCACTGTCTAGGCCTACAATTCAGCCATTTATGAAATGACTACAGAAGAGATATCATCATTGATGATCAAGCTGATTGGCTCTAGTGCAAGTGGGAGATTGTTGGAAATGTGCCCTAAAGCCAATCATGTGATGATACTTTACGGACATTTCACATGTTAAACTAATCCAGTTTAACATATAAAGGGCATACATTATTGTTTGAGCCGTCTCATATAAATGTTATATGCTTAAACAATAAAGTCCAAGGAATATGTGATTGGGAGAATGTAATCTAATGAAGTTAGATTCTTGAGACCATTCTTTCGTAGACACATCTTAAACGTTCCTGATCATAGGATTGCCAATTGGGCATTGACAGTCCGTCAAGATCGGTACGTACTATGTCTTCTCTCAGGGAGAGTGATTAGTCTCTAGTCATTGGTGTGTGTGACATCAAGACAAGTACGGTAGGTGCTCAATAGAGAATGAGTTCACTGAACGCGATCAACGAAGAGTTCTCATATTCCATGTCACATGAGAACTCATGGTTGGGATAATGCAAAGTAGTCCTTTGACCTGAGGCATCATAGTTGTCTTGTGGTTAAGACCTTGATCTTTGATTATGTCAAAGTCATCCCACCAGGAGGGTGTCCACGGCATCGTTGGGGTCAAGCCGCTTAGCTATGGAGACAAGTGAATGCGCAACAAGGGATCTCTAACCTTCAAACCGTTTGAAGGAGAATACTCTCTGATATGATTTGAATCTCTGGCCAGAGTATGAATGAGATTTGGGAATGCGTTCCTAATCACATTCAAGGTAATCATATAAGCACAAGACACACATTGGATAGTAGACATGAGAAAATAAACTATCAAACCAAACAATGTGGTCAAGAGTATTAGATTAGAGAAGGACCGTATTGCATTTGTAATCCCAGACTGAATAGGTTCTCCACCTCTTCTGATTAGCTTGGGTAACCATGACATACGGCTAGGTGTCACTCATGGTTTGTGGAAGCCCTAAACGTGTGTAATCACTAAAGGGAGAATTGAAAATAGTTTCAATTCACAATCGATGTAAAATGGTTTTAATCGCCCACTACCTCGCTAAAAGGAACCTAATGGATCGTACACCGTGTAAGGTAGAGATGGACGAAATAAATGAAATGAGTAAGATTAATTGAATGGTTTAATTATTTATGGCAAGGATTAATTAATATGTTAATTAATCAAACGAATAAGTTCGTTAAAGACCACGGGATAGTTTTGGACCTTAAGGCCCAATGGGCTTCGAACGTCAAGCCCATTAACTTAAGTTGTATGACAATTTAATGAATAAAGATTCATTAAAGCCCAAAAGCCCAAAAATCCCTAGGTGGCCGGCCATATTAGATGAATTAGGGTTGTTTGGTTATTTAGGTCACTTAAAGAAGTGACTATATAAATGACTTTATAACTAAATATTCATTAAGTGAAATAAGGGTTTATTTTTGGGGAAAATGGGTGAGAATTGTCTCTCCATTTTCTCTCTAAAGAGGCCAACACCTTGGAGGTGATTAGCTAGTCATCTAATCCTCCAAGGTCACTCATTCATCATCCTATCTCTCCTTGGTGTAGAGACTTAGAGGTTCTCAATTTTGGCAACTTGGAGAACCTATTCTTCCATCCAAATCCATGGATCTAAGAAGCAAGGAATGAAGGCCCTATCTCTTTGGGTGATTAGCCTTTGCTTATGCAAAGAGGAATCTACAAAGGTATTAATTTCAACTCACTTATTTTTGAGTTGATTATTGGTTCACCAATCTACTAGGCTTTGAATTTCATGGTCATGTTTTGTTTTTGAGTACATACAAGCATGATTCCACCTTTTAATTGTTAATTGCATGCTATATGATGTTGCTCAAATGAACATGTTTTACAAAATAATTCCTTCAGGTTTCTCTCTCTAAGAATCGAAACAAGCCCATTTTCAATCCTCATGCCTGATTTGTATTGAGAAAACCTGAACGTTAGAGCACGTATAGCAGCAGCAGAATCGGATCAACTACATGAGACAACCGACATAGTGAGCTCTGAGATACTTCTTCTGTAACTGAGGCTATTGGACAAAGAACTGATCCGCTATCCTAACTTGTAAAGAAGCAAGCTACTCAGGGAGAGCCGCTGCACTCTTTGTTTTACTTTCAACATAAAACACAGACGACCATCTACTCCCCACAACCTTGAATAAGAACGCAATTACATAAAGTGGAACACAAGTCCTAGGCCCATTGCACATAATCACTTGGGGTCAGATTTTGATCATTAGCTAGAGCCCATGAGCCAAAGCAATCAAAGTATTCGAAACAGAGGTGAAATAGGACTGACCCACTTCCCTACTCTGGTAGATCTGCATGAACTGCGAGCTCGAACTCTCATCGGCGTTCTCTTCGAGCAGTCGAGCTTTCTGAAGACTCATGTTATTAGTGGGCGCTGCGATGTAGAACATGGGGGTAAATATGTCTTTTTGAAGGGCGGACAACAGGTTGATCAGGTTGATCATCTCTTGCGTCGGTGTTGACCCTGCCACTTGCTTGGCTCTTCGGCTTCGCCAGTAAAACGCAGATCTACAGATTCATCGAGCTCGTCTCCAACCAATCATACGGCGCAGTATGCGTGATTCTTGAATGAGCTGACCTCGCGCGTGTGCTCGTGGAGGGAGCGAAGGGGGTTGGAGGCCGGATCCGTCGGCGATAGCACCGACTATGAGGGAATCGTGGGACTCAAATCATGCGACGTCGTATACGCCGTCGACGGTGTCGTAGGAGACGAGCTCGGTGATTGGTTGGCGGCGTACGCCGAGGCTCAGAAGGACGGGAGAGAGGTCGATGACGTGAAGACGAGCTTGGTGATTTTGCAGCAATACTGCAGGATTTTTGGCCAAAAGCACGTGTATATATATGCGCAGGAAGCAAGGCGGATGACGGCGGGTTTGGGGGAGAGAAACTAGTCCGGGCCTTTTAACGGTCCGCATAAGCTGTATGCACCAAGAGACTAGCCCATCCCATTTAAAGTAACTGTCGGTGAGCTCGGGCTCAACAAGGTGCCCAGCGAATAAAGCCTGGTTCTTGGTCTCAATCATCTACACCCAGCGAACAAGTTTGTTGTTCTGAGAAACCAAACTTGAGAGAGAGGGAAAAAGAGAGATTTGGTTTTTTGGATTTTTGTGATTTTGCAGATTCACGGTGGTGGTATGAAAAATTGAGAGAGAACCGACATAGATGTTCATGTCGTTTCCCACAGACGGCGCCAAATGTTGATGCACAAAACCGGAGGTCTTGGAACAACGTAAATCCAACCGTGAATCTGCAAGAAATGTAAATAACACAAGATGTATCGTGGTTCACCCCAATGTTTGGGCTACATCCACACTGATATTGTATTTTTCTATTTGTGAGGGAGATAGATGGAGAGAGCTTCTGAGAGTCAAAGCTTTGAGAGGGTGAGGGGTTAGGCCTAAGAATTGGCCTGGGTGAGGAGTCCTTTTATAGAATAAGGGTTCCTCACTTATTACATATTTGCCCATTCCTTTATTACATAATTACATTTAAATCTCCCGAGTATTTGTACGAGATCTAAATACGGAGGTCCTAACTATAGTATAAACAGGGTACATAAAAAACAACGTTATCTTCTTAAACATGTTAAGTTTAAGATTTAGTGTATAAGATTTATATTGAAAAACTATCAAACAAACGTCCAAATGACGTTTGTATAAAAATAAAAAGTGCTAAATATTGAAAAACTATCTAGCAAAAGTCCAAATGACGTTCGTATAAAACAAATAGTTTCAGCACTTAATCTTATACTTTTTTTGACAAAGTACGGTATATAATGCAGAACGACAAAGAGATAGAGGAGATGTCAAAAGACACACGAGGCTTGACAGAAAAATGATAGAAGAGCAATGCTCAATTCTTCGTTACCATAAAATTATAATTCCAAATTGTCTCTTTTAGCATATCAAACTCCCTCCCTAATATACTAGTGTGCCAAAACATCTTCATCAATGCAAATACAACTCCCTAAGCCACTGAAACATATTAAATGACAATTGTTCCATCTAGCCACTTAATTTAAAACACAACTTACAATGCATCAAAATTACTACAAAACATTAAATCACAACCTAAGATACATGAATCTCAAATTAATAATTAACGGAATGGATGAACACCAAAATACCAAAAGCCCCATTGAATAAACTCCTTATTCACTACATTAGTATACGTATAAAAAAAAGAACAGGTGCATGCATAGACTTTGATAAAAACTGGATTTCAACTCGATCTAAGAAAATAAGACATCACACGCCATACAATTACAAGTCTAAACTTTCTTCAAACATAAGATCACTGATAATATCATAGATTCCCTCGAACTATTTGTCCATCCATAAAAAGAACCTACCGAGCCAAGCGGTGTGCAACCTTGTTAGCCTCCCGTTTGGTGAAAAGACAGTCACGAGTGGGCGATTGAGTGCACAAAATGTCTAGCATCGTTAATCACATGCCCCGGCGGAGACATATCATCCTCAGAATTTTGTTGAAGTGCAGCGATAACCATTTATTTCTTTAAGTTTTGTCTTTTAAGTTGAGAAAGTCTTTAAAAAATTTGAAAGGGAAAACAGAAAAATTAGGAAATTTGTTTATGATTCATTATTTCTATTTGTTTACTTTTTATATAGTAATCCTTAATTTACAGCGCCATTCATAAGATACATTTTAGATTAGAAAAAAATAAAATAATAATAATTAGATAGTGCGTTTTCAACTTTTCAATTGTAAATTGAAAAGTTGCACAGTTTCGTCATGATTTTGGTTTTATGTGGTTTGGGATTGTGCATATGTTTGTTCAGTTTATCGTATTCTTCGACCAACAATTGACATGTCGTTTTCTTAGTTACTGCTAATCAAATTAAGACAATGAGGTTAAACCTGGAATTGAATCCGCTTAGGACTTTAATATTCGGAGTCTAAGGATCAAATCATCTAGGTTGTTGATTGGTGTCTAAAAGAAATCAAAGTTGTTGATTTTGTGTGGTGGGCCAGAAAAATAAGTTAATGGAGATTGTTGAATTCAATTTGTGCAGCCCAGATGAATTGATCTCTATACTCCGGACACTAAGGTCCGGAGCGGATCCAATTCCGTAAACCTTGACATGGGTTTGTCTTCACTTGTGAGTTTTTGACACGTGCAGTTATTTGTAATTGCGATAAAAATAAAGATTTAAATCTTGATAACGGATTATTTATGTGCTTACTAACCATTTGGGAATGAAACACAAATAAGACCCAATACGTGGAATTAAAGTTGGTAATTTGGTTTCATTTTGGGCATGTTTGCTAAAATTTCGGAAATGGGAATGTTACGGAATAATGTAAATAATCCACCACTTTTTATTTTCTTCTTCCAAATATTATGCGTTAGTAAACGAAGAATATGTTAGGAATGAGAATTAAACTCTAGTTTGGAATTTCGTTCATTGTAAGTAAACATGAACAATTCAGATTTTGACTCCTCGATCCAACTCCCTTACCAAATTGTGAATTAGTAAGCAATGCCACAAACAAAAGGAGGTCACTAATCCGACTTACAAAAATTCAAAAGCAGTACATCTGTACATGCATGTGATGAGTTATGTACCTAATTCTGGCTAGCTAATTATTAGCTTATCGTTTTGTTTAAAAAATAAAAATAAAATAATACCCTGGGCTAAAATCAGTGATCCAGTAAGGTCCAAAACAAACACCGAGGCCTGAACGGAGGTTGATGAAGCACAAAGAGGCCCACTCTGTGTGGTCAGCCTAATTTAAAAAAAACAAAAACTAATGAAAATAATTAAAAACGTAAAATTTTATCGATAAAAATAAAATAAATAATAAATTAAATAATATCAGAATTAATTTTTTCATATAAAAATATAATTTTTCGTTAAAACTAACTTAAAAAAAAGGCATGAATTGACTGCGACAATGTGAAAGGGCAGGTTGGCTGCCGCAGCCCAAAACCTCCAAGCGAACGTGACATAATTCAGAAATATTGAGCTAATAATAATAAATTAATTTATATTAATATTTGAACTACAAAGCAAATTTTTCCATCTGAATAAGAGAAAAATACACACACAAAATTAAAAAAAAAAAAGAATTAAAATTTTTAATATCACCAGATGTACAACAATAATGCTCAATGTGATTTCTGATTCGGTTTTTCTGCCCCAAGAAAATTTGAGAAAATCAATCTCTTAATGCATGAGGTACGTAATTGCAAGCGCCACCATCATAAGCGTGTAAGCGATTCCCTGATCGATCGCCATTCCTGCAACAATTCGAACCCAGAAAAATTAGACAAAATTATCAGAAAAAACCCATAAAGTTGTCAAATTTTTGGATCGACCCAACACAATAAAAATTGCAAATTTGATTTTTTTAGGGAAGAAATTGATGGACTTACCGTAGCTGGTGGGAGCAGGAGCTGGCGCCTGCTGGCCGTAGCCGAGGCTGAGGAGCGCCATGAACATGAACCCGATGATTGGGAAGGCGGAGGATCTGATTGAGTTCATTTTTCGACCGCTAAATATGAATTAAGAGAAAATTAGTGAAAATAAAGGGAAATTAAGAGGGATTAGGCGAAGATCTGTGAGAAGGTGGGGTGACGTTTGGAGAGGGGAAGGAGGCTGCGGAAACAGTTGGCGGTGCTATATTTATATACGGGGGAAGTAAGGAGGGGTGGGGTTTTTGGAACATGGGAACATGGGAACATGGTGGGCCGGCCAACATGTGCGGTTTCTCTGGAAAGCGGATGAAAAAGAAAACGAGTACAACTTGCGCCTGTTGTGGGAGACTTCTACTAATTAACCCCTTAATTTTATGAAAACTGTCATTGACATTTTAAATTTTTTATTTTGAACGACTTACAAATGTTTTTTCTTTTTAAATATAGAAAATTTAGAGTTTGTAATGAAAATTTTTAAATGCTAATAACAATTCTCAATTTTATTATCGAGATTTTTAGCTGTTAAATGTCAATTATTGAATTTAATGACTTCAAATTGTATTCCATGTATTAAGGTACCGTTTGGTACACGGGACGGAACGGGACGAGCCGTTTCATCCCACGTTTGGTGCGCCTAAAAACTGTGGAACGGGTTGTCCCATGGGACGAAATTTGACTGATTTTTCGTTCCACCTCTTCCCCCTAGAACGACTTGTTCCACATCCGTCATCCGTGGAATACAAATTTATAACATTTTATGACAAAATTTCTCCTTATCTTTTTTAATATTTACATCATCTGTTCCGTCCCGTCCTGTCCCGTCCCGTTCCGTCCCGTCTGCGTACCAAACGGTACCTAAATATACAACAAGGAGGGCCGTTTGAATTTCTTTTGTGTTCTGTATTTTAGCTCATAGAAGTGTTTCTGTAAAAAGAACTTGGTAAGTGTCAGATGTTGTTAGAAGCGTATTATTGTCCAAATATATTTTTAACCTTCTAGTTACAATTTTAAACAGATACAGATTTATTTGCATGCTGATATAACAGTGACGCACCAATATGTTATTATGTCATTGAATATGCCATGACATCTCATATAAATAATATGACGCCAATATTCATTCGGGTAAATAATATAATATTAATCTTTAATATCTTCACAAAGGTGTAAGAATCTCTGTGTTTTTGGTGTGCAAAAGGGATCGTCTCCGGATCTTTTGTTTCTAATCTACCAAATCAGGAGATTTGTGCTGTTGAAAATTGATCAAATGACTGAAGTTATTATAACTTTTAAAGTGAACCCCTTGTTTATAACCGTTGAATCAATTTTTAGTAGTATGGATTTCCTAATTTGATGGATTAGAAGGAAACGATCCCTTCCCGTTGGTGTGAGGTTTTGTTTTGGTTTGGAAGGAAAAAGTCATACTTTGACTCCGAGTTGGCGGCGTGTTGACTCGGACCCTCATCACTCCAAAAGGCAGGTATCATGAGAGAGAAGAGAATCCCGTTTCAAGGCAATGGATTTGCGTTTTTGGTCAGAAGCCCGTAGCCCGCCACACAAGTCTCCAATGCGTAGGAAACTCCAGAGCAAATGCGAATGCGTAGCCAAATTGGAAGGTCAGAGCCGAACGGAAGGATTCTATGAATTAGAATAGTCTTAAAACAGATGTCAGCCCACTAATCACAAGTTAATTACGAGTTTTCTTCTAACACAATACAATTACGTGCCATGGAAAAGTTGTTCTTTGCGTTGAAACCATGGCTCCCACTCACACCAGCTGTAAACTCGACTCAGATATGCCCATCTGTGGCTCTAGGTAGAGTCCATTGGGACCCCTGAATTCTTTGAGTGAAGGAAAATCGTGCAAAAATTGGCAATATATCTACACTTCTAGAGTGCACAAATAAGATCATTTTCTGTGTTCTCTGTCAGGATTACATGCCCGTTTGGAAATGCTTTTCTCGAAAGTACTTGATAAGTACTTTTTTCGAGTTTCTGATCTCCTTTTCATTCTTCATTAACTCATCAATTACATGGGCACGAATCAATAATTACCTGAATCAAATATACACAACCGAGGCAGTACTAACAATATGAAAATCTAGCAAGCGAGTTATGATGCGGAACAAAATAAGAGAGAGGAAGAAAAAGAACGATCTTCTTAAGATAACCAAATGAGTGGAACAAAACCTAACCAAGAAATAATCAAATTTCTTTTCATGAATTGGACCGGTGACAAATGCGCACTGGCATAAAATTGAAACACATTGTTATACTATGTAAAAGAAGAGGTGGGGGTAACAAGTCTCTTGGGTAAGATTAAATTTACTATCAGTCATTACCAGTTTTGAAGAGGGAGAGACAAAACTAAGCCACATATTTCTAATTTATTCAAGCAAATGTATCAAGGCAAATAATTGCTTTCTAAATTTTATATTCTTCTAAGTTAATTGCTTTCTAAATTTAAAATTCTTCTAAGTTATATACCTGCCAAGTCTCAGAGCTGCATCGATATAAGCTGTGGCACCTATTTGCTTTCTCAAATCCTCTCCCATCTTCTCATTTTTTTCTGGAGGCAAAGAATTGCTTTGATCAACTACTTCAGCTTATGCTTCTGTCTACATCTCCTTTTCATGGCTGACCACTCATTCTCTTTTCTTGCTTCTGCTGGGTCAAAACATCTAAGATTCTGCGAGCCAACTGTCTGAATTTAATGTCTCCATTGCATCTCCAACTATGAAAGCATGCGCCTGGTCCCGAACCTGAACCCAACTGATAGCACAGTCCTTCTTCACTTTCCTTGATTTCATCAGTTCCCTCACCCTGTTTACCTCTTCCCATCTCCCAGCTTCTGCATACATGTTTGAAAGAAGTATATAGTACCCAGAATGATCAGGCTTCAACTCAAACAGATGCTCTGCTGCCCAACTCGCCAACTCTAAATTCCCATGGATTCGGCATGCCCCGAGCAAAGCACCCCAAATGTTGGCATCGGGTACAATTGGCATGCCTTTAATAAGTTCTGCTGCTTCTTCCATAAGGCCAGCTCGCCCAAGGAGGTCAACCATGCAAGCATAGTGCTTTTCTGTTGGCTCAATATTTTGTGTGCGCATCTCCTCAAAGTATTTTTTACCTTTCTCAACTAGCCCTCCATGGCTACAAGATGACAAAACTGCAATGTATGAAACTGAATCGTATTCTACACCTTCTTCCCTCATTTTTTCAAAAAGACGGATTGCAATGTTAAGCTCACCTAGCATTCCATATCCCAAAATCATAGTATTCCATGAAGCTACATCCTTGCTTGGCATGCAATAGAAGACCTTAGCAGCAAGATCAATTCGCCCACATTTGGTATAAAAATCCAAAAGCGAGTTAGCAACAAAGAGATGAGTATCAGAAATCTTTCTTACTAAAAATCCATGAATCTCTTTGCCCTGCTTGATTGCAGTTAGATTTGCGCAAGCTGATATAACTCCCATAAAGGAAACAACGCCATGCATCATTCCCTTAAGCTTCATTTCAGAAAACAAACTCAGAGATTCTAAGCAATCAGTAGTTTGAGAATAACCTACTATAAGTATATTATAAGAAATCTCATCTCTGACGGAGATGTTAAACACATTTCGAGCAAGACCTAGACAGCCACACTTTGCGTACATGTCTGTCAAAGCATTAGAGACAAACAAATCTGAGGCAGATCCCATGCGAACTGTCATTGCGTGGATTTCTTTTCCAAGACGGCGGGAACCCAAACGAGCACAAGCTGGAAGAAGATTTGTGAAGGTTACAGAGTTGGGAATTGCATCATGAGCTTGCATTTGCTTCACAAGTCCAATGGCTTCCAACTCATACCTGTTTTGAGAAAAATTAGCAATCATGGCATTCCAAGAAACAATATTCCTTTTATCCATCTCTTGGAACACATTCGATGCCTCATTTGGACGGCCTGATTTTGCATACATATCAATTAATGAGTTGGCAATGAAGATATCTGTTTCAATACCTGTTCTGACACTGAAACAATGGAGTTCTCTGCCAACTCCAAAGAATTCTAGTTCAACTAACACTGGTAGCATGCTAGAAATGGTGACAGAGTTTGGTTTAACCCCTACATCAATCATCAACCTAAATGTATTTAAGGCTTCCAAATTATGCCCCACGTAAGAGAGACTGGTAATAGATGCATTCCAAGAAACCTCATTCTTCTGAATTATCTCATCAAAAATTTGTTTTGAAGCCTTCACATTCCCACATTTCCCATACACGTCAACCAATGCATTTCCAGTAGTCACCAAAAGATCCAAACCAACCTTCACAACATAGCTGTGAATCTGGATCACCATCAACTCATCTTTGAGCTCTGCACAAACTGGCAGCACACTGATAACAGTAACAACATTTGGCTTAAACCCAATTGCCGAATTCATCTCTCTATAATAATCAAGTGCTTCCACGTAGCACTCATTGACCGAAAGCACCCCAATAACTGTATTCCATGAGACAACATCCCTTTCACGCATTTCATCAAATATCCTCTTTGCATCTCTCAGATCCCCACAATTACCATAAAACAACATAAGGGTATTTCCAACGAAAACATCATAATCAAATCCCACTTTAAAAACAATCCCATGAACCTCCATCCCTTTTTTTACCTCCAAAAGGTCTGCACATGCCTTGAGAACAAAAGGAAAAGTATAGTCATCGGGTCCAACACCGCTCCGAACCATTTGATTATAAGCCTGAAAATTATCATTAACTTGAGCAATGGAGCAAGCCCGTATGAGGGTGTTCCACAAGAAAGCAGTGTGACAATGCTGGACTGTTTGTTGGAAGAGATGGTGAAAGGTTTCTGGGGATCTGAAAGTGGCGTATCTGAGCATGAGGGAGGCACATAGAGAGACACTGTGGGGCAGTACTCCGTTGAGAAGAGCAGAGGCGTGAACTTGCTTGGTTTGGCGAAGGGTTTGGACGTTGGAGCTGAGCATGAGGAGATCAGAACGAGGGTAAGTTGGTGAGGCATGTGTACAAGGCGTTGTGGTGGTAGAGAGATACAAGGTTCGGGCGGGATTTGATTTGTAATTATATTTGCTGCATGAGAGTAGCAGAGCCAAGTGAAACTGCCTTAATGCATGGTGAAGGTGGTTTAACATCGAAAGAAGCAAGGCGTTGATGTCTTCAAAGTACGATGCTATATGATTCCGTAAAAAGAATTGTTGACTAAGTAGTTTTTCTATGATTTGGCAATGAGCAATCTTTCTCTCACCATTCTCCGTTACACTGAAATGTCAGATAACAATGTGTAAGCTACAAGCTTACTAAGTAACTGCAGCTTCCAGTAAAGATAAGTTTACTTTTCATAAAAAAAATTCAGAATCTGATGGGAGAAATTAAAGCCTAAGGTTCAACCTAACAAACAAAAGACAATGAACTTCAAAATTTATCATGTCATAACCATCTAAATTCAGTTTTTTCAAATTGTATTCAGATACTCACTGTACAAAAGTGAACTTGACGCATAGTCATATTAGTCATGTCATTCGACTTGATACAAATGGAAACATGATCTATTAATTATAAATGCACAAAGATTTCATGACAAGTGAATTATGGTAGCAACCTCACATTCTTATTAACCACTATATATCACTGAAACAAAATCTGATCACACGTGCTGCATTGCAAAAACCACCTACTCAGAAACATTTCATCTCAAATAAATCAAACCCATCTCAAATTTTCCACCTATCAGTTAGATGAATCCCAAGAGCCATGCAAATACATCAAGCACAAAAATCCCAGAAAAATAAAAAATACCCACAAACAGATGCACTGCAATCGCATCCAAACATCAAAAGAAAAAGGAAACTCACGGGCATACTAAAATGGCAATATACAAGAAAGTGAGGAACTTTATCGAACAAACACGTACCTTTCGATAAAAATGCATATAATTCGAGAACCCATTTGGATTCATCAACCCATCAAAGGCGGCGGAGGGCTTCGATTTCTCGTAACGCCGACTGGTAGCCGCGGACCTCACATTAAGGTTGACGAAGATTCGGAGGGCTCTGTACACGTCGGAGTAGGATCCGGACCCGAACATACTGTAACTTCCGATAATTTTGGGTCGGATGTGGATGCTCCAGCCCTCTACCGGTGGAGGAAGAAGAAAGGCGTGCTAGGGTTTAGCGCGAACCAGAGTGGATTTCAGACACGTGCGAAGTAAACCACAAGTGAGGAAGAAAGAAACGATGAAATTGACAGTAATGCCCTTAATGAAGGCTTAGATGCTGCCACGTGTTACTCTGAGTTTTGATCACCTCATTCGTCGTCTTATTTAGAAATTCGAATCCTACCACCAACATGGACAGAACTAACTTCGGCTTAGAAGTATTTTGTATTCCTATCCCCTAATAGTGTACTACTATGTGTTTCCGTCATATTAAAAACATCTCTTCTTAAGTGGTTCTCTTTTCCTCCTTTAACCAAAAAATCTTTGGTGCAGTGTAAAAAGCATGCATGAAGCACATTCAGATTTATTCTTTTTCTGTTTCCTTTTAATACAACCCTTTTGCACTTCCTAACTTTCAATTGAATCGTCCTGGTTGATCACGTGACATTCACAAATGACGGACCATAGAAAAGGACAAGTGTATCCCACGTGGCAGACTTTAAAAGATAATGAAAGTACTTGTAGCATCTAATCCATGTGAAAGTTGAAATGAGAATCCTCTCTTGATTCTCTTTGTGAAGATTTTGAAAATCCTTTAATTATATCTACTTATCGTATATCGTACGGTCATAAATTATTCTAAATTTTTTATTTAAAATTGAATATAAACAATACATGATAAAAATTAGTTGTACAATTTACGATAAACAAACACGATTGGAAAATCTCCGGATCCTCTTTGAAAAGGATCCTTATTCACCACGTCTCTTTCTGGTGGACCAGTTGGAACATATAATATAAAAGTTGTTTCATTAGGTTTGGTGTTTATTTATAGAAAACAATTTACATGATACGACTTAAGTTTTGCGAGAATGAAAAAACTAGGAAAACTACTTTTTTTAAAAACTATATTTTATCAACTATATGTTATAGGGTGATGATTAACTTCCTTTATTAATGATTTAGATAGAGATTCCAACCGTCCTTCCTAATGGATCAGGATCCTCTCCTGAGCGAATGGTGAGGATCCTCTTGACCAAACTCATCGGGCCGTTGAAATTTTATTCAACGGCTACAATTATTATAACTTTTAGAGAGACCTATGTTTGTAGTCGTTAGATAAAATTTTAACGGCCCGATGGCCTTGGTCAGGAGAATCTTCACTCTTTGCTCAGGAGAGGATCCTGATCCCTTCCTAACATCATATCTTCTATAAAATACAATCTCAAAAATAGTTTGCTTAGCATCACTCATAAACAAAAACAAAACAAAAAAAAAAAAAAATAAATAAATAAATATATATATATATATATATATATATGTTTTTTTCCTTTAGAATTATATTTATTTTTATTAACAAACGATAGTATTTACATTGAGGGGGTAAGAAGTGGGATAAACCTCACACTGGACTAGCCTTAATAATAGGGTGCATTTTTGCTCACCCACATTAACTTGGGTGTATGCTCACCACACATCTCCAAGCTTGCCAAGTGTCCCCTTGCTTTAATCCTGGTTAACATTTTCATTTGTTATTAATATTTTACTATAATAATGCATTAATAATCATCTTAACATTTATCTTTAAACTTTTTAATCAATATTTGTATCTCAACTGTCCATCTCCCCTCTTCCTCCCCCCTCCCATCTCTCTCCTCTGTCCCTTTTCCCCCTTTTCTGTCATTTGGGCGAACATCCCAAATCTAAAATCTCAAATTATAATACAAATTTAAAGAGGAATGGGTGAATTGATTTGACGGGGTGAAGTCCATCGACATCGTGAGAAAGGAGCACAGGTTGCCTCCATTCACCCGAAGCAAAGATGCACAGATAAGTGAAGAAAATTTGTACCCAGAAGACTGTTCCAAATTGTGGGTGGTTGGCGTGGGGTGGTGATAGGTGGGAGGAAGCAGATAACAAGTGAGAGGAATAAAGGGTCGTCGTTGGTGCTTTAAATGCTCGAGCAATTTCCAATAGAATATTATACATAAATAAAAGGAAAAATTAGGTTCTTATCCTTCCTTTGACTACTCTATTGATTAAAATCCTATTCATTTTTAATTTTTGATCAAGGTCCTTGGTATTATTAAATCATTAATTATTTCAATAATTAAATATTTTTTATTTCTAAATATATTCATTTAATGTTAAAAATTTTACAATTAGTATATTTATATTTATGACTAAATTTTTTATCATATATTTTTAGTTTTAGTTTGTATCCATTTTTAATATGTAATTTTTTTTAATTTGTACCAATTTTCTTTTCAATTTTAATTTGTACCCATATATTAATTTCTTTTTGTGCCCATATTTTTTAAAGTTTATTTGTATTTCTACCCATATTTTTTTTTATTTGTACTTTTTATTTTGCTGAATGTACCCATGCTAATTATATGTACCCTTTCATGTAAAACTTTTTAATCTTAAAATGTACTCATTCTTAAATATACAAAATTGTTATATGTAAAATGTACCATTTTTTAATATAAAATCTATTCAATTTTTTTCTAATCCATTTTTAAACTTATATGGGTACATTCTTTTTTCTTTGATTTTAAAATGTATCTATGTCAAGTTTAACCGAAGAAATTTACTAATGTTATTAAGCCTAATATCTTTTTTTTTTTTGTGATTTTGAAGAATGTACCCATGTTTTGATTTTTTTGGTTAATTTTGATGAATGTACCCATGTTTACACACACACAATAGTAGATTATATTTTAATATTTTTAATCCCACAAATTATGGTTTTTTATTTTAAATCTCATTTATATAAACAACTAAAATTTCTAATTTTTAATTTTAAAAAAATAGTAACGTACATAGAAATAAATTATCACATTAATTTCAGGGATCTCAATCAAAAATTAAAAACTAACAAGGTTTCAATCAAAGAATATTCATGACTAAGGACCGCATCCAAAGTCTCCCTAAATAAAATTACAATTAGGAGATAATTTCTGTGATTCGAAACGCCATGGATGATTTGGTGGAGGAGGACAATTTCTTTGGAACTGAATAAACGCTTCGGGAGGTGAGTTGCATACGGTTTTTTATTTGTCTATTTTTAGTTTATTTTTATTTCTTTATTAAATTAATAAAGAGTAATTAAATCACAATTAACCAGGGTTAAGGCAAGGGGACACTTGGCAAGCTTGGAGATGTGTGGTGAGCATACACCCAAGTTAATGTGGGTGAGCAAAAATGCACCCTTAATAATATGGTTCAACTTCGTTTTTTATGAGAATTGAACTTAAGACTTCTTACTTATAAGTGAAGAAAAATATCACTATACCTCAGTATTAAGTGGCTAAAAACTAACTATAGTTCTTGACATTTAATTGTAACATTCCAATATTAATTAGGTTGTAGTAATTATTGAGCTTTTTGTATGTAGGTTATATATTGATTCACATAAACAATAAAAATATTATTTGATGATTATTATTACGTCCCTATAATATGAAAAGTTATATATCATTATGTGTGAATTTCTCTATATATATGCATTGTATGTACCTATGTGGCTATGTATATACTATAGTTATATAACGAGATTTTTGTATCAAAACTTAAATAGTGATATATTCGTTTCAAAATTTATGTATCGATACAATCGTATCGAAACTTACGATGTCGATAAACTCATAAGGATAATATATCGGTACGTAAGTATCGAGACTTGTGTTTGTTACAATCGTATCGAAACTTACGTACCGATATATTATCCTTATGAGTTTATCGATAACAATATACACGTGTTATATATATACAAGTCTATCGATAACAGACAACGACTCAACTAGTCCAGCCGTGGCTTGCCTGGGCTCTGATACAACCTCTCATACCTTAACCATCACAAACTCCTCCTCAAGAATTAAAGCATCATTTAAAAGCAAAAATTGTAGCTCCTTTCCCGGGAATCATATCGAAAATCTACCTTCTTTTCACGCCAAATTAACTTGGCTTAGCCATCTTCCCCTCTTATAAATATATTCTTATTCCTCCGTATAATTCTGTAGCTACCTCCCTTCCCACATTCCTTTGCTCTCAATTTCTCAATCTGCTCTCAATTTTCCAAATTAACATTTTGTTTTGTAATTCAGTTTTCTGGAATTGGAGGCTAGAAATTATGTGTCACCCTTCAGGCGTGCCTAATTCGGTGAGACGGAGAGTGAGAGGCTTGGCCGTGCTACAGCAGCATCGCAGGTGGCTTCTTCTGGAGGCGTATGTGGCGGTAGAGACGGCAGTGAACCTGCATGCGGCTGCAGCTGCGGCCAGAAGGGTTGGAGAGGCTGCTGCTGGAGGTGGCGGCGATACAAGGCGGTGCTTGTGCTCGCCGACGCGGCATCCGGGGTCGTTCCGGTGTAGGCAACACCGTGCTGAGTATGTCTGGGGCGGTGGTCGGAAGTTGAGAGGAAATATGTCGAGTAATTAATTAGTTCCATTATATTAGTACAAATTAAGGGGAAAAGATGATCATATATACGGGCGATCTGTTTTTCTCTCAACTTATGCATGAAGTAATTTGTGCATAATAATAATTATGTCTTTTTTATTTCCCATTTCTAACGGTTTATTTTTTATTGCATTCGACTGTCCTGCCGTCGATGACAAAACAAATTTATATAGCGAGAATTTAAATTCGGGTGCATAGAGGAAAACTCTAGCCATCAAATCAATTTCCTCAAACCAATTTCTACCCCAACGTTGACAGTCTACATTATTGCATTTGTTGGTCCATACTCCACAGCGTGCTTATGAAAATGACATTGATAATTCGAGATTTCATAGCATCCACCGACGTTGGATCCTTTGTTAAAATTGACACGTCTCGACTGCGAAGTTGACTGAGGAACCAAATTTTACAGAGTATAGTGAAACAAGTAAAAGCCTTCCCCACTGGGATTTTCATCTAATGATTTTCTTTTGCTATTCAAGCTTCGTTGATTGCATAATCAAGCACACCCTGTTCACATTCTACATGCTGTCTGTGATCAATTTGAACTCGATCTTCGACTTTAGCATCCAAATTAGAGGTTATACAGCAGTAAAACTCCATTGATTTCACTGCAAGAATCAAATAAGGTAGTTAATCAAGGCTATTATGACATCCAAATTAGAGGATATACTGCAAGAATCAGCAGTATATCAGAAAATTCTTGCAGGTAACATTCTCATATGCAGGTCAAGGACACATCCACAGACACTAATATTTGAAAACTTCTTTCGTTAAATAGTATAAAGCAACTTTAGTCACCAGACGGCACAACTCTATCGTTGAGTTGATTGGATTTAATTTCATTATTTTCTAAAGATGCACGAGGAATTTGGCACAAAATGTAAGAGGACTCTGGCCCAAAGAAAGCAAATTCATGTCAACGTATCACCGATTCTTTGTTGATAAGGAGGGTGAACCTCAAGACCAAATGAAACGACACATTACTATGAGGAACTGGTGTAAACCAGGCTTCTAGATGAACTAAGCCTCTAAACAAATTGGGTAGAGCCAAAGGATAAACCTCGCCAAGAAATTAAGACAATATTTGTGGGGTAGTGCTATCCACACACCCATTTTTACTACTCACACACCTCTCAATTTTCGGCCGTCGGATCATATGAACTGAAGAATATCATTGGCCAAAACTTAACAGGGGTCCATGGGAGGTAAAAATGGGTGTGTGAATAGCACTTTTCTATTTGTGGTTACAGTGCAAGAAGAATGAATTTTATCAATCTGTCAGGACTAACTATAGCACAGGAGGATGGAGCTTCCAAATATACGAAATTGACGTGAGAATAGGAAATGAATATGTCGCATGGACTATAGAGATTTTTGCAGAGTTTGAGATTAGTTAAAGAAAGAAAAGAAAATCCTCACCTTAGAGTAGCAGTCTTCACGAACAACTGTTTGATTGGTTGTACCTACATATACTTCACATGATGCTCTCGCCTGATTACCATTAAAGATCATAATTAGAATATTAGAAAGCAAGATTTAACATCTAATCTAAGATGCACGATAGAGTGGTTAAGCGTGAAGTGAAGCACAACATAATCAATGTCCACCTCAACCATCTCACCCTTATTCAATTGCAGGATTTCACATGTATCTTTTCTAAAGTGATAAATCTGTTAGCAGATAGCAACAGTCACTCTATCCTTATGTGCCCATTTGTTTGTACCGATCTTTCACCTACCAAATCTGGGCTTCCTGTAACTCTACGGTTTGGATCAGAATCTTATTTCTACTAGCAGCAGCACTATATCACATACTATGCATCAATGAAAAGTACACACAATTGTTCCTCTTTCTTTTCCAACACAAAATAATTTGGGGGTAAACAAGTAGCCCTCTGCACCAATCATGAGTGCATATACAAGAACTTATCGGCACCTTTCCTCTCAACTCATTTCCTAAATGATTGACCAAACTAGAAGTAAATCAAATTTCAACAATGCTGGATGTCTCAAACTGCTCTTGCAAAGTTGATCCTATGAACTACTAAATTAAATAAAGAAGAAAACTTTACGAGCCTCAAGAACAGTAAAGGCGAAATCAGTCAACCAAATGAGAAGTGAAAAATGTGAACTAGTTATAACACTTCTTACACAATTTCCCAACTCTCTGATAGCAAAACTCAGAATTTCTTATAAATACGAAAATTCGAAGACTACATAAACGGAGTGTTTGCAACTTTCGTTAAAAAATTCCCAAATAGATACAGATTCTAATAAAAAATTTAATCTCTTCCTCTCAATGTTCAAACAAATATCAGACAGAACCAATTCCAGAGAAAAGCTTCTACATTGAATCAATTCGAAGTAAAAGACTCTACATTGCATCAAGAGCAAGTTTACCTTGATCGGAATCTTGAAGAACAAAAGCCCCAAACTTCCATCCACCTCCGTATCAGTATCAAAGGGAATAACCCCCTTGGCGAAATCTTCAAGCAAGTAGAACACGTCGTGGAGGACCTCGAGCCCGTCGATCACGAGTGTGGCGTTCACGTACGACGATGCTCTGGCCCTCACGCGCCCTCCGTCGGAGCTCACAAACCCTAGCTCCCTCGCGCGGTACCCCACCGTAACTTTGAGCGAGTCGTAATTCAGAGAGAAGAAGTCGCGATTTCGAACTCTGATGGTGAGAGAGAAGGAGAGGTCGAGAGTGGGCTTGGGGGCCGCGTTGATTCGGACGTGGTTGAGGCTAATTCGGGCGAGTTGGACGGTGGGGTCGGAGGGGTAGAGGAAGAAGGCGGCGGCGGAGAGGAGGAGGAGGGAGGTGGTGATTGAGATGTAGAGGCGGAGAGAGCGTCGGCAGCAGTAGTCGGGAGTGGGGCGGTAATGAGTTAGAACGACGACGTTTTGCTGAGGTTGGGGGTTGTAGGGGCCAGACGGGATCGGCGCGTAGAATACGTACTCGCTCTTGGAGGAGGCCATGTTTGCTGGAACAGCGTAAAGACGCGACGACGACTTAACAGAGTTTCTTTGGCTTTTTCCCCGTTTATTTTCTACGCAAAATATTAGGTTGTTGATTTGGTGGGCCATAGATTACGTGGCACGATCGACGCCGTCCAAGTGGACCTTAACCGATCATTAACCCAGGACCCCCCAATATTAGGCCAATTTGCACATGCGACCCAGGACATTTTTCACTTTGGTACAATTTTCCCTCGTATAGAGAAAAAGGCTAAACTGCCAATTTACTTTTTGAACTATCACTTAACTTTCAATTTTAATCATGAACTTTTTAATTGAAAAATTAAGAACTTAAACTAATTTTTATTGGCCGATTTCCCCCTTAGCGTTAGTTTTTCATAGATTTCATCCAAATTAACGTTAACTTTTATCACAAATACACCATGTGACTCTTTTGTGGACAAAAGCGTCACTTCGCTAGACCTTTAGATACAAAACCTATAAAATCACACATACTTGCATAGGTTTATATTTTAGAAATATAAGGTTTTCAATTGTGTTACAAAATGAAGTACCAAACTACCTTGACGTGTGCACATGCTTCCATTTAACAGAAATTTGGATGGAATGAATGAAAAATTAACAACAAGGGACAAATCGGCCAAAAAAATTAGTTTAAGTTCTTAATTTTTCAATTAAAATGTTCAAAGAGATAATCGAAAATTAAATGATAGTTCATAAGACAAATCGTCAGTTTACTCTAGAGAAAAATAACAAATAACACAAACTTATTTCTATTTGTAACTCTATTATATATATGTTTTTTCCGGTTGAAAGAGCAGAAATATTAAATAGAATATCCTCTATTTTTTTTTCCAGTTCATATAAGTCACATAATGAAATTAAACATAATTATTCTAGTTGCTAAGTGTTATTTTATCGTTTTTGGTGATAATTTCTAGAAAAAAGAAAAAACAAAGCTTAAGTGGTAAATGCACAAAAATGGAAAAACTAGGTGCTCTTTTTGCAATATGTCTAAAACTTATTTTTTGATTGGCGGTCGTATAGTAAGATGCGGCAATAGCGTATATCCCTTGCTAATACAAAAACCCTAGAAAATCAGACTTCCAGAAGGCAAAACCAAACGGCGGTTGCCTGATGAATTTGGCGGGTGAGAGTGAGAGAGTCGAGAGAGAGTTGGAGAAATCAATGGATAACAGAGAAGCAGATCAGAAAGTGCCAGTTTTCAAGGACATAAGGCGATATTACTGTGAATTCTGCGGGATCTGCCGCTTCAAAGAGACTCTGATCGCTTCTCACATCCTCAATCACCACAAGGTTTCCAATCCCGTCTTTTTTTTCTTTTTTTATCAAATTATGAATTTTTACGATTTGGTTTTTTGAATTCGAGGGATTTACTGTTGTGGGTCGATTTGGTTTTTGTATTTTAATCGAAATTTGAAGTTTTGGGTTTTATTCAGATTGATTGTGTTTATTTTTATTTAGTTTTTCGCTGTTTTCTTATATGCTGTAGCAGATGGATATGGCAAAAGAGGCTGGTGGGGAAGGGGAAGGAGAGAAGGAAAAATGTAATACTTGCGAAGAATGTGGTGCTACTTTCAAAAAACCTGCACATTTGAAGCAACACATTCAAAGCCACTCCCTTGAGGTATTTGATTGCTATCGAATTCAAAGGTTCTTAGCTTTTACGTGTTTGTGATAGTTTCATATGAGTTGATTGTGTCTATAGCTTTCCGTACTTTTTCGATGAAGTTTACGTCATGTTTGCAACAATTTAAGAATGAAGTTTTGCAGGCATCGATATTTTTAAGAGCTATCTTTTGGATAGCGTGACGCATTGGATCCCACACAAAGCACTCCAAAATGCGAGAGGTTTTTGACTTGAATGGACCAGTATCAGGTGGGAGACCTCCTGTGAAGCTCCATCAAGCGAGCCTCAGTCACGTACCTTTCAGTTTGAGGTTTGAATGCTTGAACATGCGTAGTTTGTTTGTGAATTCGCTTTAGCTTATTCTCTTTACTTTTGTATGAAGTTTTCGTTATGTTTGCATCGGTTGAAGTTAGAAATTTTGCAGGAATCAACATTTTAATGAAGTATCCATTGGACAACGTGAAGCATTGGATCCCAATCAAGAACTCCAAAATGCGAGAGCGTTTGACTTGAATGGACCAGTAACAGGTGGGAGACCTCCTGTGAAGCTCCATCAAGCGATCCTCAATCACGTAATATGTGATTTGAATTCGTGTTCATTTGGGTTTTGGAATTGTGTTTATTGGTTCATTATTTATGTTAGCTTATTCTGTACAGAGGCCATATGTTTGTTCGGTGGATGATTGCCGTTCCAGCTTCAGAAGAAAAGACCACTTAAATCGCCACCTTCTTCAGCACCAAGGGAAACTCTTTAAGTGTCCAATTGAGAACTGTAATCGTGGATTTGTTTGCCAAGGTAACATGAGCAGGCATGTTAAAGAACTTCATAGTGAGGATGGCACCTATGTTGGAAGAGGTCAGAAGCAGCATGTGTGCCAGGAAATTGGTTGTGGAAAGGTGTTTTTATTTGCTTCGAAGTTGCGGAAGCATGAGAGTTCTCATGGTAGCTTTCATTTCTAAATTCTAAATCCTTATTTATGTTTTCGGCACTATGTGAATTGCAAACTAAAGACAATATCCTTCATTTCTGTAGTTCATATGGATTCAGTGGAGGCATTCTGCTCTGAAGCAGGTTGTATGAAATATTTTACCAATGACCAATGCCTCAAGGACCATATCCTGTCCTGCCACCAACATGTTACGTGTGAGATATGTGGTTCCAAAAAGTTGAAAAGGAACATCAAAAGGCATCTACTCACCCATAAAGGAGGAGCGCCTTCAGTTGAGAGAATTAAATGCAGTTACAAGGGTTGTCTTCACACATTTTCGACTGTAAGTTGCAGCCTTTGGATTGGTTGCATTATTTTGGTACAGAAAATTTATTGTTTGTTATTCTGTGTTGCCATGGTTATTTTTGACTCCTTTTCGGGTTTTGGCTGGACATTTGCAGAAATCAAATCTCACTCAACATGTCAAGGCTGTACACCTTGAAGATAAACCTTTTGCCTGTAGCTTTTCGGGGTGTGGCATGAGATTTGCATACAAGCATGTGAGGGATAACCATGAGAAGACTGGACGCCATGTTTATGCCTATGTGAGTTTTGTTCTTGGAGCATTCAATACCCTTTCCATGTATGGATTTTCAGATAAGCATCTTTCCGGGAAAATGCCACATTACAAATTCATATTTGGAACATTATTTTGATTTGCAGGGGGATTTCGTAGAGGCTGATGAACAATTCCAGTCAAGGCCAAGGGGCGGCCGTAAGAGGAAGTGTCCCACCATAGAAATGCTCTTACGAAAACGGGTGACTCCACCGGCTCAGTTGGGCCTGGAGCCTGAGTACCTCTCCTGGTTGCTCTCACAAGACGCGGAGGATGAGAATTGAGTCGTGGCGTTCTAGTTAAAATGACCAGACACGCATACTAACCTATGAGAGTGAAAGCTTTAGGAATTAGGAATTTCTCAACACGAGATTTGGATGTTGGATGGTGTAATGAATCTCAACAATAAATATATATAGCATTTCTGTATTTAACGAAGTCTTGGTAAACAATCATGGTGAGGATTGCACTATGTTTCGTACTTTTTAGATTATTCACCAGCGCTGTTACTGTTTGAATTCGTTCGAACAAGCGATGCATCAGAGTAGAACCTCGACATCTGAGGTTCCCTCTCCAGGGCAGCAGTCACATCCTTTACAGATTCACTACGTCGTGCCGCCCTTGGTTTGGGCGCGATAACTCGATCCTTTTTGCCGCCCCCTTTCTCTGCTTCTCGATTGTCCTCCATACTACCTCCGGCTGTTGATGTAGGCTTGCCGTTTATGTTGGCCGAATCATGTTGCATATATGTTAACAGATATCGTTATTTTTCGAAGCAATCTGATTAGTGTTATCAAGAGTATTTGTTGAGTGTTGTCGATGCAATCGGTCGAGTGTTACTGAGATATGCTTAACAGTCATTACACCAAACACTAAGTGAGCACAAAAGAGACTACCAAACATTCGGAGCCCGAGAACTTCCACATGCTTGTTTCTTGGTTTGCGGGTGATCCTGATCCTAGGACCACCTTGGTCCCAATGTGCATCCGTCCTTATTTGCAACCCCCTTGACATTTAAAGCTTTTCTTTCTTAGTCACAAAAAGGTTCAAAGTTGAGTTAGGATTATAATAGATTTAATGTTTAGTTCCTTTCAATATAATGAAAAATTGATCCCATTACGTTTTTGACCTGTCTAACATAAAATGGTATGAAATTTGGCATCAACTATTAACTTTTAATATGTCAAATTCAATATTTAGTTGTGTAATTATAATTATGGTCGAGTGATTTTTGACCAACATTTAGTTCAAAAGGCCCCTTTAAAATATTATATTGTATTTACTTGGATATGATAATGAGAAGATCATCAAGGAGATTGACATAATTGTTTTTTCAAATTGTTTTTAAGATTTTCGAGTGAAATAATGTGTTATGTCAGCTAATATAAAATGAGTGTTTTTATTACCATGTTGTATTCAGGTTTAAATTTTCTCTTTTTGGAATGGGTGTTTTCATTACCACTCCTTTTGCGCCTACAATAATTAGAAAAAAAATTGCATGGATTAGATTAATATATATTTGGAACCTTGATATTCATGTGAATCCAAGAAAATTTGAGATGAGAGTAAGGAGGATGTGACGGCACGCAACCATCCAATACCATGGGCTAAGATATCGTATGAAAAATCAGTTCCTATTATTGAATATGATATACATAAACTGACTAAAATCACAGCCCTACAAAACTCATCTCAATCAGATATCCATATTATGGTCTAGAAAAAAGGAGAAAAATGAAGGGAGGCAGTATACATGGAGAGATTTTTCAATGCCTCGGGAACATGGTTAGGCATACCGAGTGTCATAATACAAGTGGTTGGAAATTTTTTTTCAAGTATACAACCACTTGTATTATGACATTTGGTGTACCGGACCGTATTTCTAACACTGCCACATTGAATTTTTTTTCATATAATAGCCAATACACTTCATATATCAAAAGAATAATTAATTGCAATGAGCGATTTACAATTTTGTGCGACACAAATATACACTTAAAATAAATAAAAAATTGAGAGTTTTGTACGGTGACACCACCTGCACATGTCAAGGCCAATCCTGACTATAAGTATTTCTCAAGTAATTTTACCATAAGAGTACTTAGTACTATTTTGATGAAAAATTGGATCCTTGGTAACCCTAAACCCTATATATGTGCTCTGATTGTTCAAGAAGAAGAGAAGTACTAATTAATAAAGATAAAAGTATAACACTTGTATATATCCATCATATATTCATATAAAAACATTTACACCTGAATTAAGCAAGCAGAGACAAGATTTTCATTATACCTATTTGTATATATACGTACAACTTCTATAAATAGTTGGATTAATGAAAAGGATGCAACAACAAACTTTTTTTGCGGACTTAGTTAACTAAGTAGACTGATCAAGTACTGATGTGGGAGAGAAAGAAGCCTCTGAGTTATTATTGGTAGGCATGGACTTTGATCGCTTCATCCAAACCGATGACGTGGACCGGTGAAACCGGCACCGGAATGAGCCTTGATGTGTCGTTGGTGAGCACAGACATTGACCTTTTTGTGAAGTAATTGATGCAGCTTCTGCGTTGCCACCATTTTCTGGAGTTGTTGAGACTTTCAGGCCACTGCCATGGGAGGCCATGTTTTGATAGAGGATAGTGATACTAATGAAGGAAAAGCTTATATAAATTTATTGCCAGATTGCCTTTATATATAGGAGGAAAGAAGGGAAAAAAAAAGGGATTTTATCCTCGAAGAGTGTGCGGTCAGAAGCGATCTAGTAAGGCAATCAAGCTATATCTTTGATTCCTACCCTTATTTGTCTCTCTAGAAACCAAATTAAGAATTTGTCTTTTCGTACTGTCATGTGATTCATTTATAATGTTAAATGTCTATATAATGTGGTCATCGTACATCGTTCGGCCAATTTTCGTCAGGTATTATTTATATTCAATTTTAAATAAAAAATTAATAATGATTTCTGACCGTACGATGTACGATGAACTGAAGTGATTGAAGGATTCCTAAGATCCTCACAACATTAATATTATCAGATAGGTGCATGGAATATTAGTTATATCATTCATTTATATTCTATTATCATAATTAATGATATCATGTAACAACGTAATTGTTTTACAAAAAAATTATTCATAAATAAGTTAATTTTGTTTTTTGTTTGTTGTTTCTAACCTACATCTGTGCTTTTCACGAAGTTAATAGACTCTAAACCCTTGGTTGTTATGCTAATCCGGTCTAAAGGTTGAAAAGGGTGGCTAAAAACAGATGAGGAGTCATTATCTCAACTTCTAAATAAATGAATCATTTTTACCAAAAACAAAAAAACAAAAATAATCATGTATTAGAGAAGAGAATAGGACAAGATCATGAGATGGATTCCATAATCCACCCACTTAAGTTAAGAGTTTTGAGCCTATTCAAAACTCCTCATATAATAACATTTCACCAGTGTGAAAGGCAATACTGTTTTAAAAGAAAAAGTGAAAGGCAAATCATGAAATGTTTACTATTTTTGTTTGTAATGGGAATTAGAATATTTTGATTCCCGACTTTTTTTATGTTCCTTAATACATAGTGATTAAAATTATTTTTAATATTTTTTTCCCTTGAGTGTACTAACACATACGTAATAAGAAAGAAATCATAGATGACCCTCCCCACCTTGTAAATTGTAATGTACTTGAAAATTTAGGATTAAATTAGTTGTGGGGAAAATAATTGATCTTATCTCAACTCCTCCTCTCTCTTATTTCAAACTTGTCGATTCATGACTTCTGTCGTTAGAAGAAAAGTTGATGTGGAAGGAGACTTGAAGATAAAAAAAAGGGTGATATGTTGAGGTCGGTAAGGTGAATGGGTATAATAGCTAGTGGTTGCATGAAGATGAGGCTTCCATGTGGGAGGGATTATAAAGTATATGCAATATATATATGCTGATTGCACACGTAGCATACATTCTGATTAATTTGCTATTTTACACCAGACCATACATGGTCCATACATGTGCTCTCCCTACCCGAAGTCAAAAAGAATTGGCATCTCCCATTATTGCTTAAGAGCAAGAGCTTTTCATTGTCATCGGTCTGACAACATTAAACTTTAACGAGCTAAACCGTATATTTTTCAAGTTTCATTTCCTAAATCATCTTTGTAAAATATTAGCCAAATCAGAAATATTTGAGACATCTAATTGAGTTCAAAAAAATTGACACACTTTGGTCTAAAGAAAACATTGAAATTTTATCGTGATAATTAAATAAGCAAATAGTTTCGGATTGAATTGATTTTTTGTAAGGATGATCTATGATATTGAAACTTACAAAGTAGATAGTTTGGATAGTTGAAGTTCGATGTGAAGTGGTTCCACAACTAATTCCCATTTTTGATAAAAATGAAAATCTCTTCCTTTAAGGGGTCTGTTTATATATATTGTCTTAGCCATGCATGACATGAGCCCATATTGAAGATATGGGTTGTTCATGACTACTTGATATGTATTCTTGTTGTTTCCGACTTAACTAGGTTAACTTCTTCATCCATACAAATTACAGGACCATTGCATCGTTTTTAATGTGTAGAAACTGAAATTGGCAGTTTGTTTGTTGCGAGCTTGTTTGATTTTCACAAGCTAATGAAATTGGCAATTTTTTTTCTTTTTGTTTTTAAAGGAAACGATGATAATAGATTAGACAAGTCGAATTATTCATAAGGCTTGTTCATTAGTCTACCAAAATAGTCTTGTTCTCAAAATCCGCGCAAGATAGTCAGAAAGAACCAAGATTTTGGAATTAGTCATCAATTACAAAGTCGGCAAAATAAAGGGATAGTCTTTAAACCAAAGAATGCTTGTTAGTGATAGTTTGCTTCTGCAAGACGGTGAATGTTCATACAATTTATTTCTTCTTAGAAGAAACCATTTTTCTATGTACGTAATGTTAATTTCAAATACATCTTTGAAATCAAACACAAACATACCAGGCTATGCATGCGCTGTCTCATACTACAGCAATTTCAACTTGAATTACACGGTTATATATATCCTTGTATTATGTTATCTTATCTTTATAAATTATATCCTTGTAGGAATTTGTATGAAATGATACCCCACCAACCTTCTTTAGTTTTTATTTTCTTTTGAAATTTGGGGTGGTGCCTAACGGACAAGGATTATCTGCCCTCCTTATTCTCGTGCCCTCTCATACCCTCATGTTTGTGTAGTCACGGTTAAGCCACGTCAACATTTTATATTACTATTCATTTTTGTCCTATTATGTCTATAAAAAAAACAATATAAAATGTTGACGTGACTTAACCGTGATTACACAAAACAGGAGGGTACAGGAACAAGGAGAGCAGACAATCCTTGTCCGTGCCTAACACCTTCCCTAATCCAATCCCTTCAAGTTTCGTTTTCGTTCGATGATAGCGATGACCTTTTTAAGTTATCAAGATAGCATATATATATATATATGAAATTCAACAATGCAAGTCGGCTGGCTTGTTATGATTCTTCTTTTATCTATTGCGCATTACTCATCTGAACTTAATTTAAGCTCCAAGAACTGCATTTTGGTTTGATTAATCTACCTTGGGATGTATCCATTTATGTCTACATCACTCATCGTAAATCTATCTTAAACTGTGAATATGTCTATGTACATCTAAACACACTCAACAAAATAGACACAAGTAAATGTACCACCAGTTTCATAACGGATTTTCTCGTCTACTAGACTCTAAATTGGCAATAAAATGACTTACTGATTGGTTATCCTTTAATAATACTAGCTCTTTTAAAAAATTGAGACTTTTTTTAGTGACTCGAGTGAGAATAGTACTTCTCACTCGAGTTTTCCCTTAATAATGTTTGCATACATATATATAAAAGAATTGATTATTTGATTTCGGGTTTATATGTGAGAATCCAATGATTGAAAGATCCGTTTACTAACCATTTAATTTTTTTTTTTCATTTTCACTTTAATATAGCTTACACATGTGGCAAACACAAAAAGTGAAAACAAAACAAAAGTCATTTTTTGGACAAAAAAAAGAAGACGTTATTTCTCTTAAAAAACGAAATAGATATTAACAGATCTAAATCGTAAATACAGACCTAAATGCGATTATTGATGTATGAACGCACGGCATGTCATACGGGTTAAGAAAAATTGGATAAGTTTAGAAGAAAATGTCAATGATGCCCGAGTGTTCCTTCTTCATCTGACTGGATCCACCATGCATTGAAAGTAACAAGCTAAATAAAAATGGCAAAGAAAAAAGGAATAATTAACAGCCAAAAATACAAAAAAAAAAAAAAAAAAAGGCAGCTAGAAAACAACTACCAGTCAAGGAACAAACTACCAGTCAGTTTGATCTTTTGGTTTTCTTCTCTCTCTGGGGGCTCATAAGTGCCTTTGCTAAGTTATCACTTTCAAACGAAGAAATCTTGTCTCAGTTGTTCCTGAATTTTCGAGAAAAAAGTTGGAAGTAATTTTAATCGAGAAAGATCCATGGCGAGAACCGGCAATAAGAATATACAAGCCAAGCTGGTGGGTATGTCTTCCTTTTTATTTTTACTTTTTTCTTTTATTCGCTTAATTAGTTGTATGCATGATCTATTGAGTTATTGCTAATTACTATTGTCCTTAGTAATTTTGTGAGGTTAATTGAGTTTTGATATGATTCTGATTAACTTGATGAGCACCATCCACGATGATATATGATATGACTCTTAGGATTGATTATAGCGATGATTCCTGAATTAGGATTCTCGCAGATATTTACATATATATATATATATATATATGTAAATATATATTAGTAGGCAAAATATCCAATTGCAAGAGCGGAGCTCTACCAACCGAGCTCTATACCCCCGAGCCAAGTAGAGCATGCATGAAGGAGTCAAATGCTTCTTCTATTCACTTAGCTATTAGATTGTTAAAATTGTCACATTTTATCAATAAATATAATTTCGCATTGAAATTTTTGTAAATTGGTTAACTTCGTTATTATGATTGTTTCCAGGTACTTCTTGGGGACATGGGAACTGGGAAAACAAGTTTGGTATTGAGATTTGTGACTGGAAAATTTTTGGAGTACCAGGTTTCACTTTGGATCAAATCTTAATTTCTATGTACAAAATGTAGAATACTAGAATATTTGTTCATGGCTTTTAATTAATATGAGTACTGTATAAATGCAGGAATCAACAATCGGAGCAGCTTTCTTCACTCAGGTTCTGTCACTAAACGAAGCTACTATCAAATTCGATATATGGGACACCGCCGGCCAGGAACGGTACCACAGCCTGGCTCCAATGTACTACCGCGGTGCTGCTGCAGCTGTTGTGGTGTACGATATCACAAGCATGGTATGGAGACTAGTCCAGAACAGTTTCTATCGTCACGTTTGTTGCTAGGTCTTCTCATGTTCATGTTTGTCACATAATGCCCTGAACATTTGTTGGTAATCCAAAATGGCTGCTGCAGCTTAATATGCTCACTGATTAGCAACAGAAAGATTTCCTTTAAGCAGCTTCAACCTCTAGAACTTCGGATAATACTTGGCTCGTTTGGTACCTAGGATTGGATTGGATTGTTATTTGTCGAATGATTTAACAACGCTTCACTAATGATATCTCTTATGTTCAATATGTGGTGTGTTTGCTGCAGGATTCATTCCTTCGGGCGAAAAAATGGGTTCTAGAAGTGCAACGACAAGGTGAATGCATGCCAGTTTTTGTACTTAAAAGTTTCATTTTCAATTAGTTTTCGCATCAATTCGAATGAAGTTTGATATTTGTTCAAGATAACTGAAATTTGTTCAATATTTTTCAAATCAGCAAATCCAACCTTAATAATGTTCTTGGCTGGTAACAAGGCTGATTTGGAAGATAAGAGAAAAGTAGGGTCTGAGGTATTCACTCTTCACCAGGACACATTTTGTACATGTAATTTATTGATTCTTCAAGTTTTTCTCATGAAATTTATATTTTGAATTTATTTTTGACTGCAGGAAGGTGAGCAATATGCCAAGGAAAATGGTTTGGTTTTCCTTGAAACATCTGCAAAAACTGCACAGAATGTCAATGAGCTCTTCTATGAAATAGGTACATACTTATCACCCTTTCATAATGTTTTTCTTTTCCGATAGAAGTGATATTCTACTTTAAACTAATCTAAATTGCGGGGAAGAGGATTCAAACTCGGGTGCATAGAGGGAGAATATCCGCTCTAATTGACTAATGTGGCTACGCCCACGTCTCCCACCCTATATAATGTTTGGAATAATAAGTATTCCAAGTTTTCCGCTTGATTTGAAATCAATTGGGCAGTATTCGAGTTGTATGATCCAATTCCATCAGTCCATTAGCAAATATTTTTGAAAAACGCTTATGAAAACAAGTCTTTTTTTGCAGCAAAAAAATTGGCCAAAGCTAGCCCTTCTCGTCAATCTGGGATAAAACTGCATAGCAGATCACCTCAAAACAGCAGGAGAATGTTCTGTTGCTCTTGAGTCTTGATGATTTCGGTATGCATTTTCATTCGCTGTATCTTGCCTCGATTTCAATTTTGGTCACCGTGTTTTATTTTCTGTTAAATTCGACGATTACAAAGATACTAAACTTCTTTTAACAGGATTGTGAACAATTTCAAGGACATGGTTCAACAAGATGGAGAAACTAACTAAAACTATGGCTGTATCAGAAATGAATATCCATCTGCAAGCTCTGCCAACCTGCTACAAGATATGAATTTCCTTTGTTTATGTTGTACAAATTATAAGAATTATTTCATTATGTTAATTGATGTTAAAGAGTGATTGTGGAACATAATTATTATGAGAAGCAAAATTTCACACTTAAAACGTGCCATGACGGTGAATAAAACAATCTACGCTTTCTTGGTGTAGCTTGAAAGATCAATAAAATTTCGCCACCAAAGATTGAAAAATAACCTACCTATATATCCCCGTCCCATGAGATATACTCATGTGCCCTCGAGTAATGAGACAGTTGTTCCTAACACTGTCATCAACACATGAAGTGTGGTGTTGGAACAATTGTCCAAAAACTTGATTGTATGTTTTTCTCTCGTGCGGAGAGAGAGGTACACAACGGGGTTGGCGAAGTTCCTCTTGTTGTTAGTTTGTTCATCAGTGCACAACGGAAAGATATTATTGGCTGTAACTGTTCTATTATTTTGCTCTACACATCTCTCTCGTTACATGATTTGTCATGTGATAAAATAGATAAAGATATCCGGCAGGTTTGATTTGTCATGTGATAAAATAGATAAAGATATCCGGCAGGTTCAATTGCATTGTTTATCTCAAACCAAATACACACTCTCACTCTCTCTCTCTCATTCTTACCGAAGTGGACAAAAACCTCCAGCAGGTTTCAATTGCATTGTTTATCTCAAATCGAAGTCCCTTAAAAACAGACTTTTTTTTTATAATTTTTTTATTTGTATTTTTTGTTTGTTGAATTTTTGTTAGTCCACCATTTCCCGTTCACGTGCACACCCATCCAATTTCTCACAATTTCTCACGTGTAGAAAAATGAAATGAAACTGCTTCTCCATAAACTAGTACAAAAGCAGGTGAAAACAAGAAAAGTACTTCTGGCTCTCTGCTTTTGCAGTTTGGGAGGGAAGGAAAAGAGACAAGCATGGCATGGCTTGGATGGACCAGCCATGACCAACGCATGCAGTGAAAAGCTGATCGGAGTACTGTCTTTCCATTTACAAAAAAACTTACCATCATGTGGATATTATTGTGATGATGTCTTATGCTAATCATGAATTGTCACTCATTTCATTCGTCGCACTTAATATTGAGTGATTAGTTTAATATTTCGTCATGGTGAAAACAACCCTCAAAATGCCATAGAGACGTTTGAAGCTAATAATAACTTAACTACTTAAGTAAGAATATCGGCCACGTCATTTGTCCATCTGAAAAATGAGGCCTCTAGAGAATGGACAAGGATTGTCTGCCTTCCTACTTCCATGCCCTCCTGTTTGTATGATCACGGTTAAGTCACGTCAACATTTTATATTTCTATTCATTTTTGTCTTATTATCTCTATAAAAAAACAATATAAAATGTTGATATGGCTTAACCGTGACCATACAAAACAGGAGAACACGGAGAGCACCGAAAGTGGGAGGGCAGACAATCCTTATCCCTAGAGAATTGCTCTAATAGGGCAACTCTATCAAAAATAGATCTATGTATTTGATCATACCTAACCCATGTAATGTAAACCTGCTCAATATGAGAATTGCTCCGGTAGGAGAGAATTTTTAGTGTGATCGGTACATGGAATGATACATCACGTGTTACTATGCAAATGATGAGATATGTGTGCTAAAAAGTTAATAACTTAAAAAATAAAATTTCACACCACTCTTATTAAAACACGCGGTGTACCATTTGTGTTCCCGTCATAGCTAAAAATTTCTCCTCCAGTAGGGCAACTCTATCAAAAAATTATCACCCTTGTAGGGAAGTTATTCTCTCCGACGTAGATCACAAAAAACCCATCTCTTTATGACAATATAATATCCTAAACTACGAGGAGAATTAAAAGAGAGTCGAACTTGGATGCACAAAACCAGATACAAATATAATACACTAACCTACCTAATTCGTATTTGCTACGGAAAAAAACCATATAACTAAAATTAAAAAAAATGAAAAAACGAAGAAATATAAAAGCTCTAATTAATCACCATTAAGGAGAAGTGGAACGAGAACCAGAGGAGGAAGAGAGGCCATTGTTACTATTGGAATCAATACCCGAAGTGCCAAAAGACCTTGCATCTCTGAGAGAAACAGAGCAAGCCCCCGCAGGGAGCTTCTTCATCGGAGTCAAAGGAGGCGTGGTAATTGGGTTTGACGGACCTGAGGGGGTTCGTTGCGCAACCTCTTCGTCCCCGGAGCTTGAAGAAGAACCCCCATTTCCATCCTTGATGGCGACATGTCCGGCGTTTGGAAAGGAGTGTTTGTTTCGCTTGCCCTGCCGATCGCTTCGTTGGAAATGTACACAAAATGCTCTGCAGCTCCACCACCGCAACCGCCGCTGCCGCCACCAGCTTTTTCGTTACAATTAGCACCATGACTGGGACTAATTTTGTCATCTGGGGTTGGTTGCGGGGAAGTTACAAAAGAAATTGATGGGGAGGGGATTGACAAAATTATCCCTATACGGCAGGGAGATGTGTTTGGTAACATTTCTTGGTTTTGGACCGGGATGTCGAAAACTTGGAGGAGCTGAGAGTACTGCTTCTCTGTACCTGCACAGTCTTCTTCTTTGGAAGAAACCGGTAGGGAAAGGTAGCTTCTTGGAGCGCGATGAATACCTAAGAAGCCGCCGAGAGAAGGGCCGGTTGGGTGGTCTTGAGACTGCTGTGTTGAGGGCAGATGAGGAGCGGCTGTGGCGGCCGCTGCAGAGTCAACGACGGTGTTGGAGTAGCTGTTGGTTTGTGCTGGCGGCGGCAGAGGAGGAGTGAGCAGTAGAGCTCGGCCAGCAGCACCAAGATCAAGCCTAAGACTATGTCACCACCATCACCAGTGTTGCCCCCATTATCACCTTCGACGTGCCCTTCATCTCTCTCTCTCTCTCTCCCCCTCACTTTCTATCTCTAGACTGTGGTGGACTGAGGGAGGAGAAGAGTGTCCTGGTGTTATATTGGAGGCCGAGCACAGAGCAGCTTTATTGTTTTGGCGGGAAACAGTACGTTACCTGTGACAAGGGAAGGGAATGTAGAGGGGCAAATAGTCCTGGGGAATGTAAAGGCTTTCCCTTCTGACAATCAAGGTCAAATTAGTCATTTGGCACTAACACTAAACTACAAATTTACCTCTCTATCCTTGATTGAAGACAAAATTTCCGAAAGTGTGTAACTGTTATTTTATGATGAACACCACTCGACAAGAAGCATTCTCAATTATCCATTGAAACTCAAGACACTATAACAAATTCTACAATGATGACTCCAATGATTTGAAATTTCGGTAATATATGATTTATTAGATGCAGTGTGAGGTAAAAAAGACCAACCGTCGGATGCTACCGTGCCACTCAACTACCGGAAACAATGGTCGCCATCGAGCTCATACAGTTAAGATTCTTGCTTTTACCCTTTACATTCCTCTTAGGGCTGCAAATTGGGCGGCCAAATCTTCGTAGTCCGGTAGCTTGGGATGCACATGCTTAGCTGGATTGGACCTGTCGGGTTGAAACGAAGCTGCACGAGCAAATACTTTGGGTGCCTCTGATGGACCGCTATGTTCATGAGGAAGGGAAACTGATCTTACTGCTGTTGGAACCATTTCGGAATCATCTCTGCTTGCGTGTCTTGGGGATTCACCAACACCAGTGCCTGCATGCTGTGTGTGACGACTTCTCGACTTTCTTCTTGACAATTCTGAGTCCAAGTTAGATGGCTTTTTACTGTAATGAATCAGAAGCTCGTCCATTCTCCTCTCTTCTTCATCCTTCTTATAGTGCTCGTCATCAAACAACAGTTGCAGACCTCGTCGTGACTCATCCTTTCTCCTGCTTCTTGTTTTTCTGATTGCAACTTCTGTATCTTGACTGTTTCCAGCATCATTGTGAGAGGACCGAGATCTTGAGTGTCTCCTCCTAGAAGATCTTGGTTTTGGTATGTGGTTGCTAGATGCATCATCCCGATGAGCACAATCCTTCTCATGATCATGACCATTAACTTTTGTAGCAGCAGGCTTCTCATCCTCATCATCAGATCCTACGCTTACCCCTCTGAGTATATTGTCAACAAAGGCTATGTTATACGCTACAGGATCCTTAGTGATGCGCTTGCTGCCAGAACCATCCTTGACTTCATGTTTTCTATCTTTTGCTTTGGCATTCGGTTTCACATACGGAGGAGGGACCCCATAATTGTAGGGGGGCTTCAACTTAGGCATCTCTTCTTCTTTAATTCCTAATTTTGCGTCATTTTGTTTGCCACCATAATTGTCATCAGCAAATAAGCCTTGACCGTTGCTTTTCACATGAGGTCCAGCAACACTTGGCTGTACACGAGGTAAAACTTCATGGAAGTCTCTTTTAGGAACATTGTTCTCCCTCTCGTGACCCCTTTCCTGTCCTTTTCCTTGAGATGAACTGTCTGATCTAACTGACTTTGGGGGAGCATCCTCCTTTCTATTCCAAGCTTCATATTTGTGGGAAGCAACTTCTTGCCTTTCCTGGAACAAACTTCCACCATCTATTTCCATGACAGTATCTTCACTGGCACTGAGAGACTTGTGTTCTTTTCCCAAGGGTCTATGCCTAGTCCGATGAACGTGATCGTCCTCCTTTCTATTCCATGCTTCATATTTGTGAGAAGCCAATTCTTGCCTTTCCCGGAACAAAATTCCATGGCCATCATTTTCCATGACAGTATCTTCCCTGGCACTGAAAGACTTATGTTCTATTCCAAAGGGTCTATGCCTAGTTTCAGGAACATGATCATCTTTTTTCAATACAATACCGAGCTTCTCCTTGTGTAATTTCTGAGCATCATTAAGATCAAATCTCCTTTCTGTGGGTAAAAGATTATGTTCTCCTTTTGGGCCTGCAGATTTCCCAGTAGACAATTTGCTTTTATCGTCACTAACATGGGAAGGCCCGTAAGTTTTTGGCTTGTCCTGCAAGGTCCAGTCCACAAGTGATGTTTAATTTGAGAAAGCAATGTTTTTTATCATGAATTCCTCATTGTATCTGATATAGGTGTTATGGCAACAACAGAGTAGGACATACCTGTGTAAACGCAGGAGGAGGTTTTGCCATCCTCTGTTCAAAGGCCTTGGAGTCCCAATTTATTGAGAACTCTACCACTATGTCTTTCAACAACTGAATCTTCTTCTCCAGTGTAGGAGGCTTTGAAGCTATGTTCTCAACAAACTATCAATTAATAATGCAGTAAGTTAGCTTAAAGCAGTTACGGATGCATAAAGTTCTATATGAGCATGTCGATAAAGAATTACCTTTTGATTCACAAAATACTCCAGAGAATTTGCGTATCTCTCTTGAAAAAGTTGCCTAAGGTCACGCAACTCTGGTAAATCAGAGAACCTTGCGGCAGCAATCATCAGCGATGACACAGGCTCCTTACATTCCTTAGGGCAATCACTACAAAGAAAATAGCGTAGCAAAGGGAATGTTATCTTGAGTTTCACTACAGGACTGTCATCTCCTTTAGCAGGAAACCGAACAATTTGTTTGGATTATTTCCTAATGTGCATAATATTAGAGAAATAATATCAGGTTAACAAACAAAATGGAGCATTGACGTAGAATCAGCTGAAAATATCTGGGGCAGAACCATAGACAAGTTGTGCTTATGAGAATTGCAATCACGTGACAATATGTCCACACTTCTTTACGCATTTTTACTGAAACCAATATTTTTCCAACAAGTATTTCCCCTGGTCGAAACAAATTACCTCACTTGATGTCTCCTTTCTCATCAACAGGGGCAACGTATCTTATCAAGCCACTTAACGAGAAAATGTCAACTAAATCTACAGCCATTTTTGCGACTTCTAACACAATCAGCCACAAATTATACAAATGCGCATATCATATAACACAATAATTCACAAAGTTGACCATAACATGTAGAGAAGAAACATATTAAAATAGCATAAAATTGGTATAAGGTGTTCCAATCCAATATCAAAAGAGCGGTTGCACGCCAAATAGGTAAAGAAAATTGAGTGATCGGTTTTGGCAGCAAACAATCTCTAAATTCCCACAACCACTCAAGAACGAGGTGTACCTTTCTTTCTGCATAACTGAAAGATTCTTGAGCACCAAATCACAGCATCGCTCAACGAAATCATAACACGAAGAAAGGATCAACTCCGCTGTGAGTCCATCAGCCTGCATTTACCAAATATAGCATACTCTTGCTTTAGGTGCACAAGTAGGCAAAACAAAACTTGGTCCACATCACCAACATATTTTGTCTGATTTCCGATTAATTAAAAACCTTGCACATTTTATTTAATTTAATCCAACGATTCTTATCCTTTTCAAAGAGCAAATATCGTAAAATACAAAAAGGCAGAAAAACAAATTTTCTCGGCGACCAAACAGATTGCAGAAAATTCAAACCCAAAAAATGAAATCAAAGAATCAAAATCGAAGAGCAGAGTAATCAATCAATCTCACCCTTCCGAAAGCATTGATATCAAGGCCATTGGTGAGCAGATCAGCGATATCCTTCTTCAGAAACTTCTGCGTCGCGTTCCTCTTCCTCCGTATCACGTCGATCCGAGTCTTCGTCAATTTAATCAGCGATTTGCTGCAAATCAAAACATGCAGAATATTTATACACATATATATATTTCTATTCTGATATACATAGAGAGGTAGATGCAAATCATGCAACTGTATATGGAGAGAGATCTGAGGGCAAACGCAAACCATTTGGAGGCAAATCCACGGCCCAGCAGCCCGTCCAACATTTTTCAATAACTCGGTGAACGATTCGACTCAGCGACTCAGAATGTATGAGCACGCATTGACAGAATCGCAGTGCAATAGAACAAGAACAATAACAGTAGAAGAAAAAGAAGAAGAAGAAGTGTCTCTCTCTCCTCTCTCGCTCTCGCTTTTCTGAACCGCTTCAGGACATTTTTCGAACTCTCACTCGGCCACCAAACTGATGGGAGAGCGAACTTTTGTGACAACAAGGCCCTTGCTCTTTCACCTTTCACACCGACGTTGACGCGGGTAACGACCCGTTTTTATAACGTTACGGAGGGTGTTTTGGGGAAATAAGTGCGGATTTGGTGGGTTTGGAGATCGTGGTCGTTGGAGGGAATACTTTGTGGCCAACTGGAGGGTGTCCGGAGGGACGTAGGGTAATCAAGTCAAGGTGGGTAAATGACGAGTCAGCCCTCCAGGAGTTGATAGAATATGCTGAGCTGGACCCAGACCGTCAAGTGCTTTATTTGGGTCACATTCCTTAATTTTTTTAATTAACCTTTTTGATAATAATTATTATTTTTAATTATATATTGCTTTCATGCGACAATGAAATGATCATTTTCGGTCTGACAGAAGAAAATGAAGAGCGTTGATAACGGCCAATTAACCGATTGATCAGAAATCGGTCTGAAAAAAATGATTTTCTTTTTTGGATGGTCCACAGATTAGCCGATCTAGGAAAGAAAAAATGGAGTTTCTCGACAATGGATGACGTCCTCAGCTCGGTCATTACATCGATGGGTCTTTGGTTGGCATGATCTCTCTCTGTCGCTAGCCTACCCCTTGAGCTTAAATTATTATTTATTTTTTTAACTTCATTTTAATGCTTTTAATTAATTTTTATATGATTTAAAAAAATTTTACATGACAATATTTAATTAGACTTGTGAGTCTCACATAATTGTCACATCATCTACTAATATAAGTTTGACGAAATTCTAACTCAATGACGACATTGATTTGTATTACTCATATTCAAATATTACATTGATCGAATAACTCCACGTCTTCCAGAGCCTCCATTTCGAACAATTAAAGTGAATTGCGATGGGGCTTGATATAAGCAAACGGGAAGGGGTGATTTTGGGTGGGTTGCTAGAGATTTTGCTGGGATATTTAAAGGTACTGGAGGGGTGGGGAATATTTAATGTGAATCTAGTTCGATGGTGGAGGCGGAAGCAATGAGGGTGGCTTTGTTGGCTTGTGTGGAGAGCGGGGGTAGTTCAAGTGGAAACAGATTCGAAGGTAATGGTGGACATGCTAAATGGTGTATTGCAATCGAAGGCTGTCATGGAAGGTGTTATATGGGACATTCACCATATTAAGTAGCAATTGAGTTCAGTTGAGTTTCTTTTCACTCCTCGTGCCTGTAATGGGGCTGCACATTTGGTGACAACTTGTGTCACGCGTGTAGGGGGCTATCATATGTGGGTCTGCTTTGAACTAGAGTGGTTGTTTAATGCTCTAACTTCTGAGGTAAACATTTCAATTCGTAATAATATTTGATCTTCGACAAAAAAAAAAAAAAAAAAAAAAACTCCACGTTTCCTCTCTTCAACAAAGATATTATATTTTATTCAAAGGAAAAATGTTAAGGAGATTAAATATTTAGACAAAATTTGTTAAATTATATGACGTGGTTGTTGATGATTAGAATGTTGATTAACGTGTTTATTTTTTATTGATGACACATCGCATGTTTTACAAATTTAGTCTAGAAATAGTGTTTACCTAGCATTACTCTTATTCAAAATATAATGAATAGAAGATGTCAATTATTTCGAGATTTTCTAGTAGTCTCCGCAGTATTCTTTATTTTAGTATTTTTGTTCATTAAATACTTAATCAAGAAGGCGAGAATTAAAATTTAGGGAACTTTAATGAAAAGCTCATGGTACTGTTCCCTTTAACGGAAAACCACATTTTTACACTAAAAATTCAATCCAGTTACTATTCACTTATTTTGTCCTTATCATTAAAGCTCAAAGTTTTCAAGCCCTTTTCATTAGTTTTTTTTTTAAATTTAACTACAATTTTTTTTTTTTTTTTTTTTTAGGAAAAAAGAGATATTTCATTTCATTTCCAAAGTTTGACAAACTAAGAATTACATGGCAAAGAGAGGTCATCCTCAAGTGTATCACAAATGATAATTAGAGGTTCACAAACCAAGTATTCACACCCCCGACTGGAGGGAGAACCTAGTGAGTCTATGGGCAACTGAATTTGCTTGGCAATGAACATGGAAAACAGAAACTTCAGCGATCAAACGCATCAGGAATTTCTCATCCTCAATGATTAGTGCAATGAAAGACAAATCCATCGAAGGTACGCCTAATGTAGAAATTATCTGAAGTGCATCACTCTCTAAAATAACATTTTGATATCCCCTTTCAGTGGCCAACTCAAGCCCAGTTCGAACAACGAAGGCCTCAATTTGTGCCAGGGAATGCTGCTACTTACACCTTCCAGGACAACTACATAAAGTTATACATTATAAGATATTTCGAAACAAAATAAAGTTTTTAGTTAACTCGAACAGATCCATCTGCAGAGTCAGAAAGCACACAGGACTATCACATTCCACGTCTGCAAGCTTCTGCATGCCCCATTCATAGAGAAAGTTAGAAACCTACGTGGATGGATTAGGCTTTACAACTTTGCATCACCGCCCCACCACTTACGGAATCGACCAAAGCCATGTTAGAGAAAATGTAGAAATATAGAGAATAATCCGAATGATGACTTTGAAATACGACTTGAATTGTTTCTTTAAAGTGTTATTTGCCCTCATTCGAATGAGTTTGCTAAAGGGTTCTTGGAAAATCACTTCCAGGATACAACAAAGTATGGAATATTCGATTAACAAAACCGAATTGTATTCCCTTAGAAATAACTAGAAAGAAATTGTATGAATGTGATAGAGAGAAAATAGAGCAAGGAATGTAGAAACAAATTTATAAAATTTGTGTATGAAACATTATGCCACAATAGGTATTTATATGCATTGAAGCACCCGTTCATCGAACCCTTTCATTTTAGTTGAAGATATACAACCATTCTTAATAGTGTTTATCCAAAAGATATGTCTTATATTTAGAATTTTCAGAAAATAAATATTGATTAATTACATTTTTTAATTCTATTCATACAATTTGAGTAAGCATCATGTATTTTAATCAAAAGTTGCAACCATTCAACAAAATATACAACTGTAAAAGGTTGAATGAAGCCCAACCTTTTGTAAAGGTTGTTGCCCATACAGTTTCTGCGCACCACAACACCCTTTATAGATTACACACACACATGATGCACAATGCAGCCAAGTCATATATATATAATTTATATATTTATTATTGAAATCTCTAACAATCCTTCCCAATTTCAATAATATGATAAATAATATAATAACATTTCTCTTTCTATAATTAACCACAAACATACTGATATAATCATGCATACAAGAAATGTGTCTTTCGAATTAAACCTTTAATTAATGTAAGAAATTCAAAGTTATAACGAATGCGATGGTGACTTAAGTTTAAACTAAGGTTTTAAAAAACGCTAGGCACTAGTTGGGCGGCTGGCTGGCGCCTAGCGCTTAGGCGGTTAGGCGGGGTCTAGGCGGATTTAGGTAAATTTATTGTATATCTTGTAAATAAATGCATATTGAAACTTACAAAAAATTATATTTGTATCAAATCCATAGATAAGATAATAAAAGAATGATAAAATGCAAAAAGAGTATCCAACAAGTCCAAAATTTAAAACACATTAAGCATATATGCCATATAACAATAGTGAGGAGTATTATAGGATGACACATGTACAACAAGTTCACAATTCAAACCACATATAAATTAATCAAATTTACGACATAATATATATAAATAAACATTAATACTATGTTATTTTCAAAAAAAAAGGAAAAAAGAATATATATAGGTATATATGTTAAATATGAGGATACATGTAAACTTCAAAAATTGTATCATTTTGTAAGTCCATATTGTTGGGCCTCTCAATAAAATAAAACGTTGGCCCTGCATTCATTTTTTAATTAATCCTTCACCGACTGTTTAAAGGTGCTAGCTAAAGCAAAAAGTTGCAAATTTCTTAAAACCTTAACTTGCAGCTCTCTACAATTACACTCATTTTCTACAACTTGTCGCCGTGCCCATCTTTGCAAACCTTTTACAACCCATCGCCATTACCCATCCCTGCAATTGCACAAATCTCATCTACCTCTCTCTCTCTCTCTCTCTCTCTCTCTCTCTCTCTCTCTCCATATTCGACTTCTCTTTTAACAAATAGAGAGGCAGACGGCGAGACTCGGGGAGACAAGAAGGTTGTGAGTCTGGCGACAAAAGTTTCTTTTCCAGGCCGGCCCGACCGCCCAACGTCCGCAGAGCCCGCCCAAACGGTCACCTTACACCGCTTAATGTCCTTGCCGATTTAGTGAACGATTTCGAGTTAATCGCAATGGAGCACCGCCTAGACCGCATTTTAGAACACTGGTTTAAACCAACTATTCTTATGTTAAAACCGGAATCACTACACACATGACTATGTCTTATTTCCTTTAAGAAATTTATGAACTAATTAAGCACTATTATGACCTTGTGCTTCATCCTGGTTTCATGAACATTTACAAGAGAAAACCCAACTCTTGGTAGAAGCAGCACCACTTCTTATGTTCATATAGGTGAGGTTCCTTCCCATGTCCCTACTACTATAGACCTAACTACAAATAACCTCATTAAGAAATAAAATTCATCCTCCTAAACGTAGCAATCTTGCACTAATTATCCTGGAATGAGCTATATATTAATTTTCAATGCTTTCACAATCACTTATCAATAACTTGTTATTAACCATTAAACTTTTAAATTAGTGATGTTCTATACAAAGTTGGGTTACCATCATTGGTGGCAAATTTTCAATAAAGGGTTTTAACCCCATTCTACTAGATGCACTAACTACCAAAACTCTTAAAAGTGCTTTCGTTAACGGATCCGGCAAGTTATTTCTTGATTCAACATAAATAATATTAATAACTCCATCAGTTATTAATTGATTGACATATTCGTGCCTCAAGCTAATACGTCTAAACTTTCCATTATATACCTTATTGTATGCTCTAGACAAAGTAGCCTCACTTACAGTATAAAGAAATTGATGGCATTGGTTGTTGCCACAACGCTATTTCCAATAACAAATTTCTAATCCATTTCGCTTCTTTACCTGTTGCCGCTAATGCTATAAATTCAGATTCCATAGTTGAATGTGCTATACATGTTTGCTTATTCGAAGCCCAAGAAATTTCTCCTCCAACAATTGTAAAAATCCACCCTGATGTAGACTTATTATCATTAGCACTTGTTATCCAACCTGCATCTGAATAACCTTAAAGTACTGCTAGAAACTCAGAGTAAGTTAAACTCAGGTTAATAGTTCTTTTAAGATAACCAAAAATTATATTTATTGCTTTCCAATGAGCAATACCTGTATGACTAATGTATCTAGAAAGTTTGCTTAGTGCAAATGCGATATATGGCCTGGTACAATGCATGGCATATATTAAACTTCCGATTACACTAGCATACTCAAGCTGTGCAACGGACCTACCAGAATTATTAAGCAAAGTTTCACTAGGGTCAGGGTCATAAGGGGTATTTGCTTCTTTTATTTGTAGATGTTTAAACTTAAGAAGCAATTTTTCTATATAATGTGACTGACACAAAGAGTAACCCCTACTATGCTTCTTCACTTTAATTCCCAAGATAGTATATACTTCATTCAAGTCCTTCATCTTAAATTTTAAATTTAGATACTTTTTAGTTTCAGATACACCTTTCATTTGTACCAAAAATTAGCAAGTCGTCGACATATAAACATATAACAACATCATAATCATTGGTCAATTTAGAGTATATGCATTTATCAGCACTGTTATGTCTAAATCCATATGATAAAATGACAAAATCAAACTTTTCATGCCATTGTTTTGGTGCTTACTTCAATCCATATAACGACTTTACTAATTTACAAACCTTCTTTTCGTTCCCAAGGAGAACAAACCCTTCTAGTTGTTCCATGTAGACTTCTTCTTCATCCAAATCACCATTTAAAAATGTTGTTTTCACATCCATTTGATGCACATGCAAATAATATAAAGATGCCAATGCAAACAATATTCTAACTGATGTGAGCCTAGCTACTGGTGCATATGTATCGAAATAGTCTATTCCTTTTTTCTGCTTAAAACCCTTAGCAACCAGCCTGACTTTAAATGTCTGAATAAACCTGTATGTATTGTGTTGATGCACAAAACCGGAGGGTCTTGGAACAACGTAAATCCGACAGTGAATCTGCAAGAAAGTAAAGAACACAAGATGTATTACATAATTACATTTGAGTCATCTGAGTATTTATACGAGGTCTAAATACGGAGGCCCTAAATATGGTACAAACAGTAGTCCCCCAAGTCTTCAGTCAAGAGAATCTTTTGGCTGGAGACTTGAAATTCAGTCAATGTGTGGGCCGAAGTAACTAGATGTCGTATAGAACTGAATACTCGATATGAGGCGGTACTCAATGTGAAATGATGCTTAACTAGAAGTAGCACATGTTACGAGGCTGCTCGGCTTGTGGCTTATGTTACCTTGGTTGGCTCGTCTTGTGGCGTTGAAGGTGATGAAGTCTCTTTTATAGAATAAGGGCTCGTTCCTCAATACATAAATGATGGGCTAGAGTTGATGCTCGTGGCGAGGCGGTTGCTCAGCAAGTGGCGATGCTCTCTAATGATGGTGAGGGAGTTCTTTTTATATAATAAATGCTCGCTCCTTAATACATAAGTGATGTGTTAGAGTTGATGCTCGCGGCGAGGCGGTTGCTCAGCAGGCGGCGATGCTCTCTAATGATGGTGAGGGAGTCCCTTTTATAGAATAAGGGCTCTCTCCTCAATACATAAGTGATGGGTTAGGAGTGATGCTCGTGGCGAGGCGGTTGCTCAGCTGGCGGCGATGCTCTCTAATAGAGGGGAATGAGTCCCTTTTATAGAATAAGGGTTCGCTCCTCAATACATAAGTGATGGGCTAAGAGTCTCTCTCTAATGAAGGTGAGGGAGTCCCTTTTATAAAATAAGGGTTCGCTTCTCAATACATGAATAATGGTTGCTCTATAATGAAAGTGATGGAGTCCTTTTTATAGAATAAGGGTTCGCTCTTTAGTACATAAATAATGGGCTAAGTCCGCCAAGTGTTTTTCATGAGGCCCAATTGCGAAAGCCCAATATATGGTACATAGTGTAGTCCCCCAAGTCTTCAGTCAATAGAGTATGTTGGCTGGAAACTTCAAATTCAATCCATGTATGGGCCGAAGTGGCGGTTGTTCGGAGGCGGTCTTTGTATACCATGCACTGAAGCTTTGTAGGTGAAGCTTTGAAAGTGAAGTTTTATAGGTGAGGCTTTGAAAGTGAAGCTTTGAAGTTGGAGCTTTTGTAAATGAGGCTTTGAAGTCGGAGCTTTGTAAATGAAGCTTTCGAAGCTAGAACTTTTGTAAATGAAGCTTTCAAAGCTAGAGCTCTGTAAATGCAGTTTTCGAAGTTGGAGCTCTCGTAAATGAAGCTTTCGAAGCTGGAGCTCTGTAAATGAAGCTTTCGAAGCTAGAGCTCTCAAAGCTGGAGCTTTGTAAATGAAGCTTTCGAAGCTAGAGCTCTGTAAATGAAGCTTTCGAAGCTAGAGCTCTGTAAATGAAGCTTTCGAAGCTGATTGACATGAGTGATGTTCATGAATGTTTATGTTGATTGACATTAGTGATGCTCATGGATGTTGACATGAGTGATGCTCATGAATGTTGACATGAGTGATGCTCATGAATGCTGACATGAGTGATGCTCATGAATGTTTATGTATGATTGACATAAGTGATGCTCATGTATGATGGTGATTGTCATGAGTGATGCTCATGTATGATTTTTTGGATGACGGGTTGTACTTTTGATCACTTGGTTGGTGATAATAATGGCAGGCTGCTGAATAATTTTGGAGTATTGGACGTACTTTTGATCACATAGTTGGTGATAATAGCGGTAGGCTGCTGAATAATTTTGGAGTACTGGACGTACTTTTGATCACTTAGTTGGTGATAATAGCGGCAGACTGCCGAATAATTTTGAAGTACTAGATGTACTTTTGATCACCTGGTTGGTGATAAGCAAGTGGGTGTCCGGTCAGACAAGAGATCACCATGAGCATGTGGCTCATCGGTCTATAAGTTGGTAGACTTCTTTAATTAGCAACAATGTTGATGAGTGGATCTAGTTGCTCAATAATTCCTGACAATAAATGACAGTATAAGTATGACCGTATAATGAATAAATCAAATTGACAAAGTTTGTCAAGACAAAATATTGTACTATGTGCCTTCTATAAATAAATAATTTATTCAGTCGTGTGGTAAAACACATGTTGTATAAGTCAACAATATATTAGGTATTGCCTAAATGTATGTGTATATATATATATATAATCATGAATAAATGATTTATTCAGTTGTTTGATAAATGACATGCTGCATAAATCAACAACGTGGTAGTAATCATGTGATACCGGAAATAATAATTATATTATTTAATCACAAGTCATCATGACATAAAAATAATAACATTATTATTTTATAATTAGTCATCATGACACAAATAAAATAATAAGATATTAAATAAACAATTATATTGAGAAAACATAATGATGTCTGCTGAAAAGAAAAAGTAAAGTAAAGTGTTTTATTTCTTTTGGCAGAGAATGCAGAGAGATGCAGAGAGCCTAAACAATAAAGAGCTGCTGCTCCATTCGTCAATCATCACTCCACTAGAGTATATATATATATATAACTTTATGTGATGTGCTTTGTAATGTTTTTGACAGTAAGCATGTGATAAAATCATTACATAATGTAAATGGTGTAGTGGATGTACAGACTTTTACTACGTTTTATGATAATGATCATTGTGATATCACATGTAAAGGAACAATTATATTATTGAACTAATATGCCATCATGTTAATAGATAATAATAAAGTAATAAAATAATAAAATAAAATAAAAGGGAGAATCTTATCTTGTTGTTCCTGGTTTTTTCAGAAAAGCCTTTTCATGATGAAAGTTCTTGTGGCTCTCGAAGTAATAAAATAAATAGGCGCATGTGGAGAGTGGGAACATGCACTCCTTCATGATGAGAGTCTTTATCTTTTTTAGAATATTGATGGGCATCTTTTGACGAAATGCTTTGACGACAGGTGGAAAAGTTCACTTTCCCTTCAGATCTGAAAGCGTCGAAAACGATGATTACAAGTCGCCCAACAGTAGGCTTGCTCCAGCAACGCTGCTGATTCGGCTCAACGGTGTCATTTCGGTTTTGGGTTCCTGAATGGAGTATGAGCAAGGCGATTGGGAAGTGTCGGAGCAATTGCTGTAAAAGGGGAACTCCGTCCGGGTGAGAAGAAAGCCTCTGGTGCATAAGAGAATGGCGACGACGTGAAGCACCATGATCGCCCAGTGAATCCATATTCCTTTACCCATCTTGCAAGTAATTGCAGGAAGAAGAAAAGGTCGCTGGTTTCTTTTTGCATTGGTGCATCGAGGAAGGTGGTGGAGTCGCTGACAGATCTCCAGTGGGATCCCCGTCTTACCGACGAGAAGTCGAGGAATTCATCGACATCTAGATTTGAGAACTTTGTGTCCTCCGTCTTATTTTTGAACATCATATCTGAGTTCTGCGGTCCTTTCTTTCACGCCTAACCACCGTTGTCTTCGATCTCGAGGCTTCTGTGAGTGTGTCGGCACCAAGATCAGGAGGTTTTGCATTTGATTTGCACGACTGAGCTTGATTTATGAAGAGCAACGAATATGTAGTGGCGGATCTGACCATGGCGATGGAGATTCAGTGCATGCTTCTGAAATATTTTTAGAGAGAGAAAGAAAGAAAGAAAGAAAGAAAGAAAGAAAGCTGGGGGAGGTTGGTTCAGTTTTGGGTTTTGCAGTGATTGTGCAAGTGTTTGGTTCTTGGGTTTCTGCAAATTCACGGTAGAGGTGAAAAAATGAAAGAGAACTGACATAGCTTTTCGTGTCGATTCCCACAGACGGCGCCAAATGTTGATGCACAAAACCGGAGGGTCTTGGAACAACGTAAATCCGACTGTTAATCTGCAAAAAAGTAAAGAACACAAAATGTATCGTGGTTCACCCCAATATTTGGGCTATATCTATACTGATGTTGATATTGTTTCACTCTGAATGGTGAATATACAAGAAGGCTAGAGGCAGTGTGCTCTCTAGCCTATTTTTTGTGTTTGCCCTCTCTGAGATGTTTTCTCTCTCTTCCCATGGCCTAAACCTTGACCTCTCCTAATGAGGAGAGTGATGAGTCCTTTTATAGAATAAGGGCTCCTCACTTATTACATATTTGTCCATTCATTTATTACATAATTACATTTGAGTCCCCCGAGTATTTATACGAGGTCTAAATACGGAGGCCCTAAATATGGTACAAACATATTGTATTTTCTTCTAAATACCCACTTACAACCTATTGCTTTTGATCCTTGGGGCAAGTATACTAAAACTCATGTCTGATTGGATATTAATTATTCAAATTCATTATCTATAGCCTCTTTCTAAAAAGCTGCATCTCTTGAAATCATTGTTTCACTTAGACTTTTAGGATCATCCACAACATTCAATAATATGAGTATTTTTTTAAGAACCTTTTTTCTATTTCCTTCGACTAAAAATACAATAGATTGAGACGAAATAAAATCAGAGCCTAGAGTCTTTTCTTTTCTTACTCTTTGGCTTTTCCTTTGTTTATTAACAGTTTCAAACTATTTTCTTTTCTCACCTTGAGAATGACTAGTAGCCGGATTAGAGAAAGATGTTTGATCATTCTCTTTTCTAGACATTGAGTAGTCGTTATAAAATTTATTTTCTATAAAAATTCAACATCTCTAGACGTAACTATTGTATTTGAGTCTAAATTAAGCAACCTATATGTCTTTGAATTTTCTGCATATCCTACAAATATGCTTTTAATTCCTCTTGGATCCAACTTGGATCTCTTAGGGTCCAGCGCCTTGTAAAATGCTACACAACCCCACAATCTCAAATATGACAAATTTGATTGTCTTCTTTTCCAAATTTTATAAGGTGACACATGTGTCTTTGTAGATGTAAATCTATTGTGTATATGACATGTTGTAAACAATGCTTATCCCCATAAATATTTAGGAGTATTAGCATTGATCATCATAGAATTAATCATTTCAGTGAGTGTCCTATTTTTTCTTACTGCCAAACCATTTTGTTGTCGTGTATAGGGTGTTGTTCTTTGATGTATAACACCATGCTCTTCACAAAAAATATCAAATTCATGTGAAAAATATTCACCACCTCTATCACTACGAAGACATTTAATTTTCTTTTCTTTTTGGTTTTCAACTTCAGCCTTATAGTGCTTAAAACACTCAAAAGCTTTATCTTTATTAGACAATAAATAAACATAGGTGAACTTAGAACAATCATCTATAAATATGATAAAATATCTTTTTCCCCATCTTGTTAAAACACCATTAAATTCACATATGTCAGAATATATTAAGTCTAATAAATTTGTATTTCTTTCGCCAGTTGGAAAAAGTTTCTTAGTCATTTTCATTTGAATACATGTTTCACATTTATCATTGTAATCATTATTGCAAGCAATTAAATCAAGTGTGCGCATGTATTTTAAAAATCTAAAATTTACATGAGCTAAACGTAAATGCTATAAATGAGAGGAATATTCAACAATATAAGCAAAAGAATTCACTTTATTATTAATACTTAGTTTGAACATCCCATCACAAGAATACCCCTTCCCAATAACCATCCCATTTTTCGACAATATTAACTTATCGGACTCTAGAACAGTCTTTATACTGTTCTTACATAATAAATTTGCAAACACAAGATTTTTTCTAATTTCTGGAACATGTAGGACATTAAGCAACGTCAGTTTTTTCCCAGAAGTAAACTGAAGTTCAAAGATTCATTTTCCTAGAACTTTGGCAGAATTATGATTTCCCATTAAAACCTCTTGATTGTCCGTTGATGCTTCATATGTCTTGAATTGTGCCTTATTATTGCATACATGTATAGTAGCCCCTAAGTCGAGCCACCAATCGGATGATTTTATTGCCGATGCCATATTTAGTTCGATAATCATGCCAATATGTATCATTGATACCATTGCAACAATGTTATCAGTTCCAGAATTTTTCACCATATTTGCGCTATTGGTCTCATTGACATATTCCTCACTTGCTTTTCTATGTCTATAATCACGAATGTAATGACCTTTCTTTTCACAATGATAGCAGACACCATTTGCATTCTTTTGATTGTTGTTGGAATTGGTCTTCTTAAACTTCCTCTTGTCAAATTTGACTTTGAAGTTCTTTTTGTATTTGTTTCATTCGACAATGTGAACTCTGGAGGAATCTGATTTGCATAATTCTTATCACAATTTCGAGTTTCCTCTCCAATTTGAATACCCTTTTGCAAATCCTCCAAACTAATATCTTCCACCATGTGTAGAAGTTTCTTTCTATAGTTATTCCATGTTTGGGGTAATTTTGTCATAATAGCCTCAACTATCATAGGATCCGGAATAACTATTTTAAATTCACGAAGCTTTGAGACCATGACCAATAATTCATGAACTTGGTCTATGATGGGTTTGTTATCAAACATAGTGAACTCATAATATTTGAACATTAAAAATTTATTAGTACCTCTTTTCTCTGTTGTGCACTTGTGTTCAAGTGGTTCCCAAATTTTCTTTGGAGATTGAATGTGTGCATACAGGTTATATAAGCGATCAGATAATATGCCCAAGATGTAATTAGTCACATGAATGATTAAATTAATCCACTTTTTAGTTATGTGTTTGGGGATAAATTAAGCAACCTACATGTTACTTCCACTAATTAAAAGGGACATCACTATCGTATAACCACCAACCCCTTCATCTATCTAACATTCATGCTGAAGCAAGTCATAGATGCCGACCATTTCCAATTTTTTTTAGTTTTTTTTCGTTTTTGGTCAAGGGGTATTATTTATTACCAACAACAAACTTTACAAACACAATGGTCTAGATACAAAGTATACACAAAATGGACCATAAAACAAAAAAGGGCCCAAAGACAGTTTGCAGCCCAATACACAAAAACAATAAACAAGAAAATCCTAGAGAAACTAAAGTCCCTGTAGCAAAAGTCCAACACACAGTAACTAACAAACAACAAACTAGAACTCTATTGCAGCCGCTTCCGCACAAGCAAATCATGTACAACTCGATTCCACGCTCCCGACGAAGCATCCCCACTCCGATCGCCCCCACCAGCTGAAAACAGTTCATCAATCGCAACCACAAGCTGAAAAACCCAGCCATGAAGCATGTGGAAGTCCACATGCAACGCTGCCATAGGCAGAGGGAGAGAGAAGGTGGTGGTGTTGATAACACCCGAACCGGTGAGAACATCGGACTTCGATACACCAACTCGACAGATCGCAATGAATCGCGATGAAAGGTGGCTACATATTGAATTGGAGATGACCTAGAAAAAGGGTTGCCAAAAGATTGTGGAGAACTAAGGCCCCGTTTGGGATTGAGGTGATTTTAAAAAAAGCCACTGTGAAAAAAAGCTGAGGGTCATTTTTGTGTTTGGTAAACTGAAAAAAAATGGCTTATTTTGGAAGCTGCTGTGAGAATAAGCTGAAAATCAAAGGAAAAGCTGAAGCTGCTATTTGCTGCTTTGAAAAAAAGCCAGTTTTTTCAAAGCACACGGAGCTACAGTGCTCCTTTAATGAAAAGACACACTATCATCCTAATTTTTTTTCCAAAAGCACTTTCACAAAAAAGTTTACCAAACACTCTACTGGCTTTATTTCACAGCCGCTTATTCTCACAGCACAGCCGCTTATTCTCACAGCAGCTTTTTTTCAAAGCACAGCAATACCAAACCAGCCCTAACTAGAACAGGATTGAGGAGGAGGACACAACAGAAAAAACAGAACAAAAGAAGAAGAAAATGCCACCGACCCCAGCCACAGCTAGGGTTGGCAACAACGAAAATTGACAAAATTGCAGCTACTCATACAAAATGGCGAGAGTCTCTCAAGCACGCTTATTAGAGACTTTTAGCATAACTAATTACAATCAGACAATGTAGTGGACTCTTAAAGCGGAGTGAATCTTCGGTATAACTAATCTACTAGAGTAGCTGTCATGAAAGGGAAACAAACTTGGGGTCGAATAAGATCTAAATAAAAAATTCCATGTGTTTTATAAGAAACATTATACATATAACACGGTCGGAGCGTCCCACCTAAATTTTTTTCCTTAAAATGATGCTAAACGACTTAACAAAATCACATGCTTCATTAAATGATTCATAATATTAGTATTTCTAAGTGTTGGTATTCCATACATTAATCGTCTTCAAATGGTATTTACACATCTTATATATACACACGTGAATAACAAACCTTGGATTTAAATGGAGTTGCAATCGGGTCAAAGAACTGTGAAACATATCTCATTCTATGATCTGAACTCACATATTACAACTCGAACGCTCGCCAGTTAGTCACCAGTAAATAATGGTTTACAAAAAAGCAGAAAAAAAAAGTTTGCATGGTAGTGTCCGTCCATTTGCATCCAAGTTTGAATCTCCACCTCATAGTTTAGCTTAGATTAGAATATGGAATGATAATTTGTTAGTACCTACCAAAAACATCGCAAAAAGTTGATGAGGAAATGGAACAGGTAATTTTCTCCATCGAGCAGTTCGTGTCGAACCAATCTTTGGAGGATGATGTTCTGCGGAAGCAACTCACTGTAATAGAGTAAAGTCGAAACTGAGGCAGCAGGATCTCCGATTAAGGATGTTAGCAGCCTCAGCAGTGTCCTAAACATCAACGGTGTAAGAGACTGCACCGCCAAAAATGCAACCGCAAAAAAATGTCACAAAAAGTAAATAAATTGAACAATATTTTGCACATAAAAAAATAAATTTGATCGTACATACCATGGATTTCGGTGAGGGAGGAGGAAATTGGAGATGAAATTCTGAACTGGATTTGGAAGAGAATGTGGGGTTTTTTGATTTGGGGTGATTTATTTGTAGGATTATATGTCAATCTTTCAGCAAACATTCAAACCTACCCGTCTGGAAAAAAAAAATTGACGTGAAAAAAATTAGGTACGAAGTGCTCAAACCACCAGGAAGGATAGGTGGAGTCCGTTATTCAAGTAAAAGTTTTCACTATTGGCCGAAAAGGCAAAACCCAACTCATTCTGTGTCTCTTTAATATTGAGAGTTCAAACAAATATGAGTAGTTTTCTTGGGCCGCCGGTCTGCGGTCCCCAAGTACCTGTTTTTTTCGTGTTTTTTTTTTCTTATTTGTTGACATGTATCGTACTATTTAACTTCAGTCTTAAACTTGTGAGTTTTTAATAAATAAGGAGAATTGTTACTAGTACTTAAAAAATCTCATTTGGTATACTCTAACCATTCTATAATTAGAAGAAAAAAAACAGTTGTAAAGGAGTGTAGAATTTTTTTTTTAAATGCTAATAACATTTCTCTAAATAAAAGGTAAATACTAAAAATAAATTAAAAAACCAACAGCCACCAAAGTCATCCCACCCATGCCATAGACGTCAACCCTCGATTCACTCGTCGCCACGCAAACCTCCCCTTGTCTTCCTCTCTCTCACATGAGTTTATGGAAATTTTATTTAAATCCATGTAAGTTCTTTCTACATCCAACTTAAATTTTAAATGTTAATTGTCTATTTTACCTTATTGTATAATTACTATTAAGTACAAAATGAAATTAATAATAAAACTCAAATTTCTCAATAAACCCAGACACTATAATTAAACCCTAGCATCACCCCTTTGTTTATCATACGCCCATTCCGGCTAAAAACCTAATAGTTCTGATAGAGAAAAACAAGCTTTTCTATTGATAGATAGTGATTTTGAAGTTTTGAATCCTCCAACTAAGGTATGACTCGATTTATGAATATTTTATTTGTTTGTTTCTTCTTTGGATTAAATTTCATACTTATTATATTGTATTTGTTTCTCTCTATGTCTGCGCCCCAAAACACCATTGCAAGGACTTTTAATTAGTAGTGCAAAGACATATAACTTGATTCTTGGTGCAAATAAAGATTGTCCAACCTCATAAACCTTGACCACTAACTAATGGGTGGCATGTCTCCATCCAAATCCAAATCATCAATGTCAAATGTTTCTGGCAAAGTGCTGGACTGAACTGGAGCTTGCATTGCATTCTCTGGCAAATTCAAATCTATGGAAGGATCTCTTGGATCCTAAGTCTATGGATAGGTTTGGTAGCAGAAAGAAAAAAAAAGCCATGGAAATGCTAGTCATATGCAATTATATAGGGGCAAATGATGCCTCTTTGAAGAAGAAAAAAAACATTCAATTAGAGATGTTATTTTATAAAGGGAATGAGTGTAAAGATAACTTTACATTTTGAATTGGGTTTGAGATGGTAGTTTAGGTAATAAATTTGAGTTTAAAGAGATATTAATTCTTTAATAATAAAAAATATATAAATAAAGAGAGTAAATTGGATGTAAAAAAATGTTAGATGGATTCAAATAAAATTTCCCATAATCTCATCACCCCACTTCCATAAGCATCCCACTCGTTACCTTCGAATCCTCTCATATTCTTCAAAGTAACCAACACAACCATTTTGGTTGAGTGTTTACCAAAAGCCCAATTAGATAATATTGTGTGACAATTCATGTTTTTAGATTCACACTCCATCGCCCACTACACTCGAATCAGTCAAATTGAAAGCCGCAAATCTCAGCCATGATTAATTAGAGTTCGAATGTGAAGCAATGATCTTTGTCAGAAATTCAGAAAAAACAAATATCTACGATGCAAATCTGAATCTTTAACCGAGAGAGAGAAAGAGAGTATTTTGCTGGCAGCGAAGTAACGCTGCAGTTACCACTTAGTTGTACCATTTATTTTGTGGCCCTAATTTTTTTTCTTTCACTATTTATTTTTAATTATTAAAATCTAACGGGATTAGTACTGAAGTTAAATAGTATGACATGTGTTGAAAAATGAGAGAAAAAACACAAACTTGGAGACCGCAGACTCACGGCCGTTTTCTTGAACTAATCGACACCATTTAATTAAGAGTAAATTTTAGAATTTGTAGTTTCAATGTAGTATAGATATGGTTGAAGAAAAAAATTGTTAATGGATCGAGGTTTTTAACTTTAAACAAAGAGTAATACTACGGTTATCATCTAATTGTACCATCATTTGTATCATCTATTTAATAGAGATAAGACCCGTCAACGCATGCATATCACCCTCTGTAAAAGTTTAGCCATGGCTACATAGAGCTCACCCAAAATTGGTCAATTAATATTCACTACTGTAGTTTAAAGTTGGTCCTTGAACAAATATTTAGAATTGAATATGTGAGAGTCACATGTGTGCCATATTCTCACACTGCCTAATGAATTATAAAGAGCAACAAATTGGATAATTGATGCATACATTGTGTAGGCTGGTAAGTTGTAAGACTTATCTCATGATTGCAGAAACGTTTTTACGTACCTAAAATGCCATGTTTACATTTCAAACCAATCACATACTAAACCTTAAAGAATTAAATATTTAAAAGTTCAAGCGACAAAAAATAACACATAATAGGGTGTAGAGTTTTCAATTGCCATCCATTTAATCTACCAATAAATAAGTAGCAACTAGCAAAACGTAGGGTTTTCAAAGAAATGAACAAGTCAACAAATAAACCCTAAGTCAGCAGTCCCCAAATGTCAACAATTTTTTGTCACACCAACATGTTAGTAGAACCGGTCAATATTATCCTGAAAAAACCAAGATTTCGTACACAAAACATGAGATGCAATATTGTCCTAATTCTGAGCATTTTCTCATGCATGTGCTGCGTGCAATCTGTTTTTTTCCTCTTGTCATGCACAAACCCTAGTTATCTTGTACTACTCAAGCAAGGTCAGCAGCTAGTAGATCGAAATCAGGATCGTCTTGCTTCGGAAAATGGCAGTTTCTTTAAGTTAAGCTTCTTGAGTCCTGGTACTTCAAGCGCTTCCGCGATACCAGCGATCGTTACGTGGGGCACAAAGCTTCCAATAAGTCATCCGGATGCAGTGTGGGTGGCTAATTCGAAAACTCCGCTCAGTGATTCATCAGGTGTTTTTACTTCGGATAGTGATGCAAAATTGAAGATTGTGTATGGTGGAGGGCAGATACCCGTATTAGATACCAATCCAACAGTTTGAGGTAATGTGACTGCTACTTTACTAGGTACCGGAAATCTCGTGTTACAAGAAATTGCTTCCAGTGGAGCATTAGGAAGCGTTTTATGGGAATGTTTTGATCATCCAACCAACACATTTTTGCCACTGCACATTGGTACCTGCATTTAATAACAATGTAGGGTGTGTTAGCAGATGGCCAACAGATAGCAGTTAAGAGATTTGCAAGAAATTCGGGACAGGGACTAGAAGAATTCATAAACGAGATTACACTTATAGCTGAACTTCAACACAGCAATCTTGTTCAGATTCTTGGTTGTTGCATTCAAGGAGAAGAGAAGATTCTGCTCTATGAGTTCCTGACGAATACAAGCTTCGATGGCCTTCCTTTTCGGTTTGTCCACAACTCCTTTCGAATCCAAAGACACACTTGTTCCATCTTCCCCTGCATCTGTAATTTGCTAAGCATGCTATGTATGAATTTCAATAAACTGCAGATTCGACTAAAGGGAAGCGTTTAGATTGCCAATAACGCATGAACATCATCGACGGGATTAAACAATGAATTCTCTATCTTCACAAGTATTCTAGAGATAGAATCATACACAGAGATTTCAAAGCTAGCAACATTTTACTTGACGAAATTATGAATCGATTGACTTTTCAAGGATTGTGTATTATTTCTTTCATGAATGCATTACAATTGTTTAGCCGTATATAAGGAGATGAACTCTCCTTGAGTTATGCCACAACCGGTGGACTCCTAAGAAAAGAGAACAAATGATTAACCACTTAGGAGACACACTTGAGTGGTTGCTTTAACCCTAACTCTACACACTTGAGTAGTTGTTTTAACCCTACTTCCAATAAATCCTAAGATATCAGATTTTGGAATGGCCAGAATTTTCGAACAAAATGAATCCACATCAAAGACGAAGAGAGTAGGAACATAGTAAGTGCACTAAAAATATATGTATATGCCTTTCTTCGATGTGAATATTATCTAATTGAAGGTGATTTTATACCGCGGTTACATGTCTCCAGTAATAAGGATAAAAGTGTAAATATATCCTCAAGATATACAACTTCGAAGTTAAGTCATTGTTACAATTTTGTTAGAACAGTTAGTTTGTTAGACTTTGTTTACTATGCACATGTATACACACAATGTAAACTTTTTGTTAGGACAATTAGTTTGTCACACATGTTAGTTTCACTTGTATATACACACACAATGTAATCTTATTGTTTTCAAGTAATGAAATCATATTTCCCATTATCCAGAATACGCCATGAAAGGCATTTTTTTTTACAAGTCCGATGTTTACAGCTTCGGAGTTCTATTGCTGGAGATTGTGAGTGGCAAAGTTTATAAAAACAGATCAAATTTTGCATTCAATTTTAACTTGGAGTAGAAAAAACTAACACCGAAACAAAATTTAAACGATTGCAAGCTCAAGATTTGTGGAAACAAGGTGACACTCGAGCTAAAGGACGCGTAGTTGGATTTATGCCCTAAACACGAAGCGTAAACGATTGCAGGCTTCTTTCCTATATATTCCACCCACGTATGCCACTGAGATAAGGACTTGTATGGCACGGGTTATAGTGATATTTTGTACCAATAACATAAAAATATATGTTAATTTCTCTCCACGTGTTCTTATATCATTAGCACGGAACGCCAATATAACAGTATACCCGTATCATAAAAGTTGCTCTGAGTCACAAAACGCTAGTGCTTTATCCTTACGTTCTAGGTCGTATGTTCGATTTCTCCTTCTTAAGATCTTAATTGTCACTTAGTACTACGATCTAGTAATACTCCTCTTCACTTGTAAGTGAGAAGTCTTAAGTTTGATTCTCGTCAAAAACGAATTTGAATCACATTATTATTAGCTAATTATGAGATTTAACCTACTTCCCCACCCTTTAGTATAGATAATATCGTATGTAAAAAAAAAAAATTATTATTCGCATAATAATTTATAAAGTCAACGCGAAATGAAATCTGTCAAAATAAACTGCGTTTTGGCTTGGACTATTTGTAGTTAGCCCTTTTATTGTAGTAGTGTTGCGACTTTGGCCGTATCTTAGAACCTTCCACCAATGTCTTCACAATTATGTTTAATTTATAAATATTGATATTACATCTTAAAATTATAAATATGTCGTCCACACATGTTAAACCACGTGACGGCACTTCAATATTGCATCATGTATAAACTAACCACGGCGAGTACACGCTCGGAGCAATCTGTTCAAACTATAAGAAATTTAAACTATTTAATCACTTAACGGTTGAAAGTTTGCCTATGAACTCAAAATTGAAAAAGACAACTCGCGAGCTTTTTTCTTTATAAAATGACACCACCTTCATTGGAAATCTTTAGATTTTCAAGCAATCAAGAATAAATTCAAAAACAATTCATTAATAGTATGAATTTAAAACGAGTACTGGGTAGGGCCTAGTTCAAGACTTTGAGGAACTCAGCTTTGATCATGACTGGCTAATCATTTTAATAATTTATTCTAATTAAAAAAGAAGTTGAAGAACTAGTCAATAAAATCCTTCCAAATTTTCAACGAATTGTTAGACACAGGTTTGCCCACATATCAAATTTGTACAGCTAAGTTAAACAAATTGGAAAAATTAGGAAAAGTCAGAGGATAGATCTTCAATTAAGGCAATTCAAGTTATAAAAGCTTCTCTGCAAAAAAATCGTAGAGAGAAACAGAATATTGTAGGCGATGGCTGCACAGGGAAGCAGGAGGCTTCTGTTTTTCTCGTGTTTCTTCCTGCAGTATCTTCTCTCTTGTTATGCAGAAGTAGTGGTGTACACGCTCAAGCAAGGCGACCAGCTACGGGACCAGGACACCGATCATCTCGTTTCTCCGCACGGTTACTTCAAGCTGGGGTTCTTCAGTCCCGGTGCTTCCAGTGACCTGGGTGCTACGAGCAATCGGTTCTTGGGAATATGGTACAGCAAACTACCAAATCATCCGGATGCGGTGTGGGTGGCAAACCCTGCAACTCCGGTCGTGGATTCGTCTGGAGTGTTTATGTTGGATAGTGATGGGAAAATGAAGATCAAACATGGTGGAGGGGAGATTATTCTGTGGGATCACAATCAGACAGTTTCCGGTAATGTGACTGGCTATATGATGGATAGCGGAAATTTTATGTTAAGGGAAGTAGCATCGGATGGAACTCCCGGAAAGATTTTGTGGGAAAGTTTTGATTACCCATCAAACACATTGTTACCTGGAATGAAGTTAGGCTGGGACTTTAGGACCGGGCGTAATCGAACAGTTTCTTCATGGTTCAGTGGTCAGGTGCCTACGCCAGGTGCTTTCCGGCTTGGTGTGGATCCCAATCGCACCAACCGGTTAATCATCTGGCGGCGAGACGTTGTATACTGGACCAGTGGGATCTGGGAAAGTGGAAGTTTTCAGATGGCCCCTGAACTGACAAGCAGGGCTGATTTGTTCGAGTTCTCTTTTGTTTCAAATGCAGAGGAGAAGTACTTCACTTATTCTGTCAAAGACAACTCTACTCTTTCGAGATGGGAACTCAATACTTGGGGCCAACTCTTGCAGTCGATTTTAGCCTCAGACGGTACAACATGGGAAACCAAAGCTTCAGGTCCATGTACGTTCAACCCAGATTATCCGGATGCAGTGTGCATAAAGCAGACGACCTCTGAATGCAGGAATGGTTCCGAGCTATTCCTTCCGATAAGAGGCTACTTAATTGATGCTCAGTTGACATATAATGATAGTAACCCTAACTCGGATCTTAGCGACTGTCACGCAATTTGCTGGAGGGATTGCGCCTGTATCGGCTACGGACCTTTACAGCTCAATGGGTCTGGATGTCTGTATATGAGAGAAGGAGCACATTTTGTCAAGAATAATTACTTTGGAGTTAATTACCTCGTTACCAAAGCAAATAATAGCAGAGGTATGTATGCCCTAATTACTGGTTTAGCATGACTAATTATCTAATCCACATATGCACCTTGTCATTCTTCTATGCTTTAGTTCATGCTATTCGAGACACAGACATGAACCTTGTAACATAATGTCTTTTCGTATCTATGTATTAGCTATAGCTCTCAACTACTTCAAGTACTTAATGCTAATTTGGTGGTTCGGTACAGATGGAACACCTACCGAAGGAAGTAAAAAGAGCAAATGGTGGATATGGTGTATCGTAGGGATTATACTTGCAGTGGCAGTGCTACTTTTGGGGTACTTCCTCTATACAAGGAAAAGAAAACCTCAACACGTGCAACAAACTGGTGAGAAGAAACTGTATAGGATTTTGTGGCTGTTAATTTATGAATTGCAAGTACGAGTACCTTATAAACTATTGCAATCACTGGCTTGCAGACAATTCGGAAACAATCCAAGAGCAAGGGTTACTTGACTTGGGATCTCAAATCAGCGGAATGAGTGACATATTCAAACTCAAATTTGGCAAAAGCCGGCGGCAGGAATTTAAGATGTTCAGTTTTTCTGAATTAGTGGCTGCAACAGATGACTTCTCATTTGCCCGAAGGCTAGGAGAGGGTGGTTTTGGACCGGTTTACAAGGTAAAATTTAAATTTATCGACTAATGGCTATCTGGGAAGTTGATATCTGACATTCGAAGTTTTTGTAGGGTGTATTACCAGACGGGCAACAGGTAGCAGTAAAGAGACTTGCAAGACATTCAGGACAAGGACTAGAAGAATTCATGAATGAGATAACACTTATAGCTGAACTTCAACATAGTAATCTTGTTCGGCTTTTGGGTTGTTGCATCCAAGGAGAAGAGAAGATTCTGATCTATGAATACTTGACAAATACAAGCTTGGATGCCTTCCTCTTTGGTTCGTCCATAATTCCTTTCAAATTCAAAGACTCCCCTCTTCCCCGAAATCTGTAACCCTATTAAGCATACTATGAATTTCACATTAACTGCAGATTCTACTAGAGTGTATCTCTTAGATTGGCAGAGGCGCATCAACATCATTGAAGGGATTGCACAAGGACTTCTTTATCTTCATAAGTACTCTAGAGTTAGAATCATACACAGAGATTTGAAAGCTAGCAACATTTTACTTGACGAAAGCATGAAACCTAAGATATCAGATTTTGGAATGGCCAGAATCTTCGGACAGGATGAGTCCAGAGCAAATACGAAGAGAGTTGTAGGAACATAGTAAGTTTAGAAAGCATAAATATTTCATAGTAATGTAACCTAAAATTTATATACTTGCTTATATGAAATATGAACAGTTTCCTAATTTTGTATGATGATTTTATGCAGTGGCTATATGTCTCCAGAGTATGCCATGAATGGCATTTTCTCTGAGAAGTCTGATGTATACAGCTTTGGAGTTCTACTGCTGGAGATCGTGAGTGGCAGAAAGAACACTGTATTCGTTTCATCTACTAATCTCAGCCTTATTGAACTTGTAAGTGTTATAAAGATAGATCGAAATTAGCATTCAATTTCAATTAGAGCAGAAACACTCACATGGTGCATCAAAATTTAATTGACTGCAGGCCTGGGGTTTATGGCAACAAGGTGACTGTCTAGAGATAAGGGACCCATCAATGGACTCATGTCCAAAAGACGAAGGTTCGAAATATGTTCATGTTGGTCTGCTATGTGTGCAGGAACACGCAGCAGATAGACCTACTATGTCGGAAGTAATATCCATGCTCAAAAGTGATGTCATGTTTTTACCAGATCCAAAACAGCCCGCATTCTATGTCTCAAAAAGTGAATCCGGATCATCCCAAGCTGAAATAAGGTCGGATAGGGGTTCTTCAAATTGTGTATCTATAACTGTAATGGAACCTAGATAACGACACTAACTTCACGTTCCATTAGATAGTATTCATTATTCAAATATGAATTTTACAAATGTAATGCGCGGGGGAAATCCCGTCGAGTTTAGGAAGTTTTCGGATACATTCTTGCCACAAAAGGCTATTTCTTTATTTCTTAATGAATGTATATAAATTCGTGAAGCTTTATGTGGGCTTTGGAGTAAAGTAAAGGGTACACATTTCATCGAAAAACAATCAAAATTCGATATCAAACAACTCGACAAAGATTAAGCATAATCCGTTCATCTCATACAGTGGGGTGGGAAAGCACTTAAACTTAAACCTACAGGCAACACTACAAGCAGAAAGACCATAAAGTTGAATGCAGAGTCGCAGATTAAATATTGTTCTTATCTGGGTCAATCTTCTCAGGAGATTCCTCCTCCTGCTCTTGCTCCTCTTCTTCTTCCTCCTTCTTCTCCTCCTCGTCTTCGTCTTCTTCCGGCGGGTCATACGGCATAGGAGGCGGCAGAGGCGTCTTCATAGGACTGAACTGCGGAAAAATGTCAGGCCTCCGCCCCGGCTTCGGCCTCTCCCACTCCTGCAACACAATTCCGCAAAACCAAAAACTAATTAGCAACCAAAATTCCAAACCCAAAAACACGGCAGGAATCGAGAGGAGGCGGAGGAGCACGCTTACAATCGGGAAATCGAGAGGGTTGCGGCGGGTGAGCTTCTCCTCATCCGGCGCCATACACACCACCTGACTCCTCCGATGCTGACGAGACTCGAACGACAACGCGGAGGCCGGAGACGACGAGCTTACTAGGGATAAAGAAGAGTGCTTTCGTCTCCAATTCGACCGACTGCAACTAGGAGATACGCAACTCAGTGTTGAGAGGCAGCTCGTCGCCATAGCCATCACTTCTCTTCTGTTTTCAGCTGCTTCTTCTTCCTCGGGTCTTTGCGATTGGACTTCCGGTTTTTCTAGTTGCAGACGGCTCCAAGGCTATAACAGTAATTTCAGTAGTATAGGACAGGCCAGGCCGCGGCGCAACCGCCTTACCCACAAGCTCTCAGCCGCTACCTCTCTTTTATTTCTCTGCAACAACCATTGATTTTCTCACCCTTTTTGATCAATTTATTATCTTTAGCCCGACTAAAACAAATTCCACAGCCCAATATTTTAAATGAAAGGCCCAATAACCTATTGGCCCATTAGGGTTGGGTCTGCGGAATAGAAATTTGCTCACATGCTGTTTCCTTAAAAAATAAACGCTCTTAATCAAATTTAACTACGAAACGTTTTGCTGTAATTACGACTGTGGCCTACGCCCTTAATTAATCGAGGTCCTGTCTAATTCCCTCTCCCTCAATAACGGCTTGTGTGCCCTGGAAAAGATAAGTTTCTTTTTTTCTTTTTCTTTTTCGTATGAATTTTTATCAGTGACAAAATTTACTAAAAACGAAAAGATGTTTTTGTCTACAAACAAGGGAACGTTTGCCAAGTTTGTGGGTAAAATGTCCAGCTGTTTTCAGGTGAATTGGAACAATTAGCATTCTGAGTAGCAAGTAAGAGCACAAAATTTGGTAAGGACAAACATACGGCTTGATTGATTTGGAGTCCAAAGACTGTCAAGTTCTTACTCTCCACTTTCCCATTCGCTTTCTTGCTAGCACTGATAGAGTCATCGCAGGTCTACTCCTTTCCTCATCACTACTTTCACTATCCAACACAATCACTGCCTCAGCCTCACACATTGCCAATTTTTTCCCTTCCTTTTGCTTATTAATCCCCGCAGCAATCCCACAATTGTAATCCTCATCAGACTGTTGCTTCTCATCCCGCTTCAGATTCTGTTGTTGCTTAGGAAAGGCCTTGGATGGATATGAAGAGATACTCCGGGCCTGCGGAAGCATGTTATTATTGTTGTTCTCTTGCAAATGAGCCATCTCACATTCTGTATGATTCTCAGTCAACTTTGGCGCCACATTCTCCTTGTTAGCCTTTCCATGTGCCTCTGATGAGCCTCTAGATCCCAACGAAAGCTTCTTGCCAGCTAAGCAAAGCTTCTTGCAACTTATACCAACGGAGCCATTTCCCATTCCATCAATCAAATCTTTATGTGGTTGTGAGTTGATGCTGTCAAGAGCTGGTGCCGCTGACAAAGGCTCCGATAACGCATCGGAATGGGACACTGAGGGCGGCAGTTGAGGGGTAATGAACTTTTTATCGTTGTTTTCATCAAATATTTGGGATGTGTTTAAAGAAGCCAATGACTGCTTGTTTTCGAATTGACGCAGCCTCTTTGATCTCACTCTTGTGTTGTCATCTATCAATTTACCATCTTGACTCTGATGAAGTCCTTGCTTGTAACTGTTTCCAGATTGCAGCACGACCAATCCTGAAGATGGCACAGGAAGGTTTTGTAGTTTAAGTGATGAACGGTGATTTGGCACCACCTTCTCCATACCATCACTTTTCTTCTCGGGTTGGCTGAGGGCTTCTAGCGATAATTTTCTTCTGCTCCCACATATCTTCTCCTGACTCTGACTGCACTTATCTTCCAGCAACTTTTCTGTTCCTTTGACTTCCATCTTGTTTCCGAAATCAGAGGCAAAGAGTTGCACTTTTGGCACTTCATTTCCTTTCCCGCAAACATCCCTTTTCTGGGTTTGGCCTGAAGACTCCAGTGACAGCTTCCTGCTACCCCCAATTACCTTCTTATGACTACTCACAGCAGACTCCTCTGCTTCATGTTTTGACTCATGGATTGAAGCTTTAACGTCCAGCAGCACCTGAGGAGGGAAAAACAAACCAGAAAAAGGTTACGGTTCTAATGGATCCTATCCGAACAGTAACCTTTTCAACCAAATAAGTCTTAAGATAAATTGATAATACTGTGAGTGGATTTGCACTGCTTTGAGGTTGAGATTGAGAGTCACAAACACTCCCAGAAGCGGAAGACTGGGCATATTTCTGAGTCATAGATCGAGCTTTCTGGTCGAAAGCTTGCCTGTTGTATTTGAATTCCCTACTCTGCGCATGCAAAAAAACAAGAAGAAATGAGTTGAGCAATAATGTTGGTACCCCCCAATGTCCCAACCCCCAGGGATCCCAACCATATATGTTCATCCAGAAATTATAATAGCAGGACTTGTTGGAAATGTATCGATAACATGTTTTGGTTTGTTTTAAATGATATCAACACATTACGGATGCATTTGACAGTCCAAATACATACACATGACAGCATATAACATAATCATCACTTTAGATACTCACCGCTTCACGCATGAGGCCATCATCTGGATTGGGTTCACTCAATAACAACCCAATGCTTGTAAGCACAGTTGAAATGTTCAATGATGGTTGCCATGCCCCCTGCTTAAAACGATATTAATTATGGTTTCGCAAATAAGCTTCTCAAATCTCCATTTCATAGTTAAAAACACTTAAATCATTGTGTTAAAGAAAAAAAAAAAAAACCCTTTTGCATCCAACTGTGATTGCAACTGACTGTTGTTCCACCGACATTAAGAGTTGATAAACGAGCGGTATGTTTCTATAGTTCAATCATTGAAGTGTTCCTCCTAACATTAATAGTTGTCGGGACTATGCTAATTGAGTATCGTAACTAACCCCTAAGCTTCATATAAATTGATGGATGAACAAAACAGAAAATTTCACTTCACAACCTAAAAATTGACGGCTAAAAATTTCCCAATGAGCAGCATACATGAACATTTTCATTGGGGTTATTCAAGTATTCACTCACCTTCGGAGGAAGATTGAGAATGTCGAGGCAAATCCGGCCTCCGGTGTCGATATTCGGGTGGTAAATTGGCGTCGCAAATGTCACACTCGGAGGCTGAAACGGGTACCTGAAAATCATAAAATTTTGTCAGACCCCAAAAAAAATTTCATAAAATTCCCAAATTTTGTAACAAAAAAAATTATAAATTGGCAATTTTGAACCGACCTCTCGGGTATCTGAATCTTAATGTTGAAGAACCCTTCGGCGTACACGGTTCCTTCTGGACCTTTGATCTCTGCAAAAACAAAAAACAAAAAACATTTTCGTTATTGAATCCCTTTTTTTTCCTCGGAAACCAAACGCGGCGTTAGAAAAATCCGAAAAGGGGAGGAACTCGGAAGCTTTACGGGCGTCGATGGTGGTGAGGGAGGAGGAGGAAGCGAGGAGAGGGAAAGAGGCGCCCGGCGGAGGATCAGTGAGGAGGAGCTTGAGCTCCTTCTGCAGTCGGAGGTTAAGCCGCGCGGCTTGAGCCATTGCTGCGGTTGCTTTGGCTTCTCTGCGAATTTTGGGTACGGTGGAAAATGGAGGGGTTTGGGGAAAAGCGCGGGCAGGGGAAATTTTGGTGAGGCGATATTTGATCCGGACCGTTCAGATTTCAGTTTTTGAAAGTGTAAATATGGACGGCTATGACTCGGCCATCTCAACTGGATCCTAGCATTTTTCACAGAAAGTTAATTTATACACAATATTCCACCACCGGCATGTGCTTTGGAATTTGGTGTTCGAAATTTGAACTTGCAGGAGGAATGGAAAGGATTAAATTAGATCAACAGGTTGCAAAGTAAGTATAATTTAAGCAAGCTTTCTAAAAAAGCTACGCATAAATATGAAAAAAATACGATATTATAAGTCTACAAACATTTGACACAGTTAAGTGATAGTGAATAGTGAGATTTTTGCCTTACTTTAAAACTTGAAAGTGGCTCCACGTTGGAGAGAAATGCAACTTGTATAGAATTAGGGTTGGTTTGTTATTGTTGTCATTTGAAAAAAAATTGTTTTTGCTATACTGTGAGAATAAGCTCATTTTTACTGTTTCACGTTTTTTAGTTTTTTTTCCACCAAAAACTGTGAAAATAAGCTGTTTTTTAGCGTTTACCAAATACATTTTTGAGCTTAGCTTTTTTTTATACTCACTTTTTTATAAAAACACATCAGTACCAAAACAGTATTAAGTATAATGGCACAACATTTATGTAGGAGTCCACTTTTATATGTCCCCAAATTTCAAATAAAAGACCAATTTATGATCATGGTGTATTATAACATATAAGTTATGTTTGGGTGATTAGGATTGGATTGATTTTGGATAGAAAATTAGAATTTGACTGAAGGAATAACATTGACTATTTGTAGTTTAATTTTCACGTTAACGATTCTGTTGATGCACAAAACCGGAGATCTTAGAACAACGTAAATCTGACCGTGAATCTGCAAGAAATGTAAATAACACAAAATGTATCGTGGTTCACCCCAAGGTTTGGGCTATATCCACACTGATTATTGTATTTATCTGAGGGAGAGAGAGCTCTGAGAGTGAGAGCTTTGAGAGGGGATGAGGAGCCTTAGGAATCGGCCTCCCCTAATTGTGAGGGTGAGGAGTCCTTTTATAGAATAAGGGATCCTCACTTATTACATATTTGCCTCTTCCTTTATTACATAATTACATTTAAGTCATCTGAGTATTTGTACGAGATCTAAATACGGAGACCCTAAATATGATATAAACAATAGTCCTCCAAGTCTTCAATCAAGAGAGTCTTTTGGCTGGAGACTTGAAATTCAGTCCATGTGTGGGCCGAAGTAACTAGATGTTGTCTTGAACTGATGTTCGATATAAGGTGGTGCTCAATCTGAAATGATGCTCAACTAGAAGTAGCACATGTTGCGAGGCTGCGAGGCTCGTGGCTTATGTTGCCTTGGTTGGCTTGGCTTGTGGCGTTGAAGGTGATGGAGTCCCTTTTGTAGAATAAGGGCTCACTCCTCAATACATGAATGATGGGCTAGAGTTGATGCTCTCTAATAATGGTGATGGAGTCCCTTTTATAGAATAAGGGCTCGATCCTCAATACATAAATGATGGGTTAGGAGTGATGCTCGCGGCGAGGCGGTTGCTCAGCTGCCGGCAATGCTCTCTAACGAACGTGAGGGAGTCCCTTTTATAAAATAAGGGCTCGCTCCTTAGTACATGAATACTGGGTTAGGAGTGATGCTTGTGGCGATGCGGTTGCTCAGCTGGCGGCGTTGCTCTCTAATGAAGGTGAGGGAGTCCCTTTTATAAAATAAAAGTTCGCTCCTCAGTACATGAATAATGGGTGATTTCTAATGAAAGTGAGAGAGTCCCTTTTATAGAATAAGGGCTCGCTCCTCAATACATAAATAATGGGTTAGGAGTGATGCTGGCGGCGATGCGGTTGCTCAGCTGGCGGCGATGCTCTCTAACGAAGGTGAGGGAGTCCCTTTTATAAAATAAGGGCTCGTTCCTCAGTACATGAATTTGGCTAAGTCCCCCAAGTATTTTTTATGAGGCCTAGTTGAGGCCCAATATATGGTACATAATGTAGTCCCCCAAGTCTTCGGTCAATAGAGTTTGTTGGTTGGAGACTTCAAATTAAATCCATGTATGGCCGAAATGACGGTTGTTCGGATGCGGTATTTGTATACTCTGCACTGAAGCTTTGTATGTGAAGCTTTGCAAGTGAAGCTTTGACGCTAGAGCTCTGTAAATGAAGCTTTTGAAGCTGATTGACATGAGCGATACTCATGAATGTTTATGTTGATTGACATGAGTGATGCTCATGGATATTGTCATGAGTGATGCTCATGAATATTAACATGAGTGATGCTCATGAATGTTGACATGAATGATGGTCATGAATGTTTATGTATGATTGTCATGAGTAATGCTCATGAATGTTTATGTATGAATGACATGAGTAATGGTCACGTATTTTTGATCACCTGGTTGGTGGCATGAATGAGAGTACGGGTTGTACATTTCATCACCTGGTTGGGGCATGAATGGCTAGTTGCCAAATGATTTTAGAGTACGGGTTGTACATTTCATCACCTGGTTGGTGGCATGAATGGCTAGTTGCCAAATGATATTAGAGTACGGGTTGTACATTTCATTACCTGGTTGGTGGTAATAACGGCAGGTTGCCGAATAATTTTGGAGTATTGGGCGTACCTTTGATCACCTGGTTGGTGCTATTTTGGACTTATAGGTCTTCGTCTTCCACACAACATTCCCGCCCATTTACTTTGGGCATTGCCGTTTTTTTTTTTTTTTGGTATTATTACCCTCTAATGTGGTTTATACAGATGTCTCCGAGAGATAAGAAAAATAAATTACATCATACATCTGTAAAAAAAAACAAGGTAAATCACATCATTCTGGTGGGGTGTTTATAATATGTATTCATTTAAGTATTCAACAAGTCCCTTACAATTTATTGAATAAAATGTAAAATGAAAGTTATCTATTTTCTGTCTAAGTGAGTCGTAACCTAAGCGGGTGCTTAGACGATCTTGGCAGACGCCTTAGCAGGTCTAGGCACCCTTTCTTAATTTTCAAATGACTAGGCATTAATCTGGACAGCGGCGCTAGGCAAAATTTTTTACAACAGTGCATAAAATACACCATAACATAATAAATTTCATCCAAAATGCAAGTAAGCAATCCCGGTTTTTATTTTACTGCCAAGCCAAGGATTGAATCAAGCTAATCCTGACCGTCAAACGAGGATATAAAGCATAGACCCGCGATGTAGTGGATCGGACCATGCATCAATGACGTGAAGACAACCAAACCCCGCCCGAGGCAACCGACCACGTGTCCCCGCCACTCATCATTCTTTTCCTCCTTCCCCCTGCGCCTTCTCGATAGCTGCCCGTACATTCGAGTCGATACAGTTACAGACCTAGAGTCGACGAAGATGAATGCGGTGGGGAGACAGACGTCCGGATCTGGTTCGTCAATGCACCACCTTCACCGTCAGTACTCGACCACTTCACGGACGCGCCGTCCAAGTGGCTGCAGTCCTCTAGTCATTCACAAGTCCTCTATTAATTTGATTATATTTTCAAACTCGCCCCTCGTCAACTCGAAATTGCATGCCGGGTCCCTGATAATGCGAAGCTCAGTGTTTTGAATATTTTGCAGGACTTCAAGCTGTACGCGACGAGAATGAGCAGGCAGAGTCATAGAAACGGCAGTGACCAATCGCCGCCGGAGTCTAGGACTCCGCCGCCGATTGCATCGCGATCGTCGAGCATGAGAAGGAACGGCGACGATCGAGTTTCGCCTAGTGAGCTCAGCCCTGGATTGCTTGATATCCACTCCTTTGATACTGAGTTATTACCTGAGGTTTGTCAAATTACTTAATACATATTTCCGTTTCATTTGTTTTTTTTTTGCTGATCAGAAAAAATTGCTTTGTTTTCGGTAGCCCTTACATTTCTCTGCTTTCCTTCAATAATTATCAAATATTTAGAATACAAGTTAACACCGCGCTCACAAATAATTTGGGCAACTCCACAATTTAATCTCACGAACAAGTGTTTCAGTAGAAAAAAGGAATAGTTCGGATCATGAGATTAAATTGTGGAGTTAGCACAAACTATGGTGTAGCGCCGTACTAATTTAGTGCTCCATATAGAATATACACTAGTGTGTAGCGCTGTATAAACTTTTTAACTGTTTAGCGCTTGAGCTTTACTGATAAATAATAACTGTACAACAAATAATATTCTGTTTATTTCCATGAAGCAGCCTACGAGCAGATCGCGAGGTTTGCCTGAGAATAATAATCTCCTCAAAGAGTTTCTCTGCAGAAAAAGAAGGGGGCAATACTAAGTGTAGCTAAGAGCAAAGTTGTGGTATGTCTCATTTGGTAGAACTTGGTTTTTCGAAAAATGATTCTGCAGGTACGCAAGAGACCGCTAAATAAAAAGGAATTCGCGAAGAAAGAGGTAGACATTATCACAATTGAACCACATTCTAATGCTCTCACAGTTCATGAAACCAAACTCCAGGTGAGCAATTGTCAAGAGTCATATGTCAATGCGCTTGCCACCTCCCACATGCCTTCACTTCGACGTGAAGGCATGTGAGGTGCGAGAAGGATAATGGTAACTGAACTTGTCTTTAGGAAGAGGAACTGGAAAGTGATGTAGAGTTTCTGAATTTCTAGGTTATATAAAATGACTGGTTAAGCTTTGCACCACTAGCAGACCATTATATGACATGTGGTTACTTTGTGATTTATCAGAAAGTTTTCTCTTTTCTCTGCAGGTGGACTTAACCGAATATGTTGAGACTTGAGAGACACAATTTTTTTTATGCTGTGCTGAACGAAGATGTTTCAAATGATGAGGTGTTAGTTTATCCGAAGCTGGTTTCACTTTGCCACTTTCAATCAATTGATGTTACAATATCTTTCATTTTGTTGTTTTAGGTATACTTTGAAAAGGTGGAGCCAATAGTTCCATTGATTTTCCAACGAACAAAAGCAACTTGCTTTGCATACGGGCAAACTGGCAAGTATTATACCCTTAATAACAACTTAGCTTCTTCATTATATGTAAGAAATTAAGAATTTATGTTCCGTTTCTCATTTGTTCTAAATTGGCTGTTTGGGTAGCGGGAAGACTTATACTATGCAACCACTGCCTCTTAAAGCATCCCCAAGATATTCTAAGATTAATGCTTGATACATACCGAAACCAAGGCTTTCAGTTATTCGTGAGTTTCTTCAAGATATATAGAGGGAAACTTTTTGACCTCCTAAAGTAAGTTATTTCAGCCTTTAGGAAAGAAAGGATTTTCTGGCTCATTATCCTGAAAGAAGTCCACTTCTGCAGAAAGCTTTGCATGAGGGAGGATGGTAAGCAGCAAGTGTGTCTGCAAGAGTACAGGGTTTCAAATGTCGAGATGGTCAGGGAGTTTATTGAGAAAGGAAATTCCACCAGAAGTACTTGGTACAACTGGTGCGAATGAGGAATCTTCCCGATCACATGCTGTACTTCAGCTTTGTGTAAAGAGATCAGCTTATGGAACTGAAACAATGCCCCGCCCGGCTTGTAGGCAAGCTATCTTTCATTGACCTTGCTGGAAGTGAACGCGGTACAGATACTACAGATAGTTATAAACAGACAAGGTAGGGATTTTGTTGTGTGGAATTATGAGCAATTAGCATAACCTTATTCCTTTCGGATTCATATTGACTTTCTTCTTGCAGAATGGAAGGTGCTGAAATTAATAAAAGCTTACTTGCTTTGAAAGAATGCATCAGAGCTCTTGACAGTGACCAAGGCCACATTCCTTTCAGAGGGAGTAAGTTGACAGAAGTTCTTAGAGATTCATTTGTTGGTGATTCATGCACCGTTATGATATCATGCATTTCACCAAGCTCGGGATCATGTGAGCAGACTCAACACGCTAAGATATGCTGACAGGTATATAGTTGAGTACGGAAAAAAAAAGCAGGGAAGTGGATTTTATGATTGCTTTTGCATTTACCATGAACTTTATGCTTCCAGGGTGAAGAGTTTATCAAAAGGGAGCGGCTTCAAAGGGTATCAATTTTCTTCGTTGTCAAACCTTCGAGACTCAACCACAATGCCCTTGTCTTTCGTCTTTGCCAAATGACACAACCTTTGAAGATGACATGACTTATGTCCCTAACGAACAGAGCAGCTCTGGTTGGTCCAAACAGGTTGAGAGAGAACCCTCTCCAAATATTAACGCGGATCGTATGCCTAGCTCACGCAGAAGGAATTTTGCAACATCTGTATCAAATTATTACTAGGCTCCAATAGGAAGTAGAAATTGCATAGGCAAAGATGCTTTTGACTACCCTGAGCAGACCTATGAACAAGCAAAACCATCAAGGGGGAGTACTAAAAACGTTGAAACCTAGCATCAGTCAGCCCTCGAAGAAAAGGGAAAAATTGGTAGTCAGATGAAATGGAAAGATATGCCTGATTTTAAGGCTATGAACTTTCATTTGGAGGATGATCTTAATGCCGTCTTACAGGTAAAGGTATTCTAGATTTTCAGTTCTATATTTCATATCAGCCATTCAGTTATCATACTCTCATTTGCTTGTTTTTAGGAGGAAGACCTCGGAACTGCTCACCGAAGACAAGTACAGCATATGATAGACATTGTTTGGGAGGTCAGTATATAATCTACTTTGACCTCAGTTCTATTTTAAGCTGTATATGTTTGGACATGGCTTAACCGTGTTTACTGATGCAGGAGATGAATCTGCTGGTTCAAGCTGATCAACCAGGCAACCTGATTGACGATTATATATGCAAATTGAATGCCATACTTTCTCAGAAGGCTTCAGGAATTCTTCAACTGCAGACTCAGTTGGCTCAATTCCTGTGGCATCTGAATGATCACAGCGTTTTAGTATCTTCTTCTTCAAGTAACTGATCCAATTTGGGAGTGAGAACTGATCATAGCAGTAAGATATGATGATTCTTTCTCTGCTTGCTTGAGGTTTGCTTTCGGCCCTTGTTTCTTGATTTATTTGTTCTGCATGTCTACCGTTGTTGGCTCTTCATAAAACTTTGAGCAGTGTGTGATTATCGATAAAGGTTTTGTTTGAGTTGCTAAGATTTCTATAAATATATGAAAACCACATACCAAAAACAGCTTGTTTCAGGTAAATGGTTAGTTCTTGCCTTTTTTCGTCTTAACAGTTATGCATTTCGTTTCAAATTGTGATCATTGAGGAATGAGAGAGATGCATGCAATTATATGCATGTTTTATAAAGATCTATGGGAGTGCAATTTATCAAAGTAAATTATGAAAACCCTTATTCTTATTTGCTCTATATATTTTACTTTTAACTTCATTTCTACTGGATATTCGGAGAGTAGAGGGAACGCAACCTCCTCCTCCTGTGGGGAATCTGTTTCCCAACCGGTGCACAGTGCGTGTTAGCTTTGTTTTAGTTTGGGTGGTGACTAGTGTAAGTTGTGGTGGCGACAGTGATGATGAAAGTATACATGGTTACCTATTCACCATCCCTATCGGAGGGTATGCGCATAGATGGGGATGGGAAATTTTTATGGAGACTCAGCCTCATTTCCAATTTTACCATCCCTATGTTTTGTAGAACATTATAGATGGTATGTCGGTCGATGTTTCATGTAGCAGAGTAGGGTTATAGCGAAATTAGAGCCATTCGAAAGAGATTCCAAATTAAAATATTTTCCGGTTACCTCTCGCATCTTCTTCTAAGTCGGCTTATAAGACTGAAAGGACGGCATGGTCATTACATTTGCTTGACTAGAGATTGCAATCTTTGTGATAAAATCTTGTCTCACCTGAAGTCACTATCATCTATTTTTTGCTCAAAATCTTTGATCCTTTTTGTGTCCCCTTTTCCCTCCCTTTCCTTCTCTTTCAGACTTTCGTGACACTTCCTTTCCTTTACTACTAGAGAGAGGTAGAAAAATTTAAACCCGGGATGAAGCGACTGGAAGAAGAACGTTCTGTACCAAAGCTATCCATCACTTGGGATTAAGGGATTAAGTGATTGGAAAAAGAGCGTTCAGTACCAAAGCAATCCATCACTTGTGAGTCGGTTGTCAAATAATATGAAAATAGTTTAAGAAAATTATTTCTATGGTGGTGGTCGTCTTCATTCATAAATCAATCACATCCATAAAACTGTTGTTTTTCAAGGGGGATCGCTTTCAGACTCGGAAGACAAACAAGAAAATGAAATTATTGGTGGGCTTTCTAGGGGTTTTCTGGTTTTTTTTTTTTTTTTTTTTTTTTTTTTTTTTTGTTTGCTTAAGAATTCCTTAGGTTGTTTTGGAGTTGTTTATCAAACTTCATTACCTCAAAAATATGCATTACTCAACCCTACAATAAATTCATATCTGTAGTCTCGTTTTCTTCAAAAATTGTAAAAAATATTACCCGTTGGATGAAATGAAAAATAAAAAATATTACGTTTTATTTAGAGATGTGATATCCACACACCTCATTTTACTTCTCACACACATTTTTAATTTTCGACCGTCGAATCGGATGAAATGAAGGAGAAAAAATATTGCGTTTTATTTATTTGAAACAATCGTTCACTTGTGTGTGAATACTTTTCAATATTTAATACAAATGTCGTCTAGTGCCACTTGAAAATCATCGTTGCGAAAGTGGGCGACTGTCCAACCACTCCTTGTATAAGTTTTCAATAAGTCGTGATTAGCTCAGTCTGGTACAATTTGCACAACTGATTGAATACTAATCTCTATAAATTGATTGGCTACAAAAACCGGCTTAAGTAAACACACGAATTACTTTGAATATGTCATAACATCTGCCGTGGGGTCTAGGGTTCTTGATGCCACACTCTTAAATAATGATATCTTTATTCAAACAAATCAAACACAAATAATATTAAAAACTATGATTAGCACCCATCTCAAGCATTTCTGCATCTATCTTTGCTTAACAGGAAATTAAAACTAAATAAAAAATAAAAACTTAGTATATCATAATCATCCTCCTCGTAATTTTTTACTTGAGTTTTTTTTTTCAATAATTTTTATTTCCATTATTATTATTTTTTCTTGTGAACAAAAGTTTGGAGGAAGATCGGTTACTTTCACCATCAGTGCCAGGACATACCTACAACCTCGAGTTAAAAGGACTACACATGGCATCTATTACCAACTATCGCATGTATGAATTTACTTAAGATTTTACAAACCGAGGCACGAAAGAAAATTGTTGGCAGCGAAACTCAAACTTTAGTGAAGCGACACACTAGACATAAATCTTATCAGCTGAGTCAACCCTCGTTAGCAATTCCATTATTTATTTTTATCATATGCTCAACAGTATAGGAGTCACCATCATCATGATATATAATGAATTTTATATTTTTGTAAGTGCAATAATGCACTTATTTAACAAACATTATAGGCCCAACAATGATGGATAGGAAAGCTATAGTGCATTACATTAATTCACAATCATTATTTAATATAAGGCATCAAATATTTTGATTGACTGACCACCTGACATGCTTGACAATGTTTTATTTTAAAATATATTCTTGAAGTTGCTTAGTATTATAATCTAGTGATATTTTTTTCACACTTGTTAGTGAGAAGTTTTAGGTTTGATTCTCGTCAATGACAAAATTAAACCATATTATTGTTAGTCCATTGTGAAGATTAACTCACCCCCTTCCTCTATATCATTTATTAAAAATAAATTAAAAAAATTCAATTCCCAAAAAATTAGAGGAAATTGTTTTCCATTAACTTTAAATTATTGTACTAAACAAATAAGTTTCTTGTAATTTTAATAAAACAAATAATTTTCTTGTACTTTTAATAAAACAAATAAGTTTCTTGTACTAAAAATTCAATTCCCAAAAAATTAGCCCACCCCCTTCCTCTATATCATTTATTAAAAATAAATAAATAAAAATTCAATTCCCAAAAAATTAGAGGAAATTGTTTCCCATTAACTTTAAATTATTGTACTAATACTTTTAATAAAACAAATAAGTTTCTTGTACTAAAAATTCAATTCCCAACAAATTAGCCCACCCCCTTCCTCTATATCATTTATTAAAAATAAATAAATAAAAATTCAATTCCCAAAAAATTAGAGGAAATTGTTTCCCATTAACTTTAAATTATTGTACTAATACTTTTAATAAAACAAATAAGTTTCTTGCACTTTTAATAAAACAAATAAGTTTCTTGTACTAAAAATTCAATTCCCAACAAATTAGCCCACCCCCTTCCTCTATATCATTTATTAAAAATAAATAAATAAAAATTCAATTCCCAAAAAATTAGAGGAAATTGTTTCCCATTAACTTTAAATTATTGTACTAAACAAATAAGTTTCTTGTACTTTTAATAAAACAAATAAGTTTCTTGTACTTTTAATAAAACAAATACGTGGCTCCTTATGGATCAACCATAATTTAACACATGTACATACACTTTATGTTGTTTTGGAATTGGATCCCATCCATTTTGTGAGAATCTTAAGGATCTTCACATATTAGTCATTTATTATGTATCGTATTGTTATAAATCATTTAACTTTTTTATTTAAAATTGAACACAAATAATATATGACAAAAACTGACCCAACGATGTACGATTAATGGTTATAATGTGAGAATTCCTAGGATCCCACAAAGTGGATCCGAAGAGAATCCTCTTCCTGTTGTTTTTACCTTCAACTCTCTCTCTAATTGTACCTCCACCACCTTCGACACTCTCTCTTCAACCAATGTCATCTTCGTTTGAGATAAAAAATAACTCATGGGACACATAACCAGGTCGTATGTCCAGCTTTGCACGGGACAAAGAACCTAATGGACAAGCTGCATTCAGATCGAGCTTCCTCAGAAGCTTCAGCACCACTTCCCAAACTAATGGTAAGACAATGGTTAGAGAGAAGTAGTGGAAATAGACATTTCTATCTCTGTATCTAATGGAAATTTGACAGAACTTTCACTTTTGGATTAAATTTGCTAACTGGTTTGATTACAAGGTTCAAACTCTTTTTTTTTTATCTCATAATTTATCTTCTGAATATCTTATGACCATAAAAACCATTAATCTAATTTAATCTTCTTTAATACATGTGTTAGTTTATTATTCTTGATTAATGATATGTTAATCAGTTATCTAATGCTTAGACAATTAAGAATCAGATCAATTGAAGGCTCTAATCTAATACTATCTATTCCAAATACTTGTGAGCAGGCATGTAGATTAACTTCTATTAATTGACTGTTAGTCCAAATTAACCCAATATTAATTTATGAAAAAAAAGACAATTTCATTTCATAAAATGAACCGACAAGGTGGCAATAGGATGGAGACACGCAATAGGATGTGCTCCCCATGGCCCTAACACTAACACCACTCCAAAAATACCATAACATATTTTTAAGGAAAAGGATCCGGTAGTGATCATTCATTGTATATTATGCGGTCAGAAATAATTTTAAAATATAAAATATAAAATATAAAATTAAATAGAAATAGTATATAACGAAAACTGACCGTACGATGTACGATGAACGGTCACGATCACGGAATATTTTCCTACTTTCAAGAGCTTGGACCTTGGAACCCTAGACGTGGCCGAGTAGGAACTAGACACGTGCGCACCACCCTTTATGCGCCAACGCACGAGGCAGCAGCAAATTCTAATTAGCTGCCCAAAAGCTAAAGGCAAAAGCAGATCGGATTCCTAGCGACCGAATCTAATAAGCCCACTACTTTTGCGTTTGGCTTTTCGCTTCACATTTTCCATCCTCCTATTGGCTAATAGCCTCTTACGTTTCCTGATTTTTGCAATAAAAATTTGAGAGATGTTGGAGCACCACACTCTCCCCAAATAAGCGCGTGCTTGTTTGATTGGAGCTTCATGCACGCACAGTCCCACTTCCTGGGCATCCCACGATGATCTGTTGTTTGATTTGATGGGTTTTTCTATTCATATTCACTGCCTTATCATCATGTTTACTTGAAACGGGAAAAGTTATGAACGGTAATAATGTTTGGTCGTTCAATTATACTTTATGATCTCATGGTCAAACAAGTATATCATACCTAATTTTAATGTAGGACTCATCTGCTTCTATATTTCTTGTCAGTAGTAATACTACAGCAAATTCATTCTTGATAAGTAAACATACCTTTTAGTATTAGCTCGAGAGTAAAAAGTTCTTATCAACATTCATAAGAAGTCGACGTACACTTATAACTTGTAAAAGTGTAAGCGAGAAACTGCATATGAAATAGTGCTTGCATGATAAATTATTAGGAAACTAATGAAAAGTTCAAAAATACTTTAGTTTTAATGAAAAATGACAAATAAAGGTGTAGTGAATAGTAACAGAGAAAGGTAAAAATGTGGTTTTTCGTTAAAAATGAACAGTATCGAGGGTGTTTCGTTAAAACTCCCTAAATTATTTCACGTGATGATACAACTGATTAGTAATATACGTGGACCTGTTAAATTTATTTGATATGAATTGGTGAGTTTGGATTGGATGTGAAAAATCTCAAATACCGTCATATTCTATGATCTAGACTGAACGAGTGCTTAAATTTTTATTTTGTTTTGTAACAATCTTTGTATGAGTGTAAGAGTTCTTAATTTCACTCTGACTTTCTCAGAATGTGGTCATGGATCATCTTGGAAACTAAGTTATGGACAAAAATTAAGCACCACATGATACTCTCTCCTTTTTAACAATCTTTGTAGGAGTGTAAGAGTTCTTAATTTCACTATGACTTTCCCATCATCTATGGTCATGGATCGTTGTCAAAACTAAGTTATAGACAAAAATTAAGCACCACATAATACTTTCTCTTTTTGGCTAAGCATCATTTTTCATTGGGTCACTTGTTCCTATCAAAGCTAGCTAATACAATATTTATATCTTTCCATTCAACCTTGATGATGTACTTCACGTGTGGGTTTTCTTTTTACTAACTCAATCTGCCCACTAAGATTAGGAGAGAAATAGATCGAATTCTATGCTCACCCATCGTTTGACATTAGTTGAATTGTGCATTACAAATTCGAGAATTCCTGTTTATGTACAACATATTTCACTCTTTACTTGTAAGAATAGTAAGGAGACAGACTTATTTACATTCAAAGACGCCGCAATAATGATATTTTAAACTAAGAATGAATTATTGTGTCAGGGTTAAAGCACATAAGTTTATGTTATTATTTTGAGATATGTCATAGTGTGTCAAAGTTTCATAGAGATGAACCGATGTCTCCATACTAACAACGTGTAGCCAAAAAATTGTTGTGTGTAATCTTAAAAGATATTGGTGTAATTAGAAATAGAATAATTATACATAAATAATTATTTATTTTGTCAAATTTCCGAGGTGAGATTTTCAATAGTCTCGTATATATACACGAATAAGAACCACCACCTCCTTTTGAATTAGGTCTAAGAAATAAGCCACATGCTGCCTTTACCTTCCCAATTGTTTATGAACTGCAATACCATCCAGAGCTCGCTGAGTTCATAGTTTTTTCAAAGGCTTAATGTTATAATGGTCTTTGTGTTTTACTCATTAGGTCAATTTAGTTCATGTGTTTTCAATTGGGTCAATTTGATCATTGTGTTTATCTCTGTTATCAAATTAATAACATTTTCATCTTATTTCTATAAATAATTTGTAAATTACTATAAAACTTATTTGTTAAATTATAATTTATTTGATTTAAAATATTTAAAATGAAATAAAATTAAAAATTAAAAAAAATCCAACTCTCTGACCTCCTCCCTAATATTACCCCTCTCTTTTCTATGTCACAACCTTATTCATTTTTTCAGATTGGAAGTTTTATTTCTTATATGTGTTATTTCTCATTGATTTGTATTTTTCTATAAAGATAAAGGGTAGTTATTTCTCATATGATTTTTCTTATGAATTTTTTAAAGGAGATTGAATGAAATGTTCTTAATTGGCTAACATAAACAAACACGAGGACTAAATTAGCCATATAAAAAACATGAGGACTAAATTTGTCATATGGCTATAACAACAATGCTATTTTGACATTTAAGCCTTTTTTAAAAGAAAAGATGTGGACGACGAATTGTTGGCCATTAATTAACTAATAAAAAAATTATAGCCTAAGACGGCTAAGAGCATCTCCAAAGGATATGTCAAATATAGTATGTCAAAATTTTATTTGATGGTTGATGTGACAAATTGAATACAAGGGCTAAATCTTCTTCTTTTCCAATTGATGTGTCAAATATTTATTTCATTATTTTATTGGGCCTAGAGTTACATTAACTATTAAAAATAATCAAAATTAGTTGTAGTCTGTATTGTATTGGTTGTTAATGGGATCCATACATTAAAAAATTAAATTAAATGACTCACATGCCACATCATATATGGCATATCCATTGGAGAACACTTGAATGTCTTTTAATCCTATCTGGCATATTTGACATCTCATTTGGAGATGGTCTAAGATCTATTACCCGTTGAGCCTATTGTAATTAGCCTTAACGCCATGAAACTAATAATTAATTCCTCTAATTAACATGTGACCACTGTTTAAATACATACACGAAATTATCAATATTTTCATTGAAATATTCGAAAAATCAAGATCGATATGGGAAGAGAGGTGAAATGCAAACTTCACACTATATAGGCCAAATATAACAAAATCAATTAATATTGATGATATTTTCCGATTCACTACATAAGTTTTACCGGAGCCCATTGCAGATTGAACTTGTGAATTTTTTTTATAGAAAATTTTCTTTAATTTAAACTAATTTGAATATACTCATCTCTTTATAAATTTTCACAATTATCATCGAAGGCAACTGACATCGATATTGATATATACACCAATCTTTTAATAAATTTGCATATGTTACATATACTCTTGGATTGTGATTGTGTAAATGCTAAATAGATTTGGTTACTAGTTTTTCTTTCCCTATAGGATTGTATTTACTTGGAGGACAAGTTAATCCTCTCCTTCTTCTCTACTATAAATACAGACACTATCTACAATAGATAACATACACATAAGAAATCCCTACACTTTCTCCATACTCTCTCTTGCCGTACCTCTTATTCCCTTTTAGTTAAATAGGCCACAACACGTTATTAGTATGCTCCTCTGCTACGCTAAAGAATCTGACAGGGAATTTTTTATTACAAACTAGTTCATCAATATCATCATGCAATCAGGTTCTTCCAAAACAATGATTTTATACTCGATATTTTTCAGCCATATTTGCATGAACCTTCACCATAATGCATAGTCCAACTTTATGTTTTACGAATTTTAGATTCTACATAAATTGTTTATGCATTATATTCATAATTGTTGAATTATTGTGAATTGATATTGTGAATATGCATTTAAATATATTTGAACTAAAAAAAAAACTAAATTAGGGTTTTTGAAAACCCTACACGCAACCATTGACTTCAAGCTGCACTGCCAAGCAAGCCACCAACAATAGGTGAGTAATCTGGATCTACTGAAAGAACCGAGCCTCAAGAAAACCTAAGCCATGAAGTCAATGGCTCCAAGCATGCAACCCAAAAAAAAAAAACTCTATGCCAAGATGGCATCGCCTTTATTAAACCACCGTAAGGCTTGGCCTGCAGCCACGCCACATAGGTCATCGTCCCTGACGACCATAAGTTCATCCCCGTCAAGTTTTAACTGAGATTCCTTCCAATCTCATTGAAATTTTCATAAGCCCAATTCAAATTTCTAGGGTTTTGGTTTTGAAAGTCGAGATTCTCACCCTTCTTTGTTAATCATGGTCATTGTCGAACCATGAACTCGCCCCGAGGTTTCCCGACAAAGACACGGTTGCCAGAAGTAACGGTGTCGGTCACCCTCTCCGTTATGCACACCCAGTGATGCTAGGGCTTTTCTCTAGTCTAATCCAGGGCCTTTGGACCTGGACCACTCTCGCCCGTAGTAGAAATTGAACATTTCTTTCGTTTATGGGCTCACCTGCAACGGCTTACTGCTTTTTGCTCAACTTATATGACACCAGCCCGTAAGGCTTTAGGTCATTTTACATGTGAAGCATTGAATCGCTCCTCTAGTGGGCCTCTAGTTTGCTGCTTCGTATGAGCTTGCTTCCTGCAGCCTTCACCTAGCTCAATCTGACCTGATACCAACCCAATTTTTGGGCTTGGGCTCCACGGTACCATTTAGGCTTTGGAATTATGTGAAACTCATGAGGAGTATCCAGAAGTATAATCACTTGAACTTAATGTACGCATTTCCTTATGACTAGAAACATTTTTTCCTCTAGGCTTTTGCTGATTAACGAGGTTTTAAAGAGGCACCCATTCTAAGGTGGTCATACCCTTGTGTACATCCCGTAGACGTTTAAATTGGCTTTGGATTAACTCACAGTTCTCCTTTTACTATGGGTTTTTATCCCATATTAGGTTTTACCCAAGCCGGGTTTTGTGAGCCTTATTTCCATTTGCAAGTTCTTTCTCCTTCAGACTAGCGTATTCCAAGTTTAGTGCCAATGAGTCAACTTCCTTAAATTTACATGATGACGAATCTACTTGAGTATGTACACGCTGGGAAGTGTTATAGATATTCTTGGAGTGTGATTGTGCAAATCCTAGATAGATTTGGTTACAATCTATTCTTTTTCTATAGGATTGTTTTTACTTGGAGAACAAGTTAATCAACTCTTTATTCTCTACTATAAATAAAGGCACTTGTAGAGAGAATAACATAAACATATAAAATCTCTACACTTTTTCATACTCTCTCTTGCTGCACCTTTTGTTCCCTTTTAGTTAAATAGATCATATATCAATATTTTTACTTATGTCGATATATATTTTTTTAACAAACGATATTGTCTACACTAAGAGGTAGAGAGTGGGTTAAGCCTTACAATGGGCTAGCAATAATGTAGTTCAAATTTACCTTTGGTGAGAATCGAACCTAATACTTCTCACTTACAATTGAAGAGGAATATCACTAAATCCTAGAAATAAGTGGCACCTATATTGATATTTTAAATGAGAACATGCAAACTCAATCCTAGGGGTCGAAAAAATACCGAAAATTCCAAATCGAACCGAAAAAATCCTGAAACCGAACAAAAAAAAATCCCAAATCGAAAATCTCGAAAATTTTCGGTACCCAATCCCGAACCTAAACCCTAATATATATATATATATGATTTAATTTTAAATATATAATTGAAATTGTAACAGCTGTTAATCTCAACCGTTGAATCCAAATAAAACCATCACTCAATCACACACACTCTCTCTCGACCTCACCATACTCTTTCATCTTCGCCAATTTCTCTCGATCTCTCTCCTCATCCTTATTTGCTGTCTTCGAATCCGACCACATTACACAAGTGACTTACCTCTCTCTCGATTGACCTCTCTGATCTCTCTGATCTCTCTCTCGACTTCTCATCCCTCACTGAAAAACACGTTGCAGGAATAGCAGCAGCTCAGGTGATATCATCGTCGATCCTCACCAAGAGTTTGGCTTTGTTTGAAGGACTCAGACCTTCAAGCCTTAAGTTCACTCAGTCTGAGACTCTCTCTGTCTCTATGTTGCTCATTCTTAAATTCGAAGCTCAACAACCACCTACCCTTTCATAATCTGACTCTGACGAACTCTCTCTGCTCCGGCCATCACCACACCTCACGACTTCATCCCCAACACCGATTCTCTCCAGTCTCTATGTGTGTGGGGTTTCGAATTAAGGTTAGGGTTTCAAATTTGGGCTTAGGGTTTCGAATTGGGGGCTCGGGTCAGAAGGAGGACACATGTCTGTCTGACTATCTCGTCACTATGTCTCTCCCTCGACCACCGATTCATTGTCACTTTCTGATTTCAATTTAGGTTTTTAATGTAGGTTAAGATGATTTCAATTTTAATCTGGATGATGATTTGGATTTTGATGTAGGTTTAGTTTCGGGAAATCCCGAAATACTGAAAAGATTTCTGGAATTCCGAAATTTCAATAACGGATCAATCATCGAATTCTCGTTGCGAAAATTTTTAGTTTGGAATTTGATATACTATTTTCGGTTCGGTATCTCATATCCAACCAGCCCTACTTAATCTCATCGAATCTCGACTGATACCCATCCTGTCGTCTAGGTATAACTACAGTTGTCAACTACCTAGGGGGACCACGTCACTAAATAATAAAAAAAAAAAACCCGCATTCAATTCCACGCCCCTTTTACGCGCGTGGAACATCACTCTCCAGGAAAATATCTCACGAGTCACAATGACGTGTGCAAAAAGCGGAAGAAAGGCAGGTCCCACATCGCTCCCGCCAATGAAATATCAGATACCTATCGCCGCGTGCCACGTTAGCTCGGTGCTACTGTGCGCGCGACTGTTATATATTTACGGTGCTCCTTCACCATTATTCGAAAAAAAAGGCAGCGGTAGATAAGGCTCTGGGAAGACACACAGAAAACAGAGAGTTGCAGAGAATAGTTATATGGGATGATGATGGAGGAGAGCAACAACGTCATCGCACCGTTCGTTTTGAAGACTTACCAGATGATTAACGATCCAACGACGGACAATCTAATCACATGGGGAAGAGCCAACAACAGCTTCATCGTCGTCGACCCTCTGGTCTTCTCTCAGAGACTGTTACCCGCTTACTTCAAGCACAACAATTTCTCCAGCTTCGTCCGCCAGCTCAACACCTATGTGAGCAATTAATCATGAAATTAGTAAATTAATTAATGGGTTTTGTTAATTAAGTAGGGAATTGAAAAACCCAGTTCGTAATTTTGATTGATTTTGCAGGGATTTCGAAAGGTCGATCCAGATAAGTGGGAGTTCGCGAACGAGTGGTTTCTACGAGGACAGACGCATTTGCTGAGAAACGTGGCGAGGAGAAAACAAATGGGCAAGAGTTCTAACTCGAATTCGCTTTTTTCGAATTCGAATTCGAATTCGAATTTCTTACCAACGAAGCACGAGGAGCTCAACGACGAAGATGTAATCATGGAGATTTCGCGGTTGAAGCAGGAGCAGAAGGCGCTGGAGGAAGAAATCGGGAATATGAACCGGCGGCTGGAGACGACGGAGCGACGGCCGCAGCAAATGATGGCGTTTCTACACAAAGTGGCGGAGGACCCGGAGATTCTGCCACGTATGATGCTCGAGAAGGACCGCGCGACGACGGCGCAGTTGGGGGAGAAGAAACGGCGGGTTATGATGATAGCATCGACGTCGTCGTCGTCATCGGGGATGGGGGCCACCACTTCCGTTAGGACTGAGGACGAAGATGATGGAACCGTAGGGGTAATTTCGTCATCTCCCGAAGCAGGTTTTGAGATGGAGAGTTTTAATCAGTATCCCACGTCACCGGAGGTCCAGACGGCGTCGGATTGGTTAAGGCAGATGCGGTTTGTGGATCAAGTTCGCGCTATTCAAAACCCGAATAATATGAATCCGACGGCGTCAGGTCATGGGGCGGAGAATATCCGGAATAGTAGTAGTTCTGGGTACGGGTATGGGAATGGAAATGGTGGCGGCCCTGGCGGGGAAGTGGGATACTTTACGGAGGTGGAAGCTAGTCCGCCACCACCTTATCCATTTTCGCTATTGGAGGGAGGCTTTTAGATGCAGGTGTTTTTGGTGCTTTAACAATTTATATGTTTCATTTTTCGGTCGAATTTAACAAGATTTTTCTTGGATTCTATATTTGTGTTATTTTCTTTTTATTTTAATTGATGTGCCTTTATCAAACTTACTTCGTACGCAAAAAATACAATTATGTGTTACCATTTAGCAATACTTGTTTATGTGTAAGTAATAGATTTCCACAAGTTTGTAGTAACATGAAATTAGTTCTCGTTATTAAAACTAATGAGCCGATAAATGAAAACTTATAAGCGATTTTAGCTATTATCGTCAATCATTTTTTCTTCAGTTATATATTCGACCTTCAATGGTTGCAATGCTACATTATAAATATCATTTTAATTAGATTAAAAAAAGAACATTATTGATGAATCACTTTGTCACCATTTCTAATTTAAAGAATGAAACGTTCTAAAACTACATCTCAAAAGATTCTCTCGCTAAATGAATGTGAGCCAAGTTGTTCTCCTTCACCTGGTCTTGACATAGCTTCATAACTACATTTATTGAATTATTAAGTTCGCAAGAATGAGCCGTAATTTTAAATCATATATCATTAAAGATGTAGTCCGTTCATTTATGTGAAATGAGTATCCTCTCTGGATCATTTTTGTGAGGATTTTGGGGATCCTCAAATCGTACGGCTATAAATCATTTTAAATAATTTTATTTAAAATAAATATAAATAGTATCTGACGAAAACTAACCGTACGATATACGATGAACGATCATGATTTAAAGATCTTCACAAAGAGAATTCGAAGAGGATCCTCCTCAATTTATGCGTTCGTTTCACCTCTATTTACACGTGTGGTAAAACTTGATATGATTATTTAGGTAATAAAGTTGGCAAGATATGAATAAATATTAAAAAGTTACATAGACACACGAAGAATATGAATACTTTGTCCATAAAAAGTGCTTAAGGAAGGAGGATGAAAAGCGGAACCAAGTCCTCAAGTCAATGACCATTTTATTATTTTTATTTTTATTGTATTTTATTCATCGAGGCACTAATTCTCAATGACTTTTAGTAATTTGATTCACATTCAACCTAATTTCACATGATTTATGAGAAGTAACACATTTTTAATATACTCTGGACCCATTACGAATTGCCACATTAGCTTGTCCTAATTGCAGCTACCAATATACACTGCGGCAGACCCTACCGCCAGTGGCAGACTACAATGCTATTAGGAAGTGTTCACATTCATAAGAGTATTCAACTCGCACTTACTACTATAGTTTAATAGTGTTACTTTTTACTTATAATTGAGAGATTCTACAGTTGATTCTTGTCAAAAATAAATTTGAGTCACATTATTACTAGTTTATTGTAAAACTTAATTTATTCTTCTAAATAATATCATTTATTAAAAAAGAAAATATTCAATTTACGGAGAAAATGTTGGGTGGTTTTGATTCATGAGACAACACACACGTAAATGGAAATCTATGAATCGTGTCTGTTCATCATAAATCGTGTGATTAGAAATTATTTTAAATATTTTTATTTAAAATTAAACACAAATAGTACTTAACAAAAACTAACCACACGATATACAATAAACAATCATATTACGAATTCTCAGCATCCTCCTCAAAAAGATCCAGAGGGGATCCTGTTAGCGTAAATGGTCCATCAAAATGCTGATTGACGCATAAGACGGCTCCACCCAACATTTTCGATCGACAACCCCTGAGGGGCACAGTAAACTTACATGAGGCACGAGGGGTACCCTTCATTTATAAGGTAGGGCCTATAGGCCATCACCTCTCTGCAAACATGCCCTGCCTTTTTGTGCCACATTTGCACGCCTTGGTGCCCATGTCATACAATCTCTAAGAACGTGACATGGGCATGCCAAGTACACATTGTAGTGTAAGCCTAATTTTTAGGAGAACTTTAACTAAAAGCATCTAGTATTGTTCATTTTAATGAAAAATCATATTTTTACACTAAAAAGTCAATCATGGTACTGTTCACTTTCCTTTATTTTGTCCCTATCATTAAAACTCAAAGTTTTCAAGCTCTTTTCATTAGTTTTCATGCTCTTTTCATTAGTTTTCATTAGTTTTCCTAATTTTTAGAGTAAATTTTAGCAATGATCTTTCAACTTTAATTAAATTGGAGTAATGGTCTTTCAAGTAAACATCCATTACTATTGGTACCTTAACTTATCAAAATGTGTAGTTATGATTATTTTCGTCAAGTTCGTTAGAATTTTGTCAAAATAAGTTATGCTGGAATGACTATTGTTACAATTGGGCTCCCTCAACTCATTAAAATGTGTAGATATGGTCATTTTCGTCAACTTTGTTAGAATTTTGTCAAAATGAGTTATGTTGGAATGATCATTGCTACAATTGAGTTGTAGTTGAGGAACCATTGCTCAAATTTGGTTAAAGTTGAGGGACCATTTCTCCAGTTGTATTAAAGTTGAGGGACCAATTGTAATGAATTTTTAGTTGAGAGACCATAGTTGCACGTTTTGATGAGTCGAGGGACCAATGGTAATGGATTTTTAGTTGATGGACCCTTACTCTAATTGAGTTAAAGTTAAGGGCTATTGCTACAATTTACTCTAATTTTTATAAACTTAATCAAGTAATTGAGATCGTGACGTTCACGAAGGTTGTTTACTTTCTTAGTGCTTGCGCTAAGGGTTAGGGTTGCTTTATCTGTTGGTTGAATTGGCCACTAGGTGGAATCAGACCTTCGACTCTCGATTGCTGCTGGATGATGCTTTTTTGCTACCACCCTAAATTATAGTGTATGCTTACTATACACTTAATCATCTATCATATGTTTTTTCACTTTCACTTAAACTTAGTTAATTATTTTTCAAATTGAAAAAAAAATGTAACATTTAATGTGAAAGATAAATGTCACTTAGTATTACGGTCTAGTGGTATTCCTTTTCAATTATAAGTGAGAGGTATTAGGTTCAATTCTCGTCAAAGACAAATTTGAACCACATTATTGGAATCATTTGTAAGGCTAAGCCTATTCCCCTCCCTCGTCTGTAAGATAATATCTCATGTTTAAAAGAATTAAAAATTAAAAATTAAAAAAATATAAAAGTTAACTAAAATTGGGTTAAATGACACTTGATAGATGATAAGATGTATAATGAACATATAATAGTTATGATAGTGAGCAAAAAGGAAGAAGATTCTCTCTTCTCCTAATATTTCTCATTTTACTTGAACGGTTACGATTAAGTTACGTTGACATCTTATATTAATTTTTTTATAAAGACATATTAATTTTTTATAAAGATAAAAAAATAAAAAGCAAAATGTAAGAAAAAAAAGAGGAAAGGAGATGAGAATCAATTGAGAGAGAATCATACTCCAAGCAAAAATGTTCCTATTGAGATTAGTCTTTAGTCAAACAAGATAGCCAATAGCCAATGATGTGCCAAAGATCCATGTCAAAGTCAGACTCGTGCTTAATTACGCTTCCATCTATGGGGGGCCAGGCTCCGAAGTTGACGTAGGGATTTGCCCTCAGAGGCTCACCCTATGGGGTCCACCCGAGGTTGAAGCGTGATTGGGCCGTTTGAGACTCGTGTCGTGCGCTGAGAGAAACCAAACTGCATGATGAATTGGGCCACGGACCTTTGCGACAGAAGAGCGAGGAAAGTTTTAGTATTCATTATTCGCGTGATATTTTCAATTCATTTGTATGAACCTTATGTGAGACGTAATTTTAAATTTGTAACTGTTTACTCATCAACAGTTATTCAAATAATAAAGTAACCATATTTTTTAGTTAACTATTAAATTATAAAAATTAATATTAAACAATAAACGAATATTAGTTTAGTTAATTTTTCGTAAATGAATTTTTAATGAGTGTTCTGAAAATTAGACTGTATCTTATCATCGAAGTACTTTGCATGCTCGCAAGAAAGTTAAAAAGATAGGACTAGGAGAATGATCAATAAGAAGGTTGCTAATTTTTTGCAAAAAATACGGCACATGTGTGAGTTTGTAACTCCACGAGACATTGAAAAATCATAGGAAAATTAATAAAAAGGATTTGAAAACTTTGAGTTTCAACAAAAATAACAACAATGTGTTGTAAGTGAATAGTACCAGAATTAACTTTTTATAATAAAAATGAATAGTACGGGAAACTTTTCGTTAAAGCTTTCAAAAATCAATTCAAAAAAAGAAAAATTAATGAAAAAGGCTTGAAAACTTTGAATTTTCACGATAAGGACAAAATAAAGAGTAAATTGAATAGTACCATTATTGACTTTTAGTGTAAAAATATGATTTTTTGTTAAAATGAACAGTACCATGAGTTTTTTTGTTAAAGTTCTTAATTAAGGCTGTGGGCCCCGAGGGTCGTGGGACAAGGGGGTCTCAGTTATCTCAGCCAAGTATTTTCCTTCGGCTTTTGGGGTTAAGGGAGCAAGCCCATCGACTCGTGAGACCACATGGGGACAGTAAAAGGAAGAAACACGTGGTTGCTTCCCAGTGCTTCACTTTTGATCCTCCTCCTCACGCGTTCAAATGAGAGTCGAGACGCCAGGAGAGCGCAATGTGGTGGTGCTCTGGCGCACACTATCTTGGTGGACGTTGAACCCATGACTAAGTAGGGTCCCCCACGTGTTTATATCCAAGTTCAGCAACCATCTAGCATGGGTGTATTTTCTACCAATACTACCAATACCAATTTTTAACCTTTTTTTTTTCCTCAAATAAATGATACTATATCGTTTGTTAGTAATTAAGGAGATGTCAAATGTAAATATTAAAATAATATTTTATAATTTACGTGACATTTTGTATAATTTTTTTACTAAATTGATATGTCATTATGTTAAATAGAAATATTTTAACTTCTTTCATCTCTTTGTTGGGTTTAGTTGTGACGACCCGTTCCGAATTATTATATATTTTTCTCCCTGAGTGTGTAAAGTGACGGTAATGCTCTCGTGGTTTAGTGACGTGGATGTACATATGTGTTTTAAATTATTATTTCTACCGTCGTAGTTAAATCGTACTCGATGCCATGAGTGTGTTGATGTGATCTAGGGCCAAATCGGATTCATAACAAAGAAGTTACGAACAAATGAGTGTGTAAATGGGTAGAAATATATTTTTATGAGTTGGCTATACCTTACCCACCATTTACCTTAGTTCCTGATTTCTTTGGCCCAATTAAATTAAAAATCTCTCTCATTTTTCCTTCTGCCCAATCACGCACGCACACACCTTCACTATCTCTCTTCTCTTGGACCTTCTTATTCTTTCTTCTCCTTCCTTACACCCGAGCCACCCTTACTTCACAATCATCATCAAAACATCACGGATCGAATTGGAAATCACTACCATCGCGCTCACCTCGGCCCCACGAACTTATTGGTACCCTTAGGTAGAGGAATAGATGTTGGGAATTCGAGAACTCCTGAGCTTCGGCAAGGTGTATTTTTCTACGTCGTGATCGTGGTTTTTTTCTAAAGTTTAAGGGCTCGAGGTGGGTCCTAATCAACTTTATAAGGACCCTAGATTAGTTTTGGAGCAGTTTGAATGTTGGAATAGGCAAGAACATGAAGTTGCAAGTTGGCCGGTTGTTCCATGCCTTATTCCGACCATTTTACGTAGGTTTTAGGACCTCAAATAGGTAAGATTGTGTTCTTCTAGTTGAGAGCTTCAAATCCATATAAAATTCGTGGAATTTGGTTGAAAAATGATGAAGATATTAAAGTTTTAAGATTTTCCAGAAACCAGGGACACAGACGGCGGATTTTGGTGAAGCCATCGGAGAATGAGGAGAATATTTCGTAAACTTTGACGGAATATACTGACGGCATCAGGTAACTCCGTTAGTTTTTAAACGGAATATTCTTTAACGCCGTTAGGGATTCTGTCAGCATGCCAGACACGTGCCTGTGCGTGGCCGGCGCGTGAGACGTCAGGAAGTTAATCTAAAATTATCGGGGTGTTTTTGTTGTTGAGTAGGTCACGTTGGTATATTCAAACACCCCATCTAAGTAACGTATGAGAATTATTCCTAAGGTTTGTGTATGTGCTTTAAAATTAATGTAAAATTAGTTATGTCGCATATAGGTGAGACGTACCCGGAGGACGAGCGTGGTCAGGCGAGACTTGGGGGCTACGATCCTACTACTTACCAGTGAGTGAGCTTTTGTTTTATATATATTGTTGATGCACAAAATCAGTGAGGACTTTGGTACAACATAAAGTGTTAAGTTTGTGACCTTCGCTAGATTGCTTCGGTCACTAGTGTGGATAAGTATGTAAATGGATAGAGACAGGGAAGCAAACACAAGATGTACGTGGTTCACCCAGATTGGCTACGTCCACGGAGTAGAGGGGTTCTCATTAATTGTGAAGGGTTTACACAAGTACATAGGTTCAAGCTCTCCTCTAGTGAGTACTAGTGAATGATTTAGTACAAATGACATTAGGAAATATTGTGAGAGAATGATCTATATTTATAAAAGATAGTTTCTAGTTTCATTCTGACATTGACATGTGTCGTGCTGTGATTGGCATTTGATGTCGACACGTGTCGCATTATGATTGGCCTCTGATGTTGACATGTGTCGCGTTGTGATTGGTCTCCTGGTTGGAGGGAGACTTTTCTGGGTCCTTGGCGGTATAATGTTGACCGGTGCTTAGTAGTTTCGGGGTTGGTCAAGTATGGTACAAATAGTGCTCGCCTAAGTTCCCGAGTGAGGAAAGCTCTTCGGTTGGGGACTTGCAAGATCCAAGCTATTGAGTAATCACGAAACTTCTAAGTACCGAAGTGTGGTATCATTTTCACTTGCCTTATCTGTCTCATATGTAGATGTGGCAACTTCTCTGGAAGTACTTTTCCTTCATCCAGGGGTGGTATCTTTAACCTATGAAGATGCACAAGGTAATGTATCAATTTCACTTGAAGCTTACTTGTAGTTTCAGGCTTGGTCAAGTGCGATACAAACCCTATAGTAGGAGTCCCACAAGTCGCCGAGCTAGGAGATTTGCTGAAGGAGGTAACAAACAAGGTAAGCAATCAGACTTCCAAGCAAACAACCTGGATCAGAGGTTCGACTTCGGTTTCCGGTTGATTGTTCTCCTTCTTCTTGTGTCGTAAACGGCAATAAGGATAATGAGAAACAAATGGAGAAGAGATGATATGAGATACTTTTGCTTTTGAAGAAGTAACTTTCCACATGCTTATTCTTGAACTGGGCTGGAGGGTTTTCTGGTTTCCTCAAGAGTATAAGGCCGACTTAAGAATTTGAGGGTCAAAACAAGTTCATCAAATTTAGAGTATGTTCGACCCTGATGATATGGGATACTTTTACTGTTGACAAAGTAGTGGATGTATCGGCACATGTTCTGTTACGCTTGTCTTCACATGCTTCCTTGTATCATTCTCACTTGCCCTATTTATTCCTTAGGCAGATGTGGTATCTTCTCTGGAAGCATAAGATGTTGAAGATGAGTACTCGAGAGCAATGCCAGGTAAGTAATCAGGCAAGAAGTTCCAGGCAGTCAGTTCCTGACTGGAAGCTTGATTCCAAGTGCTGACTGATTGCTCTCTTTCTCCTTGTCTTACAGGTAAGAACAAGACCAAAGGAAAAGACAAGGAAAAAGCATGATATGGGATACTCTTGCTTTTAATCCTGATGATATGAGATACTCTTGCTCTAGTGTGGCTTGTTTGCAGAGGTATTATCGGGGGGAAAAGAAGCTGAGTATTTCGAGAGACTCTGCTGAGAGTGCCATCTCGAATATGAAGAAAAGTTGAGCATTTTTTTATTTGCAGGTCTGCCTGGCTGTGGAGGATGAAGGTCGACATATATAAGAATTGTCCCAACAACGAGTGGTAACGCTGTTCATTTACCTTTCTCGGTCATAGCAATGTAGTGGAAGCTGCAATATTCAGGTGTTTTAACTTTGTCAGAGCATTTTGAAAAAGTGGTCTGTGGTATCTGAAAAGCTGATGTTACGTGTGAAGATTGCAGACAAGTTTTATCCAAGAAAATCTAGCTCTCGAAGTTCGGAGAGCGGTGCCTCTTCGGTTTTCGAACAAGCAATCCTGTCGGGGATCTGACTCTTGAGATTCGGAGAACAGTGCCTCTTAGATTTTTGAGAAAGCAATCATGTTGGGAGTCTGGCTCTTGAGTTTCGGAGAGCGGTGTCTCTTCAATTTTTGAGCAAGTAATCCTGTTGAGAGTCTGGCTCTCGAGATTCGAAGAGATGTGCCTCTTCGATTTTTGAGCAAGTAATCCTATTGGGAGTCTGGCTCTCAAGATTCAGAAGTTGATGCCTCTTCGATTTTTGAGTAAGTAATCCTGTTGGGAGTCTGGCTTTTGAGATTCAGAGAGCTGTGCCTCTTCGATTTTTGAGCAAGCAATCTTGTTGGGAGTGTTTTCTTAAATGTGAGTAAAGGTTGGGCATTTTTGCCAGCCTGCCTTGCCACGGAGCACTGATGTGAGAAATACTTAACACACAAATTAAACCCTCTTTTTGACAATTGTAGTATGGATGTAAGTAGGGTATCGTTCTAGGCCGGGGATTAGGAGGGATTGCTAATCTATTCTAAATTAATTTAAAAATATTAAACAAGACTTAAGGACACAAAATTAGGCTAAAAACTCTAATAACTCGAAACACACTTAAAATGACTCAAAATAATGAAAACAATTAAATTAAACACTAGGAACTGAAATGGACGGAAATTAAATTAAAAGACTAACAATAAAGAAAACTAACTAAATAATATAATTTAATAATGGATGGGTGTTTGGTTTTGATGAAAAGTAAATTAAACTTAATTAAATTACAGAATTGACAAAAACATAAAATTAAGGTAAAATGATAAATGACGGACTAGCTAGAGGGTTCTTCTCCACACATGACACATAAGCAACCTAAATTGATTTTCAGTTGTTCTTTCAATAAATTGTGAATCTCAATACTCCAGATTAACCGTGAACAGCACTTTTTTAATCTTCAAGTTTTCCTTTAAGTTATTGAATTGGACGGAAAACGCATACAACAATTCAAAACATTCTTCAAAAATCCCCTACGTGAAAAGCACAATAGAGATACAATCAAAGATCATTAAACTTTGTGAAAACTATAAGCATTGACGAGGCATTCGTAACTATGAAAAGCATGATACTCTTGCCAAGAATTTACTTAACGTGATTGTGACTAGCAACCTTTACTACTTGTGAAAATAAGTTCATAACGATTAGGTGAAATTCACTTATATTCTAGCATCAAATTCATGCATGTAAATTAAGCGTGCACTCTCAACCAACATACACAAATCAGTTTTTATACGAACGGATAAGTAAATTGAAATCACAACTTATGAAATCACAACCGAAGGTAATCAATTCATATTACAAATATATTCATGGTTTCGAATTAACCTCTAACCAACATAAATTTATTTACACATTATTAAAAACAGAAATAAAAGAGAAGTTTGGAAAAATTAAACCGAGAAAATAGATTGAAGCCTTCTGCTCACTGTGCTCTGATGCTTCAGTTTCTGCACTCTCTGCCACTCTGCCCATTGCTCACGCTGACTTCCTTCCGTGCTGCTCACCTGCGTGCTGACTCTCCTCACTTCTTCTTTCCCGCAGCTCCTCGCAAGTCTCTCTCTATTTTCTCCCGCTGCCCCAAAGGCAGCTCTCCCCCTTAGCTTCACTTTCACGCTGCCCAAAAGGGCAGCTCCCTCTTTTCCTTCACGCCCCCCCCCCCCCCCCCGCGTCTCTCCTTTTCTTTTTCTTTCTGCTGCTGACCTATCCTCTCTACAGCTCCTTTTCTAACATGCCTTGGATTCTCCTTGTTCCGTAGCTGTCCCTTTATTTCTGCTTAATCCCACGTTTTCCACCTTGGATCCTTCTTTCCTTTAGCTTTCTTTATATTTTTTTTTTCATTTCTTTTCTTCTCAGCTGCCAAAGGGCAGCCTCCCCTCATGCGCCAGCCTCTCTCTACTTTACTCCCCTATTCTTCTCCTACAAACACAATAAATCAAAAGTATCATAAATACTTAAAGCTTCCTATTAAATTAGACAAGAAAAGAAATATAAAAGGATAAAATATATAGTTTAAATATTGGTTTATCAATTAGCGTCACAATGGGTTAGCAATATTGTAATTTAAATTGCTCTTGACGAATTTATTACATAAAATTTCACTTGTTCTATTTTTATTTTCTTTGCATAACAAATCCTATAAACACAAAAATAACGTAAATAACTCAAAAATATAATGAACTAACTAAGAAAAGACGAGTGAATTCGAAGTAAAAATATATATAAATATCATCCGATCAAATACCCCCACACTTAACTTTTGCTAGTCCTCGAGCAAAACAAAGAAAACAAGAACAAGAAGTAACAAGAAAAACATTAGCTTCCCCCTATTTGACCCTCATATTATTTCTTCAAGAAAACAAATCATCAAGAACCATAGCTAGCATCAAGGAACTAATTCAAGTTCATCTTCCTTATTCAAATATTAGCAGTAATCTTTGAATCATCCTTGAAGTGTAGTGTGTGAGATAGCCATGCTAATGCAATTTCAAGTTTTTATTTTTAAAATCATCATATGCAAACTAGCGACCTTCTCACTGAATATTCACTCAATTACACATGTGTTTAGTTTTAATGTGTTTCGCTCAAAGAATCAAATGTGAAAGTTCTACCATAAGCTTGCATAAAGATCACTTCTCCACAGTCATAATTGCAAAACTTAAATCAAGAGGACTTTTATTGGATGTAATGAGATTTAGGGATAGGGTTATTGAAACGAAAGAATAGGAAAACACAAGTTCCAAGCTACATTGCAAGCAATTCTTTTGTTTAGATTTATAAGAACTCAAGCTCTCCAACGATTCTTCTGATACCTCCAATCACACCCTTAAACTGAAACTTTAAAAACTTTTTATTTTCTTTGTATATAATCTTTCTTTTTCTTTTTTTTTTTTTTTTTTTTTTTTTTTTTTAAATACAAACATGAAATACCCCCACACTTATTCTTTTGCCAAACACCTTCAAAGTACTTCACAAACATTTCTCATAAGACAATCTCACATTGCTCACTAGCTTGCTTGGAAAGGGTAAGGAAAAATGTTTCAGGTATAAGGGTAGACATATCTGGTGATAAGAAATAAAAGGCTCAACAAAGACGGCTCAAATTGGCAATCTAATGATATCATTTTTCTTTGGGAAACATGGTTATTTGGGCCATAGTGGTAAACCTAATGCCTCTATCATTTCCAAGTTCATGCAATCAATGACAAACATTTCGAAAGATCGTTACGCAAGTTCTAGAGATGTATCTCACATAAGTTCATCACACATGAAAGAATAGGAGTGTATGAAAAATGCACACACTTTCAATAGGCTCAAAAACTCACATAGGATATATATGGTCACTAAATTCACATATGAAGCTTTAAGTCATGCTTTAGTTTCACATCAACAAGGCTATGTGCATTTAGTTTTTCAAAGATAATCAAACATGTACAAAACTAATACGAGAATTAGGAATTTCACAAAACACATGTTAACTAAGTTCTTGATGATCATGGTTCAAATTTTATCCAATTATATCATTGGGTCGGGAAACTAACAAAAATCTAATTCAAAACAATAAGGAAAACAAGACAATATTTTTGGATTTTTAAATTTTCCGAAATTTTTTTTTTTTTATTTTTTTATTTTTTTTATTTTTAAGAAAACAAAAACTAACAACACAGAAACAAATGAAATTCTAGAGATTTCTACCCCCACACTTAAACTTGACATTGTCCCCAATGTCAGAAAACACTATAATGCAAATAAAAAAAAAAAAATAAATAAATAAATAAATAAATAAATAATAAGAAACAAAAGAACGCAATTGGACTGAAAACTTCCCTAATTTGCAGTAAAATAAAGCGATGACCCCCAAGCTAAAATTCTGCAATCAACTTCAAGGGTGGAAATAACCAAAAGTTCCTGCAAAGAAAAGAAATAATTCAGTTAAGTACGCAAGAAAATTAATTAAAAAAAAATTGCAAACGAAAAATTGAAAATTACGATAAAAGATAATGAATAAAACTAATAAGTAATCATTGGTCGTGCTTGTTGACTTTCCACAGCTTTCCTCTTGAACGGGGTGACACTTAGCTTTTTACTATTTGATGATATTGTACGGCGGAGCTTTGCTCTTTGGGAATATTGCAGTTCCTTATTTGTTCTCCAAGCAGATGTGGCAGCTTCTCTTGTTCTTCATCTCAGACTCCTTCTGCTGGGATGATTGTGCAAGCTGCATTCTTCTCTGCTTGTTTCCTCTGCATGGCGGGCAGGCACGAGGGAGAGGTGTTGGTCTGTTTCTTTCTTCAATCTTTCCAAGTGCCCACCTCTTGCTCTCTTTCTCCTTGTCCTTAGTTGAGGATGAATCAGCACGTTGTCTCCACATGCTTCGAGGTATCATCTTCACTTCCCTTATACGTAAGAGACGAAGAGGAAACATAAGATGATGAGTACTCGAGAGCAAGTGCTGGCTGGAGAAAGGACAGGGAGAAAGCATGATATGAGATACTCTTGCTTTCAACCTTCATGATATGAAATACTTTTGCTTTGAATGGGTTGTTCGCAGGAGTATCCCAAGGAATGAGGAATACAGAGTGACTCGAGAGGGTTCTTTGGGAATGCATTTTCGGAGATGAAGAAGTGTTGAGAGGGTGTGCTGAGAGAGTGTGCTTTTGCTGTGGAAGGCGAAGGTAGAAACTTATAGGACTTGTCTTCACAACCGGAACTGTTCTCTCACTTAGTGTCGGCAGCCGGTGGATGGGTGAAGAATACAAATTACGCGCTTTCTGACAAAGCTGCCCGTAATTTCCGCAAAGCTGCCAGTTGCATGTGACAAGTGCTGACTAGGCTGAGAGAGACAGATGGTTGGAATCGGCACTTCGAGCTCTGAGCATCGTCGATTGTAGAGGTAGCATGTGACACGTGCGGATAAATCTGGAAAAGAAGATTTGCCCGTGGGTTGAAGCCCAGCTTTTGAGAAAGCTAGCGTGTCTTTGACTGTTGAATTTCCCTCTTCGATTTCTGAATTGGTGCTTCGACAAACTGCCCGAGATTTTCGCAGAGCTGAGTTTGCGTGTGACGGGTGACAACACGTCTGGACGAATTGATCTTGCGAAATCCGGGGTTCGGCTCGTGGTTTCTGAGCAAGCCCAACTTTTAAGAAATGAACGCCTCTTTTGAGAAAAGAATCCGGCTTTTGAGAACGGAAACTCCTCTTTTGATAAAAGAATCCGGCTTTTGAGAAAGGAGCCCCGACTCTTCGATTTGCGAGAGGACGCTTCTCTGAGGAGCGCCTCTTTGATTTCTTCTTTTTATAGAGGCGTTAATTTTGTTCCACAACACACTTGAGCACCCTCCTGTAAACACTTCCTTCTTGCACTTGTTTAATCTTGATCATTCCGACTCTCTTCTTTCTTCACCACCTCTGAAAAATGTCTGGCCCTTCCGATCGTCGTTTTGACTTGAACATTGGTGAAGAGGCAGCTCCGCCTTCACCAGACAATATATGGCGCCCATCCTTCATATCCCCTACCGGTCCCCTTACCGTTGGGGCTTCGGTGATGAAGAACGATATGACAGCAGCGGTGGTGGCCCGGAACATTGTCACTCCTAAAGATAACAGACTGCTCGCTAGACGGTCTGATGAATTGGCTGTTAAGGAGTCTCTGGCTCTCAGTGTGCAGTGTGCGAGTTCCGTATCCAACATGGCCCAACGCCTATATGCCCGAACTCGTCACGTTGAATCCTTGGTGGCTGAAATACAGAGTCTTAAGCAAGAGATTAAAGGGCTCAAGCATGAGAATAAGGAATTGCACAAGCTCGCACACAACTATGCCACCAGTATGAAGAGGAAGATTGACCAGATGCAGGACACCGATGGTCAAATTTTACTTGATCATCGGAGGTTTGTGGGTTTGTTCCAACAACATCTGCCTTCGTCTTCTGGAGCGGCACCGCGTAGTGAAGCTCCAACTGATCAACCTCTGCTGCCTCCTCCTTCTGTGGCCCCGCCGACTGCTGAAGCCCCGCCTACTACTGAAGCACCACCCGACCAATGAATACTATTAGTTTACATTATTGTAAAATATTTGTACTTTTTTTTTTTTTTTTTTAAATTTTTATTTTTTTTTTAATTTTTTTTTTGTATTTTTTTTTTATCATTAATTTTAAATTTTATCTTTTTTTTTTTTTTTTTTATGTAAATTAATGTAAAGAGACTTTGGTTAATCTTCCCCCACACTTAAACTAAATAACACAAACTCACAGAAATCAACCAAATAACACAACTAACTAAACAAAACAAAATGAAAGCAGTAAAGATAAGGTTGGAAGAATGCAAAGCTGATTGGGTTAGCGATTCCAAAGTCTCCCTTCGTTGAATGCTTGGGTTGCCTCCCAAGAAGCGCTTGATTTAACGTCTTTAGCCGGACGCATCTTTCCTTTAAATTTCCCTCGGCTCCATTTGAACCTAAAATCAAAGAAAGAAAAATAAATCAAATATCAAAAGTAAAATACACAAACACCAATATAAACATAAACAAAAACAAAAATAAAAGGATTAGCAAAGTTGCTAATCCCCGGCAACGGCGCCAAAATTTGATGTGAGAAATACTTAACACACAAATTAAACCCTCTTTTTGACAATTGTAGTATGGATGTAAGTAGGGTATCGTTCTAGGCCGGGGATTAGGAGGGATTGCTAATCTATTCTAAATTAATTTAAAAATATTAAACAAGACTTAAGGACACAAAATTAGGCTAAAAACTCTAATAACTCGAAACACACTTAAAATGACTCAAAATAATGAAAACAATTAAATTAAACACTAGGAACTGAAATGGACGGAAATTAAATTAAAAGACTAACAATAAAGAAAACTAACTAAATAATATAATTTAATAATGGATGGGTGTTTGGTTTTGATGAAAAGTAAATTAAACTTAATTAAATTACAGAATTGACAAAAACATAAAATTAAGGTAAAATGATAAATGACGGACTAGCTAGAGGGTTCTTCTCCACACATGACACATAAGCAACCTAAATTGATTTTCAGTTGTTCTTTCAATAAATTGTGAATCTCAATACTCCAGATTAACCGTGAACAGCACTTTTTTAATCTTCAAGTTTTCCTTTAAGTTATTGAATTGGACGGAAAACGCATACAACAATTCAAAACATTCTTCAAAAATCCCCTACGTGAAAAGCACAATAGAGATACAATCAAAGATCATTAAACTTTGTGAAAACTATAAGCATTGACGAGGCATTCGTAACTATGAAAAGCATGATACTCTTGCCAAGAATTTACTTAACGTGATTGTGACTAGCAACCTTTACTACTTGTGAAAATAAGTTCATAACGATTAGGTGAAATTCACTTATATTCTAGCATCAAATTCATGCATGTAAATTAAGCGTGCACTCTCAACCAACATACACAAATCAGTTTTTATACGAACGGATAAGTAAATTGAAATCACAACTTATGAAATCACAACCGAAGGTAATCAATTCATATTACAAATATATTCATGGTTTCGAATTAACCTCTAACCAACATAAATTTATTTACACATTATTAAAAACAGAAATAAAAGAGAAGTTTGGAAAAATTAAACCGAGAAAATAGATTGAAGCCTTCTGCTCACTGTGCTCAAGACATTGTGAAGCAAAACCAATTTATGGTGCCAACAAGAGCTTCAGCAAATGAGGGCAACCACAATTCTCAAAAGCTTCACACACTCTTGATCAAGACAGTGTGAAGCAAAACCAATTTATGGTGCCAACAAAAGCTTCATCAATGAAGGGCAACTACAACTCGTAGAAATCTTCACAAATTCTTTATTAAGACTGTTCGAAGCAAATTCAATTTATATGGTTCGTCCAAACCTTCAACTACTACAAGGTGTGGCTTGCATCACAATCTCTTGCTTAACAGTGTGGAAGAAAAATTTGTATATGTTATCTCTCCCACATTTTCAAATTTCTAGTTTCCCAAAAAAAAAAGGGGAAATTCAACAAATTTTTAGTTTTCACAAAAAATAAAAAAATAAAATTGGGAAATGCAACAAAGCTTCATCAATGAAGGACAACTACAAATTCTCAAAAGCTTCACACTATCTTGACCAAGATAGCGCGAAGGAAAATCAATTTATGGTACCCAACAAAGCTTCACCAACAAAAGCTTCATCAATGGATGACAACTACAAATTCTCAAAAGCTTCACACTATGTTGATCAAGCTAGTGTGAAGCAAAATCAATTCATGGTACCCAACAAAAGCTTCAACTCCAAAGCTTCACCTACAAAGCTTCAACTCCAAAGCTTCACCTATAAAAGCTTCAACACAAAAGCTTCACCTACAAAGCTTCAACTTCAAAGCTTCACCTACAAAAGCTTCAACACAAAAGTTTCACCTACAAAGCTTCAACTCCAAAGCTTCACCTACAAAGCTTCACTTACAAAGCTTTAACACAAAAGCTTCATCCACAAATGCTTCACCCACAAAAACTTCACCCATAAAAGCTTCACCAACAAAAACTTCACCCACAAAAGCTTCACCCACCACAAAAGCTTCACCTACAAAAGCTTCACCTACAAAAGCTTCACCCATAAAAGCTTCACCAACAAAAGTTTCACCGACAAAGCTTCAACACAAAAGCTTCACCTGCAAAAGCTTCACCTGCAAAAGCTTCACCCACAAAAGCTTCACACAATCTTGATCAAAACAGTGTGAAGCAAAATCAATTCATGGTACCCAACAAAGCTTCACCAACAAAAGCTTCATCAATGGATGACAACTACAAATTCTCAAAAGCTTCACAATATCTTGATCAAGCTAGTGTGAAGCAAAATCAATTCATGGTACCCAACAAAAGCTTCAACTCCAAAGCTTCACCTACAAAGCTTCAACTCCAAAGCTTCACCTATAAAAGCTTCAACACAAAAGCTTCACCTATAAAGCTTCAACTCCAAATCTTCACCTACAAAAGCTTCAACACAAAAGTTTCACCTACAAAGCTTCAACTCCAAAGCTTCACCTACAAAGCTTCACCTACAAAGCTTCAACACAAAAGCTTCACCCACAAAAACTTCACCCATAAAAGCTTCACCCACAAAAGCTTCACCCACCACAAAAGTTTCACCAACAAAAGCTTCAGCCATAAAAGCTTCACCAACAAAAGCTTCACCCACAAAAGTTTCACCCACCACAAAAGCTTCACCCACCATAAAAGCTTCACCTACAACAGCTTCACCCATAAAAGCTTCACCAACAAAAGCTTCACCCACAAAAGCTTCACCCACCACAAAAGCTTCACCCACCACAAAAGCTTCACCTACAAAAGCTTCACCCATAAAAGCTTCACCAACAAAAGCTTCACCGACAAAGCTTCACCTGCAAAAGCTTCACCTGCAAAAGCTTCACCTACAAAAGCTTCACACAATCTTGATCAAAACAGTGTGAAGCAAAATCAATTCATGGTACCCAACAAAGCTTCACCAACAAAAGCTTCATCAATGGATGACAACTACAAATTCTCAAAAGCTTCACAATATCTTGATCAAGCTAGTGTGAAGCAAAATCAATTCATGGTACCCAACAAAAGCTTCAACTCCAAAGCTTCACCTACAAAGCTTCAACTCCAAAGCTTCACCTATAAAAGCTTCAACACAAAAGCTTCACCTATAAAGCTTCAACTCCAAATCTTCACCTACAAAAGCTTCAACACAAAAGTTTCACCTACAAAGCTTCAACTCCAAAGCTTCACCTACAAAGCTTCACCTACAAAGCTTCAACACAAAAGCTTCACCCACAAAAACTTCACCCATAAAAGCTTCACCCACAAAAGCTTCACCCACCACAAAAGTTTCACCTACAAAAGCTTCAGCCATAAAAGCTTCACCAACAAAAGCTTCACCCACAAAAGTTTCACCCACCACAAAAGCTTCACCCACCATAAAAGCTTCACCTACAAAAGCTTCACCCATAAAAGCTTCACCAACAAAAGCTTCACCCACAAAAGCTTCACCCACCACAAAAGCTTCACCCACCATAAAAGCTTCACCTACAAAGCTTCACCCATAAAAGCTTCACCAACAAAAGCTTCACCCACAAAAGCTTCACCCACAAAAGCTTCACCCACCACAAAAGCTTCACCCATAAAAGCTTCACCAACAAAAGCTTCACCTACAAAGCTTCAACACAAAAGCTTCACCTGCAAAAACTTCACCTACAAAAGCTTCACACTATCTTGATCAAGACAGTGCAAAGCAAAATCAATTCAAGGTACCCAACAAAGCTTCAACCTTAAAGCTTCACCTACAAAACTTAAACACCAAAGCTTCACCTACAAAGCTTAAATATATATATATTCGGAAATTCAAAAATTCAAAAATTCAAAAATTCAAAAATTCAAAAATTCAAAAAAAAATATTCAAAAACAAAAATTGCCTAGGCCTCCTCTTCTTTGGGCCTAACAACTTTCATAACAAATATATATGAAGGAGGAGTTTTAGGCTACCACTTAGAAAGGAAATGCCTTATTCGTCAACTCCCTCGACCGGAGACTTGGAGGACTCCTACCATATGCTACTGCACCTTGATACTCGAAAGTCTCACGACCACTCAGTGATTTGTATTTTTCAAGTCTCAAACTAAGAAGTTTTCCTCACTCGGGAAATTAAGGGAGCATTACCTCAACATACATGCTTCACTCACAAAGCTTCAACATACAAGCTTCAACAAAAGAAAAAACTCAAAGAACTTAGTGAAGAAGGCCTTGGTGTATTTAACACAATACGTTAAAATGAAGCAAAGCTTGTTTATTGATATCTCCGCTAAGTTACAAATATGTACATATGCATGAATCAAAATAAACAAACAAGAGGGAGCTTTCACAAAGGTTGCTCAGAAGAAGTCTCAGCAGTCTGCAGAGTCCCAGAAAGAGGAGGCACCAGAGGGTGATTATTCGGAGCCTCAGTACTAGGCAGAACCCCAGAAGGATGAGGCACCGAAGATTGATCATTTGGAGCTTCATTACGCGGTACTGCCCCAGAAGACGAAGGCAATAAATGCCTTTGGAACAAACCCACAAACCTCTGATGATCAAGTAAAATCTGACCATCAGATTCCTGCAGCTAGTCGAGCTTCCTCTTCATGTTTGTAGCCTAGTCATGTGTGAGCTTGTGCAACTATTTATTCTCATGCTTGAGCTCTCTGATCTCCTGTTTGAGACTTATCACTTTAGCCGCCAATGATTCAACTTGGCGGGTTGGAGCAAATAAGCGTTAGGCCATATTAGACACAGAACCTGCACATTGAACACTGAGAGCCAGAGAATCCTTAATAGCCAACTCATCAGACCATTTGGAAAGTAGTCTGTTATCTTTATGAGTGAGAAGGTTTCTGGCCACCATCGCAACTATCATATTATTCTTCATCACAAAGTCTCCAACAATAAGAAGACCGGTAAGGGATAAGAAGGATGGGCGCCATATGTTGTCTTGAGAGGGCATCGCTGCCTCTTCACCAAAGTTCAAGTTAAAACGACGGTCGGATAGGCCAGACATTCTCAGAAAAGATAAAGGAGAAATGAGGTGCAATAAATCTCTGAAGTACAAAAATAAGGGGAAAATTCCTACAAGCAATAACTCTCTGAATGTACTTCTTGCACATAATTGGTGCCCATATAAAAGAAAGAGCAACAGGGCCGTTGGTTCAAAAATCGAAGAGGCACCACTCTCCGGATTTCGAGAAGCAGATTTTCCTAAGTAAAATATGTCAACAATCCCCACACGCAACATCAGCTCCTCGGGTACCACAGATAACTTTGCTAAAGATCTCTGACAAAGTTTAGACACATAAATTTTGAAGGTCCAGCTACCCTACTATTACCCACAAGGGTAAAGAAACAGCATCACTGCTTGATAACTGAAAAGTCCATATGTGTGTCAACCTCCGTGCTTGATCGGATGATATTTATATATATTTTTACTTCGAATTCACTCGTCTTTTCTTAGTTAGTTCATTATATTTTTGAGTTATTTACGTTATTTTTGTGTTTATAGGATTTGTTATGCAAAGAAAATAAAAATAGAACAAGTGAAATTTTATGTAATAAATTCGTCAAGAGCAATTTAAATTACAATATTGCTAACCCATTGTGACGCTAATTGATAAACCAATATTTAAACTATATATTTTATCCTTTTATATTTCTTTTCTTGTCTAATTTAATAGGAAGCTTTAAGTATTTATGATACTTTTGATTTATTGTGTTTGTAGGAGAAGAATAGGGGAGTAAAGTAGAGAGAGGCTGGCGCATGAGGGGAGGCTGCCCTTTGGCAGCTGAGAAGAAAAGAAATGAAAAAAAAAATATAAAGAAAGCTAAAGGAAAGAAGGATCCAAGGTGGAAAACGTGGGATTAAGCAGAAATAAAGGGACAGCTACGGAACAAGGAGAATCCAAGGCATGTTAGAAAAGGAGCTGTAGAGAGGATAGGTCAGCAGCAGAAAGAAAAAGAAAAGGAGAGACGCGGGGGGGGGGGGGGGCGTGAAGGAAAAGAGGGAGCTGCCCTTTTGGGCAGCGTGAAAGTGAAGCTAAGGGGGAGAGCTGCCTTTGGGGCAGCGGGAGAAAATAGAGAGAGACTTGCGAGGAGCTGCGGGAAAGAAGAAGTGAGGAGAGTCAGCACGCAGGTGAGCAGCACGGAAGGAAGTCAGCGTGAGCAATGGGCAGAGTGGCAGAGAGTGCAGAAACTGAAGCATGTGTGAAGCTTTTTACGAGTTGTAGTGTTTGCATTGTTACAGAGGGGAAATGTTTGAAGCAGATGCAAGAGGGCTGAATAGCTTGATTTTCGTATGCCATGCACTGAAGTTGTTGTTGGCTTGCAATAAGACTTTGTTGGTGACTAGAACTCTTGTTGGCCATAAGTGCTCCCCTAGTTGAGTTGTTAAGCTTGAGGGTTTTTGATTATTTGTGAATGCTTGGAGTTCACATGTACAAGTTGTACCACTCGTCTTCTGGTAGGTGGAATAAATGGTGAGTTGCTTTCATCACTTGGTTGGTGGTATGAAGGTGAGTTCCTTCATCACCTTTCATCACATTTCATCACCTGGTTGGTGGCATGAATAGCAAGTTGCCAAATGATATTAGAGTACGGGTTGTACATTTCATCACCTAGTTGGTGGCATGAAGGAGAGTACAGGTTGTACATTTCATTACCTAGTTGGTGGCATGAAGATGAGTTCCTTCTTCACCTGGTTGGTGGCATGAGTGGCAAGTTGCTAAATGATATTAGAGTACGGGTTATACATTTTGTCACCTGGTTGGTGGCATGAAGGAGAGTACGGGTTGTACATTTCATCACCTGGTTGGTGGCATGAAGATGAGTTCCTTTTTCACCTGGTTGGTGGCATGAGTGGCAAGTTGCCAAATGATATTAGAATACGGGTTGTACATTTCATCACCTAGTTGGTGGCATGAAGGAGAGTACATGTTGTACATTTCATCACCTGGTTAGTGGCATGAAGATGAGTTCCTTCTTCACCTGGTTGGTGGCATGAATGGCAAGTTGCCAAATGATATTAGAGTACAAGTTGTACATTTCATCACTTGGTTGGTAGCATGAAGGAGAGTACGGGTTGCACATTTCATCACCTGGTTAGTGGCATGAATGGCAAGTTGCCAAATGATACTAGAGTACGGGTTGTACATTTCATCACCTGGTTGGTGGCATGAAGGGGATTACAGGTTGTACATTTCATCACCTGGTTGGTGGCATGAAGATGAGTTCCTTCTTCACCTGGTTGGTGGCATGAGTGGCAAGTTGCCAAATGATATTAGAGTACGGGTTGTACATTTCATCACTTAGTTGGTGGCATGAAGGAGAGTACAGGTTGTACATTTCATCACCTAGTTAGTGGTATGAAGATGAGTTCCTTCTTCACATTTCATCACCTGGTTGGTGAGAATAAGGGCAAGGTGTCGAGGCACATTGTAGCAAGTGTCGAATGACACAAAGTATGTTGAACCATTTTGAAGCACAATTGGCTTTTGTATGAATATGTTGGAATGTATGATTGAACGAATATACTGTGAAGCTATTCATTTATTTGTATAGTATTGTTGACATAGACTTTGTTTCATGTTAGAAGGATTCATGTTGAAACTTTGAACCCGAGTGTTTCATTGCTAGGAATGTAAGAGGATTAGGACCGAGTTGTCTAAATCACCTCTTTATTGAATTCATGCCAAATAGTCTTCGTTACATAAAATGCCGAACGATTAAAACTTAACACTTGTACAATGTGAGTTTACTTGTAATAGTACTTCAAGTGATTAGTGTTCCATGGATGGCCAATGATCTTACCATCGGAGCTTATAAGCTTGTAGGAGCGAGGGCGACTGATGCCAACAACTTCAAACGGTCCATCCTAGTTTGGACTAAGTGTTCATTCACTCGGGACTTTGTCGCAGAGTAATCTTTTCTTCAATACCCAGTCCCCCACTTTGAAAGAACAAGGTTTGACCCTTGAATTATAGTAGTTGGAGATGCGCTGCTTGTAGGCGACATTCCTCAAGTGAGCCTGGTTTCTATGTTCCTCGACTAGATCTAAGTTAAGGGTAAGTTGTTTGTCATTTTCGCTTTGCACGTAGTTTTAGACTCGGAACGTTGCTTGCTCAAGCTCAACTGGGACAACTGCCTCTGTACCAAAGGCAAGTGAGAATGAGGTTTCTCCTGTTGATGTATGATACGAAGTGCGGTATGACCAAAGAACTTGGGGTACAAATTCTGGCCAACAACCATTAGCCTTGTCCAAGCTGGTTTTCAAAGTTCGCTTGATTATTTTGTTGATAGCTTCGACTTGTCCATTAGACTGAGGATGAGCTGGGGAGGCAAAACATAAGTTGATGTTGAACTTAGAGCAGAACATCTTTAACTTATTGTTGTTGAACTGTCGCCCGTTGTCAGTGACTATGGCATTGGGAATGCCGAATTTACAATGGATGTTCTTCCATACGAAGTCTTCTATTTTTGCCTCAGTAATGGTTGCCAAGGGTTCTACTTCAGTCCACTTTGTAAAGTAGTCAACTGCAACGATTGCATAGCGGACCTTACCCTTCCCTGCAGGCATTGGGTTGATCAAATCTAGTCCCCATTAGGCCAAGGGCCAAGGGCTAATCATAGGAGTGAGCGGCTGGAGAGGAGAGTAAGGAATAGTTGCGTAGCGTTGACACTTATCACATGAGCGAGATATTCTGATGGCATCTTGGTGGAGTATTGGCCAATAATATCCTTGGCAAAAAGCCTTGTGTGCTAGGGATCGAGATCCAGCATGATCTCTGCAGACTCCTTCATGTATTTCTCGAAGGACAATTTTTGCCTCTGCGGGCGTAAGACATCTTAGGTATGGTAGGTTAAAACCCCGCTTGTAGAGTTGATCATTAATGATCAAGTAATGGGTAGCCTTGTATCGAATCTGCTTAGCTTGGACTTTGTCATTTGGAAGGATGCCATGGGCAAATCATCTATAAATCGGGATAATCCAACTATCCTCCTGTTGTAAGTTGCACACTTTCGCAGCCATGGTGCTTGGCTGCCAACAATTTCGACCTTAATTTTTCTCCCAATCTTGTCTTCCATTGTTGAGGCGAGGCGAGCCAAAGCATCTGCATGACTGTTTGCCGCTCGAGGAATTTGGGTGATCTGGTAGTGGAAGTGCTTGAGCAATAATTGTGTTTGTGTCAGATATGTGCCATGAAGCTATCCTTAGCGTCAAAGTTGTTGGTGACCTGGTTAACCACCAATTGGGAGTCACTGAAGATATCAATTCGTTTAACCCTAAGGTGTTTGGCCAAACGTAAGCCTACTAGGAGGGCTTCATATTCGGCCTCGTTGTTCGACGCCTTGAATTTGAAACGAAGGGCATACTCCATCGCCACTTTGTCAAGGGTCGTAAGGACTAGTCCTGCTCCACAACCATGTTGGTTAGATGAGCCATAAACATATAGACTCCATGTTGGGGCTGTTGGTTCTATTTTCTGAGCTTTCAAGGGTAATGAAACCACTTCTTTAGGCGTAGAAACAATGTCAACAGGATATGTGAAGTCGGCGATGAAGTCTGCCACTGCTTGGCCCTTCTCAGCTGGCTTTGGTTGGTAGGAGATGTCAAACTCACCCAATGCTATCACCCATTTTATCATTCACCCCGAAGTGTCAGGACTTTAGAGGATTTGTCGAAGAAGATGATTGGTAAGCACGATGATGGAGTGTGCTTGAAAGTAATGGCGAAGTTTTCGAGCAGACATAACCAATGCTATAGCCAATTTCTCAATGTTGGAGTATCATGTCTCTACATCTTGTAAGGCCTTGTTATCGTAGCAGACAGGCTGTTCGACATTACCATCCTTTCGAATGAGAACGAAACTTACTGCTGAAGCCGATACTGATAGATAGATAATGAGAGTGTCACCAACCTCAGGTTTGGAAAACAGATGGGCTTTACTCATGTAGTATTTGAGGTTCTTGAATGCCTTGGCACATTCATTAGTCCATGTAATGTACTTCTTACTTCCCTTAAGTGCTTTGAAAAAAGTAGCACATCTGTCTGTGGCCTTACAGATGAACACAGTTAAGGCTGCCACCTTGCCAATAAGGCTCTAGATGTCTTTTGAAGTTACCAGTTCTTTCATGTCGAGGATTGCTTTGTTCTTCTCAGGAGTAGCCTTAATGCCTCGTTGGCTTATCATGAAGCCTAAGAATTTGCCAGAGCCTAAGCCGAAAGCACATTTATTGGGGTTCAACCTCATTCGATACCTCTTCAGAATGGTGAAAGTTTCAGATAGGTTAGCGATGTGTTGGTTAGCATGTTTGCTCTTGACTAGCATATCATCAACGTAAACTTCCATGCTCTTCCCAATCTGTTTGGCGAACATTGAATTGACTAGTCTCTGATAAGTCACTCCTGCATTCTCTAGGTCGAATAGTATGACTTTATAGCAATATAGTCCCCTGTCAGTAGTAAAGGCTGTGTGTTCTTGGTTCGGAGGGTTCATGAGGATTTGATTGTATCCTGAGTAAGCATCCATGAAGCTCAGGAGTTCACACCCTGCAGTAGAGTCTATAAGTCTGTCAATGAGAGAAAGAGGAAAGCTATCATTCGGGCATCATTTGTTTAGGTCGGTGTAGTCGACACACATTCTTCACAAGACCTTTTAGAGCAAGAGACTTTCTTTGGTCAGTTTTTTCTTAACAAGGACCACATTTGCTACCCATGTTGAGTAATTGACTTCGCGGATGAAGTCTATGCCTTTGAGTTTTTCAACTTCTGCCTTCATTGCTTCGTATCGTCATCATAAGATCTTTGCTTCTGTCTCATCGGCTTGGTCTTGGGGTCAATACTCAAGCGATGATATATGATATCGGGAGAGATGTTTGACATGTCCTCGTATGACCAGACGAAGACCTCAGTGTTCTCTTGCAAAAAAAAGATCAATGCCAACTGAATGGGTGGTGCCAATCTTCAGCGGGTTGTGCTTGCTTGGTGAAAGAGTCATCACGAGGATCGTCGGGTTGATTATTGCCACAGTGAAGATCCAAGTTGGCTTCGTCCATGCTGGTCTTTATGACTTGGTCATGTATAGAAAAGGTTTCCTTGGGCACATGCAGGTGTTGTTGCTTGACTGAAGTGTTGTAACATGACCGTTCACTAAGTTGATCTATTCTGATGTAACCATTGCCATAAGGGGTTGGAAATTTCATCAACAACATATGTGTGGATACCATTGCCTTGTGATCATTGATGCCTATGCGTCCAAAGATGACATTGTTTGCCGTTGGGCAATCAACTACCAAGAAGTTAGTGGAAAGGGTAGCTGTGTAAGCGCCCATGTACCAATGGTGAAAGGTAAGTGTATGCTCCCTATAGGTTGCACGATATCACCGGAGAAACTTATTAGAGGAGAAATCGAGCGATCAAGCAAGTGTTTAGCTACATTAAGTGCCCTGAAAGCTTCAGCAACATGATATTGACCGAAGCCCCCGTGTCTACTAGGATTCGTTGTACTTCAAAGTTGGCTATGTGAGCCTCTATGATCAGTGGGTCGTTGTGAGGGTAGATGATACCTATTTCTTTCTCAGGGTAGAAACATATTGGATCCCAATTAGGCTTTTGATACTTGCCTCCTCTGATGTCTTCCACGTGAAACATTTGGTGGCCATGCCTTAAAGCTCGTTCGCTGTTTTTCATGGCCCTATTGGAAGATTCAGATATAGGTGTGCTGCCGCTTATAAAATATATCACATTCACTTGGCATTGGTTACGGTTATCCCTTGAAGGGTGAATGAGGAATCGATCAATTTTTCCTTCACGCGCCAAAGCTTCAATATGATCACGAAGGGTGATACACTTCTCTCCGTCATGGCCGTTGTACTCGTGGTAGCAACAAAACGTGCCCGTGTTCTTCGTGGGCTTGTAACCCGACTGCCTCGGCATTGGCTTTGGTATTAGGTGTGCTATGCTTGGGTAAATGGTCACGCATGTGGCGTTCAAAGGTGTGTATGTCTCATACCTCGGGGTAGGGCCTGTCCTGACACGTGCTTGGCCTACTATGTTGACTGCCTAGGGGCGAGCATTATTCTGGTGATACCCTTGGTTATCGCGATAGTGTCCCTTGCTCCTTTTACTAAAATAAGACTGGTGAGGATGGAAATCTTTCCTTTTGCCCTGAGATTGATATGTCTGTTGACTTGGCGAAGTATTAAGTAAGGCAGGGGGAGGCACCGCTGCCGTTTGGAAGGTTGGGGTCTTCTCATTTGGTTGGATCTGGCTTCCACTCCCTACTTGTTGATAATGGGTGGCTGTGGGGGGTTTCCCTTGATATGTCATTGCCTCAGCGGAGGCATGGTTGTAACCCTGTGCCATCACCTCAGAGTAAGTCTTTCAAGTGTTGGCATTGATCATGTACTTGAAGAAACAATCACGTAGGCCTACCGTGAAGGCTTTGAGGGCAGTCTTGTCGTCTACCTCGGCACATCGGGAATACTCATGGCTGAAACGGCTAGCATACATACGTAATGACTTGTCTGGCTTTTGGCAAATACTGTACAAGTTATCCGTAGAGTGTAAGCGATCGGTTTGGAAAATGTGTTGAGAAACAAACAGTTTCCTCAATTCCTCAAATGATTTTACCGTCTCAGGTGAAAAACGACAATACCAGTTTAGAGCTCCGCCAGAGAAGGTGGAGGGGAAGAGAAGACATCGCCCTTCATCGGTGTGCATCTGGTATGCCATGGTGGACTCAAAGAGGTTAATGTGTTCAATCGGGTCCTCCTTTCCAGTATAGAGTTGCAAGCCAAGCTTCTGATTTGTCTTTGCTTGGAGGAGGTGTCAAGGATCTTCCTTGTAAAAGGGCCAGGCCTAAGTTGGTTCCAATCAGGTATCTCAACTTGTCATTCGGCCTTCAACTTGTTTACTTCCTTAAGGAGCTGTAGGACAAGAGGGTCCTGAGTAGAGTCCTGTACCACTGAAGCTTTCTTTCGTAAATCTCCATCTCCTCTTGGAAGTAGGAAGGTTTGATCAAGAGCATGTGATTTTTCTCTAGACTCGTCGTACTGACTTTTAAGGTATGTCTGTTGGAACATCTCTGAGTCCCCTATACCTTCGTGTTTTTCTAGGACTTGTTACCCCTTCCCCAAATTGGTAGTCGGTCTGGGACATGGGAGGGGACCGAGTCTTTCGGAGACCCTTCATTGATCTTCGAGCTTACATGGATGGGATTGTCTCGACGTTGCTTTAGGAAGTCTCGATAATCGTGAAAGACGGCTTTCGATCCTTCCACTCCTTCTGTAAGGAGGTGCCTTCCTCAACTCCTTCTACTTCGGGTCGAAGCAGCTGGGTTGAGAGAAGTCTCATGTTGGTCACCATTTCGATGAGTAGCTCGCTCCTCAACAGGAATACCCATGTCGAGGGCAAATAACCCTCCGTGTTGGGGTGCACCCAGTTGATGGTTGACTTCCACAGGGGTGATGAGCTCGTGTGTTTTAGTATACCTAGCCTCATGGAGCATCTCGAAGACCTTCTCATACTGCTCTTAGAGGATCTCATTCTTTATCGCTATCTTGTTGTTCTGAGCCTCCAACTCATCGACTTTAGCCTGAAGAGCAAACTTCTTTTGTTTTTTTTTTCGTTGATTTGCACTAGGTGCAAGATGGGTGTCATTTTGTGTGTTGTGGCTTCCTTCGCTCCCCATGTTGGAAAGGGATGCCTGACCAAAAGAGAGTGTATGAATGGTGGAAACTAGCTTAACAAAGCTGAAGAGAGTGGGAATAAGTGTCGTTCCCACAGACGGCGCCAATTGTTGATGCATAAAATCGATGAGGATTTTGGTACAACAGAAAGTGTTAAGTTTGCGACCTTCGCTAGATTGCTTCGGTCACTAGTGTGGATAAGTATGTAAATGGATAGGGACAGGAAAGCAAACATAAGATATACGTGGTTCACCCAGATTGGCTACGCCCACGGAGTAGAGGAGTTCTCATTAATTATGAAGGGTTTACACAAGTACATAGGTTCAAGCTCTCCTCTAGTGAGTACTAGTGAATGATTTAGTACAAATGACATTAGGAAATATTGTGAAAGAATGATCTCTATTTATAAAAGAAAGTTTCGAGTTTCATTCTGACATTGACACGTTCGTACTGTGATTGGCCTCTGATGTTGACACATGTTACGTTATGATTGGCCTCTATGTTGACATGTGTCGTGTTGTGATTGGCCTCCTAGTTGGAGGGAGACTCTTGTGGGTCCTTGGACGTATAATGTTGACTGGTGCTTAGTAGTTTCGGGGTTGGTCAAGTATGGTGCAAACATATATATATGTATATATGCTTATGATTCCCAGAAACTATTTTAAATGAATGTAAGTTTTAAATGCCATGTCATTTGTGCATTATGTGTTAGTATTGCATTAGTATAGCTATGCATAGTATTGGATGAGACTGCGGAGGTTCAGGTAAACTTCAGGTGAGTATATCATGATGGTATTGGTTGCGTTGTGTGTGGTTATACGTTGATGCATTTTGAGCTCATTATCCTGCACCCTGGTGTTAGTGCTTCCGCCCGTGGCCAGGGCATAGTCTTTCACGTGATGTTCACCTCCCGCACCGCACGCTCACCTTAGATCCAAGTTTGGTGCACATCCTTGTCGTACATACCACAATAGGTGGTTCCAACTTGTAGGTGACCCGTAATTATTCACACAGCCTTCACGTGATCGTGGCACTTGATCGTACTTATCTACACCCAGCCTTGTCGTAGAGACCATAATAGGTGGCTTCGGCTCATGTGCAGGCATACTTGATGAGCTATAGATTCAGCTGTACTTGTCACATTAGGTGACTCCCGCTAGCTTACTATTTTACATTGATTCGTATCACATGGCTTACACATTTTATGGTTGAACATCTTGACATGGCATACCTCTGTTTTCACTACTTCTAATCATTACCTTTATGTACCTATGTGTTATTATTTTCTGGAAAATTATATGGGTTTTACTGTGAGGGGTTAGTATGTTCATAAAGATAACTGTGTTTTCAAAAACTCTGTTTTTGCCCACTCACGTTTTCTATTTTGCGCCCCTCCATTGTCTAGGTAATTGGTCATCTTTGGTGGCTCACGAGGACATTCACGGCAGTTCTGACATCTCTATAAATAAGTAGGGATCTTTTCCCTGTTTCTATAATTAGTACTTAGTTGGTTTGACTGCACTTTCGTTTACCTATGCTCTAATATTTGTATAACTTGCTTGGTCACCTTCACTCACTTATATTATCTTAGTTTAGATAAGTTTGGTTTTAGGTTTTATTTATTCGCATTTCTTTTATTATCACTTCTGTTGTGCATTTTGGCTACGTCACTCTCACATGTCGGCCATCACGTCTCGACTTCGGTCAGGGTGCGTTAGTTTGGTATAAGAGCTAAGGTTTGGCAGTCCTATGTCTTTTATTGGTGTTCTAATCATTTTGATCTTTGACGTCAGAACCATGCTGTCTAGTAGAGAACCACATACTTCATTTGAGTCTAATTTTCCAGATATTGCTCCACTTGGTGAAACTATTGCTAATGCTATTCAGTCCTCACTTCATCCACCCCAGAGGACCCCCATTGAAGACTGCATATAACTTAAAGTTGAATAATTTCGTCAGTACTGAGGGGTCCGATGGAGCTGAGCATTGGATCAATCATGTTGATAAAACCTTTTGAGTGATGCAGCGATAGTGAAATCTTCCTGAGGACAGATGGGTCGATACGACCGCTTGGTTTTTGGGTGAGGAGGCTGCATTATGGTGGAGACAGGAATCTTTCTAGTTGTTAGCGGACGATGCCGCAAATTGGGAGGTTTTTAAGCATTTATTTTAGAAGAGATTTATACCTCCGAAGTATTTGGATCGTAAGAGGGAAGAATTCTCGCATCTGAAGTGAGGGAATAGGTCAGCTACTGAGTATCATCGGAGGTTCACTGATTTGTCCCGATATTATCTAGAAATTGTTGTAAATCCTGTTGAGATGCTTCGACGTTTTAAGTGGGGTACTCGAAGAAGTGGTGTTCTATAGAGCCTACGATTCCTTGTTCTACATATCAGGAGTTCATCGAGGTTCTACTTAGGGTTGAGGACTCCGAGAATGCTCTAAATGATAGTGATGAAGATGAAGAAAAATAATACTAGTAAAGATAAAGGCCAGTCATCCTACGGTCCTCGTAAAACACAGAACTTTAAGCGAGGTGGTGCTAGTTATAGTTCATCCAGTGGTGGTTCGAATTCTGCTACGCCGCAGAGGGGCGGTAGGTTCACAGGAAGTTCCCAATTTCAGAGGTAGAGGAATCCTAATAGTTATGGTGCTCCACTTTGCCGTATGTGTAATAATCATCATTTTGGGGAATGTAGACGAGGTAATAGTGGATGTTTCACTTGTGGCCAGATGGGGCATCAAGCTCACGAGTGTCCGCAAAATCAACAAAAGCCCCAGGTTCATGTTTTACCACCAGCTGTACTTCTTCAGCAGATTCAGGGGACTAATAGCTATACTTCGATAGGTTGAGGTGGTCTTTACCACTATCAGAGGGATGTAGCTTCGTATTTTGGGGGAGCCTATCCAAATCCAACAGATCCATATTACCAGGGTGGTTATCTACTATATCAGGGGGGTTATGCACCATATACACTGTATCAGGGCGATGGATCACAGTGGTACACTGGAGGATCATCTCATAACCTTGATGTTGCTTCTAGTAATGCTGGTTCGTCAATGCAACCTAATCAGCCTAGTCAAGGACGAGGTAATCAAGGAAACATAGGTCGTGAAGGCCGATAGCAAGCACATGGCCGTGTTCATCATATCACTCTGCAAGATGCTCAGAGCAACCCTGATTTGATTATGGGTACGTTAAATATTCTTGGTTATTTTTCTAGAATATTAATTGATTCAGGTGCCACGCATTTATTATTTCTTATATGTGTGCTCAAAAGACTCAACCACACCTCACACCCCTCGATTATGAATTGGAGTTTCGATGCCTAGAGGCGAGACTTATTATGTTAGTTGGGAGTATCAAGGATGTCCTGTTATCGTTGAGGATGTCATCATGCCAACTAATCTTGTTCCTCTAAATATAGTTGATTTTGATGTTATTCTGGGTATGGATTGGTTACATTACAATTGTGCCAAGTTGGACTGTTATGAGAAGGTTGTCACTTTCCATCAGCCCAGCTTACATGTGGTTACTTTTATGGGCAAACGTTATGGATTGAGACATGGTGTTATCTCGACCGTGAGAGCAAATAAACTGTTGAGGAAATGATCTCAGGGCTCTTTAGCTCATGTGGTGCTGAACCAGGATACTTCTACTCGAGTGGAGGATGTTAGGGTAGTTAGACATTTCCTTGATGTTTTTCCTGATGATTTACCTGGACTACCACCAGATCGTGATATGGAATTCACTATATATTTGATTTTAGGTACTTATCCTATTTCTTTAACCTCTTATCAAATGGCTTATGCAGAATTGAGAGAGTTGAAAACTCAGTTACAAGAACTTGTTGATAATGGTTTCATTCAATCTAGTACTTCACCATAGGGAGCTCCAGTTCTGTTTGTGTGAAAGAAAGACGAAACTTTGAGGCTGTGTATTGATTATTGATAGTTGAACCGAGTGACGATTAAAAACCGTTATCCGTTACCTCGCATTGATGACCTGTTTGATCAGTTTCAGGGTGCTTGTGTGTTTTCAAAGATTGATTTGAGATTTGGGTATTATCAGTTGAAGATTAAGTGTGAGGATGTTCCGAAGACAGTGTTTCGGACTCGTTACGGTCATTACGAGTTTCTTGTAATGCCATTCAGGTTAACGAATGCTCCAGCAGCCTTTATGGACCTGATGAATCGAGTATTTTGCCCATATCTCGACATGTTCGTTATTGTTTTCATCAACGATATTTTGGTATATTCTAAATCTAAGGCGGAGCATACTAGACATCTCACTCTGGTTCTGAAGAAGTTAAGGGAGCATCGACTATATGCTAAATTTAGTAAATGTCAATTCTGGTTGGATCAAGTGTTATTTTTTAGGACATGTGATTTCAGCTCAGGGTATTCTTGTGGACCCTTAGAAGGAAGCTGCAGTAGAGAGCTGGCAACAACTTCGTACTATCACGGAAGTACGGAGTTTTCTAGGCCTAGCCAGTTATTATCGACGTTTTGTGAAAGATTTCTCAGTTATAGCTCTGCCATTAACAAGGTTAACTATGAAGGAAGTTAAGTTTGAGTGGGATGAAGTATTGTCTCACTCATGCACCTGTTTTGACATTTCCAGACGACAGTGGCAATTTTGAGATTTATAGTGATGCATCCTTGAATGGATTGGGTTGTGTGTTAATGCAGCATGGCAGGGTGATTGCTTATACTTCGCGACAATTGAAGCCCCATGAGATGAATTATCCTACTCATGATCTTGAGTTGGCAACCATTGTTTTTGCTTTGAAGATTTGGAGGCATTATCTTTATGGGGAAAAGTGCAAGATTTTTATCGATCATAAATGCCTCAAGTACCTTTTCACCCAGAAAGATCTTAACCTTTGACAACGGAGATGGATAAAATTGCTTAGTGATTACAATTGCACGATTGAATATCATCCCGGTCGTGCAAACACAGTGGCAGATGCACTTAGCAGAAAATCACACGGGTAAATTAATGCTTTTCATGCATGTCGTATTCCTCTCCTCACTGAATTGAGATCTACTAGATTTGATTTAGAAGTGGAAGATCAGGAAAAAGCCCTACTTGCTAGTTTTCGAGTCAAACCAATCTTGATAGATCGTGTGCTCGAGACTCAGATGAATTATGATGAATCACATGAATTAATTCAGGCAGTTTCAGAAAGGGAAAAAGAAAGACCTCAGGATACCGAATTCCGATGGTATGCTGATGCAGGGCGACCAAATGTATGTGCCTAATGTCAAAAAATTAAAAAAAGATATTCTTGATGAAGCGCATGTTTCAGCATATGCAATGCATCCTGGAAGTACCAAGATGTATCACACTATTCGACCTTTCTATTACTGGCCTGGTATGAAAAGAAAGATTGATGAATATGTGAGTTACTGTGCAGTTTGTCAACAAGTCAAGGCAGAGAGGAAGAAACCTTTTGGGTTATTACAGCCACTTCCCGTACCACAGTGGAACTGGGAAGATATTACTATGGATTTCGTGTACAAGTTACCACGTACATAGAATGGTTATGATGGTATTTGGGTGATAGTGGATCGACTCACCAAGTTAGCATACTTCATACCTGTTCGAGAAAAATATTCATTGCATCAGTTGGCAGAACGGTTTATTTTAGAAATAGTTAAATATCATGGTGTCCTAGTGAGTATCGTTTTTTATTGAGACCCTAGGTTCACTTCTAAATTTTGAGTAGTTTTCCATGAAGCTCTCGGTTCGAGATTGCTTTACAGCACAACTTATCACCCTCAAACGGATGGGCAATCTGAGAGAAATATTCAGACGCTAGAAAATATGCTGAGATATTCGGTTTTGCAATTTGGAGATGCTTGGCATAAGCGTTTAGCTTTGATCGAATTTGCTTATAATAACAACTATCATTCTAGCATTGGCATGTCACATTTTGAGACACTCTATGGTAAACCATGTCGTACTCCTTTATGTTGGTTTGAAGTTGGCGAGAGAGTGCTAATGGGCCCTGAGATTGTGGATAAGACTACTTAAAATATTCAGGTGATTAAAGCTAATCTGAAAGCGGCCCAAGATCGACAGAAGAGTATTGCCGATAAGCATGCCACTGATAGAGTATATAAAGTTGGATATTAGGAATTCTTGAAGCTATCACACTGGAAAGGTGTGGTACGGCTCGATAAGAAAGGTAAGTTGAGTCCTCGGTATATTAGATCGTATCAGATCACTGAGTGAGTTGGTGAAGTTGCCTACAGGCTTGAGCTACCTCCAGAGCTATCAAAGGTGCATGACGTTTTTCACATATCTATGCTTCATCACTATGTCTCTGATCCATCCCACGTGATCCCTCCTCAACCACTAGAAATAAACCCAGATTTGACTTATCATGAGGAACTAGTGACGATCTTGGATTGGAAAGATAAGGTCATTCGGAATAAGACTGTGCGCATGGTGAAAGTTTTCTAGAGGAATCATTTGGTCGAGGAATCCACTTGGGAAACTGAGAAGCGTATGCGAGATTTGTATCCACGTCTATTTTATAGTTGTTGATGTGTAGAAATTTTGAGGACAAAATTTTCTTAAAGGGGTAGATTGTGACGACCGTCCCGAATTATTATATATTTTTCTGCCCGAGTGTGTAAAGTAAGGGCAATGCCCTCGTGGTTTAGTGACGTGGATGTACATATGTAGTTTTAAATTATTATTTCTACCGTTATAGTTAAATCGTACTCGACGCCATGAGTGTGTTAATGTGACCTAAGGCCGAATCAGATTCATAACGAAGAAGTTATGAACAAACGAGTATGTAAATGGGTATAAATATATTTTTATGGGTTGGCTATACCTTACCCAACAATTACCTTAGTTCCTACTTTCTTTGGCCCAATTAAATTAAAAATCTCTCTCCTTTTTCCTTTTGCCCAATCACGCACGCACACACCCTCACTCTCTCTCTTCTCTCGGACCTTCTTATTCTTCTTTCTTCTCATTATGTACACCTGAGCCACCCTTACCTCACAATCATCATCAAAACATCACGGATCGAACTGGAAATCACTACCATCGCACTCACCTCGACCCCACGAACTCATTGGTACTCTTAGGTCAAGGAATAAACGTCAGGAATTCGAGAACTCGCGAGCTCCGGCGAGGTGTATTTTTCTACATCGTGATTGTAATCTTTTTCTAAGGTTTAAAGGCTCAAGGTGGGTCCTAATCAACTTTATAGGGACCCTAGATTAGTTTTGGAGCAGTTTGAACGTGGAGTTGCAAGTTGGCCGGTTATTCCAAGCCTTATTCCGACCATTTTCCATCAGTTTTAGGATCTCAAGTAGGTAAGATTGTGTTCTTCTAGTTGAGAGCTTCAAATCCATATAAAAGTTTTAAGATTTTTTCCAGAAACTGTCGACATAGACGGCGGGCGGCGGCGGATTCCGGCGAAGCCATTGGAGAAGAAGAAGAATATTCCGTCAACTTTGACGGAATATACTGGCAGCATCAGGCAACTCCGTTAGTTTTTAAATGGAATATTATACTATTTAACGGAATATTCTCTAACGCCGTTAGGGATTTTGTCAGTGTGCCAAGCACGTGCCTGCTCGTGGCCGGCGCGTGTGGCCGTGCCTTGGCCGACACATGAGGGTGCATGAGACGTCAAGAAATTAATCTAAAAATATCGGGGGTGTTCATGTTGTTGAGTAGGTCACGTTGGTATATTCAAACACCCCATCTGAGCAACCTATGAGAAGTTATTCCTAGGGTTTGTGTATGTGCTTTAAAATTAATATAAAATTAGTTATTTCGCATATAGGTGAGACGTATCCAGAGGACGAGCGTGGTCAGGCGAGACTTAGGGGCTACGATCCTGCTACTTACCAGTGAGTGAGCTTTTGTTATATATATATATATATATATATATATGCTTATGATTCCCAGAAACTATTTTAAATGAACATATGTTTTAAATGCCATGTCATGTGTGCATTATGTGTTAGTATTGCATTAGTATAACTATGCATAGTATTGGATGAGACTGCGAAGGCTCAGGTAAGCTTCAGGTGAATACATCATGATGGTATTGGTTGCGTTATGTGTGGTTATACGTTGATGCATTTTGAGCTCATTATCCTACACCTCGATGTTAGTGCTCCCGCTAGTGGCCAGGGCACAGTCCTTCACGTGATGTTCACCTTCTGCACTGCACGCTCACCTTGAATCCAAGTTTGGTGCATAACCCTGTCGTACATACCATAATAGGTGGTTTCGACTCATAGGTGACCCGCGATTATTCGCATATCCTTTACGTAATTGTAGCACTTGAGCGTACTTATCTATACCCAACCCTGTCGTACAAACCATAATATGTGGTTTCGACTCGTGTGCAAGCATACTTGATGAGCTATAGATTCAACTGTGCAAGTAACATTACTTGACTTCGTTGGCATATTATTTTACATTGATTCGTATCACCTGGCTTACACATTTTATGGTTAAACATCTTGACATGACATACCTCTATTTTCACTGCTTCTAAGCATTACCTTTATGCACCTACGTGTTATTATTTTCTGGGAAATTATACGGGTTTTACAGTGAGAGGTAAGTATGTTCATAAAGACAACTGTGTTTTCAAAAGCTTTGTTTTTGCCCGCTCACTTTTTCTGTTTTGCGTCCCTCCAGGTTCTAGGTAGTTGGTCATCTTTGGTGGCTCATGAGGACATTCACGGTGGTTCTGACATCTCTATAAATAAGTAGGGATCTTTTCCCTATTTCTATAATTAGTACTTAGTTGGTTTGACTGCACTTTCGTTTACCTATGCTTTGATATTTGTATAACTTGCTTGGTCACCTGCACCCACTTATATGATCTTAGTTTAGATAAGTTTGGTTTTAGGTTTTATTTATTCGCATTTCTTTTATTATCACTTCTGTTGCGCATTTTGGCTACGTCACTCTCACATGACGGCCATCACGTCTCAACCTCGGTAGGGGTGTGTCATCAATTATTAGGACAAACTATCAAATACTTAGAACACAAAACAACATTTATTATGAATTGCATCACACTTATTAATAAAGCATAAACTAATTTGATGGTAGAAGACTTTGTCTTCAATTGACTCAGGTCCACGTAAGAAATTGAAGGATCGGTTAGAGAGAGTTTATTGCCATTTTTTACTATTATATGTTTATGTGGCAATTTTAACATCTCTTTTAGAGATGCTCTTAGTATTACAATTTTTCTTACTTGCTAGTGAGCTTTGTTTTTTATATTTGAATGTGTAGATGTTGTTGTATTGATAAAAAAATAAAAAAATAAAAAAAATTGCATGTGATGAATTGTTCAGTATATAAAACATTTCTCTTTAATTATTACGCCACGATAATGAAAGATGTTTTTTACCATACTTGACCAATCCCGAAACTACTGAGCACCGGTCAACTTTATACCGTCAATGACCCAGAAGAGTTTCCCTCCAACCAGGAGGCCAATCACAGCATGACACGTGTCGACATCAGAAGTCAATCATAGCGCGACATGTGTTAACATCAGAAGCTAATCATAACACGACACGTGTCAATGTCAGAATGAAACTTGAAACTCTCTTCTATAAATAGAGATCATTCTCTCACAATATTTCCTAATGTCATTTGTACTAAATCATTCACTAGTACTCACTAAAGGAGAGCTTGAACCTATGTACTTGTGTGTACCCTTCACAATTAATGAGAATTCCTCTACTCCGTGGACGTAGCCAATCTGGGTGAACCACGTACATCTTGTGTTTGCTTCCATGTCTCTATCCATTTACATACTTATCCACACTAATGACCGAAGCAATCTAGCGAAGGTCATAAACTTAACACTTTCTGTTGTACCAAAGGCCCCACTGATTTTGTGCATCAACATTTGGCGCCTTCTGTGGGAACGACACTTATTCCCACTCTCTTCAGCATTGTCAAGCTGGTTTCCACCATTCGTACACTCTCTTTTGACTAGGCATCCCTCTCCAACATGGGGAGCGAAGGAAGCCACAGCACATAGAATGACATCCCTCTTGCACCTAGTGTGAAGCAACGAAAGAATGAAGGAAAGAGGGTTGCTCTTCAAGCTAAAGTCGACGAGCTAGAAGCTCAAAACAAAAAAAATAGCAATGAAGAATGAGGTCCTCCAAGAGCAGTATGAGAAGCTCTTTGAGACACTCCACGAAACTATGCGTACTCAAACACCTAGCTTGTTGCCCCTGTGGACATCAACCATCATCTGTGTACCCCCCTAACACGGAAGGTCACCTTCCTTCGACATGGGTATCCCTGATGAGGAGCGAGCTAATCATCAAAACATTGATCAACATGAGACTTCTCTCAACCCAGCTGCTTCGACCCGAAGCAGGAGAAGTAGAGGAAGACACCTCCTTACAGAAGGGTTGGAAGGATCGAAAGCAGTTTATCGTGACTGCAGAGACTTCCTAAAGCAACGTCAAGAGAATCCCCTCCACATATGCTCGAAGATCAATGACCCAAGGGTTTCTAAAAGACTCGGTTCCGTCCTACGACCCAGGCTAGTTACCAATCTAGGGAAAGAACGACGACAGACTCGCCCTAGAAGTCAGTACGGCGAGTCTAAGGAAAAATCACACACCATTGCTCAAACTTTCCTACTTCAAAGAGGCGATGGAGACTTACGAAAGAAAATTCTAGTGGTACATGACTCCACTCAAAACCCCCTTATCCTACAGCTCCTTGAGGAAGTAAACAAGTTGAAGGCCGAACGTCAGCCCGAGATACCTGACTGGAACCAACCCAGGCCTGGCCCTCTCACAATGAGGATCCTTGACACCCCCTTCAAGCGAAGACAAAACAAAAGCTTGGTTTACAACTCTATACTAGAAATGAGGACCCAGTTGAACATCTTAACCTCTTTGAGTCCACCATGGCATATCGGATGCACACCGACGAAGAGTGATATCTTCTCTTCCCCTCCATCCTCTCTGGCGGAGCTCTAAACTGGTATTGCCGTCTTCCACCTGGGACAGTAGACTCATTTGAAGAACTAAGGAAACTGTTTGTCTCTAAACACATCTTCCAGACCGATCGCTTACATTCTGCAGATGACTGGTACACTATTCGCCAGAAACCGGACGAGTCACTACGAGAGTATGCTGGTCGTTTCAGCCATGAGTATTCTCGCTGCGCTGAGGCAGATGACAAGACCGCCCTCAAGGCCTTCACGGCAGGCCTACGTGATTGTTTCTTCAAGTACATGATCGATGCCAACACTTGGAAGACTTACTCTAAGGTGATGGCACAGGCTTACAACCATGCCTCCGCCGAGGCAAGGACATGTTAAGGGAAACCCCCCACAACCACCCCTTATCAGCAAGTAGGGAGTGGAAGCCAGATCCAACCAAATGAGAAGACCTCGACCTTCCAAACGGCAGCGGTGCCTCCCCTTGCCTTACTTAATACTTTGCCAAGACAACAGACATATCAATCTCAGGGCAAAAGGAAAGATTTCCATCCTCACTAGTCTCATTTTAGTAAAAAGTGTAAGGGACACTACCGTGATAATTAAGGGTATTGCCATGATAATCCCCGACCCCAGGCAGTCAACATAGTGGGTCAAGCACGTGTCAGGACAACCCCTACCACAAGGTATGAGGCATACACACATTTGAACACCACATGCGTGGCCATTTACCCCAGCATAGCACACTTGATACCAAAGCCAAAGCCGAGGCACCCGGATTACAAGCCCACGAAGAACACGGGCACGTTTTGCTGCTATCACTAGCATACCGACCATGACGGCGAGAAGTGTATCACCCTTCATGATCATATTGAAGCTTTGGCACGTGAAGGAAAAATTGATCAATTCCTCCTTCACCCTCCAAGGGGTAACCATAACCAACGCCAGGTAAATGTGATATATTCCATAAGTGGTGGCACACCCATATCTAAATCTTCCAACAGGGCCATGAAAAATAGTGAACGAGCTTTAAGGTCTGGCCACCAAGTGTTTCACGTGGAAGACATCAGGGAAGGTAAGTATCAAAAGCCTAACTAGGATCCAATATGTTTCTACCCTGAGGAAGAAAGAGGTATCATCTAACCTCACAACGACCCACTGATCGTGAAAGCTCACATAGCCAACTTTGAAGTATGACGAATCCTGGTAGACATGGGGGCTTCGGTCAATATCATGTTTGCTGAAGCTTTCAGGGCACTTAATGTAGCTAAACACTTGCTCGACCGCTCAATTTCCCCTCTGATAAGCTTCTCCGGTGATATCGTGCAACCTTTGGGGAGCATAACCTTACCTTTCACCATTGGTACATGCCCTTACACAACTACCATTACCACTAACTTCCTGGTGGTTGATTGCCCAACGGCATACAATGTCATCTTCGGATGCACAGGCATCAATGATCTCAAGGCTATGGTATCCACCCATATGTTGTTGATGAAATTTCCAACCCTCTATGGCAATGGTTACATCAGAAGAGATCAACTTAGTGCACGATCATGTTACAACACTTCGGTCAAGCAACAACACTTGCCTGTGCCCAAGGAAACCCTTTCTATACATGACCAAGTCATAAAGACCAGCCTAGACGAAGCCAACTTGGATCTTCATGATAAGAGCATATTTATGCGCCTTAGTTAGCTAGTTCTTATGCATTTTCGTTATGTTTTCTTAGTTAAAGTAGTCTTTTAAGCTATTTTCATGTGTTTTTAGGTTTTAAGGGCATATTATACAAAAAGATGCAAATTGGAGCTTTTTGGAGCAAAAATGAGCTTGGATTGAATAGCACATGCTTGGAACAAAACGTTTGGACGAAATAGAAGATTTGAAGATTTGAGGATTCCTAGTCCAAGAATGAGTCCTAATTGAAGAAGGATTCCTAATTAACGAGGGATTCCTAATTGAAGATGGATTCCTAGAAGAATGAAGATTCCTACTCAAACCAAGTTTCCTACTTGAAGTAGGAAAGTTAAGCCTAAAAGTTGCTATTTTGGGTTGATCTTTCCTAAACCTAAATGGCCTTAAGTTTCAGCGACATTAGAAGGTTCCTAAGCGCTGGAAGACACAAAGAAAGGTTGGAGAGCATTTCCTTATCCTTGTCGTGGGTTAGGGTCTATTTCATCTTGGTTTTGGGTTTCTAGAAGCCCTATCCTTTTCCCCCTAATCCTTACCGCACTTCCCCCTTTCTAGAACCTGTTTTCTTGCCTTGCAAGGCTTTCTAGAAGCCTTATCCTACCCTATCCTTATTTGCCACACCCCCTAGGCCTTTTTCCTTGTGAATTCTGATTTCTAAGCCTTTTTCCTTGTGGATTTGGGTTATCCAAGTCCATATCTGATTACCCTAGGGTTTTAAGTGCCTATATATACTCTCATTCACCCCTTGGCTGAATTACCACCTCCCATATACATCATTCACGCCAGAAACATACACCCACTCTTTGCCGCAGCCTTCCACCACCATTCTCTCTAATTCCAGCCAAAAATCATCCCTTGCCGTACCAAGCATCAACCAAGACCACTACCACACTCTTCCCCATCCATTCTACACCATTTAATAACCCAATACCTATCCACAAACTCTCTGCCGCAGCAAGGAGGAAGGAGGAACTTCGTGGATGCACTTGTTGTCTAAGTTGGAGTATCTAGGTGTTTTCTTTCCTTGGATTTCAATGTTTAAACTTATTTATCTTTGCTTTGTGTGTATGATGAACTAAACCCCCCTTGGCTAGGGGGGATTCGAAACCATGTTTATGCTTGCTATATGATTTAATTACTTTTAATTGCGTTTCATAAGTTGTGAATTCAATTTACTTATCTATATGAATTAAAACTGATTTGTGTGTGTTGGTTGAGAGTGCATGCTTAATTTTCATGCATAAGTTTGATGCTAGGATATAAGAGAATTTCACCTAATCGTTACGAACTTATATTCAAAAGTAGTAAAGGTTGTTGATCACAATCGTGTTAAGTAAATTCTTGGCATAAGTTTCATGCAATTCATAGTAACAAGTGCCTCGCCAATGCATATGATTTTCATAAAACTTAATGATCTTTGCTTGTATCTTTGTTATGCAATTCATGTAGGGAACTTGTGAGGAATGCTTTGGGTTGTCGTATGCAATTCATCCAATTCGATAACTTTAGGAAAATCTGAGGGTTAATTAGTGCAATTCACGGTTAATCTGGGGCGTTGGGAATTCATGGTTTATTGAGAAGCAATTGGAAATCGTTTTGTATGCAAGTGTGACATGTGTGGAGAAGAACCCCTTAGCTAGCTTTCCATCCATTCACTTTTATCAAATTCGTTTTAAAATCTGTTTAGTTTACAAAGTTTCTGTTTGTTTTCAATTTTCGTCAAAACCAAATCCCCCTTTATTTTGTTGAGTCATCTTAGTTAGAAATCAATTTAGTTTGTGTTTTTAAGTGTCTTGAGTCAAGTTATAACCTATTTTCGTCCAAATTGTGTTTTGTGTTCAAAACTGCCCAGATTGTGTTTTTAAGGCAGTTTTGAGTGCTTCTGGGCTGTTTTGAGTCTTTTGGCTTGTTTTAGTGTTTTAGAGTTTAGTTTTGCATTCTTTGAGTCTAGTTTAGTGTTTTAAACTTTGTTTTTACGTTTTGAGTCAGTTTTCAAGTGATTTAGCAATCCCTCATAATCCTCGGCCTAGAACGATCCTTACTTACATACTTTGCTACAATTGATAAAAAGAGGGTTTAATTTGTATGCTTATATATTTCGCATCACTTCACGGTAGCAACAGTCAACTCGACCCAGCAAACACAACCCGCTGAAGAGTTGGAGAAGGTCTCTATCTCAAAAGATTATCCAGATCGCATGGTGAAAATTGGTACCACCTTGTCACCACCCATTCGGTTGGCATTAATCTCTTTTTTGCAAGAGAACACTGAGGTCTTCGCCTGGTCATACGAGGACATGCCAGGCATCTCTTCCGATGTAATATGTCATCGCTTAAGTATTGACCACAAGACCAAGCCAGTGAGACAAAAACGAAGATTTTATGATGCTGAACGGTACGAGGCAATGAAGGCAGAAGTTGAAAAACTCAAAGGCATAGGCTTCGTCCGCGAAGTCGATTATCCAACGTGGGTAGAAAATGTTGTCTTTGTTAAGAAGAATCCGACCAAGGAAAGTCTCCTGCTCCAAAAGGTCTTGTGAAGAATGTGTGTCGATTATACCGACCTAAACAAATGATGCTCGAATGATAGCTTTCCTCTTCCTCTCATAGACAGACTTATAGACTCTAAGGCAGGGTGTGAACTCCTAAGCTTCATGAATGCTTACTCAGGATACAACCAAATCCTTATGAACCCTCCGGACCAAGAACACACAGCCCTCACTACTGACAGGGGACTATATTGCTATATAGTCATGCCCTTCGGCCTAAAGTATGTAGGAGCAACTTATCAGAGACTGGTCAATTCAATGTTCGCCGAACAGATTGGGAAGAGCATGGAAGTTTACGTCGATGATATGCTAGTCAAGAGCAAACATACTGACCAACACATCACCAACCTATCTGAAACTTTCACCATTCTGAAGAGGTATCGAATAAGGTTGAACCCCAACAAATGTGCCTTTGGCGTAGGCTCTGGCAAATTCTTAGGCTTCATGATAAGCCAACGAGGCATTGAGGCTAATCTCGAGAAGATCAAAGCAATCCTCGACATGAAGGAACCGGTAACTTCAAAAGACATCTAGAGCCTTACTGGCAAGGTGGCAGCCTTAACTAGGTTCATCTCTAAGGCCACCAACAGATGTGCTCATTTCTTCAAAGCACTTAAGGGAAGTAAGAAGTACATTACCTGGACTGATGAATGTGTTGAGGCATTCAAGAACCTCAAAGACTACATGAGTAAAGCCCTTTTGCTCTTTAAACCTGAGGTTGGTGACACTCTCATTATCTATCTGTCGGTATCGGCTTCAGTAGTAAGTTCTGTTCTCATTCGAAATGATGGTAATGTCGAACAGTCTGTCTACTACGCTAGCAAGGCCTTACAAGATGCGGAGACACGATACTCCAACATTGAGAAATTGGCTCTAGCATTGGTCATGTTTGCTCGAAAACTTCGCCCTTACTTCCAAGCACACTCCATCATCGTGCTTACCAATCATCCTCTTCGACAGATACTCCAAGGTCCTGACACTTCCGGTCGAATGATCAAATGGGCGATAGCATTGGGTGAGTTTGACATCTCCTACCAACTAAAGCCAACTGAGAATGGCCAAGCAGTGGCAGACTTCATCGCCGACTTCACATATCCGGTTGACATTGTTTCTACGCCTAAAGAAGTGGTTTCATTACCCTCGGAAGCTCAGAAAATAGAACCAACAGCCCCAGCATGGAGTCTATATGTTGATGGCTCGTCCAACCAACAGTGCTGTGGAGCAGGACTAGTCCTTATGACCCCTGACAAAGTGGCGATGAAGTATGCTCTTTGTTTCAAATTCAAGGCATCGAACAATGAGGCCGAATATGAAGCCCTCCTAGTAGGCTTACGTTTGGCCAAACACCTTGGGGTTAAACAAATTGATATCTTCAATGACACCCAATTGGTGGTTAACCAGGTCACCAACAACTTTGACGCTAAGGATAGCTTCATGGCAGCATATTTGGCACAAACACAATTGTTGCTCAAGCACTTCCACTATCAGATCACCCAAATTCCTCGAGCGGCAAACAGTCATGCAGATGCTTTGGCTCGACTCGCCTCAGCGATGGAAGACAAGATTGGGAGAAAAATTCAGGTTGAATTGTTGGCAGCACCAAGCACCATGGTTGCGGAAATGTGCAACTTACAACAAGGAGATAGTTGGATTATCCCGATTTATAGATTCCTTGCTCATGGCACCCTTCCAAATGCCAAAGTCCAAGCTAAGCAAATTCGATATAAGGCTACCCGTTACTTGATCATTAATGACCAACTCTACAAGCGGGGTTTTAACCTACCATACCTAAGATGCCTTATGCCCACAAAGGCGGAAACTGTCATTCGAGAAATACATGAAGGAGTCGGCGGAGATCATGCTGGATCTCGATCCCTAGCACACAAGGCTTTCCGTCAAGGATATTACTGGCCAACACTCCACCAAGATGCCATCAGAATATCCCGCTCATGTGATAAGTGTCAACACTACGCAACTATTCCTCACTCCCCTCCCGAGCCGCTCACTCCTATGATCAGCCCTTAGCCCTTCGCCCAATGGGGACTTGATTTGATCGGCCCAATGCCTGCAGGGAAGGGCAAGGTTCGCTATGCAATCGTTGCAGTTGACTACTTCACAAAGTGGGCCGAAGTAGAACCCTTGGCAACCATTACTGAGGCAAAAATAGAAGACTTTGTATGGAAGAACATCATTTGCAGATTTGGCATTCCCAATGTGATAGTCACTGACAACGAGCGATAGTTCGACAACAATAAGTTCAGGATGTTCTGCTCTAAGTTCAACATCAACTTATGTTTTGCCTCCCCAGCTCATCCTCAATCTAATGGACAAGTTGAAGCCATCAACAAAATAATCAAGCGAACTTTGAAAACCAGCTTGGACAAGGCTAAAGGTTGTTGGCTAGAATTTGTACCCCAAGTTCTTTGGTCATACCGCACTTCATATCGGACATCAACAGGAGAAACCCCATTCTCACTTGCCTTTGGTACAGAGGCAGTTGTCCCAGTTAAGCTTGAGCAAGCAACGTTCCGAGTCCAGAACTACGTGCAAAGGGAAAATGACAAACAACTTACCCTCAACTTAGATCTAGTCGAGGAACACAGAAACCAAGCTCACTTGAGGAATGTCGCCTACAAGCAGCACATCTCCAACTACTATGACTCAAGGGTCAAACCTCGTTCTTTCAAAGTGGGGGACTGGGTATTGAAGAAAAGATTACTCTGCGACAGAGTCCCGAGTGAATGAACACTTAGTCCAAACTAGGATGGACAGTTTGAAGTTGTTGGCATCAGTCGACCTGGCTCCTACAAGCTTAGAAGCTCCGATGGCAAAACCCTTGGCCATCCATGGAACGCTGATCGCTTGAAGTACTATTACAAGTAAACTCACATTGTACAAGTGTTAAGCTTCAGCCGTTTGGCATCCTATGTAACGAATACTATTTGGCATGAATTCAATAAAGAGGTGATTTAGACAACTTGATCCTACTCCTCATACATTCCTAGCAATGCAACACTCGGGTTCAAAGCTTCAACATGAATGCTTCCAACATGAAACAAAGTCTAAGTATATGTCAACAAGACTATACAAATAAACAAACAGCTTCACAGTACATTCGTTCAATCATACATTCCAACATATTCATACATAAGCCAACTGTGCTTTGAAAGGGTTCAACATATTTTGTGTCATTCGACACTTGCTACAATGTGCCTAAACACCTTGCCTTTATTCTCACCAACCAGGTGATGAAATGTGAAGAAGGAACTCATCTTCATGCCACCAACCAAGTGATGAAATGTATAACCCGTACTCTCCTTCATGCTACCAACCAGGTGATGAAATGTACAACCCGTACTCTAATATCATTTGGCAAATTGCTATTCATGCCACCAACCAGGTGATGAAATGTACAACCCGTACTCTCCTTCATGCCACCAACCAGGTGATGAAATGTACAACTCGTACTCTAATATCATTTGGCAACTTGCCACTCAGGCCACCAACCAGGTGAAGAAGGAACTCATCTTCATGCCACCAACCAGGTGATGAAATGTACAACCCGTACTCTAATATCATTTGGCAACTTGCCATTCATGCCACTAACCAGGGGAAGAAGGAACTCACCTTCGTACCACCAACCAAGTGATGAAAGCAACTCAACATTCATTCCACCTACCAAAAGACGAGTGGTACAACTTGTACATGTGTAAGTCCTACCATTCACAAATAATCAAAAACCCTCAAGCTTGACAACTCAACTAGGGGAGCACTTATGCCCAACAAGAGTTATGGTCACCAACAAAGTCTTATTGCAAGCCAACAACAACTTCAGTGCATGGCATACGAAGATCAAGCTATTTAGCCCTCTTGCATCTGCTTCAAACATTTCCCCTCTGTAACAATGCAAACACTACAACTCGTAGAAAGCTTCACACACTCTTGATCAAGACAGTGTGAAGCAAAACCAATTTATGGTGCCAACAAGAGCTTCATCAAAGGAGTTCAACTACAATTCTCAAAAGCTTCACACACTCTTGATAAAGACAGTATGAAGCAAAACCAATTTATGGTGCCAACAAGAGCTTCATCAATGGAGGGCAACCACAATTCTCAAAAGCTTCACACACATTCTTGATCAAGACAGTGTGAAGCAAAACCAATTTATGGTGCCAACAAGAGCTTCATCAAAGGAGTTCAACCATAATTCTTAAAAACTTCACACACACTTAATCAAGACAGTGTGAAGCAAAACTAATTTATGGTGCCAACAAGAGCTTCATCAATGGAGGGCAACCACAATTCTCGAAAGCTTCACACACTCTTGATCAAGACAATGTGAAGCAAAACCAATTTATGGTGCCAACAAGAGCTTCATCAAAGGAGTTCAACCACAATTCTCAAAAGCTTCACACACTCTTGATCAAGACAGTGTGAAGCAAAACCAATTTATGGTGTCAACAAGAGCTTCATCAATAGAGGGCAACCACAATTCTCAAAAGCTTCACACACTCTGGATCAAGACAGTGTGAAGCAAAACCAATTTATAGTGCCAACAAGAGCTTCATCAATGGAGGGCAACCATAATTCTCAAAAGCTTCACATATTCTTGATCAAGACAGTGTGAAGCAAAACCAATTTATGGTGCCAACAAGAGCTTCATCAAATGAGTTCAACCACAATTCTCAAAAGCTTCACACACTCTTGATCAAGACAGTGTGAAGCAAAACCAATTTATGGTGCCAACAAGAGCTTCATCAAATGAGTTCAACCACAATTCTCAAAAGCTTCACACACTCTTGATCAAGACAGTGTGAAGCAAAACCAATTTATGGTGTCAACAAAAGCTTCATCAATGGAGCGCAACTACAATTCTCAAACATTCGAAGCAAATTCAATTTATATGGTTCATCCAAAACTTCGACTACTACAAGGTGTGGCTTGCATCACAATCTCTTGCTCAACAGTGTGGAAGCAAAATTTGTATATGTTATCTCTCCCACATTTTCAAATTTCTAGTTTCCCAAAAAAAAAAGAAAAAAAAAGGGAAATCCAACAAAGCTTCATCAATGGAGGACAACTACAAATTCTCAAAAGCTTCACACTATCTTGATCAAGATAGTGTGAAGCAAAATCAATTCATGGTACCCAACGAAAGCTTCAACTCCAAAGCTTCACCTACAAAGCTTCAACTCCAAAGCTTCACCTACAAAAGCTTCACACTATCTTGATTAAGATAGTGTGAAGCAAAATCAATTCATGGTGCCCAACAAAGCTTGACCCACAAAAGCTTGACCTATAAAAGCTTGACCCACAAAAGCTTCACCTACAAAAGCTTCACCTACAAAAGCTTGACCCACAAAAACTTCACGTACAAAAGCTTCATACTATCTTAATCAAGATAGTGTGAAGCAAAATCAATTCATGGTGCCCAACAAAGCTTGACCCACAAAAGCTTCACCCACAAAAGCTTCACCCATAAAAGCTTGACCCACAAAAGCTTGACCTACAAAAGCTTGACCCACAAAAGCTTCACCTACAAAAGCTTGACCCACAAAAGCTTCACCTACAAAACTTCAACACAAAAGTTTCACCTACAAAAGCTTCACACTATCTTGATCAAGATAGTGTGAAGCTAAATCAATTCATGGTGCCCAACAAAGCTTTAACCTCAAAGCTTCACCTACAAAGCTTCAACACCAAAGTTTCACCTACAAAGCTTTAAAAAAAAAATATATATATATATATATATATATATATATTTTCGAAAATTCGAAAATTTGGAAATTCAAAAATTCAAAAATTCAAAAATTCGAAAAAAAAATTTCAGAAAAAAAAATTGCCTAGGCCTCCTCTTCTTTGGGCCTAACAACTTTCATAACAAATATTTATGAAGAAGGAGTTTTGGGCTACCACTTAGAAAGGAAATGCCTCATTCGTCAACTTTATCGACCAGAGACTTGGGGGACTCCTACCATATGCTACTGCACCTTGATACTCGGAGGTCTCACAACCATTCAGTGACTATGATTTTTCAATTCTCCAAATGAGAAGTTTTCTTCACTCGGGAAATTAAGGGAGCACTACCTCAACCTACATGCTTCACTCACAAAGCTTCAACATACAAGCTTCAACAAAAGGAAAAATTCAAAGAACTTAGTGAAGAAGGCTTTGGTGTATTTAACACAATACGTTGAAATGAAGAAAAGCTTGTTTATTGATATCTCCGATAAGTTACAAATATGTATATATACATGAATCAAAATAAACAAACAGGAGGGAGCCTTCACAAAGGTTGCTCAGGAGAAGTCTTAGCAGTCGGCAGAGCCCCAGAAAGAGGAGGCACCAGAGGGTGATTATTCGGAGCCTTAGTACTAGGCAAAACCCCAGAAGGAGGAGGCACCGAAGGTTGATCATTTGGAGCTTCATTACGCGGTATAGTCCCAAAAGACGAAGGCAATAAATGCCTTTGGAATAAACCCACAAACATCTGATGATCAAGTAAAATCTGACCATCAAATTCCTGCAGCTGGTCGAGCTTCCTTTTTATGTTTGTAGCATAGTCATGTGCGAGCCTGTGCAATTGTTTATTCTCATGCTTGAGCCCTTTGATCTCCTGTTTGAGACTTATCACTTCAGCCGCCAATGATTCAACTTGGCGGGTTCGAGCAAATAGGCGTTGGGCCATATTAGACACAGAACCTGCACACTGAACACTGAGAGCCAGAGAATCCTTAACAGCCAACTCATCAGACCTTTTGGAAAGTAGTCTGTTATCTTTGGGAGTGAGAAAGTTCATGGCCATCACCGCAGCGGTCATATCATTCTTCATCACAGAGTCCCCAACGGTAAGGGGATCAGTATGGGATAAGAAGGATGGGCGCCATATGTTGTCTTGAGAAGGCATGGCTACCTCTTCACCAAAGTTCAAGTCAAAACGACGGTCGGATGGGCCAGACATTCTCAGAAATGATGAAGGAGAAATGAGGTGCAATAAACCCCTGAAGTAAGGGGAAAATTTTTACGAGCAATAACTCTCTGAATGTACTCCTTGCACGTGCCCTTATAAAAGAAAGGGCAACAGGGTCGTTGGTTCAAAAATCGAAGATGCACCATTCTCCGGATTTTGAAGAGGCACCACTCTCTAGATTTTGAAGAGGCATCACTTTCGACACGCAACATCAGCTCCTCGGGTACCACAGATAACTTTGCCAAAGATCTCTGACAAAGTTTAGACACATAAATTTTGAAGGTCCAGCTACCCCACTATTACCCACAAGGGTAAAGGAACAGCACCACTGCTTGATAACTAGAAAGTCTCAATGTGTGTCAACCTCCGTGCTCCGTGGCAAGGCAGACTGGCAAAAATGCCCAACCTTTACTCACATTCGAGAAAACACTCCCAACAAGATTGCTTGCTCAAAAATCGAAGAGACACCACTTTCCGAATCTCGAGAGCCAGACTCCTAATAGGATTGCTTTCTCAAAAATTGAAGAGGCACCATTCTCTGAATCTCGAGAGTCAGATCCCCGATAAGATTGCTTGTTCGAAAAACGAAAGGGCACCACTCTCCGAACTTCGAGAGCCAGATTTCCTTGGATAAAGCTTGTCAACAATCTTCACACGCAACATCAGCTTTCCAAATACCACAGACCACTTTTTCAAAGCGCTCTGACAAAGTTAAAACATGTGAAGCTTGCAGCTCCCACTATATTGCTATGACCAAGAAGGGTAAAAGAATAGCATTATTACTTGCTCAAAAATCGAAGAGGCACCGCCCTCCGAATCTCGAGAGCCAGACTCCCAACAGGATTACTTTCTCAAAAATCAAAGAGGCACCACTCTTCGAATCTCAAGAGCCAGACTCCCAACATGATTGCTTTCTCAAAAATCGAAGAGGCACAGTTCTCTGAATCTCGAGAGCCAGATCCCCGACAAGATTGCTTGTTCGAAAATTGAAGAGGCACCGCTCTCAGAACTTTGAGAGCTAGATTTCCTTGGATAAAGCTTATCTACAATCTTCACACGCAACATCAGCTTTCCAGATACCACAGACCACTTTTTCAAAGTGCTCTGACAAAGTTAAAACACGTGAAGCTTGCAGCTCCCACTACATTGCTATGACCAAGAAGGGTAAAGGAATAGCACTACTACTTGTTGTTAGGGAGATTCCTATATATGTCGACCTCCATCCTCCACAGCCAAGCAAACCTGCAAATAAAAAAAATGCTCAACTTTTCTTCACATCCGAGAGGGCACTCTCAGTAAAGTCTCTCGAAATACTCAGCTTCTTTTCCTCCCGATAATACCTCTGCAAACAAGCCACACCAGAGCAAGAGTATCTCATATCATTAAGGTTAAAAGCAAGAGTATCACATATCATGCTTTTTCCCTGTCTTTTCCTTTGGCCTTGTTCTTACCTGCAAGATAAGGAGAAAGAGAGCAATCAGTCAGCATTTGGAATCAAGCTTCCAGTCAGGAACTGACTGCCTGGAACCCCTTGCCTGATTACTTACCTGGCATTGCTCTCGAGTACTCATCTTCAACATCTTATGCTTCCAGAGAAGATACCACATCTGCCTGAGAAACAGATAGGGCAAGTGAGAAGGATACAAAGAAGCATGTGGAGACAAGCGTAACAGAACACGTGCCGATACATCCACTACTTTGTCAAAAGTAAAAGTATCCCATATCATCAGGGTTGAACGTACTCTAGATTTGATAGACTTGTTTTGACCCTCAAATTCTTGAGTCGGCCTTATACTCTGGAGGAAACCAGAAAACCCTCCAGCCCAGTTCAAGAATAAGCCTGTGGAAAGTTACTCTTCAAAAGCAAAAGTATCTCATATCATCTCTTCTTCATTTGCTTCTCTTTATCCTTGGTGCTATTTACGACATAAGGAGAATGAGAACAATCAACTGAAAGCCGAAGTCGAACCTCCGATCTAGGTTGCTTGCTTGGAAGTCTGATTGCTTACCTTGTCTGTTACCTCCTTCAGCAAATCTCCTAGCTCGGCGACTTGGGGGACTCCTACTATAGGGTTTGTATTACACTTGACCAAGCTCGAAACTACAAGTAAGCTTCAAGTGAAATTGATACATTACCTTGTGCATCTTTTTCGGTTAAAGATAACACCCCTGGATGGAGGAAAAGTACTTCCAGAAAAGATGTCACATCTACGTATGAGACAGATAAGACAAGTGAAAATGGTACCACACTTTGGTACTTAGAAGTTTTGTGATTACTCAATGGCGTGGATCTTGCAAGTCCCTAACCGATGAGCTTCCCTCACTCGGGAACTTAGGGGAGCACTGTTTGTACCATACTTGACCAATCCTGAAACTACTGAGTATCGGTCAACGTTATACCGTCAAGGACCCAGAAGAATTTCCCTCCAACCAGGAGGCCAATCACAGTGCGACACGTGTCGACATCAAAAGCCAATCATAGCGCGACACGTGTCAACATCAGAAGCCAATCATAACACGACACGTGTCAATGTCACAATGAAACTTGAAACTCTCTTCTATAAATAGAGATCATTCTCTCACAATATTTCCTAATGTCATTTGTACTAAATCATTCACTAGTACTCACTAAAGAAGAGCTTGAACCTATGTACTTGTGTAAACCCTTCACAATTAATGAGAACTTCTCTACTCCGTGGACGTAGCCAATCTGGGTAAACCACGTACATCTTGTGTTTGCTTCCATGTCTCTATCCATTTACATATTTATCCACACTAATGACCGGAGCAATCTAGCGAAGGTCTCAAACTTAACATTTTCTGTTGTACCAAAGTCCCCACTGATTTTGTGCATCAACAAAAGACATTGTCACTAACTAGATGCTATGATGGGCTCAACTATGGGAATATACTTGTTGTCCAAAGTTTTGATTAGTTTTAGTGGACAAAATGTATGGGGAGGCTTTGTATAGGCTAGAGCATGAACAAGAGGGTGACACATGTCCCTTGGAGACTATGTAACTAGATTAATATGTCCATTTCTTGATTAATTTTAAATCAAAACCTGGTGTGGATAAAAACAACAAAAAGAGCCCAAAGAGCGACGTGGCATCTGCCATTAGCTTAATCCAGAGCTCAATAATAATAAGGCATTTGGGATAATTAAGCACGTGATATATATGATTCAAAATGTTTCTTCTCTCTTCTTTAAAAAAAATGTTAATTGTCATTTTAAGCAAAGTATTTCACTTATCAGATTCACCAGCTCGGAACATTGAATCTGGGACCTCCAATATTTTTTTGTTTATTAGAGAACCGCAATCCAGGCTCTTACAACTAAGCCACTTGTTGTGGTTGTATTACACTTATCATTTATTTGTAGCATTATTTGTATCATTCCTCTAATAGAGATAGGATTCACAACATACGTGGACTTCATCTCTATTAGATATTTGATACAAATCATGTTATAAATAGATAGTAAGAATAGCATTTTCATTTTAAGCAAAGTAATTTTGTCACTTTTTCACAAAGAAGGGTTAGTAACTCAAATAATTAAACATTGTGATATTAATTACATAACGTTTGAAATGCAACTGAAATTAAAACAAAACACAAAATGTGACAAATCTAGTAGGTAAAAAAGAAGAAATTAAAATTCAACAGAAGAATAATATTGTCCATTGTTTTGGATCCTTTTGTTTAGGGGTGGGCATAAAAACCGCTAAACCGCAAAACCGAATCGAACTGTATGAAAAAAAACCGAAAAGAACCGTGTTGACCGGAAAATTCAACTTTGAGTAAAAAACTGAACCGAACCGTTCAAACCGGTTCCGGTTCCGATTTCGAATGTACAAGAACCGGCCGGAACCGAACTGAACCGTTTTATTAATAATAAATAAATTATTATATATATATGCACACATGTCATGGTATAATAGGTTGAAAAAATAGTTTCACCAAGTTGCAAAGCATATGATCCCATCCCAAATAGGTTTCACTCTCACTCACTCACCTCACCTTCACCTCACTCACACGGCCTCACCCTCACACCCCATTCTCCCATTTCACAGCCGACCCTCACTGAGTCACTCTTCACAACCTCTCATCCAAAATATCAGCGATCCTCAGGCAGCCACAACCTCCACTCTCTACGACGGCCCTCATCATCCCTCTTCCGGGACAACTCACGACTCTTCGTCTTTTCATCCTCTGTCCTCCCTCGTTGGTATTTTCTCTATCTTTTCTCATATTTGAGATTAGGAATATGGTTGAGTTCCACTGGTTTTCCATTCTCAATGTAAGATGATGCACCTCTGAATGCTTCTGATTAGTCATAGCAATGAATATATCCCAGAAAACCGACCATCATTCTGTAAAACCCATTTCTCAACCATTAATAATAGCCAAAAGCAAAATCAAAATGCAAGTTCAGGTTGTTCAGCAAAGTAAAAAAAAAACTCATTTAAAAAGTAATAAGAAAGATAATTTCCATTACTCAAATATTTTTGTACCCCTTAGGTCAACATTTATGTGCTTCCCAACGGGATCTGAGGATATTTTTCCTTCTGCTTAGAAAGCTTGTGCAGAGGCTTTTAAATCCCGCTTCACTAGATAATCATGGATATACACATCCAGCCTGTTAATCACAAACATATATTATCAGTCACATGAGTAAAAGGAGAAAAACCGAAACTTCAAGATAAAAACTGTGAATTGGATTTGTTGGTATTTTGTTTAATGATTTGTAACTTGTTATGCGATTGTTTGACCGGATATCTGAGATATTTTTTATGTGGGTTACTAGATGCAGTTAGATCATTTGGAGGCTCCCCTGTACCTAGTCGTGTGACTTCTCAACTAATCTTTCTTCATTTGCTATGTGAGTGTTATTCTTTTGTTCTATTGTTAAAATCTGCTCTAAGTTTTGTATTTGGGTTTTATACGGCTTTGCTTATGTGGATTTCAAATTGATGTTGCTTGTGGATCAGTTTGTGGATCAATTTCAATATGTATGTGAATGACAAACTTTGTCTTGAATTTGGGTTTTGTTTGTTTGGGGATGACGATCCAATCTGAGCTGTAAGATATATAATTTTGAGTTCAATGAATAAGATATATAATTAACTGATACATGAAAGAGATCATATGGGATAGTTAAATTGTTTGAGATCATGTTTTATATAGCTAGTGTAATGAATACAAATTACATGGTGCTCAAAACTTTGTCTACCAATTGCTCTTAGAACATATTTGTAAGTAATTATATGTTGTCTGAAATATGTTTGATTTGATTATATGTTGTTTGATAGTGTACACGCACTACAAAACAAAGTGTCATTAGCGAGGGTCAAATACCGTTGGAAAAGGCATTTTGCCGTCGCAAATACTTATTTCCGACGGGAAAAAGCCCTCGCTGAGCGTTGGAATTAATGCATTTTCGACACACATGACTCGTTGTTAATAGTTATTTTTATGTTGGAAATGAATGTTCAAAATGGCAAACTTATTTTATTTTCGACATGGAATTTTGGTCGCAAATACTTATAAAGTTGTCGAAATTACTTTTCAAGTGACGACAAATGTTTTTTGCGATCACGTTTTTCCGACCAAACAATTGTGTCAAAAAATCTTTTTCCAACAAAATCATATTTTTTTACGAGAGTGCACAATCATCGCAATTACAATTACCGACCATACAAGGTTGTCGAAAATACATAACGGCTTGACAGAAATAGGCACAAAAACATATTTGCTATGATCAAGCATCGTCGAAAATATGTACTTCCAACGGTGAAGTTTTGTCAGTAATACATATTTGCAATGGCAAGCTTCGTCGGGAATATATATATTTTCGACAATGAAGACTCGTCGAATATATATATTTGCAATGGTGAAGTTTCATCGGTAATATATATTTCTGACGGTGAAGCTTCATTGGAAATAAATATTAATGACCATATTTAGTCGTCGCAAATTTTTTCATAACCAATATTTGGTTGAAAATGGGTTTTTCCTATATGAGCGTCTTTGTTAGAAATGTGCACATTAACGAGAGAAATTTACAATCGAAAAAGCTATTATTCTATTTATAATTAAATTATATATTGAAATTAAAATATGATAAAAATAGGTATGTAATCGTTACTAATAAATTAACCAAACCATTGTATTAAATTTCTCAATATCCAAGCAAGATTATTCATAAAATTATTTAAAAAAGAAAATGGACAATAGTTAAATTGGAAAAAAATACAAAAAGAACAATATCCCACGTATAAAACCTAACAAGTTCAGATATTTGATAATATCAAAATGAAAGTATGATGCACTACTAATCTTCATGTTAAGCATCTGACCAACTTTCAACATTCTCCTGTCAAACAAACAATAAAGAGAGTAAGTAAAGAAATAATATATTATTCAACAGTAAGACAAACAATAAAAATGAAATAAAACAATTTACCATAGAAGCAGATGGTCCTGAGCGCGCATAATTATTTGAGTTGTTTGGCATCAATCTTTCAACTAATTCTTGCAAAGAATTCAACTTATCTGTTAAAGTGTGGACTTGGTCCTTCAATTGCTCATGGCTTTCTTCACGTTCTAAGCACATACGTTTATTACAACTTTGGCTATTTGAGGGATATGCATCTTTAGTACTAAAGCCAACACCTACACCAAGAAGACGACCATGACTTGGGCCACCAATCACCCCCTTGTATATAACCCAATCATTTACTTCATTTTGTTCTTCCATAGCAGTATTCTTTTTGTTGTCCATTTTTTCCTTCAATAAAATTGTAATATGTAAGCATAGGTAATACACACAATATCATGTAAAAAAAAGATTGAAATTATGATAACATACATAAAGTTCTTTAGCCTTTTCACTTGCCCAAGTTTCTTCACCTTCACTCTTACGCTTACTCACATGGAATTTTTTGAAACAATCAATCGGGGCTAGGTTCAATTCCACTATGATCAAGCTATTAAGATTAAAAAAAAAAAAGTTCGTTAAATAAATTTTAACTATGCAAGAATGACGGTATGGAAATGTGCTAGAAACATGGATGTCTTCCGAAAAAAAAAATTCTAGGATGATTCCATGGGTCTTATACTATTCTTTTCCATGCCAGTGAAATTGACATGTAGTTTAGACAAAATCAAAAATAATTTCTGATGGCCAAGAACCCAGACTTGATTAGGCAAAGACAAAATCCCATTGTAGCTTTTCTTTTTGTACATATAAATTAAAAATCCACATATAAAATTACCTTGTATATTTGCATGTTGGGTCTCTTGCATTTCATTGTCATGTAGTTCAGTGGTGGTATCATGTTGGTTTAAAGAGAGTCTAGATGACAGACGACGTGTGCTTGATGAATTTTTTTGGCTCCTTCCCTTTTTTGCCATATCTATCAATCATACAAATACAAGAAAATTAGATGCCAATAGTACCGAAAGATAGAAAAATGAAAAAACGAAACCATGAAAGCTAAAATAAAATCGACTAGAATTAGGGTTTCAATGGCAGAAGGCAAAATATATACATAAACCCTAATTGTTAGAAAATCCCAGCAGCCATGAAAAATGAATAAAATTGAAATTTAATATATACATAAACCCTAAACTTAAAATTGGCACAAGGAGAACTCATTGTCACAAAACCTAAACTGGACGAACTAGACAAACAAGATGACTTTAGGGTTACCTGTATGCTCACGGTTGTGCACTTTGAATATTGATTATGGAGAGTTTTTGTTGCCTCCTTTGAAGGTTGGAGGCATTAATATAAATAATGGCATAGATGCAACCCTAATCTAATCAAGAGTGTAGTTTCCCTCCTTTTTTTTTTTTGGCTGTGGGCGGAACAAATTTTAGGAAATTTTTTTGGAAATTGTGGGAGAAAAGGGAGGGACATGCCAAAACCCTAATTAATTTGGAAAAAAACCAAACCGTCAAACTTACATAAAAACAAGAGTTTAGGAATTGTGGGAAAAAGAGGAGGGAAGCCAAATTTATTTTTGGGAAATGGCAAAACACTAAATTCTACAAACATTTTTTTTAAAATATAAAATAATATTGTTCCATACCATTCATTTAAGGAAAAAAGCCAAAACCCTGAACATTATCAAAAATTAATATTTGCAGTCTGGAAAATTAATTTGAATGATCTAACCGTCAAACTTGTTTCTATATGCTTCAAGATCACATACGTAAAAAATTGCAAAAAATGGACATTCAGATATTAGGTAACGAGACGAGACCTTTTGACGGTTATAAACACAAACTCACGATTTAACGGTGATCTTAACTCCGATTTTGATGATTTTTTACAAATACAATCCTCAACCTTATAAGAGTATGTTGAATGAATTTGATCTTCAATTTAAAATATTTGCACTAGTGGACACCACAAATTATTATGTTCAACTTAATGAAAGTATAAAATAAACTCCAAGTGTTTGTTGAATCTGTCGTTTTGAAGGAATACACATTCTACAAAACTAGTTTCAACGATCCAACCGTCAATCTTGTTTCTATATGCTTCAAGATCACATACGTAAAAAATTGCAAAAAACGGACATTCAGATATTAGGTAACGAGACGAGACCTTTTGACGGTTATAAACGCAAACTCACGATTTAACGGTGATCTTAACTCCGATTTTGATGATTTTTTACAAATACACTCCTCAACCCTATAAGACTATGATGAATGAATTCGATCTTCAATTTAAAATATTTGCACTAGTGGACACCACAAATTATTATGTTCAACTTAATGAAAGTATAAAATAAACTCCAAGTGTTTGTTGAATCTGTCGTTTTGAAGGAATACACATTCTACAAAACTAGTTCCAACGATCCAACCGTCAAACTTGTTTCTATATGCTTCAAGATCACATACGTAAAAAATTGTAAAAACGGAAATTCAGATATTAGGTAACGAGACGAGACCTTTTGACGGTTATAAACGCAAACTCACGATTTAACGGTGATCTTAACTCCGATTTTGATGATTTTTTACAAATACACTCCTCAACCCTATAAGACTATGATGAATGAATTCGATCTTCAATTTAAAATATTTGCACTAGTGGACACCACAAATTATTATGTTCAACTTAATGAAAGTATAAAATAAACACCAAGTGTTTGTTGAATTTGTCGTTTTGAAGGAATACACATTCTACAAAACTAGTTCCAACGATCCAACCGTCAAACTTGTTTCTATATGCTTCAAGATCACATACGTAAAAAATTGCAAAAAACGGACATTCAGATATTAGGTAACGAGACGAGACCTTTTGACGGTTATAAACGCAAACTCACGATTTAACGGTGATCTTAACTCCGATTTTGATGATTTTTTACAAATACACTCCTCAACCCTATAAGACTATGATGAATGAATTCGATCTTCAATTTAAAATATTTGCACTAGTGGACACCACAAATTATTATGTTCAACTTAATGAAAGTATAAAATAAACTCCAAGTGTTTGTTGAATCTGTCGTTTTGAAGGAATACTATTTTAATATGGTTTTGTGTTTTTTTTTTGTCGAAAATACGGTTTCGTGTATGTAATATTTTAATACCCAAAATGATGATGATGATGAGCCATACCAAGAAGAAGAGGCACATGGGGGTATTCAAGCCAACCAAAATGATGACGAAGATGATGAAATTGTGGGATAAGCTCTCATTGTGATTGTGTTTTTTTTTTATCTGAAAATTTAGTTGCGGAAGTGATGTGGTTATACTTTGTTCAATGTCAATGACAAATGTTATGATTTAACAAAGGCATGCAAATTATTTCTTTATCATAGAATACTATATTAAGTTATACACTTTTTTTCTCAATGGTTTTATTTTTAATTTAATGGTCCAATTTTCTCCATATGTATTCTAAATTATATGATCTATTTATTGTAGAATTTAAATTAAGCATCAAACTTATTTCAAGAATATTCAAACGACACATGTGACCTTTAGTAAATAATTGATTCCAACAAAACCATATGCATTAAAATTTATTCTGACAAAGAAAAAATTTTGTCTGAAAAATATGATTACTTCCGACAACAACTAATCACCCTCGAAAATATAAAAGCATTACCGAGAGGACTTTTTTTTCCCTCAAAATGATAAAAACATTACCGAGAGGACTTTTTTTCCCTCGAAAATACTAAATCAATTTCGTCCACATGAGTAAACCTTCGGAAATAACCATTCTATTTCCGATAAGAACTTTACTTGTCGTTAATACAACTGGCACCAATTCTTCCCGCCAAACAAAAGTGCAATTCCGACGAAACTTGAGACTTTTTCCTAGGACATCATGTGCGTTGGTAATAAAAATTTGTTTCATGCCATGTTACCGACGACTCATATTTTATGGTCGCAAAATGTGCTTTTTACAACGGTTTTTTTGGGCCCTCGAAAAATCTTCGTCGGTAATGACTACTTTTTTTGTAGTGACGAGTTGTTGTTTGAAAAAGAATCTGCCATTGCCAATGACATTTGGATTTTTGTTTTTGCTGCTTGTTGTTGCCAATATCAGGAGTTGTTGCTTGTTGCTGCCAATATCAAGAGCTACTTGCTTCTTGTTTGATTTTTGTTTTTGCTGCTTGTTGACTTGGTGCCACTGACCAAAGACATTTGCATTAAAAAGGATATGTGTTGTATGCAACTTTATATAAACAGTTTTAGAAGATGTTACATGTATTTGAATGCATGATGATTTAGTGTTCAAATAATTTAATATTCAAAACCGTAAACCGGCAAGAACCGAATCAGAACCGGTGTAGACCGAACCGTACAATTCTAGTGATAAATTTAATCAAAACCGCACCGCACCGAACCGTTAATATTTTAAGATTTCGGTTCTGGTTTGGGGGTGGAACCGCATCGTGCCCACCCCTACTTTTGTTTGTTTTCCAGTCAAACATGAATAGTAACTCAACAAGCTTTAAGCATCCTAACATTAATTACGACCACATTTCACTTGGCTAAATTGCATGATGTAAAACAATATGAGAGAAACAAAAACAAACAAATGAATCTATTCTTACCGGGGTGTGAGCCTTTCTCTCTTCTTGAGAGCTTTCTCATCGGGTTGTGAGTGTACATCCTTCTCCGTCGTCGACGTCACAGCTGCCGATCCTAGCTCTGGCTAGGGTTGGTGGTAGACTCTTGCTTATCTTCTTCCTTTTTTCCTTTTCTTTCCGTCTCTTTCTGTTTGCGTTTTCCGCTACCCTTTTGCTGGTTCAACCCTCTTTACCATATTTTGATTTTACTACCCAGTGGGCCCCTCTTCGATTTACCCTTCCCTCCAACTCCATGATTCCCCACCCTCTGTTCCCAATCCTTTCCATTTGCCTCTATCCTTCATTGATCCTTCCATCTGTGTCTGCATCAACTCCTCAACACTACAATTTTTCGCAATTTCCTGGGAAGGTACGTAGAGCTTCGAGTTTCCTCATCGCTTGGGTGTTCCCACTACCTTCTTCCCGTTGTGTGCCTTGTTGGCACTGTTGCTCGTGGGTTGGTTCCTACGAGCTTCTGTCGGTTTCTGTTGCAGATCTGCGTGGTGCTCTTTGAAAGATGTCGGCATCTTCTATTTCTCCACTTCGGGGTCTCTATTTGGCATTGTTTCTGGCGATGGGTTTAAGCTTTGCGGTTGGGGTCCTTCCAATGGCATCAACGGCGACTGCATGCTTTTAGGGTTTTTTTGGTTGCTTGTTTGTTTTTTGCTCTTAGCTTTCTGTTGGGCTTTTTTTACTGTACTGTGGAGGTCTATATCTCTTTTATGTGCATATTGTATTTGGACTCTTTCTTGTAAATTTGTTTGTTGGTAATAATAAAAGAAGCCCAATGACCGAACAAAAACAAACAAATGATTTCAACCCTCTAGTTTTGTCTTATGCACTTATTCTCTTATTTTTATAATAAAACTAATGAAAATGACTTGAAAATAAGAATAAAATAAAGGGTAAAGTGAATAGTACCATGATTGGCTTTTTAATGTAAAAATATGGTTTTTCGTTAAAGTAAATAGTACCAGGAATTTTTTGTAACATCCCACATTACCCAAGGGAGTGGATCCTCTATGCCTTATATGTATATTCTCATCTCTACCTAGCACGAGACCTTTTGGAAACTCACTGGCTTCAGGTTCCATTGGAACTCTGAAGTTAAGCGAGTTCGCGCGATAGCAATCTCATGATGGGTGACCCACTGGGAAGTTCTCGTATGAGTTTTCAGAAACAAAACCGTGAAAGCATGGTCGGGGCCCAAAGTGGACAATATTGTGATACGGTAGAGTCGAGCCTAAGATATGGTGAGGGCTCGGGCCGGGATGTGATAATTTGGTATCAAAGCTAATCTCAGGCCGAGAGTGTGCCTCGTCAGGCCCCTAAGGGGAGATGGATTGTAACATCTCACATCGCCCAAGGGAGTGGATCCTCTATGCCTTATATGTATATTCTTATCTCTACCTAGCACGAGGCCTTTTGGGAGCTCATTGGCTTCGGGTTTCATCAGAATTTCGAAGTTAAGCAAGTTCGCGCGAGAGAAATCCAATGATGGGTGACTTACTGGGAAGTTCTCGTGTGAGTGCCCAAAAACAAAACCGTGAAGGCATAGTCAAGGCCCAAAGCGAACAATATCATGCTATGGTGAAATCGAGCCTGGGATATGGTAGGGGCCTGAGCCGGGATGTGACACTTTTCGTTAAAGTTCCCTATTTTTATTTGTTAATTGTAATTTTATTATTACAATCCACTGGGAAGTTCTCGTATGAGTTTTCAGAAACAAAACCGTGAAAGCATGGTCGGGGCCCAAAGTGGACAATATTGTGATACGGTAGAGTCGAGCCCAAGATATGGTGAGGGCTCGGGCCGGGATGTGATAATTTGGTATCAAAGCTAATCTCAGGCCGAGAGTGTGCCTCGTCGGGCCCCTAAGGGGAGATGGATTGTAACATCTCACATCGCCCAAGGGAGTGGATCCTCTATGCCTTATATGTATATTCTTATCTCTACCTAGCACAAGGCTTTTTGGGAGCTCATTGGCTTCGGGTTTCATCAGAATTTCGAAGTTAAGCAAGTTCGCGCGAGAGAAATCCAATGATGGGTGACCTACTGGGAAGTTCTCGTGTGAGTTCCCAAAAACAAAACCGTGAAGGCATAGTCAAGGCCCAAAGCGAACAATATCATGCTATGGTGAAATCGAGCCTGGGATATGGTAGGGGCCTGAGCCGGGATGGGACACTTTTCGTTAAAGTTCCCTATTTTTATTTGTTAATTGTAATTTTATTATTACAATCCAATAATTAGAAGGATTCTAAATGAAAAAACAAGTGTGCAAATTATTTCTTAAAAAGTAATATGGGAGAGTATGTATTGTTTAGTGACTCTCCATGCGTCCCGGCTTTGAAACTTTCTTCTCCTAAATTATATATAATGGTTTGGTGACCACTTCATATCACTATGTTGGTTTATTGCTAGTTTAATTTGCATCAAAAGGATTCAACCATTATATATAAAGAATAAACTGTCGACCCCCCTGAACTTTCACCTAACTTTCGATCTATCCCTAAACTTTTAAATTGAAAAATCAAGGACTTAAACTAATTTTTTGTCCAATTTTCCCATGCTATTAGTTTTTTCATTCATTCCATCCAAATTTCTATTCAATGAAAACATGTGCACAACGTGGTAGTTCGGTCACTTAGTTCTTTCAAATAAATGAAAACCCTAGATTATAAAATGTTAACCTATGGAAATATGTTATTATATAGCTTTTGTGTCTAAAGATCTAATGAAGTGACGTTTTTGTTCTCAAATGAGAGTCATGTGATAATATATAACGTTAATTTAATGGAATCAATGAAAAACTAGTGGTAGGGGAAAATCGCCTAAAAAAATTAGTTTAAGTCCTTGATATTTCAATGTCAAAGTTTATGGAATAAATCGAAAGTTAAATGAAAATTCAAGAGGAAAATCTATTGTTTACTCTATATATAAATATGTAGGGGTGTGATATCCACACACCCCTTTTTACTTCTCACACACTCTTCTAAGTTTCGGTCGTTGGATCGGATGAATTGAAGAAGATCAAAGGGTAGAAATTAATAAGGGGTGTTTGAAAAGTAAAAATGGGTGTGTGGATAACACACCCCAAATATGTAATATCCCAAGAATTAATTATCGAATAAGAGAAATATTTGGAAAAAAATGTTGTGCTTATTTATTCAAAAGGTTTTCATATGAAGGTAGTGAACATCATTGCGAGTTCGTATAATCTTTCAGATGATTTTTCGGAGCTTAGGTTTTAATTGAATTTACAAGTTGGACCAATGGCGAATCACCACATGACAGAAAAAGGTGTGGCTGGCAAGCCACGTGACAGCTCCTGAAGGTGGCAGCAAAAGGATATGATCCGGGTTCTTAAATAAGTGCCAAGTCTACCACTTGGCAGGTTTTAGTTGGACCTTAAGAAGAAGATAAAATTACGTTGAAACGTGGCAAGTGGACATTGGACCACAAATGAAGAAAACGGTGCAGGTGCACCTGTATATTGGATCGAAAGCCGCAAAGAGGAAGCAATGAGCTTCATCTCTTTGTCTCAACCAAACACCATCTTTCTCTTAACTTTTGATTTGGAAGTCCGAATTTGATTCCGCTTTGGTGGGGAAGAGTACTACAAATCTCAGGTAATAATTTATGGATTTACTGCAGATTTTGAAAGCTGCCATTTTTGGGATTTATTCCTACACAAGCTTTAATCTTCAAATTTAAATGTTGTTTATGGTGGATTAAGCTTATTGGAAGCTTAACTGAACGAATTGAGGTTAATTTCTATATGGGCTAGCTGCTGCAAACCCTAGAATTATTTCATGGTTTTTAAACCTTGATATTTTGTGGCTGTTACGAAATTAAGGGAACTTGGTGAACTTGAATGGTGATTTGGTACTTAGAGATCATGATAAATGGGTTTGGACAGGTTTGGATTGAAAGACAGGAGGAACCAATCTGGAAAATAGCCATGAATATCACTATTCACGCTGCAGGGATCAAACTGAAATATAAGCTTCAGATTTGGGGCCATTTTACAGTTCTCTGAAAGTTAGGGGTAGTTTTGTTATTACCCGAAGGCTTGGGACAAAACTGTGATTTTATAATTGTTTTGGGGGCAGATGCTTGCTGCTTTTCCAACAAGGCAGCATGTATATAATTGAGAAATTTTTGAGGACCCAAATAAGAAAGAAAAATGTTTTAAGGGTGCAACTGAGATAAGGTGATGTTAAGCCTAATATCGGAATTCTAAAATAAAGGAGTTTCTATTGGTTGTTAGATATAGGGATTATATAGTGATATAGTTTATTTGTTGGATCAGGGACTCCAGTTACCACGATGGTTGTGTTTAATCGAGGTGTTGGTAAAGGACATTGTTTGCTTGCTTTGGACTTCAGGTAGAGGAAATACGGCAGACTTACAGAGATTGGCTTTATTAAATTTCGTGAAGTGTGATATTATCATTATCAATCTTATTGGTTGGTTAATGTGATCTGATGCTCATTGAATACATGTTTATCTTGGGTGTATACTTGTTATTGGTTATGGAAGTATTGGTAAAATGCTATTCACTGAGAATATGTTGTGGTACATGGGAATGATGAAATGAGATTATTTGTGCATCACTCATGTGTGAGAATAGTTAGAAGTTCGGTGTTGAGGAAGGAATTATGGAAATGAGGGTAGTTGGAAATATCTTTTGTGTAGTTGAGCCAAACTCTTAGTAGGTACCAAGTTTCAGGCGAGCCCACAGTGCACAGTTTCTTTTGGGTAATTCGGGATTGGCGACGAAGGGTTTTGACAAGATGACTAACAAAAGGGAAAATTAGGATGATTGAGTTACAGGGGGTTAATTTGTATATTAAAACATTTGAACCACCATTGCAGAGAGGTAAAATGAACGGTATGGGACGTGCAGGTCCGCGTGTTTTATTATATGAATTAACAGATAGAGATGAAGAGTATTGCATTGCACTCATGCATTGTTATTGATAATGATTTGGTACTTGATTACATGATTTTAATAACACGTAATTTAATATTGTTAATTTACTGTGATAAGGTTATGTCCCTACTGAGCTGTTGAAGCTCACCCATCTCTTGTTATGCAGGTTTACAAACTAAACAGTCTAAGAGGATAGATGGGATGAGAACGAATTAGATGTGAGGCTAGTATTGTATTTATTTATTTTTAGCCTTGTAAAGAATTATGGATTTCTTTTTATAAGAGGAATTTTATTTTTCATTCCGTTATTTCAGTTTTATTTTATTTATTTAGTTTTTAGCTCACGTTTGGGATTCAGAGTTATTTTTCCACCAACCTCGAGTTCAGGGCATCACAAAATATTTCTCATGTTGTATAAGCCCATAACAATCACATGCCGAATCAATGCTGCTCTGAATTCCAAAGAATTTGGACCGTACATGAGTCATGATGCAAACAGCAACAGCAACATCATGGGTCTCTACATAATTATCGGTTTTCTTTTTGGAACCAGCTAGTGCAATGGGAATGTTCAACAAACCATGCATTGCATGTAACTAAAAGTTCGTTCGACTGTTTTATTCTGTACAACTCATTTCCCACATCTAGTTCAAATAAAACACAATACATTGACAAAAGATTTTGTAGATCAAAGCGTTAAAAAAAAAACTCCTCGTGCATAATCGAGATTCTAGTTTCGGTTTTCTTCCACCCGCTATCGCTTAAATATAAAAAGCACATAGACAACACATTAACAAATAGATATTGTTCAAGGCAAGGATTTCCCCTCGCACAGCTCCTCAGGGGCGTTGGCACTTGGTTGGTTGTCGGGCGAGCTCTTGCTACTGGGTGTGCTGTAAGATGGGTCAGTGGTTAGTTTGAAAGGTGTCTTTGTGAGGTCTTTAGGTGTAGGTTTTGAGGCTCGCAATCAAAACTAACAAGTATCTCGGCATGCCACTGTTATCTTAGTATAATAGATGTTCGATAGATGTAATTTAAGTCAATTACTTGCATCCCAAGTTACTTAAACTTCTCATTATCAAAGGATAGTCGCAGATGGGTTAAGTCTGCATTAAGTTCTTTTTCTTGCCATGTAAATAAGGACTTTTAGTCCATAATCTTATATGTCCGAAACGAAGGGAGTTTAGGTCCCTTTAAACCATTTTCTTGATCCAAGTTTACTTTAATGAGAACAAGTTCATTAACTTACCAAATCTGAGTATAAATGAATCTCTTAAGTAGAAAATAGTTAGAAATAACTTGAATACATACTGAAAAGTACATTACGCGATAGATCTACTAACTGAAAGTACAAGCAAAGAAACTCGGGCAAGATTCCACCTTGTCAGACAAGGTTGAACATCTTGCAGCCACTTTTCTTTGAGTTTACAAAGGTTGTGCGCTAAAAGGGATAGATGACAAATAGGTTTTACACGAGAGAATCGATACTAAACCACTAAGGGAAGTTAGCAGAGCTTTTACACTAGACAAAAGATAGCTTTTCTAAGGGAACTGTAGGCTGTAGCTAAAAGGATTGAATATGAATGAGTTACAACTTTCTGGGTGCAAGTATGGCTTTAGAGCAAAGTTTGTATGTTGTTTGTTTGATTGGTTGAGTGTCATTGTCTCTTATACTTCTCTAGGCTTTGACAGTCAATTTGGCCCGACTGCTTTGGCTTCATTCTTGGCCAATGGCTCTCGGGGGGCAGTGAATCATCATCTATTTACTTGTAATGCCACTAGAAAGTGCTTTTTGGCTGATAATGGGTTAGTCTCTGTTATTTATCACTTCACTCATAGGCACATGGCCTAAGCCTTGGCTGAAAAAGGGTTTATTTTGCTTCAGGCTTCATTGCTGGGCTTTGGGCAAATTTGACTTGTTTTGGCGCCTTTAGGCTTCCCCTAATATTTAAGCCCAATGTTTAAATATTAACCCAAACAGATGTCATTAGTTTGATTTTGTAAGATGTTTTCTTGATGCAATATGACAAATATTTCTAAAAGGACTGAATATGAATGAGTTACAACTTTCTGGGTGCAAGTCTGGCTTTAGAGCAGAGTTTGTATGTTGTTTGTTTGATTGGTTGAGTGTCATTGTCTCTTGTACTTCTCTGGGCTTTTACAGGCAATTTGGCCCGACTGCTTTGGCTTTATTCTTGGCCAATGGCTCTCGGGGGGCAGTAAGTTATCATCTATTTACTTGTAATGCCATTAGAAAGTGCTTTTTGGCTGATAATGGGTTAGTCTCTGTCATTTATCACTTCACTCATAGGCACATGGCCTAAGCCTTGGCTGTCACATCCCGGCCCAGGGTCCACCACATCCCGGGCCCGCTCCACCACTGTAGCACAATATTATTCGCTTTGGGCTTACCATTCCCTCACGGTTTTGTTTTTTGGAATTCACGAGCAACTTCCCAGTGGGTCACCCATCCTGGGAGTGCTCTGACCTCCTTCTCGCTTAACTTCGGAGTTCCGACGGAACCCGAAGCCAGTGAGCTCCCAAAAGGCCTCGTGCTAGGTAAGGATGAGAATATACATTTAAAGATCACTCCCTGGGCGATGTGGGATGTCACAATCCACCCTCCTTAGGGGACCCGACGTCCTCGTCGGCACACCACGACCAGGGTTAAGCTCTGATACCAATTTGTCACATCCCAACCCAGGGTCCACCACATCCCGGGCCCGCTCCACCACCGTAGCATGATATTGTCCATTTTGGGCTTACCATTCCCTCACGGTTTTGTTTTTGGGAACTCACGAGCAACTTCCCAGTGGGTCACCCATCCTGGGAGTGCTCTGACCTCCTTCTCGCTTAACTTCGGAGTTCCGATGGAACCCGAAGCCAGTGAGCTCCCAAAAGGCCTTGTGCTAGGTAGGAATGAGAATATACATTTAAGGATCACTCCCTGGGTAATGTGGGATATCACATTGGCTGAAAAAGGGTTTATTTTGCTTTAGGCTTCATTGCTGGGCTTTGGGCAAATTTGACTTGTTTTGGCGTCCTTAGGCTTCCCCTAATATTTAAGCCCAATGTTTAAATATTAACCCAAACAGATGTCATTAGTTTGATTTTGTAAGATGTTTTCTTGATGCAATATGACAAATATTTCTAAAATATGGGTGATGATTTTCAGACTCACACTCACTTATTATTTATTTATTTTTTTCTCTCTCTGGATTAACCTTTGAATTATGTAAAGTAAATTCAAAGAAAAAAAAACTAGACTAAAGATAAGGAGAGTCCGAAAGTCACTAACTTAAAATATTACAAACTTAATTCTGAACTAGATGTCACATAGAGGGCATCTAGTTAGCTTTTCCCTAGCTACTCCTACCCTATATATGTAATTGGGCTTTTATTTAATTTGCAAGAGAGATTAGTGTTTCTAATAATTCAACACTAGTAAGGTTTAGGATTTAGGGGTGTTGCTAGAATTATTAAGGGAATTGGCAGTCTTTTGGGGACATGGTACCACGAGAAAATAATCGAGAAAGGATAAGAAGTTGAGTTAATTACATTTTAACGGAATATAATTATACAATTGGGGCTATTGAGCTTTCTTTCCTAGTCAAATTATTAAAGTTCGATGTGGTGTGAACTCAACAACTAATTCCCATTTGAAAAAAAAAATGGATACCTATGTATGTATAAACTTTGCTATATATTGAATTTGTTGCTGACAACAACAAAGTTAATGGATTATATATCCATGAGTGTTTTATTCTAGCAGGACTCAAAGTAAGATTAAATGGGTTTGGGCTTTTTATAATCCATGTCTACTATGTCCATTTTTTAATGGGGTGGGTACAGACATATCCATGGATACCCTCTTTTTCTTGGGGCTAAGAAAGCCTCAGATGCTTTGATAGTAATTAGGGTTTTCTAGTATAGTCCGTTTATAGGTAGGACTTTATTAGATTGGAGCCTATCATCACAAACCCTATACTCCCTATATAGCTCTTGTGATTAAGGTGCAATAGTGAGGAGAAGATTTCTGAGTTCTTTACGTGCAGATCATCATCTCATTCATCATGTAGAGCTTGTGTCTTAATGGTATGAGACAATAAGGGCTAACAATTACCTCAACTTTCTTCATATCCCACTCTATTCTCCACTTGTTGGCATGTTATGTTTGATCTACAACTTGGTGACAATGGTTATGACACAACATTTAAAATTTACTTAGTGAAGCGCAAGCATACAAGTAAATCAATTGATGGATATAATTGAGTTGCACATCTTTAGCCAGATTCCATACAATTGTAAGATTATTAGGGTTAAGGGTTTTGAACCGTAGACACGGCCTACTTTGTTTAATTATTACAATTGGGGTGGAAAAGAAAATTAAAACTTGAACTTAATTATGATTGATGTAAAATTGTGATTAAGGGAATGTTTTTTTTTTTGCTACATACATATTATATGCAAAAATTTTAAGTTTAACTTATGTATTTGTATACTTAAAATTTACTTTGCATAAACTCAACAAGCTTTGCATTTGCAAATTGCAAAAATTACATCATCAAATTTATATATATTTAGATACAAACACAAGAAGAAGATAAAAAACTTGACATCTCAATTACAATCACACAACTAGCACAAATCAAAACAATGAAAGTAGATGTAAAAGCAATCTTAAAAAAATTGATTGAAACTAATATAAAGCCTACTGAATCAAAGCAGAATAATCTTGAACAAAACAACATCACAATTTTCATGATAAGTTTTATATTTCTAGTTGTGCTAAATACTTGCCGGGCTAGTTTCATTAAAAAATAATTCTTCTTGCAGTTTTTTTTGTCTATTATATTAGACTATGCACTAAAATATACATATGCCACAAACTCTCCTTGGGCTACAGCCCATCATAATCTTTGGTGTGGCTACACCATTGTGTCCACTAAGATAATTTTTTCATTAAAATATATGTGATCTATATATGCTTAATGGAGAAATTTTTCAATGTGTTGGGACATGGTGGATGATTTTTTTTCTTTCTTTTCAAGTATCCAACTAGGAAATGCTATGGTATCCAACACTTTAATTTTATGGAAAAAAAAGGGGGCAAATAAAATGCCTTTAAATTATATATTTTGTATCCTTTAACAGATTAACTACTAGTCTCATTTGATAATTAAAATTTTGTAGACTCTTTCTTCGAGCTTGACCAATTAAATTAATATTAAATTAATTAACTTATATTATGACACTAGCTATGTGTGTCAAGTCGTGCTCCTGACACACTAAAAAATCTCTCTAGCTGATGCCCTAATCCCTCGTTTTGAAAAATATTATACGTTTTCTGGTGATCAGAATTCAGCACCAAGGGCCAAGCTGCTATCTTATTATTTTGTGTCAAGTCATGCTTTACTTTCTCATGATGGTATCTTATTCAATATATATTCTTACAATCGAGTTGTATATGAAAAGATAGGCTGCTGGAAACAAGTATTGGGAAAAGAAAGAGAATGGTATTGATCCTTTTCCTTTCCCAGAAAATTAATACAATTTTCTGTTCACATTGACAAATATTCATTCTTGAAGAAGCAAAGAACATATATACAAGTACAACTGAACCTTCCAAATTGCCAACTTTATTAATAACCCACTTTACCTATATAACTAGCGACTAAGATCACACTTGATCCATTATTACTACTAATCAATCTTTAATAATTTAAGAACCACAAGTAATGCTATGAAAACCAATTTTTTAGACCACACTTGCAAATCATGTGATGTGTCACCAATATGAAATAAGTACGTTAATACTTTAGTAATAATTAAACCATCACTCACTATGTCTCATGGCTTACAAAATATGGTTTATCAATGGTCTCCCTAGCTGGCATTACCCTTAAGACCCACATACTTTACTCATCCGAGAATTAATTATTCAGTTTTATATAGTCTCATAATTTTGTAGAGGCTAGCAAGAGAAGAAGCTAACATGAGAGGTAGGGAATTAAGGACATAATTTGTCATGACTGGTACCATTGTTTGTAGGTTATTTAATCATAAACTTGAGCTTAACGATAGTTAATGAATGTCTGTTTATAGTTCATATACCACATGAGGAAATTGTTTAATATACAAGAAAATACTCATTAATTACTAAATTGCAATAGTTTATAATAAACAAGCTTCTGAAGTTGTTTTAATTAAAGCTTTTATTCCAGAAGGTCACATTCTGTTTCTGCACTAAATCTTAATGGGAATAAGAGAGGAAAAAACATGATTCTAACAAACCCAATAATACCTGAGGTATATGAAATTGGTCATATTTAGTGTATATATATGGTGCCTTTATATACAAAGAAATCAAAGAATTTTAGTGTTGACTTTTGTAAGTGAGTAGGCCTAGTATTAAAGGTCACTAAGAATTTAGAATTTTGTTAAAATTTTCATTAGGCAGTTGCTAATGGAATATCAGCGTACATCTTAATTAGTCATTATACTAATACCACTATCGACCTCGCTTTACTACTGTCAGCTCAAGCTATATGGAGGGTTTCGAACCCTACACTTAACCTGATCGTATCCATCACCTACCTGCCCCTCAGACTTAACCTAACGAGTGCAAGTGTTTAGCATTCATATTAAGTTATTAACAATGGCGGAGCTAGTTTCCGTTGTTTGGGGTCCGCAGCAACTTCATACGAACTGTGGCTCCGCCCTGCGTATATGAATGGAGACCACTGTACGGTTATACCAGATGAATTTGAAAGAATCCTTGTATGATTAGAATCATGGTTCATGGGTTACCTAAAATAGCGTCATTGATTCTGCAGGCATAAATTCATAGTTCGTCTCCAAAAATCTATCAGACTCAATTATGATGGTGGCCACAAACGATGGCCAGAAATGTTTGTAGGTGGTACATATTCATATAGGCTTGCTGCATGAGTGGTTTTTATCAATGAAAATTTGACAATTCAATGTACTTTGGTATATTTTATGAGTTGACCCAGTAACATTCCCTCGTCGAGCCATCCAATCGCATATAGAATCACATAAATTTAATCATTAGGTCAAGCAGGGACTCATCAGTGACCTTAAAGGCAGGTTGCTGGCAACAATTTATGCAGAGTGATATTTTCTTTAAAAAAGAAAAAGAAAAAGCACAGTGACCTTAACCCCTACACACCCTTGCTGTTTATAGACAAATTTTGTGTTCCTCAATATAGGTTTATTGCTGGCATTTATTTCTTGTGGTGGCCGTGTAGTGTTTAATTCTCTTTGTTGGTTGTGTGAACTTATCTTCAAATAGAAGAATTAGTCGCTAAAGTAAATGTACCGACTCATAGAATACAACTAATTCTAGTCTACCCATTTCATTTAAGACGTGAAATTTTTATCCTTTTTGAAATTGAGGTTACACAAAATAGGGCCCTAAAAGGATATACTTTTATATTAATCTTAAAATATAAGTATTCTATACACAGTAACTATGTTCAATTTATTTTATATTGTACAAATTCCATTTATGTTTGTACTCCCGGGAAACATACAATACTCTACTCTATTTCATATTTCACAAATCGGGAGTAATTGAAAAAGCCAGACTCAGTACAATACGATATCCCATGGAATCCTGAATCTGATGCTAATAATATAATAATTGTACTAATCCACATATGTCTCTCTCCCATCAATCGAATCGGTACTAGTCCAAGAAATGGAAATTCCCCCATTTGGTTGATGATAAATGTGAAACGAAAAAGAAAAAAAGAAGAAGGATCGCTGTTGGGAATGAAATTATGTTATTTGGACTTCTTTTCACAAAAAATAGTGGTAAAATGAAATGGTTGAATAATTAAAAAATGAGATTATTCAGGAATAACCATTGAATGCTAAGATTATGCATTGAATTTATGGTAGTAGATCCATAATCAAAAGAATTTTTGTACATTCTCTTCGAGATCAAACATAGTAATTGAAGTTTCATTCACATATTATTTTATTTTTTAGTTATTGGGTGGGCTAAATAAAATAAATACTAAAAAAAATTAGAGGATTCATTGAGATTCTCAAATTTTGAAGATACTTTTTTGAATGAGCCAAGCCACTAGGATGAAACTAAAAGAGTTCCGCATTATTAACTATGTACCGCGCATATCACTTAGATGGGCTATAGAAAGTAACATATAGGAGGAAATGAAGAAATAGAATATGAAAAAAATTTAGAAGGAAATGAAACTCCTGCAACAGTTCTCTGTTCACCAATAAAATTTCGCAATAATTTCCGTTCAGATATGTTGCTTGTGATGGTGATCTTCACTTGAAAATTCTTACTGGTTTTAGTAGATTGAGCTGCCGAAAGCACATACGTATGGCACTAAGATGCTTACATTTTGATAGAAAGTAAACGTGGAAATTATAATCCAAGAAAAGAGAGAAATTAAGAAGTGGGAATATGTAAATGTGCTTTTGTGCACTTAAGACATGCAGCAAACATAACTAAGCGTTTGATTTTATTTTATTTTTAAAAAGGGGGACAACTGGTGGTAAGCCACGGTTATCCACCTCTCCCAGGGGCTGGGAAGATTCACAGAAACATTTCAGCCTCCCCTTGGCCACAAGTCTAGCTTCCACACCAGCAGCGTTTGATTAACGAAGGAAAGAATCTTGGAGGAGAGAGAGAGAGTACTTTTGGGTGACATGTTTGGTTTTAGGTACGTTAAAAGAAAACAAAAAAGAAAGAAGGAAAGAGATTCTCCAAAATGATGGGGCATTTGAATTGGGAGCCTAGATGGCATTTTTGGCCTTCTGCCTCCAAATTAGGGCAACACAGTGGCCATTGCAAACTGTGACAAGGCAATCGGGTTTTTAACTTCAAATAGTCTACTTTGATTCTCACTTAGCATCCCACACATTTCTCCAACCAAAAGTTTGGAGAAACCGTAACACTACTAGAATTATGGCTATAGGACATCAATGTTTGCACACTATTTGCAATTGGTGACTATAGATAGAAAGATAACACTCTTAAGGTGAAGAATCATCAATTTCCACTTCTAATAAAATAGGTAATTCTATATAAAAATAAATAAATACAGAATATATTTTGGTATCTATCTCTCCACCTTTGTTTAGATTAAGGTTTTTCTTTTTCTTAGTGAAAAGATCGAGTTCATTTTGTAAGTAATCACTCAGCTGCCTCGAGTTAATCCATGATTATATAGGAGAGGAGTACCGAAAATTTGAGATTATCATACAATCATACACTCACCTTTTAAGTTGGGATTGATTAACTACATAAAACTTATAATTTAAGTGAATATAAAATTGTAAATGTTAGAATTATGAGTTAAAGATTGATAACACGACGTATACTTGATGGTCAAGTTTGTTAACATGATGGCGTATTTTTGTTCTCAATATAGTTGGCTTATTGTGCACTCTTTATATGTATCAATTTTTTCTTTGTAAATATAAAAATGAGAGTTTTAACAAAACACTCCCGGTACTGTTCACTTTAACGAAAAATGACATATTTACTCTAAAAAGTCACTTCTGGTACTATTCACTTATAACACCTTTTTGTCCTTTTGATTAAAACTCAAAGTTTTCAAGCTCTTTTTATTAGTTTTTCTTATAAAAATTTGGAGTTCACAATGATATATTTGGAGTGGGAATATATTCAAGTGAAACTTTAAAGGTCAAAGTTTTTTAAGCTTTTCTTCTTGTTTGGTTGTTTATGAGAACCGCTCTTGATTATATAATGAAAGTTATATTTGTAACTCTTTTTACTTATTGTTTAATAACTTGTAAATTTATAATCAGTGAGTTCTAAAACTTGTTTTGCTTTGAGTTATTACTTTCTAGCATCAATATATACGTTGTCTCACTGGAAAAAAAAATGGGTTTTTTTATTTATTTATAAATTTCGCACATAGGCCACAAAATATGAAAGACGATCCTATCTTATTGTAATTTTTGAAAAAAAGTTGCAGTATCAATTAATTTTCAGTTAACAGAATAAACCGTCCCCATATTTTTCATCAAGACCGTCAAGTTAATTGACTTCAAATGAAAAGGCATCACGGCATAATCTGCATAGAGGTATTTTCCCCAAAACTATGTATTGATATTCCAATACAAGTGAAGATGTCCCATTTTGGGGAGGAGAATTGAGATCAAATTGGAGCAGCACGGTGCCACGTGTTCGTGTTCCAACAACAAAACATTATTCCAATCATATCCTCATATCATATAAAGTTGACACGTGGCTAAGGGAGGAAACACACCCTGATCCACACCTAGCATTTAGAAGTGTCAATCTTCAAGTTAATTACTTTGGATCACATACATTTAGTCATTTATATACTCCTTGAATCCAACATAATCATTTTGTGATGATGATGATGATGATGATGATGATGTGATGTATATATTAGCGCTAGAGGAGGTGGGGCTGATTAATTTCTCGACCGATATTTTTCGAGCAATATTGGCATGCATTCTATATTCTCTATGGCCAATCACAATTTCACGAATGATCCAATACATCTAAGAAAGCATTAAAATCAGACGGCTAGGAAGTCTCCATGGAAATATCAGTAGGGTCAATATTAATTTTCACAAAGAGATTCTCCATTATCAAGGGTATATATTTGCTTTACCCTTCCAAAAATATACATCATTCTAAAATTATACATATTGGTTGACCATGTGATTGATGCTAATCATGCGGAACAACTTAGACAGTAGAGTATGCAGTTATTAAAGCGGTTTATATCAATTATATAATATTATGTGGATAACAACTATACACAAAATAATAATAATATATTATTAACACGAGATATCAATGTAGCAGCATATAATAGATGCAATGTAAAAAATTTCTCACTCATCATCACCACCATCTACTGTGTGTTTTATTCAGTAAGTAATAGTCCTTGTAACTAGGATGTTCTCTCTCTCTCTCTCTCTCTCTCTCTCTCTCTCTCTCTCTCTCTCTCTCTCTCTCATGAGGTGGGTGATGAGGAGGTTGTTGTGGTTTATGGTAGTTATTACTAAATAACATAAATAGAGATGTCCCGCTAAAATTACAACTTTTACCACTGTGCCTGCCTACCATGTGTATATATATGGAAGCCCAATTCAATCTCATTGTGAATACGCTCCCTTATTTTTTTCCTCCCACTCACTCACTACCTTTGTGAGCTAAAGTGTTCTCTTTAGCTCCTCAACTCTCCAACTCTTTGCCTCTCCCTACATTTGAACAAAAGAAAACCACCTAACCCTCATTTCCCACATTGGATAAGTACACCCTCTCTCTCTCTCTCTCTCTCTCTCTCTCTCTCTCTCTCTCTCTCTACTTCCCATTATTCTCTCTCTAAAATTTCAGCCTAATCTCATTCATTCATGGGTAACCCTAATTAGGTTTTCTTCTTTACTAGTAAAAGTAGTACTACCTGAAGCTTATATATAACTACTGATCATATATGGACTTTCTGAAAGAATTGGAAGGAAAGCGAGTTCATGATCCTTTTGCAGCAAACATGGCAACTAAACCTACAGCAAAGCGCATATGGGTTCTGGGGCCCATCATCGTCGGAGCTGGTCCTTCTGGCTTAGCAGTTGCTGCTTGTCTTAAAGAAAAAGGTATTCCAAGCTTGATCCTTGAAAGGGCTAACTGCATAGCTTCGTTATGGCAGCTCAAGACCTACGACCGTCTCCGGCTTCATCTACCCAAGAAATTCTGTGAGCTCATACTCATGCCATTCCCTTCAGATTTTCCCACTTACCCAACAAAGCAGCAGTTTGTGGGTTACCTAAATGCTTACGCGGAAAATTTTGATTTGAAGCCTGCTTTCAACAGGACAGTGGTGAGTGCAAGGTATGATAGTAGATGTGAGCATTGGTTTGTTAATACTTTGGGATTGAAAAATGAGGAGACTGAGTATGTTTGTCAATGGCTAATTGTTGCCACTGGTGAAAATGCTGAGGAAGTTGTACCACAATTTGAAGGGGTGAGTGAGTTTGGTGGGCCTATCGTCCACACTAGCTCTTACAAGAGTGGTGAGTTGTTTAGGGGAAAGAAGGTTTTGGTGGTTGGATCTGGTAATTCAGGCATGGAGGTTAGTTTGGATCTATGCAACTACAATGCACGCCCTTCCCTAGTCGTAAAAGATTCGGTGAGCATACTCAACTCAGAACCCAATTTTTGTTTTTGTTTTTTTGTTTTCCCTTGAATATGATCGATTTATTTCATCATTTATGGAGGAATACAGCTATAGTGGTAGAGCAGTTGCCCCACACAAAAGTTACGAGAATCTAATTCGAACTCTCCTCCATTCTTGATATGGTTTCATTTCAATGCTTCTAGTTTTTCCCTAATTACTTTAAAAAGTAATGTTAGAGTCCATTTCATAGTGCCTCCGACTAGATATTTTAGAATAACTAATAAATTTGAGAGCTTACACTTTTGATGAAAGAAGTTGTTAATTACTATAACAATCGGGAAATGCTAAGGAGACTCTCTAAAAAATAAGACTCTCTAAAAAATAAGACATTCCATAGACACTCTGCCACCTCATATATTTGGCACAATATTTTATAATATTAGCAAAAAATTAAAGTTAAAATGTGAGGTGGCAAATAGTCCATAATCCCACTTTTAGAGTCTCCTTAACATTTCTCTAAGCAATCTATTGATAGAAGTACTTTAAAAGTTTTTTTTTTTTTTAACACACATGCTTATGTTTTGGAAGATTAGTGGTAGATGTTCACCAAGCTAGCAATAGCTTGGCATGTACTCTAGAGCCAATATAGTAAACGAAGACTCAAAACAAAAGTTGCTTCATTCTTCTCTTTACTTTCTTGAAATTCGTTTGCATGCGCAAACATTGGTCAGAAACACAAAATCTTATGCCATATATGTATAAAAAAAAAATCTATGTGCTAGCTTTCCCATACATAGAACGGTATTCTTTTGCAGAGAGTCGGCCAGTGGTATACACGTTTACTACAGAAACTAAACTAGAATATATACATTGAAGAAGAAAAACTCCACGCACAAGTTATCATGCATCTTCCGGTCCTTTTTTTGAATGCTTTTAGAAAACCCCTTTGTTGCCGAGCTTAATCAAATTAGCTAGAGTACTGTATTTTTCCATTTGCAACTAAGTCCGAATCCTTGTTTCTGTAATTTATCGGATGTATAAGGTAAAAACCTTTTATTTATTAATTTTCTTTAAACATACAATTCTAAATTTGTTTTGTTTTGCAGGTGCACATCTTGCCGCAAGAGATACTGGGAATATCAACTTTTGGATTGTCCATGTGGTTGCTCAAGTGGCTCCCCATGCGCTTTGTGGATCATCTTTTGCTTCTTGTTGCACGCTTCATGCTCGGAGACACTGCTCGGTTTGGAATCTACCGCCCTGAGCGTGGCCCTCTTGAGCTCAAGAGCATGACTGGCAAGACACCTGTTTTGGACATTGGCACCCTTGCTAAGATCAAAACTGGCCACATCAAGGTACTTAATAATACAATTAATTAAGTTAATCACGTCATCGTATCATCACGTCACTCTCCATTATGCATAAATTAAAATTAAATATGACTAATTACCAGAATAAATCATGTAGGTTTGCAAGGCAGTAAAGCAACTAAAGCATCAAGCTGTGGAGTTTATAGATGGAAGAGTAGAGAATTTCGATGCCATCATTTATGCAACGGGCTACAGAAGTAATGTAATGTCTTGGTTGAAGGTATGTATCATCATCAGGAATTGGTTCAAGTTATCAAAAATCAAATCATAATTACTAAAGAAAAAATCAAATATCGATGACATTATTAAAAAAACTGATCAATTTTGTTATGTAGAGACCACTTTATTTGATTAATTAATTAACAAATCTTATTTATTCATGAATGTAGGTATATGGAAATATATAATTGATGAAATTTTGTTGTGTTGTGATCAGGAAACTAGCATGTTTTCTGAAAAAGATGGGTTGCCTCGGAAGCCATTCCCGAACGGATGGAAAGGGGAATGTGGGTTGTACTCAGTGGGGTTTACACAACGTGGTCTGCTGGGTGCATCTCTTGATGCAAGGAGAATTGCAGAGGATATTGAGCATAGCTGGAAAGCTGAGGCCACGCATTTCATGGCTTTCACTACTTGTGCACTGCCACCGCCACCACCACCACAACCTGCTGCTTCAATTAATTAAGTAAAACTACCTGCGTGCATATTTTATACTACTGATGATGAAGAATATCAAGATTATAAGAAAAGAAACAAGTGAATGATCACTTTATGCAGCTGCCATTGGAGGGAATAGGGTGGGGGAAAAGGTGAGATTTTCCAATCATTCAATTATTATAGTAAAGACGAAGGGATGGCCGATGTAACAAAAGTTTAATGCTTCTTTTGGCCTTTGGGAGGAGGAGAAACTTTACCTATCATGGATGGCGTAGTTCTCATCATCAATGTGTACGTACTACGTACACATCTTGTAAATTACCACTTTTTACTTTAGTTTGCTAGATAGGATTATATTAGGAGGATTACTGTTTAATTAATTAAGAAAGGGCTTGGGGTTTTTTAGATTTGGTTTTCTAGGGTTCATAATTTTTAGTAACTGATTTTATGATATGGTGGTGTGAAATGTGAAGTATAAAGTATAAAGTGCATTTTAATGTTAATATTTGTGATTGGTGTATATAGAATATATATATATATGATATTCCATTAAGACTCGTATAATTCTATCTATAATTTTTGGATATGTGTTTTCTTATATACATAATTAGTGTAGCTCTTTGATGTCACGCTCTCAAACTCAAGGCCAAACTGTTCTTAAATGTGGCACTAGAATTTGTGGTGCGAGGTCTTACACCTGAAAACTGTTAATAAACTTTAGTGATCAAGAACCATTTCCACAACGAAGCGATAGAAACAAACCCTCACTTACCAAATGTGCAATAATGTTAGCCGGGAGCTATATATATATATATATATATATATATATATATATATAAAGTGTTTTTAACTATGAAATTGAGTTTTGAGGGGCTAATTTGTGTTTTTATATAATTCACTATATGTTTATAAATATATGTAAAAACAAGAGAACATTCAAATGAACTTAGACCTAGGGACCATATATATATAACAAGTATCTAATCAGAAAGCCAAAAGTGATTGGAAAAAAGAAGAAAAGAAAAGTTCTTTACGCCAAATGAAAAGGTCCCCGTAATGTCCATGAAGATGAAAGTGGCCCTCATGCATGAATCATGATCATCAGGTTCTCAAATCTGTATTGTACAGATACAATCTTAATTAGCAAATATTTGATGATCGATCATTAACTGTTATCCTTATTGCCTTATACGGCCCTTATCAGTCAGCCTTTACTTCCTATCAATTTTTCGGACCACCATTACCAGCAGCTTCATGACTCATGAGCATTCGTAGAATATCCACCACAACTACACCTTGTCAATACTTATGGATCGTCTAACATTTATGCCAATTATATATTGTGAATATATATGAAGTCACGTTCATGCTTGATTGTTGAAAATTATATGTGTGAACCAATCACCGATCGAGGCGGGATGGATCAGTTTCATTTCTTAGCAAGTGATTATGACTAACATCTGAATTATTATTCTGTGCGTTGACAAGTTGTATGATTAAGAGACAAAGGAAAGTACCAATTAATTCCTGATAGAACAAAAGTTATAGGCTAAATGAGTCACAAACGATCACCCTTAGATAATAAGATTTTGAAACTTCATAGTTTGAGAAAACTCTCGACTTTCAATTCATAAAGATAATAAGATGACTGAAATACAATCCTAAAAAATGTTTATTAGGCCAAAAACAAAAGAACGTACAACTTAGTCGCGGCGAAGCGGTGTGAATTGGAATCATTTCTTCATTTCCAGTTTCAAAAAGGTTTATTAGGCCAAAAACAAACATGTCAAACTTAAAGTACACTATTCACACCTAAACTTTGGCAGTCATAGTATATTGACATGGTAAGATTTAGTAACTAAACTATATTGTAAATACTTGAGTTAAATTATAGGGTAAGATATATAATTATTGGAAATGAGAGAAAAATCTGTAGCAGTACGCATGATACGGACAATGACAAATACATTTGCTACAATTTAGGGTGTTAGTTAGGGTTTAAAGATTTGTTGTTGGCGGGTTTTATTCCGACCGATTGGAATTGATGAAGCATGATACAAATTGAATCTTGAAGTTCAGCATGAAGACAATAATAGTAGTAAACTTAGAGAGAGAGAGAGAGAGAGAGAGAGAGAGAGAGAGAGTATCAACATCTGCGAGGGATTTCAACTTCTAAAACCCCAACAGGACCAGCAAGTGTACCCTACTAATAATTGCCTGGCGGCCATATGGCCCATGAGATCCCGTAATAGTGTACATATTTGATTAAAGTCCCCTTAATTATATATATAATAACAGTCCTACTCTCCTACTCCTTTTACTGGGGACTATTTTGCAATCGTAATTTATATCCTTACATTTTATATATACTAAGCATTCCAACACTTCAATTAGAAAAAAATACTTCCAAGCTAGCTAGGTCAATTTTCAAGAAAAGCTTACTGAGCTATAGAGAAGGAAAGTTTTGATGATCAGATAATGTGACAATTTGCTCTCTTTGCATGAGCTGGAGCATTTATATCCCAAGCAATGCATGCTTGAATTCCCGCCGACTTACCCGTATTGAATTTTTTTTTTTTCCTGAAAAAATCTCCAGTGAATCCTTTTTCTTAATAGATCGCAATTTTTTTTTCTTTCCTGATTTGGTTGGAATTTTAATTTAATGACAACATTAATTTCATCCGACCGACAAGCTAACGGCCAATCTTGCTCCAATACATTCATGAGATTCTACAGTTTAGGGAGCAATGCTATCATTTTTCATTAAGGATCTTTTCCGGCCCTCTTTTATGAAGTTTCTCACTATTTGGCTATGTTCAGGATATTTCTTATTACAAAGGTCTTTGGTTCAAGGAAAATCTAGAATTTCTTCTACATGCTTTACTTGGGGGATTGTAATCGTATAAATAGTTGATTTTTCTTTATGTTTATATGGGAAGCATGTTACAAGGGAAAATTAGAATTCCATGTACTTTTCTAATACTCTTTAGATTAAACATTGGTTCTATTTTGAAATTTGATTAGGACGCCTAAACAATAGTCATGTCAGCATTTTTATATTTATTTAGATTACATGTAATTATTATGTTTTTTTAATTTAAAATGTCAATTATTAAATTTCATATATATCCTTTTAGGTTGATATATTTTTGTACGTGGGCTTTTTTTTAGGAAGCCAGTTTCTTCTCCTACGTTTGAGCCGTATGGTTTCTTCTCCCACGTTAGAATTTTGTGATCCTCATTTTTTTATTTTGAATGGACTTATTCATTTCAATTAGTGGTTGTTTCACTATTTTATATTGATATCATGTGAGATAATTAGACGTATTCTCTATTTTTGGAGGCTTGAGGCTGGTACGTTCAGATAATATATTTAAATGTACCGGATACGTACCAAGAAGATATATAAAGTAACGTACCAAATATGTTTTTTTAAATAAATATAAACGCACCAAAATAATATTTAAATGTACCAAATACATACAAAAAAGAAATATGAACATACCAAATACGTGCCAAGAAGATATACAAAGTAACGTACCGAATATGTACCAAGAAGAAATATATGTTTAATCAAGAGGAAATATATGTATCAAATATGTGTTTTTTTTAAAATAAATACAAGCATTTTCCTACACACTTTGTGTGTATGAACACATTGTTTTAGAAAATGAGAAGGAGAAATGGGGGGGGGGGGGGAGAGAGAGAACATGGGGGAGTGGGAGGTTTTTTTTTTTTTTTTTTTTAAATATTATAGATATTTTAAAATCATCGGTAAGTGAGGTTTCAATAAAAAACAGTAAAATTTAGATCTATGAAATTACATTATTGCCCATCATTTTTTTTTTTTGTGATAGAAGACTAAATTGTTTTTTCTCCCTCTTTTGGTTGACAAAGAGGGTTTCATTAATTAATAAAGATAAATGTACCAAATACATACAAAAAAGAAAACAAACATACCAAATATGTACCAAGAAGATATATTAAGTAACGTATCAAATATGTACCAAGAAGAAATCTACGTTTCATGTGTAATTTGAAAGACTTTTTATTAAAATTGAATACTACAATATTTATCTACAAGATTTTAGGAGTTTTGAGATATTATCTAAGAAAATTAAAAGGTATATTAAATATAATGGCAAGTCGCATTCATGGGTATTTTGAAAGACTTTTTATTGAAATTAAATTCTACAATATTTATCTACAAGATTTTAGGAGTTTTGATGTATTATCTAGGAATTAAAAGGTATATTTATATAATGGCAAGTTGGGTAATTTAAATTATAAAAAAAAAGGCTACTTCTAATCCATGTGGCACCTAAATTGTAGGAAAATGTTTAATCAAAACTCTAAAAGGCATAAATGTTTAATCTCAAAATTTTAAAACCTAGTCATCTGTATCAAAACCCCCTAGTTACAATCTGGGATATTACGTTTAGTCTGACTCGCCTAATCCATTAAGGCATGAGCTAAATTTTGTAATTTTTTTTGTTTTTTGTTTTTTGTTTTTTTTTTTTAACAAACGATATTATCTACACTAAAAAAGGGGAATGAGCTTAGCCTCACAATGGCTTATTAGCAATAATGTAGTTCAAATTCGCCTTTGGCAAAAATCGAACCTACGACCTCTCACTTACAAAATAGAGAGGAATACCACCAGACTGTAATACTAAGTGACAATCCTGATTTTATTGTTACATACAATACATCGTTTTACTAAGCAATTAGATTCCTTTTAATTACGTATGCAAACTAATGTTTTCAAGGTCTGGATAGTTGTTGCTGTGTGTTAAACATTGCATGACCGACCCTCAACCACCTTTGAGTTGCCTTGCAAATTACGACGTAAATGGTCCAGTTACACGTGATGGACAGGCGTATGATATGTGAGGCACCCTTGGCACAGCTTTCCCTCTGTGTACGAACACATGGTGCACATGCTGGTCGATTTAGACCGTCGAATTTTGATGGATTTACTGCCTTTATTATTCATGGTCCTTAATATTTATTGGCTAGGGCAAGTAACTCTCTCTCTCTCTCTCTCTCTGATAGCCAGCAAACCCTAAAAATTTCTGCAGGACCATTTTTGTCATGTCATTAGATTAAATGAATGAATGAATGAGTAGTTCCTTTTCAACTTTTGATTGATACATATATATATATATGCAAACATGTACTTAACAACATCTATTAATATACATTTTCAAAAGGAATTATATTGCTATATTGATTTTTTATTCAATTAAAAATTTTGAAAAAATTTTCATATTTTTTGTTGGCCCTTTTTTTATAGCTCATTAGATGTGAGATTTTAAATACCATAAAATCTCAAGTTTTATTGTTGACATGAAAATATATTAATATTTATATATTGAGGTGTACAAAATCAAAGAATTTTGATCAAGAATTAAAAATCACTAAGATTTTAATCAATGAGTATTAGTATTTAAAAACCGCATTCAAAGTATCTCTATATTTAATTAAATTACTAAATTTAGTAAACCCTAAAAAATATGCGATAAGCAAATCTGGTAAGGCCACCAGAAGTTGGCATGAAAACGGATCTAAATTTGTGAGAGTAGAGTCACTTTATTACGTAGATGAAAGGGGCAAGACATGCAGGCGCGAGGGCGTGTGAGTAGGAACAGGACGACTTGTCAGAGGCATGAGGGAATTTCGAGATGGACAAGACTGCTACTACTCGATCGATCGTCCCTTTTATAATTTCGCACGCTACATATTCATATATATATATATATATATATATATATATATATATATATATATGTTTACAATTGCATATATAACTGTACATACCTTATATTTTACTAGCTAAAGCTCTTCTCTTGAACTATACCTACCTACCTAGCCTAGCTATACATATATACGTCGATTATGGACCACCACTTGCAACATGTCGTCTTCAATCATTCCATTGCGTTCATCCATCGATCCCCATACATAGCTTTACATGTTCTATGGGATTCCAAAGTTGAAATATTGCACTGACCCTCCACTTTCCCCGTCGATGAAAGCTCTCTCCACACCTCTTAAAATGTATGCTAAGAAATTCTTACATGCAACAGGTGTATATAATGTTTTTATACACCAACAAACAACTAACAACTCTAATAACTTTAAAAACTCTATGTACATTTGCTTGTATATTGTATTTAACCTCAACAAACAACTAAGGCAAACTAAATTACGATCTCATCGTCCTACTTCTTCTATTTTCTTCTATCATATTTGTCTTAATTTTCTCTCTTCTTGTATGAAATGTTTTAGTTGAAAAGCCATGAAAGTCTTTAACATTACTTCACAGTATCCTACATCCACCCTCGACAAACTTGTACAAGTAATAGTAGTCATCGACATATGTTGACATAAAATTTCGATATATGTTGGTAGGAATTCACAGGTACCTACTAGGTGCTCGGCGAAATAACTCAATGAAGCTTTTTTGTTGATATTATGACTCTATTATTTGAAAATCATGAGTATGCCACTGTTACTTAGGGTTAGTACAATATAATAGCTTATACAATCATAGCTGACAGTAACATCATCAACAGGCAACCGATTCAAAGGCTAATTATACGTTGCTTAGGGTTGGTAGCCCTATGAGAATGACGGTTTGTACACCCGTCACAATTATATATGTGCTGATATCAACCGCATGGGAAGATAGGATCTGAAACAGTGCTACAAGATCATTCCCCCATCAATTATAGTTAAAATTGGTTTGAGTAAGCGATACGTTTTCTCAATGTATAACACTTGCTTTCAAAGCCGCCGGCCTTGTACGTAAAACCAATATTGTCATTATACACAAGATCAAGGTCTGGAAGAGTGTGTGAAAGTGTTTCTGTCAGCTTATGAAAGCTATACAGCCCCACTTAAATGCCTCCCAATCTATATGTCAAAAGTGAGATAGCACTTTAATCGTGTCATGAAGTTTGTACACTAGAAGAAATTTTTATAGGTATTGTCATATTTTGAGCGGAATAATAATATCATGTAAAAATGTTTTAGATACTCGGAAAAATTACTCGTATACTTATCAATTGAAAACTGATGATCATACATAAATTTAGACACAAGAAGCCCGCAGGTTAAGTTCTTTTCTATATTCCTCATGACCCCTAGCTGTAAGAGTTTTGAGAGAGACAGCAGTTAAAAGATGGTTCTTTTTTCTTAATTACTGTGCGTATTTTGTTTCAAAAGAGCATGCATATGACTAAAGAGAGCTGCAGACTTACTTAAAGGAGAGAGTCCAACTTAACCCACTTCGTTACTTTTTCCAGTGGCACATAGTTTGCCCCCATCTTCTTGGAATCTAAGTGGATCCAAGCGAATCTTCCCTTGCTTTTGAACCAAGAAAGAACAAAATTCCCATGCATTTTGGATTTCATATTGCTAGGGAACTTGGTTCATTCATGACTCATGAGATAGTTTGGAAAGATGTGATATTTGTTGGGTTCCACCAAAGTTTTAGTGGAGAGATCCAAGATTCTGCAATATCAGCGCACCATTGGGACCTCATTTTTCTATCACTTTTTTTCTTCATTAGAAACAATGTAAAACCCAGACATCAAAATCACTTGCTACAAGCCACCATAACATGTTTACATGGTGCTGGACTCGCATTGTTTTAGTACAAGATAAGTTTAGTTATAAAGGTTGCCAAGAAGAACAAAACACTTGCAAATGTGGAATGAATAATACTTCATTTTTTTGCTCGTACACATAGTGAGGTGTTGGGGAAAATCATAAATGTCAATTTATTTTTAAAACTTTCCAATACAAATCATTTTCACACTTTTTTATATATAGAAATTTTTCTTTTTACAAAAGTAACATTTCATGTGGAAAGATATTAACGGTGGAAAAAAAAATGTTTTTTTTTTTTTTTTGAAGAAAATGTTTTTTTAGTCTTAATTTTTTAATCTTCTTCGTGTAAATGACGGTTAGGCATATAATCAACAATATTAACCTCATGTAAAAGAAAAAAAACAATTCATTAGTACATTCTTAAGTCTAACGCTAATAAACTAACTCTTAGTCTAGCATTTCTTTGCATGATGTAGGAAGAGGTCCCAAATTCGATTTCCACCACCCCAATTTTTAATAGATTGTCAAACACCGAATTATCGTGTACAGCTCAAGTTATTTGGGCTAGTGTTACTGTAACCAGCAAAAGTTTTTGAGCTAATGTTTCTGTAACCAACAAAATGAGATGAGATGCCCGGTCCATTAAACAAATTGGGTTGGCATATTAGAACAGAAACACCATCCTATGTTAAGCCCATCAATTTTTTTGTTGTCTTGGTCAAATGGCCCATAATCTAAAGCTACAACTTACAACTCTGAAAATTCAACCCATATTCGTCCCGCCAGATTTCCATGTATTTGTATATGTTATCGGGTGGGAAATTCCAAATCAGATCCTTCCAACATTATTGAAAAGAAATAGACCAGTAGAAAATGACTATTGGTAATGCCTTTATGAATATGAATTGTTGCAACCGTGTTCTGCATAATTAGACAAAAAAATAGGTAAATTAGGCATCATTGAGCGATATTTATGACAGTATTGTGGAGAATATATGTTATTCATTTAGAGCCAGAATCACTCTTAGTCTTATGAGGAATTAAAGGTTAGGGTCTGTTTGAAAATGTTTACCCCAGAAAACATTTCTACTCATAAACTCATGTTATGATAACCTTGTTGATGATTTTCCAAAAGACACTAAATGGTGTTGTTAAAATCCAGTTTTGAGTTATTCTTCCAATCGTTGCCATAACACTTTTAATTATATGAACATGTTTAAGCTCTAATGGCAGTGTCAAACGAGCTTTCGCGGAGTGTTAAAGTCTTTAGTCAAACTAGAAAAGTGGAAAATAATTGCAGAGAAATTGAAGAATAGAGATTCGTTGTCAGCATATGCTTTCCCACTACCTTTTGCATTTTCTTTTATAAAGCAACAAGTTAAAATTTGGGTTACCCAAATCAATCCAATTCAGTATGATGCTAAAATACTAAAACATTGAAGAAATATACAATCAGAATTGCAAGTCAAATTCATTAGTATGAATCAAAGAAGAATGAATCAAGAAATCAGATTATTCAGAATTTCAGAGAGAGGGTGTCACACACACAAACAAATGTCAACCATAAGCTAACATAAGAAGAATACAATGTAAAGTGCAAGAACTGATCAGAGGTTCAAACACAAGTGGAATGATTTGATTTCTAGAACTTTGTTTTCCATCTCTAAAATTTCCAAAAGTTTGTTTAGGACCACACGGACCTCGGCCGCAGGCTTGAATTGATGCTGCGTGCCGGAGTTGCTGCTGTCGGAGCAAAAAACTCCGAATACATTTCCATGAAAAACTTGTCCACAATTTCTAAATAGGCAGGACAAGTGAGTTTAGAATAATAATGAAGAACCTCTTCGATGTCCAAAACATGATCCACATTGCTCATGTCCAACATCTCCAACTCCTTCAGCTTATGTTCCAGCAAACAACCCGTTCCCACCGCCCTTGATTCCTTCACAAAAGTTTCAATCTTTGCAGGAGGAGTACTTGCAGCTGCAGGGTGTGCATTGAGTGGTCGTGGAGACAAGCCTGCAGGGTTTTGAACATGATCTTTATGAAGATGTTGTGGTTTGGTAGGTGTGGAGAGAAGTTTCTTCTTGTTCGATGATCCCCTGATGCTTTCGATTTTCGCATCCCATTGGTCCGTGAAGTCGGTATACAACTTGTCCAAGTCTTTGTATGTTGTGGCGTGGAGATGATTCATGTTGTCAACCGCAGAAATAGAAGCAGAAGCATAGGGAAAAGGGTTGTTGTAGTGAGTAGGGGATTTTGGGAGCTTTTCGTAGTCTCTTGCGGAGAAGAAGTTCTTCAAGTTCCCAAGGGTTTTCTGGAAGAACTTCTTGGTGTGGGAAATGGAGCTTCTAAGCAACATTGGTGGCAACTTGTGGTGTGTTTCGATGGAAGTGGGAGTTGTTGGTCCTTCTCTATGACAAAATTGAAGAGAGAGAGAGAGGGAGAGAGAAAGAGAAAGGAGATTTCTCTTTCAGTACTTTTGGCTTCTTGCAAGTGATGATCTCAGTGAAGAAGGAAGGGTTTCTTCATACAGATAATAGAATCAGAGGAGCCATGGAAGGTTGTTTAACTTTCTGTGGAGAAAGGGAAGTAATCCTCTCTTTGGCTTTTCCCTTTATGTTTCTTTGTCTCCACACGCTCCCCTCTCTCTCTCTCTCTACGTGATCAACGATAATGGTTCATATGATGAGGAAACGACAGATGTATTGAAGCTAAAGGTGGTGACTTGTTTTTTGTACAAAAAAATTATTTCTTTGCTTTTACTTTAGAAGTTCGAGTTGGTATGTATCCGCTTTAGGAGAATGAAAGGCGCGGGGTGGTTGTTGGACCAATTCTCTCCTCTAGCTAATTTGATTGGTACTTGATTCTCTTTAACTTTCCTACTTTAGCATACAAAGAAATTTTTCGATGTAACTGTAACACTTGTATATGATTATCATAAATACGAACTATAACTACCATTTACCTTAGATAATGACATTGTATCTCCCTTGGTTTCCTATATTTTGTTTCTATAATTGGCTCTTGCAAATGGTAGTTTCCGAATTTATGTACTAGTCAATCTTCATGACCAATTAGGTATGACAGCCACCAATCACTCAATTGGAAGGCATTGGATACTTTTCGGCTACTTAGCTGTAATGATGTGGGTTTACCTAGCTTTGTAGTCTATTTATACTTTCGTGGTCGAGCGATGAGTATACTTGTGGTTCTCCAAAAGGACTTGGATTCTCTGCCCTTCCAATTCGGTGCTCTTCATGTGCCTTCCTGTTTGTGTGGTCACGGTTAAGCCACGTCAATATTTTATATTACTATTTTTTTTTATCTTATTATTTTTATAAAAAACAATATAAAATGTTAGCATGGATTAACCGTGACCACACAAAACAGGAGGGCACGGGGAGGGCACCGAAATGGGAGGGCAGAGAATCCAAGTCCTCTCCAAAAGCACTCTGGAGGTAGATTTCAATATTTAACTATTGATAGACAAAATTATTATATTATTTTTTGTAAGCTACATGACGTGGCAGATAATGGTTGAACTTCTTCTTTAAATCAGTAAAAAATGAGTATTGTTGATCCACAAAATCAGCGAGGACTTTGGTACAACAGAAAATGTTAAGTTTGTGATCTTCGCTAGATTGCTCCGGTCACTAGTGTAGATAAGTATGTAAATGGATAGAAACAGGGAAGCAAACACAAGATGTACGTGGTTCACCCAGATTGGCTACGTCCACGGAGTAGAGGAGTTCTCATTAATTTTGAAGGGTTTACACAAGTACATAGGTTCAAGCTCTCATTTTGTGAGTACTAGTGAATGATTTAGTACAAATGACATTAGGAAATATTGTGAGAGAATGATCTCTATTTATAGAAGAGAGTTTCTAGTTTCATTCTCACATTGACACGTGTCGTGTTGTGATTGGCTTCTGATATTGACACGTGTCGCGCTATGATTGGCTTCTGATGTCGACACGTGTCGTGCTGTGATTAGCCTCCTGGTTGGAGGGAAACTCTTATGGGTCCTTGATGGTATAACGTTGACTGGTGCTCAGTAGTTTCGGGATTGGTCAAGTATGGTACAAACAAGTCTAATCATCAACCGTCACATCATGTGGTCTATAAAAGATGGTCTAAAATTTAATCTCCTTAGTATTTTCCTAAATTTAGTAGTGGACACACAATACTCAATTGCACAACACTATTATAGCAATTTTATCAATAACCCCAAACCAAAAGGACTAACAAATCATCATTAGCTGCAATGGTCAAAATCTCATTACAAACTGACGTCCGTTGCCTATATGAACAATGGTCGATTGCACGACACTATTAGTGACCCTTTTTGTTTTTTCGTTGCAGTCTACCACCATTACCTTTATGCAGTCCAACGCAAAGAGCGTGGAAATGCCTAAAACACCTAGGGTTTGCCATGCAAAAGCAAATTTTGAAAACCCATCAACCCAAAACGCGTTAGGGTTTGTCATATTCATATATGAACAACTTAAACCCAGCAAATGACAAAAGCAATGTAGATCACCCACCGTAGACTGCCATGCCAGCTAGTACGGTTGTTGGTTGAACAGAGAGAGTGAGTACAAAGCGATGCAGCTGGGCGGTGAAAGTGACTGAAGAACTGCTGATCCTCTAGGTCTAGTAGTATAGATGGAGATAGTTACTAGTCTACTGACTTGGTTTGACCACTACCACCATGCCACGTGTCCTAGGGTTGGAACCAGTCTCCCTCAGAACCTAGCCTGCGCTTGCACGGCTCAAGACCCGTGCTGCTTAAGGCTAACCACCACATGTGACAAATGACGGTACCTAACCCTAAACTTTGTTCCACTTAAACCACTCCCAACCACAAACCCTAAATTCCAAAACGCCAACAACGTCTTCCCTTCATAGATTCTAATTTTTCTGATCATTGCCCAAGTACTACCAAATTGATTCATTATTTTTTAGGCATATTAGTTGGATAGCACATTATTGTAGGTATGTTATTCTACATTTATATACGCATGTTAAAGCATCTACGTATGTATGTACTTATAATGATATATCCAAAAAACAAAAAACAAAGATCAAAATCAAGATTGTTGAATTTATCATTTCATGCATGATAGCTTTTGATCCAAAAGTTTTGTTGAATCAAACCTATCTCATTCAACTTCAAAAAGAGATTATTGAGATTGTTTCTACTTTCTATAAGGGCTAAAAATGTTATTTACAACCAAAAAAAAAAAAAAAACTTGACAATATTTGCTAGAAAAATTCAAAAGCGTTTCTAGGCTATAGAATTGTTTTTTAGAGAAGTGTCTATCAAATCCAAGTACTTGAAGCTTCTTGAAGGAATTTCTTCAAGAAACATGTCCGAGTGTTTTTCCAATAAGCACGTCTAAGTGCTATTTTAAGAAACACGTCCAAGTGTTCAATATTAATAACAAAAGCGCTTGTAAGCATAAGTTAGACAGTCTCAAAACGGACTATGCTATTTTAAGAAACACGTCCAAGTGTTCAATATTAATAACAAAAGCGTTTGTAAGCATAAGCTAGACAGTCTCAAAACGGACTATGTACCCTTTATTCTCATAGTATTTGAAAAACTTCCTCATCGTGGTTAGTCCTTGTGCTCAAACCTGAGTGGGTTATTGACCAAAAACATAACGACATATGGAATTGCAGGGGTTTAAACTGTGGTCCATTCCCCACCCAAAATCATTCAATAGTCACCTGTCAATTTTGCTGGATGCAGAAATGGTCCAAGTTCTTAATCTCCTTCCACGATCGGTCCAAACCAAAAAGCTCAACTAATTTGCCTGAGAATATGTGTGAGACAGAGATAGGGCACAGAAACCCAAAACATGCGATTTGAAAAATCGTTAGCCCAATGGAGAAAATGAGCATGAGGTTCAGTAACCCAAAAAACTGCGACCATTAAAATGCAAATGTTAGCCCAATGTAGGCACCCATCAAATGCAACATCATTGGCATAGGCAGACATTCTCTTAAATTGCTTCCAAGTTGGGTAAACAGTAATTACACACAGGACAAACCTGTGGTTGCAGAGCTCAGCACTCCAATTTTATTTGATAATAAAAATACATTGGAGAAATAGGAGAACTTTATATGCGTAATTGGAACACTGGTTACTTGATGTGTCATCATATGTATTACAGTATAAGTAGATGTTAATAATTTTTATTCATATGAAGTATTGATAGAAAATATTTTTAAAAAGGTGATGCTATTTACACATATCCTATTAACTTTTATCTTTTAATTATTTTTTATTCATTTGATCTAAAGGTTGAAAATCATAATGTGTATAAAAAATAATAAAAAATATATGGATAACACCGTATTTTCTAAAATACGTGTGAGGTTCGAATTTCCAAGATATCACATTCTACCACAAGGTCCCCACTTTTGCTTCAAAATCTCTGATCCCTATATTTTCTCCTTCCATTGTGTCTTGTCTTTCATTTCAATTTTTAGTTAATAGGCAAAACCCATTTGCCCTATCTAGCTTTGAAACGGACGTATCAGTTTTCAAAAGAAAAGCTGCTGCTGCTGCAAACAATTACTTGACATTTCAGTTTTCAAGAACCTTTTGGAATGGAATGTGTCCTCACATTCGTTCATGTATCAATTAATTGACTATTCATGTAACATTATTGCCTAATTTATACCATTTTAGGTAAAGTTCGATCAATTTGAACCACAATAATTTATCTGGTTAATTATTTACATTAACATACTAATAACACATACGCGTAATGCGTATTCGTTTCAATAATCATATAATCGTTTCAATAATCATATAAGAAGAATACTTTTGTGAGTTTTCATGTTTGTTCATAATAAAAAGCTGTGATTAGCAAATTACGAAGATGGGACATTGTTTTGAGTTTTCATGTTTGCTCATATTATGAGTCTGCCAATTAAAACTGATTTAGATCCTCCTAACCAAACAACTAACACAAATGAGACACACTTTCGAGTTATTTTATTTATTTATTAAGAGACAAATAATTGATTTAAATTTAGATGATCAAGTATCGATATCTCTTGGTATGTATGAAGCTTGGTTTGAATGCTGAAGAATGTTGGATAGAATGGGAATGAAGCTACTTACTGCAAACCTAAAACTAGATTTGATGTTAGGGTGGTAGGGTACTAGGGTGTGCTATACTGGTTATGTTTTGTCTCTGTTTTCAATATATAATAAAGGAATCAAATTTGATTCTATTAATTAAACAGATGTGGTATGACAGCACAACAAAAATAGATTCACCTACTCCCAATAATATATAGTGTCTCTTTGCATAACAAGTTGCAAATATTAAGGGTGCATTTGAAAATAAATTTAAAATGACGGAATGTGCTTTTAAAATTAATTCTTAGTAAAAATACAAGTAAATTTAGAAAATGTACTTCATGCAAGAAGTATATAACTGATGTTTCTTTTAAAATATACGTCAAATATTTTAGAAACTTAAAAACACTTTCGCTAAAAACGCTAATTACTTCCAAACAAACCCAAACAAATTTATTTTTCTTGTCCATTGGCATTGTGCCAATAATCACCAATTAATTTTTTGTATTTGTAATCTCCTAAACATAGAATCCAAGTGGATTATTATCATATGAACACAATAGAAGCCAGCGGCAATGGTGTAAGCGATAAGTACACGCATTTGTCATTCAAATTTGTGATCCATGAAAAAAAGTTTTTTTAGTCAAAATGGTTTCTGAAATTTTCATAACACATAACTTTGGTTCCTAAAATTGTTTACCATACATTATTTTGATCATTCAATTATAAAATTTCGTTAAATGGTCCCTGAACTTTTTAAGAGCGTTCAAATGTTATGCTTTTGGATTCTTCTCCGTCGTATCGCTTTTTCATAAATAATAACAAAATTGTAATTTGCAAAATCGCTAGAAGATTCAAAGGAACCCCACCAAAGCTTCAAGTTGACCCTAGTCTTTTTAGGTTAGGGAGAAGCTAGCCTCTGTGTGTAGTACAAAAATAAGAAAAGAGATCAGATTCATTCCTCGTAATCCACCAAATCACAGGATTCGTGTCATGAAAATTTAATCAAATGATTAAAGTTATTATACCTTTTAAAGTAAATTCATGTAAATAACCGTTAGATCAAATTTCAATAACATAAATTCTCTGATTTGATGGATTAAAACGAAGAGATTCAGAGATGGTCATTTTCCCCAAAATAATGTTCGATAAAAGGACATTTTATCCAGAGGATTTTGGAATCTGGATTTATCTTTTTGTATTCTTTCTTTGGCATGGAAATTCAAAAAAGTCCAACCACACAAAAAATTATTGCAACTTTATGTGATATAACCACCTGCTTTCCCCGTCTTTCAAGTGTTCTAGTTGTAAAAGTTGTCATCCAACACTCAAAAAAGTAATGGAAACATTCAAACCCTTTTTCCTCGACCAATCTGTTTTTCAAAAAGCATCAATGAACTTCCACTCCACAATCTTTTTTCCTGCTTCATATTTTCAAATCCGAATTGTTTTTGTTTTACGTTTTCTGTCAAATCATAAAAAGAACAAAAGAAAACCAAGAAATCATCAGTAGAAAATATACAATAATATAGAAACCACTTTTACTAAGAAAGAAAAAGGAAATAAATTACATATTAATTTTTTTATCGACGGAAATATGAGATTCGAACTTGAAACATCTTTCCCGTTAAGTTAGATTCTAACTAATAATTAATCCACTAGAAAACACATATTACAGAGAAAACCGAGTAATAAGCAGAGAAAACGGAGAGTTTTCTTCTTTCTTTTTTTCCGTTTTTTTTTTCAAGATCCCCAGTTGGAAAACAAGGCTTCCCAAATTTCAGTAAAAACCTCAATAATCACCCTGTGATGGTGTGTCGAATTCAACGACAGAAAACACTGCAGAAGCTGTTCGAGATCCTTCGCCGAAAATATCTGCTTCTCGAAGATCATCTCCACCATTGACGTCCTGAAGTCGTTGTACGGATCGCTCGACTTCTTCACCACAGCAAAGCTGTCCTTCACTCTTCCTTGCAACGGAAGCAGACCCACGTCGGAGCTCTCTCTTCTGCGGCTGCTGCTGCTCCCGTTTGGCCGGGAACGGCGGCGCAAGCGGGGTCCGGAGGAGTGGCTCTTTGAAGAAAACAGAGTGTCTGTCTCATCGTCACTGCTCGACCACCACCCTCTGTAGGTATTGCTATCGAAAGAAGACGTACTGAACGGGAAAAAATCGCCGTTGGATTTGTTCTTCTTTGAATTCCTCGCCTTCGTCTTCTTCTTGTCTCTGATTTTTCTCTGTTTCGAGCTTTTTTCATGGTGGTTGTAGAAGGGGTTTAACGGCTGCGAGATCGGCGAGGCTGGAGGGCATGTGTGGCCGTCGGGAATAAAGGGTTTCACAAAAGGAGGGTACTTTTCAAAAATCTTGCGTCTTGGTAGCATTACATCTTTGATAGAGATAACGGGTTGGTTTGAGTCGGAGCATTTGGGTCTGCAAATGGAAGGAAACGGTAGAGCTGCCGGCTGTTTAGGAGGCGGAGCGGTTTGCACGTCTTGCTGGTTTTCAGGCAAGAAGACGGATTTTTCGATCACGTCAGACAAGTTTCGGGTCCTGCAGGAGCCGAATGAGGATCGGAACATGTTTGAGAGCTTGAATTTGAATCGGTTTTCCATTGCCCTAGCAGAGAGCTATGGAGAAGGAGAACTGAATTTCTAGAGAGAGATGGAGGAGTTTGGATGAGAGGGATATAAATGCATGAGAAACCGAAAGTGGGAGTGTTTTAAATGATATTTTAACAGTTGTCTGAGGAAACTTTTTGCTGGTTTTGTCCTCTCCTTTGTCATCTAACAAGACACACTGGTTTTGATTATTTGATTATATACTGCCTGTTGTTGACCTCGTAGCCACATTTTATTTTATTTTCGTAGATGCTAAAGTAATCGTTAGAACGAATGCGATCTCCTTTTGTATCCAAGTCCAACTTTCTCCTCACAGTTTAAATTAGCTAAAAGTGAAATATTGCCAGTGTAATAATAATGTTTTATTTTCTCTTTACCTGTATTTTAGTTTCAACCAATTTGAATCTTGCCTTGAGAATGAATTATGAATGTGACACTAAATAATTGTATATGTTTCATGAGACATGATTTCACTTGTTTGGGTTTATTATGCAATTTGAATTCAATTTCTCCGAGCAAGCTCTTCCATCTTGTAGACGTTTTATGATTAATGTTATCTGTGATGTCATTTGGCTTCATGACATTCTAGTGTAGTTTTTACTTTTTTTTCCAAGACATTGTTACGTTTACATTATCCAATTCCAAGTTAGATTAATTGATGACTATGTTACAAGGAAGTAATAAAAACCTATGTACTGAACTATATGCACTTCATGAATTAATCACGATGAAGAAATTATAGATACTATCAATTCTTGGCTTAGCAAGTGATGGATTGTCTTAATGACTAGGGAGACTAAAATTTTAAACTAAATTTACAAATTAAATGATGTGTCACCAATAGGAAATAAGTAAGCACTTAAGTGATAATCCAATTATCAACAACCATATCATTTAATTTGTAAAATTTAATTGAAAATTTTAATCTCTCTAGCATTTCGTATTTTTAATTAGAGAACAGGTTGGTCCTTTTCTTTTTTCTTAATATACAGTGGGCTCTCTATGCTGGTAAGTACGTTTAATTAAACACACAGATGAATGAAGCATGGAAATGGGAGGGTCATTAGCCAACATATTTGTAGCGCAGCCCTGGCTCCATTCAACCACTTACCATGCATGTAGAGAGCACTATGTGCTCAGTACCTAATAGTTTAGTTTTATTGATGATTAAAAATTGTTATCCACGTTCTAAAAAAGTTGAATTTTCATTCATCATAAAGTATTATTTTGAAGTCTGAATAATAGGTTCTCCGCTTGCGTAATCTATGTCGACGTAGCCACACCAAAGGCTACGGTGGGTTGTAGCTCAGGGAGAGTTTGTGGCAAATGTATGTATATTTTAGTGCATAGTCTAATATAATAGACAAAAAAAAACTGCAAGAAAAATTATTTTTTAATGAAACTAATCCTTCGAGTATTTAGCACAACTAGAAATATAAAACTTATCATGGAAATTGTGATGACGTTTTGTTAAAGATTATTCTGCTTTGATTCAGCGGCTTTACATTAGTTTCAATCAATTTTTTTCAAGATTGCCTTTACATCTACTTTCGTTGTTTTGATTTGTGCTAGTTGTGTGATTGTAATTGAGATGTCAATTTTTTTTATCTTCTTCTTGTGTTTGCATCTAAATATATGTAAATTTGATGATTCATTGTAATTTTTGCGGTTTGCAAATGCGAAGCTTATTGAGTTCATGCTAAGTAAATTTTAAGTATACAAATACATAAGTTAAACTTAAATTTTTGCATACAATATGTATATAGCAAAACAAAAAATAATCATTTGATTTTAGGGTAATTTTTTTAGCTAGCCCACCCATAAAAAATTCTCTGGCTCCGCCATTGTACAATTTTAATAATAAATTTTTCTTTGCCAAAAGACCAGACAACGTATGTACAATATTCTTCAAAACCATATATATTCGTCCATATGCAAGTTCTCATTTAGCTCTTGAAATTGGAAGAGTTTCTATGAGCAGACGTCGTTGCATAAAAAAGAATGCCCTAGAAAGTGGTAAACCTCACAAACATGCAGGTTGGGAACCCACCACCAACCCTGGTAACATGCATATTTTCATAAGAGAGAGATGTTTGAAATATGAGATTCAGACTGGAGGACAAAGGTTATATCGTCACCTTTTCCATGTTGTATATGGGAAATATTATTATTTCTCGGGCTTTTTGATGTTTTCAATCTGAATATTTGGTTTATATCTGTTGTCAACATGTTCGTGTCTGCTTCCAATTCGTCCACTGGTTAGAAGACAAATTGAGAGGACCTAAAACTCTTAGCTTGAACCAAAGAACATGAAGATTTTCATGTATTGAATACTACGTACGTCACAATTTTAAAACAAAGAAACCCTAGCGGCATACACACACACGCACACACACACACACACACACATATATATATATATATGTATGTATGTATATTTGAAGAAGAGGATCTCAAAGTCTTAGAAGCTTCCAACAGCTAAAGTACAGATTGGGGAGCGCAGGTTCTTAACCTTTACTACCAATGCTAGCGCTCCCATGCAACCAAGAGCTAACAGACAGTCTTCTGCAGATGGGATTCATTTTTTATGTAGAAGTTTGCTCTTTGACAAGAAGAAACTTATTGCCACGACATAGATTTCCTCATCCATTTACACTTGCTTTCATGCTCTTCTTATGATTAAAAAGTCCAGGCTCTCAAAATTTCAAAATAAAAAATAAAAAATCGATCTGCACTTGCGAGAGGGGCTAGTGTTTGACATTTTGAGTATGACTTTTGGGTGAAAATGGTGGTTATTATTTCCACGATTGCCCCAAAGGGATAGGGTTGGAGTAAAAAAGGACAAGGGCAATGAACCAAGCTATGAGCCAAAGCTTGCATAACACTCATCACCCTCATTGGAAGTTGCAATCTTAATTTATGTGGTGTCGCTAAAACAAGCCAAGTTTTAGCTAATTCAGACTCATATGTGTTTAAATCTAGTTAATTCAGACTGAAAACAAGATGATTAATCTTTAGGGTTCAGCAAGCCAAACCCTAGCTAATTCTGGCTAATTTCTGTCTAATTTTAGTGAATTTGAACCCGAAAAATGATGAACAAATCTTAGAGTAAATTTTAATACGAAACAAGATGAACAATCTTTAATAAGTTAATTTGGACTGGAAACAAGATGAGCAATCTTTAGGGCTTAGTTGCAATCTTAAGTTTATTTGGAGTTTCTATAAACACAAGCCAAGTTTTGGATCATTCATACTGATTTGGATCTAATTCTGGTTAATTAACTGAAAACAAGATGAACAAGCTTTAGGGTTTAGTTTTTATGTGTATAGTATTTATAAAAACAAGCAACACTTTGGCTAATACTGACTTACGTCTGTCTAATTCCGTTAATTTGAACTTGAAAAAAGATGATCAATCGTTAAAGTTAATTCGTACCTCTGTTTAATTTTAATTAATTCATAAAACAGCTCAACCCTAAACAGTGTTGATCTTTTTTGGGCAATGAACAATTAATGTTGGTCTTCACATCGATGCTAATTGTTCCAAGTTACAAATTTGGCAATTTGGCAAACGCATCCCATTCAAGATATGGATTGTTGGGTACTGATTGGTAAATATGGACAGGCATTTCAAAATTAATCACAGAAAAGAAAGATTTGGACCCAAATATAGGCACAACAAGATGGCAAAGAAACAAAGTTCATGAAAGTTGCTAGGAATTTTTACCATGTCGAGTAACTCAAATCAATCAAACTCATTTTGCATGGTTACAGTTGCGTGTGCAAGCACGGGGTTTTTAATTTTTATCCACCCGTGAAGAACAACCTTTTTTGTCTTAGTTGTTTGTCATCCTCTTGTCTTTGTCCAACTTCTTTATTCTTTTCTTCTTTTTTTACTTGTGAACAGACTGTTTATGCAATTGTACGTAGTTTAATATTGGAGATTAGTGTGTTCTAATCTAATCTGATATACTTAATTAACAATCTCCATTGACCACCAATTTTCGTGCATCGTGCACGAATTGTTTATCATTCATTTTTGTTGAAGAATACAAGAATTATACGTGATTTATATTGTGTGGTTTTACTTCAAGTTACTCAGCGACTTTAGTATAAATCCCACACTATTGGTGTGGTTTTGTTATGGACCGTTAACGTGTCTCTCTAAAATAATGACCATGTTATTATGTCATGTCGTTATGAATTTATCCACCACCCTTCCTTCCTATTTATAAGCAACTTCTAATTGTTGGTTTTTTCACGTTGATATCTAGTAACACGATTAAAACACAATCTCGATAGTGTAAATAACATTTTTTTTAAAACTCTTTTGGTGACCAGGAAGATTCATAGAAGCACTTTAGTCTACCCTTAGCCACCATTGTGTAATTCACCAGCGCCAGAAATCGAACCTAAAACAAGCCGTGTGAAATAAACTTGAATTTTTCTTTATACAACGATATATAACAAATCTCATATTTTAATTGATAGTAAGAGTCAAAATAGAAGCAACACTCACTACATCTCTCTCATTTCCCTCACCCTATTCACATTTGTTGTATCTTTGTCTTAAAAAATCGTCCCCATTTCTTCTAATGTCTTGCCTCTTGTCTACGGCAGAAAGAAGTAAAAGAACACCATTCCAACCACCATTGTTCCCGCCAGCACGAAAAACATTACACCAAGTGTTATATTGTTAGAGATAGTTAGAATTGTCATCGACACCACCCGCTCACCAAGATGGGTATTTACCCATGTTATGGGCCCGAGCCCAATTGAAAAGAATGAAACATCGGCGCAACACAGCCACGATGCCCAATCCCATATCCCATGTGGGCTTACTATATCGTTCAATTTTCTTTGGGTTGATCTCATTTCATTCGGTTTCCTATTAAAGATTTGATAAAAAGAAAAGGAGAAAAACAAACAAAAAGCTCTTTTTAGGAAATAAGGAATATAGTTCAACTTCTTTCATAAAGACTTCTTATTTCTTTTACCTTTTTTTTTTGGGAAAAATGATATCAGTTTCATTGGAATAGCAAGAAAGAGTGCATTCTTCAAGAAGAACGTCATCTATTAAGTTTAAGGGTTCAATTTTCTTTTTTGTAAAGAAATTTTGAGAGCGTTTTACTTGTTTGTTATTATTTAAAGAAATAAGATTACTTATAGGATATTAAAAAAAAAGTTACTTATAGGAAGAAGCACTTTTCCGCAAAGTTAATTTACGTGATATTTTTTGGACAAATAACCACTTTACGTTATTATGTTCTCATTTAAAGCACTTAAAAGTTTTGTAAAATATTATAAAGTAATTTTGACTATCTCTTAATCACTTCTAAATTGTTTCTAAAGGAGCGAAGAACTGATGATGAGACATGTTGTGCAAGTATCTCCCTCTTAGTGTATATAATACTGTTAACTACTTAGTAATTTTGGGATTTGAATTTGAGAAAGTAGTATCCAAGTAACACAACTAAATGCTGAATATAAAATAGTTCAACAAAATAAGAGTTGGTATCCAAATAACACATCATTTTTGCAACCCATTTGACATTAGATGCCTTGAGAACTAATTGCCCATTGGAAAAGTTGAATATGCAGTTTGTACATCTTTTTTTTTTCTATTACAATGAGAAAAAAAAATCCAGCGATTAATATAATTTAATCCTAACTCATTTTCCAACTCACTTTCACAGCTCCCCGCAGTCAATGTGAACAGTTTTTGCAGCTAAGAAAGAAGCATTTGATGCTCGTCCCTCTCGTCCTCAAATAGAGCCCCAATTTCTTCTAAGCTCTTCCCTTTGGTTTCTGGCAAATTGATGTAAAAGAAAATAGTGCCAACCAACATTACTCCTGCAAGCGCAAAAAACATCCCTCCGAATGTAATCTCCCTAGAAATGCTCAGAAATGTCATGGCCACTAACCCACTCACCAATCTGTTCACTCCGATGGCCAAGCTCGAGCCTTGGGCCCTCAACCTCATGGGAAATATTTCCGACGAATATACCCATGTGATGGGCCCAAGGCCAATCGAGAAGAAAGAAGCCGCAGAACAAACAGCCATCACACAAAGCGCAATAGCCCATTCAGGCCTCTCACTCGAGTACTCAAGAAACTTGGACCCAAATCCCAAAGCCGCCAATGAGATCGCCATGCCGAAAGAGCCTAACAGCAAAAGGGGTCGTCGTCCGTACCGGTCCAGGAAGAGTGCCGAAACCAAAACAAAGAAAGTCTTGGCAATGCCCATGAGGATTGTGACACCCACAAGATGCCTCTTGTTGTGAATTCCGGCGTCTCGGAATACCTCTGGGCTATAGTACACGACCGCGTCATTGCCTGAGGCTTGCATGAAGAAGTTGACTCCGATGGCAGCTATTAGAATGCGGCGGATCGGCTTCGTGGGCCTCACTAGTAACTCTCTCCACACCCCTTGTCCATGCCAGTTGTTTGAAGAGGTACTAGCATGCAACAACGAGGCAGCTTTTGCTATCTCTTTGAGCCTCAATTCAGCTTCCTCTTTGGTTTCAGATGTTCTTATCAAAACCTGCGTCGCTTCGTCAAGCCGGCCTTTCATGACCAACCATCTATGCAGAGTAAAATATCGTTGTATCAAAAAATAGAAGTATCATCGATACCAGTGGAACTATCAAGGTTTAAAAATACGAAACATATTGTACTCAAAAAAAAAAAAAAAAACATATTGACTAAGAAAATACCTAGGGGACTCAGGCATTGCTAGCACACCCAATGCAACAGCAATAGCAGGCAAAGCTGCAAGTCCAAGCATAAGTCTCCAATTCATGTTTTGTGGGATGCCTGATAAAGCATAGTTGGAGATATACCCGAGCAGTATTCCGCCGTTGATGAACACCTCCGGGAGAGAGGTGAGAAACCCTCGGGTGAGGGCTGGCGAGAGCTCGGCTACGTAAACTGGGGCAATCATGAGGGAGTAGCCTACTCCGATTCCGGCCACAAGTCTACCGGCTAAGAGAAATGGGAAGGATGGTGCTAGTCCCATTAGAAGTGCACCTATTAAAAATGTTAACGCAGCCAGGACTATAGTGTAACGCCTGCCGATAATATCCGACGTCTTGCCGGAGGCAAGTGATCCGATCAATGAACATACATTTAGAGAACCAACCAAGATTTCTACTTGCGTTGATGAAAGATTGAAGTCCTCTCTGTTAAAAAGAGAAGCTCCACTCATCACCCCAATATCTACAAACAGAAAAGTTCTTAGCAAACAACAAAAACCCTAAATATAATCATCCTTTAGTTATTAATTTTGTGTAACATAATTCAAAGCGTATTTTTTGTTATCATTCCTACAAATCACAATTTGACATGTACAAAAATAACTCATAAAAACACGAAAAAGAAAACTTCTACAAATGTGTTAAATTGTATTTGTTTGATAATCATTTCCATGATTACGTAGGAAAAAATAAGGTGGTATTTTCAAATTTAGAGGAAATTTTTAAGGAATTGAGGGTAACTAGTTACCATAGCCCAATAGAACAGAGTTTGTGGAAGCCAATATAGCACCGGCAAGAGCATATTTGTTGAGACCGGGCTGCGTATGAACTTCCGGTGCTTTCGGCTTTTCGGGTTCACATCGATGATCTGCCTGCGATGAAGATTCTGAATCATCAGCAAGCAGAGGATGGAGGTGGTCCTTCTTACTTGGCTCCATAGCAGGAGCAAATGGCAATCTAATTTGGAAGAAGATATACACGTTTGAATAAGGGGATGTGTATGGAATTTTTTATATACGGTATTAAGGTAAAAGACAACATTTTTTTTTTGTTTGTTTTTTATGTCAGAAAAAAATTACAAAGAAGAAGCTCGACGGATTCTGATATTCCAAACAACATAACAAATCTCCACAGCCACATATAGGCAAAATTAGAGAATTAGACACAAAGTCGAGTTAAATATGTCGTAAATCAGCTAACGAATTTGCTATCATATTTACTATATTTACTCTAACCTAATAGTAAAATGGTAATATTAGAAAAGGAATGATAATAAGTGCTTTTGAAAAAAGGTGCTTTTGTGAAAGTGGGACTGGACACGCTGTCTCCACACGCCTGTACCGTATGCTGCCAAAATGGTGGGTCTGAAACGAATAGACTCTGCTTCCTCGAGTTGGACCAAGCCAGCACAGCCACGCAGCAAATACAGTATGCGTTTTGTTTCATATCTCACAGATAATGTAACAAATTTAAGATTAAGCATATGTGTTTTGTTTCATATTTTATAGATAATATAACAAATTAAAAAAATGGACGTTTTGATATAGGTGCCTTATTTTTGAATTTTATAGACTAAACAGTTATACCTTTTAGAGATTTGATTAAACTCTTCTTCTCATCATTTTGTTGCCACATATATTAGAATTAATCATTTTTTATACCAAAATTACATGATCTGCCACTACTCCATATTTCTTAATCTTACGCCAAAAAAGTGCACAGCGTATTGAACCAAACTTCCTATAATCTAGCATTTTGATTACCTTCTCCCCCTTTGGAGATAATTGTAAACAAAAAAACCCTAGTTAAATACAATTTATTTTCACAATGCTTCCTACAATTTAGCAATGATTATCTACGATTTAATATTTTATTCCCAAAAGGGTTGAAAATATTTTTAGATCTCACAAAATTAAATGTACCAATATAATTTTTTATATCAATACATTAAGAGAAAATAGGACTAACAACAATATAAACGTACCAATAAATAAAGTGTATGAAATCAAACGTACCAAAATCAAAAGTAATATACCAATATCAACAATATGTACCAAATCAAACGTACCAAAACTGCAAATAAACGTACCAATCAATGTTTTTTACAAATTAAAACGTACCTAACGGCAGTATACACATAATATGTTGTACCTAATAATAGTTTGTCAACAACTATAAGTAAAAATAAAAAATAAAAAATAAAAAACAAAGAAAAATAGTTTGAAAAATTACACAGTGCTTTGTTGGATCGCCAACCATTTGGAAAAAAAAAATCAATAAAACGAACCATTTGACAAAAATAGATAATATTAATGTTTGTAGAACAAAAAAATTATTTTGATCAAAAAATTATAATTGGAAAAAGGGATAATAGAGTTAATAACTAATACTCCACTAAATAAGGGGAAAAACGTATAAAAAACATAAGAGGATAATTTAGAAATTAATAATTAACATTTTATTTTAAGAAAATACAATAATGATATGTAATTTAATTTAACAGAAAATTGTGAGGTGTCTATTAGTCAAAGCACTTTAATCAAATTTTAAAAAGGCACAAATGTTTAGTCTAAAAGATATAAAAAAGTTGTAGGGGTTCTAATTTTCCCTTAAAAAAAAAATTGCCAAGAAGATTTTCTGGATCATTATTGTGAATCCCAATTTTGGCATTAGAGAGGTCATCCGGATGATAAAATAATGTCCTGTATTTTAATTTTTTTTATTTGATATTACGTGATTATTTTAAAATATTGTTATTTGACGTTGTCATTTCATATAAATCATTATCATTCTATGACTCCAACTTCATTATGTATGAAAGTTAAACAAGTGTGTGACCGTAGGGCCTACCGCACCTGTAATTTGGTTATGATACTGCATTAGAATATAATCATCTAATCTATGATCAAGTAACATTAAGTAGAATGATGTGGTAAGCTCTTACAGTAGACTTCCATCATTCAGTGATGAATACTAGTTTTATCAAAGATAAAAATTTCTGCACTTCTCTTTTATCCGCTTGCCTTCTTTTTAGCCTTCTTTTTAGCTGTTGAATTGAAAGAGTGAAAATAAAACGAAAGAGAAAATCATAGTTTGAAAAACGCTACCTTTAAGCATATTCTCATGTAGATTTTGGAAGAAAAAGTGATAAGAAATCAACCTGCATCAGAATTCGATCGAGAGTGACTAGTAAATAAAGATAAAATATGTGTGTGAACACAAATAGTAGAGGAATATTCCTCCGTATTTCAAATCAAAGAGTGAATCGACATGTGCTTGGAGCATTTGGACCATGTGCTATGACATCCATCATTTGCTTGGCATTTTTTCGAAAATGCTGTGTATATGATGTCTACCTTTGTTAATGATGTCGATATTTGTACTGACATACATCTCCATTGTGAAAAGTTGATACATTTTACTTTTAGCATGCTATCAGCACCATGTCAACCATCCGTTCTTGATAAAAATTTAATAATATATAATACTAGTCACTCAGTCAATAAAAAATAAAATAAAAAAGGAAGAACTAAATCGTCACACGATCCAACCTTATTGTTTTATTTTATTAGACAAGTGATAGCTAATAAAAAGGAGCATAACACAAAACTTCAACTTCAAATACAAGTGTGAATGATGTTAATTACTTGAAAAACAAATCGCTTCAATCTATTAAAAATAAATAAAAAAGAAATATAAAATAACCCTTTCATTTGAACAAAATTGACAATTTAAAGCCAAACTGAAAAGAACAAATTTACAGTGCATTGCCTGATGCTGTCATGCTAAAACCGCGCCATTCCATCAAGTAATTTAGTATCACGGTGAGGGCATTTTCGTAAACAAAAATTCAAAGCATAAGAAACCGAACTTCACCGCCAAGCTTTGAACTGTGAAGCACAAAACTCCATAGCTCAGCCTCCCACTGCGATAAGCTTCAAAATTCTCCAATTACCAAAAATGGTGAGTTTTTCTGTTACTAATTTGATATTACGTATGAAAATTATTTTGTTTTCCATAAATATTGAAACTTTTCGATGTACTTTGTTTGATTTTCCTCTGTTTTTCTGTGGAACTAAACAGAGCAAAGGCACGGCGAGCTTCGGGAAAAGGAGGAACAAGACCCACACGCTGTGCGTGCGGTGCGGGCGGCGGAGCTTTCACCTCCGGAAGAGCCGCTGCGCCTCCTGCGGCTTCCCTTCCAGCCGCATCCGAAAATGTCATCATCCTTCGTTGCCTCCACTAATCAGCTTAAAAAAGGGACATCCTGCGACGAGAATTTTTAATTTTATGTGATTGTGGTCGTGATTTTCCAGTTTAAGAATTTTTCTGTGGTGTTTGTGAATCGCAGGTACTGAGGCTGCTCCAAGAAAGAAGAGAGCCTCGGTGTCGTCTTCGTCGTTTTAAGTAGATCATGAGCTTCCATCAGAGTTTTGGCTATGAATGATAAGCTAGATCTTTGTGTTTACATTTCAGCAATAGTTCTGGTTTGTAAATTTTCGTAATCCATCAAGAACAATGGATATGGATGGTTAGAATGGTTTTTTGTGCGCTTGAAACTGTGAACCTGAAACCGCGACCGAAACCGAAAGAATTACAGCAAATGATGTATAACTGTTCTTAATTTCCATTAAAATTGGTTGGAGTTGGCCAGTCTGAGGTTTGCTCTTTACATACAGTAATGGCCTGGCCAAACAGTACAGTATATCAATCAGAGATTTTTACTGTATTTACATATAAAGAATCAGGGCAATGGGATTCGGAGACTATTTCTACAAGATCATCCCTGCACTGTCGATATATTCAGTAACTTGTGAAGCAAGTTGGTACGTCCAGTTCACAGCGGTGCCGAAAAAGAGCTCCCAAAACCATAGATCCAGTGCAAGTACCGTGGAAAATATGAGCAATGCCAAAGTCTGGTAGCGGTTCAAGGGCCAACCTGATACTTCCGCCATCTTCTTCAGAAATGGAAGGGAACTTCTCTCCAGATCCTGCTTCCTTATGGACCATGCGGAAACCCATTGTGCCTCAGTAGGGATGAGCTCCAACTCTTGCAATCGTCTCCCCAGGTCTGGCATGTGACCCCCTCCGTATAGTATTGCAATCTTGTTGCTCCCACTGTCGATTGCTTTTCGGAGAGCATCTATGGCAGCTCTGTTTCTCTCACCAATAATCACAGAGCTCTCTTCTACATCGGCTGTAGCCTGCGTGAATCTTAACCAAGTAATACATGCGTGTTAGTTTTGAGTTTCCTGCACGCTAACAACTTTCCTACTCAAAATTTAGCACCAATTCACAGCACCCCTTGAGATTAAAAACCCAATTGACAATTGGTTTGATCAGTTATGAAAATCCGTACATACAGACCAAGTGACGGAAAGCGAAACTCATGGAAAATATTTACTCAGATGTTAGCCTCTTGGCCAAGAAGACCTTCATCGCAGCACCAAAATCAAGCCTAGACAAGGCTTCTAGTTCTGGAAATTCCGACTGCTGACTGCCCGCGTCTGCACAAACACCTCCGATAATGAGAAGGCCAACAAGTGGCATCGGAAGCACACGTGCGGCCCACAAAAGCTTGGATCTCCAGGGACCAAGGCCTTCTGGAACTGAAACTGTTTGAATCATGGCTTTCGTGGATCTAACAGTCATATCTCTCGCAAACGTGAAGAAGCTTTCACCCTTTTCTTCCTGAAAGAAATGACAATGGCATCAGATGCACCAATGATCCTCGAGCATTTTACGGCCTCCAAAAAGGAAAGAGAAGATACATACCTGAAGCAATTTGAAAGTCTCGAAGTCGAGATCTGCATGGTACCAATTCTCAGACTCGTAATCAAGACAGTCTAATTGGAAATCAAGCGCCAGAACTCGAGCCATCTGTCGCTGAATGCATCCCAGGATGTTAAATCCTCTTGAGCGGGAGCCTTTGGCTTTTAGCCTTTTTGTGGCAGCAAGGAATCGTCTGTTCTCTAAACTCTCCCGGCTAGTCACCATCTCATACAGGACACAATCATAGGACTCAAGTTCCTTCTGGAGGGTCTCAAAGTACCTGGAAATTAAATAAAATTTGGTTGAGACAGTTTCCTAGCACCATTTCTGAAAGTCTCTTGCACTTTTGTGCTGCATTCATTAGCACTCTAATATCCAAAGTACAATACTTTTTCCTGAAAGCGTTACGTATAAAACTTACACGAAAGCTACCCTTCCCAAATTCATCTCTCAAACAACTAGCATCGCATTTATTTAGTTCATATATTTCACTAACAATCAAACAATTCTGCTAACTGCAAAACTACTTAAAAACGAAGAAGCAATAAAAATCACAACGATTGTTCGAAGATACATACTCTTTATCCGCGATGTGAATTGTCGAAACCAAATCAACCTACAACACCAAACAAGAACAAACTCAAAAGTTACAAACCAAGCCCGCTTACAAAACAAAAGAACCCAACTCAAAGAATCCAACTTTACACGCAATACCTGAAGAAACGGCCTCAAAAGCGACCAAGGGAACCGCTTTTTGTAGCTGACAACCGCCGTCTGCAGCTCCCCGGTGCCGCCATCGTCACCGCTTTTGAACCTCATGAAATCCGCAATCGAATTGGTCTGCAAAAACTGCTCGGCGGAGCCGTCCTCAATTGGGCTGACAGAGGAAGAGCCGAAGACCTTGAAAGGAAGGAGCCTTGAGGATTTGGGGAATCTGAGGGTCCGTTTGGAGGATTCGAAAGGCCTGGCCTTGAAGGTGGTGGAGGTGGAGGAAGCATCGGAGCGAGTGGTGGAGTTGGAGGGAAACGACGAGGAGGAGGAGAGAATTGAGAGAGAAGCTGAGACCATGCTTTCTCTCTCTAGTCTCTACAGAGAGAGAGAGACTTGGGGTTGTTTGGATAAACAAAACACCGAGGAAATGGAGTTTGTCGATGGAGTGAAAGGGGAGGTGGTTGAACCTCATGGGATTTTTTTATGGAAAATATGAAGAAAAAAATGATAATTAAAATAAAAAATTAATATGTAAGTATTGATATATCCATAAATGATAGTAATACTCATCACCCTATTTATTACTCTTGAATGAATTTAAATTTTAAGATTTGTATTAATCCTCTACGCATAAGCCTGACGAAACTCATCTAACGAAAATAAAAAAAATGGTGAGCATTATCATCACTTAAAAAGTGGTGAGCAAAAATATTCCTCTATGAAGGGGACGGGCAAGTGAAATATATATCTCTTTACTCATTAACTTTAAACAAGCAATTGAAATTTGAAAGCTTTTTAACAACGGTTTTTCTACTATCACAGAAAAAATGTCAATTACACCAATACCTGCCAACAAGTAATCAAATCATTTCTGAATATCCTGAAAACCACTATATCTCCAGCAGTAAACCGCAGCCGAACATCGTGACCACGCGTAGATATTGAACGAGAGCTGGAGAAACGAATATTTCAAAGCAATCTGAGGTACACCTGCAAAGCTTTCTCTGCATGCTTATGATTTCATGATCGTTTTCTTTTGTTTTATTTCAAAATTTACGCCACATCTGCCTCACTGTGACAAAATCCGAAGGCCTGCTTGTAAATCCTCTAGGGTGATCGTTCTAAGTTCGTCTGTATCTATACAATCAAAATCCAGCCTAAGATCCAAACTCTCTCTAGCATTCACTAACATCGTATCCACTAAACCTCCATTCATCTCCTTGCACTGCTTTTCTGTTGTCTCTCTTCGAATCAGATCTGCAACAGCTTCTATACTGCACGAAGAGTGTAACTGAAATCCATACAACAAGCTCTCCTCTGTCTGATTATGCATCTTGATATGGAGGATCTTTGCTAGGTCTTCTGAAGTGAAGTCACTAAAATTGAAAAACTTGGTCACACGTCGACAGAAACCTTCATTTGAAGCAATTACACGTTTCATTGGTTCGCTATATCCTGCAAATATGACTACGATTTTTCCACTATCCATGACAGACATGATCTCTTCCAATGCTTCCAAGCCATAGTCTTTATCGTCTGCCTTCTGCATGGGTATTAGTCGATAAGCTTCATCAACAAAAAGGATTCCTCCCTCTGCGTCTTTAATCTGTGCAGAATATTACAATTAGGGTGTCACAGAAGAGCACTCACGTCCTAGAGGTGTGAAATTAGAACATAAATAGTTCCAAAAAGATCATTGTCTTACCTTCCTCCTAGTTTTGGGTCCAGTGTGACCAACGAATTCCCCAACCAAATCGGTCCTCTGTACTTCTGTTACCTTATCAGTAGGTAGAATTCCTACCATATGGAGTAATCTTCCAAGAATTCGAGCTACCATGGTCTTACCTGTTGAAAGCAATAACCATATCTATCATAATGATACTACAAAGATATAACCCAACAAAGCATATTCCTCTTTTTTTCTTTTTACTCTTATGAAAACGCTAGTGGTATATTACAATTTGTCTTTAAAGAAATAGGTTTCATGATCCAATCATCACTTACCAGTTCCAGGATTTCCAAGAAAAGCCATATGAGGCGGTCTCCTCACACCAACTTTCAGCCCAAGGGCCTTACGCCTCTCATCCAAAAGCATCCCCTTTGCCCATTTCCGTAGTTGTACCTTGAGCTCATGCAAACCAACAATATTTGATAACTCACTTTCAAGTTCATCCATCTTAGCTTTAGTTTCACTGCATGCTTCAATTGCTTTTTTTCTCCTCTGCTCTTCATAGTGCCACTGTAATAGTTCCCGCAACTTTCCATTTGCACGGCCCTTAGATAAGTGATGTATAGGAGTCATGCCCTCCTACAATTCAAAGGCGACAGCATTAGCATATACTTAGATGTTATCCTTGAGTAAATTGAATGTTGCAAGCAAATGAAATGAGCAATACATCGTCCTTAGCACTGCAATCAGCATTGTACTCTAGTAATGTTTTGACAGTCGAGAACTCTTCAGCTGTAAGTGAGTACCACACAGCAAGGTGTAGTGGTGTCATTCCATTCTGCATGGACAGAGGCAGAGACTTTTTAAACATGAGTAGCACATTGACACGATGGTTAGAAATCCAAAACTCAACAGAAACTGACTTGGGTGAAACAAAACTTACATTTGCCTTGGCTTCTATAAAAGCACCATGGACAAGAAGCAACCGTGCAGCATCATTGCATCCATTCTTTGCTGCCATGTGCAATGGTGTTTCTCCGTACTGCAAAGCTCAACATGTTATTAACACCCAAAATCAAATAAGAAATCTATTAATACACAACAAATTCAGTTTCAAAATTGAGTTTCAAAACAATTGAGGTAATACAAAATTCAGACATGAGAATAAACATTTTACCTACCATGTTCTTGGCTTCCAACTCAACTTCACCCGGCCCTTGCCAATCAAGAAGGAATTTAACCATGTCACCCCTGTTGTAACCAGCAGAAACATGAAGTGGAGTTTGTTGCATCTGCATTCAGGGAAACAAATGATTCATTAGAGGATAAGATAACCTTACTTGATATTCACATCCAATGGTAGTGATACTATCCTACATAATTATCACCAAATTATAAAAGAAATGCCCTGCCGTTTTACTAACCAGAACTTCAAAGAAAACCTCCTAATCTCACATTTCTTTATTCCTTTCTTGAACTACCCTTTCTGTAGTTATAAAAATTAAGGTTTATGAACTGGCCAAAGAAAAGTATTTGCCTACAAAAAACTAAATACGGTATGGGATCGGATCTTCAATTTAGCAACACAGACCATTTAGCAATGAAAGTCAATTAACTTAACCAAGTAGGGAAAATGCTCATCTACCAGTAATGACAACCCTGAAAAGAAACTGTCTTATCCGTCATCGAACAGTTTAACACACTTAGATCCAGCCCAATTGCCTCTCTTCAATCCACCCAAAACATCAAACGGTACATAATCCACAACTACATTCCATTTTACAGACTCTACCACAATATATTTACCAAGAAAAAGATCGATACTTCCCTTCCTTTATGCACCGACATCCGCATACAATTATAAATACAAGAAAATCTAGTACATTAACCATCAAAGAAGCCAAATGCTACATTAAAGTGGTAAAGAAACATGATCAAACGGGTTGAATTTTCACAACCCAATTGGCAAGCATTCCAGAATTCCAAAACCCATCAAACAAAATGCACCCAGAATTTCAAAGACGTCAGCTTTCGACACGAAATCGAACTAATGAAAAACCCCATTTAGTGAATTCAAATTTACAAGAGAAGGATATCTTACAACGGCATTTTTTTCGTTGAGAAGAGATGGGGTTTCCCGAAGCAGCTTCTGGAAGCCAAGAAGGTCGCCGGACTGAGCGAAGCCGTGGATGGTGGTGGGCCTGGCGGATCTCGACCGTTGATCTGGGTGCCTCTGCATCCTTCCTTCCCCCCTGTATACTTGTGGGTTCTTGCTAACTCTCTCTCTCTCTCTCTCCCCTTCTCAGACAACAGACAAAAGAAAGATGGTCGAAAATGAATTGAGAAAAAACCGGGGAGAGAGGTTTTAGAGAGTGATAGATTTTGGAGGCGTCAAACAAGGCATGCGCGTTTATATTATATGTTTTTGGACAAAAGAAGTATGCGCGTTTATTTTTTTGGCTTTTTACACTTTTAGCACTTTTTCTTAAATCCTCAAAGGTAATCCCTAGAGCTCCATTTTTCATCTAGGTTTCTATAGGTTTTTCCTAAAAGGAATCATTTTTATTGGCTAAAGCTTTTGCAGTTTGAACGAAGTTTCACTTTAAGTCAAATATTTTACGGAAAGAAAATGATAGTTTTTATCAGCTGAATTAAGGTCTTTTTAGTTTTTGTGATTATGTTTGAACAATTGTTTTTGAAAATTTTATTTTCACGATTTAACTTTTATTGTTCACTAATAACTCCAATCAAAAGACAAAAAGCTATTTCTTAAATTTTTTAAAACAAAGATCATAGATCTAGAACAGGAATTTGAAAATATTCATTAATATTTGCGGGTTTAGGTATCGTTAGAGGAGGTAGGAATTTTATCAAATATTTCTAGTGTATCAATTTAGCCTTGTGTAATTCATGTCGAAGCATACACTCGAGAGGTGGGTGCATGGCGAACTTACATTAGCATGTGACTCATCCGTATTACTGCACTTAAATTTTTAGCAATATACAATATAAACACAAGAAAAATCCTCATTTCTTAAATTATTCTAATAGTTTTGAATTCTCTACTTTCGGTTAATAACAACAAATTTTTTTTAAAGGCAAGAAATTGACAAACCCAATTCCAACAATGGCTTTTCATGGACATGGATGGTGACAGCAAATAAAATGGGTGAAGGTGATTTATTTGCTTAACTGGTTAATTAGAATAATGAATCCATGATTCTTCATTCCATTATCATAATCACCGAACATTAAAATAAGACATATAATGTTTTACCAAGAAACTAAAAAACACACAATAATGGTAATATTATTCTTGAGAACACGTGAGCCTTGTGAGCCCAGCACAAACTGTCGTTCCCTTCTTTTACTCTTGTGAAAAATCCACGGCTCATTCCGATAGGTATTTATACATCTGTTTTTACCTTTTGTATTGTTTTCGTCATTTGATTTGATTCTTTTTCAATTCTCGTACTCTTTTGATTTATTTAATTTAAAGGATAGAAAGAAAAAATAAATGTACAAACTAATGACATCTCTTAAATTTATTATTGATCACATTTTGATACGTTTTTGTGCATTTTGGATGAGTTCTACGTATGTATTGAAGTAGGGAGAAGGAAGAAGGAAGAGATGAGCAATATTACTTGGGATGTGATATCTACACGCTTCTTTTTACTTTTCACACACCCTTCTAATTTTCGGCCGTCAGATCAGATGAATTCAAAAAGACCAAGAGGCAGAAATTAACTTTTTAAGGACATGGATCGGGCTCGGAAAAGTTAGGGCTGGATCGAAAGAAGAAAGTTTAAATAAGACCAATTCATGGTTTGGCCCAATCCAACATAACTGCAAATGGTTGGGCCTAATCTGTCTTAAATATACAACTTGGGCCCGAGTCGATGATGTGTTAAACTTCCCTTGCTAATCCAACGGTCAGCAGTTGCCATTACACCACTCAATCAGAGCCGTGTTTCACAAGACTCGTCTTTGATCTTCCCATCTAGCCAACGCAAAAGCGACACGATGACACAGACATACAGCGACACGTGTCACCCAATCACTGGGCAGATGAGGTTCCCCTAACTTGTGGTCATCACGCACCTCCTTGCGCGCACGCTGCCACTCTCCTCCCCAAATCTCCCGCGAATAATATCTTACGCCGCAACAAGACAATTTCCGTCACCCAACAGCCCAAATTTTAAATTTAAATTTTATTATTTAACGTAAGTTTTCCATCAGTCTTTTAAACAAATTAGATTAAATTAAATTAGATGATTTTTGGACCGAAAATTCGGTAGAGAGATATTGGAGCCACATTTTCAGGCACTTTCAGCCACTGTGTTGTTATCTGCAATGGCCATGGTTGCGAGGCTCCACGTATGCCCACAGAGCTTGGAACACTTCAACTTCAAGATCCACCGCGGAACCGGCCCGGAGTTGATAATCGGGTCGGGTTTTCGGCGGTCCGGGGGGCTGCTGCCCGCGGGGCGAAATGGGTTTTCCTTGAAACCGTGCAGGTCGTTCAGGGGGGAGGATAACGGAGGGGGTGCGGAGGAGGGAGAGGAGGAAAGTGCGAGAAAGCGCGGGAATTTGAAGAAGGGAGGTGGGACTGGGATTTTGAAATCTTTGAAATCTAGTGTTTTGGGGGGTTTTGGTGTGGGGTTTAGAGATGGGGAGGAGTACAGGAACGCGGTAGCCAAGTTGGAGGAGGTCTGTCAATCTGTAAGTAATGTTTTTGCTGGTTTTTGTTTTCGTTTAATTAGCAGTTTTATGAGTTAATTAATTATGATTTGTTTAGTTGGAGCATGTATTTGTTTATTTTTTGTTTGGTTTCTGAGAAAATCCAAGCAAAGAAAAGTTTGTTTGGGATTTTAGACCTTGAAGTTTGAAACATTTTTTGGGTGGGAAAATCCTAGGAGGAAAATGATTCAGATTTTAAATTTTGAAGCTTGAAGCTTTCATAAACTTTTTTTTTTTTGGTTGTTTGGTTGCTGAGAAAATCCAAGGAGGAAACTGAACTTTTTCAAAATGATTGTTCTGTTAGGGTTGTTATTCGAATTCTTATCAACAAATGAAAAGAGAAATGAAGTTAACCCCTCAAGATTTATCTTTCATCACTGAACTTTAGGGAAGCAAGACTGTACTACGAAGTTTATGCCTCAAGATTTTGTCTTTTTTTTTTTTTCAGTGAGATTTATGAAAGACATCTTTCAAAGAATGATAGATCGTTTCAAGGTTGTCTTGTTTATCAGGATTCTGACATGCTTCTAAGTGTCTTTAAAAATAGGCTGCCGTTCAAATCGGAAGATATATTGTGACCATGATGAGCACAGGAGTTATACTAGCAATTGGGTTTCAGTTGTCAGGTTAGAAGCATGTTACTATTTGGTTTCATATTATCTGTCCGAAATGTAATGTTCCATATGTAGACTTCTAATTTATTGGATGTTTTTTCGAAGGTGGAGACAGTGATTTGAATGAGCTAGTTTGGTATAGCTGGCTTGGTGGAATTATTATCGGAACTATGGTTGGATCTAACATGGTTTTAGAGGATCACTGTCGAGCTGGTCCACGAAATGTTGTCATCAGTGGAAGGTAGATACTCTCTCTCGCTTGCTCTTCTTCTTAATAAATTGTGTAAGGAGTTGTGGGACTGGTGGAGGAGGCTTTTTAATTCTGTGGTATCACGAAAATTGATCTAGTATAATATTTTCATATATAATGGCTTCAAGAGAGCATAAAAGTATGATTTACATGTCTTTTGCGTCTTTTGATTGGCTGGTACAGCACAAGGGGACTTGGAAAAGCACTTGCTCGTGAATTTCTTCTTTCTGGAGATCGTGTGGTTGTCGCTTCTCGAAGGTGATACTTAGATTTTGAATTTATGAT